>NC_083605.1:59106138-60356138 GCF_029168945.1 Cannabis sativa
TAATTAATTTGACAATAAAATTGAAAATAGTAATTGGGAAATACACACACAAGTGGCCGGCCATGGGTGTGATGGGCCTCACTTGGATTTCGCAGTTTCCACAATTTTATTTCTATTTTCCCAAAAATGCCAATTTTCCAATTCTAACCATTTAAATGCCAAAACTAATTATTTAATAACTAAAATAGATTATTAAATAATATTTTCATTTAATATAATTATTAATTAGACATATATAGTCTCTTATATAATAAATAAACCTAGAATCTCTTTTCTTTACAATTTCATCCCTGCTTAGTGAAAATTCACAAATTAGACATAGTCTAACTTTTAGAATTATAATTGATTAATCATAAATCAATTATTGAGTCTTACAAACAGTATGGTCTCAACTAGAATGGGGACCATGGATCTATATTGCTGAGCTTCCAATAAGCTGAATCGAATTTACCAAGTAAATTCCCTAACTTATTAATTCCTTGTTGAATCCACTCTTAGAACATAGAATTGCACTCTCAGACTTATATAGAGCATTCTATATGTTCCACGATATAGATATGCTCTCTCATTTAACCATTGTTATAATCTTAATGTGATCAAAGATCCTCTATATAGATGATTTACATCGAGATGGGATAAAATTTACCGTTTTCACCCCTCAATGTATTTGGCCCCTTAAAACACTTAGCTACCTGTAAATGATGTTTTAGTGATCTAAGAAATAGTCACTGAAACAAGAGCTCATCCATTTACTTCTATTTAGCTAAGCTCGAAGGGAATCATCACTTGACTTCTATACACAAGTAGCTATGATTCCATATTTATGCTCAGCGCTCCCACTCAGTTATACTATCATGTTCCGAAAATATACATATCACCCTAACCCAAAAGTAGGCTTAACTAATAAATCAAAGAACATGAATAACACTCCTGAGATTGAGCCTAAGCATATCAGGATTTAGATACTTTTAATCTAAGATCTCCTAGTGATATTGACTTGGAAAGATACAACGGTAAGTTTATAATATCTTATCTAAGTTCAATATCGGTCCAGTCCAATGTATACTCCATACATTCGAAACTAGTATACTTTACCAATGTCCTGGAAAGAACATAACACTTACTCCAAGTGTAAGTATACTTCATCGCTGATTATCACATCAGTGTAAATCCAAAACACTGATGAAACAGGGACTAAGTCTTTTGAACCATATAATCACAATCACATTCCACTGTGTTGACAATACTGTAATTGTGAATACATATATGTTCTGGACTTAACTAATTTTGTGCATATATATTAAACCATAAACATGAAAAATACATGTTAACATAAATCACTTCAAATCTCTTAAATTGATATCTAATCAGATTGTAATGGGTTTTATTTAGGGCACAAAACCCAACGAACTCCCACTTGCACTAACATAAAACAAGTTGTGCATCACAATCAATTTGTTGTCTTGATCTATAGATCAAGTGTAATATATTTGAATCCACCCAAATTTCTGGAACCAGGTTCATAAAACATTATGAAACATCCTTAACTATATGCTTTACTCATGAAGGGATACTAAAATCCTTACTGCTTGTTAAGTACATCTGAACAAACAAAAGACATATCTCTTATATTTTAAAATTTGGAACTGAGATAATGCAGTGTAGAATTTTCTTTAGTAGAATAACTTTCTGGGAATTTTGAATTTACAAAATTATGTATATCTTCTGTTGGAATTTATTTTTCCAGGATCTTAGATCTACTCACAAGTATGTTGTTTAACACCCTAAATATGAACTTTCTAAAACGATAAATTAAAACACATATAAAGTTAAGAAAACCTTACATTGATGCAGCGGAATTAATGTCTCCTTCCACTCAGATCTCTAACCCTCGTATCCTTTCTGTAGCAGAGTATAATCAAGATCTGAACCCGAATGTCCTTCTTCTTCAAGTTTGATCCTTCACAGTCTTCCAATCTATGATTGAGTTACTGCTTGCTGTGTGTGGGCACTCACTCTTTCACTAGGGTCGAAATTAATGAAGGGAAAAGAGAAGAGAGGGTTTCGGCCAGGTATAGAAAGTGGGGAAGGCTCAGTTTTTCTGAAGAGAGAAATTTCTGTCAGAAAACTAATGAAAGCATGTGATTTGACTGAGCCATCACTTTCTATTTATAGGCAACTACTAGGTTTAGGTTAGGAATTATTTGGCATTAAAATAATGAAAAAATCAATTTGAAACTCCACAATAAGTGGCCGGCGAAGGTGTAGTAGTGGGCCCCACTTAATTTTGCAGTTTTATCAAATTTTATTTCTATTTTCTCAAAAACGCCAATTTTCCAATTCTAACCTTTTAAATGCCAAAACTAATTATTTAATAACTAAAATAGATTATTAAATAATATTGTCCTTTAATTTAATTATTAACTAGACATATAAAGTCCATTAATAAATAAATAAACCTAGAAACTCTTTTCTTTACAATTTCACCCCTGCTTAGTGAAAATTCATAAAATTAGACATAGTCTAACTTTAGAATTATAATTGATCAATCACGAATCAATTAATGAGTCTTACAAGCAGAATATTCTCAACTAGAATGGGGACCATGGATCTATATGGTGAGCTTCCAACAAGTGAACCAAATTTACCAAGTAAATTCCTACTTATTAATTCTTCGTTGAATCCACTCTTAGAACTTAGAATTGCACTCTCAGACTTATATAAAGCATATTATATGTTTCACGATATCAATATGCTATCTCATTTAACCATTGTTATAATCTTATTGTGATTTAAAGATCCTCTATATAGATGATCTACATCGAGATGGGATTTCCTTACCGTTCTCACCCCTCAATGTATTTTGCCCCTTAAAACACTTAGCTACCTGTAAATGGTGTTTAGTGATCTAATAATTAGTCAGTTAAACAAGAGCTCATCCATTTACTTCTATTTGCTAAGCTCGAAGGGAATCATCACTTGACTTCTATACACCAGTAGAAGCTATAGATTCCATATTTATGTTCAGCACTCCCACTCAATCATACTATCATGTTCCCAAAATATACGCATCACCCTGACCTAAAAGTAGGCTTAACTAATAAATCAAAGAACATGAATAGTACTCCTGAGTTGAGCCTAAGCATATCAAGATTTAGATTCTTTTAATCTTAAGATCAACTACTGATATTGACTTGGAAAGATATATATATATAACGGTAAGTTTGTAATATCTTAACTTAGTTGCAATATCGGTCCAGTCCAATGTATACTCCATACATTCGAAACTAGTATACTTTACTAATGTCCTGGAAAGAACATAACACTTACTCCAAGTGTAAGTATACATCATCGTTGATTATCACATTAGTGTAAATCCAATAACACTGATGAAACAGGGACCAAGTCTTTTGATTCATATGATCACAATCACATTCCACTGTGTTGACGATACTGTAATTGTGAATAAACATATGATCTGGATTTAACTGATTTTGTGTATAAAAGTAATAAACATATTAAACCATTAGCATGTAAAATTCATGCAAACATCAATCACTTCAAATTCCTTATATTGATAACTAATCAGATTGTAAAGAGTTTTATTTAGGGCATATAACCCAACAAACTCCCACTTGCACTAATATAAAACAAACTGTGCAAATAGGTCAATCTGATGTCTTGATCTTCAGATCAAGTGTAGTATGTTTGAATCCACCCAAACTTCTAGAAACTAGTTCATAAATTCACTTATGAAACATCCTTTACTATATGCTTTACTCATCAAGGGATACTGAAATCTTTACCGTTTTTAAAAAGTTACATCTGAATTAACAGAAGACATATCTCTCATATTTTAAAATATGTAATTGAGATAATACAGTGTAGATTTTTCTTCAGTGGTATAACTTTCTTGGATTTTCAAATACACAAAGTTATAATTCTTCTCTGGTAGAGCTTGAATTATTATACAATAATTCCTCCACCCCCAAAGTAAGCACCATCTCATGAAATCTCGAAATGAGTTGGTGAGATACCAGGACAACTGATACACAGTTCCTTAATATCTGACATATAGATCACTTTCATAAATCTTTCTTGAATATCTTCTAATGTTCCCTATTTGATTACATCTCAGATAGCTCCCACTCAATAGCAGATGTCTGGCTAAATAATACTTTTAACCTCTGATTGTTTGGAGAGTTACCTAGTTGTGACTTTTGTATTAGTCTGAAACATTAAGTTAAGAGTAAGTCATCAACATAGCAGACTAGTATTTGAAGTGAAAAATACATGCCAGAGATAAAGTAATCAAAATTAAGATACCATAAAATTTTATGAGGATTAAGAATTCTAGGTTCAAGTCATTCGAATGGACTGAACTAGAGTTCTTTATCTTATTCTCATAATTCTAATAAGCTATTCCTATCCATGTAAATGGTTAGATTTGCTTTTCAGTAGTGTTCTTAAGTATCAACCTGATGAAGATGGGTATAGAACTTTAAAATTCTCCCACTCAATTAAGGCAGTGTGAAACTTTTCCAAAGAACTTTCATAGGTATCAAACTTTTACTTACAACAGTAAAACGAAATGGAACATACAATCAAGATCAACAATTTATATTGATAATAGCTAACTCATTATATTACTTCCATGTTTAAAGAAAATATGTGTCACATAAGGAATTGTGGAATAGACTCCACCCCTAAGAATATAGAGATTATGATCCATAGGGTATTGTGGAATAGACTCCACCCCTAAAGATTGTAAAGATCATTATTCTCTAAGTGTGATAGAGTTTATGTGGAGTTGAATACTATCCAGAGTTCATTAGATATAAAGGATCGTTGAACTGCATAGTTTTCTTAACTTTTCTCCACCCCTATCAGATCAAAAGATCCTTTTATTAAACAAATTCTTAATAATTGTATTAGAATGAACAATTATTAATAAACATAGAAATAGTTTCTAGTGTTTATTTAATATAACTCTATGAAGAGTTGTAAATATTATAGAATTTGCATCAATAATAAAACACTTACACATACAAATATATAAATATAATGTGGTAATAGTTGATGAAGATAAAATAAATGAAGCTCATTCTCATAAATTGCAATTGTTGAATTCGAAAATTAAAGAAAACTTTATTAATAAAAAAATATTGCAACAATATGAGAAAAATAGGGATAAATATCCCTAACTAAAATTTGAAATCTAAATTGTCTTTAAACTAAAACAATTAATTCAAAAATAAATTCAAGAGCTTCATCTTGATCTGGATGATTTCACCCTTGGTCCAGCTTTCTGATCAACTCATCTGAGTTCAAGTAGCTTGGCCTATATGAAGAAGAAAACAAATAAACAAAGTTAGTCCAGAATTATAAATCCAAGTGGATAATAATTCACTAAAACTCTTAAAGTTTATAGATAGAAATACCTTGTTTCTTTGCAAGAAGTTTAGGACATTGGGGTTTCCAATGACCTTTCTCATTGCAGTAGAAACACTTTCCTTTAAGTGTAGCATCACCAGAAGGAGCAGCCTTTTTATTCTTCATGGCTTTTGTTCGCTTCTTGGTGTTCTTCCACTTCTTCTTCAATTTGGGTTTCGAAGCAGAGGCAACATTTGCTTCAGGTTTCATCGTCCCATTACCATTCCCAGGACTATGAGGTTTACTCCCTTTCTTCTTGGGTCCTCCAATCAAATTTTCATAAGTTTGAAGGTCATTGACTAATTCATGAAAATCAATTTCCTTCTTATTCATGACATAATTTGATGTGTATGGTAGAAATGCTGGAGTCAGGCTATTCAAGATAAGGCTTACTTGAGTCGCACTGTCCATTTCAGCACCATGATCCTGGGCTTCTTGGAAATAACTCGACATGAGGAGAACATGGTCACGCACATTTTGATGAGGTTCCATCCGTGCATTAATGTACTTCTTAGTCGCGTCAAAGCATGACTGAAGTGATGCCTTACCGAATAGCTCATTTAACTTCGTCATAACTTCAGCAACCTTCTCGGTTTTAGAAAACCGAGTTTTGAGGGTGTCAACCATGCTAGAAAGCATAAAGTATAGAGCTTTGTCATTTGCTTTCTGCCAACGCTCATACTTTTCTTTCACAGCTTTGGATGCATTGTCCCCAGGCACTTCAGGTGACAGCTCAGTTAAAACAAACAAGGCACTTTCTCCTATGAGAGCAATATTAATGTTCTCATTCCACTTAGTAAAGTTAGATCCATTCAGCTTATTTTCAGTCAACAGTGATAACATGGGATTCGTTTTGATAATATAGGATACTACAAAATAATAGAAATCAACAAATAGAAATTAATAATGGTTTAACACAAAATCAATTCAGAAATTATAAGCACATAGCAAGTAGGAATGATATGAGAAAATACTTAAAAAATTCAATCCTAAATAATTTCCAAGGTTTTTCAACAAATTGATATCAATGTCCCGTTTAGGCGAGAGTTAAAGCTACCATTCATTGAATAGAGATGTCAGCTCATCTAAAATGTTAAACATTCTAGCAACCTTTTATTCGATCAAGATTGGAATCCAGCGTTGTCCCGTTTAGGCGAGAGTCAAGGCTATTCTATCTTATGAGCTTCTACCATTGTTTCGCAATTTGCAAGTCAAATATGGTCGCCACCATTAGGGTGATCCATACCATATAAAACACTTACAAACTACTTATCTTTCAAGATTAAACGGTGCCAAATTACTAATGAACGTTCCTCCATTAGGGAGGATTACTCACTAAAACAAACGCGATGTAAAACCAACAATGGAGATCGAATATCTTAATAATAATAAAGCTCATTCTTTAAAATGTATTTTCTTTATTATTCTAATAAATATACTCATTAAATTCGAAATTTAGAATTAAAAAAGAATTCAAAAATAAGAATTTAATATAATATTTATAAAATTATACTTAGATGGTGATTTGAAATAAAATTAATTATTTCCATCTTAGTAATAATCTTAAATATAAATATTAAGGAAATTAATTTAAGTTGAATTAAATTAAATTAATTAGCAACTTAAAAATTTCCTTGCGAATATATTTATTGTATTCGAAAAATTAAAGTATAAAAATTATACAAATTTCGAAAATAATAAAAATTAGAAAAAAAATACTTCAAGTAAAAATATCACCTATCTAGATTTTCTTTTGACTAGTTAATTCAATTTCTAATAATATATATTTTAAATTAATCAATCAAATGAAAAAATCATTGATTTAAGTTGGCCCAAGAATTAATTAAAATAAATAATTAATTTACAACTCAATCTATTTTTCAAGATAAAAAATTCAAAAATATTGCATAATTAAAATGCAAATTTCGAAATTGATTAATAAAATAAAGAAAAATATATATATTTTGAAAATTATTTAAATTTAAGTTGAAAAATTAAATTTCAACCTAAAAATAATTTTCTATTTAATTAAGTGTCATGAAAAATAAATATTTAAGTATCATGATGAAAATCAACTTAGATATTTAAATTTTTCAATTTAATTAAATGTATTAAATTCAAGAAATAAATAATTAAGTGTAGAGAAGGCTTAATTATTAATTTCTAGTTTAATACTAGGAAAAAATATACTTAAATAAAATTGTACCAAAATTAATTATTTAAATAATTAATTTCACAATGTATAAAATTTTCCTATTTAAATATTAGAAATAATAAGTAGTCTAGAAATAACTATCTAGAAAATATCTTATTTGACTAAGTATCTTTTCAACAAAAATTTGAAAAATATCTAATTTAAGTTGTATAGAAAAAATCTAAAACTTAATAATTTTAAATTTAGATTTAATTAAATATCAAAAATTAAGTTATAACCACTTAATTTGAAAATATTCCATTTTAAGTTAATATTCGAAAAGATATTAACTTAAAAAATATCTAAAATATTCCATTTTTAAGTCAATATTCGAAAAGATATTAACTTAAAAAATATCTTAAGAATCTTTAATAACTAATGCCTAGGATTCCTCAACTTGATTTAAATAAAATATTCAAATTTAAGTTAGATAAGAAAAATCAGTTAATACAACTAATTTATAACTTAACTAGGAATATTTAATTAAATAAGTTCCAAAAAGAATCTAGTTAGTTAAAATTCTATATTTAATTAAATACAAGAAAAATATAAATAGTTTTTCTAGAAATAATATCTAAAACTAAAAGTGTTTTTCTTAAAATTAACTTTAAAATATTAAAATGAAAATAAATTTCATATATTTTAAAAGTTAATTATGTTGCTAATTCAATTTTATTAGCTCAAACTAATATAATTAACCTAGTACAGTTATTCAAATCAGGCAAATGGGCCTTCACAATTGGGGTAGTTCATGTGAGGGGGTGTTGGGTTCAGTATGTCGTACCCACTTCTATGGCTCCCAACTCTCACACAAGGCCCAAAAGAGAGGAATTTAACCTTTAAATAAATAACTGTTATTAATTGAATAGGTCCAATAACTAAATGGACCTAAATAAAATCTATCATGATCATTTTATTTAGCAACAACCTATATGCATCTATATAATAAAATAAACACATAGGCTCACACAGGTACACATTTGGATGGATCCTATCATGTTGCTAGGGTGAAAGAAGATTGTAAAATTTACCTGTTACAAATTATTAACTTGACCAAGGGAGCCATGAGTTAAAATCAGATTATTGGATCTGTCAACAAGTTAACCATGTCTATTTGCAATCAAGTAATAATAGGTTTTGAAAATTTACAAACAAGTTAAAACCACATACTCCTGCAACAAGGTTAACTGGATAGTTGGAAGTAGGATTTATTTAATTTTAAATAAATAAATTTCGAAAATAAAATAAATGTTTAATTTAAAAAAATATTTATTTTCGAAAGTAAATAAAAAAATATTATTATTTTAAATTTTGAAATTATTAAAAAAAATAAATATTTAAAATTAAACCTACAATTTTGAAAAATTAGGTTTCAACTAACCTAAATATCATTTCAAAATTTGCTAACTACTTTTTTTTAAAAAAATTAAATGTTATTTTATAATTAAAAATCAAATAAAAAATTAAAAAAGATAAAATAAATATCTTTTTTCAGATTTTAAATTTAATTTAAATAAATAAAATAACAAAATTTAAAAGTTAGCAAAATATCTTACATTTATTTAAAATTGCATGATTATAGTTATCTTATTTTAAATTTAAATAAGGTCAAATATTTTTAAAAAAAATTAATTTTAAAAAAATAAATATCTGACCTTAAATTTAAAAATAAGATAAGATATAATCAAATTTAAAAATAAGATAGATAATTAAGCAAAAAGATAGATATTTACTAATTTCAAATTCAAATTACACTAATATTATGAATTAAATTTTAAAAAAATATTAAATTAATTCATTATGATAATTAGAATTGAATTAGGAATAGTAAATCTATAAATACAAAACTACACAAAAAATCGGAACTTAATTCCATGAAAAAGCATGAAAAAACGAAGAAAAACGAAAAATTTGGGAGCTGTACGGACAGTATGCCAAGCATACTGTCCGCGCGCTCAGGATGGGTGCTTGGGCCGAGAAAGCTCGGCGGACAGGGAGTCCTGCAGCATTCCCGCGTGCGTAGGTGGGGCTTCAGACACGGTTCCGCGCGCGCATGAGGGATTCAGACAGCAAGCTCGGTGGTGTTTGTCTGAATCCGCGAGCGCGTGTGTGATGCTCAGCATCCCTATCTTTTTCGAATCTTCAAAAAATCATAACTAATTCAAATTAAATCGAAATTGAGTTCTGTAAAAAAGTAACTTGCTTAATTTTTTCCATACTATCCAATAAAAATAATTCCAGAAACAAAATTTCAATTATTTTTCACGAAAATTCACAAACATCAATCAATCATCATATAACACTCAGCACAACATGAAACCATCCAAATAACAAACAATCGTTTTAAAGTCCAAATTTCTTGCAAGCAAATCAATTACCATGGCTCTGGGGCCAGTTGTTGGAATTTATTTTACCAGGATCTTAGATCTACTCACAAGTATGTTGTTTAACACCCTAAATATGAACTTTCTAAAACGATAAATTAAACACATATAAAGTTAAGAAAACCTTACATTGATGCAGCAGAATTAATGTCTCCTTCCACTCAGATCTTTAACCCTCGTATCCTTTCTGTAGCAGAGTATAATCAAGATCTGAGCCTGAATGTCCTTCTTCTAAAAGTTTGATCTTTCACAGTCTTCCAATCTATGATTGAGTTACTGCTTGTTGTGTGTAGGCACTTACTCTTTCACTAGGGTCGAAATTTATGAAGAGAGAAAAGAGAAGAGGGTTTTGGCCAGGTATAGAAACTAGAGAAGGCTCAGTTTTTCTGAAGAGCGAAATTTCTGTCAGAAAGGCTTATTAAAACTTATGATTTGACTGAGCCATCACTTTCTATTTATAGGCAACTACTAGGTTTAGGTTAGGAATTATTTGGCATTAAAATAGTGAAAATATTAATTTGAAATCCCACAAATAGTGGCCGGGCATTGTGTGTTAATGGGCCCCACTTGATTTTGCAGTTTTAACAAATTTTATTTCTATTTTCTCAAAAACGCCAACTTTCCAATTCTAACCTTTTAAATGCCAAAACTAATTATTTAATAACTAAAATAGATTATTAAATAATATTGTCATTTAATTTAATTATTAACTAGACATATAAAGTCCATTAATAAATAAATAAACTTAGAATCTCTTTTCTTTACAATTTCACCCCTGCTTAGTGAAAATTCATAAAATTAGACATATTCTAACTTTAGAATTATAATTGATCAATCACGAATCAATTAATGAGTCTTACAAGCAGGATATTCTCAACTAGAATGGGGACCATGGATCTATATGCTGAGCTTCCAACAAGTGAACCAAATTTACCAAGTAAATTCCTACTTATTAATTCTTCGTTGAATCCACTCTTAGAACTTAGAATTGCACTCTTAGACTTATATAGAGCATATTATATGTTTCACGATATCAATATGCTATCTCATTTAACCATTGTTATAATCTTATTGTGATTTAAAGATCCTCTATATAGATGATCTACATCGAGATGAGATTTCTTTACCGTTCTCACCCCTCAATGTATTTTGCCCCTTAAAACACTTAGCTACTTGTAAATGGTGTTTAGTGATCTAATAATTAGTCAGTTAAACAAGAGCTCATCCATTTACTTCTATTTGCTAAGCTCGAAGGGAATCATCACTTGACTTCTATACACCAGTAGAAGCTATAGATTCCATATTTATGTTCAGCACTCCCACTCAATCATACTATCATGTTCCCAAAATATACGTATCACCCTGACCTAAAAGTAGGCTTAACTAATAAATCAAAGAACATGAATAGTACTCCTGAGTTGAGCCTAAGCATATCAGGATTTAGATTCTTTTAATCTTAAGATCAACTACTGATATTGACTTGGAAAGATATATATAACAGTAAGTTTATAATATCTTAACTTAGTTGCTATATCGGTCCAGTCCAATGTATACTCCATACATTCGAAACTAGTATACTTTACTAATGTCCTGGAAAGAACATAACACTTACTCCAAGTGTAAGTATACATCATCGCTGATTATCACATTAGTGTAAATCCAATAACACTGATGAAACAGGGACCAAGTCTTTTGATTCATATGATCACAATCACATTCCACTGTGTTGACGATACTGTAATTATGAATAAACATATGATCTGGATTTAACTAATTTTGTGTATAAAAGTAATAAACATATTAAACCATTAGCATGTAAAATTCATGCAAACATCAATCACTTCAAATTCCTTATATTGATAACTAATCAGATTGTAAAGAGTTTTATTTAGGGCATAAAACCCAACATCTTCTCTGGTGGAGCTTGAATTATTATAGATGGGTTTTTACACTCTTCTAGAATAATTCCTCCACCCCCAGAGTAACCACCATCTCATAATATTAATGAGTTGGTGTGGATATTAGGATTACTAATGTATAGTTCCTTAATATCTAACATATAGGTCACTTTCATAAATCTTTCTTGACTGTCCCCTAATGTTCCCCATTTGATTACATCTCAGATGGCTCCCACTCAATAGTAGATGTCTGGTTAAATAATACTTTTTTAACCTCTTACTATTGTTTTGAGGGGTATCTAGTTGTGACTTATTATCTTAGTCTGAAACTATAAGTTTCTTTAAGACTATGTCAACAACATAGCAGTCTAGTAGTTGAAGTGTAAAATACTTGCTAGAGATTAAGCAATCAAATTAAGATACCATAAAATTTTATGAGGATTAGAAATCTTGACTCAAGTCATTCGAATGGACTATGCAAGAATTCTTCTATCTTATTCTCATAATTCTGATAAGTTATTTCTATCCACGTGAATGGTTAGATTTGCTTTGTCAGTGGTGTTCTTAAGTTCCTATCACAAGTGTCAACCAAATGAAGATGGGTAAAGAATTTTAAAATTTTCCCACTCAATTAAGGTAGTGTGATACATTATCAAAGAACTTTATTGGTATCATTATCTATTACAACAGTAAATCTAAATTGGAACATATAATCAAGATCAAGGATTTATTCTGATAATAGCTAATTTATTATATTACATCCATGTTTAAAATTATGTGTCACAAAGAGTACTGTGGAATATAGTCCACCCCTAAGTATATAGAGATTATGATCCACCCCTAAAGGTTATAGAGATCATAATTCTCTAAGTGTTATAGAGATTATGTGGAGTTTCGAATATAATCCAGAGTTTATTAGATATAAGAGATCGTTGAACTGCATATTATTCTTAACTTGTTCTCCACCCCTATCAGATCAAAAGATCTTTTTATTAAACAAATTCTTAATAATTATTTTAGAATTAACAATTATTCATAAACATAGAAATAATTTCTTGTGTTGATGTAGTAATAACTCTGTAAAGAGTTTAAAATAACTATAGAATTTGTATCAATAATAAAAACACATACACATACAAACATATAATAATTGGTAATTGATATATAAGATAAAGTAATGAAGCTCAACTCATAGATTGCAATTTATTTGTATAAAAAAAACTTAATTATAAATTCAAAAAAAATTTATTTGCAACGTTATGAGAAAAGAACAGGGAATAAAATCCCAAACTTGAAATCCAAATTGTTTTAAAACTGAAACAATTAATTCAAAAAAAATGAGCTTCATCTTTGTCTTGGACGAATTCCACCCCTTTGTCCAGCTTTCAAATCCAACTCGCTAAGATAGCACCTGAGTTCAAGCAGCTTGGGCTGTAAGAAGAAAAACAATAAACAAGGTTAGTAGTCCAGAATTAATAATCCAAATGGATAATAATTCACTAAAATACATCAGTTTATAGAAAGAAATACCTTGTTTCTTTGCAAGAAGCTTAGGACATTGGGGTTTCCAATGGCCTTTCTCATTGCAGTAGAAACACTTTCCTTTTGGTGTATCACCAGAAGCAGCAGCCCTTTTGTTCTTAGCTGTTTTCATAGCTTGAGCTCGCTTCTTGGTATTTTTCCACTCTTCTTATTCTTGGGTCTGGAGGTAGAGGCAACGTGTGCCTCAGGATTACTCGTCCCATTACCATTTCCAGAATTCTGAGGTTTGCTCCCTTTCTTCTTGGGTCCTCCAATCAAATTTTCATATGTCTGAAGGTCATTGACTAACGTGTGAAAGTCTTGTTCCTTCTTATTCATGACATAATTTGATGTATAGGGCAGAAAAGCTGGAGTCAGACTATTCAAGATAAGACTCACTTGAGTTGTCTGATCCATTTTAGCACCATGATTCCGGGCTTCCTGGAAATAACTTGCCATTTGGAGAAGGTGATCACGTACATTCTGATGGGGTTCCATCTGTGCATTGATAAATTTCTTAGTCGCGTCAAAGCGAGACTGGATAGATGCCATTTCAAATAGCTCAGTTAACTTCGTCATTATTTCTGCAGCCGTGACAGTGTTTGCAAACCTTGTTTTCAAGGTGTCAACCTTGTTGGAAAGCATGAAGTATCGAGCTTTGTTGTTAGCATTCTGCCAACGCTCGAACTTCTCTTTAACAGCTTTGGTTGCATTGTCACCTGGCTGTTCAGGAGACGGCTCAGTCAACACAAATAGGGCACTTTCACCTATGAGAGCAATATTAATGTTCTCTTTCCATTTAGGGAAGTTAGATCCATTTAGCTTATTTTCAGTCAACAATGATAACATGGATTTGACATGGCAATTCAGGATACTACAAAATAATAAATAGAAATCAACTATGGTTTAACACAAAATTTTATTTAGAAATTATTAGCACATAGCAAGTAGGAATGACAAGAGAAAATACTAAAACATGCAATCCTAAATAATTTCCAAGGTTTTCAACAAACTGATATCAGTGTCCCGTTTAGGCGAGAGTCAAAGCTATCATCCATTGAATAGAGTTGTCAGCTCATCTAAAATAATAACCATTCTAGCAACCTTTTATTCGATCGAAAAGAGAATCCGACGTTGTCCCGTTTAGGCGAGAGTCAAGGTCATTCCTATTTCATGAGCTTCCACCATTGTTTCATACGTTTGTAAGTCTTATACAGTCGCCACCATTAGGGTGATCAATACTAATATAAAAACTTACAAATATACTTATCTTTTGAGATTAAACGGTGCTAACTTGCTAATGAACGTTCCTCCATTAGGGAGGATTACTCACTAAAACAATAGCTATGTAAAACCAACAATGGAGATCGAATATCTTAATAATAATAAAGCTCATTATTTAAAATGTATTTTCTTCTATTATTTATTTATTTTAAATATATATTTATTTAATTAAATTTTAAATTTAGAATAAAATTCTAAATAAAATTTAATTTAATATTTATAAAATTATACTTAGATGGTTATGAAAATAAAATGAATTATTTCCATCTTAGTATTAATTTTCCAATAAATATTAAGAAAATTATTTAATTTAAGTTGTATTAATTTAAATTAATTTGCAACTCAAATTTAAATTTTCTATAAATATATATATATATATTGTATTTCGAAAAATTAAAGTATAAAATTATACAATTTTTGAAATACATTAAAATAAATTAATCTTTATTAGAAAAAATACTTCAAGCAAAAATACTATCTATCTAGATTTTCTTTGACTAATTAGTTCAATTTCTAATAATAATATATTTTAGTTCCTTTATTTTAAATTAATCATTAAATGAAAAAAATCATTGATTTAAGTTGATTCAAAAATTAATTAAGATAAATAATTAATTTCCAACTTTAATCTATTTTTCAAGATAAATTTAAAATCATCTTGCATATTTAAATGTAATTTCGAAAATATTGATTAATAAAATATATTTGGAAAATTATTCAAATTTAAGTTGTTATAAAAAATTTCCAACTTAAATTACTCTTCTATTTAATTAAATGTCATGAAAATAAAAAAATATTTAAGTATCATGATGAAAATCAACTTAGATATTTAATTTTCAATTTAATTAAATGTATTAAATTCAAGAAATAAACAATTAAGTATAGAGAAGGCTTAATTATTAATTTCTAGTTTAATACTAGGAAAAATATTCTTAACTTGAATTGTACCAAAATTAATTATTAAAAATTAATTTCACAATCAATAATATTTTCCTATTTTAATATTAGAAATAATAACTAGTATAGAAATAACTATCTAGAAAATATCTCAATTTAACTAAGTATCTTTTCAAGATTTGAAAATATCTAATTTAAGTTGTTGTAGAAAGAATCTATAATAAGCAACTTAAAATTTTCCAAATAAAATTTAATTAAATATCAAAATTAAGTGGCAACTACCTAATTTAAGAATATTCCATTTTAAGTTTAAAATCAAATTAGAAAATATCTTAAGAATCTTCAACAATCAATTCCTAGAATTCCTCAACTTAATATTAAATTCAAAAGATATTCAAATTTAAGTTAATAAGGAAAAAATTAGTTAGAAATAACTAATTTATAACTTAAATAGGAATATTTAATGAAATAATTAAAGTAAGTTTTAGAAAGAATCTAGTTAGTTAAAATTTTTTATTTAATTAAACACAAGAAAAATACAAATAGTTTATCTAGAAATAATATCTTAAACTAAGAGTGTTTTTCTTAAAATTAACTTTAAAATATTAAAATGGAAATAAATTTCATATATTTTAAAAGTTAATTGTGTTGCTAATCAATTTTATTAGGTTAAACTAATTTAATTAACCTAATACAGTTATTCAAATGGGCCTTCACAATTGGGGTAGTTCATGTGAGGGGGAGCTGGGTTCAGTATGTCATACCCACTTCTATTGGTACCCATCTCTCACACAAGGCCCAAAAGAGAGGAATTTAACCTTAAAATGAATAACTGTTATTAATTGAATAGGTCCAAAAACTAAATGGGCCTAAATAAAATCTATCAGGGTGTGACATTTTATTTAGCAACAACCTATATGCATCTATAATAAAATAAACATATAGGCTCACACAGGCACACAGATTTGGATGGACCCTATCATGTTACTAGGTCATACACAGATGAAAGAAGAATGCAAAATTTACCTGTTACAAATTATTTACTTGACCTATTGACTATTGAACCATGGGTTAAAATCAGATCATTGGATCTGTCAACAAGTTAACCATGGCAATTTAGATCAAGCAATAATAGGTTTTAGAAAAACTTACAAACAATCTAAAACACATACTCCTGCAACAAGTTAGATTGGATAGTTGGATGTATGATTTATTTAATTTTAAATAATTAATTAAATTTTGAAAATAATTAAATAATAATAAAAATATTTTCGAATTTTAAAAAAAAAAATTAAAATTAAACCTACAATTTTGAAAAAATTAGGTTTCAAGTAACATAAATATCATTTCAAAAAAAAAAATTGCTAACTTACCTTTTAAATTTCATGTTATTTTAAAAAATTAAATATTCAATAAAATAAGAAAATGATAAATAAATATCCTTTTCTGATTTTATAATTTAATTTAAATAAAAAATAACAAAATTTAAAAGTTAACAAAATTATCTTATTTCCTTTTAAAATACCATGATTACAGTAATCTTATTTCAAATCTAAATAAGGTCAAATTACTTAAAATAAAATATTTTATAAAAAAAAAAAATTAATATCTGACCTTAGATTTAAAATTAAGATGAAATAATCAAATTTTAAAAAAAAATAAGAAAAGAGGTAAACAAAAATTGATTTTTACTTATTTTCAAAATCAAATTACACTAATATCTAAATTAATTTTAAAAAAAATCAAATTAATTTATTTTTGATAATTAGATTTGAAATATCAAAATTAAAAATCAAAATACAAAACTATACAAAAAATCGGAAGTTAATTCCATGAAATAGCATGAAAATTCGAAGAAAACGAAATAAAATTGCACACTGTACGGATGGTATGCACAAGGGGAGGTTGGGTCGTGATCCTTCGGCGCTGGAGGCTGCAAGCAGCCATTCCCCGCGCGTGAGGAAGGGTGATCACCACCCTGATTTTTCCGATTTTCAAAAATTCATAACTAATTCAAATAAAATCGAAATTGAGTTCTGTAAAAAAAGTAAATTGCTTTATTTTTTCCAAACTATCCAATAAAAATAATTTCAGAAACAGAAAATCAATTATTTTTTCCAGCATTTCACAAACATCAATCAATCATCAATACAACACACAAAACAACATGATACCATCCAAATCACATACAAATCGTTTTAAGTCCAAATTTCTTGCAAGCAAATCAATTACCATGGCTCTGGTGCCAGTTGTTGGAATTATTTTACCAGGATCTTAGATCTACTCAGAAGTATGTTGATTAACAACCTAAATATGAACTTCTAAAACTATAATAAATAAACACATATAAAGTATGAGAAACCTTACAGTGGGTGCAACGGAATAATATGTCTCCTTCCACTCAGATCTCTAACCCTTGATTCCTTTCTGTTGCAGAGTATAATCAAGATCTGGGTCTAAATGTCCTTCTCTTGGATGTGATCCTTCACAGTCTTCCAAACTATGATTGAGGTACTGTTTGTTGTGTGTGGGCACTAGTCTAGGGAATTCGAAATTGTATCTCTCTTGTATTGTTGTGTATTGTTCTGCAAAGAAGAAGAAGAGATGGGCGGCTATATATAGAGAAAAGGGAAGCTCAACTTTCTGAAAGTGGCAGTTTCCTGAATTATAGAGAAATTGCATAACTGCCTTATTTGGTGTGAGCCACCACTTTCCATTTATAGATAACTGCTAGGTGTAGGTTAGTAATTAATTTGACATTAAAATTGAAAATAGTAATTGGGAAATACACACACAAGTGGCCGGCCATGGGTGTGATGGGCCTCACTTGGATTTTGCAGTTTCCACAATTTTATTTCTATTTTCCCAAAAATGCCAATTTTCCAATTCTAACCATTTAAATGCCAAAACTAATTATTTAATAACTAAAATAGATTATTAAATAATATTGTCATTTAATATAATTATTAATTAGACATATAGAGTCTCTTAATTAATAAATAAACCTAGAATCTCCTTTCTTTACAATTTCAGCCCTGCTTAGTGAAAATTCACAAATTAGACATAGTCTAACTTTTAGAATTATAATTAATTAATCATAAATCAATTATTGAGTCTTACAAACAGTATGGTCTCAACTAGAATAGAGACCATGGATCTATATTGCTGAGCTTCCAATAAGCTTAACCGAATTTACCAAGTAAATTCCCTAACTTATTAATTCCTTGTTGAATCCACTCTTAGAACTTGGAATTGCACTCTCAGACTTATATAGAGCATTCTATATGTTCCACGATATAGATATGCTATCTCATTTAACCATTTTTATAATCTTAATGTGATCAAAGATCCTCTATATAGATGATTTACATCGAGATGGGATAAAATTTACCGTTTTCACCCCTCAATGTATTTGGCCCCTTAAAACACTTAGCTACCTGTAAATGATGTTCTAGTGATCTAAGATATAGTCACTGAAACAAGAGCTCATCCATTTACTTCTATTTAGCTAAGCTCGAAGGGAATCATCACTTGACTTCTATACACAAGTAGAAGCTATAGATTCCATATTTATGCTCAGCGCTTCCACTCAGTTATACTATCATGTTCCCAAAATATACGTATCACCCTGACCTAAAAGTAGGCTTAACTAATAAATCAAAGAACATGAATAGCACTCTTGAGATTGAGCCTAAGCATATCAGGATTTAGATACTTTTAATCTAAGATCAACTAGTGATATTGACTTGGAAAGATACAACGGTAAGTTTATAATATCTTGTCTAAGTTCAATATCGGTCCAGTCCAATGTATACTCCATACATTCGAAACTAGTATACTTTACCAATGTCCTGGAAAGAACATAACATTTACTCCAAGTGTAAGTATACTTCATCGCTAATTATCACATCAGTGTAAATCCAAAACACTGATGAAACAGGGACTAAGTCTTTTGAATCATATAATCACAATCACATTCCACTGTGTTGACAATACTGTAATTGTGAATAAATATATGTTCTGGACTTAACTGATTTTGTGCATATATATTAAACCATAAACATGAAAAATACATGTTAACATAAATCACTTCAAATCTCTTAAATTGATATCTAATCAGATTGTAATGGATTTTATTTAGGGCACAAAACCCAACAAAATCCTCCTCAACAGCAACCTTCATCTTGTGCAACATGACTTGGTGAAATAACACTGAGGAGAATGTCAGGGGTACGGCATTCCAAAAGTTGCCGAAACTGCTTTCTTTCGCCGTGTTATTTAAATTGTACTCCTCAAATCGAGACTTAATTTTTGCAAAAGCACCGGTGCCTCTATATGTCATGCGGCTAGTAAAATGCCTGGATACTGGAACTATGAGTCTCGAAGCCATCTGCAACAATATATAACAAAAAAATAATAGTATCAAAAAAATTAAAATTGTCGACAAAAATCGACATGATGTCAATATTCTGTCGATATTACCACACAGAAATTACAGTGAACAATTACATTATATTATCGACAACATATCGACATCTGGTCGACATGCTATCGATATTCCAACAATATGATCACACATATTCAGTAAAAAAAAATAGTCTACACAATGTCGACATTCGGTCGATATTATCACACTTAGCAATCACAGAAAGCAATTACATCACATTGTCAATAGTACATATCGACATACCGTCGACAAATTATCAACAATTTAGGTAAAAAAATTTATGCTTATTGAGTCGACATACCATCGATACACATACGACATCCTATCAATAAATCAATTAAATTCTTTCAAATAATAATCTTAATCAACTAAATTATTGTGTCAACATCCTATCGATACACCTACGATATCCTATCGATATACATTAACAACACAAACAATTCTAATGCTCAAACTACTTTCAATTTTGGTCGACATTATATCGATAACCTATCGATATCTCATCGATAACATTGTTAAAACAAACAGACACCACTGATGAACATGCGAAAAAACATCCAAATTCGCATACACAATCTAAAAAAATCTAATCTGAAGAACATACACAAATTGGCATCCAAATCTATGAAAATTATAATTTTTAATAATAAAAAACATCTTACCTTTGACTGAGCTTGGTGGTGGTGGCGACGGTTCGTGGTGGTTTCGACGGGTCTGGTTGGGTTCCAATGTCGGTTGTGGTGGTTTGGGTCGAACTCGAGAGAGAGAGAGAGAGAGAGAGAGAGAGAGAGAGAGAGAGAGAGAGAGAGAGAGAGAGAGAGAGAGAGAGAGAGAGAGAGAGAGAGAGAGAGAGAGAGAGAGAGAGAGAGAGGGAAAGATAGATAGAGGGTTGGGTCGTGGTCGTGGGTGGATGGCCGGAGTGGGTTGTTGGGTTGTAACACCCTAACTAATTTAGGCGTATTACGTGATTTTTAAACGTACTGTGCAGCTCGTTGCTAATCAACGAGGTTTATGCAAAAACGTGATTAATTAAAATTTTGCTTTTTCATTAAACTTATAAACCATTTTGCAAAAAGTCTCGGGATCCCGATTTATAAAAATATTTACAAACGTTTTCACTGTTCAACTTTTACATCAAAATAAAGTCGTCTAACGACAATTACAAAATCTCGGCGTCTTGTCCGAGGATCGTACGCTCCGAGCCTAACCTGGCCCAGGCATGTACAATCCCATAAGCTCGCTCACGGTCCATCGACAAGCTGCCTTGCCTTTACCTACACATGCAACGTAAGTGAGTCGACGGACTCGGTAAGAAAAGCATAATAATATCATACATAAAGGCGAGCCGTGTCCAACACGATGCGAGTCCGCTGCGCCGCCATGTCCAACATGGTGCGAGCACTGCGCCATGTCCAACATGGTGCGGGTTTTTGAACGTTCGGGGGACGGTACTATTGACAAGTATCCTCACGATCGGTCGAGCAGGTCATACTCGAGCCTTGGTCATACTCCGGCTGCGACGGGATAGGTCAATAGCGAACCACCAACCGGTGTCGGCTGATCGGTCGAGCCGGTCATACTCCGGCTCGGTCATACTCCCGGCTTGTCTCCAGACGTGACAGGGTTGGGTGGTTCGAAGCCTAAATACATATCTAATGTAATCTAACAGGCTTCCTACATGCACGCTAAACATGTAATCTACATATGCATCTTGTTATACTAATCTTACACGGATTCCAGATTTCGGGTGTGCTTGGTCAACATTTGGAGGCCGAGCCGAACGGCGGATTGCGCTCCTAAACCATAAAAATCACAACACTATAAGTGACACGCTAAATCACTTCCCGGGGACTAAAACTTGAAACTAAAAGTTTCTATCGATAAAAAGCATGGCAATACCCTAAAAACCCAAAAACGAGGAAAACTAGGGTTCGGAAAAATCCCCCATCACGAGTCCGGTTGCCCGGGAATTACGGTTGAAAAATGCGAACCCCCATCCGAATTCCGGATGCTCAGCAGTCGGTTCCTCGCGAGCGACCAAAAAATTCCATATCTCGACCATTTCGAACCCAAATGGTCCCAAACTTTCCAGACCTCCTACATAGGTCCTAATAAACAATTCTAAGGCCTCGAAACCACGAGAAAACACGGAGGCAAAATTCACCATGTGAGCTCCAAGCTTTGAGTTAGAACTCAAACTTGGCTAAAGCTCACCCACAATATCTAAGCTAGCATAGAATCACTTAAACAAACATAGAAACATAGCGAGAAAACAAAACCTACATCATGCAACAACTACGACCACTATTTCTCAACTTTTTACTTTGAAAACTAAACTTTGCATAAGAAATTCTAGCATGCTCAACCTAGGAATTACACACCACAATTAGCTTAATTAATCTCTAAGAATCATGCTTTTCAACCACATAAAACAACCACGAAATCGTGACAACAACATCCAAAATTACATGCATTTTCATCCATTTTCAACATTCTTTTCAAGAAAAACAAGGAAAGATTAAAGCCAGAAATACCTTGATTAGAGACACACCACAAGCTGAAATCAACAAGAATTTGAAGAAGAAAAATCACCCAGAAATTTGCCTCTAATGGCCGAAAAGAGAGAGAGAGGAAAAGAGCTTCTTTTTGAATTTTTTTCTAATTTTTTCTAAGTTAAATGAGAAATGAGAAAAAGAGTCTTTACACCATAAATCATTCAGCCAAATAACATGCATAAATTAAACATTTATTTCATTTATTAAATCATATAAGACAAAATACAATTGGGGCAAAAAGACCATTTTGCCCCTCCACCATAAAATTACTAAAGTCATACTAAAGGGGTATTTTTGGGACATTCTAAATTCCCGGCCATTCCCGACATTCCCAATGTCTAAAACCGAATCCCAATGCTAACATACTAAGTTGTGATTTCTACGGAAGCCAAACGCCGCGTTCCCAAAATACCGGACACCGGAAATACGAAATATAAAAACTGCTGATAACATACACATGCATAACTGAATTCCATAAATATCCATGATAAATTATTTAAATAGCTATAAATAATTTCCTGATTAACATAAATAACTGCTAATTTCCAAATTAACTAAGCGGTCTTTACAACTATCTCCCCCTTAAAAGGATTTCGTCCCCGAAATCTAACCTGAATAACTCTGGATATTGAGCTCGCATATCGACTCAAGCTCCCCGGGTGGCTTCTTCCACCTTCTTGTTTCTCCGAGAGAACCTTGACCAACGCTATGGTCTTATTCGAAGGACTTTATCCTTTACTATCCGGGATGCCTTGCTGGTACATTCCTCATAGGACATATCGGCGAAGTGAAGGCTCTCATAAGCGAGTATATGAGAGGGGTACGAAACGTATTTTCTCAACATTGAGACATGAAATACGTTGTGCTAACTGTGATAAAGGCGGAGGCAATGCTAGCAGGATATGCCACGACCTATCTTCTCGAGAATCTCGAAAGGTCACGTAAATCTAGGGCATAACTTGCCTCTTTTCCGAAACGTTTAATCCCCTTCATCGGAGATACTCGCAAAAACACATGGTCCCCTACTCGGAACTCAACATCTCGACGTTTCGGATGCTGCGTAACTCTTACATGCCTCACAGGAGGCAAGCATTCTAGCTTTAATCTTCTCTGTGCCTCATTGGTTCGGCAGAGCCCGGCCCTGCGGACCTAGGTATTTCCTCTCCCCTGTCTCATCCCAGTGGATAGGGGATCTACATTTCCTACCATACAACAGTTCGTAGGGTGCCATCCCTATCGTACTCTGATAACTGTTGTTGTAAGAGAACTCTATCAACGGTAGATATTTATTCCATGAACCCTCAAAGTCCATAACACAGGCTCTTAGCATATCCTCCAATATCTGAATTGTCCTTTCGGACGACCATGCTGTCCGAGGATGAAATGCGCACTTGAATTTTAACCGTACCCATTGCCGTTGCAAACTTTGCCAAAATTTGGAGGTGAATTTCGGATCCTGTCCAGAAACTATAGACTTCGGTACCCGTGAAGTCTTACTATCTCACGACGTATAACTACCGATCCACCGAAAATGTTGTTCTAGCAGAGCGGAAAATGAGCGGATTTCGTAAATCGATCCACCACTACCCGGATGGAATCATACATACCCGTGGTCCTAGGTAACCCGACCACAAAATCCATAGTAATATCCTCCCATTTCCACTCACAGTAGGGTTAAAGGCTGCAACAACCACACTGGTCTACGATGTTCGGCCTTGATGCAGCGACACGTGAGGCATCTCGATACAAATTCTACCAAATTCTTCTTCATACGGTTCCACCGAAGTACGGTTTCAAGTCTTGGTACATCTTGGTGGTGCGGGATGCGAGAGAATACGGGGTAGAATGAGCCTCCTCAAAGATCTCGTTCCTCGAGTCCACCTTTGTTCGGGACGCAGCCACGGCTTTATACAAAAGCATCACTATACGACAACGAAAGTCCTTGGCTTGGCCGGCCAATACCTCATCTCGGATCTTCACTAACTCACGGATCGTAGTCGTACGAGCAGCTTTTATTCTTTCTAACGGTCCGGATTGCGGCGTTAAGTTGTGTAGGTGACCTACCACAAACTCGATCTTGGACGACCATATCCTGCTTCTAGGCGAGGTGAGATGCGAACCATGCTAGCCACTTGCCGGGACCCTTCTTTACACTCGGGGCATCGGCCACTACATTGGCTTTCCGGGATGGTAAAGGATCTCACAATCATAGTCCTTCACTAATTCCAACCAACGCCTCTGTCTCATGTTCAAATCTTTCTGAGTAAAGAAATACTTGAGACTCTTATGGTCGGTGTAGATCTCGCACTTCTCACCATACAAGTAATGCCGCCAAATCTTCGGTGCAAATACCACTTGCGGCCAATTCTAAATCATGAGTCGGGTATCATTGTTCATAATCCTTTAAGCCGACGGGAGGCGTAAGCGATAACCGTCGGCTTGCATCGATACGCACCCCAAACCCTGTTTGGATGCGTCACAATAGACCACGAACTTCTCCTCGTCCAGAGAGCAAAGCTAATGCGGAGCAGTAATCAACCTCTGTTTCAGCTCCTGAAAACTAGCTTCGCATTTATCTGACCAGATAAATCGCTGATTCTTCTTTGTAAGTTCGGTTAGGGGCATTGAAATTTTGGAGAACCCCTCCACGAACCTACGGTAGTACCCAGCTAATCCCGAAGCTTCGACCTCACATCCTTTGTCTTCGGTCTCGACAATCACGACGGATTCGATCTTCCGGGATCCACCTTGATCCCATCTTTACTCACTATGTGCCCTAGGAAGGACACCTGAGACAACCAGAACTCACATTTCTTGAACTTGGCGAAGAGTCTATGTTCTCGAAGTCGTTGCAGTACCATCTGAAGATGTAACTCATGCTCCTCTTCTGACTGAGTACACGAGGATGTCGTCGATAAACACAATTACACAGATATCGAGGAAATCCTTGAATACTCTATTCATCAGGTCCATGAATGCTGCAGGAGCATTGGTTAGTCCGAATGACATAACCGAAAACTCGTAGTGTCCATGCATTTAGTGCGGAAAGCCGTCTTTGGAATGTCCTCCTCTCGGATCCTCAGGCGATGATAACCCGAACGGAGATCAATCTTAGAAAAGACCGTCTTCCCTGAAGGCGATCGAACAAGTCATCGATCCTAGGTAATGGATATTTATTCTTCACCTCAGCTTGTTCAACTCTCTGTAGTCGATGCACATCCTCATCGATCCATCCTTCTTCTTCACGAACAAAGCGGGGCTCCCCGGTGACACCTTGGGCCGAATGAACCCTATGTCAAGCAACCCACAGGGCTGAATCTTTAACTCCTTAAGTTCCAGTGGAGCCATCCTATACGGGGCTTTAGAAAGCCGGATCCACCCACAGTGCCAAGTCAATCACAAAATCAATCTCCAGCGTGAGGTGGTAGCCACAGAGTTCTTCGGGAAAAACGTCCAAAAATTCCGAACCACGCGATGTCCTCGGCCGAATGGTGTACGGCCGAGTGGTGTCCACCACCACGGCCGAAACCCCTAAGCACCCAGTGCAATAATTCTCTCGGCCGACATAGCCGAGATCACCGGGATGAGATCCACGAGCCAAGGAACCCACAAATACGAACGGTTCTTCACTTTCTGGTTGGAAGACCACCATCTTCCTCTTGCAATCAATGCTCGCCGAATATTTAGATAGGAAATCCATTCCTAAAATAATATCAAATTCGACTAAGCTCATCTCTATCAGATCAGCGCTTAACTCTCTACCATCTATCCTGATCGGCATGCAGACCTAATCCACCTATTGGAGATAACCAATTCTCAGCGGTATGACGGGGTTCCAAACCACGACTCATATCTATCAAAGGGTCTACCCAATTTACTAAAGACTACGTGGCCGCCACATAAGAACGTGTAGCCCCGAGAATCAAACGACCTTTGAATAAAACGAGTCGTTAATAAGAATCGACTGTAACAATTGATGGGGCATGCATCTGCATCAGCTGCGTGATCGCGAATACCCTGGCTGGAGTGGGCATCGCTGGAGCTCTCGGTGCCTCTGGTCGGAGCTGGGGACATTCCCTCTTGAAGTGCCCGGGCATGCCACAATGGAAGCATCCCTGCCCCTTGCACTCTCCCCGATGATGCCTCTTGCAGATAGGGCACTCGGGATAGGAGAAGCGAGTCTCATTACCACCGGGACGGCCCGCACGTGCAGTTCCCGGAACCTCTTGTTCGACTCGAGCCGCCGGAAGCAGATGGGTGCCCTCTTCCTCGATCAATGGCCGAACCACTACTCCCCGCCCAAATCACGATGCGGGAGGGGTAGGAGCTCCGCCACCGGCCAGATCTTGGCTAAATCGACATACACCCCACTGCGCCCTCAGCTCGCAGGGCCTTCTCCACCATCTGAGCGTAGGTGGTGCTGTCGTCGGTGGTAATCATCAGGTCATGCACGATCTTGGGATTCAACCGTCCGGATACTTCTCCTTCTGCGAGTCGGTCGGCACAATTCCCGAGGCTAACCTCGCCAAGCGGTCAGCCGAGTAGTATACTCGGTGACACTCATGTTCTCACCGCTGGGTCAGGTGAACGAATTCCTTTCTCTTGGCGCTTCTAACCGCCTCGTTGTAGTACTTCGCGTTGAAAAGTTCTGGAACCTCTCCCAAGTCATGGTGGTGACATCGTGAATGCGAGACACCATGTCCCACCATACGGGGCATCCTCACAGGCCGAAATGTGGCGCACACCACTTCTGTCGTTCATAGGTGACACCCATAAAGTTCGGAATCTGGTGATCACCGTAAGCCCGCCTCGGCTTTCGGCTTTCGACACATACGGACCTCCCCGGGAACACGGAGGTGCTTGCCCGAACCGCTCATATAAAGGTTCCAATGCGCAGGCCGCCACTACCATCTCGGCACAGGCGGCGAGGCGAGTGCGGCCCCGGAACTGCGGCACTTTGGAGCTGCGGGAGCACCTGGTCTCAACCTCGAATCTCGAGGTCTTGCTCTTCGATCTGGCTTGCATCTCATGAAGCCGCAACTCCCGGTTCGGGGCTCCACGATCGGTGGGGAGCTGGGCGGCACTGTGGCGGGTTCTCATCACCCGACCACGAGCCACGCCGGGGACCTCTACCTCGGCCCCTGGCAGGTGGGGGAAACCGAGCTCCCTCTCCCCGATTCGACCCCTTTGAATTGCCACGACTCCTCGTGGTCGCTTTGGCGTCCATCTAGTTAGAGCACTGCGAAACCAAGAGTTGGCATATCGGGTCGTATTCGAGGGGCGAGCTTACTAATGCGCTTAATTTGGAAATTAGAAATGAAACATGCGCCTATTCTCTATCGGGGCTACTAACATGCTTCCTAACGGGCTTTTCTTTTTCATAACTTGAATAAAATAAACTACTAAAGCAATAAAGGCTTGCGAGCAAGTGAAGCCGAGCTAGCTGTCGATGATGATTGTACATGTCGTGACGATCTTCGGAAGACAACACAGCGGCTACGATACCAAATTGTAACACCTTTAACTAATTTAGGCGTATTACGTGATTTTTAAACGTCTTGTGCGGCTCGTTGCTAATCAACGAGGTTTATGCAAAAACGTGATTAATTAAAATTTTGCTTTTTCATTAAACTTATAAACCATTTTGCAAAAAGTCTCGGGATCCCGATTTATAAAAATATTTACAAACGTTTTCAACTTTGTTCAACTTTTACATCAAAATAAAGTCGTCTAACGACAATTACAAAATCTCGGCCGTCTTTGTCCAGGGATCGTACGCTCGGGGCCTAGCAGCCCCAGAGCATGTACAATCCCATAAGCTCGCTCACGGTCCATCGGCAAGCGCCTTGCCTTTACTACACATGCAACGTAAGCGCGGGTCGACGGACTCGGTAAGAAAAGCATAATAATATCATACATAAAAGCCGATTGCCAGAGTGTCGACACGATGCGAGTCCCGTACTTGCCATGTCCAACATGGTGCGAGCACTCTTGCCATGTCCAACATGGTGCGGGGTTTTGAACGTTCGGGGGACGGTACTATTGACAAGTATCCTCTGATCGGTCGAACCGGTCATACTCACATTTCTTGGTCATACTCCGGCTTTGTCTGCGACGGGATAGGTCAATAGCCTTTGAACCACCAACCGGTGTCGGCTGATCGGTCGAGCCGGTCATACTCGTGCTTGGTCATACTCCGGCTATCTTAGACGTGACGGGGTTGGGTGGTTCGAAGCCTAAATACATATCTAATGTAATCTAACGAGGCTTCCTACATGCACGCTAAACATGTAATCTACATATGCATCTTTGTTATACTAATCTTACATGGATTCGATTTCGAGTGTGCGAGTCAACTTTAGGCCCGAAGGCCCAAGGCGAACGGCGGATTGCGGCTCCTAAACCATAAAAATCACAACACTATAAGTGACACGCTAAATCACTTCCGGGGACTAAAACTTGAAACTAAAAAGTTTCCTATCGATAAAAAGCATGGCAATACCCACTAAAAACCCAAAAACGAGGAAAACTAGGGTTCGGAAAAATCCCCCATCCCGGAAGTCCGGTTGCCCAACCGAATTCCGGTTACGAAAAATACGAACCCCCATCCGAAAATTCCGGATGCTCAGCCGAGTCGGTTCCTCGCGAGCAGCAACAAAAAAATTCCATATCTCGACCATTTCGAACCCAAATGGTCCCGAACTTTCCGGACCTCCACATAGGTCCTAATAAACAATTCTAAGGCCTCAAAACCACCCCGGAAAACACAGAGGCAAAATTCACCATGTGAGCTCCAAGCTTTGAGTTAGAACTCAAACTTGGCTAAAGCTCACCCACAAGCCTCTAAGCTAGCATAGAATCACTTAAACAAACATAGAAACATAGCAGAAAACAAAACCTACATCATGCAACAACTACAGCCACTATTTCTCAACTTTTTACTTTGAAAACTAAACTTTGCATAAGAAATTCTAGCATGCTCAACCTAGGAATTACACACCACAATTAGCTTAATTAATCTCTAAGAATCATGCTTTTCAACCACATAAAACAACCACAGAAATCAGCAGCAACAACATCCAAAATTACATGCATTTTCATCCATTTTCAACATTCTTTTCAAGAAAAACAAGGAAAGATTAAAGCCAAGAAATACCTTGATTAGAGACACACCACAAGCTGAAATCAACAAGAATTTGAAGAAGAAAAATCACCCAAGAGGCTGCCTCTAATGGCCGAAAAGAGAGAGAGAGGAAAAGAGCTTCTTTTTGAATTTTTTTCTAATTTTTTCTAAGTTAAATGAGAAATGAGAAAAAGAGTCTTTACACCATAAATCATTCAGCCAAATAACATGCATAAATTAAACATTTATTTCATTTATTAAATCATATAAGACAAAATACAATTGGGGCAAAAAGACCATTTTGCCCCTCCACCATAAAATTACTAAAGTCATACTAAAGGGGTATTTTTGGGACATTCTAAATTCCCGGCCATTCCCGACATTCCCAATGTCTAAAACCCGTCCCCAAAATGCTAACATACTAAGTTGTGATTTCTACTGAGCCAAACGCCGCGTTCCAAAATACCGGACACCGGAAATACGAAATATAAAAACTGCTGATAACATACACATGCATAACTGAATTCCATAAATATCCATGATAAATTATTTAAATAGCTATAAATAATTTCCTGATTAACATAAATAACTGCTAATTTCCAAATTAACTAAGCGGTCTTTACATGGGTACTCGTGGGCAGCATCGAGGTCGAAGAGGGAAAGATAGAGAGAGAGAGGGAAAATTAAATGTGAGGGGTATTTTGGGTAGAAATGAGTAATAGTAGAATTGTTTTGTACAAATTAGTAAAGGGTTTAAAATTTGATTTGTGGTATTTTATTAGGGCTATTTCCCTTTAAAAAACAGTCAATTAAGGCCTAATTAGAAGTCCTATCAAGAGAACAGGCCTAACTTGTACGGAAGAATGGATCTAAGCCCACGAAAATTTTGAATAAAGTTAGAGGGCTTAAAATCATAATTTAATGGAGAAATAATTTGATTTTGGTTCCAAAGCCCTATTTTACAAAAATACCACAAAAAGTTCCAAGTTGGGAACTTGTACCTTGTTTTGAAATATTTTATGGATTTTACTAAAAGGCCTAGATATAGTTGCAAAATTTAATAAAGAAAATTACATTGTAAATCTAATTTTTTTTTTTATCTATTTTAATTTTTACCTTCATTTCTATTATTTAAGATATATCTACTTTTGTAAATGATGTCCTCATTATACCCTTTAGGTTAATGTAAATTATATGCTAGACCTAAATAGAAGATAAGGGTATATTAGGCAACCCACTCACAAAAGTAAATGCATTTTAATAAAATATAATATAAGGGTATTTTTTATTAATGAATACAAAAAAAAGTATTTCTCAACTTATCCCAATTTAATACTTCGTCTAGATTTTAACATAATTAACAAGTGAGGATTATCTCTTAAAATAATAAATTAATATAAAAGGAAATTAGTACAAGGAATGATGTTGGACTTTTATAAATAATGGAATAACCTTGCACTTTTAATAAATGGAACATGAAAATTCTTAAGGTTTTGAACATATGATATAAATTAGGATATAAATAAATGGGAATTATCCCATATACTATTTTTTTAATTTTCTTTTTCAAATTTATGGTTTGGTTTTCTAAAGTGGTTGCAGCGCTAGTTGCAATAGGAGTTTCTGTACAATTTTTTGTTGGGGCTTTTTTATTTTTACACTTCAAACTTGTTTTTTTTTTTATATATATATATTTTTACGGAATTATACATAGAAACTCCTATTGCAACTAGCGCTGCAACCTAAATTGTAACAAAAAATTGTATAGAAACCCCTAGTGCAACTAGCGCTGCAACTACTTTAGAAACCCAAACCGTAAATTTGAAAAAAAAAGTTAATAAAATAGCATATGGGGTAATTCCCCTAAGGGACTTTTTCATTTTTACACTTTAAAACAGTTTTTTTTTTTTTTTTTTGCACTTTTATGGAATTCTACGTAGAAACTCCTATTGCAACTAGCGCTACAACCTAAATTGCAACAAAAAATTGTATAGAAACCCCTATTACAACTAGCGCTGCAACCACTTTAGAAACACAAACCGTAAATTAAAAAAAAAGTTAAAAAAACAATATATAATGTATATCCCTAGGGGAATTATCCCATATGCTGTTTTTTAAACTTTATTTTTTCAAATTTACGATTTGGATTTCTAAAGTGGTTACAACGCTAATTGCAATAGGGGTTTCTATGTAGAATTCCGTAAAAATGCAAAAAAAAAAAAAAAAAAAAAAAGCTGTTTTGAAGTGTAAAAATGAAAAAGCCCCAATTATAAATAACGAAAATTTGGACGAGTCATAACTGTAAAGAAACTTTATTTCATTTTATAGTTCTTGGAAAACTTTGAGACTTATAGCATAGTCTTATTATTTTTTTTTTTTTGAAAGAATAGCATAATCTTATTAAAAAACATAAAGTACAAGGCCATACATTAATCTAAGCATATTGTATGTTGTACAGTATAACCTAGTACTGAGAAAGGTTACGAAGGTCGAGATCTCATATTCAACAATGAGCTAAGGAATATGATGCTCTCACTCATCCACTTGATGCCTTCAACCCAATCAAATCTAGTTTTCTATGTGAGACAACTAGTAGATAAGAGACACTCTCAATAGTGATTTCAAAACTCCTTCATTGTTCTTCACCATATTCGAATCCTTAGTGAAAGAGTACCATGCCCACACATAGCAAGTCAAATACTCAATCATAGTGAGTAAGACGGTGGTAACCAAACCTGAAGGAGAAAAAGAGATCTAGGCTCAGATCTTGATAATACTCTGTGACAAAAAAGAACAAGGGTTAGAGATCTGAGCAGAAGGAGTCATTATATTCCGCTGCAACCAATGTAAGGTTTTCTAAACTCTTATGTGTTTAATTTCATTATTTTAGAGATATTCATATTTAGGATTTTAATTCAACATACTTGTTAGTAAATCTAGATCATGGTAAAATAATCGCAACATATTCTTCTTTCAATAATACCATATTTTCCAATTCAATCCTATAAATGCCAAAACTATTTATTTAATAATTATAATTAATTAATAAATAAAATTGCCATTTATATTATTTATTAATTAGACCATGCAAAGTCTCTTAATTAATAAATAGACCCCAAAAACTTCTTTTCTTCACAATTAAGCCCTTGCTTAGTGAAAATTTATAAATAAGACATAGTCTAATTTTAGAATTATAATTGAATAATTAAAATCAATTGATTGAGTTTGCAAGCAGTATTATCTCAACTAGTGAGGGGACCATGAGCCTATATATCTAAGCTTCCAATAAGTAGATCTAGAATTTACCAAGTGAATTCCCTAACTTATTAATTCTATCTTGTGCCACTATAGATTTAGAATTGAATACACTCTCAATTATATAAAACGTTCTATATGTAACACGATATAGATACGTTATGATTATCTGTTGTTACAATCATAATAGTTAAAGATCCTTTATAGATGATCTACACTAAATAGGAATAAATTTACCATGCAAAACACTTAGCTACCTATAAATGATATTTCAGTAAACTAATATAATCACTGAAATGAGATTTCAATCATTTATCTCTATCAAACCAAGATCAAAAGAAATCATCATTTCACTTTTAAATACTTATAGAAGCTATAGATTCCATATATATGATTAACGCTCACACTCAATTTAACTACCATGTTTTCAATATGTTAATATTCGCTAGAACCATAGGTTAGCATCCACGAACAACTTGAAGAACATAAATAAAACAACTAAGCTAAACCTAACCATATTAGAATTAAGATCCATAGACCTAAGATCAACCATTGATATTGACTTAGAAAGATATAACAGTAAGTTTATAATATCTTATCCAAGATCAATATCAGTCCCTTCCAATGTATACTCCATACAACCAATACTGGTAAACTTTGCCAATGCCCTAGAAAGGACATAACACTTATCGAAGGTGTAAGTATACCTTATCGCCGATTATCATGTCAATCTAAATCCAGTGAACTCACAAATCATGGGAATTAAACTTTTGAACATATAACCATGATTATATTCCAGTGTGCTGACGACACTATAATCATGAACAAATATATATTTATATATTTTTTGGATTTAATAGAACTTATACATTAAACATATAATCATGAAATAAATCATGTGAATCATGCAACATAAAACGATTTTTGATCTTTTATTAATTAGTAAATCTGATTATATTGAAATGGGTTTTATTTAGGCCACAAAACCCAACAAACTCCCACTTGCGCTAATATAAAACAAAAGTTCTTTTCAAATAATCTCAACATCTTGATATCTAAATCAAGTTTAGTATGTAGTATTGTCTCTGTAATAGGATCTGACAGGTTGTATTCAATACAACCTTTCCTCCACCATTACATTTTCTTAATCACAAAATCCTTGATATTGTGAAATTCCTCTCAATATGCCTACTCCTCTAGGAATACTGGATTCTTTACTTTTTGGCAACTACATTTGTGTTAGTCAGTAAGTTACACTAGTAGTTAATAAAATAATTGTACAGCGCCAAAAACTATATAGAACTTTCCATAGACTGAATAAGTATCTTTCTTGCAACTTTAACATTCAGTCTCACTGGTAGAGTTAGAGACTTCAGATTGGTTCTTACACTTCTCCAAAATCACTGCTCCACCCCAGAGTAATTACCATTTGATCATTAGACTTTCTAGCACTAATGCAAGTCTAGAAACCTGATTTGGTGTAGTCTAAGAGCATTAAAATACCACCCTTATGGACTAACATATAGTTCCTCTTGTTGATCTTAAGATTCACTTGATTGTCTTCCAATGTTATATTCCTAGATTAATCTGATACCTACTCATTACCCCTACTCAACAACAGGTGTCTGGTCTAATGCATTTTAAAGCATACCTGAGACCTCTTACTGTTGATTCTAAGGAATTCTTTCCTTGGCCTTTATCTTTTCTGGAATAGTTAAAACTTTTCCTTAGATAAATAAAATCTAAGTCTGGAAGTCGAAAAGCTTCCTATAGATTTAACCATTAGAAAAAAAAAATGCTCTAGCAACTAACTTAAGTAAGTTGCTTGCATTAGAGTAAGTAAATTACTAGGCATACCATAAGCCATAGGTTTAGATAACTTCAAACCTATAATACTAGGATCAGGAAGTTTTGTTAAGTTCATTATAAGACTTATTTTCAAAATTTCATTTCTTATCCTTGTAATAGAAAATCTTTTTGTTACTTCATATGAATGGTTTTAACCATAGTTCGCTTGGCTTTGCTTCTTAGTTCCTTATTCTGACCATCCATCACTTGTTTGAACTAACAATGGATTTTTATCACAGGTGTCTCCCAAGTCATAACAGGGTGAGTTCCTTGAAACCCTCCCACTACGACAAGGTACCGTTACAATTTGTCTAAGTACACTATTGGTATTATCCTCATTGGTTGTGTCAAGACAACAAAGACAGTGGGACCATCTTATATAGAATAAGATGATAGAACACTTTGGAAAAAAATATCTTTACACTTTGGTACTTTGTTTTCAGACTTAGTCATTTTCTTAGAAAAGTACTATTTGTTAAAACAAACACTTTCTTATCTTAATGACCATAGGATGGTCCACCCCTAATCACTTAGAATAGCTATTAAACATGCAAACCTAAGTAAACAGTTTTAGCTTTGCTTAAGTTCACGATCAGGACATCCCTGAATCTTGTAATGGTGTACACTAAGTACATAACTATTTCATCATTTTGAAGTTTTCCTATCACTAAGGTATTCCCTTAGAAGGACTCAGGTAACTATTAGTAACTAATCATAGACCTTTCACTTTCATCAATATGAAATCTGAATTTCTAGGGAGGTAAGTTTGGATACAATTCAAAGTTCAACTTAATAATCTTTGAACTCTATATCCACCAAATTTTTCTCCACCCCTATTAGCTCGTAAGATCTTTAACCACTTACCTTAATGTTTTTTAACATTGCTAGAAATTCATGAAATTTCTTAAACATTTCAAATTTCTTGGCCTAAGGTAAAATCTAGAGTGATCGTCTTAAGAATATAATAAAAACTCATATCCACCCCTGAATGTACATCCATGTTCAAATATAGATGATCCTACTTTCAAGTGGATATAGGCATATTTCTCTTTGTAGAAAATGAGCTTGTCCAAACCACTATGAACAAGATACAAATGCCATAGATATAATTATTGTGGTTGTGGTCTAGTTATAATAAAGAGTTCTTAGAATAGTTCAAGTGGATCCTGGTCACAGAATACAAAACTCGCAATCCATACATAAACATACAGTTTGGATCCATTGACAGAAAATAGATATTAAAACTTGTGAAAGTAATACTGTAATGTGTAATGCATTCTCGGAACTGAAATTTAAAATTTCTATTTGGAATCTAAAATTTAAAGTCAAAGACTTAAATTTATACTAAATATACAATGAGTAATGATTCTTTCTTGGACCACCACTACTAATCTAACTCTAAGTTTAGGTTGCCTAAAATAAACATATACAAGTAGGACATTTCTAAGATCGGGGTATGTATCATTTCGGGATAGAATGTCAGGAATATAGTCATCTGCGCCATTAATTTCATAATAGAAAATAGAATGACATCATAAGCATATGATTAATAAACTATCTATCCAATGATATACTTTCTAAGCAAATTCTAAATGAAAAAGCTAAGAGGAAAAATAAAGAATAATTTCGATTAAAATAAGAATCCAACGATGTCCCTTTAGGCGAGAATCAAAGTTATTATTATTTTATGAACTTATTTATTGTTTCATATTGTAAACACTAGAAGTTAGATTTTATTAGATTATTTTAAAAATTATTTTAGAAAAATACTTAGTTTAATGAGATATATTCTAGATAGTTATTTCTAGTAACTAATTATATTTTCTAATATTTAACTAATTAGAAAGATATATTTAAGTTGGAAATTAATTATTTTAATTAACTTTATATCAACTTAAATTAGAATATTTTTTTCTTGTATTAAATTAGAATTAATAATTAAGTTAATTCTATTTTAGATACTTAATTATTTGTTTCTTATATTTAATATATATTTAATTAAATATAAAATTAAATATTTAAGTTGATTATATTCTAGACACTTAAATATTAGTTATTTTCAAAGATATTTAATTAGATAGAAAATTATATTTAAGTTAGAAATTTTAATTTTAGAACAACTTAAATTAGAATAATTTTCAAAATATATTTTATTTTATTTTATTAATCATTTCCCACTAAATTTTGAAATGCATTGTTTAATGCAGATATTTTTTTTTTTTTTTGAAAAATAGATTAAAGTTGAAAATTGATTTTAATTAATTTTAGATAAACTTAAATCAAGTAAATTTTTCATTAATGATTTATTAAAATGAATAGACTAAAATATATTATATTTTAATTAAAAAATAAGTAATTAGTTAGTGAAATATCTAGATAGTTATTTTTTGTATACTTGTAGTATTTTTCTAGTTATATTTAATTAAATAGAAAATTAATATTTAAGTTGATATTATTTAAGATACTTAAATATTTGATCTTTTTCTTATAAGTTTAATTTAATAGGAAAATTATATTTGTATTGAAAATTAATTTACTAATTAATTTTGGACAAACATAAATTAGATTAATTTTTTCAGGATTTATTTTATTTTATTTTATAATAAATTTCGAAAATGTATTTATTTTAAATACATTGGATTTCAAATTTTTCTATATATATTTATAGATAATTAAATTTGAGTTGAAAATTAATTTTAATTAATTTTGGACCAATTTAAATTGAGTAATTTTCGTAATATTTATTGAGAATTATTACTAAGATGGAAAATAATTTTATTTATTTTCAGATCTATCTAAGTATAATTTTATAAATATTAAATTAAAATTTATATTTAGAGTTATCTAAATTAGTAATTTTAATTGAATAAATATATATATAATTAAAATAAATATATTTAAATAGATATTAGATGAAAATACACTTTAAATAATGAGCTTTATTATAAGGATATTCGATCTCCATTGTTGGTTCTACATAGTTCTTGTTTTAGTGAGATTCATCCCCAATAGATGGACGTTCATTAGTAATTTAAAGTCGTAGAATCTCGAAAGATAAGTATTATTGTAAGTGTTTTATTCTTAGTAGCGTCCATCTGAACAGTGGATGCTAAGAGTAGGACTTACAAGGTATGAAACAATGGTAGAAGCTCATGAAATAAGAATGACCTTGACGCTCGACTAAAATGAAGCAACGTCGGATTCTCTTTTTGATCGAATAAAAGGTTACCAGAATGATGTCCATTTTAGTTGATCTGACTACTCTATTCAATGATTGATATCTTTGACTCTCGCCCAATACGAAGCACTGTATCAGTTTGTTGGAAACCTTGGAAATTATTTAGGATTGTTTGTTTTTGTATTTTCACTTATCATTCCTACTTGCAAAGTTCTTAATAATTTCTGAACGTGTATGATTTTGTATTAAACCTTACTTGATTTCTATTTATTGGTATTTGTAGTACCTAATATGACTATGAATAACCCCATGGTGTCACTGTTGACTGACAACAAGCTCTCTGGAGCTAACTTTGTCAAATGGAAAGAGAACATTAATATTGCTCTCATATTTGAAAATTCCCTGTTTGTGTTGACTTAATATGCTCCTGAGCATCCAGGTGAGAAAGCGACCAAGGTAGTTAAGGAAAATTTCGAGCGTTGGCAGAATGCTAACAACAAAGCTCGATACTTTATGTTGTCTAGCATGGTCGACACCTTGAAGATAAGGTTTGCTAACACTCTCACGACTGTAGATATCATGAACCAGCTGACTGAACTGTTCGAGATGGCATCAGATCAAGCTCGGTTTGAGGCAACCAAGAATTTTATCAATGCACGGATGAAACCTCATCAAAATGTCCGTGATCACCTGCTCCAAATGGCAAGTTACTTCCTAGAAGCTGAGAATCATGGAGCTATTATAGATCAGGAAACTCAAGTGAGTTTGATCTTAAATAGTTTGACTCCAGCTTTTTTGCCCTTTACATCAAATTATGTCATGAACAAGTTGACTTTTGACTTCCACGAGTTAATCAATAACCTTCAGAAATTTGAGAATTTGATTGGAGGTCCACAGAAAGGAGGAAACAAAGCTCCTAGTTCTGGCACTGCTAATGGTACGGCCAAGGCTGAGGCAAACATTGCCTCTACTTTGAAACCCAGCAAAAAGAAGAAGCGGAAGAATAGCAAGAAGCCTCTTAAAGCTGTTAACACAGCTAATAAAAAAAATGTTGCTAATCCCAAGTCAAAGGAAAAAGGAAAGTGCTTCTATTGCAATGAAAAGGGACACTGGAAACCCCAGTGTCCTAAGTTTTTGGCAAAGAAACAAGATATTTCTATCTTTGTTATAAACTCATGTGTTTTAGAGAATTATTATCTGCTTGGGTTATTAATTCTAGATCTACTAACCATGTTTGTTTTCTTCTTATTTTAGCTCCAGCTGCTTAAACTTGGATTGCTATCCTAGCGAGTTGAGTTGGATGGTTGGACAGAAGGGTGGAGATTGTCCAAGTTGAAGATGAAGCTCGAAATCTTCTTTATTTTTGAATTAATTGTTTTAGTTTATGAACAATTTAGACATTTCAATTATTAGTTTGTGATTTTATTCCCTATTTTATATTATTACAGACAATTCATTATGACATTTTTGAGATTATTAATAAAATTTTCTCTTTAAAAAATTTTCATTATGAATTGCTTTTATGGAATTGAGCTTCTTATTTACTTTAACGTGTATGCCAATACCAATTATATTTATATGTTTATCATGTTTTGTATGTGTTTGTGTTTTATTATTGATGCAAAATCCATGGTATATTATTCTCTGCAAAGAGATAATACCACGGATATTAATTTTTAGTTTTCTCTCCGCTTAGACTCTTGCAGCACTCTGCTGAAGCCATGGCGAAAACAAGGTCGAAGAGAGGGGGGGAAACTGAAATTTGATCCTAAGAAACCGAAGAAAGATGGAAATCGAGCTGGTCAGGTGGAGTTGCAGACGAATTTGATGAGTTATCTAACTGAGATCGACCCTTTAGAACTCACTGAAAGTGAAGAAGAAGCAGGTGAAATTGGACAGGGGAGAAGGATCTTGAGATCGAACCAGGAGGATCTATTTCAAGAGCCACTGTCTCCTCGAAGCTTACTACGAGAGATTCAAAGACGGGATGATGCTCAGCAAGATTTCATAAGCTTCCTCAAGGCTACCAAGCAATGTAACACTAAACTATCCAAAGGTATGAACCCTACACCTCCTATTCTGAGATCTGCAACTGTTGTGAGAAATTTAGAGAATTCTTTTAAAGGTTCTCAGCAAAATAGGAGGGTGAAGATAGAATTAGAAGACATAGAGGATGAAATAAATTGTTGGAAGCCTTCTTTGGTGTGTTATGTCCTTGGATCCAATCCACCATTACACATCCTTGAAGGGTTTGCCAAACGTAAATGGAGTGAGAAAGTGGACAAAGTCAAGCTATTAGCATATGGTGTGTTCTTAATCAGATTCAATTCAATTGAGCAGAGAGATGAGGTACTGAATGGGGGCTACATTTTCTTTAATAAGAAACTGGTTATTAGGAAGCCATGGGACCCGAATTCAAGCTTAGAGAAAGAAGATGTGAAACTGGTGCCAATTTGGATACAATTAGAGGAATTAGAGCTTAAGTACTGGGGGAGAAGTCTTTGTTCAAAATTGTTGGGCAATTAGGCAAACCTATTATGGTAGATGAGGTTACTAGAGAAAGAGAAAGGCTTACTTACCCTAGGGTGCTAATTGAGGTTAGCATTGATCAAGAATTGCCAGGATTAATTGAATTTGAGAATATGAAATGAACACCTCTGTGGTGGTTCAGTACGAATGGAAGCCAAGTTTGTGTCAACATTGCTTTGGAATGGGTCATTTGACAGCTGAATGCAAAAAGAAGGCCCAGGCCAACAAGGAATGGATTGTGAAGAATGATTATAGACTAGACAACACAAAAAAGCACTTGGATGCATAGGGCTTTCAACAGGTTACTAAAGGAAAGAAAACCAGAAACCTAGAAGTTCCTGCAGAAACCGAAACACAGAATGCATTTAGCATACTAACAGCTATAGGTGAAGAGCAGCAGGAAGTACAGGAGGCATTGGTTGGGGGCAAACAGGACAACACAAGAGGGGGGGATCCCTCTCTTGGAAATGGATAAATTCCTTTGTTGGAATGTCCGAGGGGCCAACAACACTCAAAAACAAAGAGCAATCAAGCAATTTATTCATACTCAGGGTGTTGGTTTTGTGGGGCTCCTCGAGACAAGGGTCAAGGTTCACAAATTGGGAACCTTGTACCTTAATGTGTTTGATGGATGGTGTTTCTCAACAAACATAGCTTAGCATCGAGGTGGAAGGATCGTCATTGCTTGGAATCCGGTAAGATACATTGTAGATATTATTAAATGTACAAGTCAACTAATGCATTTAAAAATTTCTACAATGGATCATACTTTTAGTAGCTTTGCTACTATCATTTATGCTTTCAATGACAAGAATTGTAGAGAGATGTTATGGAAAGACTTGACAGATCTAGCAACAAAGGATAAATGGTTTTTAATGGGAGATTTCAATGATATTCTCCCAAAGGAGGAGAGAGTAGGGCATAAAGTCAAGTACTACCCAGATATAGCTTTTGCGAAATGTGTTGAGCATTGCCACTTGGAAGATGTGAAGGCAACAGGGAATTTTTTCACATGGTCGAATAAACAGCAAGGGAAAGATAGAATTTGCTCCAAAATTGATAGAGCTATGGCTAACCAAGCTTGGCTAGATCAATACCAAACGGCTGAGGTTAATTTTTTGAGTGAAGGGACCTTTGATCACTCTCCTAGTGTACTATCATTGTATCCTAAGAGAGCTGAAGGGAGGAAGCCATTTCGTTACTTCAGAATGTGGAGCAGTTATCCGAGCTTTGGAAAGAAGGTGCAGGAGATTTGGAACAAGCAGGTCTATGGGACCAAGATGTTTCAAGTTGTCTCCAAACTAAAAGCTCTTAAACCGGTTTTTAAGGAGATTAATAAAGTTGGTTTTTTTGATATGCATACTGCTGTACAGAGGGCTCTGGGTGATTTAGAAGATGTGCAACAACAGTTACAGCAGGATCCTCTCAATGAGGAGAAGATTGATAGAGAATTAGCAGCCAGAACAAAGCTAATTCAGGTTCAGAAGGACTACTCAACATTCTTACAGCAGAAGGCCAAGGTCACTTGGATACAAAATGGTTATCTAAACACTACAATTTTTCATGCAAGCATCAAACAAAGAGTAAGACACAACCATATTTTCTCTATAGAAAAGCAAGATGACACCAGAATCATTGATCCTAATCAGATCTCATCGACATTTGTTGATTACTACAAAGAGCTGCTAGGAACAAGATTGACTAATAGAAGACCGGTGATAAAGAAGATCGTGAGCAGAGGGCCGGTTCTATCTACACAGCAAGTTGAGGCTTTAATGATGAAATTTACTAAAGAAGAAGTAAGAACTGCTCTCTTTGATATTCCTGGAAACAAGGCTCCAGGTTTGGATGGGTATTCGAGTTTTTTCTTCCAAGATTGCTAGGAGATAGTTGGAGATGACATCTTTGAGGCAGTTACTTCTTTTCTGGAATCAGGTAACCTTCTTAAGGAGATCAATGCTACAATTTTGACATTAATACCTAAAATGAAGTGCCCTAACACAGTTAAAGATTTTAGGACAATAGCTTGTTGCAATGTTATTTATAAGATTGCAACTAAACTATTGTGTTCTAGAATCAAACTCATCCTCCCAAATTTAGTCTCCATGAATCAAGGAAGCTTTATTAAAGGGAGATTCATAGGGCATAACATAATGATTTGTCAAGATTTATTAAGACATTATGGGAGGAAGACCAACAAACCTTCTTGTATCATCAAGTTAGATTTTCAGAAGGCATATGACACCATAGACTGGGACTTTCTTGAAGAAATGATGCAGGGACTTTTATTTCCATCTAAGTTCATTAAACTTGTGATGACATGTGTGAGAACCCCACGGTTCTCACTGATGTTTAATGGAACTTTACATGGTTATTTTGAGTCAGAAAGAGGTCTTAGACAGGGTGATCCTATGCCTCCTCTTTTATCTGTGCTGGGAATGGAATACCTCACTCGAATAATGGGGAGAATAGGGTAAAAAAGAGACTTCTACTTCCATGACAGGTGTGCAGCCACTTCTCTAAATCATTTAGCCTTTGCTGATGATGTATTACTCTTCTGCAATGGAGATTTTAGGAGTGTCTATTACTTGCTACAAGGCCTCAAGCTATTCTCTGAGACATTTGGATTGAATCCAAATGCCACAAAAATTGCCATGTACACAAGTAATATTCATGAGAATTATGTTAGGAGGATCATGGCAATTTTTGACTTTCAGCATCAATCACTACCTTTCACTTACTTGGGATTTCCAATTGGTGCTAAAAGAATATCTGGGAAAGATTGTGAGATCCTGGTCGAGAAAATGACAGCTAGGATCAAAGTGTGGAGTTCTAGAAATCTCTCCTTTGTGGGGAGAGTGGTTCTAATAAATTCAGTCTTAATGGCCATTCATTCCTTTTGGTGCCAAGTCGTGATATTGCCCAAAAAATAGTGTCTAACATTGAAGCTATATGCAGGAACTTTCTATGGAATGCCAAAGCTGAGTATCATGGGCCAGGTGCAATTGCTTGGGATTTTATATGTCAACCAAAAGCATCTGGTGGCATTGGCTTCAAGGATATAGGTTCTTGGAACAAAGCGGCTATGGGGAAATACATCTGGGCTATTGCAAACAAAGAAGGTAGTTTGTGGATGAGTTGGATTAATAGTGTCTATCTTCATGATAGTGATTGGTGGGCCTATGAAACTCCAAGCCAATCCATCTGGTATTGGAGGTGTTTAATGAGGCTTAAAGACCAATTCAAAGCTAGTCAACAGTCCAAGATGCTGCAGCAATATAGTATAACAGCCGGTTATAAAATTCTGGTGCAAGCTCTCTCAAAAATCCAATGGACAAGGCAGGTATGGAGTCGTTTAAATCCTCCAAAACACTGTTTTATTTTCTGGCTTGCTATGCATCAAAGGCTCAAAATAAGAGACCGATTGTTCAAAATGCAAATAGTCACAGATACAAAATGTATCCTTTGTTGTGACAGGAGTGAAACTATAGAACATTTGTTCTTTGAATGTCCGAAATCTATAGCTTGTTTGCAGGAAGTCAAGAGGTGGTTAGGGTGGAGAACAATGCATACAAGCCTCCCTAACATCATCAAATGGCTAGGGAGATCTAAGGAGTCAAAATTTAGGCGCCTGGTTTTTACTACTACTATAGCCGGTCTGGTATATAGCATTTGGGGATTGAGGAACAAGGTGCTATGGACCAAAGAAGAGCAATCATCTACTGCCTTGTTCAATGAGTTGAAAGCTAATTTGAAGCTAAGAATTGAGATGTTTTGGCCGAAGAACGTCTCAAATATAGACACACAATTGTTTCAAAATCTGTAAATACATTTACAATGTATAGCTAGTTCTTTATTATAGGCCCTGTAAGGGTGCTATTTGGGTGTAATCAATTGTTCTTGAGCTAATACAATTTCGGATTCATAAAAAAAAAAGAGATAATACCACATAAACACTTAGAATTTAAATTTAATATTTATGAATAATTATTATTTCTTAAGCAATTATTAAGATTTTGTTTAATAAAAAGATCTTTTGATCTGATAGGGGTGGAAGAAGTTAAGAAACAATGTATGCAGTTCAAAGATCTTTTATATCTATTGAACTCTAGATTATATTCATAACTCCACAGTATCTCTATAATACTTAGGGGTGAAAGAAGTTATTGATATATGAAGTTCAAACACTTTTAAATTTGAACTCTAGACTATACTCAATACACAACAATATCTCTATGAAACACATATTTTGATTAGACATGGATATAATATAATGAACAAATTAGCAAACAAATAGAACTTATTCTTGATCCTGTAATTTGTTCCAATTAACATGTTACTGTAGTGATAGAAATTGATACCAATAAAGTTCTTGGACATAGTATCACAATACCTTATCTTAGTGGGAGAATTTTAAAATTCCAGCCCATCTTTATTTGGATGACACTAGTGATAGCCTACATAAAACCCATTTCAATATGATCAGATTTACTTATTAATAAATATCAGAAATAACATTTTATGTTGCATGGTTCACATGATTTATTTCATGATTATATATATAATGTATGAATTCTATTTAAGTCCAGAACATATGAATTTATTAATGATTATAGTGTTGTCAGCACAGTGGAATATAATCTTAATTATATGTTCGAAAGTTTATTCCCTTATTTGTCAGAACACTGGATTTAGACTGACATGGTATAATCAGCGATAGGTATTCTTATACCTTGGAAAAGTGTTATGTTCTTTCCAGGACATTGGCAAAGTTTACCAGTATCGGATGTATGGAGTATATATCGGAAGGGACCGATATTGAACTTTGATTAGATATATCAAATTTACAGTAATATCTATTCAATTCAATATCACCTGTTGATCCTAGATCAAATGATCTTAATCCTGATATGATTAGGTTCGATCTCAAGAGTGTTAGTCGTGTTCTTTGATTTGTTAGTTAAGCCTACTTTTGGGTCAGGGTGATACGTACATTTTGGGAACACGGTAGTGCAATTGAGTGGGAGCGCTAATATAAATATGGAATCTATAGCTTCTATCTGGCGAATAGAAAGTAAAGGATAATTTTCTTCGAGCTTAACCAAACGAAAGTAAATGGTGGAGTACTCATTTCACTTAGCTGAAATATCATTTATACATGGTTAAGTGTTTTAAGGATAAAATACATTGTAGGGTGTTACGGTAATTTAATCCCTTTACAGTGTAAATCATCTATATAGAGGATCATTGATCACATTAGGATTATAACAATGGATAACTAATGACGTGTCTATATCATGGAACATATAGAGCGTTCTATATGACTAAGAGTGCAATTCTAAGTTCTATGCGTGGATTCAACGAAGGATTAATAAGTCAGTGAATTTAGGTTATAAATTCTTGATCTGCTTATTGGAAGCTCGGTTATATAGACCCATGGTCCCCACACTAGTTGAGATAATATTGCTTGTAAGACTCATATAATTGGTTTTGATTAATCAATTATAATTCTCAAATTAGACTATGTCTATTTGTGAATTTTTCACTAAGTAAGGGCGAAATTGTATAGAAAGAGTTTTAGGGGCATATTTGTTAATTATGATACTTTGTATGGTTCAATTAATAAATATGATAAATGAAAATATTATTTAATAATTATTTATAGTTATTAAATAGTTAGAATTGGCATTTGAATGGTTGAATTAGAAAATTGGCGTTTTTGAGAAAATCAGATGCAGAATTGAGAAAACTACAAAATCCAAGTAAGGCCCATTACACTACATGGCCGGCAACTTGGAATGATTTTTCAAACTGATATTTTCATTATTTTAATGCCAAATAATTCAATCCTAACCCTAGTGGAATGCTCTAAATAGATAGTGAAGGCTTCAGGAAATTTACACTAAATTTTCTACTTTTTCCTTAAGAGAAAAACCTGAACCTTCTCTCTCTACCTTGGCCAACCACTCCTTCTCTCTCTTCTTCCTTAAGATTTCTAAACACTTAGTGATTAGAGTAGTGCCCACACACAGCAAGTGATACCTCAATCATAGTGAGGAAGATCGTGAAGAAAGACTTTCAGCAAGAAGGAGTTTCAGCACTAAAGAATCAGAGAAAGAGATTCAAGTTCAGATATTGATAATGCTCTGCTACAGAAAGGAATCAAGGGCTAGATATCTGAACGGAAAGGAGTCATTATATTCCGCTGCACCCAATGTAAGGTTTACTAAACTTTATATGTGTTTATTTCATCGTTTTAGAAAGTTCATATTTAGGGTGTTAATCAACATATTTGAGAGTAGATCTAAGATCCTGGTAAAATAATTTCCAACAACTGGCCTCAGAGCCATGGTAATTGATTTGCTTGCAAGAAATTTGGACTTTAAAAACGATTGTTTGACGTTTTGGATGGTGTCATGTTGTATTGAGTGTCATTTGATGATTGATTGATGTTTGTGAATTTTCGTGAAAAATAATTGAATATCTTTTCCTGGAATTATTTTTATTGGATATTATGGAAAAAAGTAAGCAATTTACTTTTTTACAGAATTCAATTTTGATTTAATTTGAATTAGTTATGATTTTTTGAAGTTTTGAAAATATCAGGGTGGTGTAACTGCACCACGTGCGCGCGCGGAGAGGCTGCTAGCAGCCTCCTGCGCCGAGGTTACACGGTCAGACCAGCCCATGCGCGCCCATGGATAGTATGCAATGCATATTGCATACTGTTCCGTATAGCTCGCATTTTTTTCGTTTTTTTTTTTTTGATTTTTCATGCTATTTCATGGATTTAACTTCCGATTTTTTGTGTAGTTCTGTATTTATACATTTACTATTCCTAATTCAATTCTAATTATCATAATTAAATTAATTAATATTTTTTAAATTTAATTCATGATATTAGTGTAATTTGAATTTGAAAAATAGTAAATATCTATCTTTTTTGCTTAATTATCTATCTTATTTTTAAATTTGATTATATCTTATCTTATTTTTAAATTTAAGGTCAGATATTAAATTTTTTAAATTAATTTTTTTAAAAAAATAATAATAATTTGACCTTATTTAAATTTAAAGTAAGATAACTATAATCATGTAATTTTAAATAGATGTAAGATATTTTGCTAACTTTTAAATTTTGTTATTTTATTTATTTAAATTAAATCATAAAATCTGAAAAAGATATTTATTTATCTTTTTTTAATTTTTATTTAATTTTTATTTATAAAATAACATTAAATTTTTTAAAAGTAGTTAGCAAATTTTGAAATGATATTTAGGTTGGTTGAAACCTAATTTTTCAAAATTGTAGGTTTAATTTTAAATATTATTATATTAATTTCAAAATTTTTTAAATTTTATTTTATTTTATTATTTTCGAAAATAAATTTTTTTTATTTAATTAATTTTTTCGAAATTATTTATTTAAAATTAAATAAATCCTACATCCAACTATCCATCTAACCTTGTTGCAGGAGTATGTGTTTTAGCTTGTTTGTAAGTTTTTAAAACCTATTATTGCTTGATTGCAAATAGCCATGGTTAACTTGTTGACAGATCCAATGATCTGATTTTAACTCATGGCTCCCTTGGTCAAGTAAATAATTTGTAACAGGTATATTTTCACAATCTTCTTTCATCTGTGTATGACCTAGCAACATGATAGGATCCATCCAAATTGTGTGCCTGTGTGAGCCTATGTGTTTAATTTCATTATAGATGCATATAGGTTGTTGTTGCTAAATAAAATATCATAGTTTTTGATAGATTTTATTTAGGCCCATTTAGTTTTGGGCCTATTCAATTAATAACAGTTGTTCATTTTAAGGTTAAATTCCTCTCTTTTGGGCCTTGTGTGAGAGTTGGGAGCCATAGTAGTGGGTACGACATACTGAACCCAGCACCCCCTCACATGAACTACCCCAATTGTGAAGGCCCATTTGCCTGATTTGAATAACTGTACTAGGTTAATTAAACTAGTTTAACCTAATAAAATTTATTAGCAACATAATTAATTTCATTTACTTTGAAATTAATTTAAGAAAATCATAGTTTAAAGAATTTTATTCTAAGCTAAACTATATGTATTTTCTTGTATTTAATTAAATATAAAATTATAACCATCTAGATTCTTTCTGAAGCTTAATTTAAAATTTTCATTAAATATTCCTATTTAAGGTTATATTTAGTTATCTATAACTAACCAACTTAAATCTGAATATCTTTTGGATTTAAAATTTCAAAATTAAGTTGAGGAATTTTAGGAATTGGTTATAAAGATTCTTTAAGATATTTTTTTTTAAGTTGATATCTTTTCGAATATTAACTTAAAATGGAATATTTTCAAATTAAGTGGTTACAACTTAATTTTTGATATTTAATTAAATTTAAATTTGAAAATATTTATATTTGCAACTTAAATTAGATATTTTTTCAAATTTTGTAGAAAAGATACTTAGTCAAATAAGATATTTTCTAGATAGTTATTTCTAGACTACTTATTATTTCTAATATTAAATAGGAAAATATTATACATCGTGAAATTAATTATTTATATAATTAATTTTGGTACAATTTATTTTAAGTATATTTTTCCTAGTATTAAACTAGAGATTAATAACTAAGCCTTCTCTACACTTAATTATTTATTTCCTGAATTTAATACATTTAATTAATTTGAAAATTAAATATTTAAGTTGATTTTCATCATGATACTTAAATATTTCTTTTTCATGACACTTAATTAAATAGAAAATTATTTTTAGTTGAAATTTATTTTTTCAACTAAATTTAAATAATTTTCAAAATATATTTTTTCTTTATTTTATTAATCAAATTTCAAAATTGCATTTCTTAAATGCTGGAATTTCGAATTTTATTTGAAAAATAGATTAAAGTTGTAAATTATTTATTTTAATTTTGGACAAACTTAAATCAATGATTTTTTCATTTAATGATTAATTAAAATAAATGAAGTAAAATATATTTAATTAGAAAATGAATTAATATTCCATAAAAATCTAGATAGATATTATCTGTTTTTGCTTGAAGTATTTTTCTAGTGTATTTAATTAAATAGAAAATTAATATTTAAGTTGATTTTCATTATCATACTTAAATATTTGAAATTTTTCTTATATATTTAATTAAATAGGAAAATTATATTTTTTGTTGTAAATTAATTTTATAAATTAATTTTGGGCCAACATTAAATTAGAATAAGTTTTCCAGGATTTATTTTTTATTTTAACATGCATTTTTGAAAATTGTATTCTTAAATACTTTAATTTTTCGAAATGCAATATATATTTATAAAAAATTAAATTTGAGTTGTAAATTAATTTAAATTAATTTTGTAACAACTTAAATTGAATATTTTTCTAAATATTTATTGGAATTATTACTAAGATGGAAGAAATTCATGTTATTTTCATATCCATCTAAGTAAAATTTACAAATATTAAATTAAAATTTATATTTAGAATTTTTCATTCTAAATTGGAAATTTTAATTAAATAAATATATATTTAAAATAAATAGATTAAAATAAGTATCAAAGAAAATATAACTCTTTTTAAATAATGAGCTTTATTATTATTAGGATATTCGATCTCCATTGTTGGTCTTACAATAGTTAAATGTTTTCAATATAATCTCGAGACGCTAGACTTCGTCCCCCTATGGATGGTTATTTGTTGAACGCATTTAACACCGTAAGATTTCATTTGATAAGTGTTTTGTAAGTTTTCGTCTCTATTAGACTCTCCCCTACGGTGACTACTTAGAGATAAACTTATAAAACATGGAACAATGGTGGAAACTCATAAAATGAGAATAACCTTGACTCTCGCCTACCGGGACAATGTTGGATTCTTATTTTGATCGAATAAAAGGTTGCTAGAATGGTTTGCATTTTAGATGAGCTGACAACTCTATTCAATGAATGATACTTTGACTCTCGCCTACTGGGACACTGTATCAGTTTGTTGGAAACCTTGGAAATTATTTAGGAGTGTATGTTTTAGTATTTTCACTGGTCATTCCTACTTGCTATATGTTTAATAATTTCTGAATTGTGTATGAATTTATATTGAACCATGTTATTTTCTGTTATTAAGTTGTAGTTTAATTTCGAATCTTCATTGTTGGTCTAACTTGGTTTGTTTATCTAATGAGATAAATCCCTAATGGATTTTCACCATTAGACATACATAATAGTGTTAGATCTCGAAAGATAAATATTGTATATGCAACATCTAGCTGTTCATCAATTGATGACACCTTAAACTAGTATTTTTACAATATGAAACAAGAAGATTATATAAATAAGATTACTTTGACTCTCGCTAATCGAAGCATCGTTAGATTCTTATTTATAAACGAAATTATCCTAATTCCTCTTAGCTTATTCATTTCGAATTAGCTCAATAACATATCATTGGATGAATGGTCTATATATCATTTAATGTCATGATATTTTCTCTTAAGAAATTAAATGACGCATATGATTATAATCCCAAAATTCTATTCCCAATTGATATAAATCTTCAATCTTAGAAATCTCCTACTTGTATGGGCAAATCTGACTTAGAGTTCAAATTAGTAGTGGTGGTCCAAGAAAGAATTACTCATTATATTTAGTATAAATTTAAGTCTTTGACTTTAATTTTAGATTCCAAACAAATATTTTCTTATATTTCTAATTCCAGGATACAATACAGTTACACTTTCACAAGTGTTTAATAACCATTTTCTATCAATGGATTCAAACTGTATGGAATATGAGTTTAGCATTCTGTGACCAGGATCCACTTGCACTATTCTAAGAACTCTTTGATGTAACTAAACCTAAGTCATCAAAAAGACACAACCACATTTTTATTAATCTATGGCATTTGTATCTTGTTCATAGTGGTTTTGACAAGATCCATCTCTGCAAAGAGTTAATATGCCTATATCCACTGAAAGTAAGTTCATCTCAGTCGCAGATGGATGTACATTCAGGGGTGGATATGAGTTTTTCGTTCTATTCTTAAAACGATCACTTTAGATTATACCTTATGCAAAGAAATTTGAAATGTTTAAAAAATTTCATAAATTTCTAGCAATGGCGAAAAACCATTAAGGTAAGTGGATAAAGATCTTGCGAACTGATAGGGGTGGAGAAATAGTTAGTAGATATGCAGTTCAAAGATCATTAATTTGATTTTTGAATTATATCCAAACTTACCTCCCCAGAAATTTCGATTTGCATATTGATGATTAGTTACTAGTTGTTGCCTAAGTCTTTCTATGGTAATACAATTTCAGAATGATGTAATGGTTGTATACTTAATGTAAATCATTACTAGATTCATGGATGACCTAATCAAAATCTTAAGAAAACCTAGAACTGTTAACCATGGTTTGTTAGCTATTCTAAGTGATTAGGGGTGGACCATCCCATAGTCAATAGATAAGAAAGTGTTTGTTCAAACAAATACTACTTTTCTAAGATAATGACTAAGTCTGAAAATAAAGTAGCAAATAAAGAAGATATTTATTTCTTGATTCCAAAAGTATTCTATCATCTTATTTGACATATGATGATCCCATTGCCTCTGTTGTCTTGTCACAACCGAAGAGATCAATACCATTTAGTTTTCTTAGACATAATTCACGGTACCTTGTCGTAGTGGGAGAGTTTCTAGGAACTCACCTTCTTGGAAGACACTAGTGATTAAAATCCATTGTAAGTTTAAACAAGTAATGGATTGTCAAGATAAGAAACTAAGAAGAAAAGCCAATAGAACTATGGTTTAATCCATTCACATTGAGCAACCTAAACTTTCTATTACAAGGACATAAAAGGAAGTTTCGTGTATAAGTCTATTCAATGGACTTAACAAAACTTCCTGTTCCTAGTATTATAGGTTTGAGTTTATCTAAACCTATGGCTTATGGTATACCTGGTAATTACTTACTCTAATATAAGCAACTTACTTTAGTAAGATGCTGAAGCATTTTCTTTCTAATGGAAATCTATAGAAGCTTCACAACTTCTTAGGCATAGATTTTATTTATCTAAGGAAAAGTCTCAACTATTCCAGAAAAGATAAAGCCATGAAAGAATTTCTTATATCAACAGTGAGAGGTCTCAGATATACTTTAGTATGCCTTAGACCAGACACCTGCTGTTGAGTGGGAGTAATGAGTAGGTATCAGATTAATCTAGAAGAAGAACATTGGAAGACAATCAAGTAAATCTTAAGATAAAGAAGAGGAACTATATGTTAGTCTATAAGGGTGTGTTTAAAACTCTTAGACTACACCACATCAGATTTCAAAATTTTCCTTTGTGCTAGAAAATCTTTCTGATAAGATGGTGATTACTCTGGGGGTGGAATAGTGATTTTGGAGAAGTGTAAAAACCTATATGAGGTCTCTAGGTCTACCAGAAAGGGACTGAATGTTAAAGTTGCAAGAAAGGTACTTATTCAGTCTAAGGAAAGTTCTATACATTTTTGGCACCATTCCAAATTGCCTTAACTACTAGTGTTACTTCCTGAATAACCAAGAAGTAGTTGCCAAAGGTATAGAATCCAGTATCCCAAGAGAGTAGACATATAGAGAGGAATTTCACATTATCAATGATTTTGTGATTAAGGAAGAGTAATGGTGGAGAAAAGGTTGTGATTAATTCAGCCTTTCAGATCCTATTACGAGGAGTTTACTACTACTACACTTGATTTGTATATCAAGGTGTTGAGATTATTTGAAATGCACATTTTGTTTTATATTAGTGCAAGTGGGAGTTTGTTGGGTTTTATGCCCTAAATAAAACTCATTTCAATATAATCAGATTTACTTATTAATATAGATCAGAAATAACATTTAATGTTGCATGGTTCACATGATTTATTTCATGATTATATGTACATAATGTATGAATTCTATTTAAGTCTAGAACATATCAATTTGTTAATGATTATAGTGTTGTCAACACAGTGGAATATAATCTTAATTATATGTTCGAAAGTTTATTCCCTGATTTGTCAGAACACTGGATTTAGACTGACATGGTATAATCAGCGATAGGTATTCTTACACCTTGGATAAGTGTTATGTCCTTTCCAGGACATTGGCAAAGTTTACCAGCATCGGATGTATGGAGTATACATCGGAAGGGACCGATATTGAACTTTAATTAGATATATTAGAATTGACTGTAATATCTATTCAATTCAATATCACCTGTTGATCCTAGATCAAATGATCTTTATTAGGTTCAATCTCAAGAGTGTAATTCGTGTTCTTTGATTTGTTAGTTAAGCCTACTTTTGGGTCAGGGTGATACGTACATTTTGGGAACACGGTAGTGCAATTGAATGGGAGCGCTAACATAAATATGGAATCTATAGCTTCTATCTGGCGAATAGAAAGTAAAGGATGATTTCCTTCGAGCTTAACCAAACGAAAATAAATGGTGGAGATCTCATTTCACTTAGCTGAAATATCATTTATACAAACTTTAAGTGTTTTAAGGATAAAATACATTGTAGGGTGTTACGGTAATTTAATCCCTTTAGAGTGTAAATCATCTATATAGAGGATCATTGATCACGTTAGGGTTATAACAATGGATAACTAATGACGTGTCTATATCGTGGAACATATAGAGCGTTCTATATGACTGAGAGTGTAATTCCAAGTTCTAAGTGTGGATTCAATGAGGAATTAATAAGTTAGGGAATTTACTTGGTAAATTTGGTTCGACTTATTGGAAGCTCGGTTATATAGAACCATGGTCCCATACTAGTTGAGACCATACTGCTTGTAAGACTCATTTAATTGATTTCGATTAATCAATTATAATTCTAAAGTTAGACTATGTCTACTTTGTGAATTTTCACTAAGCAAGGGCGAAATTATAAAGAAAAGAGATTCTAGGTTTATTTATTAATTAAGAGACTTTATATGTCTAATTAATAATTAAATTAAATGACAATATTATTTAATAATTTATTTTAGTTATTAAATAATTAGAATTGGCATTTAAATGGTTGAATTTGAAAATTGGCGTTTTTGAGAAAATCAGATGCAGGAATGATAAAACAGCAAAATTGCATAAGTGAGGCCCATTATCCAAGCCCATGGCCGGCCACACTTTATGGGTTTTATCATTTATTTTTTTATTATTTTAATGCCAAATAATTCTAACCTAAACCTAGGTGGTTACCTATAAATAGATAGTGATGGCTCTCATTCACACTTGAACTTCTGTCAGATGAAAACTGAGCCTCTATCTTTTCTCGGTAGGCCGAACCTCTTCCCTTCTCTTTTCTTCTCTAAATTTAGAGTGAGTGCCCACACACATCAAGTGGTATCTCAATCATAGTGTGTAAGACTGTGGAAAACCATCCAACAAGAAGGAGATTCAGCATCAAAGGAAGGAGAGAAAGAGATCCAAGTTGAGATATTGATAATGCTCTGCTACAGAAAGGAATCAAGGGCTAGATATCTGAACGGAAGGAGTCATTATATTCTGCTGCACCCAATGTAAGGTTTCCTAAACTTTATATGTGTTTATTTCATTGTTTTAGAATTCATATTAGAATGTTAATGAAACATACTTGTTAGTAAATCTAGATCCTGGTAAAATATATGTTCGTTTTCGTCTGAAACTCTACAGGCTGCTTGGTGACCAGGCTGCGTTTTGCTCCAATAGTAAGCTAGTTGTTTGGGTAAGTGATGAATGACGGGAAGCACGATAGAGAAGTTGAGAAGAGAGGGCTAAGTTTTGGTTTAGACAGGTAAATAGGGCGAAGGTTTCTGGTCAAGGGATTTGTCTGAGAGAGTTCTTTGGGCAAGGGAGTGCTGCTTAAGGTGAGGAAGGAAAAGTGATTTCAATCGCCAAGGTTTTCATTTATATGGGTGGCAATGATTCAAACATTTTTGAAATAAACGATCTAGATTGATTCCGTCCAAGTCTACCCCATCCAACAGCTGGGGATTCAAAAGGTTTTCCTTTAATGCATCTAAAGAAAGAGAATAAAGTATTTATTACTCATCAATTCGTGGTTGCATCTCTAATGCACCAGAAACCTGTTGTCTTTTCAATTCCAGTTGTCACTCACTTCCCACAAGAAACACGTTTAAACTCAGAGCAAGGGCATCACGACTCCACTAAGCAAGCACCACACTTCAACAAATTGACAACAATACCACAGAACATGCTAACCCTTTGGATGGCCAAGGCAATGCGAAAGACTTCTTCTACATTCCAACACTTGGTCAATAAATCTGAAAAATAAGACAAGCATCCGCGAGAAAGCTACAAGCTCCCAACACTCATGAATCCCGAGAGCTTGGGGTAAATTTTATTCGTATTCTTAAATGAAGTGTACGTGCCAATCCCGGAAGGGCGCCACATCAGATTGTGCATGGTTAGTATATACCCTCCGCTCCTCAGCGTCACGGAAGGTATTATATCCTAAAAGTTACCTGGAGGCTCTCCCTGTTAGGAAGGGCAAAAGTGACTTTGAGATTCTTATTAATAAAACTGCTACAAAGAAGGACCAGAAGTTATGAGTGGTCCAGGATTGTAAAGACCGCTTAGCTTTAATTTGAAAATTAGCAGATAATTAGGGTTTAATTATGGAAATTATTTATTAATTTTGAATTATTAACTTACAATGATTTATTTGAATTCAGAATGCATTTTATATGTCATATATAGAAATTTCATAGTTTTGCATGTTTTGTGCCCGGCAACATTGGAACGTGGTGTTTGGCTATTAGAATCACATCCTAGTATTTTATAGTATAGCAGGACTATATAGTTAGACATTGGGATGTCGGGAATGGTCGGAATTTTATAAGTGACCAATTTACCCTTAAGTGATTTTTATGTTTTATGTGTGGGCAAGGGGCAAAATGGTCATAGAGGGGACCATAGGCCTATATAACCGAGCTTTCAATAAGTAAATCTAGAATTCACCAAGTAAATTCTCAACTTATTAATTTTGCATAACGCCACTATAGATTTGGAATTGAACAGCACTCTCAGTTATATAGAACGCTCTATATGTACCACGATGTAGATACGTTATGATTATCCATTGTTACAATCCTAATAGTCAAGGATCCTCTATAGATGATCTACACTGAATAGGGACAAATTTACCGTTTTACCCTTCAATGTATTTTATCCTTAAAACACTTAGCTACCTATAAATGATATTTTAGTAAACTAATATAATTACTGAAATGAGATCTCAATCATTTATCTTTATCGAGATAGCCTTTTGCCAAAATCTCGAGTACTCGTCCCAAAATTCCAAGAAAAATTGGAACGACGGTTTGGCTATCTAACATCCTTATAAAGACTTCTCTGGATTAGTCACAGCCGATAACTCCTACGTGGATGTGGATGGCCACGTTAGCTTTGTATGGAAATTGACCTACAGATAGTTATACCTTTTTCTAACACAGGATCAGATCTTGTCCCCTGTGTCAGGCCATGGTAGTGTGCGTACATACCTCAGGACATGCCTTTTTCCCAACACCTTGTCTAGAGGGTAATTCATAAAGGAGAAACCTTTGAGCAACACGTGTCACTAATTTAGACGATACTAGTCACTACCCCTATACACTGCACGATCAAGAAGGTTCTTCAAGGTCGGATGGTCAGATCAAAAGTTGTATTCTCCTGCCCTTGCAACGGTTATGGTACGAAACCCTAGGTGGGTAAAGAGGATGCTCTTACTCACATGTAAGCCTATAAATACCTCCACTTTTTATGTACAAAGGGTGAAAAAATTTATACTATTTGAACCTCTACAAAAACTCCTACAAGCTTTCTTCTTCTTCAAGAGAAATAAAAGGAGTGCAGGGCTAGGGTTTATACTGTAAACACACATTGTACTATTCAAATACTTGCCCAAAGGGCCAATACAACTGACTCGTGGACTAGGAATCATTAACGCCCGAACCACGTAAAAATTACTTATCTATTAATTATCGTTTTATTTCTTTCTAAAGCCCTGTTTATTTAGTTTTTGAAAACTTTGGTAAACAGTTTGGATTTCTTATTTTCCTTAGCATCATTTAGTAACTTTCCTTTTGAAGAAATGGGGGATGGAGGGCTAGGAGGATCATCTTTAAAATTTGTTTTCTTAGCAATGCCTTTTTACCTATTGCCGACTTGTTCAAAGTTTTTTTAGGAGCTTTTGGGACTTTTTTTACAATTAGGGAAGAAGAGCAAGAACGAGCAATCTTGACTTTTTTACCTATTCCCTTTAAGCTTGATGGGAAGAACAAGTATTTATAGGGAAATGTTGATCAAAGAAAGAGGGAAAATGATTTTTCAAAAGAAAATAATTGAATTAGGGTGGAATGGAGTTCAAAAATAAGAAACCGTTCCTAGCTTCCTTTAGATTGTGCTTGAATTTTCAAACGAAGAAGGAAAAAACAAAATTGAAAAAAAAAATGAAAATAAGATGAAGAGCTTAAGGATGAAGGTGATGATGAAAAATAGAAGAAGGAAATGATGTGATCAAATGGCAATAACGTGAAAATAAGATGAAGAGCTTAAGGATGAAGGTGATGATGAAAAATAGAAGAAGGAAATGATGTGATCAAATGGCAATAACGTGTGATCATATTGAGAAGAAAAAGAAAAGGTGACAGAAGTGACAAATGTCACTCGGACAGTATAAAAGTAATTTTTTTAAAAAAACTAACACAATATAAGCACAGGTTAGAAAAAGTTGAGTTTGACATAAATATTTTTATATAAGCATATTTTTTATATAGTGTAAAAAGAGGTATTTTTTTAATTAAATAACTAAATTAAGCGTAGAAATTCAAATTTCTCTTTTATTATTCACCATCAGATCAAAATCTAATAATTTAATATTTTTAAAATTAATATTTATAGTTAAATTTATTTGGTAACTATTAATAGGTAATACTTATTGAAAAGTGTTATAGATATAATTTTTCCCAAACTATAATCCTTGAAAGGTTTGCTCCTGAACTATTTTTGTTTGAACTTTTTTCACCCACAAAAAAAAATATTGCAAATGTCCCTTTACAATTACATTTTCTTAAACAGTTTGTTGATGTAGCACTAATGCGACACTAATCTAGCATAAGCAAAAAATACATACATAAATAATAATAATGACGAGTTATGTGAATATATACATTCTTCAAACTAATGTTTGTATATTTAGTGTCAATAAATTAAATTTCGACTAGCTAAGTTAATTAAAAAGACCACTATACTCCGAAGCTTATACCCATAATCCATAACCACATAAAAAAAATTATTTATATATAAAAAAGAAGAGCAAAATACATTAAAAAAAGAAAAAAAAAAAAAAAAAAAACATTTGCTATGATCTGTATAGTTCCGGATTTATTTATTTATTTTTTTTTTTTTTGATTATTCTTAAAATAAGCAATTGATTTAGCAAACCAATGAGACTAGCCACCAAGAACAATTTAACGGAAAAATATTGTACGATGAAAGGTGGACTTGAAACTACGGGGGAACAAAAGTCTCTTTTCTATTCAATTTTTCTTACAATCATTATTGAGTTCTTCAAGGTACAAAAATGGGCCCCAAAAACCTAGGAAACCTGTCTTTACTTTAATCTTCCAAAACTTACTCGCATACAAGTTTATATTAAGTGTTGAGTGTATAAACCTGAGAGAAGCAAAATCTTTGAGATGAGTGAATGGATCTCATCATGTTCAGCTATTGTAGATGATAATTATGAATAAAAGAAATCTTCTAGCAAATAGAAGAGAATCTAAATAACTAACTATAGTATATGCCCGAAAAGAAACACTTTTAGTGTCAGCATTCAATTCGAACAGCACCACTCTCTGAAGAAATGAACTTAGGCTTTCTTACTACTTGCTCCAAACACTGAATGACGTCTCCAACCTGAAAATCATCCCAGTCCCGGATCACGAGCCCGCATTCATTCCCCTTCTTCACTGTATCAACATCCTGCTTTTCTCGCTTGAGAGATGTGCAGGACCCTTCAAACAAAATTTCCCCACTTCTCAGAAGCCGCATGATTGATGATCTGGTTACATAACCATCCAGCACTCGGCATCCTGCAATTCTCACATCTGCTCCCTTAGCCTTGCTCCTTCCTTTGAGCTCAAAGATATTCAGCACCTCAGCCTCCCCAGCAACATGGGTTTCAGAAGTTCCAGGGGCCTTTTCTACTATCAAATTTCCAACATCCTCCAAAAGGCGATAAATTACACGGTGCAGAAATATCTAATCAACAGAAATCATACAAACACATGATCAAATATTTATGATTTATGTAGAACAAATTATTTACTCCAACACTAGCAGATAACTGTAACTGACAGCAATGAGATATTAGTACCTTAATGCTGGCTTGAGTAGCTTCCAACGTTATAGAGCTAGCTGGACTTTTAACATTGAAACCAACTATGCAAGCACCACATGCTTTTGCCAAGTCTAAATCTGACTGAGAAATAGGGCCAACGCCTACATGTACTACATTCACAAAAACCTGGAGAATGAAGATGAAGAATAAGCAAGTGCATAATTTAATCTCAATGACAAAGGAATCTTCATATTTGAAAACTTAAAGGGCACACAGGACATGGTGTTATGATCATATCCCATACCTGAGGACTATTCAGGCTCCTTAATGCATCTGTAACAGCCTGGACAGTCCCCTGAACATCTGCTTTTACTATTACTGGCATCTCAACCCACTTAGGTGCCTCTTCTGATGAATCAGGAATTTCTGCTCTCCCCTCACTAATCTTCATAAGCCTATCTTTCTCAAATTTCCTTTTCCTCCCAGCACTAAGCATTCTAGCTCGCTCCTCACACTCCACAACAACAATATCATCGCCAGCCATTGGCAGTCCCTTCAGTCCTTCAATTTCAACTGGCATTGCAGGTTTTGCCTTCTCAGTCAACTTCCCGGACATATCTCTAATAGCTCTAATCCTACCCCACTCTGAGCCCACAACCACATGCTGGCCACAAAGCAAAGTCCCCGCTTTCACTATGGCAGTGGCCAATGGACCCCTTCCTCTGTCCAGTCTTGCCTCTACCACATAAGCTTGAGCAGGTCCATCAACACGGGCTTTTAGATCCATCATCTCTGCCTGGAGAAGAAGACACTCCTCCAAGTCATCTAATCCAGTTTTCTTCGCTGCTGAAACTTGAACCACCTGAACATCTCCCCCCATATCCTCTAGTAGCAGGCCCTCTGAGGCTAGCTGGAGTTTAACTCTCTCTGGGTCTGCAGCTGGTTTATCACACTTATTAATAGCAACAACAATTGGTACCTTGGCTGCCTTTGCATGGGCCACAGCTTCAAGAGTTTGAGGCATCACCCCATCATCAGCAGCTACAACTAGCACAACTATATCTGTGACTGCAGCACCTCTTGCTCTCATTGCACTAAATGCTGCATGACCAGGCGTGTCAAGGAACGTAATGGCTGCTCCTGATTGCATGGCCACCACAAAAGCACCTAGATGCTGAGTTATGCCCCCAGCTTCCCTAGCAGCCACAGAAGTTTGACGTAAAGAATCTAAAAGAGAAGTTTTCCCATGGTCAACATGACCCATAACAGTAACAACTGGAGGCCGAGGAAGAATTTCTTCACCTTCAGTAGAATGAAGCCTCCTAACATTGATCCCAACTTCCTGAAAAATCAAAACACAAGATTCCTTAAGGATTAAGTGGCCCACACAAAATTTGCAATAAATAAATATCTTTCAACGTAATGAAAATAAAACATTAGATCCCAAATAACCATCCAGAACCAGCTCAAGTACACTAGGAGCAATTTGGTCGTGCTTAATGTAGTACAATACTACACTGTGGTTCAGCAAGTTAGGCAAGGATAAACCTACTCAATTAAATAACCGTTTTTTATGTTTTCAAAACTACTTATAAGATCCCCCTCCCCAACACACGATTAAAATAAGGGTGGTATGCAATTCTGTCACTATTATCCGATTTAAATGCCCAGAATGAATAAAAAGTTATCTTTCTAATAGAATAGACTCAGATTTTACTCGCTATTAACCTTAAGAGAGTAATAATTGTGTCATTGTTATTTATAGAAAATGCTATCCAAAATGTATAAAACAAACTATAAAAACTGAATGAGAACAAGCATCCTATTTCATAAAGGAATATTTGTATTCTGCATCTTTGACAATAGAAAAAGTTTTCCACAACCCTTTATTTACACACACCCAGCCCAGTGCAGCTTCTCCTCTTTCGATTTTGTTCCCTGAGCAACGGGAAAAAAATAACTCCTTTGCAAGTAACATTCCCCATTTATATAGGTTTTACCTATGAGATTTACCTGGCACATGATATTCAATGCTAATTTCAATTTTAAGCACGTTTGAGGATATGGTAATGGTAAAACTAGAATCACCAAAATATTAAACCATTTTTTTAGTACAAAAGTTTCCAGAGCTGAAAGTTAAAATACCATTGCTACCAGCTCTGCTACATCAACGCTGAGTGGATCAAACTCTGAGTCAACCTTTTCCCCAACATTTACAAGGATACCTTGCAGAGTGGATAATGACTCTCCAGTACGCTTGGAAAGCTCCAGAATTGTCATGCCCTCAAATATATCTATTGTTTTATCCAGCAAAGCTTTGGTGGGTTTTTGCAATCGTGGAGGTACATACGGAGCTTCAACAGGAGGTTGGCTTTTATTTTCCTTTTTTACAAACTTCTCTCTTTTGGGAGTCTTCAAACCTAAAAGCCCTTCACTTTTCATTCTTGCACTAAGGATTGTGCTTACATGATAGCACCTAGACAGTGCAGAATCAAATGTCAATAAAAGAAAGAATCAGAATTAAAATGTTTCCTTCACATTTAAAATTTACAAGAATGTCAAATTTGTCAATTCAAAAAAGTGAAAAATTTCCTTAGTCCACCCTCATCCTCCCTCCTTCCTCATAATGTTTTCTTGCTTATACATGGACACATATCAGCTTTCTACCAAGTACCATAGTACAAATTTGGTGCTAAATCCCAGTAGGTTCCCCGACACAATTTTTTATTTATAAAGCCAGACAATATGTGTTCAATTTTCCACCTTTAGACATCTCAAAGAGTCAAAAGAACAGACTTTATCAAAATCTAAAATACAGCTTCCAAATACTTGGGGTCATCGTACTGATAATTAGGCATGACTCAACAAACTAAAAAAGACCAGTCAGGTTAGGGCTTCAAAGTTATGCCTCCTGACGATTGTAGTGTTCAACAAAGAGACAAGAAAACATGAGAACTCACCTTAGTTGGGGTTCTTTAGCCAACACTTGATAGTAACCAGAGTCTGGGTTGAAAGAGGTCTCTGGTAAGCAAATGTTGAGAAACAAATTACTCATCTTTATACATTTCAAATCTCTTACAATATGTAAAAGCAAATATGAATTTTATAGATTGGAATTGGAGTAAACACTGAAGAACATATGTGAAAATAGAGAATTAAATGTACCTGGTACACATCTCCCAGAGGCAGAAGAAGAAATTGGCAGCACTGCTTGCTTTAATAGCGTTGAAGTTAGAGCTCTAGAAAGAGTAGCATGACTTCCCTAAGGATAGGAAATACAAGTTCAGATTAAGGGTTGAATGAAGATTAGTGTTGGGCAAATAAGGCCATGTTTCAATATTAATAGTGACAAACAGTATCATAAATGATCAACTTTTATCATATAAATTTGAAAATAATTTTATAAATGAAAATGTTTTGGGTAAAGATTCTAAAGAAGAACAGACCTTTCTATGAAGCACCCTCCACGCCATTCATAAGTATTACAAAATCTGCAGACAATCCCACAAAAGGAGGAAGGAATAAGCAGGAGTAGATTGTGTTTAAGTTGTTTGATTTACATATAAGAGGATGAATTGATTTTGTATTCCTATAGATAATGCCAACCAGTATTTCATACGTACTTAGCTTACAAAAATCTAGTCGGAGTATATCATTGAAAATAAGGAGTACCTAAGATGAGAAAACCTGATAGCGATAAATGGTAGAGAAGTTGCAGAGTGGGCTGGGCAGAGGACCCAAATGGAGAAGGGGACCGAGGCAGAGAGATATAATTTAGGGTTTTTGTGTGAATTTGAGAAAGCTGAGTTTAGCAGAGGAGAAGTTTCAAAGGGGAAGAGAAGGAAACCAGCTTGGGTGTACCGAAGGAGGTAGGAATAGAATGCCCCTTCCTTACCGCGTCGGGTCTTAAGCCTGGGTATTGGGGCTTTAATTAATTTTAAATTTTAACTAACTTTTTTTTTTACAGTACTGAACCTTAGGCTTACTTACTAATGATATGGTGCTCCCGAAACCTGTTTTGTCTTATGAGTTTGAATGTAGAGAGACCATACCAACCAATGCTGCACTACACCGACTCTTAATTTCAATTAAATTATTTATTCATACCAATTATAGTTTAATATTGAGAAGGGTAAATATTATTTTGAACCCTGTGTTATTGTAAAAATTATTAATTGGACTTTCTGTTTTGTTAAATGGTAAAAATAGGATCCCGAATTTAATTTTTGACAAATTTCTTTAATACAACCAACTCGAAGATAATTCCTAACACGAACAGATACAGAAAATATAAATAGTTTTTTCATAACACCTTTATATCAGATTATTATTAAATTTTATTTTGACAAAAAATTAGTTCAGAGTCTTATTTGTACTATTTTAGAAAATATAAGGTCTATTTTATCATTTAACAAAATAGAGGGTCCAATTGGTAACTTTTGCAAAACACAAGGTCCAAAATAGTATTTACTCTATTGAAAAATTACTTCATATACTATTTTTTTAAATTTACGGTTTAGGTTGCTTTAGTAGTTTCTATGTGGGTCGTTATGTGGATTTTAGTTGCGATTTAGGTTACTCCGTTAATTTCTATGGGGATTTTTATGTAGAATTCCGTAAAAATGCAAACAAAAAAAAAATAAAACCAAACAAACTATTTTGAAGTTTAAAAATAAAAAAATGAAAAAACTTCTTTAATATATCACTAAGAAATTTTGAAAATCATATATCCAAATTAGTTTGTAAAGGCTCCAATTCATTATAGAAAGTATAATGCTTTGAATAAGTTAAGATCAAAGTAAAATGATCAGATTCCATAAAATAAATAGGAAGCCCCATCATAAAAGACCAACCCAATAAAATCATTAAAGCTATTACTTCTACTTGAAGTACTCAAAACTCCCTACATTAATAATGTTATCTCTGTTTTCAAAGGAGTTCTACATAAAAGTTGCAAAAAGGTGTTACATCAAATCATATACTGATATTATAAACCCCTTTTTAAGATAGGATCACAGAAGATATTTAAGTATTCGGAAGAATGCTTCCTTTGCAAAGGACAGAATGATTCTTGAAGTTCTAATCTGATGCTTCTGCTATTTGGAGGCAAATGGGAAGCACGAGCACTCCGGGATGATCAGGAATCGACAATCTTAAGAAGCCCTTGGCTGGACTTCCTAGAAGCTCCCTAAAACCTAATTCGAAACTACACCTGATGGTTACACCTCATCTGACACCAAGTCAGATGTTGTCCCCTGCGTCAGACTGTGGTTGTGCACATAAGTGCCTTTATAGTGCTTATTGTCCAACAGTTTTTCTAGGAAATTACTTTTAAAGAAGAAACCTTTGAACGACATGTGTTCATATCATTACGTGATATCCTAAATCGATTAAACACCACACGATGGAAGAGTTGTTGGGTTTTATGCCCTAAATAAAACTCCATTTCAATGTAATCTATTTTTATTCAACATCAATAAAGAAACAGAAGTATTTTTCATTCATTTGTGTATGTTTTGGTTCACCTTATCAATTGCTTGTCTATTTGATTTATAAATTCATCTGAAACCCTTTTCACATACTTGATCCTGTTTATTGTGTTGTCAACACTTTGGAAAGTAAACATGACTATGTGAATAAAGTTTCCTAGATTTATCAGACACAGGGTTTTACTGATATGATAATCTACAACAAGAGTTTACTTGCATTTGGAGAAATGCTATGTTCTTTCCAGAACATTGGTTAAAGTAAAGCTCAGGTTGGATGCATGGAGTATGCATCGGAAGGGACCGATATTGCACTTTGACTTAGATTTATTAAACTTACCGTAAAATCTATTCAAGTCAATATCGCCTAGTTGATCCAAGATCAAATGATCTTAGTCCTGTTATGATTAGGCTCAATCTCAGGAGGCTATTCGTGTTCTTTGATTTGCTAGTTAAGCCTACTTTTAGGTCAGGGTGATACGTACATTTTGAGAACACGGTAGTGCAATTGAGTGGGAGCGCTAAAATAAACATGGAATCTATAGCTTCTATCTGGCGAATAGTAAGCAAAGGATGATCTCCTTCGAGCTTGACCAAACGAAAATAAATGGTGGAGTACTCATTTCACATAAGCTGAAATATCATTTACACGGGGTCAAGTGTTTTAAGGATAAAATACATAGTAGGGTGTAACGGTAATCTAATCCCTTTACAGTGTAGATCATTCATATAGAGGATCATTGATCAAATTAGGATTATAACAATGGATAACTAATGATGTGTCTATATGGTGGAACATATAGAGCATTCTATATACAGAGAGTGCAATTCTAAGTTCTATGCGTGGATTCAACGAAGAATTAATAAGTCAGTGAATTTAGGTAATAAATTCTTGATCTGCTTATTGGAAGCTCGGTTATATAGACCCATGGTCCCCCCACTAGTTGAGATAATAATGCTTGTAAGACTCATGTAATTTGTTTTGATTAATCAATTATAATTCTCAAATTAGACTATGTCTATTTGTGAATTTTTCACTAAGTAAGGGCGAAATTGTAAATAAAGAGTTTTAGGGGCATATTTGTTAAATATGATACTTTGAATGGTTCAATTAATAAATATGATAAATGACAATATTATTTAATAATTATTTATAGTTATTAAATAGTTAGAATTGGCATTTAAATGGTTGAATTTGAAAATCGGATGCAAAAGTGATAAAATTACAAAATTGCAAAAAGTGAGGCCCAAATCCATACTGCCATGGCCGACCACTTTTATAGGAATTATCCTCTGATATTTTCATTATTTTAATACCAAATAATTCAAACCTAACCCTAGTGGAATGTTATAAATAGATGGTGAAGGCTTCAGGAAAATTACACTTCTCATTCAGAAAACCTGAGCCTTCTCTCTCTACCTTGGCTGCCCACTCTCTCTCTCTCTCTCCTTCCTTAAGATTTCGAAATACTTAGTGATTAGAGTAGTGCCCACACACAACAAGTGATACCTCAATCATAGTGAGGAAGATCGTGAAGAAAGACTTTCAGCAAGAAGGAGTTTCAGCACTAAAGAATCAGAGAAAGAGATCCAGGTTCAGATCTTGATAATACTCTGCGACAGAAAGGATACAAGGGTTAGAGATCTGAACGGAAGGAGACATATTATTCCGCTGCACCCAATGTAAGGTTTACTAAACTTTATATGTGTTTATTTCATCGTTTTAGAAAGTTCATATTTAGGGTGTTAATCAACATACTTGTGAGTAGATCTAAGATCCTGGTAAAATAATTTCCAACAACTGGCCTCAGAGCCATGGTAATTGATTTGCTTGCAAGAAATTTGGACTTTAAAACGATTGTTTGATGTTTTGGATGGTATCATGTTGTGTTGAGTGTTATATGATGATTGATTGATTGATGTTTGTGAATTTTCGTAAAAAATAATTGAATATCTGTTTCTGGAATTATTTTTATTGGATAGTATGGAAAAAATTAAGCAATTTACTTTTTTACAGAACTCAATTTTGATTTAATTTGAATTAGTTATGATTTTTTGAAGTTTCGGAAAAAATTAGGGTCGTGCAACAAGGCTTACGCGCGCGGATTTCATGCAAATCCCCCTTGCGCCGAGGTTTCTCGGCCCAGCACCCCAAATGCGCGCGCGGACGTGTATGCACCGCATACCGTCCGTACAGCTCGCATTTTTTCGTTTTTCTTCGATTTTTGATGCAATTTCATGGATTTACTTCTGATTTTTTGTGTAGTTCTGTATTTATACATTTACTATTCCTAATTCAATTCTAATTATCATAATTAAATTAATTAATATTTTTTTAATTTAAGTCATGATATTAGTGTAATTTGAATTTGAAAATAGTAAATATCTATCTTTTTGCTTAATTATCTATCTTATTTTTAAATTTGATGATATCTTATCTTATTTTTTTAAATTTAAGGTCAGATATTAGTTTTTTTTTTAAATTAATTTTTTTTAAATTAAATTTTTTTAAATAATTTGACCTTATTCAAATTTAAAATAAGATAACTATAACCATGTAATTTTAAATAGATGTAAGATATTTTGCTAACTTTTTAAATTTTGTTATTTTATTTATTTAAATTAAATTATAAAATCTGAAAAAGATATTTATTTATCTTTTTTAATTTTTTATTTAATTTTTATTTATAAAATAACATTAAATTTTTAAAAGTAGTTAGCAAATTTTGAAATGATATTTAGGTTGGTTGAAACCTAATTTTTCAAAATTGTAGGTTTAATTTTAAATATTATTTTATTAATTTTGAAAATATTTAATTTTTTTTTTAATTTTCGAAAATAATTTTTTTTATTTAATTAATTTTTTCGAAATTATTTATTTAAAATTAAATAAATTCTACATCCAACTATCCAGCTAACCTTGTTACAGGAGTATGTGTTTTTAGCTTGTTTGTAAGTTTTTAAAACCTATTATTGCTTGATTGCAAATAGTCATGGTTAACTTGTTGACAGATCCAATGATCTAATTTTAACTCGTGGCTCCCTTGGTCAAGTAAATAATTTGAAACAGGTATACTTACAATCTTCTTTCATCTGTGTATGACCTAGCAACATGATAGGATCCATCCAAATTGTGTGCCTATGTGAGCCTATGTGTTTAATTTTATTATAGATGCATATAGGTTGTTGTTGCTAAATAAAATATCATAGTTCTTGATAGATTTTATTTAGGCCCATTTAGTTATTGGGCCTATTCAATTAATAACAGTTGTTCATTTTAAGGTTAAATTCCTCTCTTTTGGGCCTTGTGTGAGAGTTGGGAGCCATAGAAGTGGGTATGACATACTGAACCCAGCACCCCCTCACATGAACCACTCCAATTGTGAAGGCCCATTTGCCTGATTTGAATAACTGTACTAGGTTAATTAAATTAGTTTAACCTAATAAAATTGATTAGCAACATAATTAATTTCATTTATTTTGAAATTAATTTAAGAAAACCATAGTTTAAAGAATTTTATATTCTAAGCTAAACTATATTTATTTTCTTGTATTTAATTAAATATAGAATTATAACCATCTAGATTCTTTCTGAAGCTTAATTTAAATTTTTCATTAAATATTCCTATTTAAGTTGATATTTAGTTATCTATAACTAACCAGCTTAAATCTGAATATCTTTTGGATTTAAAATTTCAAATTAAGTTGAGGAATTTTAGGCATTGGTTATTAAGATTCTTTAGATATTTTTCAAGTTGATATTTTTTCAAATATTAACTTAAAATGGAATATTTTCAAATTAAGTGGTTACAACTTAATTTTAATTTAATTAAGTCTAATTTGAAAAATATTTAAGTTGATTTTTTAGATTCTTCTAAAAACAACTTAAACAAGATATTTTCAAATTTGTTCGATATTTATTCTAATTTATTTTTCGAATTTAAATAATAATTGAAAATTCATTAAAGTTGATTTTTTATTTAAACCAACTTTAATTTGTAATTATTATAATATGGAATAAATGATTATACAAAATATATATTTTTAAATAATGAGCTTTTAATCAAGAGACATTCGATCTCCATTGTTGGTTTTACATGGCGTTTGTTTTAGTGAGTAATCCTCCCTAATGGAGGAACGTTCATTAGCAATTTCGCACCGTTTAATCTCGAAAGATAAGTGGTTTGTAAGTGTTTTATATGGTATGGATCACCCTAATGGTGGCGACCATATTTGACTTGCAAATTATGAAACAATGGTGGAAGCTCATAAGATAGAATTGTCTTGACTCTCGCCTAAACGGGACAACGCTGAATTCCAATCTTGATCGAATAAAAGGTTGCTAGAATGATTATCATTTTAGATGAGTTGACAACTCTATTCAATGAATGATGCTTTGACTCTCGCCTAAACGGGACACTGTATCAGTTTGTTGAAAGACCTTGGAAAATAAACTATGTTAGATTTAGTATTTTTATAACATATGTGATTATTTGTTATTTTCTAAACATGTGTATGAATTTATGAACCAAAACCTTACTTCTGTTTTATTGATGTGTTGTAGTGCCATTATGAATAACCCTCACCCCGATCCTCTCCTAGTTAATATCTTAGCAAAAGAAAACTATAGTGTGAAAATGCATCCTAGTAGTTGCATAAACTCGCACCTGTTGATGATGAATCTGAAGTTCCAAAAGGCAAATCTACTAGGAATTGATTTATCAAGAGAACAATGGGTCCAACTCATTCTTAATAGTCTTCCTCCGACGTATAATGAATTTGTTGTTTCTTACATGATCAACAATTTCAACTCCTCCAACATGGACAAGCTCGAAGCAGAATTACGAGCCCATGAACGGAATCTGATTGCAATGGGTCCCCCTGGGTTTGCAATTCATAATCAGAGGAAAAGGATTAAGCATGAAGGCTCTAGCAAAGCTGCTTCTTCAAGTACAATTATCAAACATAATCTTCTATGTTCGAATTGTAATGAAAAGGGACATTAAGAAGAACGTTTGTTGGGTTTTATGCCCTAAATAAAACTCCATTTCAATGTAATCTATTTTATTCAACATCAATAAAGAAACAGAAGTATTTTTCATTCATTTGTGATATGTTTTGGTTCACCTTATCAATTGCTTGTCTATTTGATTTATAAATTCATCTGAAACCCTTTTCACATACTTGATCCTGTTTATTGTGTAGTCAACACTTTGGAAAGTAAACATGACTATGTGAATAAAGTTTCCTAGATTTATCAGACACAGGGTTATACTGATATGATAATCTACAACAAGAGTTTACTTGCATTTGGAGAAATGCTATGTTCTTTCCAGAACATTGGTTAAAGTAAAGCTCAGGTTGGATGCATGGAGTATGCATCGGAAGGGACCGATATTGAACTTTGACTTAGATTTATTAAACTTACCGTAAAATCTATTCAAGTCAATATCGCCTAGTTGATCCAAGATCAAATGATCTTAATCCTGTTATGATTAGGCTCAATCTCAGGAGGCTATTCGTGTTCTTTGATTTGTTAGTTAAGCCTACTTTTAGGTAAGGGTGATACGTACATTTTGGGAACACGGTAGTGCAATTGAGTGGGAGCGCTAACATAAACATGGAATCTATAGCTTCTATCTGGTGAATAGTAAGCAAAGGATGATCTCCTTCAAGCTTGACCAAACGAAAATAAATGGTGGAGTACTCATTTCACATAAGCTGAAATATCATGTATACGGGATACGTGTTTTAAGGATAAAATACATAGTAGGGTGTAACGGTAATTTAATCCCTTTACAGTGTAGATCATTCATATAGAGGATCATTGATCAAATTAGGATTATAACAATGGATAACTAATGATGTGTCTATATGGTGGAACATATAGAGCATTCTATATACTGAGAGTGCAATTCTAAGTTCTATGCGTGGATTCAACGAAGAATTAATAAGTCAGTGAATTTAGGTAATAAATTCTTGATCTGCTTATTGGAAGCTCGGTTATATAGACCTATGGTTCCCCCACTAGTTGAGATAATATTGCTTGTAAGACTCATGTAATTGGTTTTGATTAATCAATTATAATTCTCAAATTAGACTATGTCTATTTGTGAATTTTTCACTAAGTAAGGGCGAAATTGTAAAGAAAGAGTTTTAGGGGCATATTTGTTAATTATGATACTTTATATGGTTCAATTAATAAATATGATAAATGACAATATTATTTAATAATTATTTATAGTTATTAAATAGTTAGAATTGGCATTTAAATGGTTGAATTTGAAAATTGGCGTTTTTGAGAAAATCGGATGCAAAAGTGATAAAACTGCATAATTACAAAAAGTGAGGCCCAAATCCATACTGCCATGGCCGACCACTTTTATAGGAATTATCCTCTGATATTTTCATTATTTTAATGCCAAATAATTCAAACCTAACCCTAGTGGAATGTTATAAATAGATAGTGAAGGCTTTAGAAAAATTACACTTTTCATTCAGAAAAATCTGAGCCTCAATCTCTCTACCTTGGCCGACCACTCCCTCTCTCTCTTCTTCCTTAAGATTTCGAAATACTTAGTGATTAGAGTAGTGCCCACACACAACAAGTGATACCTCAATCATAGTGAGGAAGATCGTGAAGAAAGACTTTCAACAAGAAGGAGTTTCAGCACTAAAGAATCAGAGAAAGAGATCCAGGTTCAGATCTTGATAATACTCTGCGACAGAAAGGATACAAGGGTTAGAGATCTGAACGGAAGGAGTCATATTATTCCACTGCACCCAATGTAAGGTTTACTAAACTTTATATGTGTTTATTTCATCGTTTTAGAAAGTTCATATTTAGGGTGTTAATCAACATACTTGTGAGTAAATCTAAGATCCTGGTAAAATAATTTCCAACAACTGGTATCAGAGAACGACAAATCCGTTTGGATTGTTGATTCTGGGTCTACTAACCATGTATGTTCTTCACTGCAGTTGCTTGAAACGTGGGAAAATCTGCTTCCAGGAGAGTTAAAGCTTAAAGTTAGTAATGGCGAGTTAGTGTCGGTCAAAGCTAGAGGAAAAGCCCGCATCAAGTTTCAACAAAGATTTTTAATTTTAGAAAATATTTTATTTATTCCAAACTTTAGTAGAAACTTGATTAGTGTCTCATGTTTGCAAACACAATCTTATATATTGAATTTTTCGAGTACAAATTGTTCAATTTCTCGTAATTGATTTCAAATATGTGTTGCTACCATGGAACAAGGGCTTTATGTCTTAAGACCAAATACACAAATCTCACTAAACAGTGAACTTTTCAATGTAGCTAAACGTAGAAACCTCAAAAGAAAAGAGATTGATAATGATGATCAAACTTATCTATGGCATTTACGTTTAGGTCATATAGGCTTTGAAAGACTCAATAAGCTAACCAAAGGCGGTCCATTTAAAAATGTCGTCCTAGGTGAATTGCCAGTATGCGAGTCCTACCTGGAAGGAAAAATGACTAAGCGTTCTTTCTCTGCAAAGGGAGAGCGTGCCATATACCCCCTAGGGTTAGTTCATTCTGATGTGTGCAGACGTCTGAATGTAAAAGCCCGAGGAGGTTATGAGTATTTTGTCACTTTCATTGACGATTACTCTAGATATAGTTTTCTTTACCTAATGCAAAAGAAATCTGAAACGTTTGAAAAGTTTCAGGAGTTTCATGCTTTGGCTCAAAACCAATTAGGTAAAACATTAAAGATCTTGCGAACTGATAGGGGTGGAGAATATATGGATATGAAGTTCAAAGATCATTTAATTGAACTTGGAATTGAATCCCAATACACTGCCCTAGGCACTCCACCACAAAATGGAGTTGCAGAAAGAAGAAATCGCACTCTTTTGGAAATGGTTAGGTCTATGCTGAGTTATTCAACTCTGTCTACGTCCTTCTGGGGATATGCTATACAGATGGCTAATGACATTTTAAATGTTGTTCCATCTAAAGTAGTCCCTAAGACACCCGTCGAACTCTGGAATGGTCGTACGCCTAGTTTACGCCACTACAGAATTTGGGGGTGCCCTGGTCATGTCTTAAGAAAGAAAGAAGGCAAACTTGAATCACGTACCGAAGTATGCATGTTTGTCGGAAATTCTAAAGAGACTAGGGGTGGACTATTTTATAGTCACAAGGATAACAAAGTGTTTGTTTCTACAAATGCTACTTTTCTTGAAGAGAACTATATTAAAGACAACAAACCGAAAAGTAAAGTTGTTTTAGAGGAAATGCTTTCAGATATAACTCCTTCCAATGTTCCGTCCTCTTTCACTCAAGAAGAGGACAATCCCACTCCCTCAGTCGAACCAAATGAGAAATCTACTACCAAAGTTTCTGTTCAGAAGATCACCGCTCCTCGTCGTAGTGGGAGGGTTTCAACAAAAGCAGCTCGTTATGGCTTGGATGGTGAAATCAATATGGTCGTTGGTGACGGTATTGAAGACGATTCATTAACCTATAAACAGGCAATGGCTAGTCCGCAACGGAAACGATGGTCGGCCAGCATGGATTCAGAAATGGATTCCATGAAAAAGAACAAACTCTGGGAATATGTAGACGCACCTGACGACTATCATCCGATAGGATGCAAGTGGGTTTACAAGAAGAAAAGAGGAGCTGGAGGCGAAGTCGAAGTCGAAACTTTTAAAGCTAGACTTGTAGCCAAGGGTTATACCCAAAGAGAAGGCGTGGACTATGAGGAAACTTTTAGTCCTGTTGCCATGCTCAAATCCATCTGAATTCTTCTCTCCATAGCTGCTGCTTTCGATTATGAAATCTGGCAAATGGATGTCAAGACTGCCTTCCTTAATGGGGTACTTGAAGAAACCATCTATATGGAGCAACCAGAAGGCTATGTTCTTCCAGGGCAGGAAAAGAAAGTTTGCAAATTAAATATGTCTATCTATGGACTTAAGCAAGCTTCTCGCTCATGGAACAAAAGGTTTGATGAAATCATCAAGACCTATGGCTTTCTTCAGAATGAAGATGAACCTTGTGTTTACAAACTCAACGAAGACCAAGTAGTAGTATTCCTGGTCCTTTATGTTGATGACATTTTTATTATTGGAAACAATATCAAGAAAATGACTCACATCAAGGAATGGCTCAACACTCAATTCGATATGAAAGATTTGGGTGAAGCAGCCTATGTTCTTGGTATTCAGATTATCAGAAACCGGAAGAACAGATCTCTTGCTCTCTCTCAAACAACCTACATTGACAAAGTTTTAGAGAGATTCTCCATGAACAACACCAATGGGGCAAACATGCCTTCTAGATATGGTATTCGTCTATCTAAGCAACAGTCTCCTACTGATCCTCAAGAGATAGAGGACATGGCGAAAAATTCCCTATGCTTCTGCAGTTGGAAGTCTAATGTATGCAATGTTATGCACTAGACCTGACATCTGCTATGCAGTGCGAATCGTGAGCAGGTATCAGTCTAATCCAGGACAGGAACATTGGAATGCAGTTAAGTATATTCTGGAATACTTAAAGAGTACAAGGAATCTTGTGTTAGTCTACAAGGGTGGTGCTTTAAATCCCATAGGCTACACTGATTTAGATTTCCAGGCAAGTCTTGAAGACACGAAATCTACATCTGGGATGGTGTTTACTCTTGGGGGTGGAGCAGTGGTTTGGAGAAGTGCAAAACAAACCGCGATATCAGACTCGACTATGGAAGCTGAATACATAGCTGCAGCCGAAGCTGCTAAAGAACTTGTCGGGCTAAGAAAGTTCTTCACCAGCCTTGGTGTCGTACCTGGAATGGAAAAACCTCTGGTCCTACTTTGTGATAATAATGGAGCGATAACTAACAGTAAGGAACCTCAAAGCCACAAGAGAAGCAAACACATTGAAAGGAAGTATCACATTATCAGAGAATACGTGGCAAGAGGGGATATACTAGTTGAGAAAGTGGACACAGAGGACAACCTAGCTGATCCATTCACAAAAGTCTTGGCCGTGACTGCATTTGAAAAGCACCGTCAGAATTTAGGATTAATTGATATGCACTAATTAGTTTTATATTAGTGCAAGTGGGAGTTTGTTAGGCTTTATGCCCTAAATAAAACTCTATTTCAATGTAATCTATTTTTATTCAACATCAATAAAGAAACAGAAGTATTTTTCATTCATTTGTGTATGTTTTGGTTTACCTTATCAATTGCTTGTCTATTTGATTTATAAATTCATCTGAAACTCTTTTCACATACTTGATCCTGTTTATTGTGTTGTCAACATTTTGGAAAGTAAACATGACTATGTGAATAAAGTTTTCTAGATTTATTAGACACAGGGTTTTACTGATATGATAATCTACAACAAGAGTTTACTTGCATTTGGAGAAATGCTATGTTCTTTCCAGAACATTAGTTAAAGTAAAGCTCAGGTTGGATGCATGGAGTATGCATCAGAAGGGACCGATATTAAACTTTGACTTAGATTTATTAAACTTACCGTAAAATCTATTCAAGTCAATATCGCCTAGTTGATCCTACATCAAATGATCTTAATCCTGTTATGATTAGGCTTAATCTCAGGAGGCTATCCGTGTTCTTTGATTTGTTAGTTAAGCCTACTTTTAGGTCAGGGTGATACGTACATTTTGGGACCACGGTAGTGCAATTGAGTGGGAGCGCTAACATAAACATGAAATCTATAGCTTCTATCTGGCGAATAGTAAGCAAAGGATGATCTCCTTCGAGCTTGACCAAACGAAAATAAATGGTGGAGTACTCATTTCACATAAGCTGAAATATCATTTATACGGGATCAAGTGTTTTAAGGATAAAATACATAGTAGGGTGTAACGGTAATCTAATCCCTTTACAGTGTAGATCATTCATATGGAGGATCATTGATCAAATTAGGATTATAACAATGGATAACTAATGATGTGTCTATATGGTGGAACATATAGAGCATTCTATATACTGAGAGTGCAATTCTAAGTTCTATGCGTGGATTCAACGAAGAATTAATATGTGAGTGAATTTAGGTAATAAATTCTTGATCTGCTTATTGGAATCTCGGTTATATAGACCCATGGTCCCCCCACTAGTTGAGATAATATTGCTTGTAAGACTCATGTAATTGGTTTTGATTAATCAATTATAATTCTCAAATTAGACTATGTCTATTTGTGAATTTTTCACTAAGTAAGGGCGAAATTGTAAAGAAAGAGTTTTAGGGGCGTATTTGTTAAATATGATACTTTGTATGGTTCAATTAATAAATATGATAAATGACAATATTATTTAATAATTATTTATAGTTATTAAATAGTTAGAATTGGCATTTAAATGGTTGAATTTGAAAATTGGCGTTTTTGAGAAAATCGGATGCAAAAGTGATAAAACTGCAAAATTGCAAAAAAGTGAGGCCCAAATCCATACTGCCATGGCCAGCCACTTTTATAGGAATTATCCTCTGATATTTTCATTATTTTAATGCCAAATAATTCAAACCTAACCCTAGTGGAATGCTATAAATAGATGGTGAAGGCTTTAGGAAAATTACACTTCTCATTCAGAAAACCTGAGCCTTCTCTCTCTACCTTGTCCGCCCACTCTCTCTCTCTCTTCTTCCTTAAGATTTCGAAATACTTAGTGATTAGAGTAGTGCCCACACACAACAAGTGATACCTCAATCATAGTGAGGAAGATCGTGAAGAAAGACTTTCAGCAAGAAGGAGTTTCAGCACTAAAGAATCAGAGAAAGAGATCCAAGTTCAGATCTTGATAATACTCTGCGACAGAAAGGATACAAGGGTTAGAGATCTGAACGGAAGGAGTCATATTATTCCGCTGCACCCAATGTAAGGTTTACTAAACTTTATATGTGTTTATTTCATCGTTTTAGAAAGTTCATATTTAGGGTGTTAATCAACATACTTGTGAGTAGATCTAAGATCCTGGTAAAATAATTTCCAACAAGAGCTACCTACCAAACCAACGGTCAGATGGTCTTGTGGTGTTTTCGACCTTTCTTGTGTACTGGGTAAGAAACCCTAGTGGGGTAAAAGGTATGCCCTTACCTACTTATGTACTTATAAATACTTCTATTTTTTATGTATAGGGGTGACAATTTTTACTTACAAAACCTCTACTAAAATTCCTAGAGAGCTTTCTTCTTAAAGAGAAATAAAAAGAATGCAGAGATTACTATTGTAAATATTTGTAATACTCAAATACTTGCCAAAGAAGGCTAATGCCACTGACTCGTGGACTAAGGATCATTAACGTCCAAACCACGTAAAATTCTATTTGGTTGTCATTTAATACTTTACATTTCCTTAAGCTCTTATTAATCGGTTTCTGAAAATTTTGGTAAACAAATAACAACATGAAGAATGAGTCCTTATATATTACTAATTAAACTTGTAACATCAAGTATGTTGGTTTTATAATATTAAATTAAGTATGCAGCAGAAGCACTTAATATGATTATCATTGTACGTGTTATCAGCATTTTCGGATAGAAGACATATGGCACCAAACCAAGATTCAACAAAATTTTAGGCCTACTATTGGGCCCGGAAAGGCTTACACAACAATATTTTTTCTTTGTAATGATCATCCTAGATAGTGTAAACAACTTTCATATAACACTCTGGGTTTGTCAACTTGCAGGAAACAACAGCTACGACATCTTTGGTCATTGAAGTTTATAAGAATACTGAAACAAAACCCCAGGGGTCTTTCAGGAATGGAAGTTTAAAAGGTATCTGGGACAAATTATGGTCTCGGAGAATGCTTACGTAGCTCCCCTCTGACACAATCCCGAGGAATCTGGCGAATTTTCCCCTCCGTCAAATTCCAAAAAGGCTTACGGCGAAAAGGTGGTTACCTTTTTGTACATTGCACTACTACTTTGACATTTTCTTTTCCAATAACGGTGTACGATACCAGCTGTCGTGTCAACAGTACCATGCAACTTATAGAAAATTGCTTTTTAGAGTTGGGTCTCGCCTACCTTGCCCAATAGCTTAAGATAACACTGTATCAATGTATTTTACCCAATTTGTGAGCTTTTTTTACATAAAACCTTAGTACAACTCGAATTCGTCTGACCTAATATGCAAGATTGCCTATAAATATGGTATTATCTTCTCCTTGCAAAGAGTTCACAATCTGAAAAATACACATTGAAGCTGTAAAAACTCCATAGCTAAAAGCTTATTGTTATTCGCATTTTTGGATAGGTGACACATGTATATTCAAATCAAATACATATTTTTCTTTTGAATTAATTAATTAATCCAAAAATAAATCTAGAAAGGCTCACCTTATCTAATAGGCGCCTATCACTATGTCTTAACACAGTCAAATGTGGCACCATCATTGTCTTAACCATACAGTGGTGGTGTCTTTGTCTACGCAATACTTTATATTTTCCCAAATTTATTTAAATAATAAATTTGAAAATAAATTATTTATTGCAAAATAAATAATTACTAGTTTGACAATTCAAATAGGTTTTTCTGAACATCATTATACAACTTTATCCATTCTCTTGACAGTGTTTCAAGGTGGCGATCCGAAGACCATGAACCTATAATACAAAGTTCCAATAAATTAAAGGCTAATTAGTAATTTTTTCCCCCCGAACTTTGACATGTACTAAATCGTGCCCCCTGAACTTTTTTGGCCGTTAAAAATTCCCCCTGAACTATTGAAATTGTTAAATTTAAGGACTTTTGTCTAATTTCATTCAATTTTACTGTTTCAGTGATTGTTTATATACTAAACCATGCTCCCTAGACTTTGATATCTACCAAATCATGCCCCTCAAACTTTGATATGTACTAAATCATGCCCCTTGAACTTTCATCCATGTTAGAGTTTTTTTTACTAAAATTAGACAAAAGTTCTTAAATTTAACAATCTCAATAGTTCAGGGGGAATTTTTAACAGCCAAAAAAGTTCAGGGGGCACAATTTAGTACATGTCAAAGTTCGGGGGAAAAAATTACTAATGAGCCTAAATTAAATTATTTATTAAATCTCATTAACCAAATAATCTTATTTATTAATTCTATGATTACTCCATTATAAATATGGAATTAAACTCTTAGTAATTATATAATTATATTTACTAAGTTTACTACAGTGTCCATTGATAAAATTAATTCGAGTGATTAGCCCTTCTTGTGTCATTTCGTAATTAGTTTTGGTAAAATTACTATTTTATCCTTCTAATTACTTTTTTATCCTTTAGTATTTATGATTCACTAATAAAAGTATAATTTAGATCCAATCTAAATTTGTGCACAACTTTTTAGTTAAAAAACCTTCGATCTATTAGGAAAGACAGGATTCCATAATTGTAGATCAAGTTCCTGATTATTCACATTATTAGATTCCTAAAATAGAAGTTGTAAGAATTATCTTCTTTGATAAACTATGAACAAAAGTTCATGATTACTTAAGATTCAGGGCAATCTACTATTGATAATCCTTATGATATGATTAGGTTTTTATAGTAAACGACGTGTTTATAAAGATAACTCAATTATTGTAATGACCGCATACTTAGAATATTGATTAGTAGAAAATTAGCATTAATTAAATATATATTCTGATATGGGCCTTATTTTTAAGAAATAGGCATTTGAATTATAATTTTTCAATTCTAGAGATTTCATTAAATTCTAGGTGTATAATTTATGATAAATATGAATTTCGATATTTTTGTGATTTATGCTAAGTAATACTGGAAATGCAACGGTTTGGCCAATAGCGTCACATAGTTATGGTTTAGCACCATTTGTTTAGCAGGGTAAGATAATTGGACATTTGAAATATCGAGTTTATGTGGAGTAATAATTTTTGGCTATTTTACCCGTAGATATTTATGTTGCTTAAGAGGGAAGAAAGCATTTTGGTCTTTTTCCCTAAGTTGATTATTAAGTAAGTTTAGTGAATTTTCTAGATAATACCCTAATTTATTTGTAAAGCCCTAATCTATAGGGACGCCACGCGTGTGATTTTATAAACTAGTTTAATACTAATAGAATAATTAACTCTTAAAAAAACGTGATAATATTAAAAACTTAATTAAAATAAAACACTAATAGAATAATTAACTCTTAAAAAAACGTGATAATATTAAAAACTTAATTAAAATAAAACACTAAAAATAAACATTATAACGGCATAAAAAGCATGTTTCGGGAATCCCTGTTAGAAAAAGTTTTACTAAAGAAATATATACAACAACTATTTAAACACAAAATCAAAATACACAACAGATACAACCAGCCCAAAACAACTCCTGGAAACTCGGGACACATGCCGGTGAGGTCAATATGTACATTGCTGGAGAAGGTAGTCACCTCATGGCAGCTCTAACTTTTCCTTGCCCTTACCTGCACCACATAGCACCCTTGAGTCACAAGGACTCAGCAAGAAAAGAAATAATAATAATCATATAATTTATTATTCGAATATTATCATTTATACACAGTTAGAATCAAACCATTATGCATTGTTCATAAGATGAAATCCAAATCACTACTGGTATCTGCCATGAATAAGCATCAGTATACAAATATTTGGTAATACAAAACCATTATACCAATAATAGGAATCATATTCATTTAAAAATATAAATTATATATGTATGGTACCTCATAAAGTAACCACCTTCATTATATCACATTGCCTAATCAAGCAAGTCAATGCTTTAATCTGATAATCATATATTGCATTGCCTAATTAGGCAAGCCCGTGACATAGCCTGCACCCATATTTGCTAGGGGTGCACATTTAGACCCGCAAATCCAAGAAACCCGACTACGGGCCCCGACCCGCCCCCCAAAAAACCGATCACCTAAAAACCCGTGTGGTCGGGTCGGGTTCGGCCCGAAAAACACTCCAAACGGTTTTCGAATTCGGTTTGAGTATTTGGTTTTTTTCTGGTCGGGTTATGACCCGTAACCCAAAATAATTAATATCTAAATATTAATTTATATACTTAATTACTAATGTAATTAATATACTTAATTACTAATTTAATAATTAATATCTATCTGATTATTCGTTTCGTATTCTTCAATATACTTAATAAACTTCAATAATTAATATCTATCAGTAGAAAATACTAAATAGTAATAATATTACTAATCTAATCAATTTCAAACAAAAGCTAAGTCTAGTCCATTCGTATTCTCTTCTTCTTAATACTATTCTGTGTGAATGTGAATGAAATGTGAATCTATATACAGTATATACTTTTAAACCAGTGCAGTCGTCGACTCGTCATCACCGTCGACTCACCCACACCAGTGACCAGTCGATTCGACACCATCCACCCCCACGCACGATAGGCACCCACCCACGACAGCGACTGGTTCTCTTCTCGGCTCAGTTTGGCGTCCCGTGTCCACCCACCAGTCGGCGATGACGACTGTTCTCTTCTCCGGCGAGGTATGTTCTCTTCTCCGACTGGTTCTCATATTTCTATTTTCCCTTTCGTTTTCAGTTTTCAGTTTTCACCTTTTTAATTTTTATTAAAAAATCATATACTTATTACTGTTTTCAGTTGGATGTGGAAATAGATATACATATACTTTTTAATATATACATATACATATACATGTATTGCTTTTGAATTTTCAGTATGCCATTCTATATACATATACATGTATTGTTTTTTAATTTTCACTATTCAAGCTTAAAAAATATTAATTATAAAAAAAATTCCAACCAATGTTAAATATAAAAAAATGGTATTTTTAAAAATTAAATTTTATTTTAGCCCATAAATTAAACGGGCTCAGCCCAATAGAACCCGAACCCGACTACACCCAACCCGAAAAAATCTGACCCGATACCCAACGCACCCGTACACCCGAAAACCGGGTTCGGTTGTGCATTTCCAAGACCTGAAGCCCGAAAATCCAAACCCAAAACCCCAAAAATCCGAAAACCCAACCCGTGTGCACCCTTAATATTTGCATAACCGCATCACCTAATCAGGTTAGCCCATGCCAAAAACCTGTACCCATATATCACATAATTGCATCACATAATCAGGTGAGCCCGTGCCACAACCTGGCACCAATATATTGCATTGCCTAATCAGATGAGCCCGTACCTACGCCCAGTACATAATTGCATCACCTAATCAGGTGAGCCCATGTCGGCACCAATATATCGCATCATCTAATCAGACGAGCCCGTACCTACGCCTAGTACTCATATGTCACTGCTACTCGTACCTAATAAGGTAGGACACCCGGCATATCGCATCACCTAATTAGGTGAGCCTGTACCTACGCTTGGTACTCATATGTCACTACCACCTGTACCTAATAAGGTACGATGCCCAACATATTGCATCACCTAATCAGGTGAGCTTGTACCTACGTTCGGTACTCATATCTCACTACCGCCCGTAACTAATAAGGTACAACGCCTGACATATCACATTCATGGTTGTTAGCCCAAGATATGTTTCCAAGAGGGGGTGAATTGGAAATTTATACTAATTTCGGTAAATTAAAACTTTTAACACAAAATTAAGCAATTAGCCACTTAATCAAATAAAAGCAAGTAATATGGCAAGCAATATATTATGACAAATAATCAAACTTGTAAAGTAAAGAGTTTAAGGATTAGAAAATGCAAACTCTCGATTTTTACAAGGTTCGGTAGAACTATGCCACCTACGTCCTTGGTCTTCAAAGCTATGGACCTAGCTTTGAGTTCCAATATGGAGCCAAGTTAACGGGCTTGACTAACCCTTACAACCGGGGAATTTTTCACCAAAGTTTTTCCCAAACCTCTCACAATAGTTTTCTTCCAAGGACTATCAACATCGCCGGATTGTTGAAGTGCCAATCTCACTTTTCTCAGGTTGTTTACAAAACCGGTGTCAACCTCACCTACAACCGAGTTATTTTTCTACCAGTGCCAACCTCACCTCTCAATACAATGAATATGTAATTTTGAAATACAAAGCAAACTCTCTCCAATAAGATGGAAAATCATGTAAAATCCTAGAGAGAATTGCAAGCACACTAGAGAAGATAAGAACAAGTTTGGCTCAAGTGTGTGTGGTTGGTGTGTTTATGAAAAGATGATAACTCTTTAGTTTAGAACACTTAGAATGATGTTACATGATGAATAGAAGCTCAACCAACCTCCATTTTTAAGAGAAAAACGAGTTTATATAGTGTAGGAATGAAAACTAGCCGTTTATAGCCGTTAGCACATTTTTCGAGGCCAATTCAGCCGTGATCCAGAATTCCGGATTGGTTACAACCGGAATTCCGGTTGGCAACCGGAATTCCGGATGGAAACCGGAATTCCAGATGCAAAAGGTTCATTTTTTTCGAACTAAAACGTGCATAACTTTTTATTCGTTAATCCGATTTCAAAAATTCCAGTTGCGTTCTCTTAGTTAGATGATATGTAATCTTAAAAATCAATTTAGAAAATGTAGATATCATTTTTTGTGAAATAACTTGTCGCACAAGTTAGTGAGCCAAACTTTTGAACTTATAAATCCTAGTGTACTTATGCAAATCACTTTAACAAGACTAAAGTAAATTTATACCATTTGATTGTTTATAGTCTTGATGTAGATGAGCTTCCTAGCTTTATTTGCATGTTTTGATCCAAAGTTGACTTTTCCCGAGAGTTGACTTTGACTTTGACTTCAGGTTGACTTTTGACTTTGGACTTTTGAAGACCTCTTTTGAATAGGGTCTTGGGTTGTTGATCCCTTGATGAATCTTTTGCTCTTATGAAGTATGAAGTAGTTGATATACTTGTTGAATCTACTTCTTTGATTATGTTTGACTTTACCGAGCAAATATTGATACTTTGTGAACTTGCTTGCAAAATGATCAAGAAAAGATTAGTAACAAATAATAATCAAATATTTGTTTATCATCAAAATAAATGAGTGATTGACTTTTGGTCAACATTCTCCCCCTTTTTGATGATATCAAAATATTTGATTATTTTAAAGGAAAGAAAAAGTAAATTGAAACATGTTGAGTTTAGCTCCCCTTTAATATATGCATATATTGTTTATACCGTTTTACCTTTGCATATTTATTGTTACCTTTTCTTAACATGACAAAGCTCCCCCTTAATCATATACTCAATAAACTTGTTAATACTTGAAAACATAATATGATTAATGCCAAAATAATCAATTCCAATATTTCTCCCCCTTTTGATATCATCAAAAAGGGTGGCATAGGAAGCAAGGTCAAGCTATTTCTCTCCCTTAATCATACAATATATGACTTGTATCAATGAAGCACAATAGGTAAAGAGAAATTTCAAAATGCATAAAAAGATGAAAGTTCATATAGTCAAAACAAGTTTAAACATTCAATCTACCAAAAAAAAATATGTAAAAAACCTTGAAAGTAAAAGATGCAAGTAAATAATGGCATGGTTATGATTTCAAACCTTTTCTCATACCTCAAGTATGATAAAAAAAACGTGTTCATGCACTTAAATCAATTAGATGACAAGAATTGAGACTTTTTGGTAAGTTTTTCAAAAATTTAAGCAAAAACAACATATGTACCAAAAATTAGTTTTATGCATCCTTTTTGAAAAATTCTTTTTGTATCAGCTTAAACATGATTAATATGAAGTGCACAAGCTGGAAAAATAGAAAAAGCTTCAAAAATGAGAGATTTTGGCAAGTTTTACTCGTTTTGGTCATGTAAGGTCATTTTAAGCAACTTACTAAAAATTGATTTTATGCAAAATTTTCATGCAAAATCTTTTTTGACAGCTGATATATGATAAAACAAACATGCTCAAACAAGAAAATCAGAAAAAAGTCAAAAATCCTAACTTTTCGGTAAGCTTTTCGATTTGCTTAAAAACTAGAAATCTACCAAAAATGAGTTCTATGCAACCAAATTGAAAAATTCTTTTTCCAGTAGTTTGATGATATAAAATGTGAGGTGTACAAACTTACGGAATTGAAAAATAATGAAAATTGAGCACGTTTGGAGAAAAATACCCTTTTAGGTCTTAAAAAGTCAAAATTATGCAAAATAGTACCAAAATCAAGATTTGAGCATTATTTTTGAAAAATTCTTTTTGAGACAGTTTAAATATGAGTATTTAGAGATGTACAAGCTTTCAAAACAACAATTTTCTCAACAATATGAAATTTTGGCTAATTTCACCCATTATGGCCTTAAAAAGTTGAAAATAAGCAAATGACATACCAAAATTTTGTTAAAGTATATTTCAATTAAGAAAAACCTTTAGACGTGCTAAATACACTCATTTGGACATGTTCAAACATATAAACACATATACTAGCCAAATATGTAAAAATTCACATATTCACTAGTTCAAAGGTATGTCCAAAGTTCACCAAAAATTTGCATAATGACCTATAATGTGAATTTTTCACCATGTATAGTTCAAGAATGTCAAAACTCAACTAATCAAAATTTTTATTCATAGAAATAGTATGTGACATACCAATTAAGCATGTATGCATAAGAGAGTGAACAAGAAGGATCAAAAGCAAGTCAATTAGCCAAACACTTCAAATTTCATTTTCTTTTCATCTAGGCATCTTAATCTCATCAAAATAAGTAGAATGAATAAGAATGATATTACCGATTCCCAAATTTGTTAATTTAGGTTGTGTTCAAGATTTGACACGCTATTTTTCTATGCTTTTTGAGACTTGTTGGTAATGTAGGAACTTGGCATTCTTCTTTAAGCATCAACACCCAAGAGCCAACTTTGGTTCCTCTTTATTGATACCTATAAAACAAACTTATATCTTTCTTTTCGGTACCCACATGACTTTGGGTCCTTTGATGTTAGTCTTTAAAACCTTTGGTATCCAAATAGCCTTACCAAAATAGGCATTCTTTTTCACATGGCAATAGGATTTAGTGTGACCATCTTGGTTACAATAAGTGCAAGTTAAGTTCAAATTACTAGATGATTTGACAAAGAAATTCCTAAGAAATTTTTGTTTCACACTAGTGTTATATCCTATACCACTTTTTGAAAAAGCACATTTTTGACTCCCAAGCATCATTTCAAAATTCTCTTTTCCTTTTGTAAAATTGTAAACCACCTTTTTTAAATCATCAATTTTAGCTTTCAAGTTTACAAGATCTTTTTCAAATAAGGAACAATTATTGCATTGGGTTTCAATCAAAAACTCATTTTCTTTGACTTTCAAAGCCTCAACTTCTTCAAGCAATAAACTTATTTTCTTTCTTTGAGTTGAGTTCTTAGCAAGCAATTTTTCAAAATCAACAAACAAATCATTGAAGGATTTTGATAATTCATCATAAGACATATCAAGTGCATCATCATCACTTTCACTTTCAAAATCACTTGTATGGTTAGGATTACTTACCTTATCATCAATGGCCATAAAGCAAGTGTTGGCTATCTCATGTTGTTCATCTTCGGAACTTTCTTTCTCGCTTTCACTCCAAGTAGCCATCATTGCCCTTCTTCTACTCCTCTTTCTCAAAGGACAATCCGTTATCATATGACCGAGCTTTTTGCATTCATAGCAAATAATTTGATCATCTTTTCTTGAGCTCTCCCTTGAGTTACTCCCTTTGTAAAATCTATTTGCATTCTTCTTGAACTTCAAAAACTTCTTAAAGTTCTTTGTCAGTAGGGTTATATCCTCCATATCACTATCACCATCCTCACTAGCTTCACTATCATCATGTGAAGTGGATTTGAATGCAATTGTGTTCTTCTTCTTTTTATCAACTTCCTCTTCTTCTTGAGCATTCATGAAAATCTCATGATTTATGAGAGAACCAATGAGCTCTTCCAATGGTAGAGTTGAGAGGTCCTTGGCTTCTTGGATGGCAACTACTTTGCCTTGGTAGGCTTTGGTGAGAATTCTCAAAATTTTGGTCACCATATCCTTTTGTGTAAGTACCTTGCCAAGAGAGTTCAAACCATTAGTAATAGTTGTGAAACGAGTATACATGTTAGTAATGGTATCATGTTGTAACATCTTGAAATTTTCATATTGAGTAACTAAAAGTTAAATTTTAGTTTCTTTCATGGCACTAGTTCCTTGATGAGTTACTTCTAACATTTTCCACATGTCATGAGGCGAGGAGGCATGCTCAATATTTTTAAATATATCTCTATCTAGTCCACATATTAAAGCATACTTAGCCTTAGCATTCTTAGACATCATCTTCTTATCATTTTCATTATATGCATCATATTTCTTTATAGTTTCTACACCATCTACAACATGCATAGGAATGTAAGGACCATAACGTACAATATGCCACAAATCATAATCAATGGATTGAAGAAACGTTTCCATTCTAATTTTCCAATAAGGAAAGTCTACCCCATCAAAGAATGGTGCTCTACTCGTGCTTAAACCTTCTAGCATGTTATTATGTGAATTTCTTGGAAACGCCATGCTCTAGATTGTGAAATCTAATCAAATAATTTGAGCCCTTGCTCTGATACCAATTGTTAGCCCAAGATATGTTTCCAAGAGGGGGTGAATTGGAAATTTATACTAATTTCGGTAAATTAAAACTTTTAACACAAAATTAAGCAATTAGCCACTTAATCAAATAAAAGCAAGTAATATGGCAAGCAATATTTTATGACAAATAATCAAACTTGTAAAGTAAAGAGTTTAAGGATTAGAAAATGCAAACTCTCGATTTTTACAAGGTTCGGTAGAACTATGCCACCTACGTCCTTGGTCTTCAAAGCTATGGACCTAGCTTTGAGTTCCAATATCGAGCCAAGTTAACGGGCTTGACTAACCCTTACAACCGGGGAAATTTTCACCAAGGTTTTTCCCAAACCTCTCCCAATAGCTTTCTTCCAAGGACTATGAACCTCGCCGGATTGTTGAAGTGCCAATCTCACTTTTCTCGGGTTGTTTACAAAACCGGTGTCAACCTCACCTACAACCGAGTTGTTTTTCTACCGGCGCCAACCTCACCTCTCAATACAATGAATATGTAATTTTGAAATACAAAGCAAACTCTCTCTAATAAGATGGAAAATAATGTAAAATCCTAGAGAGAATTGCAAGCACACTTGAGAAGATAAGAACAAGTTTGGCTCAAGTGTGTGTGGTTGGTGTGTTTATGAAAAGATGATAACTCTTTAGTTTAGAACACTTAGAATGATGTTACATGATGAATAGAAGCTCAACCAACCTCCATTTTTGAGAGAAAAACGAGTTTATATAGTGTAGGAATGAAAACCAGTCGTTTATAGCCGTTAGCACATTTTTTGAGCCCAATTCAGCCGTGATCCGAAATTCTGGATTGGTTACAACTGGAATTCCGGTTCCGGATGGGAACCAGCATTCCAGATGCAAAAGGTTCATTTTTTTCGAACTAAAACGTGCATAACTTTTTACTCGTTAATTCGATTTCAAAAATTCCAGTTGCGTTCTCTTAGGTAAATGATATGTGATCTTAAAAATCAATTTAGAAAATTTAGATATCATTTTTGTGAAATAACTTGTCGCACAAGTTAGTGAGCCAAACTTTTGAACTTATAAATCCTAGTGTACTTATGCAAATCAATTTAACAAGACTAAAGCAAATTTATACCATTTGATTGTTTGTAGTCTTGATGTAGATGAGCTTCCTAGCTTGATTTGCATGTTTTGATCCAAAGTTGACTTTTCCCAAGAGTTGACTTTGACTTTGACTTTGACTTCAGGTTGACTTTTGACTTTGGACTTTTGAAGACCTCTTTTGAATAGGGTCTTGGGTTGTTGATCCCTTGATGAATCTTTTGCTCTTATGAAGTATGAAGTAGTTGATATACTTGTTGAATCTACTTCTTTGATTATGTTTGACTTTACCGAGCAAATATTGATACTTTGTGAACTTGCTTGCAAAATGATCAAGAAAAGATTAGTAACAAATAATAATCAAATATTTGTTTATCATCAAAATAAATGAGTGATTGACTTTTGGTCAACAATGGTATCATCACTTATTTTGGTTCTTGCCATGCACTAGTAGGGCATAGATAACCCCCTGCAATAAAGCCTTCCCTCCAATATCACATATCGGGGAGCCTTATATTGAATCTTGCAAGAAGTAGCTTTGTCTATTGGAAGCTCTCCTGAATTTAGGAATTGGTACATGGGCCATATCCAAGAGTAAGAATGATCAACAATGGTGTTTACCCCCCATGTCTCAATGCTTGAAGCTTCTAGGTGGGCAACGGGGACTACTCTATATTGAATGTCTCTGGGTCTGTGGCAAGCTTAGCCAGCATATCAGCAAATGAGTTCTGATCTCAAAGGACTTGAGGGATGTTGTAGCCTTTGAACCCTTGCAACAATTCTGGAGACATCATTACATAGGCAACCATCCTCACCCTTAGTCTGATATTCTCCTGATATTTGATTTACCACCAACTGGGAGTCACTGTGCACTTCAATATGCTAAGCTCCAACTTCTTTAGTCGTAGTCCTACTAGAATGGCTTTGTACTCAGCTTTGTTGTTGGAGGCAAGAAATTTGAGTCGAAGAGCGCTTTGTAGCTGATGCCCTTGCGGGGATATTAATACAACTCCAACTCCAGTTCCTTTTTCATTGGACGCTCTGTCAACATACACTTTCCAAGTGGGTAGCTCTGAGACTGGTTTGTCCAAGAGGTCACCCAACCTGACGCATTCCATTACGAAGTCAGCTAGGGCTTGCCCTTTGATTGATACCCGCGGCTGATATTGGATGTCAAATTGGCTAAGCTCTATTGCCCATTTTAACAGTCTGTCGGAAGCCTCCAGCTTTTGACGTACTTAGCAGAGAGGGTGATTCTTCACTTTTATAGCATGAGCTTCAAAGTAAGGTCTGAGCTTTCACGAGGCGACTAGTAAGCAAAAGGTCAGTTTTTTCGATCAAAGGATACCTGTATTCTGCACTCAATAATGTTTTGTTGACATAGTACACTGGTAGTTAGACTTTTCCTTCTTCTCGCACTAGGACGACACTTATGACATGTTCGAACACTGCCAAGTAAAGATACAAGTCATCCCCTTCCACAAGTTTTGACAAAATAGGGGCATTAGTTAAATGCTCCTTTAATTTCTAGAAGGCTTCCTCGCATTCTTCAGTCCATTCAAACCTCTTATTTCCTTGCAACACGTTGAATAATAGGATGCATTTGTTTGTTGACTTTGATATGAACCTACTGAGGGCAGCTATCCTTCCAGTGACACTCTACACTTCCTTGTGCTTTCGGGGAGAAGGCATGTTGAAGAATGCTTTGATCTTCTTTGGGTTTGGTTCAATCCCTTGGGAGCTGACATTGAAACCCAAAACTTCCTAGAGGAGACATCGAATGTACATTTCTTGGGATTGAGTTTCATCATGTATCTTCGGAGAACTAAAAAGGCTTCCTCAAGGTCTGTACAGTGTTCTCCAGGTGTCTTAGATTTCACTAGCATGTCATCAATGGACACTTCCATATTTCTCCCTAATTGGTTCTTGATCATTTTATTGATCATTCTCTTATGGGTTGCTTCGGCGTTCTTCAGACAGAATGGCATCACCTTGTAGTATTACACACCATTATCTGTGTGGAAGCTGGTGTGTTCTTGATTGGCAACGTGCATCTTGATCTGATTGTACCCAGAATTAGCATGCATGAAGAGTAATTGATAACAAACATGGCATCTACCATTTGATCTATCTGCGGGAGAGGGAGACAGTATTTGGGACAAGCCTTGTTGAGGTCTGTGAAGTCAATGCACATCCACCACGTGCCATTAGGCTTGGAGACCAAAACAGGGTTTGCCAACCAGACGAGATATAGAGCTTCCCGGAGGAAGTCATTTATGGGTCAACTTAACCACTTTTGCTTTTATAGCCTCTACCTTCACCGGGTCTAATGGTCTTCGCTTTTGACGAACTAACATTGCATCCTTGTTGATGTTCAAGGCATGGCAAATGGTGTTATGTCAATTCCTGTCATATCAGAATGGCTCCATGCCAACACATCTTGATTTCTCTTGACAGTATTTATAATGATTTCTTTCACCGCCGGAGGTAGGTTTCTTCCTACCCTAATAGTTTTGGCAGGGTCTTTTTCACAGATACCAACTTCTTCCATGTCCTCCATTGGCTCAATTTCTCTTTTCATCCCCATGCTTGGGTTTAGTTCATCTTCAAAATCTTCTTGGACGGTCTCGGCTTCTGCTGGAGTTTCCACTCTAGGAGCAACAAGTGTCTCTTCCCGAACCATGAAAATTGTCCGAACAGAGACATTGTAATAGCTCCTTGCACTCTTTTGTGACACCTCTAACTATCCTAACACTCCCATTGTCACAGGGGAATTTCATACACAAAATAACGTATGGAAGTTACTGCTCCAAAATCCACTAAAATGCGGCGTCCTAGTATTGTGTTGTAGGTTGTGGGGTAATCTACTACTACGAATATACAATGCTTGAAGGCACTAGCATTGCTTTCTCCCTTTAGGGAGACTGGTAACTGAATTTTCCCCATTGGAATCAAGGCGTCCCCATCAAAGCCTTGCAGCCAGATGGGACAGTGTGACAGATCTACTTCAGTAAGCCCGATCGCTTGAAAAGCAAATTCAAACACGATGTTCATGGAGCTCCCATTATCCACCAGGATTCTAGACACCCTCTTATTTGCTATCTGGGCTTCATTAATTAAAGGGTCACTGTGGGGGAAATACACGTGTTGGGCATCCTCTTTTGTGAAAGTGACGGTAGACTCATTGTCCAAGGATGTTGGGCAGGTTACTGTACCAAACTGCATGTTCCCCCTTCCATGTCTAGCTCTCTTCTGAGAGTTCCTGGTACTCCCTACAAGTTGCGGTCCATTTGAGATCGTTGCTACATGTTCATCAACCGGTGGTGGTGCTAGCCTTGGTTGATATAGGTTCCCTAGTCCCGGAGCTATCAAAGCCACTGCAGCTGGACCTAGCGGAGCGGGGAGTGCTAGAGGATATGTTCCGAGAGCTTGAGCACCTACTCCATGCGGAGGATTTAAGTACCCTGCTGTCTGGGAACAATCATCTATCTTTGAATGACCCCCTATTCGAGATATATAATGGGAATCCGAATCCATTGTCCCAAATGTCCTACTCTTATTAACGTCTCAATCTCATCCTTTATGAGGTCACATTCGTTCGTTGTATGTCCCACGTCTTCGTGATATTGACAATGCTTCTTTGGGTTTCTCTAAAATTTTCCTCCTTGAGGCATTTTGAGAGGCTTCCTATAATGAACCATATTAAATGTTTCCTTGTACACATTTTCTTGAGTATCCACAAGACTAGAGTATTTAGTATATTCAGGTCATACTCTTTCCTAGATTTCTTCAAAGCCTCTCCTCACCCCGGACCTTTTCCCTCTCTCTTTTTCTGGGAGTTACTAAGTCTTGCTCTGGTACCTCCGCCTTTGATTTCCTGGGAGCCACACTACATCCGACTTGTGCTACTCCATACCCAGAGAAATGGGTTTGTGTAGGCACAGGCACAAACGCAGAAGGTCCGTTGATCGTAAGGGTGTATTGCGTTCCAGGAGCGGGAGTAGACGAGGTCAGTGCAAGAATAGAGTTTACCAGGGCTGGTGCCGGAGGGACCCCAAATGCTTGGTGGTAAGCATCTTCTAAAATAATGAAGCCTTATGCCTTGGCCATGAATTCAGAGAGGGTTTTAGCTCTCCTTTTTTGCATTTCTCCCCATAACAAGGAGCCAGCTAAAAGTTCGAATTGCAATGCTAGGAGCTTTATATCATCTATTACTTTAGTTTTGGCCGCTACTTCCATCATTCGTAGAATAAAGATTTTCAAGGTTTTTCCTGCTTATTGTGTAATATTGGTGATGGACCCCATCTCTAAATCGTATTCGCAGGCAACTATGAATTGCTTCTAGAACATAAATTGTAAATCCTTCTAGGAATGAATTGATCTGAGAGCTAGCCTTTTCCACCAATCCTTCGCTCAGCACATGATGGACGTGTATTGAGAGATGCTTTATCTAGAAGAAATGGTTTAAAAGTCCCTAATGGTAAAATTAATTATAGAACATTTATAGAAGTTTGATCTCATCAAACTAAAAATATTATACAGTTTTTGAGTAAATAACATAATTCATTTTATGTTGTTGATAGGTTATTATTATTTAGTTGAAGCTGGGTACACCAATGTTCAAGGTTTTCTTGCACCTTTTAGAGGGACACGATATCATCTTAATGATTGGAATGATGGACACCTTCCAAACACAGCAGAAGAGTTCTTTAATATGAAGCACTCAAGTGCTACGAATGTAACTGAGCGTTGTTTTGGATTATTGAAAATGCGATGGGCTATTCTCAGAAGTCCATCCTTTTATGACATGAAAACACAACGATGTATAATTTTTGTTTGTTGTATGCTACATAATTTTATTCGAAGAGAAATGAGCATTGATCCAGTGGAGAATGAGATGAACAGTGTATTAGGAAATCATCCCATCAAAGATAATCATTATATTAATAATATCGAGTCCTCAGATTTATGGACTACTTGGAGACAAAATTTGGCAGAAGAAATGTGGAATACGTGGCTAGCAAATAGATGATTAGAATACTAGTATTTATATTTTAACAATTCTAATAATGATTTGATGTATGAAAGATATATGCTTATGTGTTTGCTTTAGTAACTTTTTTTTTTTGTTTTTTAATATTAATTTATGAGTATTTTAAGTCTTTAAATTTATGCTTTGATGTGCTTATGCATAGATAAATTTATGATTTTATTTTTATAATGATAAATTTTAAATGAATGTACAGGATGAGTTCAAACTCTAATGTTGATCAAAGAGGAAGAGGTAAAAATAAACATTATTGGACCCTAGAACAAGATAATGCATTGATCGACTGTCTTCTAGAGTTGAGTCGAAATCCTACATGGCGAGCTGATTGTGGATTTAAAAATGGTTATTTGCAACAAATAGAGAGTATGCTAGAGGCAAAATTACCAGGTTCTAACTTGAAGGCATCGCCTCATATTGAATCACGTATTAAGACTTTGAAGGGAAATTATTCTTGTTTAGCAGAATTATTATTATTAAGTGGTTTCAATTGGGATGAAGTACATAGTACGTTAGTGTGTGAGAAAAGTGTATTTGATGAGTATGTGAAGGTAAATATATACTATGATTATAAATATATATATATATGTAAATATGTGAATATTGCTTATTTATGAGAACATAGTCTTAATATGCTTTAATTTGTGAATGTACAGAAATGAAAAGATGCAAGTGGTTGGAAAATCATTCCCTTACTACCACAAGCTAGCAGAAATATATGGACGAGATCGTGCTACTGGGGCAAATGCTTGTAATGCAGATGATGATGAAGAAGAAATACGCCATGATGATGCAACTGGTGTGGAATTTGGAGTTGATGATAACATAAATGATGGTGGAGATGATGAAGAAATAGATGAGTTTGATGGTATCTCAAATACTCAACAACCAACTAATATGCGTCGACATAAATCTACTGAGAGTACTACCAATAATCAAAAGTCTGGTAAGAATAAAAAATCTAAGGTTATCGATAGTATCTCTACAAATATTGCTGCATTGGCAGAATCTGTATCTGAAATTGTCCCTAAATAAAATTCTTTACAATCTGATTAGTTATCAATATAAGAAATTTGAAGTGATTGATGTTTGCATGAATTTTACATGCTAGTGGTTTAATATGTTTAATATGTTTATTACATTCATACACACAAAATCAGTTAAATCCAGATCATATGTTTATTCACAATTACAGTATCGTCAACACAGTGGAATGTGATTGTGATCATATGAATCAAGAGTTTTGGTCCCTGTTTCATCAGTGTTATTGGATTTACACTAATGTGATAATCAGCGATGATGTGTACTTACACTTGGAGTAAGTGTTATGTTCTTTCCAGGACATTAGTAAAGTATACTAGTTTCGAATGTATGGAGTATACATTGGACTGGACCGATATTGCAACTAAGTTAAGATATTACAAACTTACCGTTATACATATCTTTCCAAGTCAATATCAGTAGTTGATCTTAAGATGAAAAGAATCTAAATCCTGATATGCTTGGGCTCAAATCAGGAGTGTTATTCATGTTCTTAGATTTATTAGTTAAGCCTACTTTCGGGTCAGGGTGATACGTATATTTCGAGAACATGATAGTATGATTGAGTGGGAGTGCTAAACATAAATATGGAATCTATAGCTTCTACTGGTGTATAGAAGTTAAGTGATGATTCCCTTCGAGCTTACCAAATAGAAGTAAATGGATGAGCTCTTGTTTAACTGACTAATTATTAGATCACTAAACACCATTTACAGGTAGCTAAGTGTTTTAAGGGGCAAAATACATTGAGGGGTGAGAATGGTAAAGAAATCCCATCTCGATGTAAATCATCTATATAGAGGATCTTTAAATCACAATAAGATTATAACAATGGTTAAATGAGATAGTATATTCGTATCGTGAAACATACAATATGCTCTATATAAGTCTGAGAGTGCAATTCTAAGTTCTAAGAGTGGATTCAACGAAGAATTAATAAGTAGGAATTTACTTGGTAAATTTGGTTCACTTATTGGAAGCTCAGCATATAGATCCATGGTCCCCATTCTAGTTGAGAACATTCTGCTTGTAAGACTCATTAATTGATTCGTGATTGATCAATTATAATTCTAAAGTTAGACTATGTCTGATTTTATGAATTTTCACTAAGCAGGGGTGAAATTGTAAGGAAAAGAGTTTTCTAGGTTTATTTATTTATTAATAGACTTTATATGTCTAATTAATAATTAAATTAAATGACAATATTATTTAATAATCTATTTTAGTTATTAAATAATTAGTTTTGGCATTTAAAAGGTTAGAATTGGAAAATTGGCATTTTTGAGAAAATAGAGATAAAATTTGATAAAATTGCAAAATTAAGTGAGGCCCAATAACACCATGTGGCCGGCCACTTAATATTGATTGTTCAAATTATTATTTTCATTATTTTAATGCCAAATAATTCTAAACCTAGACCTAGTAGTTGCCTATAAATAGAAAGTGATGGCTCAGTCAAATCACATGCTTTCATTAGCTTTCTGACAGAAATTTCTCTCTTCAGAAAAACTGAGCCTTCCTCACTCTCTACCTTGGCCGAAATCTCTCTCTCTCTTTTCCCTTCATCTTTTTCGTGACCCTAGTGAAAGAGTAAGTGCCCACACACAGCAAGCAGTAACTCAATCATAGATTGGAAGACTGTGAAGGATCAAAGCTTGAAGAAGAAGGAGATTCGGGCTCAGATCTTGATTATACTCTGCTACAGAAAGGAATCAAGGGTTAGAGATCTGAGTGGAAGGAGACATTAATTCCGCTGCATCAATGTAAGGTTTTCTTAACTTTATATGTGTTTATTTTATCGTTTTAGAAAAGTTCATATTTAGGATGTTAATAAACATACTTGTGAGTAGATCTAAGATCCTGGTAAAATAATTCCCAACAACTGGCCTCAGAGCCATGGTAATTGATTTACTTACATGTAATTTGGACTTTAAAACGATTGTTTGTATGTTCTTTGGATGGTATCATGTTGTATTGAGTGTTATTTGATGATTGATTGATGTTTGTGAAATTTTCGTGAAAAATAATTGTGATTTCGTTTCTGTAATTATTTTTATTAGATAGTATGGAAAACATTAAGCAAGTTAGCCTTTTACAGAACTCAATTTGGATTTTATTTGAATTAGTTATGATTTTTTGAAGATTTGACAAAATCGGGGCTGTGCTGATATTTTCCTACGATCGCAGAACTGTCCGTACAGTTTCGAATTTTTCCTCTTTTCTTCAATTTTTCATACTTTTTCATGGAATTAACTTCCAATTTTTTGTATGGTTTTGTATATATACTATTACTATTCCTAATTCAATTCTAATTATCATTTTGAATTAATTTAATTTTTTTTAATTTAATTCAAGATATTAGTGTAATTTGAATTTGAATAGAATTAGTATTTATCTTTTTGCTTAAAAATCTATCTTATTTTTAAATTTGATTATATTTTTTTTAAATTTAAGGTCAGATTTTTTAAGATATTTATAATATTTTTTGAGATATTTATAATATCTTTTAAGATATTTAAAAATATCTTATCTTTTAAGATATTTATAATATCTTTTAAGATATTTAAAAATATCTTATCTTTTAAGATATTTTAAAAATATCTTATCTTTTAAGATTTTTTAAATTTTTTTAGATATTTTGACCTTATTTAAATTTAAAATAAGATATTTATAATCATGTAATTTTAAATAGATATAAGATATTTTGCTAATTTTTAAATTTTGTTATTTTATTTATTTAAATTAAATTTTAAAAATCTGAAAAGATATTTTATTTATCTTTTCTATTTTTATTTAATTTTTATTTATAAAATAACATTTAATTTTTAAAAGTAGTTAGCAAATTTTGAAATGATATTTAAGTTGGTTGAAAACTAATTTTTCAAAATGTAGGTTTAATTTTAAATATTTATTTTTAAATAATTTCGAAATTTAAATTTTTTTTATTTTTTTCGAAATTAATTAAAATTTTTTTTCGAAATTATTTATTTAAAATTAAATAAATCCTACTTCCAACTATCCAGCTAACCTTGTTGCAGGAGTATGTGTTTTTAGCTTGTGTGTAAGTTTTAAAAACCTATTATTACTTGATTGCAAATAGCCATGGTTACTTTTTGCCAGATCTAATGATCTGATGGCTCCCTTGGTCAAGTTAATAATTTGTAACAGGTAAATTTTACAATCTTCTTTCATCTGTGTATGACCTAGCAACATGATAGGATCCATCCAAAGTGTGCCTGTGTGAGCCTATATGTTTATTTTGTTTTAATATAGATACATATAGGTTGTTGCTAAATAAAATGTCACACCATGATAGATTTTATTTAGGTCCATTTAGTTATTGGACCTATTCAATTAATAACAGTTATTCATTTTAAGGTTAAATTCCTCTCTTTTGGGCCTTGTGTGAGAGTTGGGTGCCATAGAAGTGGGTACGACATACTGAACCCAGCACCCCCTCACATGAACTACCCCAATTGTGAAGGCCCATTTGCCTGATTTGAATAACTGTACTAGGTTAATTATATTAGTTTGACCTAATAAAATTGAATTAGCAACATAATTAACTTTTAAAATATATGAATTTTTTTTTTCATTTTAATATTTTAAAGTTAATTTTGAGAAAAACACTTTTAGTTTAGATATTATTTCTAGACAAACTATTTGTATTTTTCTTGTATTTAATTAAATATAGAATTTTAACTAACTAAGATTCTTTCTGGAGCTTATTTAATTAAATATTCCTATTTAAGTTATAAATTAGTTGTATCAACTGATTTTTCTTAACTAACTTAAATTTGAATATTTGATTTAAATTTTAAATCAAGTTGAGGAATCTTAGGCATTAGTTATTAAAGATTCTTAAGATATTTTTTAAGTTAATATCTTTTCAAATATTAACTTGAAATGGAATATCTTAGATATTTTTTGGTTAATATCTTTTCAAATATTAACTTTAAAAGATATCTTCAAATTAAGTGGTTACAACTTAATTTGTGATATTTAATTAAATCTCGTTTGAAATTATTTAAGTTTTAGATTTTTTCTATATAACTTAAATTAGATATTTTTCAAATTTTGAAAAAAATACTTAGTCAAATAAGATATTTTCTAGATAGTAATTTCTAGACTACTTATTATTTCTAATATTTATATATGAAAATATTATACTTTTGTGAAATTAATTATTTAAATAATTAATTTTGGTACAATTTTATTAAGTATATTTTTCCTAGTATTAAATAGAAATTAATAATTAAGCCTTCTCTACACTTAATTATTTATTTCATGAATTTAATACATTTAATTAAGTTGAAAAATCTAAATATCTAAGTTGATTTTCATCATGATACTTAAATATTTATTGATTTTTCATGACACTTAATTAAATAGAAAATTATTTTTTAGGTTGAAATTTAATTTTTCAACTTAAATTTAAATAATTTTAAATATATATATTTTTCTTTATTTTATTAATCAATTTCGAAATTTTCATTTTATTTATGCAATATTTTCGAATTTTTTTTTAATTTTGAAAAATAGATTGAGTTGTAAATTAATTATTTATTTTAATTAATTCTTGGGCCAACTTCAATCAATGATTTTTTCATTTAATTGATTAATTTAAAATAAATGAATTTAAAATATATATATATATTATTAGAAATTGAATTAACTAGTCAAAAGAATATCTAGATAGGTGATATTTTTGCTTGAAGTATTTCTTTTCTATTTTTATTATTTTCGAAAATTGTATTTTTATATACTTTAAATTTTCGAACCCAATAAATATATTCTCAAAGGAAATTTTTAAGTTGCTAATTATTTATTTAATTCAATTTAAATTAATTTCCTTAATATTTATATTTAAGATTATTACTAAGATGGAAATAATTAATTTTATTTCAATCACCATCTAGTATAATTTTATAAATATTATATTAAATTCTTATTTTGAATTTTAATTCTTAAATAGAATTTAATGAGATTTATTTATTAGAATAATAAATAAAATACATTTTAAACAATGAGCTTTATTATTATTAAGATATTCGATCTCCATTGTGGGTTTTACACCGCGTTTGTTTTAGTGAGTAATCCTCCCTAATGGAGGAACGTTCATTAGAAATTTCGCACCGTTTAATCTCGCATGATAAGTGGTTTGTAAGTGTTTTATATGGTATAGATCACCCTAATGGTGGCGACCATATTTGACTTGCAAATTGCGAAACAATGGTAGAAGCTCATGAGATAGAATAGCCTTAACTGTCGCCTAAACGGGACAACGCTGGATTCTGATCTTGATCGAATAAAAGGTTGCTAGAATGTTTAACATTTTAGATGAGCTGACAACTCTATTCAATGGATGGTAGCTTTGACTCTCGCCTAAACGGGACACTGATATCAGTTTGTTGAAAACCTTGGAAATTATTTAGGATTGAATTTTTTAGTATTTTCTCATATCATTCCTACTTGCTATGTGCTTATAATTTCTGAATTGATTTTGTGTGCTAAACCATTATTTAATTTCAATTTGTTGATTTCTATTATTTTGTAGTATCCTGTTTGTCAAAATGAATCCCATGTTATCACTGTTGACTGAAAATAAGCTGAATGGATCTAACTTTAATAAATGGAATGAGAACATTAATATTGCTCTCATAGGAGAAAGTGCCTTGTTTGTTTTAACTGAGCCGTCACCTGAAGTGCCTGGGGACAATGCAACCAAAGCTGTGAAAGAAAAGTATGAGCGTTGGCAGAAAGCAAATGACAAAGCTCTATACTTTATGCTTTCTAGCATGGTTGACACCCTCAAAACTTGGTTTTCTAAAACTGAGAAGGCTGCTGAAGTACTGACGAAGTTAAATGAGCTATTCGGTAAGGCATCACTTCAGTCACGCTTTGACGCGACTAAGAAGTACATCAATGCACGGATGGAACCTCATCAAAACGTGCGTGATCATGTTCTCCTCATGTCCAGTTATTTCCAAGAAGCCCAGGATCATGGTGCTGAAATGGACAGTGCTACTCAAGTTAGTCTTATCTTGAATAGCCTGACCCCAGCATTTCTACCATACACATCAAATTATGTCATGAATAAGAAGGAAATTGACTTTCATGAATTAGTCAATGACCTTCAAACTTATGAAAATTTGATTGGAGGACCCAAGAAGAAAGGGAGTAAACCTCATAATCCTGGTAATGGTAATGGGACGATAAAACCTGAAGCAAATGTTGGCTATGCTTCAAAGCCCAAATCGAAGAAGAAGTGGAAGAACACCAAGAAGCGAACAAAAGCCATGAAAAAGGCTGCTCCTTCTGGTGATGCTACACTTAAAGGAAAGTGTTTCTACTGCAATGAGAAAGGTCATTGGAAATCCCAGTGTCCTAAACTTCTTGCAAAGAAACAAGGTCTTTCCATTAATAAACTTTAACAGTTTTAGTGAATTATTATCCAATTGGATTTATGATTCTGGACTAAACTTTGTTTATTTGTTTTCTTCTTCTTATAGGCCCAGCTACTTGAACTCAATTGAGTAGGATCAGAAAGCTGGACCAAAGGGTGAAATCGTCCAGATGAAGATGAAGCTCTTCAATTTGAATTAATTGTTTTAGTTTAAGACAATTTGGATTTCAAATTTTAGTTAGGGATATTTATCCCTGTTTCTCTCATATTGTTGCAATACTTTTTTATTATTAATAAAGTTTTATTTTTTCGAAATTCCCTATTGCAATTTATGAGATTGAGCTTCATTTAATTTTATCTTCATCAATTATTACCGCATTATATTTGTATGTTTGTATGTGTAAGTGTTTTTTTATTGATGCAAATTCTATAATATTTTCAACTCTTCATAGAGTTATATTATATAAACACTAGAAATTATTTCTATGTTTATCAATAATTGTTAATTCTCATACAATTATTAAGAATTTGTTTAATAAAAGGATCTTATGATCTGATAGGGGTGGAGAAAAGTTAAGAAAACTATGCAGTTCAACGATCTTTTATATCTAATGAACTCTGGATAGTATTCAACTCCACATAAACTCTATCACACTAAGAGAATCATGATCTTTACAACCTTTAGGGGTGGATCATAATCTCTATATACTTAGGGGTGGAGGTTATCCATAGTACCCTATATGTATATTCTTAGGGGTGGAGTCTATTCCACAATTCCCTATGAAACACATATCTTGTTTAAACATAGAAGTAATATAATGAGTCAGCTATTGTCAATATAAATTCTTGATCTTGATTGTATGTTCCATTTCGATTTTACTGTTGTAAGTAAAAGTTTGATACCTTTGAAAGTTCTTTGTTAAAGTTTCACACTACCTTAATTGAGTGGGAGAATTTTAAAGTTCTATACCCATCTTCATTAGGTTGATAATTGTGATAGGTACTTAAGAACACTACTGAAAAGCAAATCTAACCATTCACATGGATAGGTATAGCTTATCAGAATTATGAGAATAATATAAAGAACTCTAGTTCAGTCCATTCGAATGACTTGAACCAAGAATTCTTAATCCTCATAAAATTTGATGGTATCTTAATTTTGATTACTTTAATCTCTGGCATGTATTTTTCACTTCAAATACTAGTCTGCTATGTTGATGACTTAGTCTTGACTTAAAGTTTCAGACTAATACAAAAGTCACAACTAGGTAACTCTCTAAACAATCAGAGGTTAAAAGTATTATTTAACCAGACATCTGCTATTGAGTGGGAGCTATCTGAGATGTAATCAAATAGGGAACATTAGAAGATATTCAAGAAGGATTTATGAAAGTGATCTATATGTCAGATATTAAGGAACTGTGTATCAGTTTTCCTTGTATCTCACCATCTAATTTCGATTTCTATAAGATGGTGCTTACTTTGGGGGTGGAGGAATTATTGTATAATAATTCAAGCTCTACCAGAGAAGAACTATAACTTGGTCTATTCGAAAATACCAGAAAGTTATATCACTGAAGAAAAGTCTACACTGTATTATCTCAATTACATATTTTAAAATATGAGAGATATGTCTTCTGTTAATTCAGATGTACATTTAAAACAGTAAAGATTTCAGTATCCCTTGATGAGTAAAGCATATAGTAAAGGATGTTTCATAAGAGTATTTATGAACTAGTTTCCAGAAGTTTGGGTGGATTCAAATATACTACACTTGATCTGAAGATCAAGACATCAGATTGACCTATTTGCGCAGTTTGTTTTATATTAGTGCAAGTGGGAGTTTGTTAGGTTTTATGCCCTAAATAAAACTCTTTACAATCTGATTAGTTATCAATATAAGAAATTTGAAGTGATTGATGTTTGCATGAATTTTACATGCTAGTGGTTTAATATGTTTAATATGTTTATTACATTCATACACACAAAATCAGTTAAATCCAGATCATATGTTTATTCACAATTACAGTATCGTCAACACAGTGGAATGTGATTGTGATCATATGAATCAAGAGTTTTGGTCCCTGTTTCATCAGTGTTATTGGATTTACACTAATGTGATAATCAGCGATGATGTGTACTTACACTTGGAGTAAGTGTTATGTTCTTTCCAGGACATTAGTAAAGTATACGAGTTTCGAATGTATGGAGTATACATTGGACTGGACCGATATTGCAACTAAGTTAAGATATTACAAACTTACCGTTATACATATCTTTCCAAGTCAATATCAGTAGTTGATCTTAAGATGAAAAGAATCTAAATCCTGATATGCTTGGGCTCAACTCAGGAGTGTTATTCATGTTCTTAAATTTATTAGTTAAGCCTACTTTCGGGTCAGGGTGTTACGTATATTTCGAGAACATGATAGTATGATTGAGTGGGAGTGTTAAACATAAATATGGAATCTATAGCTTCTACTGGTGTATAGAAGTTAAGTGATGATTCCCTTCGAGCTTAGCAAATAGAAGTAAATGGATGAGCTCTTGTTTAACTGACTAATTATTAGATCACTAAACACCATTTACAGGTAGCTAAGTGTTTTAAGGGGCAAAATACATTGAGGGGTGAGAACGGTAAAGAAATCCCATCTCGATGTAAATCATCTATATAGAGGATCTTTAAATCACAATAAGATTATAACAATGGTTAAATGAGATAGTATATTCGTATCGTGAAACATACAATATGCTCTATATAAGTCTGAGAGTGCAATTCTAAGTTCTAAGAGTGGATTCAACGAAGAATTAATAAGTAGGAATTTACTTGGTAAATTTGGTTCACTTATTGGAAGCTCAGCATATAGATCCATGGTCCCCATTCTAGTTGAGAACATTCTGCTTGTAAGACTCATTAATTGATTCGTGATTGATCAATTATAATTCTAAAGTTAGACTATGTCTGATTTTATGAATTTTCACTAAGCAGGGGTGAAATTGTAAGGAAAAGAGTTTTCTAGGTTTATTTATTTATTAATAGACTTTATATGTCTAATTAATAATTAAATTAAATGACAATATTATTTAATAATCTATTTTAGTTATTAAATAATTAGTTTTGGCATTTAAAAGGTTAGAATTGGAAAATTGGAATTTTTGAGAAAATAGAGATAAAATTTGATAAAATTGCAAAATTAAGTGAGGCCCAATAACACCATGTGGCCGGCCACTTAATATTGATTTTTCAAATTATTATTTTCATTATTTTAATGCCAAATAATTCTAAACCTAGACCTAGTAGTTGCCTATAAATAGAAAGTGATGGCTCAGTCAAATCACATGCTTTCATTAAATTTTCTCGAGCGTAAATTTCTCTCTTCAGAAAAACTGAGCCTTCCTCACTCTCTACCTTGGCCGAAATCTCTCTCTCTCTTTTCCCTTCATCTTTTTCGTGACCCTAGTGAAAGAGTAAGTGCCCACACACAGCAAGCAGTAACTCAATCATAGATTGGAATACTGTGAAGGATCAAAGCTTGAAGAAGAAGGAGATTCGGGCTCAGATCTTGATTATACTCTGCTACAGAAAGGAATCAAGGGTTAGAGATCTGAGTGGAAGGAGACATTAATTCCGCTGCATCAATGTAAGGTTTTCTTAACTTTATATGTGTTTATTTTATCGTTTTAGAAAAGTTCATATTTAGGATGTTAATAAACATACTTGTGAGTAGATCTAAGATCCTGGTAAAATAATTCCCAACAGCTAATTTTAATATTTAGTTATATTCCAATAAAATGTTTATGGTTTTTTTTTTCTTGAGTAATATTATGTTTGTTTATGAAATTTATTAAATCTTTAATAAATATTTTTTAGTTATATTTAACGTTCGCAATTGTAATATTATTGATTAAATAATAAATATTAATTATAGTATATATTTATTTATGAATTTATTTAGTTAATTTTATAATAAATAAATTAAAAATAAATATTTACTATAAAGGGTAATTTAGTCAATTTAAAGTATTACGATTACCTTTTCTAGTTATGTAAACAAAATTAAATAATTCTGATTCCCTTTCTAGTCAATTTAGTAAACAATATAATAAAATAATGATTCCGATTGTTAAATTTTTTATTCCTTTTGATTTCTCCCATTCATTTATTCCGATTCCAATTACAATTTAGTAAATGTGCCATTAGTTCGGGAAACTAAAATATTCAAGAGCTAAAGAAATAATAAGTTTCAAAAATTAAGAGAGGGAGATTTTTACGTGGTTCAGGTGTTAATAAACCTTAGTCCACAAGTCAGTCTATTAGCCTCTAAGGGCAGTATTGATGAATTTACAGTATTTTGCAGGAAACCCTAACTCTTTACCCTTAGTTTTTTAAAGAAGAAGAAGATTAAGGGTAATTTCAGCAAAGTTTTATGTATGTATTTTTTGACTTGACTCCTTTGAAAATGAAGGGGTATTTATAGGCTAAGTGGTGGGTATGGATAGATCCATGACCCGCCTAAGATTTTTGCGTAAATCCCACTATTGGGATAAATTGCATGCAATGTAGAGTTGACTGGTTGATTCCTTAGGTATCATTATGCTCGTGCGTGCAGTAGCTGGATAATGAGGACCATTTTGTACCACTTGGACATGTCATTCAAATGATTAACCTTTAAAAGCGAGAGAGACGTGTCACTCAAAGCTTGCTCCTTTACAAATAGAAATTCGTAGTGTCTGTCTAGTAAAAGAAAGATGGGGGGTGCACGCACTACCATGCTCAGATGTAGGAGACAAGATCTGATTTTGTCAGGAAAAGCACAATCGTCACTTTGGTTACCTGGCGTAAGAGAAAAGTCAACATCTGCGATCCCTCACGAGGGTCGATATCCGCTTTAGGCCTTTCTAGTGCTCATTTGGGAACCAAGTGAACGATCCTTCCTCACGTACCCAGAACATTTCTCATCTCGCTCTTTTGGAAGCAAGGACTGTCGTAAGTAGGCTTCTGCGTATCCTTTTGCCCTGGATGCCTCTTAGTTCGGGGAGACTCTTCAGCAACGGAGCGTCTTTAAAGGACTCCAGTTAACGGAATATTAATTGGGCCTTCTCCATTATACGCCATGTGTCACATTTTGCACAAAACACGGATAACAATAACTATATGATATCAAAACACAGAAGGATGCATCAGTAAACCTATTTTAGAGGGTGTATCATAAATTTTTTCAATAATATTTTAGTAGAAAATAGTATAGATACATAAGAGTGTCTTCAATGGAGTACTAAAAAGGTGGTGTATTACTATATTTTAACACATTTAAAAAGAAAACACTACTTTAATGATGTTTTAAAAAGTGTACCAATTTTGACACAAGATATAACATTGTGCTAAATTTGGCCTACATAAATTCCACTTTTTTTTTTTATAAACTATAGTGCCACTAATTATTATAATTCATTTTACACAGTTTTACATTCTTTATTTACTATATTACTATTATTTAAACAATAACAATAATAAAAAAAAAAAAGAATTGCTATGTATACTACATTTCCATTTTTTTTTATTTTTTTAATATTTTTTTTTTTCATTTTTATAAAAGTTGTTTCCACTTATGTTGTTTCTGTTTCGAGATTATGCTGCTTCTATTTTATAAAAATTGTTTCTATATTAAGATTATTCTTTTCGAGGTTATATTGTTTTTATTTTTATAAATGAATAAAAAATCAATTATAAAAGTATAAATGTCTTAAAAAAATGTATATTTTTAATAAAATATTAAATGATCAGTAATTTTTGTTTACATATTTTACATCTCATGTATTGAAATAAAATTGTAGATAGTGAAACAAATATAGCACAAACTCAATTTTTGTGCTAAATTTAGCACAAATTTTACATTTTGTATTAGAGGTAGTCTAAGTACTAATTATTTATCCAACCCAAACCACACTATTTTGCTTATAGTATAGTAAAAGGGAAAAGAAATTATATGCAAAAAAAAATGTTTCGTTTTTTTTTTTAATATATATATAATAAGTATGGGGTATATATTTGATATATATTGAATTTTAAAATATATTTATACAATATGTATTAGTTTTTAAATTATAATTTTTTTCACTTTAAAATATTAATTATATATAATCTTTTAAATAAATAAATATAAATTAGATTAGATGAATATTTTTACATGTAAATTAATATTCAATCTCTACAAGTGCATAATCTAGGCACTTACACTTTGTGGATTAGATTAAACTAGATATTTTATGAACACTTTAACATAAACTGTGTAATTCAACATTAAAAGTTCAAGGCACCTCTAATGTTCTCTAACTCATTGCCAATTAAGGTTGTGCATAGAACAAGATTTTATCAATTTGGAAGAGGTTTAAGGTCCTAAAAAGTATTGATTATGTTTCATAAACAAAAAGTATAACTTAAAAGTAAAAAGGTTCAAAATTGATGCTAGAGAAGTCACATTGAAGAGAAGAAAAAAAAAAAAAAACTCCTAAATTACATACTTATCACTAACAAATTCTCTAGCGTAAACATCATTGCCCTTTTCGTTGCATGCTTCAAACATGAAATTTTTTCATTTTTATTAAAATGAGACAAAGAAAACAAAAAATTCTATGGCCTTCTCTATGCTGAAGTGAAGAACATAATTGTAAAATTTCTTACCCTATAGTCTTAATCATGATCTAATCCATTTTGACCTGTGTGCAAGCTCCTAGTATCAGAATGCCCAAATCTAGAAGCAGCAAAGGCGTGACAGCTCACAACTGAAATGAAGACTCCAAGGACCATGGCAAAGAGCTGGAGGTTAGCAAGCAGCTCACCCCGAACCTCACTGTCCACCGAGTGACACAGAACTTTACCTTCCTTGAGCAGGCAACCATCTGGCATCATTGGGCCGTATAAAGTGAAAGCAGTCTGATAAAACCAGAGGCCTTGAAGAGTCATGGCAATGCCACAACTCAAATCGACAGGGAAGCTAGTTGGTAAGAGTGCTCCGGCAACAGTGGATAGTATGCAAAGGCCAATTAAGAGAACAAGGAGGAGGTGGTAGTATCCCTCCAAGCCTTTATGTGTTGTTGAGTGAAAATAGAACAAGAGGTACTCAGCACAAAAAGCTGTAGCAGCAATCAAACATAGAGTGCCTTCAGGCAAGGGAAGTAGTCTAAACAAAAAAAAAACGAAAAAAGAGAAATTAGAAAAACATATTAGCTACGGTGACAGTGAACAACGATCAAATCTCATTTCTGCATAGTGATAGTTGAGCAAAGCTACATAGTATACATGAAATAGAGTTTGTTTATCAAGCAGCCACAATCAAAGAAACTGTAGTAAAGTACCATGTCATGACATTAGCCATGTAGAATGAACTGGAAATCTAGGAAACACCTTCAAACTAAATTGTACTGGTATTATGTTGAAAATCCACCTACTGAAGCATGGCACCTAGAATGTACTGAAAATTATAGGTGGTTGGATGTATTTTTCTTTCTAATGAAAAAGACTATTGTAAGTGAGGACATAATATGAGTCACCTTGAAACAAGTGACCCTTCAGTTGCAACTTGTATCATATCAGAATACTTCATCACATAACAAAACATTTTCCCACAAGGATGTATGGTGATCTCCAATCAATTTTTAGATACAAAATGTTAGTTTCGAAGGAAACTTTTCTCGACCCAAGAAAACAGGAAATATCTACAACTAAACCTTGAACGGAAAATCGGAAGAAAGTTTCTTCACCCAACCATCAATGTTTAGCACCAAATTTTAAGCAGATCACAATGAATTTCAAACAGACAAATGTACTTAACTGTGTAGTTCATGTTCACTTACTTCATCAAAGAGTTACACTTATCATCATTCATATCTAAGCGATGATAATTGCCAATAATGATTACCGCCACTTAGACGTCTCAAAACAATTCGTGACCCTGTTTTGGTCTCATATGCAATTAGGCATCCCAAATAAGACATTTCAGCTTTTAGCTTGGACCGACTACATGTGTTTTTTTTTTTTAAGTATCTATGCCATCTCAAACCCGATTCAGCAATCCCACTTTCAACACATTTCAATAAAAAAAAACAATAATAAAAAAACCTAGTATGGTTTTGGAAAATACAAGATGGTATGAAGGTTTAAAACCCCTTTATGCCGCAGAGGATAAATAAGCCAGATTGTGCACAAGCTCACCCCGCAATAATCCTAAGGTAACAAGAAGCTCAAGATAAATTAAGGATTTCAACTTCATATGTTCATCTCTACTGGTTTTCAAGTTCAGATGCAACAAGCTCAGCACATATTTTAAGTTCAACAAAGCGTTGTTGTATAAGAATCACCAAGGAACCAATGGCATTTCAAGTTTCAACAAGCAAGGTATGTAAAGTTCAACTATTCTGTTCTATTCACTCAAACTAATTTCTTCGATTTCAAAAAGAACAAAGGAAAAAAAATAAATGAATGACTAACCTTGTCTTTTCCGAGAGAAGAGCAACAAGGCCAAAGATAAAAAACATCAAAAGCATCCCCGAGTGCTCAAAATCGTTCATGTGAGATGGGTTCAAGACTCCATCCACGAAAAACTTGAGATGGGGCGAGTAGAGAAGTTCAATACACATATCAATGAAAGCACCAATGGCTATAAGATAAAGCTCTAAGTACTTTAGCCTTCCATCAAAACCTGGAACTGGGTTCCACACCCGAACCCGAAACGACTTTGGATTCGATGAGTACCTGACCAAAGCACACCATATGTGCCACAACCCAACTAAAAGAAATAATGTTCCTGGCAGAGCATGACCCTTGAAAGAACCCATTGTTTTTCTTTTTCTCTTTCTTTTTCGTTTTGGGTACCAACGAACCTCTCAAATCGACATATGCCTTATTGGGTCTCTGTAACTTCCTTTTCCTGATTCAAACCAAAAACAAAAATAGAATCAATCTCAGGGGAACAAACATGGATTGAATTGTCGTATCTTTTGATTCTTTTCAGGGAAACTTTCTCAAAATAAAGAAAAATATATTGCCTCAGATTTGAAAAAGTTGATGCAAAGCCCTTTACTGCTCTACTTCATCAAACACACACAAAAAAAAAGGGAAAAACTTTTTCCTACTCAGCAAAATAAGCCAGAAAACACATCAAACCCAGTTTCATTTACAGAAATATAATAACAAAATTAATTACTGTACCTGAGAAATCAAAGTTTTCGTTAGTATTCAAACTGTGGAGGTTCCTACAGGAAAGTCAAAGGTCGGAAAAGAAAATAAAAGGAGAAGATCCAGAAGAAGTTGAGAAGTCTACAATTATGCACGAGGCGTGGGGAACTAGCTTACAAATTTTTATTTTTATTTTATTTTTAAAAATATTTAAGTAAGAAAAAAAAAAGGAAACAGAGCAATGATAGCGATGAAATCAACGTACTTGCTTACCAAGACCATGATTGATTATTGTCTATTGATTTGAGTTCCAAAAGGACCAAACCGCTCCTTCTGTTTTTTAAAGATGTGCAATTGTGTAGTGAATAGTGATGACGAATGACTATGATCTGCGCTGGAGATCCAAGATTTTTTATTTCTTAAATTTCATTTTGGTTTATTATAATTATTATTATTATTATTATTATTATTATTATTGATTTTGAGGTTTATAATTATTTTTTGAAACAAAGATTGCAATTTTTATTAGAGCAAATCAGCTAACAAAATAGCTTCCAAACTAAAACGCAGGTATCATCTCATCAGGATCCAAAAACTTATCAGAATGCATTTAAAACACCGCTAAGCGAACTTCATCTTCCAAAACGGTTGAAGCAACATAGCATTATTATCATCACTTATAGAAGGCTGAATCTTATCATCATAACTAAATTGGCTCCCTTAGACTGTTTTTAATATTTTAGAAACTGCATAGCTTGCAAGTTATATCAAAAAGAGAAAAAATAGAAAGAAAAATAAACAAAAAAAGAGAAGGTATATATATTCATGAATACATAACGAATTTGTTATAAAGTTTCAATTAAATATTTAATTTGCCACCTAAAATTAGGCCATTTGAATAAGATCCATTTCCATTTTAAATAAATAAAAGTATATTGTAGTTTTATTACTTTATACCATCATACTGCCCATGAGTATTTTTCTTTTTAGTAATGATGTGTTGAATGAAATACGGTTGTACAATAATAAATTGATTTTTTTTTTACTTAGCTATAAAGTATGACACAATAAGAGAATAATTTTGTAGATTTTATGCCATTTCTCACGTAATACTTTGTAGTTGGTCCAATATATAATTACGTACACAATCTGAAGTGGATGGATGATATTGGAGCTTAATAGTTACTCACTCTTTTATTAGATGACAACTTTTCAAGGATGCGAGTAAAAGTTGGGAATTATAGTTGTGAGGTAGTGATATCATGTTTCAATCACTTAATGGACCCATCATCCAATCAAGGGAATAATATTCCTTCAAATGGAACTTTAAAAATACTCACAAGTAGCTTCTTTTACTCTTTATTACAAAATATTTCACCAAAACATTTTATTTTTTATTTTACTTCATAAATTACATTACATCATACATCAGTTTTTTATATATTTTCTTTACAATATTTAAATAATTATTTATTTATTTAATTTAAAAACTTGAGAAAAATAGAAAAAAATTATTAAATATGTTTAAAAGATGAATAATATGTCGCTACATATAAAAAAATATTAGTTTTGTAGTACTAAATTAAGTATGCAACAAAAATATTTATTATAATTATTGTTAGAAAAATAGGAAGGGCACCTTATGGTGCTAAACACCACAAGAAGAGGCATACCACTATTTGTACAAATCAATATTAGGTCCCACACAATTTGATTTAAAAAAAATATTATAAGAAATTGTTAACCACTTGCAACGCGCAGTAAAGAAACAAAAGGAAAGGTGTGTACTGCTGTATATTGCAAGTAGGCAGGTCAAATAGGCCTACTGTTCTATTGCTTTATTTATAACAAAGGTTAGTACAGAGAAATATTACAGCAGAGGGAAATACCCTTGGGACCACAACAGGTGTCAGCCAATTACAAAAAATATATCTGTTACACTAACAAAATAGACTAGGACAAAATAGCAAAATGGAAATGAGAACCTCTTAGAACCATTTGGTCATTAGCACCTGATTAGATCAGCTGATAGAACCATTACTCTGTTATTAGTTTTTTAACACCACCCCTCAAACGCAGGGGTGAGTTAGTCGGACAGTCGGTAATTTGTTCGTGTGAAGGAACATATCTGATCTCAACTTTTTTCTGCAGTACTTTATCTCTAATGAAATGAATATCCAGCTCAATATGCTTTGTTCGAGCATGATACACAGGGTTTTAGGCAAGTGCGCTTGCACTCATGTTGTCGCACCATATAACAGGGACAGATGGTGGTGTAAATTTCATCTCTTGTAACAGAGATTCAAGCCAAGCAATTTCAGAGGCCACTTGAGCAAGAGATTTGTACTCCGATTCTGTGCTCGATCGTGCAACAACGAATCGCTTCTTTGAAGACCATGTAACCAATGTTTCCCCAAAGTAAACACAGTAGCCTCCAACTGATTTTCTGTCATCCGGGCAACATGCCCAATCGGCATCATAATAAGCAATGATAGGCAGTCTGTCACTATATTTGATGTGTATACCGTGATGCATTGTACTTTTTAAGTACCTCAGTACCCTCTTTGCTGCACTCCAGTGTACAGATGTTGGACACTTTAGAAATTGACTGAGTTTATTTACAACAAAAGCAATGTCCGGTCGAGTGTGAGTAAGATATTGCATTGCTCCAATTACACTTCGATATGCTGAAGGGTCTGCTAGTTCTTCACCATCATGAATGGACATTGGTTTCCCACCTGTTATGGGTGTCGGGCTTGGCTTGATGTTGGTCATCTCAACACGTTTGAGTAAATCGGCAACATACTTTCCTCGGGATAGGTAGATACCTGTAGCATCACGAAAGACCTCAATGCCAAGAAAATAATGTAGTTCTCCTAAGTCCTTGAGTGCAAAAGCTGTGTTGAGTTTGGTGATGAACAACATCAATTCCTTTGAGTCATTCCCAGTAATTATGATATCATCTACGTAAATTAATACCATGATCACATATTTGGATGTTTGTAGCATGAAGAATGAAGTGTCTGCTCGAGAATTGATGAACTTCCAGCTGAGAAGTGTGTTTTTGAGTTGAACCTACCAGGCCCGAGGGGCCTGTTTTAAGCCATACAACGATTTCAAGAGCTTACACACATGATCTGGTTTCTCTTTGTCTTCGAACCCTTGTGGTTGATTCATATAGACATCTTCTTCAATCTTCCCATTTAGGAAAGCATTGTTAATGTCAAGCTGTCTCACTTCTCATCCCTTTGCAACAGCAATTATAAGGACAACTCTGATTGTTAAGGACTTAATAACAGGGCTAAAAGACTCTCCGAAATCAAGCCCAGGCCTTTGATGGAACCCCTTGGCTACCAACCTTGCTTTTAGTCTTTCAACGGAGCCATTTGCGTTGTATTTAATCTTGTACACCCACTTGTTTCCAACTATATACTGACCTTCTCTTCTTGGAATTAAGACCCAAGTTTTATTTTTGAACAAGGCTTTGTTCTCTTCTCCCATTGCTCGGTTCCATCCCTTATGTGCGAGTGCTTCAGAGACATTTCTGGGATCTTCAAGGTGCGTATTCCATCTTGTGTGAGTTAAGTACGTTTTAGGCTTGAACACCCCTGCCTTTGATCTTGTTACCATAGGATGGCTCGGCTGTAAGGTAGGTTGTTCAATCTGTGGTGAAAAATGTTGCTGAGATGCACTAGAGCTAGCACTAGGACTGACCATTATTGCTGGTGAAATGGGATTAGTAGCAGCAAAATCTAAATCAACAAATAGATTGTTTGTGAGATCTACCTGATCTGGTTGTGACTGATTTGACATCACTGGAGTTGGTGCTACTTGAGAAGCTTCAAATTCTTGTGTTGTACCAGCCCTGGATTCATTGATAGGGTCATTGTTGGAGAGAATTGGTCGATCTTGTGGTCTTGGCTGCAAGAGAGTAAGTTGAAACCAGGCAGTTGGTGTTTGAACCATGGTTTCTTTTTCTTTCTGGTAATTATTTAGAAATCCAGTTTGGAAAGGGAACTCTTGCTCATTAAAAAAACATTCCTAGATATGTATAACCTACCATTTGAGCTTAGAAACTTATAGCCTTTGTGAAATTCACTATACCCAAGGTTGACACATTTAGTAGAGTGGTATTGGAATTTATGAGACTAATAAAGCCTTGAGCATGGATAGCAAGCTGAGCCAAAAACTTTAAGAAATCGATAATCAGGTTTCTTTCCAAAAAGAACTTCAAAAGGGGTTTTTCCATGCAAAACCGGTGGTGGTAGTCTATTAATAAGGAAGACAACAGTTTGGAAATCATTTACCCAATATCTCAGAGGCATGCTAGCTTGAGCTAAGAGGGTTAAGCCCATTTCGACAATATGTCTATGCTTTCGCTCTGCTCTACCATTTTGAGCAGATGTATGTGGGCAGAAGTACTGAACAAAAAGGATGTCATTTTGTTCCACCAAATTACTAAATGATTGATACTCTCCCCCCCCCCCCAATCAGTTTGTAATTTCTTAATCTTCCTTTTAAATTGATTTTCTACCATGTTTTTTAACTGAATGAAAGCTTGCAATGCATTAGATTTGTCTTTAAGTGGGTATATCCATGTGTGCCTACTAAAATCATCAAGGAAGTGAATGTAAAATCTAAAATTGATGTTAGACATAACAGGTGTTGGCCCCCATAAATCTGTATGAATCAAATCAAGAACAGCAGTAGCTCTAGTATTGGAGGTTTTAAAGGGTAGAGAGTGAGATTTACCATATTGACAAGCTTCATAAAACATTTGATTTTCATTCATAGAGACCTTTACATTAGACATGGTAAGAACTTGACTCACGACCTTGGACGAAGGATTGCCTAGTCTTCTATGCCATAGGTCCTTTTGGGAAGTAAAAACAGAACTAGACTTAGAATTCGACTCTATGACAGCAGCAAACGGTCTACTAACAGAGTAGGCAAACTTTCGACATTTATTTAAAAGGGTTGGAGACGTATTTTGAGATGTTGAGAGTGATCCATCAAGCTGGTACAATCCATCTTTAAGCTTCCCCCGTAGCACCACCTTCCTTGTTGCCATGTCCTTCACAAAACACATATCAGAATAAAGTTCAACAAAAACTTTATTATCAATAGTTAATTTAGATATGCTAATCAGATTTTTGGCAATTTTGGGGACATGTAAAACATCTTGTAGGATTAAGTGTTTGCCACAAGAGGAAGTAAGTATACCAGTCCCTATGTAAGCTATGTCAAGTTGGTTACCATCACCAACTGTTAATTTGTCATTACCTCCATAAGGTGCCCGAGTGGTCAGATTGTCTTGGTCAGAAGTGAGATGGTTGTTTGCCCCAGAGTCAGCATACCAGCTATCATTGTCCACAATATCAGGAGTAGCAACAAAAGCACTCGGATCCTTCTTCTCTTGGTGATTGTTCTTATTTGGTGGTGTTGATCCCATGAATGTCTCATCATATCTGTTGTAGCAGTGTGCTGCTGAGTCCGTATCTACCACAGACCTGACACGTTGGCTTTGAGTTTCGACCTCCTCTGCCTCTGCCACCATTAGAGCTTCCTCCACGATTATTCCCATAGTTAGACCCTCGACCTCCTCCACTGTTTGGTGGGAAGTTATGTTTCTTTTGAGGGTTATAGACAGGTTGTTTGTGTTGGGTTTTGTGCCCTAAATAAAACTCATTTCAATATAATCAGATTTACTTATTAATAAAGATCAGAAATAACATTTTATGTTGCATGGTTTACATGATTTATTTCATGATTATATATAATGTATGAATTCTATTTAAGTCCAGAACATATGAATTTGTTAATAATTATAGTGTTGTCAGCACAGTGGAATATAATCTTAATTATATGTTCGAAAGTTTATTCCCTGATTTGTCAGAACACTGGATTTAGACTGACATGGTATAATCAACGATAGGTATTCTTACACCTTGGAAAAGTGTTATGTCCTTTCCAGGACATTGGCAAAGTTTACCAGTATCGGATGTATGGAGTATACATGGGAAGGGACCAATATTGAACTTTGATTAGATATATTAAAATTTACCGTAATATCTATTCAATTCAATATCACCCGTTGATCCTAGATCAAATGATCTTAATCCTGATATGTTTAGGTTCGATCTCAAGAGTACTATACATGTTCTTTGATTTGTTAGTTAAGCCTACTTTTGGGTCAGGGTGATACGTACATTTTGGGAACATGATAGTATAATTGAGTGGGAGCGCTAACATAAATATGGAGTCTATAACTTCTATAGGAATTTAGAAGTGAAACGATGATATCCTTCGAGCTTGGCTAAACAGAAATAAATGGTGGAGATCTCATTTCACTTCGCTGAAATATCATTTATACGGAGCTAAGTGTTTTAAGGATAAAATACATTGAAGGTGTAACGGTAACTTAGTGCCTATTCAATGTAGATCATCTATTAGAGGGTCATTAGTCAAATTAGGATTATAACAATGGATAACTAATGACGTATCTATATCGTGGAACATATAGAGCGTTCTATATGACTGAGAGTGCAATTCCAAATCTAAGTGTGGATTCAATAAGGAATTAATAAGTTAGGAAATTTACTTGGTAAATTCGGTTCGACTTATTGGAAGCTCGCAAATATAGGCCCATGGTCCCCATACTAGTTGAGACCATACTGCTTGTAAGACTCAGTTTATTGATTTTGATTAATCAATTATAATTCTAAAGTTAGACTATGTCTACTTTATGAATTTTCACTAAGCAAGGGCGAAATTGTAAAGAAAAGAGATTCTAGGTTTATTTATTAATTAAGATACTTTATATGCCTAAATTAATAAATATATTAAATGAAAATATTATTTAATAATTATTTTTTAGTTATTAATAATTAGAATTGGCATTTAAATGGTTAAATTGGAAAATTGGCATTTTTGAGAAAATGGGAATGAAAAATAACAAAATGGGAAAGTTGCAAAGTGAGGCCCAATTTCCTTATATGGTCGCCCACTATGCAAAGGGTTTACCATTTTATTTTTCCATTATTTTAATGTCATACAATTCTAACCTAAACCTAGAAGGCATTCTATAAGTAGAAAGTATTTACTTCAGGAAACTCATGCCTTTGCATATTGTTCCTTTCAGAAAAAGCCATGCGCCACCCTCTCTCTCTCTCTCTCTCTCTCTTTTCCTCTCTTCAATTTCGAAATTCCTTGAGTGATAGAGTAGTGCCCACACACATCAAGTGGTATGTCAATCATAGTGTGTAAGACTGTAGGAGAATCCAAACAACAAGAAGGAGAATCAGCATCAAAGGAAGGAGAGAAAGAGATCCAGATTCAGATCTTGATTATGGAATCAAGGGCTAGAGATCTGAATGGAAGGAGTCATTATATTCCGCTGCACCCAATGTAAGGTTTACTAAACTTTATATGTGTTTATTTCATTGTTTTAGAATTCATATTAGGATGTTAATGAAACATACTTGGCAGTAAATCTAGATCCTGGTAAAATATTTCCAACAGTTTGTTCCCCAGATGTGCTGACGGATTTGAACCAATTGGGTTGTTGTTCTTCCCACTTGATGACCCTATGGTGAGTATTTCCAGCTTGCTATCAAAGCTCAATAGAGTTTCTTGGAGTTCCTGCCATGTAACATTAGTTTTGGCTTCAAGTTGACAAACAATGGTTAGATATTCAACATCTAACCCACTCAAAACATTTGACACTAAGTGTGCCTCAGGATATGGGTCACTGGTAAAGCAAGCATGTCAGCCCATGGTCTTTTTTGTCTCAAGTAGTCAGTCGTTGTTGTGCTTCCTTTGCGTACTGTCTACAGCTTAGCTCTGGTATCATCCATCTTTGACTTAGAATGAGCTCCATAGAGGATTCTAAGGCAGTCCACAGGGCCCTAGCAGAGTTGCATCCCATGGTCTCAGTGGCGATGTTTTAAGTCATGGAACCATATAACCAACCCATCAAAAGTTGGTCACATATGATCCATTGCTCGTACTCGAGATTGAGTTGCACTCCAAAACTTGGTGTGTCGTCTGTAGAAGGGATGCCTGCTGCAACAAACTCTGGTGGACAAGGTCTGATCCCATTGATGAAGACATCCAACTTGTGTCCCCTAATAATAGTCGACACCATAGTTCTCTAAAGAGAGTAGTTATGTCTATCAAGTTTTAAAGCAAAAGGCTGAGATAAAGTATTACCAAAAGGTGCACAGCTGATCCTCCAAAAGCATTCGAAGCACCACCTTGATTGGACCCATTTGTGATTTGTGGGGAGCTGTTTTGACCGTGTGTTTGAGTACCCTGATATAGGCCTTCTGTACCAACATTTCCGTGATTCCCTTTGACTGGAATCTGCTCTTTGCCAGTAGACATGGCGCAGGCCTAGTCGGCTCTGATACCAAGTAAAGAAACAAAGGGAAAGGTGGGTACTGCTGTATATTGCAGGCAGGCAGCTCAAATAGGCCTACTGTTCTATTGCTTTATTTATAACAGAGGTTAGTACAGAGAAATATTACAGCAGAGGGAAATACTCTTGGGACCACAACAGGTGTCAGCCAATTACAAGAAATATATCCGTTACACTAACAAAATAGATTAGGACAAAATAGTAAAACAAAAATGAGAACCTCCTGGAACCATTTGGTCATTAGCACCTGATTAGATCAGCTAATAGAACCATTACTCTGTTATTAGTTTCTTAACACGCGCCATATGAGTATGGTGTTGGGCACCATAAAGTGTCTAATAGTAATGCTCTTATTGCTAACATAAATGAGGTTTGATAATTAATACTTAATATTAAATAAATAATATATATATTTATCTCACTATGAACTATAATAAGAAGATAGAAATTTTTACGTAGTTTTTTAGTTAAAATCTACGTACTCCACGAGTCATTATTACTTCTAAGTTCCTTGGTTGAGATTACAATTTGGAAAAATTCTCTCTGTTAGAAATTTGGTCGTCCGTTTTTACAAAGTTTTTAATGCTATTTATAGGAGTAGGATAGTAGTTACCTTTGATCTAATCAATGCAAATATTTTGAAACATATATACTCCCCACCTTTCATATATTTAATTAATAAGCAGGAAATAAACATATTCACTTTCATGTAAAATAAAATATAATTGCTATCTTTGACTTATTCTTAACGTATCATAGTGCGTTGTAGTCGAACTAATTCATATAACTACTGTGTTTGCTTATAAATAGAGTATCAATAGATCTTTTACTGTTTCAGACTAGTTTGACTGAGGTTACTCTATCTATTTTATTGCAAAAAATTTGTTGGCATTTGTATATTAATATTTATCCTTTCATCCATATTAATCATAGTTATTGTTGACTCATAAATCTAGACTAAACTTTTAAGCCACACCCGCTCGCTAGATTGGCGAGAATGAAAAAGTAGCTAAGTATTTATAAGAGAGACACAGTAAATTTATAGTACTTTACCCACTATATCGCGATAGTAATGAGGCTATGTCTACTTTGAGTTTTTATTTCTCACGAGATGGTAATTACAGTAATAGACCAAGTGTCAAAAGCTCCAAATTCTAGAGAGAGAAGTTCTAACCTTGTGAGTAGTATTCTGAATGTGAAAAATGAGCTAAGGGATCTCTCCTTTTATAGGTGTATTTGACCTCAGATTCGGTCAACTAACAGCGGAGCCTTATTTATGACTAACAATCACCACGTGTAAATTGTAAAAGCTAATAATAAAGTCGACAGTAATTTATAGAGGTTCGACCTGTTGAGAATTATTTTACCAATATCTAGATTTACTAACATATATGTTGTTTAACACCCTAAATATGAATTCTCTAAAATAATAGAACTAAATACATATAAAGTTAAGAAACCTTACATTGGTGGCAGCAAAATTATATGTCTCCTTCCGCTGAGATCTCTAACCCTTGTTCCTTTCTGTCGCAGAGTATTACCAAGATCTGAGCCCAATTCTCCTTTGAGTGTTGAATTCTTTAAAGTCTTACTGTAACGCCCTAAATAATTAGGCACACTACCCAAAATACTTATGAAACCCTAATCCCCTAAATGGGACTACTAAACAAAATAGCGCAGAATTTAAACTTTTATAATAAATAGAATGAAAATAAAACTTGTAATAATTTAAACTTTACTACAGTTGGGATCCCAAAAATATTTACAAACTTTATTACAAGTCTTTTTCTTTCAGCCGGCCTAAGCGGCAAAATGGAATTTCAAAATACATCACTGGTAGACCATTAACCTTCTTGGTCTGATGTGGCTCGAACATGTACATTCTTTGGCCAGCTCCTGAACTCATGGTTAATCAGCTAAAGCCTTACCCTTTTTTGCACAGTAGAGCACCCGTCAGCCAAGCCCAGCAAGATAGTATAAATCATAACAAGAATAATATGCTCATCATGCTATTTACACAGTAATGCCCTTCATATATGTCTATGTGTCACAGACCTTCATGTTACACTCACATGTCTATTTATGTCTACGTGGCGTAGACCTATATGTTGCACTCACACATTTATTTATATCTACGTGGCGTAGACCTACGTGTTGCTCTCACACGTCTAAATACAATAAGGCCTTAGAATGGTTCATCTCGGTTATGGTTACCGAGTCCAACCTGATAATGCCTTGAGCACATAATCCCTAAATCTCATTACAATTAACATGGCATGGTATTTACACACATATATTACTAGGGTAATAACCTTAAGCTATTAGACTGTTCCTATTAGGGTAATAACCCTAATCCCGGTTATTAAACAATCATACACATCATTTTCAATATAAGCGCCACTGCGCATACTCTATGTGCTAACTACTGTCTTACCAGTTGTCCCGCAATATTAGAGATTCTGAATCCCCGGGTGCTTCTTATCAGGTGTCGGTAATCCTAGTCACATAATCCAAGAGTTCACATATAGGGTTAATCCCTGATTTCACATTCATAAAATATTCACATGGCATTTAAAATTCAAATATTCAGATAGAGCTCGAAAAGAGCTTTCCAACGGTATATAGAACTCCCAAATCAGAGTCCGGATCACAAAGTTATGGCTATTTGAAGTTTGCAAAAGGATCTGTCCAGAAAGAAATGGGCGCGCCGCGACATGCTAAAACCATCCCGCGACACCTGGGTTTAAAACCTAGAAAAACCAGCAATAAACCACGAATTTCAGCCCTTAAATCACATCCAAACAACCCAATTCATAACCAAAACTCCCAAATCATAAAATAGGTTTTTAATCATCATGCAGAGAGTTTAAAACACATACTTCATGCATAAAATTCACAATTAAACTCAAAAATCAGATTGCACCACAACCTAAAAATCAAGCTTAGCTTAGCAACTTCAAGCTCTTAAACAAGAGCTTCATCTCCAACAAATCAAACAATTTCCAGCAACAAAAACCCCATAAGAACACATGATTCCAAGCTAGAAAATACCCTATAGTCTTACTCCATGCTCAACAATATAATTCTCAACCAAATCATGCAATAACATACTCAATTCATCAAAATCACAACAAAACCCAAGAACATGCAACCACAAGAGAAAAACAACTCAAGACATGCTTTTACAACACTTAAATTCAGAAATGAAAACCAAAATTAAAGTCATAGGAAGCTACCTCAAACTCAATCCAAGAGTAGCTCAAAGTTCTACAACTAACAAGCTCCAAATCCAAGCAATTTCCTAACCAATTTCCTCAAATTCAGCTTGAAAAATCAAGAGGGATAGAAAGGGAGAGAGAGTCGGCCAAGAGAAAGAGAAAGACCAAAATTTCTAATTTTCATTGTGTCAAAAATCCAATTTCCCAACTCATAACACATAAAGGCCAAATTACTATAATGCCCTTAGGGCCAAATAACCTTCATTTAAGCATACAAGGGCAAAAATAGCATTTCATGCATATTAAATCCCAATTAAATTTCAGATTATCAAATATCAAATAAAATGCCAATTAATTCAATCCAATTGCATTTCATGCCCGAAATACCCGGTTGTGACTATACCGCGCCAACCTGTCAGAACACACCTGAAAAGACAACACAGGCATACTATATAATAATATAGTTCTATTAAGCACGTAATTAAATTAATTTCATCAATTTACCCTTCTCGGGTCATAATTACTAAAATGCCCCTAGCTCACCAACGGGGTCTTAACATATAATTATTCAAATAAATTCTCATATATTGAACTATATAATAATATAATTCCTCAATTATTCATAATTATCTAATTAGGGTTTTGCTAATCCATTTCATAATTCTAGGGTATTACAATTACCCCCTCCTTATAGAAATTTCGTCCCTAAATTTACCTGAACAACTCCGGATATTTCTACTGCATATCCGTCTCGAGTTCCCAGGTTGCCTCTTCCACTTTACTATTTTTCCACAGTACTTTTGTCAGTGCCACTGTCTTGCTTCTCAAGACTTTCTCTCTTCTATCGAGTATCTGCATCGGTTGTTCCTCGTATGACAAGTCTGGCTGGAGTTCCAATGCTTCATAGCTCAGAACATGGGACGAGTCTGAGACATACTTCCGACGCATTGAAACATGAAACAAATCATGTACAGCTGCTAGCGCTGGGGGCATAGCCAACCTATACGCTACTTGTCCTATCCTCTCAAGGATTTCGAAAGGTCCAATGAACCTCTGGCTAAGCTTTCCTTTCATCCCAAAGAGTTTAATGCCTTTCATCAGAGATATTCAGAGAAATACCATGTCCCCGACCTAGAAATCAATATCCCGGCGCTTTTGATCAACATAACTCTTCTGTCTACTCTGAGCCGCGAGAATTTGCGCTCTAATCTTGTCAATCGCCTCACTTGTTCTCTGAACATCCTCGGGACCCAAGAACTTTCTTTCACCCACTTCATCCTAGTGAATGGGCGATCTACATTTTCTTCCATATAAAATCTCATAAGGGGCCATCCCGATTGTTGCCTGATAGCTGTTATTATAAGAGAACTCGATCAGGGGAAGGTACTTTACCCATGATCCCTCAAAGTCAAGCACACATGCCCGTAGCATGTCCTCTAAAATCTGAATGGGCCTCTTAGATCGCCCATCCGTCTGAGGATGAAATGCTGTGCTGAACTTTAACTGAGTACCCATAGCTCGATGTAGACTCTCTCAGAATCTCGATGTAAACTTCGAATCTATATTCGAAACAATGGACTTTGGGACACCATGAAGACGAACAATTTCTTTGACATATAACTCAGCATACTGGTCAATGGAGAAATTCGTCCGAACAGGTAAAAAGTGAACTGAGTTTGTATACCTGTCCACTATGACCCACACAGAGTCAAACTGTCCCATGGTTCTAGGCATACCTACCACGAAGTCCATAGCAATGGCCTCCCATTTCCACTCCGGTAAGTTCAGTGGCTGCAGCAACCCTGCCGGTCCCTGATGTTTAGCCTTAACTTGTTGACAAGTAAGGCACTTTGCAACATACTCAGCAATGTCGTTCTTCATGCCTGTCCACCAGAACATGGCTTTCAGGTCTTGATACATCTTTGTTGACCCTCGATGAACTGAATAAGGATTCGTATGAGACTCATTCATAATCTCTTTCTTGATACTCTCATCCATGGGCACACAAACTCGATTCACGAATCTCAACAATCCCGTTTCATCCAATGAGAAATCACTAGCCTTCCTAGTCGAAACCCTAGCTCAGGTTTTTACTAATTCCAGATCTTGCATTTGTACTTCTTTGATTCGCGTGGATTGCAGGGTAATATTAGCCAACTGCCCCCACAACCAACTCAATTTTAGCTCGAGTCATCTCATTTGCTAGTTGTTGGGAGATTTGCTTCATAGTGCTTAACTGATTCTGACCCTTTCTACTTAAGGCATCAGGAACCACATTGGCCTTACCAGGGTGATAAAGGATCTCACAATCATAATCCTTCACCAACTCTAGCCAACGTCTCTGTCTCATATTCAAGTCCCTCTGGATAAAGAAGTATTTTAGACTCTTGTGATCAGTGTATATCTCACATTTCTCGCCATGTAGGTAATGTCGCCAAATCCTTAGCGCAAATACCACTGCTGCGAGTTCTAGATCGTGAGTAGAGTACCTCTGTTCGTACTCCTTTAACTGCCGAGAAGCATAGGCTATTACCTTTCCAGCTTGCATAAGCACACAGTCGAGACCCTGTCTCGAGGCATCACAATAAACCACAAACTTTTCCTTATCTGAAGGAAGAGTTAATACTGGAACGGTAATCAAGCACTGCTTTAACTCCAGAAAACTTTTCTCACACCGATCAGTCCAAACAAACTTCAGGTTCTTTTGGGTCAGCTCCGTTAAGGGTACATCAATCTTTGAAAAACCCTCAACGAACCGACGATAATACCTCGCTAAACCCAGAAAACTTCTAACCTCAGTAGCTGATTTTGGTGTTGGCCAATCCCGAACAGCTTCAATTTTGGCTGGATCTACCATGATCCCATCTTTATCCACTATGTGCCCCAAAAATGAGACACGAGATAACCAGAATTCACATTTCTTAAATTTAGCATAGAGCTTATGATCTCGTAACCATTGTAAAGCCGCTCTGTGATGCAACTCATGCTCTTCCTCTGATTCAGAGTACACCAAAATGTCATCTATAAACACGATTACACATCTATCCAGGTAGTCCTTGAACACCTGATTCATAAGATCCATGAATGTCGCTGGGGCATTGGTGAGTCCAAAGGACATCACAAGGAATTCATAATGTCCATACCGAGTACGGATCATAATTTTCGGGATATCTTCCTCTCGAATTCTCAGCTGATGATAGCCTGAGCGAAGATTGATCTTAGAAAAGACCGTCTTCCCCTTTAGTTGATCAAACAGATCATCGATTCGAGGTAAATGATATTTGTTCTTGATGGTAAGCTTATTCAACTCCCGGTAATCAATACATATTCCCAGGGTCCCATCTTTCTTCTTCACAAACAAAACTGGAGCACCCCAAGGTGAGTAGCTCGGTCTGATGAATCCTAGATTCAGTAATAATTGCAATTGTATCTTTAATTCTTTCAATTCTGCTGGAGCCATTCGGTACGGTGCCTTAGATACTGGATCCACTCCCAGAACCAATTCAATAACAAATTCAATTTCCCGGGTAGGTGGCAATCCCGGTAAGTCTTCAGGAAAGACATCGAGGAACTCGCATACCAATCTCGTATTCTCAGGCCCTGATGTCACAGGTTGGCTGGTATCCACTGCAGTGACTATGAACCCCAGACAACCTCTGCTCATCAAGTCCTTAGCTTTCAACAGTGTTATTCTCGGTATGCGTGCCCCCTGAATTACCCATGAACACTGCTGGGTTAGCACTATCGGGCTCAAACACCACCATCTTCCTTTTACAGTCAATTGTCACTCCATATTTAGATAGAAAATCCATTCCCAGGATTATGTCAAAGTCAGACAGTTGTAATTCAATCAGATTGGCGGTCAACTCACAACCGTCAATCCAGAAAGACAAAGACATAATCCACCTAGTAGATACTAAAAGGTCTCCCGAGGGTAACAGGGTTCCGAACCCCGAAGCATAAATATCACATGGCTTGTGAAAACTTTCTATCACTCTACTCGACACATAAGAGTGAGTAGCTCCCGAATCAAACAACACAGTATATGAACAGCCATTAATAGACAACTGACCTGTCACAACTGATGGTCCGCGTCAGCCTGAGTCATGGTGAAAAGTCGCCCCGGGTTCTGAGCAGTATTCTTCTTAGGCTCCTCTTTCTTGGCCTGAGGGCAATCCCTGATAAAGTGGCCCACCACGCCACATTGGAAACATGCCATGGCTCGACACTCACTAGGATGGTGTTTCTTGCATTTAGGACACTCGGTATATGATCGGAATAAGGACCCGTGACCCTAACGACCACCTCTGTTTTCCCAAAACTTTCTGTTACCTCCTGATACTCCGGAAGCCTCAGCCTTCCGTTTGTGATCAGGGTTGCCATTGTCGGTCCCCTTACTAACATTACAACTAGCAGGAGGATTAGATGCCGTGACGACATCCTTTACAGGCTGCTCTTTTGCAACATGCTGCTCAGCCTCCTCAGCAATCAAGGCTAGCTCTACCACTTTCTTATACAGAGTGTCATGTGAAGTGGTAATCTTCAAGTCAAAACTGATTGTGGCATTCAGTCCTCTAACATACTTCTGTTTTCTGGTGAAATCTGTAGGCACCAGATCACTAGCAAATTTCGACAAGTGATCAAATTCCAGAGTATACTCGGCCACAGACATCTTCCCCTGGGTAAGCTTCACAAAGTCTTCCATATGTGAAGTTCTCACAGCAACGTTGTAAAACTTTTCTTCAAACAGTTTCTTGAATTCTTCTCAGGTCATTACATTAACATCCCGGGTCTCACCCACTACGTTCCACCAGACGCGGGCATGGTCTTGTTACATAAAGGTTGCACTGTTATCGAGGATACGGGTAATAGTGCTCATCCATCGATCAGCCTTTATAATATCAATACCTCCTAGAAAAGTCGGAGGTTGCAGCTTCACAAACCACTCAAACACTGAGTCCCGGTGCGGCATAATAAATCCATGGTTACCCACCACTGGCACAGGTGCTGGTGGTAACCCTTGATCAACTGGGGCAGCCGGTTGCCTTAAACGTTGCAACTCTTCTTCTTGACGAAGTATGATACTTCGCATTTCTTGGAACATCTGCTACCAGTCAGCAGGAGGATTAGCATTACCAACCCCCGCATTATCCCCCAGATTCTGCGAAGGTGGAGGCAGTGCCGCTGGATCGGCTCGGGTAGCCCCGAGCTCTACTTGCTCACACTCTGGTCTAGATGATTGCAGAGAGTCCATTACTAGTACCCAAGTAATCCACAACCCCAACGAGTTAAGCAATAATACTACACTTACGCATTTATTGCGTTAAACCCTAACTCATCTATTTATCTCATATAATATTCACATAAACAAATAACATTTAAAGCATGGCATCACATAACACATACATGTTGGAAATTATTTTACCAGGATCTTAGATCTACTCACAAGTATGTTTATTAACACCCTAAATATGAACTTTCTAAAACGATCAAATAAACACATATAAAGTTTAGGAAACCTTACATTGGGTGCAGCGGAATATAATGACTCCTTCCGTTCAGATATCTAGCCCTTGATTCCTTTCTATAGCAGAGCATTATCAATATCTGAACCTGGATCTCTTTCTCTGAATCTTTAGTGCTGAAACTCCTTCTTGTTGAAAGTCTTTCTTCACGATCTTCCTCACTATGATTGAGGTACCACTTGCTGTGTGTGGGCACTACTCTAATCACTAAGAATTTCAAAATCTCAATGAAGAAGAGAGAGAGAGAGAGTGGGTTCGGCCAAAAATAGGGAGAGAGAAGGCTCAGTTTTTTCTGAATGAAAAAGTTGAAAATTTAAGTGTCAATTTCCTGAAGTCTTCACTATCTATTTCTAGCATTCCACTAGGGTTAGGTTTGAACTATTTGGCATTAAAATAATGAAAATATCAGTTTAAATTTCCTACAAAAGTGGTCGGCCATGTACAGTAATGGGCCTTACTTGGATTTTGCAGTTTTCTCAATTCTGCATCTGATTTTCTCAAAAATGCCAATTTTCAAATTCAACCATTTAAATGTCAATTCTAACTATTTAATAACTATAAATAATTATTAAATAATATTTTCATTTATCATATTTATTAATTGAACCATACAAAGTATCATAATTAACAAATATGCCCCTAAAACTCTTTCTTTACAATTTTGCCCTTACTTAGTAAAAAATTCACAAATAGACATAGTCCAATTTAAGAATTATAATTGATTAATCAAAACCAATTACATGAGTCTTACAAGCAATATTATCTCAACTAGTGCGGGGACCATGGGTCTACATAACCGAGCTTCCAATAAGTCGATAAAGAATTTATTACTAAAATTCACTAACTTATTAATTCTTCGTTGAATCCACGCATAGAACTTAGAATTGCACTCTCAGTTATATAGAATGCTCTATATGTTCCACCATATAGACACATCATTAGTTATCCATTGTTATAATCCTAATTTGATCACTGATCCTCTATATGAATGATCTACACTGTAAAGGGATTAAATTACCGTTACACACCCTACAATGTATTTATTCCTTAAAACACTTGACCCTATATAAATGATATTTCAGCTTATGTGAAATGAGTACTCCACCATTTATGTTCGTTTGGTCAAGCTCGAAGGAGATCATCCTTTGCTTACTATTCGCCAGATAGTAGCTATAGATTCCATGTTTATGTTAGCGCTCCCACTCAATTGCACTACCGTGTTCCCAAAATGTACGTATCGCCTTGACCTAAAAGTACGCTTAACTAACAAATCAAAGAACACGAATAGCCTTTCAAGATGGAGCCTAATCATAACAGGATTAAGAACATTTGATCTAGGATCAACTAGGCGATATTTACTTGAATAGATATTACGGTAAGTTTAATAAATCTAAGTCAAAGTTCAATATCGGTCCCTTCCGATGCATACTCCATGCATCCAACCTGAGCTTTACTTTAACCAATGCTCTGGAAAGAACATAGCATTTCTCCAAATGCAAGTAAACTCTGTTGTAGATTATCATATCAGTAAAACCCTATGTCTGATAAATCTAGGAAACTTTATTCACATAGTCATGTTTACTTTCCAATGTGTTGACAGCACAATAAACAGGATCAGATATGTGAAAAGGGTTTCAGATGAATTCATACATTATGTACATATAATCATGAAATAAATCATGTGAACCATGCAATATTAAATGTTATTTCTGATCTATATTAATAAGTAAATCTGATTATATTTAAATGAGTTTTATTTAGGGCATAAAACCCAACAATACATACTCTAGATGCTTGCATACTACCTAAATGGAAAGCGGTAAACAGATGATCACACAAACAGTAAAGTATTTACTCTCAATACTTACTGCACCATGAGTCAAGCTTGCCTCTGACGATGAACGTACATGTTCGGCCAGTCTACAGGAAGTTTAAAAATCTTGGCGCTCTGATACTAAATTGTAACGCCCTAAATAATTAGGCACGCTACCCAAAATACTTATGAAACCCTAATCCCCTAAATGGGATAACTAATCAAAATAGCGCAGAATTTAAACTTTTATAATAAACAGAATGAAAATAAAACTTGTAATAATTTAAACTTTACAACTGTTGGGATCCCAAAAATATTTACAAACTTTATTACAAGTCTTTTTCTTTAAGCTGGCCTAAGCAGAAAAATGGAATTTCAAAATACATCATGGGTAGACCCTTAACCCGCTTGGTCTGATGTGGCTCGAACATGTACATTCTTCGCCCAACTCCTGAACTCATGGCTTATCAGCTAAAGCCTTACCCTTTCCTGCACAGTAGAGCACCCGTGAGCCAAGCCCAGCAAGACAGTATAAATCATAACAATAATAATATGCTCATCATGCTATTTACACAGTAATGCCATTCATATATGTCTGTGTGTCACAGACCTGCATGTTACACTCACATGCCTATTTATGTCTACGTGGCGTAGACCTATGTGCTGCGCTCACACATTTATTTATATCTACGTGGCGTAGACCTACGTGTTGCTCTCACACATCTAAATACAATAAGGCCTTAGAATGGTTCATCTCGGTTATGGTTATAGAGTCCAACCTGATTATGCCTTGAGCGCATAATCCCTAAATCTCATTACAATTAACATGGCATGGCATTTACACACATATATCACTAGGGTAATAACCCTAGGCTATTAGACCGTTCCTATTAGGGTAATAACCCTAATCCCGGTTATTAAACAATCATACACATCATTTTCAATATAAGCGCCACTGCGCATACTCTACGTGCTAACTACTGTCTTACCTGTTGTCCTGCAATATCAGAGATTCTGAATCCTCGGGTGCTTCTGATCAGGTGCCGTTAATCCTAGTCACACAATCCAAGAGTTCACAAATAGGGTTAACCCCTGATTTCACATTCATAAAATATTCACATGGCATTTAAAATTCAGATATTCATATAGAGCTCAAAAAGAGCTTTCCAACGATATATAGAACTCCCAAATCGGAGTCTGGATCACAAAGTTATGGCTATTAGAAATTTGCAAAAGGATCTGTCCAGAAGGAAATAGGCGCGCCGCGGCATGCTAAAACCATGCCGCGGCACCTGGGTTTAAAACCCAGAAAAACCAGCATTAAACCACGAATTTCAGCCCTTAAATCACATCCAAACAACCCAATTCATAACCAAAACTCCCAAACAATAAAATAGGTTTTTAATCATCATGCAGAGAGTTTAAAACACATACTTCATGCATAAAATTCACAATTAAACTCAAAAATCAGATTGCACCAACAACCTAAAAATCAAGCTTAGCTTAGCAACTTCAAGCTCTTAAACAAGAGCTTCATCTCCAACAAATCAAACAATTTCCAGCAGCAAAAACCCCATAAGAACACATGATTCCAAGCTAGAAAATAACTTATAATCTTACTCCATGCTCAACAATATAAATCTCAACCAAATCATGCAATAACATACTCAATTCATCAAAATCACAACAAAACCCAAGAAGATGCAACCAAAAGAGAAAAACAACTCAAGACATGCTTTTACAACACTTAAATTCAAAAATGAAAACAAAAATTAAAGTCATAGGAAGCTACCTCTGTTGGGTTTTATGCCCTAAATAAAACTCATTTCAATATAATCAGATTTACTTATTAATATAGATCAGAAATAACATTTAATGTTGCATGGTTCACATGATTTATTTCATGATTATATATACATAATGTATAAATTCATCTGAAACCCTTTTCACATACTTGATCCTGTTTATTGTGCCGTCAACACATTGGAAAGTAAACATGACTATGTGAATAAAGTTTCCTAGATTTATCAGACATAGGGTTTTACTGATATGATAATCTACAATAAAGTTTACTTGCATTTGGAGAAGTGCTATGTTCTTTCCAGAGCATTGGTTAAAGTAAAGCTCAGGTTGGATGCATGGAGTATGCATCGGAAGGGACCGATATTGAACTTTGACTTAGATTTATTAAACTTACCGTAATATCTATTCAAGTCAATATCGCCTAGTTGATCCTAGATCAAATGTTCTTAATCCTGTTATGATTAGGCTCAATCTTGAAAGGCTATTCGTGTTCTTTGATTTGTTAGTTAAGTCTACTTTTAGGTCAGGGTGATACGTACATTCTGGGAACACGGTAGTGCAATTGAGTGGGAGCGCTAGCATAAACATGGAATCTATAGCTTCTATCTGGCGAATAGTAAGCAAAGGATGGTCTCCTTTGAGCTTGACCAAACGAACATAAATGGTGGAGTACTCATTTCACATAAGCTGAAATATCATTTATACGGGGTCAAGTGTTTTAAGGATAAAATACATTGTAGGGTGTAACGGTAATCTAATCCCTTTACAGTGTAGATCATTCATTATAGAGGATCATTGATCACATTAGGATTATAATAATGGATAACTAATGATGCGTCTATATGGTGGAACATATAGAGCATTCTATATACTGAGAGTGCAATTCTAAGTTCTATGCGTGGATTCAACGAAGAATTAATAAGTTAGTGAATTTTAGTGCTAAATTCTTGATCTACTTATTGGAAGCTCGGTTATATAGACCCATGGTCCCCGCACTAGTTGAGATAATATTGCTTGTGAGACTCATATAATTGGTTTTGATTAATCAATTATAATTCTCAATTTAGACTATGTCTATTTGTGAATTTTTCACTAAGTAAGGGCGAAATTGTAAAGAAAGAGTTTTAGGGGCATATTTGTTAATTATGATACTTTGTATGGTTCAATTAATAAATATGATAAATGACAATATTATTTAATAATTATTTATAGTTGTTAAATAGTTAGAATTGTCATTTAAATGGTTGAATTAGAAAATTGGCGTTTTTGAGAAAATCAGATGTAGAAAAAATAAAACTGCAAAATTGCAAAAAGTGAGGCCCAAATCCACTAAGCATGGCCGGCCACTTTTGTAGGAAATTTAAACTGATGTTTTCATTATTTTAATGCCAAATAATTCAAACCTAACCCTAGTGGAATGCTATAAATAGATAGTGAATGCTTCAGGAAAATTACACTTCTCATTCAGAAAAACCTGAGCCTTCTCTCTCCCTATCTGGCCGACCACTCCCTCTTTCTTTATTCCTTCTTGAATTTCGAAATTCTTAGTGTAAGAGTAGTGCCCACACACAGCAAGTGGTACCTCAACCATAGTGAGGAAGATCGTGAAGAAAGACTTTCAGCAAAAGGAGTTTCAGCATCAAAGATTCAGAGAAAGAGATCCAGGTTTAGATATTGATAAAGCTCTACTACAGAAAGGAATCAAGGGCTAGATATCTGAACGGAATGAGTCATTATATTTCGCTGCACCCAATGTAAGGTTTACTAAACTTTATATGTGTTTATTTCATCGTTTTAGAAAGTTCATATTTAGGGTGTTAATCAACATACTTGTGAGTAGATCTAAGATCCTGGTAAAATAATTTCCAAGAACTGGTATTAGAGCCATGATAATTGATTACCTTGCAAGAAATTTGGACTTTAAAACGATTGTTTGATGTTTTGGATGGTATCATGTTGTATTGAGTGTTATTTGATGATTGATTGATGTTTGTGAATTTTCGTGAAAAATAATTGAATATCTGTTTCTGGAATTAATTTTATTGGATAGTATGGAAAAAATTAAACAAGTTTCTTTTTTACAGAACTCAATTTCGATTTAATTTGAATTAGTTATGATTTTTTGAAGTTTCGAAAAAATCGGGTTGTGTCGCTGCACCACCTGCGCGCGCGGAAATGATGCTGATTTCCTCCTGCGCCGAGTTTGCACGCCCAAACAGCCCCAGCACGCGCGCGGACGGGTATGCACAGCATCCCGTCCGTACAGCTTGTATTTTTTTTCGTTTTTTCATGCTTTTTCATGGAATTAACTTCCGATTTTTTGTGTAGTTCTGTATTTATACTATTACTATTCCTAATTCAATTCTTATTATCATAATGAATTAATTTAATATATTTTAAATTTAATTCATGATATTAGTGTAATTTGAATTTAAAAATAGTTAGTATCTATCTTTTTTGCTTAATAATCTATCTTATTTTTAAATTTAAGGTCAGATTTTAAATTTTTAATTTAAATTTTTTTTAAATAATTTGACCTTATTTAAATTTAAAATAAGATAACTATAATCATGTAATTTTAAATAGATGTAAGATATTTTGCTAACTTTTAAATTTTGTTATTTTATTTATTTAAATTACATTTAAAATCTGAAAAAGATATTCATTTACTTTTTTTAATTTTTATTTATAAAATAACATTTAATTTTAAAAGTAGTTAGCAAATTTTGAAATGATATTTAGGTTGGTTGAAATCTAATTTTTCAAAATTGTAGGTTTAATTTTAATTTTAATTTTTTTTTAATTTCGAAATTTTTTCAAATTTTTTTTTAAATTTTCGAAAATAATTTTTTTTTAATTAATTATTTTTTTTATTTCGAAATTAATTATTTAATTTAAAATTAAATAAATCCTACATCCAACTATCCAGCTAACCTTGTTGCAGGAGTATGTGTTTTTGCTTGTGTGTAAGTTTTCAAAACCTATTATTGCTTGATTGCAAATAGTCATGGTTAACTTGTTGACAGATCCAGTGATCTGATTTTAACTCATGGCTCCCTTGGTCAAGTTAATAATTTGTAAGAGGTATATTTACAATCTTCTTTCATCTGTGTATGACCTAGCAACATGATAGGACCCATCCAAAGTGTGCCTGTGTGAGCCTATGTGTTTAATTTCATTATAGATGCATATAGGTTAATGTTGCTAAATAAAATATCATAGTTCTTGATAGATTTTATTTAGGCCCATTTAGTTTTGGGCTTATTCAATTAATAACAGTTGTTCATTTTAAGGTTAAATTCCTCTCTTTTGGGCCTTGTGTGAGAGTTGGCAGCCATAATAGTGGGTACGACATACTGAACCCAGCACCCCCTCACATGAACCACCCCAATTGTGAAGGCCCATTTGCCTAATTTGAATAACTGTACTAGGTTAATTAAACTAGTTTAACCTAATAAAATTGATTAGCAACATAATTAATTTCATTTATTTTGAAATTAATTTAAAAAAATTATATTTTAAAGAAGTTTTTTTATTCTAAGCTAAACTATATGTATTTTCTTGTATTTAATTATATATAGAATTATAACCATCTAAATTCTTTCTGAAGCTTAATTTAACTTTTTCATTAAATATTCCTATTTAAGTTGATATTTAGTTATCTACAAATAACCAACTTAAATCTGAATATCTTTTGGATTTAAAATTTCAAAATTAAGTTGAGGAATTTTAGGCACTGGTTATTAAGATTCTTTAAATATTTTTTAAGTTAATATCTTTTCGAATATTAACTTCAAATGGAATATTTTAGATATTTTTTAAGCTAATATCTTTTCGAATATTAACTTAAAATGGAATATTTTCAAATTAAGTGGTTACAACTTAATTTTTGATATTTAATTAAATTTAAATTTGAAAATATTTAAGTTCTAGATTTTTTCTAATACAACTTAAATTAGATATTTTTTCAAATTTTGTGGAAAAGATACTTGGTCAAATAATATTTTTTCTAGATAGTTATTTCTAGAATACTTATTATTTCTAATATTAAATAGGAAAATATTATACATTGTGAAATTAATTATTTATATATAATTAATTTTGGTACAATTTATTTTAAGTATATTTTTTCCTAGTATTAAACTAGAGATTAATAATTAAGCCTTCTCTACACTTAATTATTTATTTCTTGAATTTAATACATTTAATTAATTTAAAAATTAAATATCTAAGTTGATTTTCATCATGATACTTAAATATTTATTTTTCATGACACTTAATTAAATAGAAAATTATTTTTAGTTGAAATTTATTTTTTCAATTAAATTTAAATAATTTTCAAAATATATTTTTTATTTTATTAATCAAATTTCGAAATTGCATTTCTTAAATGCTGGAATTTCGAATTTTATTTGAAAAATAGATTAAAGTTGTAAATTATTTATTTTAATTTTGGACCAACTTAAATCAATGATTTTTTCATTAATTGATTAATTTAAAATAAATGAATTAAAATGTATTATTAGAAATTGAATTAATTAGTCAAAGGAAAATCTAGATAGGTGATATTTTTGCTTGAAGTATTTTACTAGTGTATTTAATTAAATAGAAAATTAATATTTAAGTTGATTTTCATCATCATACTTAAATATTTGAAATTTTTCTTATACATTTAATTAAATAGAAAAATTATATTTTTTGTTGTAAATTAATTTTATTAATTAATTTTGGGCCAACATTAAATTAGAATAATTTTTCCAGGATTTATTTTTTATTTTAACATGCATTTTCGAAAAATTGTATTCTTAAATACTTTAATTTTTAGAAATGCAATATATATTTATAGAAAATTAAATTTGAGTTGTAAATTAATTTAAATTAATTTTGTAACAACTTAAATTGAATATTTTTCTAAATATTTATTGGAAATTATTACTAAGATGGAAATAATTCATGTTATTTTCATATCCATCTAAGTAAAATTTATAAATATTAAATTAAAATTAATATTTAGAATTTTTCATTCTAAATTGGAAATTTTAATTAAATAAATATATATTTAAAATAAATAGATTAAATAAAGAGTATTAAAGAAAATACAACTTTTTTTAAATAATGAGCTTTATTATTATTAAGATATTCGATCTCCATTGTTGGTCTTACAATAGTTAAATGTTTTCAATATAACCTCGAGACGCTAGACTTCGTCCCCCTATGGATGGTTATTCGTTGAACGCATTTAACACCGTAAGATCTCATTTGATAAGTGTTTTGTAAGTTTTCGTCTCTATTAGACTCTCCCCTACGGTGACTACTTAGAGATAAACTTATAAAACATGAAACAAAGGTGGAAGCTCATAAAATGAGAATAACATTGACTCTCGCCTACCGGGACAACGTTGGATTCTTATTTTGATCGAATAAAAAGTTGCTAGAATGGTTTCTATTTTAGATGAGCTGACAACTCTATTCAATGAATGATACTTTGACTCTCGCCTACCGGGACACTGTATCAGTTTGTTGGAAACCTTAGAAATTATTTAGGATTGTATGTTTTAGTATTTTCACTTGTCATTCCTACTTGCTATATGTTTATAATTTCTGAATTGTGTATGAATTTATATTGAACCATGTTATTTTCTGTTATTAAGTTGTAGTTTAATTTCGAATCTTCATTGTTGGTCTAACATATTTGTTTTTCTAATGAGATAAATCCCTAATGGATTTTCACCATTAGACATACATAATAGTGTTAAGATCTCGAAAGATAAATATTGTATATGCAACATCTAGTTGTTCATCAATTGATGACACCTTAGACTAGTATTTTTACGATATGAAACAAGAAGATTATATAAATAAGATTACTTTGACTTTCGCTAATCGAAGCATCGTTGGATTCTTATTTAAACAACGAAATTATCCTAATTCCTCTTAGCTTATTCATTGCGAATTAGCTCAATAACATATCATTGGATGAATGGTCTATAAATCATTTCATGTCATTCTATATTTTCTCTTAAGAAATTAAATGACGCATATGATTATAATCCCGAAATTCTATTCCCAATTGATATAAATCCTCAATCTTAGAAATCTCCTACTTGTATGGGCAAATCAGACTTAGAGTTAGATTAGTAGTGGTGGTCCAAGATAGAATTACTCATTATATTTGGTTGAATTTAAGTCTTTGACTTTAATTTTAGATTCCAAACAGGAATTTTCTTATATTTCTAATTCCAGAATACAATACAGTTACACTTTCTCAAGTGTTTAATATTCATCTTCTATTAATGGATTAAAATTGTATGGAATATGAGTTAGGTATTCTGTGACTAGGATCCACTTGCACTATTCTAAGAACTCTTTGATGTAACTAAACCTAAGTCATCAAAACGACACAACCACATTTTTATTAATCTATGGCATTTGTATCTTGTTCATAGTGGATTTGACAAGATCAATCTCTGCAAAGAGTTAATATGCCTATATCCACTGAAAGTAGTTCATCTCATTCGCAGATGGATGTACATTCAGGGGTGGATATGAATTTTTCGTTGTATTCTTAAAACGATAACTCTAGATTATACCTTATGCAAATTAATTTCTAACAATGGTTAAAACCATTAAGGTAAGTGGTTAAAGATCTTGCGAACTGATAGGGGTGGAGAAATAGTTAGTAGATATGCAGTTCAAAGATCATCAAATTGATTTTTGAATTATATCCAAACTTACCTCCCCAGAAATTTCGAGTTGCATGTTGATGATTAGTTACTAGTCGTTGCCTAATTCCTTCTATGGTAATACAATTTCAGAATGATGTAATGGTTGTATACTTAATGTAAATCATTACTAGATTCATGGATGACCTAATCATAATCTTAAGAAAAGCTAGAACTGTTAACCATGGTTTGTTAGCTATTCTAAGTGATTAGGGGTGGACCATCCCATAGTCAATAGATAAGAAAGTGTTTGTTTAAACAAATACTACTTTTCTAAGAAAAGGACTAAGTCTGAAAATAAAGTAGCAAATAAAGGAGATATTTAATTCTTGATTCCAAAAGTGTTCTATCATCTTATTTGACATATGATGATCCCACTGCCTCTGTTGTTTTAGCACAACAGAAGAGATCAATACCATTAGTTTTCTTCGACATAATTCACGGTACCTTGTCGTAGTGGGAGAGTTTCTAGGAACTCACCTTCTTATGACTTGGGAGACACTAGTGATTAAAATCTATTGTGAGTTTAAACAAGTAATGGATTGTCAAGATAAGAAACTAAGAAGAAAAGCCAATAGAACTATGGTTTAATCTAGTCACATGGAATAACCTAAAGTTTTCTATTACAAGGACATAAAAGGAAATTTTCGTTTATAAGTCCATTCAATGGACTTAACAAAACTTCTTGTTCCTAGTATTATAGGTTTGAGTTTATCTAAACCTATGGCTTGTGGTATACCTGATAATTACTTACTCTAATGCAAGCAGCTTACTTTAGTAAGATGCTGAAGCATTTTCTTTCTAATGGCAATCTATAGAAGCTTCACAACTTCTTAGGCATAAATTTTATTTATCTAAGGAAAAGTCTCAACTATTCCAGAAAAGATAAAGCCATGAAAGAATTTCTTAAATCAACAGTGAGAGGTCTTAGATATGCTTTTGTATGCCTTAGACCAGACACCTGTTGTTGAGTGGGAGTAATGAGTAGGTATCAGATTAATCCAGGAGAAGAACATTGGAAGACAATCTAGTAAATCTTAAGATAAAGAAGAGGAACTATATGTTAGTCTATAAGGGTGTGTTTAAAACTCTTAGACTACACCATATCAGATTTCGAAATTTGCCTTTGTGCTAGAAAATCTTTCTGATAAGATGGTGGTTACTCTGGGGATGGAATAGTGATTTTGGAGAAGTGTAAAAACCTATTTGAAGTCTCTAGGTCTACCAGGAAGGGACTGAGTGTTAAAGTTACAGGAAAGGTACTTATTCAGTCTAAGGAAACTTCTATACATTTTTGGCACCATTCCAAATTGCCTAAACTACTAGTGTTATTTCCTTATTAACCAAAAGTAGTTGCCAAAAGTATAGAATCCAATATCCCAAGAGAGTAGACATATAGAGAGGAATTTCACATTATCAATGATTTTGTGATTTAAGGAAGAGTAATGGTGGAGAAAAGGTTGTGGTTAATACAACCTTTCAGATCCTATTACGAGGAGTTTACTACTAATACACTTGATTTGTATATCGAGGTGTTGAGATTATTTGAAACGCACTTTTTGTTTTATATTAGTGCAAGTGGGAGTTTGTTGGGTTTTATGCCCTAAAAAAAACTCAGTTCAATATAATCAGATTTACTTATTAATATAGATCAGAAATAACATTTAATGTTGCATGGTTCACATGATTTATTTCATGATTATATGTACATAATGTATAAATTCATCTGAAACCCTTTTCACATACTTGATCCTGTTTATTGTGCCGTCAACACATTGGAAAGTAAACATGACTATGTGAATAAAGTTTCCTAGATTTATCAGACATAGGGTTTTACTGATATGATAATCTACAACAGAGTTTACTTGCATTTGGAGAAGTGCTATGTTCTTTCCAGAGCATTGGTTAAAGTAAGGCTCAGGTTCGATGCATGGAGTATGCATCGGAAGGGACCGATACTGAACTTTGACTTAGATTTATTAAACTTACCGTAATATCTATTCAAGTCAATATCGCCTAGTTGATCCTAGATCAAATGTTCTTAATCCTGTTATGATTAGGCTCAATCTTGAAAGGCTATTCGTGTTCTTTGATTTGTTAGTTAAGCCTACTTTTAGGTCAGGGTGATACGTACATTTTGGGAACACGGTAGTGCAATTGAGTGGGAGCGCTAGCATAAACATGGAATCTATAGCTTCTATCTGGCGAATAGTAAGCAAAGGATGATCTCCTTCGAGCTTGACCAAACGAACATAAATGGTGGAGTATTCATTTCACATAAGCTGAAATATCATTTATACGGGGTCAAGTGTTTTAAGGATAAAATACATTGTAGAGTGTAACGGTAATCTAATCCCTTTACAGTGTAGATCATTCATATAGAGGATCATTGATCACATTAGAATTATAACAATGGATAACTAATGATGCGTATATATGGTGGAACATATAGAGCATTCTATATACTGAGAGTGCAATTCTAAGTTCTATGTGTGGATTCAACGAAGAATTAATAAGTTAGTGAATTTTAGTGCTAAATTCTTGATCTACTTATTGGAAGCTCGGTTATATAGACCCATGGTCCCCGCACTAGTTGAGATAATATTGCTTGTAAGACTCATATAATTGGTTTTGATTAATCAATTATAATTCTCAATTTAGACTATGTCTATTTGTGAATTTTTCACTAAGTAAGGGCGAAATTGTAAAGAAAGAGTTTTAGGGGCATATTTGTTAATTATGATACTTTGTATGGTTCAATTAATAAATATGATAAATGACAATATTATTTAATAATTATTTATAGTTATTAAATAGTTAGAATTGGCATTTAAATGGTTGAATTAGAAAATTGGCGTTTTTGAGAAAATCAGATCCAGAAAAGATAAAACTGCAAAATTGCAAAAAGTGAGGCCCAAATCCACTAAGCATGGTCGGTCACTTTTGTAGGCAATTTAAACTGATATTTTCATTATTTTAATGCCAAATAATTCAATCCTAACCCTAGTGGAATGCTATAAATAGATAGTGAAGGCTTCAGGAAAATTACACTTCTGATTCAGAAAAACCTGAGCCTTCTCTCTCCCTATCTGGCCGACCACTCCCTCTCTCTTTCTTCCCTCTTTAATTTCGAAATTCTTAGTGTAAGAGTAGTGCCCACACACAGCAAGTGGTACCTCAACCATAGTGAGGAAGATCGTGAAGAAAGACTTTCAGCATCAAAGATTCAGAGAAAGAGATCCAGGTGCTGATATTGATAATGCTCTGCTACAGAAAGGAATCAAGGGCTAGATATCTGAACGGAAGGAGTCATTATATTCCGCAGCACCCAATGTAAGGTTTACTAAACTTTATATGTGTTTATTTCATCGTTTTAGAAAGTTCATATTTAGGGTGTTAATCAACATACTTGTGAGTAGATCTAAGATCCTGGTAAAATAATTTCCAATAACCTCAAACTCAATCCAAGAGTAGCTCAAAGTTCTACAACTAACAAGCTCCAAATCCAAGCAATTTCCTAACCAATTTCCTCAAATTCAGCTTGAAAAATCAAGAGGGATAGAAAGGGAGAGAGAGTCGGCCAAGAGAGAGAGAAAGACCAGAATTTCTTATTTTCTCTTTGTCAAAAATCCAATTTCCCAACTCATAACACATAAAGGCCAAATTACTATAATGCCCTTAGGGCCAAATAACCTTCATTTAAGCATACAAGGGCAAAAATGGCCTTTCATGCATATTAAATCCCAATTAAATTTTAGAATATCAAATATCAAATAAAATGCCAATTAATTCAATCCAATTGCATTTCAGGCCCGAACCCAGTTCGGCCCGAAATACCCGGTTGTGATTATACCGCGCCAACCTGTCATAACACACCTAAAAAGACAACACAGACATACTATATAATAATATAGTTCTATTAAGCACGTAATTAAATTAATTTCATCATTTTACCCTTCTCGGGTCATAATTACTAAAATGCCCCTGGCTCACCAACGGGGTCTTAACATATAATTAATCAAATAAATTCCCATATATTGAACTATATAATAATATAATTCCTAAATTATTCATAATTATCTAATTAGAATTTTGCTAATCCATTTCATAATTCTAGGGTATTACACTTACACACTATGATTGAGTATTTGAGTTGCTATGGGTGAGCATGTACTTTTTCACTATAAGGCTCGAAAATAATGAAGAAGGAGAGAGAGGGAGATTTGAAATCTATAGAAGGAGGCTCTCAAGTTTCGAGTTGTCTCACAAAGTTAGGAAAACTAGGATAATAGGTTGGATCAGAATGAGAATCATCTTATTCCTTATATAGGATTTCTCCTAGAGTTTGATTTAAATTATATGGAATTAAAAAAGATAAAAATTGACAAAAATTCTCTTAAGTGGCTAGTCGTACAAAGTGGGTCCCACTAGTTAGAATTTTGTCATTTTATTCAACAATTTATCTTTTCTTTCACTAATGTCATATTTTCTGATTTCAATCCTTTAAATGTCAAAACTATTTATTTAATAATTAAAATTAATTATCAAATAAAATTACTATTTAATTTATTTATTAATTAGACTTAATAAAGTTTCTTAATTAACAAATAAACCTTAAAACATCTTATCTTCACTGTAATATCCCGATAAGCCTAATGGTAAATAATTGGAGTTTATATTATACTATGAGTTAATCAGGTAATTAGTGGGATTATGATCTTACTAATCTATTTCAGTATAAAATTTAAATTTTGCTATAAGTAAGTAAATAATCGTAATTTGTTAATTACGGAGATTTATATAGCATGTGTGAATGTAATATGAGCTATATGTGGAATAAAAATATTTTCAAGTTGGGCGATCCTGGAGACTTAATAAGTGGATACATAAGCGTAATTTGTTAATTACGGGGATTTATTTGAAATACGTGGATATAATATGAGTTATTTGTGAAATAAAAATATTTTCAAGTTTGGCGACCCTAGAGACCCGATTAGAGGCCAAAAATGTCACAACAGTTTTAGTTAGAAATATTGATGAGATTATTGGGATAAGTTGATTTTAAAAATATCGGGGTATTTTAGAGTACTCGAAGTTGGCCAAATACTTTAGAAATAGAAATTTCTTAGTGGCTAAAAAAATAATAAGATAACTATTAATAATAAATTTTTTATTAATATTATTATATTATTATTAATAATATTAATATATTATTATAATATTATTTATATATAAGTTAACGTAAGTTAACTTTTATATATATATATATATATATTAAGTTATCAGTGAAACAGAACAGAACGAACGACGAACGAAATCCTCGTTCTCCCTCCTTTGATAAAACCTTCTCCCCTTATATCTATTTTCTTCAATTTTCAATCCAAAACATAGCGATCTAAGCTCTGGTAGTAGCAGGATAGCAAATCCTTGAAGAGGGAAAGCTTAAGGTATGGTTTAATTTCGTTTTAAGTTTAAAAACAATTGGTTTCGTATAGGGGTTTTGTGAATTAGAATAGTTATGAAGGTTCTGACTTTATAGAATTGTTCTCGGGTAGTCATGGGACTAGTTTCGATATTTTCTTGTTGAATTAGAAGTTATTTTTGAGTTAGAAATCGAGTTTGGAACTTTTTAAAGCTTAGTCCGAACGTTAATGGCGTTTTTCGTTTAAGGGGTCGATTTTTATTTTTGTTACGTAAGGATGGTAGTATTTATGGCATACATGCACCCTGTGAAGTTTGGAGTGATTTGGATAAGTTTTGGTAGTGTTTCGGTGAGTGCGAAAATTGAAATTTTCGTATTTCACAGTTTATAGAAATTCCTAAGAGATCAGAAATCGTATTTTTGTCATAACTTTTGACTTAAGTGTCCGTTTTGGACATTCTATATACCGTTTCGAAGCTTGCAACGAGCTCCACAATATGTGTATGTTTTAGAGCCAAAATATAAGTTTTATTTTAGTGTATTTATACTACGAGGTTTGGTAGAAAACCCTCGATTGTCTTATGTGAATATAAGCAGTGTTTTGGGATAAACACTTATTGGTTTATCGTTGTTGTGACATAGGGCCGAGATCATCGGGGATAGTTCTCCACTTAGGTTGGCTAAAATATATGAATCTGGATTAAAGGTAAGAAAAGTATATTGTACTGCATAGTACGTTGTATGTAATACAGTTAGTATTGTTATGAATTGATCAATATTGAGATATAGTTAATATTGTTATATATAGAAAAGTATATTGTACTGCATAGTACGTTGTATGTAATACAATTAGTATTGTTATGAATTGATCAATATTGAGATATAGCTAATATTGTTATATATTGAAAAGTATATTGTACTGCATAGTACGTTGTATGTAATACAATTAGTATTGTTATGAATTGATTAATATTGAGATATAGTTAATATTGTTATATATTAAAAAGAATGATTGGTTGAGTATTGATAATGTGATAATATTATGCATGTGATATGTGGGCTCACCTGATTAGGTGATGCGATTTTCCTGGCGACGTACTGGGCGTAAGTACGTGCGTCAGTGACATGATAAGTACCGGGCGTAGGTACGAGCTCGTCTAATTAGACGATGCGATATATTGGTGCCAGATTGTGGCACGGGCTCACCTGATTAGGTGATGCAATTATATGATATATGGGTGCAGCTTTTTGGGCATAGGCTCACCTGATTAGGTGATGCAGTTATGCGACATATGGGTGCCAGGCTATGGCACGGGCTTGCCTGATTAGGCGATACAATACAAGATCATCAGATTAAAGCATCGACTTGCCTAATTAGGCAACATGATGTCATGAAGATGGTTGCTTTATGAGGTAACATATATATTATTTATATGATTAAATGAATATGAATTCCATTATTGGTATAATGGTTTTGTATTACCAAATATCTGTATACTAATGTTTATTCGTGGCAGATGCCAGTAGTGATTTGGATTTCATCTTATGAACAAAGTGTGATGGTTTGATTCTTATTGTGTATAAATGACAATATTCGAATAATAAGCTATATGATTGTTATTATTACTTTTATTGCTGAGTCCTTGTGACTCACGGGTGCTATGTGGTGCAGGTAAAGGCAAAGAAAAGCTAGATCAACCATGAGGTGGCAGTCTTCTCCAGCAATGTACATATTGACCTCGCCGGCCTGCGTGCCGAGTTGCCAGGAGTTATTTTAGACTGGATTTATCTGTTGTGTATTTGATTTTATGTTTAAATGGTTGTCGTATATATTTTTTTAGTAAAACTTTTTACAACAGGGATTCCCGGAACACACTTTTTATGCCGTTATAATGTCCATTTTCAGTGTTTTATTTTAGTCAAGTTTTTAATATTATCACGGTTTTTAATAATTAATTATTCTATTAGTATTAAACTAGTTTATAAAATCACACACGTGGCGTCCCTATAGATCATTCTTGAAGTACCAACTTACATCATTCTTCTTTGGGCAATCCCAAATGTTTCAATCTTTCAAATAAATTGAGTTGATCCATTTGACCCATAAGCATTCCTCTTTCTTAGCAAGAGTCCAAAGATGCTTTGCCAAAAGAGCCTTGTTCCACTTTTTCCCTTCCCGAAAGCCTATTCCTCCAAGATCCATTTTAATTTTTTAGTTTGTTTGTTCTGTCATTTGTTAACATCTAATTTTATATATATATATATATATAAAATGTAAAAAAATTTAGAATTCAAAACTAATCAGACACTCCTTCATCTGATTAAAAATAAATTATAATTTATAACTTGTTTTAATTTGTATTTTCCTCTTTTTTTTTTTAACAAAAGGAAACTTTTTATCCAAAAGAACAAACCAAATACAATACAAAGGCAGGAGGCAAAAACCAACTGCCACGAAAAGAACAAGAGCAGCTCCAACTATTGACTACACTTAATACATAGCGATCTTTTTTCTTTTGACTAGTGCAGTGAAAACCAAAGACTCTAGCCTTAACAATACATTTTATCTCCTTACTAAAAGAATAAGCTAAATTACAAACAACATTAGAAAGACGGTCATTCCTATTTTTCCACATTAGATAAAGAGAGGCAGAAGTGACTGCATTCATGATCATTGAGGCTAAGTCTGCTTTGGCAGGCAGAGTTCGTTGATGAAGCTCACTGAGATTATTCGGCCAGTTCAGATTACCTGACCAACTTTCCACAAGATCAATCAGTTTTTTCGTAAAGATGCACTCCATAAATAAATGACTATGAGTCTCCGGAGCATCTTCACAAACCACGCATAGACCTGAAGGAATGGGGAGGAATCTGCTCAAGATCTCGGGTAAGCAGTTGTTCATTAATGATTTGCCAAAAAATAAATCTATGCTCAGGAACTATGAGTTTATGCCAAACCGTAGCTGCATAAGGTGTCTTGGCAGCCCCAATCAACTCATTACAGAACTTGTTAACTTTGAATTTGCTTCCTTTAGCAGCCTGGTTCAACATGCTACTATTTGTCGCGCTTCTAATCTTCAAAAGTTTCTTAAAGTACCAACTCAGGTCTAGTTTTATCGGAAAGGACCACACATCCTGCTCCTTTAAGTAAATGGAATTGATCCATTTCACTCAAATGTTGTCTTGTTTGTTCGAGAGAGCCCACAAGTGTTTAGCTATCATGGCCATGTTCCACTTTTTTACTTCCCTAAACCCAATACCACCAAATTGTTTAGGAAGACAAACTTTTTCCCATGAAGGGAAGTGAAGCTTGCTCCTATTACCATTCACACCCCAAAGAAAATCACGACACTTCTTATCAACAGCTGCAACGATTTTTTGGGGTAAAATGAAAAGGCTCATCCAAAAGGCAGAACCAAATGGATTAACTGAGCACGGCCAGCAAAGGAAAGGTTCCTGCTTGCCCACCCATTTAACTTCAAACTGAGCTTATCCAAAATAACACCACAATCCGAGGCCTTCCATTTAGTCGGTCTGAGGTGCACACCCAAATACTTGAGAGGAAAGGACCCTTCTTCCATTTGAGTTATATCCAAGACTTTGCTTTTGATTTCCTCCTTAACCCCCCCCCCCCCCCCCCCCCAAAAAAAAAAAAAAAATAGACATGGGATTTCTTTTTATTAACTGCTAGACCTGTCGCTTGACAAAATTCTTGAAAGGGTTCATTGACTAACTCAACAGACTTCAAATTTCCTTTACAGAAAATTATGAGATCATCAGCAAAGCAAAGGTTCGTTAATCTCAGATTCTTACAAAGAGGATGATTGTATGATTGTATTTTGTTTTGCTTGTTAAAGTATTAAGATTCTATTTGGACTTTGTTATTTAAAAATTAACTTTTTTTAAATATATTTATTAATCTTTTGTCGGGTTAATCGCTTTTTTTTTTGTAACGCACATATGTGTGGTGGTTTACGGTTAATGCAAAAAAAAAAAAAAAAATAGCCATGTGGTTATAATTTTCACATAACCACACTTTGTGGGTTGATTAAAAAATTTATATTTTCTTCGTTCGTTCGCACCACACTCACCTTTACTACTGATACTTGCCCTACTCTATCTGAAGGACCAACAAAAGGTATTAATGCTATAGGAGATTTCCCAGGCTCACCAAGACAAAGGTATGATCCTTTTTCAAACACTTGCAACGAATGACGGCAAGACTGTGGGAGCATACGAGAATCTTGCCGAATTGAATTTTTTGGTGAAACTTGAATCTGCTATTGAAACTGATTGGTAATATTCGCTAATTCCTTGATCAAATCTTCAACGGAAGAACCTTGACCTTATGTTGCAATAGGTGGTGCTTGTAGATGTCTAAGTGCAATAGGTGGTCTACTTGGTGCAACTTGTTACTGGTTTCCATAACAAAAATTAGGATAGTCTCGCCATTTTTGATCGAGGAGCGGACTGTGGGAGCATAGGGGAATCTTGTCAAATTGAATTTTTCAGTGAAGCTTGAATCTGCTGTTGAAACTGATTGGTAATATTCGCTAATTCCTTGATCAAATCTTCAACGAAAGAACCTTGACCTTATGTTGCAATATTAATGACAACTGTATTTATTTTATTAGGAAATTACTCCATATACTATTTTTTAACTTTTTTTTTTTTCAAATTTATAATTTGAGTTTCTAAGGTGATTTCTCCAGTAGTTTCTATGTGGGTTGCTATACGAATTTTGATTGCAATTTAAGTCGCTCCGTTAATTGCAATAGAGATTTCTACGTAAATTCTATAAAACTACACAAAAAAAAAAATAAATAAAATAAAAATAAAAAAAAACCGTTGTTTTTTTTTTTTTTCACTAGTACCTTTTCCCATGACATTTTTGTTTAATTAGAAAAATTCGTGAATCTTCTCCCCCTATTTCTATCCTTTTAAAAGAGCATAAAAGATAAAACTAGAGAAAATTAAATCAAATGCAAAACAAATAAAATTCAGACATTATTCTTTGCAGGACCTTATTTTCCAGTTACAACAAATTATTTTTTAAAAAAAAAATGCATAAAAACAAAAACAAAACAAAAAAAATCCTATTTAACCGTTTTTTTTTTGGGGGGGAACAGTTGGGGTGGGAATTACCCAATAATAATGATGATGCAGTAGCTAATAGAAAGAAAGCAAAATTTCACAATTGAACTTTGGAATGTACTTCATAAATTCATATAATTGGCCTAACCTTGGCATAACAACAATTGTTGTAGATCAGATCAACACTCCTTAATCTACATCAAACAAATACAAGAAATTATCTTTGTACAAGTTTGGTGGCTGTAAAGCAGGCAGTCTTCGGCCATTTCTACATTGCAACACCTCAAGCAACAAAGACGTTTAGCTCAAATCTAAATTCTTTCTTTCCTTTTTTAAGTAAAGAAGATAATAAATAGATAAGACACACAGAGCATATGAACATCAACTTATAATGTTAAGCTACATAGAACACTGCCAAGTTACATACTGATTATCAGTATTTATTTAACATTAATCACGTGTCCCCGAGATAAGTTAAATCCGGGGATACGCAGAACCTGTTTAGTAAGGAACAATCGATTCAATAAGTTCTTGGAGTGGTGCAAGCTCCTTCTTGTCTATCAGTCCAAATTCCTGCAGACAAAATTATAGAGAAATAATTAGCATAAAACAAAGAGAAGAAACTTGATACTTTTATTTTATTTTTTAATTTTTGGGAGAGAAGAAACTTAATACGGTATATAGGTTAATAAACACATTTCAAAAACTTCAGCATCATTTTTCATTAGGTATATCCGTTCCATTTCCTTTTAGCTTTTATGTCCACTGGATCCATTTTGTTAAGCCCATCTACTTTTCTGCATACTTTTAAGCAGAATACTACACCCCTTTGTACTATTAAAAGGCTAAGCCAATTAATTTGTCATTCAGCAAAAAAAAAAATGTCAAAATGAAATAAGCTCATCACTAGGTGAGGCCTTCTTTTATAATTTCATGACTGAGTAAATATGATTTAGCAGAAAAGCTAAAATGGATGGGGAGAGAAAAATGGGTTTTGCTTTATTTTTTATGTTAATGAAAAATTGTTGGAGTATAACTTATGTTAGAGAGAGAGAGAGAGAGAGCTTACACAGGTAAAAAGTATGAAATGCTTAAAGCAAGTATTTAGATGAGCCTCCTCCTTCAGACTCACAATCTTCTGAAAGTGAGAGTGATAAATGTGGGCATATACACGGAATAGTCTTTTAAATATTGTCTTGACAACTTCCCTGAAGTTAGTGGGAAATGGTGCACCTACAAAAACATTTCAAACAGGTAATTGATATGCTATTTAAATTGATCACAGCAGTCGCATTTCATATTAAAACAAAAACCAAAATTCAAGGGCAAGAAATGGGTAGATAAACAAATAAAACTCCACAATATTTTTCTACGTCAAAAATAAAAGATCGAACAGAAATGTATACCAAGTTTTTGAGGAAATATTGATTCATCATCAAGTTGAGATTCAATCCAGTCCATTAAGTATTCAACATATTTTGGAGCCGAAACCTCAATAGGCTTCTTGATTTGTACGCCATCTGCCCATCTATACTCATACCTGGGAAATTTAATGTGCACAGTGGAGGAATTCAACAATATGATAAACACTTAGAAAACTATCAAAACACTTTGCCAGAATAATAGTACATAAAGGTCAACAGCATAACTGATGCTATGACTTTCCTTTTAGGAAAAGAAAAACACTGAAAAAAAAAGAAAGAAAAGAAAAGAAAAAAAGGCAAATAAAAAGTTCAGGTATCTGTACTTTGGGCCAGCAGTCATTGTAGGACAATTCTCCGCAGTACAGAACTCTGTGAGGGTGCCATATAGCAAATTCACCTGATTGAAGAAATCTACAGCTGGAATTCAAAGAAAAAGCTATTCAGAAATTTAACAGACAATAAAAAGTGCAGATGAAACAGAAGAGAAAGCATCTAAACAGATAATAATATTGCAATAAGGGGGGAGAGAGATACTGTTGACAGCAAGCCACTCGTTTAGGTCTTCCCCAGTTGGGAGTTTTACTGCTTCCCTAAGATTTCCACTACCCAAAGTGGCATCGATGTGCTTTCTAAGCTGAGCTCCCTGCATCAAATAAGAATAGTATAATGATATAGCAAAAGGCTAGAGTAGGATATACTCCTAAATAAGGGTAGACACTTCAAACTATCAACCAGAGTGAAAATAAGAGACGAAATGAAACAAAAAAAGGAAATAAATAACAAAAACTGCCAGTCTTAATCAGTCATGGTGTAACAGATTTTGCAATACTAAAGAAACTGAAAGCCTAAACATAAACAGAAACATCTACGTTAAATTCCATTATGCAGGATATAATTGAAAACTGTAAGTTGTAAAGGAGCTAACCTTACTACCAGAGGGAGCACTCTTTTTAGGCCGAAATGTCCTTTGGTTTCTGCTCAGACAATTGAAACTTAAGAATAAAAAACTGCAACAATTTGAATACTGATGGAAAACAACAATATAAAATCATCTGCAATGCAATTAGGTGACCGGCAGACAACCCAAGAGTAGATAAGAGCAATTGTAATAACAAAAGTAACCATCAAGTAGGCAAGTATAGGAACCTTATCAATGTATGTATAAGATGTCAAAGTACACAAAAACTCTCCAAAAAAGTACTTGATTCTCTCTCGCTTGAATACTAAATATAACTCAAGCCCCAGCACAACTTTCTACGCCTTCACCCATATTAATGTACTTCCACACATTGTAACAATATCAACCAGGTCGGTGATTATAAAAACTTCATCATCACAGTTCTCCAGCAATAAGACCTCTAAAACTTGTGCCAACCGATTTGATACTAAGAACCCTAAAACACAGCTTAGTACTACAATTCCTTACAATAAAAATAGAGATAAATCCTTTCCAAATTTTAACAATATCCCAGCTATAACTGCAGCCTATAACTCTGAAAACCCGTTAGCTGACTGGATAAAGTGACCTTTGAAATCCCATTCCCAGGTCAGGGGTTGAGCATCACCCTGAAGTATCAATCTATTGCAACCTAAAATTCTAACTTAGTCATAGAACACGCATCAGAAATGCACATCAACAATTACTTTAAATCAATTTTTGGCAACACTAACATACAATTACACACAAAACATCTTTAGTTACATTATAACTACATATATGCATATCGAATTGCCCTTTTTGACTTCTATGGTTATTTGCAATAAATTAAAGCCATATCAAATTATTATTCAACATATTGAATCAAAAGCATGCCCTCTTTAATTGAACCAACAAACACCATTATACAAACAGATCACTAAAAAATAAAATTAGTATCCAATACTGACTATATCCAAATCCATAACCGAAATCGCCAAATAAACTTGTAATTCAGATCAACATAAGTGCAAAGGTTACGAAGACATTAAATCTGTAAATCACAGAGAAAGAAACACCAAAAATTACGATTCTGACATTGAATGATCTAATTTTGATTGATCGCATGCAATAATAATAATAAAAACAGAAAATACAATGTAGAAAAAGGAAAACGGAAAGATCTCAATTGGTACTCGCCTGCCCAAACCGAAGAGACTCATGGCTTGAAGGGCGAGGAAGAGAGAGATGGATTGATGATGGTGAGTTATTACTCCTTTTCTCAGGTTATATATTCTGAGTCAGAAGAAAAAGATGCCTTTTCTTCTCTTTATTATCTGCTAATTAATTAATTAATTAATTAAGAAACTTACATCGTACCTCTAAAATATAATTACATTATCGCCCCTATTTAAAATAATAACAACAATAATAATATTATTAGTTTTTTTTTTACCCATGAATTTATCATACGACCAAATAATGTTCTCTCATATGCGCTTGTTAAAAACAGTCCAATATAATATACCTGTACAAAAATGCTCATTTCTTTATGTTTTGTTAGATTTACTTAGCTGTTTAATTGGTGATATGATATTTTAAAAAGGGAAATTATAGTAAATGGTCTCAAATTATAGTATCTTAGTTTATGTTCTCTTTTCAAAAAAATATAGCAAATGGTCCTAAATCATAAGACTATGTTAGTAAATGTTCTTATTTCAATTTTTATTTTTTGTTTTTTATTTTTTTAGAATTAGAAGCAAATTATTTAAACATTATGGTATATCTATATTAGTTTTGTTAAAATCTTTTTTATTTTAAAGTTATGTCAATTTTTTTAATTTTTTATGAGTTGTTTTGGGTTGTTGGTATATAGATTTTGTTGTACGGTATATTTCTATTTTCATTGCATTTCGTATATTCTTATTCTTAGATGATATTTATTTTTTATTATGATATATATAATAGTGGTATATAATTTTATTAGCATAATAAAAATATTTTAATGTATGTATATAATTTTATTGTCATGCTACATATATTTAATTATTATTTTTATATTTTTTGATTGTATGATTATTTATTTTAAATAATATTTAATTAGTTTTTATTTTATTATATACAATGGTCATGGTATATATATTTTAATTGTGGTATATAATTTGGTTAGTATAGTATACATACATATATATATGTATTAGTAATCTATATTTTTATTATTATTATTATTTTTTGTATATATGTTTTGGTATATGGTATATGTATTTTTTGTTATACGGTATATAATTTTTTTAAATAATATTTAAGTTTTATTTTCTATTGTACTTTTGTTGACATGATATATAATTTTATTAGCATCCTATATATTTTTATTTTAATTTGTTGTTATTATTATATATATTTTTATTGTAAGGTATATATTTTATGTTATATGGTATATAAGTTTTATTGTATAGTATATCATTTTATTTTAGATAATCCATGTTTAGTTTTTATTTTAGTATACATAAAGGTGATATATAATTTTGTTAATATGATATATATAATTTTTTTTAATAATATTATATTATTTTGTTTTATTTTTTATTGTAGGTATATACGTTTTATTGTATGGTATATGATTTTTGTTGTCTATAATATATTATTTATATTCAATATGATATTTAGTTTCTATTTTATTGTATATAAATTTTTGGTATGTATTCATATTTTAATGTTGATATATATAATTTTGTTAGCATGATGTATATATTTTTTGAGTATTAATTTAGTATTGTTATAATTTCTTTGTGGTATATAATTTTATTACTACGGTATATTAATTTTCTGTACTACGATATATCTAATACTGCTGTATATATTTAAATGATCTAATATATTTATTTATTTTTGTTACAATATAATAATATGCAATACTAAAAAAATTATGTAACTTAATTTTGTTATTATATATATTTTTTTAAAAAAAAAAAATCTGTGATAAATCTATTTTTATAATTTTTATTAGCTAATTTATTAGAGTTGGTCATTTTCTTAATTTTTTTAAAAAGTGGACATTTACTAACTTAGTTACTAAATTTAGAACCATTTTCCATCTCAAACCTTTCAAAAAAGAGTATAAAAGTAATCGAATTTAGGAGAAAAAGAAAGAGACTAACATTAAAATACAAATCTTTAGAGCATAAAAGTTATAATTGTGGTGTATATATATTTTAAGCTCATATTATAAAAGTAAACGTATATAATTGATTTAAATTAGATTAATTTGTTTGTACCTTATACATTTTTTTTTTCCTTTTTGAAATGTTTTGTACCTTATATATTGAAATGCAATTACAAAATTTAAGTTAAATATAATAGTGAGTCCTTTTTTGAACTAAATTTGTTATAAAATTCATACCATGTATTAGACCATCTCTATACAAGATGTAAAATGTTTGCTAAATTTAGCACAAAAATAAATTTATTTAATTCACTATTTATAATTATATTTTAATACATAATATATAAAATAAATAAAAAATTTATTATTACTCATTATCATTTATTATTTTATTAAAAATATACAAAAATTATTATTTATTATTTTTTATTGTTTAAATAATGGTAATATGGTTATTGACCTCACTTCTAGCCAACGACAGTGAGTTAAGATAAAGCGATTAGATAAAATAAATAATAAAAAACAAAAACAACAAGTAAAGAGAACACCAGAAACTCCCAACTCTAGAGAGAGAAAGTCTACAGAGAGAAGCTCTGACCTTGTTTTTTTGAACATGAAAAATGAACTAAGGGAGCTCTCCTTTTATAGATAAAGGAGGCCCACAAAAATAGGAGATAAAATACAAATAGTGTTTTCCACCGTTGATGATGATCTAATGGTGAAAATTAGATTCTAGTGGTGTTGTCTGATTTTTTATGTTTGGCAAGTCTCGCTACGAGTTACTCGGAGCTTATTTTTGTAACTCCCATGAGAGTGAATTTTGACGACAATAGCTTTAAAATTTTGATTGGTTTGTGAGACATGACTTGATAGAGAGCTTAAATAGCTTCAAAATGAAAGTTGAATCGCGTCAATCGAATGAAAATTGAGTGGGTTGTGGTCGTTTTATTAAGTCAGTACAAGTTTTAGCGCCCATGTTGACATCCAGCGCCCAAGTTGACATCTGATGTCAACCTAGACAATGTAAAAGTGTAGAAACGTTCAAGGGAAGTCCTTTGAGATGCCCAAGTGATGGTTTGACACTCCTTAGTCCTTTTATATGTTTTGATGAAGCTGGTCACACATTCTCGAAGATGTTGCTGTTTTGTAGAAACAGAAGATTTGAAACTTCCGGGTTCTAAATGAGCAAAAATTGAAGTTGTGAATTTGGTTGGTCTGACTTCATGGTGTTGGGTTTTATGCCCTAAATAAAACTCATTTCAATATAATCAGATTTACTTATTAATATAGATCAGAAATAACATTTAATGTTGCATGGTTCACATGATTTATTTCATGATTATATGTACATAATGTATGAATTCATCTGAAACCCTTTTCACATACTTGATCCTGTTTATTGTCTTTGTCGGCCAAGACATTGGAAAGTAAACATGACTATGTGAATAAAGTTTCCTAGATTTATCAGACACAGGGTTTTACTGATATGATAATCTACAACAGAGTTTACTTGCATTTGAAGAAATGCTATGTTCTTTCCAGAGCATTGGTTAAAGTAAAGCTCAGGTTGGATGCATGGAGTATGCATCGGAAGGGACCGATATTGAACTTTGACTTAGATTTATTAAACTTACCGTAATATCTATTCAAGTCAATATCCCCTAGTTGATCCTAGATCAAATGATCTTAATCCTGTTATGATTAGGCTCGATCTCGAGAGGCTATTCGTGTTCTTTGATTTGTTAGTTAAGCCTACTTTTGGGTCAGGGTGATGCGTACATTTTGGGAACACGTGTAACACCCTAACTAGCATAGGCGTATTACATGATTTTTAAACATACTGTGCAGCTCGTTGCTAATCAACGAGGTTTATGGAAATCGTGATTAATTAAAATTTTTGCTTTTTAATTAAACTTATAAAATATTTATACAAAAATACTCGGGATCCTGATTACAAAACATTTACAAAAGTTCACTGACTATAAAAAATACTTGTCGCTTAGCGACTAATTACAAAAATAGCCTTGCTGTCATGAGGATCGTATGCTCAGGCCTAACCGCCCCAACATGTACAATCTTCACCGGCTCGCTCTCACGGTCCTTCAGCTTTAGCCTTGCCCTTACCTACACATAAACATAGCACTGTGAGTCGACAGACTCAGTAAGAAAAGCATAATCAAATATCATACATAAATCCCGAGTTATGATCAGACGCCCATACCCCTGACCATAACCCTAACTGCCGTGTCCCACATGATACTGGGTCCTGAACGTTCATAAGACGGTACTATTGACGAGTAACAGCCTATACTCGGTACACTGGTCATACTCCAGCTGCTAGTCATACTCTAGCCTGTACCGATGTGTTATAGTATCAGCCTATACTCAGTACACTGGTCATACTCCAGCTGCTAGTCATACTCTAGCCTGTACTGATGTGATACGTCAAATAGTACAGAACCACCAACCCTAGTATCAGCCTATACTCGGTACACTGGTCATACTCCAGTTGCTAGTCCTACTCTAGCCTGTACCGATGTGATACAGTGTCAGCCTATACTCGGTACACTGGTCATACTCCAGCTGCTAGTCATACTCTAGTCTGTACCGATGTGACACAGTCGGATGGTTCGAAGCCAACATACATATCTAATGTAATCTAACAGGCTTCCTACATGCACGCTAAACATGTAATATATATGCATACTGTTATACTAATCTTACCTCAATTCCGAATTCAGGTGTGCCGGTCAACCTGACTGGAACGAACTGCGCGGCGGTTTACAGGCTCCTAAACCATAACAATCACAACACTAATAAGTGATACGCTAAATAACTTCCCGGGGACTTAAACTAGAAACTAAAAGTTTCCCTATCGACAAAAAACATGGCAATACCCCAAATAACATAAAAACGAGAAAATCTAGGTTTCTGAAAATCACCCAACCGGCAGACCGGTTGCCCAACCGAAATTCCGGTTCTGGGAATTTTCAGAACCCCATCCGGAATTCAGGATGCACAACCGGAATTCCGGTTCCTCGAAGGAAATATTCAAAAATTCATACTTTGCTCAAATCAAATCCAATTCACCCCAAACCTTCCAGACCTTTTCTAAATACCCCAAAGAACGTTTCTAAAGCATCTACACAGTCCAGAACACACAGATATCAAAAATGCCATTAAAGCTCCAAGCTTTGAGTTCAAAACTCAAACTTGGTTAAATTTAATTAACATGCATCCAAATCAGTTCAAACCTATTTAAACATGCATAATATAACCTCTGAAAACACAAGAAATCGACCTCAACAAACACAGCAACAATACTCACAAATTCATTTGAAAAACCATAGCTTTTGAACAAGAAAATTGTCAAACTAGAGCAAGGATAACTAGCATGCATTTTAACCTATCTAATTACATTTAATTCAGCATTTTAAACATAGAAACAACAACAACAACTAACAGCAGCAACAACATTAAAACCATACATGCATTACTCATTTTTTCATCATTTTCAACAAACTTAAAGAAGAAATGATTAGAAGCTAACCTAGCTTGATTAGAACACCAAAAAGAGTTGAAATCACAAGGAAAAATCCAAGGTCCCTTGCTGCACAAAGAGGCCGAAAGAGAGAGAGAGTCTAGAGAGGAAATGGTTTGATTTTTCTTTTTCTAAATTTTTCTAACTTTAAGACTTTGAATAAAAAGAGTAAACATGCAACCCAACCCTTTATTTCAGCCAATAATTAACATTACTAAACATATAATTTAACTAAATAAAGTCCACTAAAGGACAAAACAATAATGGGGCAAATTGACCATTTTGCCCCTTCACACTAAAATAACATAAAGAGCACTAAAGGGGGTATTTTTGGGAAATTCTAAATTCCCGGCCAATCCCGACATTCCCAATGTCTAATAAACCGTCCCACAATACTAACATACTAAGTTGTGATTTTACTGAGCCAAACACCGAGTTCCATGTTACCGGGCACCGGAAATGCAAAATTATGAAAATCACTAAATGACATATAATGCATTCCAGAATTCAACAATAACAGTATAAATAATTATTTAAATAGCTATAAATAATTTTCCATAATTAAACATGATTAACAGCTAATTTCCAAATTAAACTAAGCGGTCTTTACAACACGGTAGTGCAATTGAGTGGGAGCGCTAACATAAACATGGAATCTATAGCTTCTATCTGGCGAGTAGTAAGTAAAGGATGATCTCCTTTGAGCTTGACCAAACAAAAATAAATGGTGGAGATCTCATTTCACATAAGCTAAAATATCATTTATACGGGGTTAAGTGTTTTAAGGATTAAATACATTGTAGGGTGTAACGGTAATCTAATCTCTTTACAGTGTAGATCATTCATATAGAGGATCATTGATCAAATTAGGATTATAACAATGGATAACTAATGATGTGTCTATATGGTGGAACATATAGAGCATTCTATATACTGAGAGTGCAATTCTAAGTTCTATGCGTGGATTCAACGAAGAATTAATAAGTTAGTGAATTTTAGTAATAAATTCTTGATCTACTTATTGGAAGCTCGGTTATATAGACCCATGGTCCCCGCACTAGTTGAGATAATATTGCTTGTAAGACTCATATAATTGGTTTTGATCAATCAATTATAATTCTCAATTTAGACTATGTCTATTTGTGAATTTTTCACTAAGTAAGGGCGAAATTGTAAAGAAAGAGTTTTAGGGGCATATTTGTTAATTATTATACTTTGTATGGTTCAATTAATAAATATGATAAATGACAATATTATTTAATAATTATTTATAGTTATTAAATAGTTAGAATTGGCATTTAAATGGATGAATTAGAAAATTGGCGTTTTTGAGAACATCAGATGCAGAATTGAGAAAACTGCAAAATCCAAGTAAGGCCCATTACTCTACATGGCCGGCCACTTGGAATGAATTTTTAAACTGATCTTTTCATTATTTTAATGCCAAATAATTCAAACCTAACCCTAGTGGAATGCTATAAATTGATAGTGAAGGCTTCAGGAAAATTACACTTTTCTTCTGACTTTTCATTCAGAAAAAACTGAGCCTCTCTCTCTCTCCCTATCTTTGGCCGACCACTCCCTCTCTCTCTTCTTCCCTGAGATTTCAAAATTCTTAGTGTTAGAGTAGTGCCCACACACAGCAAGTGATACCTCAATCATAGTGAGGAAGATCGTGAAGAAAGACTTTCAGCAAGAAGGAGTTTCAGCACTAAAGAATTAGAGAAAGAGATCCAGGTTCAGATATTGATAATGCTCTGCTACAGAAAGGAATCAAGGGCTAGATATCTGAACGGAAGGAGTCATTGTTGGAATTTATTTTACCAGGATCTTAGATCTACTCACAAGTATGTTGATTAACATCCTAAATATGAACTTTCTAAAATGATGAAATAAACACATATAAAGTTTAGGAAGCCTTACATTGGGTGCAGCGGAATTAAATGACTCCTTCCGTTCAGATATCTAGCCCTTGATTCCTATTTGTAGCAGAGCATTATCAATATCTGAACCTGGATCTCTTTCTTTTGATGCTAAAACTCCTTCTTGCTGAATGTCTTTCTTCACGATCTTCCTCACTATGATTGAGGTATCACTTGCTGTGTGTGGGCACTACCCATACACTAAGGATTTTCGAAATTGAAGGAAGAAGAAAGAGAAAGTGGGTTCGGCCAAAGATAGGGAGAGAGAGAGGCTCAGTTTTGTTCTGAATCAGAAGTGTCAGAAGAAAAGTGTAAATTTCCTGAAGCCTTCACTATCTATTTATAGCATTCCACTAGGGTTAGATTTAAATTATTTGGCATTAAAATAATGAAAATATCAGAGGTAAAAACCCTACAAAAGTGGCCGGCCCCTACATAGTGGATTTGGGCCTCACTTTTTACAATTTTGTAGTTTTATCTTTTCTGCATCTGATTTTCTCAAAAACGCCAATTTTCTAATTCAACCATTTAAATGTCAATTCTAACTATTTAATAACTATAAATAATTATTAAATAATATTGTAATTTATTCATATTTATTAATTGAACCATACAAAGTATCATAATTAATAAATATGCCCCTATAAACTCTTTCTTTACAATTTCGCCCTTACTTAGTGAAAAAATTCACAAATAGACATAGTCTAATTTGAGAATTATAATTGATTAATCAAGACCAATTACATGAGTCTTACAAGCAATATTATCTCAACTAGTGCGGGGACCATGGGTCTATATAACCGAGCTTCCAATAAGTAGATCAAGAATTTAGCACTAAAATTCACTAACTTATTAATTCTTCGTTGAATCCACGCATAGAACTTAGAATTGCACTCTCAGTATATAGAATGCTCTATATGTTCCACCATATAGACACATCATTAGTTATCCATTGTTATAATCCTAAGGTGATCACTGATCCTCTATATGAATGATCTACACTGTAAAGGGATTAAATTACCGTTACACCCTACAATGTATTTTTTCCTTAAAACACTTGACCCCGTATAAATGATATTTCAGCTTATGTGAAATGAGTACTCCACCATTTATGTTCGTTTGGTCAAGCTCGAAGGAGATCATCCTTTGCTTACTATTCGCCAGATAGAAGCTATAGATTCCATGTTTATGCTAGCGCTCCCACTCAATTGCACTACCGTGTTCCCAAAATGTACGCATCACCCTGACCCAAAAGTAGGCTTAACTAACAAATCAAAGAACACGAATAGCCTCTCGAGATTGAGCCTAATCATATCAGGATTAAGATCATTTGATCTAGGATCAACTAGGCGATATTGACTTGAATAGATATTACGGTAAGTTTAATAAATCTAAGTCAAAGTTCAATATCGGTCCCTTCCGATGCATACTCCATGCATCCAACCTGAGCTTTACTTTAACCAATGCTCTGGAAAGAACATATCACTTCTCCAAATGCAAGTAAACTCTGTTGTAGATTATCATATCAGTAAAACCCTATCTCTGATAAATTTAGGAAACTTTATTCACATAGTCATGTTTACTTTCCAATGTGTTGACGGCACAATAAAAAGGATCAAGTATGTGAAAAGGGTTTCAGATGAATTTATACATTATGTACATATAATCATGAAATAAATCATGTGAACCATGCAACATTAAATGTTATTTCTGATCTATATTAATAAGTAAATCTGATTATATTGAAATGAGTTTTATTTAGGGCATAAAACCCAACAGTCATTACATTCCGCTGCACCCAATGTAAGGTTTACTAAACTTTATATGTGTTTATTTCATCGTTTTAGAAAGTTCATATTTAGGGTGTTAATCAACATACTTGTGAGTAGATCTAAGATCCTGGTAAAATAATTTCCAACAACTGGCCTCAGAGCCATGTTAATTGATTTACTTGCAAGAAATTTGGACTTTAAAACAATTTGTTTGATGTTTTGGATGGTATCATGTTGTATTGAGTGTTATTTGATGATTGATTGATGTTTGTGAATTTTCGTAAAAAATAATTGAATATTTGTTTCTGGAATTATTTTTATTGGATAGTATGGAAAAAATTAAGCAAGTTACTTTTTTACAGAACTCAATTTCGATTTAATTTGAATTAGTTATGATTTTTTGAAGTTTCAGAAAAATCAAGGTTGAGCATCAGAACCTGCGAAAAATTATGTTACCGGGCACCGGAAATGCAAAATTATGAAAATCACTAAATGACATATAATGCATTTCAGAATTCAACAATAACAGTATAAATAATTATTTAAATAGCTATAAATAATTTTCCATAATTAAACATGATTAACTGCTAATTTCCAAATTAAACTAAGCAGTCTTTACAACTATTCCCCCCTTATTTTGTCCCCGAAATCTAACCTGAATAACTCTGGATATTGAGCTCTCATATCTGACTCTAGCTCCCAGGTGGCTTCCTCCACCTTGCTGTTTCTCCAGAGTACTTTGACCAATGCTATGGTCTTATTCCGAAGGACTTTATCCTTTCTATCCAAGATCTGCACTGGCTGTTCTCCGTAAGACATATCTGGCTGTAGTTCAAGGCTCTCATAATTGAGTATATGAGAGGGGTCTGAAACGTATTTTCTCAACATAGAGACATGGAATACGTTGTGAACTGCTGATAAAGCTGGAGGCAATGCTAACCGGTATGCCACTTGACCTATCTTCTCGAGAATCTCGAAAGGTCCTGTAAATCTAGGGCATAATTTGCCTCTTTTCCCGAAACGTTTGATCCCCTTCATTGGAGATACCCGTAAAAACACATGGTCCCCTACTCGGAACTCAATATCTCTGCGTTTCGGATCTGCGTAACTTTTCTGTCTACTCTGTGAGGTAAGCATTCTAGCTTTTAATTTCTCTATTGCCTCATTGGTCCGCTGCACTGACTCTGGACCTAAGTACTTCCTCTCCCCTGTCTCATCCCAGTGGATGGGAGATCTACACTTCCTACCGTATAACAGTTCATAGGGGGCCATCCCTATCGTATTCTGATAACTGTTGTTGTAAGAAAATTCTATCAACGGTAGGTATTTATTCCAAGAGCCTTCAAAATCCATAACACAGGCTCGTAACATATCCTCCAATATCTGAATTGTCCTTTCGGACTAACCATCTGTCTGAGGATGGAATGCTGTACTGAATTTTAGTTTTGTACCCATTGCTCGTTGCAAACTCTGCCAAAACTTGGAGGTGAACTTCGGATCTCTATCCGAAACTATAGACTTCGGTACCCCGTGAAGTCTTACAATCTCTCTAACATACAATTCTGCCAACTGATCCACTGAAAAGGTTGTTCTAACAGGCTGAAAATGAGCAGATTTCGTGAATCGATCCACCACAACCCAGATGGAATCAAACAAACCCGTGGTTCTAGGTAACCTGACCACGAAATCCATCGCGATATCTTCCCACTTCCATTTAGGTAGGGTTAAAGGCTGCAACAACCCTGCTGGTCTCTGATGTTCAGCCTTAATCTGCTGACAAGTGAGGCATCTCGATATAAATTCTACCAAATTCTTCTTCATACCGCTCCACCAAAAGTACGGTTTAAGATCTTGGTACATCTTAGTGGTGCCGGGATGCAGAGAATAAGGGGTAGAATGAGCCTCCTCAAAGATCTCATTCCTGAGTTCCACACTACTCGGAACACAAACCCTAGCTTTATACGTTAGCATCCCGTTGTCTGACACTAAAAAATCCCTGGCTTGACCAGCCAAAACCTCATCTCTGATTTTCACTAACTCTGGATCAATCATCTGAGCGGTTTTAATTCTTTCCAACAGATCAGATTGCAGCGTCAAGTTGTGAAGCTGACCTACCACAAACTCGATGTTGGATTTAACCATATCCTCTGCTAACTGAGGTGAGATCTGAATCATGCTAGCTACCTGCCCAGGACCCTTCCTGCTCAGGGCATCGGCCACTACATTGGCTTTCCCAGGGTGATAGAGAATCTCACAATCGTAATCTTTCACTAATTCTAACCAACGCCTCTGTCTCGTATTCAGATCTTTCTGAGTAAAGAAATACTTGAGACTTTTATGGTCAGTGTAAATTTCACACCTTTCTCCGTAAAGGTAATGCCGCCAAATCTTTAATGCAAAAACTACCGCGGCCAACTCTAGATCATGAGTCGGGTATCGCTGTTCATAATCCTTTAACTGACGGGAGGCATAAGCGATAACCCGATCGGCTTGCATCAGCACACACCCCAGACCCTGTCTGGATGCATCGCAATACACTACAAATTTCTCGTTGTCTGCAGGCAAAGCTAGCACTGGAGCGGTAATCAATCCCTGCTTCAGTTCCTGGAAACTAGCTTCGCACTTGTCTGACCAAACAAACCGCTGATTCTTCTTTGTAAGTTCGGTTAAGGGTGTTGAAATTTTAGAAAACCCTTCCACGAACCTACGATAATACCCAGCTAAACCCAAGAAGCTTCTAATTTCTGTCACTGTCTTCGGTCTCGGCCAATCCCGGACGGATTCTATCTTCCCGGGATCCACCTTGATCCCATCTTTGCAACAATGTGCCCTAAGAAGGACACCTGAGATAGCCAGAATTCACATTTCTTGAATTTGGCATAAAGCTTGTGTTCCCGAAGCCGTTGCAATACCATCTGAAGATGTAACTCATGCTCCTCTTCTGATTGAGAGTACACAAGGATGTCGTCGATAAACACAATCACACAGATATCGAGGAAATCCTTGAATACTCTATTCATCAAATCCATAAATGTTGCAGGAGCATTGGTTAGTCCAAACGACATAACCAAGAATTCGTAGTGTCCATACCTAGTACAGAAAGTCGTCTTCGGAATGTCCTCCTCTCAAATTTTCAACTGATGATAACCCGAGCAAAGATCAATCTTGGAAAAGACCGTCTTTCCCTGAAGTTGATCAAACAGATCATCGATTCTAGGTAGTGGATATTTATTCTTCACTGTTAGCTTGTTTAATTCCCGATAATCGATGCACATCCTCATAGTTCCATCTTTCTTCTTAACGAATAAAACCGGAGCTCCCCAGGGTGACACACTAGGCCGAATAAACCCGATGTCAAGCAACCCCTGAAGCTGAATCTTTAATTCCTTAAGTTCAGCTGGAGCCATTCTATACGGAGCCTTGGAAATCGGTTCCACTCCTGGTGCCAGATCTATAACGAAGTCAATCTCCCGCAAAGGTGGTAACTGTTGGGTTTTATGCCCTAAATAAAACTCTTTACAATCTGATTAGTTATCAATATAAGAAATTTGAAGTGATTGATGTTTGCATGAATTTTACATGCTAATGGTTTAATATGTTTAATATGTTTATTACATTCATACACACAAAATCAGTTAAATCCAGATCATATGTTTATTCACAATTACAGTATCGTCAACACAGTGGAATGTGATTGTGATCATATGAATCAAAAGACTTGGTCCCTATTTCATCAGTGTTATTGGATTTACACTAATGTGATAATCAGCGATGATGTGTACTTACACTTAGAGTAAGTGTTATGTTCTTTCCAGGACATTAGTAAAGTATACTAGTTTCGAATGTATGGAGTATACATTGGACTGGACCGATATTGCAACTAAGTTAAGATATTACAAACTTACCGTTATACATATCTTTCCAAGTCAATATCAGTAGTTGATCTTAAGATTAAAAGAATCTAAATCCTGATATGCTTAGGCTCAACTCATGAGTACTATTCATGTTCTTTGATTTATTAGTTAAGCCTACTTTTTGGTCAGGGTGATACGTATATTTTGGGAACATGATAGTATGATTGAGTGGGAGTGCTGAACATAAATATGGAATCTATAGCTTCTGTTGGTGTATAGAAGTCAAGTGATGATTCCCTTCGAGCTTAGCAAATAGAAGTAAATGGATGAGCTCTTGTTTAACTGACTAATTATTAGATCACTAAACACCATTTACAGATAGCTAAGTGTTTTAAGGGGCAAAATACATTGAGGGGTGAGAACGGTAAAGAAATCCCATCTCGATGTAGATCATCTATATAGAGGATCTTCAAATCACAATAAGATTATAACAATGGTTAAATGAGATAGTATATTGATATCGTGGAACATACAATATGCTCTATATAAGTCTGAGAGTGCAATTCTAAGTTCTAAGAGTGGATTCAACGAAGAATTAATAAGTAGGAATTTACTTGGTAAATTTGGTTCACTTATTGGAAGCTCAGCATATAGATCCATGGTCCCCATTCTAGTTGAGAACATTCTGCTTGTAAGACTCATTAATTGATTCGTGATTGATCAATTATAATTCTAAAGTTAGACTATGTCTAATTTCATGAATTTTCACTAAGCAGGGGTGAAATTATAAAGAAAAGAGTTTTCTAGGTTTATTTATTTATTAATAGACTTTATATGTCTAATTAATAATTAAATTAAATGACAATATTATTTAATAATCTATTTTAGTTATTAAATAATTAGTTTTGGCATTTAAAAGGTTAGAATTGGAAAATTGGCGTTTTTGAGAAAATAGAGATAAAATTTGATAAAACTGCAAAATCAAGTGAGGCCCAATACTACACCATGGCCGGCCACTTATTGTGGGATTTCAAATTAATATTTTCATTATTTAAATGCCAAATAAATCCTAACCTAAATCTAGTAGTTGGCTATAAATAGAAAGTGATGGCTCAGTCACATAACATGCTTTCATATGCTTTCATTAGTAATCTGACAGAAATTTCTCTCTTCAGAAAAACTGAGCCTTCCCCACTTTCTATACCTGGCCGAAACCTTCTCTCCTCTTTTCTCCTTGATAAATTTCGACCCTAGGGAAAGAGTAAGTGCCCACACACAGCAAGCAGTAACTCAATCATAGATTGGAAGACTGTGAAGGATCAAACTTGAAGAAGAAGGACATTCGGGCTCACATCTTGATTATACTCTGCTACAAAAAGGATTCAAGGGTTAGAGATCTGAGTGGAAGGAGACATTAATTCCGCTGCATCAATGTAAGATTTTCTTAACTTTATATGTGTTTAATTTATCGTTTTAGAAAGTTCATATTTAGGGTGTTTAAACAACATACTTGTGAGTAGATCTAAGATCCTGGTAAAATATATTCCAACAGTAACCATGGAAGTTCTTCAGGAAAAACATCTAGAAATTCCCAAACAACCTTGATGTCCTCTGGCCGAATGATATCTGGCCGAGTGGTGTCCATCACCACGGCCAGAAACCCTAAACAACCGCCATGTAATAACTCCTTAGCTGACATGGCCAGAATCATCGGGATCCGAGATCCCCGAACTGAACCAACAAACACAAATGGTTCTTCACTTTCTGGTTGGAAGATCACCATCTTCCTCTTGCAATCAATACTGGCTGAGTATTTCGATAGGAAATCCATTCCTAAAATATTATCAAACTCTACTTGGCTCATCTCTATCAAGTCAGCACTTAACTCTCTATCATCTATTCTGATCGGCATAGACCTAATCCACCTTTTGGAGATAACTAACTCTACGCCAGGTAACAGGGTTCCGAACCCTGATTCATAACTATCATACGGTCTATTCAATTTACTAAAGATTCTGGCTGCCACATAAGAATGTGTGGCCCCAGAATCAAACAACACTGAGTAATACGAGTTATTAACTGAAAGCTGACCTGTTACAAATGAGGGACTGGCATCTGCATCAGCCTGCGTGATGGCGAATACTCGAGCTGGAGTGGGTCTAGGTGGTCTTGTCGTCAGTGGTGATCATCAGGTCGTGTTTGATCTTCACATTTAACCCGTCCAGATACTTCTCCTTCTTGCTGAAATTGGTTGGCACTATTCCTGAGGCTAACCTCGCCAACCGGTCGAACTAGGTGGTATACTCAGTTACACTCATATTTTCCTGCTGGGTTAGGTGGGTGAACTCTTTCCTCTTGGCACTTCTGACTGGCTCATTATAATATTTTGCGTTGAAGAGTTCCTGGAACCTTTCATACAAGGGTTCCATTCTGTTTGCCGCTACCACTATCTCGGCCTGAGCAGCAGGGGCGGGTGCCACAGGAACTTCTGGCACAGGCACTGCAGGAGGACCCTGCTGCCTCAGTCTCTGTATCCCAAGATCTTGTTCCTCTATCCTGGCTTGCATTTCAGCAAATCTAGTCTCCCAATTCCGGGCTTCCTGATCGGCTTGGGTAGCCTGGGCAGCCTGTGGCGGGTTCTCATCACCCCGACCACGAGCCTTGCCCCTGGGACCTCTACCCCGACCCCTAGCTTGCGGGGGAAACTGGGCTCCCTGACCCTGATTCGACCCTACTGAGTTGCACTGGCTCCTGGTATTCCGTCTGGCGTCCATCTAGTCGGAACCGCCTGCGAAACCAAGAGTTGGCACATCAGGTCATGATCAAAGAGAGCTTACTAATGCCGCTAACTTTGGAAATTAAAAACAAAACATGCGCCTATTCTACTATCAGGCTACTAACATGCTTCCTATCAGGCTTTTCTTATTTCATAAAAATTAAATAAACTACTAAAGCAATAAAAGCTTACTGAACCGTAGAACGAGCTAACTGCTGATGATGATTGTACATGTCGTGACGATCTTCGGAAGCCAACCTGGCGGCTCTGATACCAAATTGTAACACCCTAACTAGCATAGGCGTATTACGTGATTTTTAAACATACTGTGCAGCTCGTTGCTAATCAACGAGGTTTATGGAAATCGTGATTAATTAAAATTTTTACTTTTTAATTAAACTTATAAAATATTTATACAAAAATACTCGGGATCCCGATTACAAAACATTTACAAAAGTTCACTGACTATACAAAATACTTGTCGCCTAGCGACTAATTACAAAAATAGCCTTGTTGTCCTGAGGATCGTACGCTCAGGCCTAACCGCCCCGACATGTACAATCTTCACCGGCTCGCTCTCACGGTCCTTCAGCTTTAGCCTTGCCCTTACCTACACATAAACATAGCATTGTGAGCCGACAGACTTAGTAAGAAAAGCATAATCAAATATCATACATAAATCCCGAGTTATGATCAGACGCCCATACCCCTGACCATAACCCTAACTGTCGTGTCCCACACGATACTGAGTCTTGAACGTTCATAAGACGGTACTATTGACAAGTAACAGCCTATACTCGGTACACTGGTCATACTCCAGCTGCTAGTCATACTCTAGCCTGTACCGATGTGTTACAAGACAGCTTATACTCAGTACACTGGTCATACTCCAGCTGCTAGTCATACTCTAGCCTGTACTGATGTGATACGTCAAATAGTACAGAACCACCAACCCTAGTATCAGCCTATACTCGGTACACTGGTCATACTCCAGTTGCTAGTCCTACTCTAGCCTGTACCGATGTGATACAGTGTCAGCCTATACTCGGTACACTGGTCATACTCCAGCTGCTAGTCATACTCTAGCCTGTACCGATGTGACACAGTCGGATGGTTCGAAGCCAACATACATATCTAATGTAATCTAACAGGCTTCCTACATGCACGCTAAACATGTAATATATATGCATACTGTTATACTAATCTTACCTCAATTCTGAATTCAGGTGTGCCGGTCAACCTAACTGGAACGAACTGCGCGGCGGTTTACAGGCTCCTAAACCATAACAATCACAACACTAATAAGTGATACGCTAAATCACTTCCCGGGGACTTAAACTAGAAACTAAAAGTTTCCCTATCGACAAAAAGCATGGCAATACCCCAAATAACATAAAAACGAGAAAATCTAGGGTTTCTGAAAGTCACCCAACCGGCAGACCGGTTGCCCAACCGGAATTCCGGTTCTGGGAATTTTCAAAACCCCATCCGGAATTTCGGATGCACAACCGGAATTCCGGTTCCTCGCAGGAAACATTCAAAAATTCATTTTTTGCTCAAATCAAATCCAATTCACCCCAAACCTTCCAGACCTTTTCTAAATACCCCAAAAAACATTTCTAAAGCATCTACACAGTCCAGAACACACAGATATCAAAAATGCCATTAAAGCTCCAAGCTTTGAGTTCAAAACTCAAACTTGGTTAAATCTAATTAACAAGCATCCAAATCAGTTCAAACCTACTTAAACATGCATAATATAACCTCTGAAAACACATGAAATCGACCTCAACAAACACAACAACAATACTCACAAATTCATTTGAAAAACCATAGCTTTTGAACAAGAAAATTGTCAAACTAGAGCAAGGATAACTAGCATGCATTTCAACCTATCTAATTACATTTAATTCAGCATTTTAAACATAGAAACAATAACAACAACTAACAGCAGCAACAACATTAAAACCATACATGCATTACTCATTTTTTTCATCATTTTCAACAAACTTAAAGAAGAAATGATTAGAAGCTAACCTAGCTTGATTAGAACACCAAAAAGAGTTGAAATCACAAGGAAAAATCCAAGGTCCCTTGCTGCACAAAGAGGCCGAAAGAGAGAGAGAGGCTACAGTGTAGATCATTCATATAGAGGATCATTGATCAAATTAGGATTATAACAATGGATAACGAATGATGTGTCTATATGGTGGAACATATAGAGCATTCTATATACTGAGAGTACAATTCTAAGTTCTATGCGTGGATTCAACGAAGAATTAATAAGTCAGTGAATTTAGGTTATAAATTCTTGATCTACTTATTGGAAGCTCAGTTATATAGACCCATGGTCCCCGCACTAGTTGAGATAATATTGCTTGTAAGACTCATATAATTGGTTTTGATTAATCAATTATAATTCTCAATTTAGACTATGTCTATTTGTGAATTTTTCACTAAGTAAGGGCGAAATTGTAAAGAAAGAGTTTTAGGGGCATATTTGTTAATTATGATACTTTGTATGGTTCAATTAATAAATATAATAAAGGACAATATTATTCAATGTTAGAGGGTACAGTTGTAATTTCAGATTCTGTTAGTTAACTACCAACTGTCTTTTCTGTTGATTAGTTAGTTAGCAATTCTGTTACATTTCAGTTAGATCATCTTCTTGATTGCAATGGTCTTTCTCGTGTATATAAACAACAACTGTATCAATAATAACACTTGGACTCTTTCATGATATCTTTGTCTTCTTCTTCATTCTTTCTTGCTTTCTTTCCTTTCTCTCTTTTCAGTTTATCTTTGTTCTTTGTTTATACACTTAGTGCAATGTCAAGGAGGTTTAATACTCCTAACATGGTATCAGAGCCGTGGCCTCCATTGGTGGCAAATATGGCGAGCACAGGTCCTGGAACTGCTGCAACAGGAGGAACTGCAGCTAACAATGTCAATGGTGTCAATCAGCCCAATCAGAGGAATCGAAGCAGAGAAACAGATGAGAATTCTCCAGTATACTTTAATCATTCAATTTCAATAAAACTAAACGATCACATTTTTCTTCTCTGGAAACAACAGGTTCTAGCTGCCATCCGTGGAAATCGCTTGCTGAAGTTCATTCAAAATGTCAATCCACCTCCACAATTTCTCAGCGATGCAGATCGAAACAATGGCAATTTCAACCCTGCGTTTGTTGAATGGGATGTCCAAGACCAACTTCTTGTGTCCTGGCTTCTTTCGTCGATGACAGAAAGTTTACTAACACGGATGGTAGGCTGCAACACTGCGAGACAGATCTGGAACTCACTGGAGAAATATTTCACTCTTTGAATGTCATCAAAAATCCTTGAATTTCGAACAAAGCTCCAAAATCTGCGAAAAGGCTCCATGTCTTTGAATGAGTACCTGTTAAAGGTCAAACAAACAGTGGATCTTCTAGCTAGTGTTGGAGAGACTGTCAACGATCGTGATCATATCGCTGCTATCTTCAAAGGTCTTCCCAGCGAATATGATACTTTCATAATCTCTTCTAACACAAGAATCGAAGGTTATACAGTTGCTGAAATCGAAGCCCTTCTCCTAGCCTCTGAGTCAAGAATCGAGAAAACGGACCAAGAACATGAAATCAGTGTTAATCTTGCAAAAATTGACATTGACTATGCTCTTGATCAAGATCTGAATCTTGAAGCTAATGTGGCTCAATTCAATCAAAACTCAAGGTATTCAATGCCAAATCGCAGTAATTTTAATCACAGAGGAGGTTACAGCAATATAAACTCTCGAGAAAGTGGATCTCAACTTCAGCAATCTAATTCCAATTATCGTGTAGCTCAGTTCACTAGAAGAGGAGGCCGGTTTCCAGCTCCTCCTACTAGAGTCCAATGCCAACTTTGCCTTCGTCTTGGACATACTGTTGTGGACTGCTACTATAGATTCGATAAGAGTTTCACAGGTGCTGGATCCAGTTCAACTCAACAGTCACAACCCCAAGCCAATATAGCTCACAACTCCACAAATCAAGATTCAAACTGGTATCCCGACTCAGGAGCTACAAACCACTGTACTCCTGATGCTCAGAATCTCATGACCAAAACCAACTACAATGGGGCAGACAATCTCTATGTTGGAGATGGCACAGGTTTGTCTATCGAATCCATTGGTCAATCCTATTTTTTGTCTCATTCCAATCACCCACTCATTCTAAGTTATCTGCTTCATGTTCCTAAGATTACTAAAAACCTACTTAGTGTCTCTAAATTTGGCCGTGACAACAATGTCTAATTTGTTTTTTATCCTGATATTTGTCATGTTAAGGATCAGGTGACCCATCACACACTCCTGACTGGTGTTCACAAGAATGGCCTATATTCTTTTGATGAATCACAAGTCCAACTTCAGCCTCCCAAGTCGTATCCAAGTGTCCTTCCCACCACAGAACCAGCAGCCATCACCCAACATGTTCCTGCACAAGCCTATGTTTCCACATCAGAAAATAAAGACAGTTCCCCAACCAACAAATGTCAGTACCAGCTCTGGCATAACAGACTAGGACATTCTAGTGAACAAATTGTAAAAACTGTCTTAAACAGCTGTAACATACCTATTAGCAATAAAGATCATTTTTCTCCCTGCAATGCTTGTTGTCTAGGAAAGATTCATAAGCTTCCATTTCCAAAATTTTCTCAATCAGTGTATGAAGAACCCCTACAATTAGTTGTTACTGATTTATGGGGTCCATCCTATATAACATCCACTAATGGATACAAATATTACATACACTTCCTAGATGCTTGCACTAGATTTACATGGATCTATTTGCTCAAAAATAAGTCTGATGCTCTAAAAACTTTTCAGCTTTTCAAAGCTGAAGCTGAGCTTCAATTGGGTAAGAAAATCAAAGTCCTACAAAGTGATTGGGGGGTGAATACAGATCTTTCACAACTTACCTAAACCAACATGGCATAGTACATAGACATCCTTGTCCCACAACACATGAGCGAAATGGCCTAGCTGAAAGAAAACATAGGCACATAGTGGAAAATGGTCTAACCCTTCTAGCACAAGCTTCTATGCCTTTAAAATTTTGGGATGAAGCTTTTAGAACTGCTGTATACATTCATAATAGGCTACCCACACCCATTTTGCAACACAAGTCTCCTATAGAAGCCTTGTTCAACATCAAACCAGACTATACCACTTTCAAAACCTTTGGTTGTCAATGTTTTCCAAACATTAGGCCATACAACAAACACAAACTACAATTTAGATCCTCACCATGCACCTTTCTAGGCTACAGCATTAATCACAAAGGATTTAAATGTCTAGATCCCTCAGGTCGAATCTACATATCTAGCGATGTCATTTTTGATGAGTTTGTGTTTCCCTATGCCAACAAACATTCTCTCTCTGATATTGATCCAATTGAATACTCACCATCTTCCCTTATACCAACAACTACACACAGCACCATTCCTAATACTAATTCTGACCCAGAAATTACAGTAACCTGTTCTGCAACACCAGAAAGTGTCTCACCTGCCTTAGAGTCCCACCTCAACCCTGCACCTAATCCTATTTCCCATATCCAGCACAATATCCCTCATACTCTGCCTGTCTCACCTGAAAGCCAACAAACAGAACACCCATCTCCACTTCCTATCCCAACCATTACCACTACTGTCCATCCCAACTCAACCACAAACAACACCATACCTGTCACCAACACCCATAACATGACCACAAGGGCCAAAGCAGGTGTCCACAAACCCACAATATACCTATCTGAGAAGATACCAAAAACATTCAAGTCTGCTATGCAGTTTGAAAAGTGGAGACAAGCCATGTCACAAGAAATTTTAGCCCTGATCAGAAATAAAACCTACACTGTTGTCCCATTACCACCAGGTAAAGAACCCATTGGCTGCAAATGGATTCTAAGAATCAAAGAAAACCCTAATGGTTCTCTCAACAGATACAAGGCAAGATTGGTTGCCAAGGGCTTCCACCAACAGCCTGGGTTTGACTACACTGAGACATTCAGTCCTGTAGTAAAACCAGTCACTATAAGGGTTGTTCTCACCTTGGCTATAACACACAGTTGGCATGTGAGACATTTAGATGTCAACAATGCTTTTCTAAATGGCATTTTACATGAAGAGGTTTACATGACACAACCACCTGGGTTTGAAATTACCACTCAACCCAACCTTGTTTGCAAGCTCAACAAGGCTTTATATGGTCTTAAACAGGCTCCTCGGGCATGGTTTGAGAGGCTGCATCAGTGTCTTATTACCTTCATGTCCTCGAAATCTGATCACTCACTCTTTATTCTTCATGATTCATCTTCCATTACTATTGTTCTTGTGTATGTGGATGATATATTGATTACTGGAAGCAATCAAAAAACAGTCACTGATATCATTTCCCATCTACATAACACCTTCTCTCTCAAGGATCTGGGAGATCTTAAATATTTTCTTGGCATAGAGGTTACACAAAATGCTAATGGTCTGGTTCTGTCTCAAGCTAAGTATGCCAAAGACCTCCTTATTCGAGCTGAAATGCAAGATGCAAAACCCATTTCTACACCTATGATCAGTGGCCAAAAACTCTCAGCTAATGGAAGTGAAAGCTTTGCTAATCCACAAATGTGCAGATCCATAGTAGGAGCTCTACAATATCTCACCATCACTAGACCTGAGCTATCCTACAGTGTCAACAAAGTCTGCCAGTTCATGCAACAATCTCTGCAATCTCACTGGCTAGCAGTCAAAAGGATACTCAGATATGTTGCTGGTACTTTGCATTATGGCCTGCATCTCACAAAGTCCCCCCATCTTGAACTAAAAGCCTACTGTGATGCAGATTGGGCTTCTGATATTGATGACAAAAGATCCACATCTGGTTTTGCTATCTTCCTTGGACAGAATCTGATTGCTTGGAAATCTCAAAAACAACACACAATTTTGAGGTCCAGTACCAAGGCAGAGTACAGAAGCCTTGCAAATGTTGTAGCTGAAATTGCTTGGCTTCAGTCCCTGTTTTCAGAACTTCACATTCACCTTTCTCATCCTCCAATTGTTTGGTGTGATAACCTCAGCACTGTCTTGCTCACTGCCAATCCAATACTTCATGCTCGCACCAAACATATTGAATTGGACCTCTACTTTGTGCGTGAAAAAGTTCAAACTCACCAAATTGCAGTCAAACATGTTCCTGCAACAGATCAGTTGGCTGATGGCTTCACCAAGGCCATTTCAAGTCAAACCTTCTGCAATTTCAGAACCAAACTCACCATCTTGGATACATCCAATACTGAGTTTGCGGGGGAGTGTTAGAGGGTACAGTTGTAATTTCAGATTCTGTTAGTTAACTACCAACAGTCTTTTCTGTTGATTAGTTAGTTAGCAATTCTGTTACATTTCAGTTAGATCACCTTCTTGATTGCAATGGTCTTTCTCGTGTATATAAACAACAACTGTATCAATAATAACACTTGGACTCTTTCATGATATCTTTTGTCTTCTTCTTCATTCTTTCTTGCTTTCTTTCCTTTCTCTGTTTTCAGTTTATCTTTGTTCTTTGTTCATACACTTAGTGCAATGTCAAGGAGGTTTAATACTCCTTACATTTAATAATTATTTATAGTTATTAAATAGTTAGAATTGGCATTTAAATGGTTGAATTAGAAAATTGGCGTTTTTGAGAAAATCAGATGCAGAATTGAGAAAACTGCAAAATCCAAGTAAGGCCCATTACTCTACATGGCCGGCCACTTGGAATGAATTTTTAAACTGATATTTTCATTATTTTAATGCCAAATAATTCAAACCTAACCCTAGTGGAATGCTATAAATGGATAGTGAAGGCTTCAGGAAAATTACACTTTTCTTCTGACTTTTCATTCAGAAAAAACTGAGCCTCTCTCTCCCTATCTTTGGCCGACCACTCCCTCTCTCTCTTCTTCCTTGAGATTTTTAAATTCTTAGTGTTAGAGTAGTGCCCACACACAGCAAGTGATACCTCAATCATAGTGAGGAAGATCGTGAAGAAAGACTTTCAGCAAGAAGGAGTTTCAACACTAAAGAATCAGAGAAAGAGATCCAGGTTCAGATATTGATAATGCTCTGCTACAGAAAGGAATCAAGGGCTAGATATCTGAACGGAAGGACTCATTATATTCCGCTGCACCCAATGTAAGGTTTACTAAACTTTATATGTGTTTATTTCATCGTTTTAGAAAGTTCATATTTAGGGTGTTAATCAACATACTTGTGAGTAGATCTAAGATCCTGGTAAAATAATTTCCAACAACTGGTCTCAGAGCCATGGTAATTGATTTACTTGCAAGAAATTTGGACTTTAAAACGATTTGTTTGATGTTTTGGATGGTATCATGTTGTATTGAGTGTTATTTGATGATTGATTGATGTTTGTGAATTTTCGTAAAAATTAATTGAATATCTGTCTCTAGAATTATTTTTATTGGATAGTATGGAAAAAATTAAGCAAGTTACTTTTTTACAGAACTCAATTTTGATTTAATTTGAATTAGTTATGATTTTTGAAGTTTCGGAAAAATCGGGGTGGAGCATTAGAACCTGCGCGCGCGGATTTCATGCAAATCCCCATTCTGCCGAGGTTCCTCGCCCAAATCACCCTCATGCGCGCGCGGACGGGTATGCACAGCATCCCGTCCGTACAGCTCGTAATTTTTTCGTTTTTCTTCGATTTTTCATGCTTTTTCATGGATTTAATTTCCGATTTTTTGTGTAGTTTTGTATTTATACATTTACTATTCCTAATTAAATTCTAATTATCATAATTAAATTAATTAATATTTTTTAAATTTAATTCATGAAATTAGTGTAATTTGAATTTAAAAATAGTAAATATCTATCTTTTTTTGGTTAATTATCTATCTTATTTTTAAATTTGATTATATCTTATCTTATTTTTAAATTTAAGGTCAGATTTTAAATTTTTTAAATTAAATCTTTTTTTAAAATAATTTGACCTTATTTAAATTTAAAATAAGATAACTATAATCATGTAATTTTAAATAGATGTAAGATAGTTTGCTAACTTTTAAATTTTGTTATTTTATTTATTTAAATTACATTTAAAATCTGAAAAAGATATTTATTTATCTTTTTTTAATTTTTTATTTATAAAATAACATTAATTTTTAAAGGTAGTTAGCAAATTTTGAAATGATATTTAGGTTGGTTGAAACCTAATTTTTCAAAATTGTAGGTTTAATTTTTAAATATTTTTTTTAAAATTTCGATTTTTTTTTTAATTTTTTAATTTTCGAAAATAAATTATTTATTTATTTAATTAATTATTTTTTCGAAATTATTTATTTAAAATTAAATAAATCCTACATCCAACTATCCAGCTAACCTTGTTGCAGGAGTATGTGTTTTAGCTTGTTTGTAAGTTTTTAAAACCTATTATTGCTTGATTGCAAATAGCCATGGTTAACTTGTTGACAGATCCAATGATCTGATTTTAACTCATGGCTCCCTTGGTCAAGTAAATAATTTGTAACAGGTATATTTACAATCTTCTTTCATCTGTGTATGACCTAGCAACATGATAGGACCCATCCAAAGTGTGCCTATGTGAGCCTATGTGTTTAATTTCATTATAGATGCATATAGGTTGTTGTTGCTAAATAAAATATCATAGTTCTTGATAGATTTTATTTAGGCCCATTTAGTTTTGGGTCTATTCAATTAATAACAGTTGTTCATGTTAAGGTTAAATTCCTCTCTTTTGGGCCTTGTGTGAGAGTTGGGAGCCATAGTAGTGGGTACGACATATTGAACCCAGTACCCCCTCACATGAACCACCCCAATTGTGAAGGCCCATTTGCCTGATTTGAATAACTGTACTAGGTTAATTAAATTAGTTTAACCTAATAAAATTGATTAGCAACATAATTAATTTCATTTATTTTTTAAATTAATTTAAGAAAACCATAGTTTAAAGAATTTTATTCTAAGCTAAACTATATGTATTTTCTTGTATTTTATTAAATATAGAATTATAACAATCTAGATTCTTTCTGAAGCTTAATTTAAATTTTTCATTAAATATTCCTATTTAAGTTGATATTTAGTTATCTCTAACTAATCAACTTAAATCTGAATATCTTTTGGATTTAAAATTTCAAAATTAAGTTGAGGAATTTTAGGAATTGGTTATTAAGATTCTTTAGATATTTTTTAAGTTGATATCTTTTCGAATATTAACTTAAAATGGAATATTTTCAAATTGAGTGGTTACAACTTAATTTTTGATATTTAATTAAATTTAAATTTGAAAATATTTAAGTTGTATATCTACTTAAATTAGATATTTTTTCAAATTTTGTGGAAAAGATACTTAGTCAAATAAGATATTTTCTAGATAGTTATTTCTAGACTACTTATTATTTCTAATATTAAATAGGAAAATATTATACATTGTGAAATTAATTATTTAAATAATTAATTTTGGTACAATTTATTTTAAGTATATTTTTCCTAGTATTAAACTAGAGATTAATAATTAAGCCTTCTCTACACTTAATTATTTATTTCTTGAATTTAATAGATTTAATTAATTTGAAAATTAAATATCTAAGTTGATTTTCATCATGATACTTAAATATTTCTTTTTCATGACACTTAATTAAATAGAAAATTATTTTTAGTTGAAATTTATTTTTTCAACTAAATTTAAATAATTTTCAAAATATATTTTTTTTCTTTTATTTCGAAATTGCATTTCTTAAATGCTAGAATTTCGAATTTTATTTGAAAAATAGATTAAAGTTGTAAATTATTTATTTTAATTTTGGACCAACTTAAATCAATGATTTTTTCATTTAATGATTAATTAAAATAAATGAAGTAAAATATATTTAATTAGAAATTGAATTAATTAGTCAAAGGAAAATCTAGATAGATATTATCTGTGTCTGCTTGAAGTATTTTTCTAGTGTATTTAATTAAATAGAAAATTAATATTTAAGTTGATATTAATCATCATACTTAAATATTTGAAATTTTTCTTATATATTTAATTAAATAGGAAAATTATATTTTTTGTTGTAAATTAATTTTATTAATTAATTTTGGGCCAACATTAAATTAGAATAATTTTTTCAGGATTTATTTTTTATTTTAACCTGCATTTTCGAAAATTGTATCCTTGAATACTTTAATTTTTCGAAATGCAATATATATTTATAGAAAATTAAATTTGAGTTGTAAATTAATTTAAATTAATTTTGTAACAACTTAAATTGAATATTTTTCTAAATATTTATTGGAAATTATTACTAAGATGGAAATAATTCATGTTATTTTCATATCCATCTAAGTTAAATTTATAAATATTAAATTAAAATTTAATTTAGAATTTTTCATTCTAAATTGGAAATTTTAATTAAATAAATATATATATTTAAAATAAATAGTTTAAATAAAGAGAATCAAAGAAAATACAACTCTCTTTAAATAATGAGCTTTATTATTAAGATATTCGATCTCTATTGTTGGTTTTACATCGCGTTTGTTTTAGTGAGTAATCCTCCCTAATAGAGGAACGTTCATTAGCAATTTCGCACCGTTTAATCTCGAAAGATAAGTAGTTTGTAAGTGTTTTATATGGTATGGATCACCCTAATGGTGGCGACCATATTTGACTTGCAAATTATGAAACAATGGTGGAAGCTCATAAGATAGAATTGCCTTGACTCTCGCCTAAACGGGGCAACGCTGAATTCCAATCTTGATCGAATAAAAGGTTGCTAGAATGTTTAACATTTTAGATGAGCAGACAACTCTATTCAATGGATGGTAGCTTTGACTCTCGCCTAAACGGGACACTGATATCAGTTTGTTGAAAACCTTGGAAATTATTTAGGATTGTATGTTTTAGTATTTTCACTTGTCATTCCTACTTGCTATATGTTTAATAATTTCTGAATTATGTATGAATTTATATTGAACCATGCTATTTTCTGTTAGTAAATTGTAGTTTAATTTCGAATCTTCATTGTTGGTCTAACTTGGTTTGTTTATCTAATGAGATAAATCCCTAATGGATTTTCACCATTAGACATACATAATAGTGTTAGATCTCGAAGGATAAATATTGTATATGCGACATCTAGTTGTTCATCAATTGATGACACCTTAGACTAGTATTTTTACGATATGAAACAAGAAGATTGTATAAATAAGATTACTTTGACTTTCGCTAATCAAAGCATCGTTGGATTCTTATTTAACAACGAAATTATCCTAATTCCTCTTAGCTTATTCATTTCGAATTAGCTCAATAATATATCATTGGATGAATGGTCTATAAATCATTTCATGTCATTATATTTTCTCTTAAGAAATTAAATGACGCATATGATTATAATCCCAAAATTCTATTCCTAATTGATATAAATCCTCAATCTTAAAAATCTCCTACTTTATGGGCAAATCTGACTTAGAGTTAAATTAGTAGTGGAGGTCCAAGAAAGAATTACTCATTATATTTGGTATAAATTTAAGTCTTTGACTTTAATTTTAGATTCCAAACAGAAATTTTCTTATATTTCTAATTCCATGATACAATACAGTTACACTTTCACGTGTTTAATATCCATCTTCTATTAATGGATTCAAACTGTATGGAATATGAGTTTAGTATTCTGTGACCAGGATCCACTTGCACTATTCTAAGAACTCTTTGATGTAACTATACCTAAGTCATCAAAAGACTCAACCACATTTTTTATTAATCTATGGCATTTGTATCTTGATCATAGTGGTTTTGATAAGATCAATCTCTGCAAAGAGTTAATATGCCAATATCCAATGAAAGTAGTTCATCTCATTCGTAGATGGATGTACATTCAGGGGTGGATATGAGTTTTTTCGTTGTATTCTTAAAACGATAACTCTAGATTATACCTTATGCAAAGAAATTTGAAGTGTTTAAAAAAAATTTCATTAATTTCTAGTAATGGTTAATACCATTAAGGTAAGTGGTTAAAGATCTTGCGAACTGATAGGGGTGGAGAAATAGTTAATAGATATGCAGTTCAAAGATCATTAAATTGATTTTTGAATTATATCCAAACTTACCTCCCCAGAAATTCGAGTTGCATATTGATGATTAGTTACGAGTCGCTGCCTAAACCATTCTATGGTAATACAATTTCAGAATGATGTAATGGTTGTGTACTTAATGTAAATCATTACTAGATTCATGGATGACCTAATCAAAATCTTAAAAAAAGCTAGAACTGTTAACCATGGTTTGTTAGCTATTTTAAGTGAATAGGGGTGGATCATCCCATTGTCAATAGATAAGAAAGTGCTTGTTCAAACAAATACTACTTTTCTAAGAAAATGACTAAGTCTGAAAATAAAGTAGCAAATAAAGGAGATATTTTTCTTGATTCCAAAAGTGTTCTATCATCTTATATGACATATGATGATCCCACTGCCTCTGTTGTCTTGTCACAACCAAAGAGGTTAATACCATTTAGTTTTCTTAGACATAATTCACGGTACCTTGTCGTAGTGGTAGAGTTTCTGAGAACTCGCCTTCTTATGATTTGGAAGACACTAGTGATTAAAATCCATTGTGAGTTTAAACAAGTAATGGATTGTCAAGATAAGAAACTAAGAAGAAAAGCCAATAGAACTATGGTTTAATCCATTCACATGGAATAACCTAAAGTTTTCTATTACAAGGACATAAAAGGAAATTTTAGTTAATAAGTCTATTCTATGGACTTAACAAACTTCCTGTTCCTAGTATTATAGGTTTGAGTTTATCTAAACCTATGGCTTGTGGTGTACCTGGTAATTACTTACTCTAATGCAAGCAACTAACTTTAGTAAGATGCTGAAGCATTTTCTTTCTAATGGCAATCTATAGAAGCTTCTCGACTTCTAGGCATAGATTTTATTTATCTAAGGAAAAGTCTCAACTATTCCAGAAAAGATAAAGCCATGAAAGAATTTCTTAAATCAACAGTGAGAGGTCTTAGATATGCTTTTGTATGCCTTAGACCAAACACCTGCTGTTGAGTGGGAGTAATGAGTACGTATCAGATTAATCCAGGAGAAGAACATTGGAAGACAATCAAGTAAATCTTAAGATTAAGAAGAGGAACTATATGTTAGTCTATAAGAGTGTGTTTAAAACTCTTAGACTACACCACATCAGATTTTGAAATTTGCCTTTGTGCTAGAAAATCTTTCTGATAAGATGGTGATTACTCTGGGGGTAGAATAGTGATTTTGGAGAAGTGTAAAAACCTATCTGAAGTCTCTAGGTCTACCAGGAAGGGACTGAATGTTAAAGTTGCAGGAAAGGTACTTATTCAGTCAAAGGAAAGTTCTATACATTTTTGGCACCATTCCAAATTGCCTAAACTACTAGTGTTATTTCCTGAATAACCAAGTAGTAGTTGCCAAAGGTATAGAATCCAGTATCCCAAGAGAGTAGACATATAGAGAGAAATTTCACATTATTAATGATTTTGTGATTAAGGAAGAGTAATGGTGGAGAAAAGGTTGTGTTTAATTCAACCTTTAAAATCCTATTACGAGGAGTTTACTACTACTACACTTGATTTGTATATCAAGGTGTTGAGATTATTTGAAAGCTCAGGTTGGATGCATGGAGTATGCATCGGAAGGGACCGATATTGAACTTTGACTTAGTTTTATTAAACTTACCGTAATATCTATTCAAGTCAATATCGCATAGTTGATCCTAGATCAAATGATCTTAATCCTATTATTATTAGGCTCGATCTCGAGAGGCTATTCGTGTTCTTTGATTTATTAGTTAAGCCTACTTTTGGGTCAGGGTGATACGTACATTTTGGGAACACGATAGTGCAATTGAGTGGGATAGCTAACATAAACATGTAATCTATAGCTTCTATCTGGCGAATAGTAAGTAAAGGATGATCTCCTTCGAGCTTGACCAAACGAAAATAAATGGTGGAGATCTCATTTCACATAAGCTGAAATATCATTTATACGGGGTTAAGTGTTTTAAGGATTAAATACATTGTAGGGTGTAACGGTAATCTAATCCCTTTACAGTGTAGATCATTCATATAGAGGATCATTGATCAAATTAGGATTATAACAATGGATAACTAATGATGTGTCTATATGGTGGAACATATAGAGCATTCTATATACTGAGAGTGCAATTTTAAGTTCTATGCGTGGATTCAACGAAGAATTAATAAGTTAGTGAATTTTAGTAATAAATTCTTGATCTACTTATTGGAAGCTCGGTTATATAGACCCATGGTCCCCGCACTAGTTGAGATAATATTGCTTGTAAGACTCATATAATTGGTTTTTGATTAATCAATTATAATTCTCAATTTAGACTATGTCTATTTGTGAATTTTTCACTAAGTAAGGGCGAAATTGTAAAGAAAGAGTTTTAGGGGCATATTTGTTAATTATGATACTTTGTATGGTTCAATTAATAAATATGATAAATGACAATATTATTTAATAATTATTTATAGTTATTAAATAGTTAGAATTGGCATTTAAATGGTTGAATTAGAAAATTGGCGTTTTTGAGAAAATCAGATGCAGAATTGAGAAAACTGCAAAATTCAAGTAAGGCCCATTACTCTACATGGCCGGCCACTTGGAATGAATTTTTAAACTGATATTTTCATTATTTTAATGCCAAATAATTCAAACCTAACCCTAGTGGAATGCTATAAATGGATAGTGAAGGCTTCAGGAAAATTACACTTTTCTTCTGACTTTTCATTCAGAAAAAACTGAGCCTCTCTCTCCCTATCTTTGGCCGACCACTCCCTCTCTCTCTTCTTCCTTGAGATTTTTAAATTCTTAGTGTTAGAGTAGTGCCCACACACAGCAAGTGATACCTCAATCATAGTGAGGAAGATCGTGAAGTAAGACTTTCAGCAAGAAGGAGTTTCAACACTACAGAATCAGAGAAAGAGATCCAGGTTCAGATATTGATAATGCTCTGCTACAGAAAGGAATCAAGGGCTAGATATCTGAACGGAAGGACTCATTATATTCCGCTGCACCCAATGTAAGGTTTACTAAACTTTATATGTGTTTATTTCATCGTTTTAGAAAGTTCATATTTGGGGTGTTAATCAACATACTTGTGAGTAGATCTAAGATCCTGGTAAAATAATTTCCAACACATGGATCATTGCACTTGTGAAAAACTTGATGAACGGTCAAAACAACATCAGATTTAAATAAGCAAATTCCAGCGAACCAAACCAAATGTTGACCTGGGCGCTGAGGCCTTTAAATCGAGCTTTTGGGATTCTGTTTTCGATACTTTTAAGACTTCCAAGGCTTCTGAACATGAGTACGGGTCTCTTCCCTCGTTTTTAACCATGCGGGATTCAATGGTTGCATCGAATTTGACATTTGAGCAATTGAAGGTAGCGTCCTAGGTTGATTGTCAACTTGGGTCCTAGGTCCAACACTAGGTCAACTTAGGCACTGGCCCTGTTTCCAGGGACTCGAGTTTGTGGTTTTATCCCCGGGTTTACTTGAATCTTCATTATTTTTTATAATAGTGAAGATGCATGGAGCACTTTTTTCTGAACTAAATTGGAAACAACCCATGTCAACCTGGGCGTAGGGTCCAACCCCAAGTGTTAACCTAGTCGTTGGATCCCTCTTTTGCCCCTTCAAATTTTTTGTTTGGTCCCTAGAAAGAGGTGATTCTCAATATATTCTGAAACAGAGATGATGCTTGAAATAATTATGAGAAAACTCCATTTTTTGTGGCCCAGGTTGACAAATTGTCAACCTGAGCGTAGGGCCAGCCCCAAGTGTCAACCTGGGCGCTGAGTCTTATTTTTTCTGCCCAGGATTTGTTGCTTTTCCTTTGGAAGGACCTATTTCCCCATTTTTTATGAAGATGGATTCAATGCAAAAGTTATATCTTCAATTGGATGCTTGGAAGGCACCCAGATTGATAAATTGTCAACCTGGGTGATGGGTGCTCGGGCCCCGGGTGCTCAAAAACCAACCTGCTCTGAATCTGATTCTAATACCTCAAACATGTCCGTGCTATGTCAAGTCGATGTTCCAATGCAAGTTTTGGCCACTTTGCACTAAGACTGTAAAGCCCTGTCCCACAAGGACGCCACATGTGTGCTTTTATAAATTATTTTATAGTTTATTAGTTTAAGAAAAGTGTAGTTTAATTAAATTATAAACATAACTTTCATAAAGAAAACCACTATTAAGTACGGGGATCCCCTGTATAAAACTTTTGCGTTCTGTTCCAAAACTTGTATTACAAAATAAGATTACTTTTTAAAATACTATCAAAAGGATGAATCTTATCCACTGGAAGTCGAGGCGTCGCGTTGATATGTACATCACTGGAAAACCTCTAACTCATGGTTGGTCCACTTTACCCTTCCCTTTACCTGCACCACGAAGCACCCGTGAGTCATAGAGACTCAACAAGAAAAGCTATAAACAAATCCAAACAATGTTTAGTGCAAATAATCACAACATGGCATATTATACAAATTCAACAATCCGAAGCATAATCAAGCATTTCATAAACAGTTATACGTCTTATAAGATGTACCGATCTTGATGCCTCATAAAGCACCCTTACCAATCGTTAACCACGAGCTACATATGTCACTATCATTGCTCGATAATGCAAAAGTAAGTAAGAAATCTATTTGCAGTTTCAAGCGAGCAATTACTCATTCACAGTAACGATAATGACCGTATCTTTCCCTCGATCATAATCGGGTCATAACAATAGTAATCATTACCTCGATCAGAATCGAGGCACCAACAATAATAATAGTTTCTCATCTAACTTGCTTAGCAGTGCATAAAGCTTTTCTTACCTCAATCCAATATCAGGTATGTAGGCCAACCTGAATGGAAACAAAGCTCGACGATCCCAGGTCTTATGTCACAACAACAAAATTCGATAAACAACTTGTCCAAACTCCAGAATAAACCCTAATTCCATAACTGGAACACTTTAAATCCCTAATGATTTTAAAATAGCTTAAACATCACTAAAAATGCCTTAAACTAGGTTCCAAAAAACACCCCAAGCTAAAATCAAATTCAAGGAAAAACCCTAGAATTCCCCCTGCTAGCCAACCAATCGACCGGTTTACCAGTACCATGTAAAACCGATCGACCGATTTTGGCAAAATTTGAGGTAATTCTGGTTTTACACCCCGAAACTAATCCCAAGCTCCTCCAAACCTGCTTAAACTTTTCAGAACACTCCAATAGCATGAAAATAATGTATGCAATCAAACAATTCACAACAATTTATCAAAATACCCAACTCACCATTAAAGATCAAGAATTAAGTTCATAAGCTAAGTTCTCCTAAAACAAATATGAACAACCAAGTAATTCATCCAAAACTCACTTGAACAACCGTAAATTAAACCTAGAATCAAACTATAAACTCCATTAACATCACCAACCCGAATTCTAAGAAAACCCAATAAAACCTAAGCTAAAACTTAAGAAATCACCAAAAACATATAAAGAAAACTTACCTTAAATTGTTCAATCCCTAAACCTTAGATGGTTCTGCTTGAAATTGAAGAACTTGCTGAAGAAATTCTCCTTGGCTCAGATAATTCTTCTTTTTTTTTTTTTAGTTTTAGGTTTTCTAGCTTAATTTTTTATATACCCACTACAAGACATTCCATTTCAGCCTAGATATATAATAAATGACAAACTAAAAAAATGACTATCTTACCCCTCTTAAGACACTATAGCCTAAATAAAATCTAAGGATAATTTGGTCTTTTCTAACTAATCTCGCCAAACCAATAACTTAGAATTCTAAACTAATTCGGTATAATTCTAATATAACACAATTTCAACCGCGTGACATTTCTGACCACTCTGTCGAATTTCCACGGTCACCAAACTCGAAAATATTTTATTTTAAAAATGGTATTTACCATACCCACATAACCCAATAAAATCTCTGTAACTAATAAATTACGCTTTATTTAATCATTCATCAAATTTACACTAATCATCACATAAGTAAGATCATAATCTTACTCGAATATTAGCCTAATCACATATTTAATAAAGTATACCCAAATAAATATTATTATATTTTCTGAGATATTACAACTATCTCTTCCTATTTCAGGATAATACAACTATCCCCTCCTTATAAAATTTCATCCTCAAAATTTACCTGAATAGCTCGGGATACTGCTCCTGCATCTGCGACTCTAACTCCCAAGTTGCCTCCTTAACCTTGTTCTTCCTCCACATCACTTTAACTAGTAGAATAGTCTTCTTTTGAAACACATTCTCTTTCCTATCTAGGATCTAGACATGTTGCTCCTCATATGACAAATCCATCTGAAGCTCGATATCTTCATAGCTTAGGATATGAGTTGTATTAGACACATACTTCCGAAGCATCGAGATGTGGAACACATTATGAACTCCAGATAAAGTAGAGGGTAAGGCTAGATGATAGGCTACCTGACCAACCCTTTCCAGAATTTTAAATGGGCCAATACATCTGGGACTCAACTTTTCCTTCTTTCCAAACTTCTGAATTCCTTTCATTGGGGACACCCAAAGGAAGACAAAATCTCCAATCTGGAGTTCAATATCTCTACACTTCGGATCAGCGTAGTTATTCTGTCCACTCTGTGAGGCAAGCATAGGAGCTCGAATCTTCTCAATAGCTTCACTCGTTCTTTTGACTACATCAGGTCCAAGGTGCCTCCATTCACCAGCTTCATCCCAATGAATGGATGAACGACACTTCCTTCCATAAAGCATTTCATACGGTGTCATGCCAATAGTACTTTGATAACTATTGTTATACAAAAACTCAATCAGAGGAAGATACTTGTTCCAAGAACCCTCAAAGTCCAATACACATGCTTGAAGCATGTCCTCAACTATCTGAATAATTCTCTCAGACTGACCATCAGTTTGAGGATGAAAGGTTGTATTGAACTTTAATTTGGTACAAATTTCTCGCTGCGAACTTTCTCAGAACTTGGATGTAAACTTTGGATCTCGATCTGAGACGATCGATCTTGGAGCACCATGAATTTGAATTATTTTCTTGACATACAGGTCAGCGTACTAATCCACTATATACATAGTTCGTGTTGAGTTTTGTGCCCTAAATAAAACCTATTTTAATATAATAAAATTTACTAATTAATAAAGATCAAAAATCGCATTCTATGTTGCATGGTTCACATGATTTATTTCATGATTATATTTAATGTATAAATTCTATTAAGTCCAGAACATATATAAATATGTATATGTTTATTCATGATTATAGTGTCATCAACACAGTGGAATATAATCATGATTATATGTTCAAAAGTTTAATTCTAATGATTTGTCAATTTACTGGATTTAGACAGGCATGATAATCAACGATAAGGTATACTTAAACCTTGGATAAGTGTTATGTCCTTTCCAGGGCATTAGCAAAGTTTGCCAGTATCGGATGTAAGGAGTATACATTGGAAGGGACCGATATTAATCTTAGATAAGATATCATAAACTTATTGTTATATCTTTCAAAGTCAATATCAATGGTTGATCTTAGGTCTATGGATCTTAATCCTGATATGGTTAGGTTCAACTTAGTTGTATTATTTATTTTCTTTTAGTTGTTCGTGGAAGCTAACTTTTGGTTTTGGTGGATACTTACATCTAGGGAATATGGTAGTTCAATTGAGTGGGAGCGCTGATCATATATATGGAATCTATAGCTTATATAGGTATTTAGAAGTGAAACGATGATTTCCTTCGAGCTTGGCTGAGTAGAGATAAATGATTGAGGCCTCATTTCAGTAATTATATTAGTTTACTGAAGTATCATTTATAGGTTGCTAAGTGTTTTAAGGATAAAATAAATTGAAGGGTAGAACGGTAAATTTGTCCCTATTCAGTGTAGATCATCTATAGAGGATCTTTGACTATTAGCATTGTAACAATGGACGTATCTATATCGTGGTACATATAGAGCATTCTATATAACTGAGAGTGTATTCAATTCCAAATCTATAGTAGCACTAGACGAAATTAATAAGTTGAGAATTAACTTGGTGAATTCTAGATCTACTTATTGAAAGTTCGGTTATATAGGCTCATGGTCCCCTCACTAGTTGAGATAATACTGCTTGTAGACTCAGTTAATTGATTTTAATTAATCAATTATAATTCTAAAATTAGACTATATCTTATTTAAGAATTTTTCACTAAGCAAGGACTTAATTGTGAAGAAAAGAGGTTTTGGCGTCAATTTGTTAATTAAGAGACTTTGTATGGTCTAATTAATAAATTACATAAATGATAATTTTATTTAGTAATTAATTATAATTATTAAATAAATAGTTTTGACATTTATAGGATTGAATTGGAAAATATGGTATTATTGAAAAGAAGAATAAGTGGTTGAAATAAAGTGGTAAAATTGTAACTAGAAAGTGGTCCCGGTCTCACTATAGTATACGGCTATGATGTGAATTTTTGCCCAATATTTTGTTCTTTTTTAATCCATATAATTCAACCCTAAGCCCTAGTTGAAACACTATAAAAGGAACATGATGCTCTCATCTCATTCACTTGACACTTTGTCAAACTAAGTCATCTTGACTATTCAACCAACCTAGATGAGAGAGTTCCTTCCTTAGTGATTTCACCTCCTTCATTGTTCTTCACCACATTTGAACCTATAGTGAATGAGTGTCGTGCCCACACATAGTAAGTCAAGTACTCAATCATAGTGAGTAAGACGGTGGTAACCAAACCCGAAGGAGAGAAAGAGATCCAGGTTCAGATCTTGATAATGCTCTGCTACAAAAAGGAATCGAGGGCTAGAGATCTTGAACGGAAGGAGTCATTATATTCCGTTGCAATCAATGTTAGGGTTTTTTAAACCCTTATGTGTTTATTTTTATTGTTTTAGAGAATTCATATTTAGGATGTTAATCAACATACTTGTTGGTAAATCTAGATCCTGGTAAAATATTCCCAACAACTGGCCTCAGAGCCATGGTAATGGTTTACTTTCATGAAATATGGATTTAAAATGATGAAAATTGTTTATGTGTTGATTTGGATGTGTTCATGTTGGTTTATGTGTTATTTGATGATGGTATGTGATTTATGAAATGTTTCCATGAAAATATTTTATTTGGATTCCTTGTGAAAAATTAAGCAACTTTTGTTTTTACGGAACTCAATTCCGATAAAAATTGACAAAGTTATGAGGTTTTGAAAATTTCAGGTTTAAGAGGTGTCGAGTGGGTGCTCGTGTGCACCAGGCACTCGGACAAGGAGCAGTTGTGCGCGCGCGGAATGGGGGACAATCCCCTGTCTGAAGCCGTGTCTCGACTGGCATTCAGACGCAACACGCCTAGGACCCTGCGTGTCCCCTTGTGCTAAAGCTGCTGACGCCGAGGATTGTCGCACAAGACACCCTGCATCTCCTTCCAGCGTGCACGAACAGGGCAATTTGCAGTCTCTCGAGGGCTGCACGTGTAGCCCTCTTGGCAGCCACCCAAATTTTGTGGGATTTTTCCCCAATTTCGTATTTTTGTAATTTTTAAACCCCAATTTCAAAATAAAATATTATTTTTAATATATTAATATCAATTTTAAATTAATAATATTTAATTTTTAATAGATTATTATTAATTTTATGATATTTGGAGGTTTAAATTTAAAAATTAATTATTTTATTTTAAATTGTGGTCAAACTTTAAAATTTTATTAATTTCTTTAATATTTATATATTATTTAATTATAAGATCAGATATTTTGATATTTGCCATATTTTAAATTAAAAGATAACTTTATCCTTTTTAATTTAAAATATTATATTAAAATTATCTTATAAGATAAATTAAATAATTAATAAATTTTAAAATTAATCTAGATATTTTTATTGATATTCTAACCATAATATTTTCAAATTCAATAATTTATTATTTAGTTAAATATTTTATTGTTTATAAATTATAAGTTAGAAAAATAATATTTTATATCATTTTACTTATTAGAAATTTATAAATAGTATTTTAAATATTTAAATAACCTAGATATTTTTGTAAAATTTTGAAAAATGCTTAATTTAAGATATTTTGACATATAATTAGGATAATTATTGTTTTATTATTAGATATTTTCAAATCATTTATCTTATTAGATATTTAATTTAATTTGATAAAATAATTCAAATAAACCTAGATATTTTAAATTAGTTTGATTATTTTTTTGAAAAGATATTTAAGGTTGTTTTTGACAACCCTAAATTTTCAAAATAGTTGGTTAGGTAAAATAATAATTTAATTATTTAAATATCTTACTTCACAATCTGTTACATGGACATTGTTTATTTATTTATATTATTTATTCAAATTTTTTAACAAACTTATTTTTTATTTGATATAAATTGCTATGATTAACTTGTTAACAGATCCAATGATCTGATTTTAATCATAGTCCAATTGTCAATAGATCTTATAAATAATTTGTAACAGGTAAATTTTGTATTTCTTTCATCTGTGTAAACCTAGACACATGATATGGCCAATCCAAATCAATTTGACCTGTGTGAGCCTATATGTTTGCCTTTGGGCTTAAATGCATATAGGAAATCCATTTATTTCTAGATATTTAAATGGACTAGGTTGCTAAAATAAAATGTCACATTTGATAGTTTTATTTAGGCCTAATTAGTATTGGGCTTATTCAATGAATAATAATTATTTAATGAAAGGTTAAATTTCTCTCTTTTGGGCCTTACGTGAGAGTTAGGGGGCCATTAGTAGTGGGTACGACATACTGAACCTGATCCTCCCTCACATGAACAACTCCAATTGTGAAGGCCAATTTGCCTTATTTAAATAATTGTATTATGCTAATTATACTAGTTTAACCTAATTAAAATTGAATTAGCAACATAATTGATCTTGAAATAAATAGAATTAATTTTTCATTGGATTATTTTAAAATTAATTTAGTAGTTTAAAGAAAGATTCTAGATAGTGAATTCTAGTAACTAATTTATATTTTCTAATATTTAATTAAGTAGAAAAATATATTTAAGTTGAAAATTAATTTGTTAATTAATTTTAGACCAACTTAAATTAGAATATTTGTTCTTAGATTATAAATTAGAATTAATAATTAAGTTGATTTTTATTCAAGATACTTAATTATTTGAATCTATTTCATGAAATTTAATTAAATAAGCAAAATATATTTAAGTTAAAAATTAATTTATTAATTAATTTTGGACCAACTTAAATTAGATTATTTTCTTAAATATTAAAATAGAATTAATAATTAAGTTGATTTTATTCTAGATACTTAATTATTTCTATGTTAATGAATTTAATTAAATATAAAATTGTATTTAAGCTGGAAATTTTTCAATTTTAGATCAACTTAAATTAGAATAATTTTCAAAATATATTTTATTTTATTTTAATAATCATAATACCACATAATTTTGAATTGCATTCATTTATTTTAAATGAAGATATTTCAAAATTTTTCTATTTTGAAAATTAGATTAAAGTTGAAAATTAATTTAGATCAACTTAAATCAAGTAATTTTTATTAATGATTTTATTAAACTAAATAGACTAAAATATATTATATTGGAAAATAAGTAATTAGTTTATGAATTATCTAGATAGATATTTTCTAGGTAGACTTTTTGGTATTTTTCTAGATATATTTAATTAAATAAGAAAATTAATACTTAAGTTAATTTGTTCAAGACACTTAAATATTTGATATTTTTCTTAAGAGATTTCATTAAATAAGAAAATTATGTTTATGTTGAAAATTAATATTTAAATTTAGACCAACATAAATTAGAGTAATTTTTCCAGATTTATTTTATTTTATTTTAATGTGAATTCGAAAATGTATTTCTAAATACATTGGATTTCGAATTCTGACATATATATATTTATAGAAAATTAAATTTCAGTTGAAAATTAATTTAATTAATTTTAGATCAACTTAAATTAAGTAATTTTTATAATATTTATTGGAAATTTATACTAAGGATGGAAAATATTTTTTTTTTATTTTTCAAATCTCCTAGGGTATAATTTTATAAATATTAAATTAAAATTTATATTTAGAGTTATCAAAATTAGTAATTTTAATTAAATAAATATATATTAAATTAAATAGATTAAAATAAGTATCAAATGAAAATACAGCTCTTTAAAATAATGAGCTTTAGTTATAAGGATATTCGATCTCCATTGTTGGTCCTACATGGTTAATTTGTTTTTAATATAACCTCGAGATGCTAGACTTCGTCCCCCATATGAATGGTTATTCATTGAAGCATTTAATACCGTAACAATCTCTTATGATAAGTATTTTGTAAGTTTTCGTCTCTATTAGACTCTCCCTTACGGTGACTACTTAGAGATAAATAAGAATAACCTTGACTCTCGCCTACCGGGACAACGTTGGATTCTTGTTTTGATGGAATAAAAGGTTGCTAGAATGGTGTCCATTTTAGATGAGCTGACAACTCTATTCAATGAATGATATCTTTGACTCTCGCCTACCGGAACATTGTATCAATTTGTTGGAAACCTTAGAAATTATTTAAGATATGATAGTTTTGTATTGTCACATGTCTTTGTTACTTGCTAAATACTTAATAATTTCTTAATTGTGTGTGAAATTATATTGAACCATGTTATTTTTTGTTATTAATTGTAGTTGTAAATTTCGTATAAAATAAGAATAACTTTGACTCTCGCCTATCGGAACATTGTTGGATTCTTATTTTAATCGAAATTATCTTAATTTTTCCTCTTAGCTTATTCATTTTGAATTTGCTTACATAGTATATCATTGGATGAATGATTTATAAATCATTTGCTTATGATCTCACTCTAAAATCTCTTATAAAAGTGAATGGCGCAGATGACTATATTCCCAACATTCTATCTCGAAATAATAAAAATCCTCGATCGTAGAGATCTCTTACTTGTATATGCTTACTATAGGCAATTTAAACTTAGAATTAGATTAGTAGTGGTGATCCAAGCTAGAATAATTACTCATGTATATTTGGTATAAATTAAGTCTTTGACTTTAAATTTTAGATTCCAAATAGAAATTTTATATTTCTGTTTCCTAGAATACATTATACATTACAGTATGACTTCCACAAGTTTTTAATATCCATTTTCTGTCAATAGATTCAAACTGTATGTTTATGTATGGAAGATGAGTTTAGTATTTTGTGACTAGGATCCACTTGGACTATTCTATGAACTCTTTATTGTAACTAAACATTTTCCATTAAAAGACCATAACCACAGTTTAATATATCTATGGCATATGCTAATATCTACGTGAAAGTAAGATCATCTATATTTATCTATGGATGTACATTCAGGGGTGGATATAAGTTTTCGTTAAATTCTTGAAACGATCACTTTAGATTTTACCTTATGCAAAGAAATTTGAAATGTTTAAGAAATTTCATGAATTTCTAGCAATGGTGAAAAACCATTAAGGTAAGTGGTTAAAGATCTTGCGAACTGATAGGGGTGGAGAAATATTTGGATATGCAGTTCAAAGATCATTAAGTTGAACTTCAAATTGTATCCGAAATTACCTCCCTAGAAATTCGGATTGCATAATGATGGAAGTAAAAGGTTTATGATTAGTTACTAGCTGTTGCCTAAGTCCTTCTAGGAAATACCCTAGTGATAGGAAAATTTCAGAATGATGGAATGGTTGTGTACTTAGTGTAAACCATTACTAGATTCATGGATGACCTAATCGTGATCTTAAGAAAAGCTAAAACTATTAACCAAGGTTTGCATGTTTGATAACTATTCTAGGTGATTAGGGGTGGACCATCATAGGTCATTAAGATAAGAAAGTGTTTGTTTCAACAAATACTACTTTTCTAAGAAAATGACTAAGTTTGAAAACAAAGTAGCAAAGTAGAGGAGAAATTTTTTCTTTATTCTAAAAGTGTTCTATCATCTTATTCGAAATAAGATGGCCCCACTGCCTCTATTGTCTTGATACAACCGAAGAGGACAATACCAATCATTTAATAACTAAAAATTAATTATTAAATAATATTGTCATTTAATATATTTATTACTTAGACATATAAAGTCTCTTAATTAACAAATAAAACCTAAAATCTCTTTTCTTCACAATTTTGCCCTTGCTTAGTGAAAATTCATAAACTAGACATAGTCTAATTTTAGAATTATAATTGATTAATTAAAATCAATTAATTGAGTCTTACAAGCAGTATGGTCTCAACTAGTATGGGGACCATGGGCCTATATAACAGAGCTTCCAATAAGCAGATCAAGAATTTACCAAGTAAATCCATTGACTTATTAATTCCTTGTTGAATCCACGCATAGAAATTAGAATTGCACTCTCAGTCATATAGAACGCTCTATATGTTCCACAATATAGATACACTATTAATTATCCATTGTTATAATCATAATTTGATCAATGATCCTCTAATAGATGATCTACATTGTATAAGGACTAAATTGCCGCTACACCCTTTCAATGTATTTTATCCTTAAAACACTTAGCTCCGTATAAATGATATTTCAGCGAAGTGAAATGAGTACTCAACCATTTATCTCTGTTTAGCCAAGCTCGAAGGAAATCATCGCTTCACTTCTAAATACCTATAGAAGTTATAGATTCCATATCTATGTTTAGTATTCCCACTCAATTATACTATCATGTTCCCAAAATGTACGTATCACCCTGACCCAAAAGTAGGCTTAACTAACAAATCAAAGAACATGTATAATACTATTGAGATCGAACCTAATCATATCAGGATTAAGATCATTTGATCTATGATCAAATAGGTGATATTGAATTGAATAGACATTACGGTAAATTTAACATATCTAATCAAAGTTCAATATCGGTCCCTTCCAATGTATACTCCATACATCCGATACTGGTAAACTTTGCCAATGCCCTGGAAAGGACATACCACTTATCCAAGGTGTAAGAATACCTATCGCTGATTATCATGCCAGTCTAAATCCAGTGAACTGACAAATCAGGGAATTAAACTTTCGAACATATTATCATGATTATATTCCACTGTGCTGACAACACTATAATCATTAACAAATACATATGTTCTGGACTTAATAGAATTTATACATTATATATATAATCATGAAATAAATCATGTGAACCATGCAACATAAAATGTTATTTCTGATCTTTATTAACTAGTAAATCTGATTATATTGAAACGGGTTTTATTTAGGGCACAAAACCCAACATTGCACACCTGGTGTGTCCCAGTTAGAGGGGAAGTCGCACCATGGCCCACAATAGGTGATTCTGTATTGGCCTATTCGGGATTTGTCCCTAGTGGTCCTCTCGTATTCCCAGCGGTTTGTATGTTAGGATCCATCACCATTGGGTCGCCTTGATTGACCAAGCCTCTGCGAGTTTGCACCACCATTCTGTATGCCTGTTAAGACTTAAGACAAACAACAAACTTGGGTTTTTGCTCTCAATGAAAGCACAAAAATATTGACCTCGATTTTAACCAACGACAGTGAGTCAATTATTAAGCAATTAAGAATATAATTAAAATAGAGCAAAAACCAATAAATAAAGAACACTAGAATTTAAAGAGGTTCGACCCTGTAAGTGTGGTAATAGCCTACTCCCCTTAGATTGTATTAACTTGAGACAAAGAATAAAGTATTTTTCTCTCTCAGAGCTCTTACAATGAAATCTCTGAGTAACTCTCTTAGATCTCTCTCCCTCTCTGAAGCAATTCTTTCGATCCCTTTCACAGTGAGGCTAAGTCACTATTTTATAGGTCCTTAATGCATGAGGAAAGGTTTCCTTTTTTTTTACAATGTATAAAATAGAAAAGAATATTCATTACATAATTATGCTACACAAAATAGGAAATTGGAACATGTTGTCATATTCCTCTGACTCAATCCCACGATCGTAGGGATTGTCTTTGTGCCTGGACTTCACGAGATCATTCTGAAGTAGTTAACTCTTGATAAGTAGTTCGGAAAGCCAAACTTGTTCCTGCTCGGATAGTCTGCCTTCCACCCTGCTTGGGTAATTAGAAGTTATACATGCAGATGTATAATATGAAGTCTGTTCAAGACATTCATCTTCGCCCAGATGCAAGGAATGCAAGACACATGTCACTTGTGTATTTCTGCCACGTCATTGTGCAAAAAATAGGATAACACAGAATACTCTGAAAAACGAGATCTCGCAATTTTGGCGAAAAATTATACGAACAACTGCATAAATCTACCGAAATATACTATACTTTTACAAATATTTAACAAATGTTACCCATTAATCCACAATGAAGGGGAGGTAGAGGAGGGGCGACGCGACGGTTGGGCTGATGAGTGAAGGTTGGCCAACGTCCTTCACGGCAGTTGGGCAGGTGAGAGTTGGCTGGACGGACGTCCTCAAGGGGTGTAGGCGGCAAAGCTAGAGGGAAGGGAGGAGGGCTTTATTTTTTTTTATTTTTTTTTGCAAAAAATGGGGAGCAGCGGTTGATGAGGATTGGAAAAGGGGAGGACTTATGGAGATGTAGAGAGAGAGATTTATTTTTTTAGGTTTTGAAAAAAAAAAAATAGAAGAGTTTTTTTTAGTAAAGTGAGAAGTTATTAAGATAATATTTTATAAAATAGTTAAGAAGATTTTTTTTTTTTTTGAAATTTTAGTTTTTTTTTAAGTATATTAAATTAAATTTTCCAAGTAAAATTACATGATGTTTGCTTAAGAAAAGAAAAAGAAATTACATATAGAAAGAAAAAGAAAAGAAAATGATATTGACATAGATATGTGAAAGCCAGTTGTTATTGGCATAGCCACACATATTTTAAGCTATATGGTTGGTTTGTGTCATCGTCGTTCCAATCTCACGGATATAATTCATTTCTCTAATACTCCCTCACTTCGCCACCTTCACCTCCCTTCCATGCCCATGGAAGTCAATCAGGTTGTTTAGGTTTCAACCAAATCCATTCATTCCTTACACTTCAGGTTCTAATCTACAATGCTTTGTTTTCTTTATATTCTTATACGTTTTTAGGTGAACTCTGTTTCCTTCTATTTCATTTTTGTCTTCTTTCTATTGCCCTCAAATCTTTCTTTTTTTGTTTTGTTTGGTTACTCAAATACCCTTTGGTGTAAAACCTAACTAGTGTTTGGTTTGCTGGAAAATTTTGAAGAAATAACTCAAAAATGCGCTTATGTATGTATATACATACGTACACACATACACAAGTTTGAGAGTAATGTAAAGTTTTATTGATTTATATTTTCTTGGTCTCTGAGATAAAAATTAGAAAAGTAGAACATTTGTTGAAGAAGGCATTACTAGTACTGCAGAAGTAACTATCTGTGCCTGTGCCATAGTCCACCTATTAAGTATGAGGATTTTCCTTTGCTAATTAAACTCTAAGAAAGCAAATTAATAGTCCCATTTGGATTTTTTAATTTAGATTCTATCAGTGGAATATTTGAAAGATTACACAAGTCAATTTTGAAATTTTGGTATGCTTCTATAGGCCATATTTATTGCTGTTATGGGTCTTACTTGAACCAATTGCCAAATTATAAGGAGTAAGTGCCTATAAACAAAGTTAACAAGGTATAACATAGAATTCAATTGATGATACAACATATTACTTATGGCTAATGTATTTTTTGGTCATTCCACTATAAGAAAATAGTTTAGCTTTTACTTACTATATAACAAAGGAAAGCAAATCTTTCATAGCAAAACATGAACAGGGCAGATTGGGGCAGGTGTTAAATTTTCTATTGTAATTTTGGATATTAATAGGCCACAAAAGGATGGGGCTTGAACTCAGCATAAGATATTGTATGATATTTTTATTATTTCTTTTTTAATAGGAACTCTACTTTTGTTAGCTTGTAGCAGTTAGAGAAAGTAAGACCACGTCAAAAAAAGAGAACACTTAATTGTGTTCGTTAGGATTGTTTGTGCTTTGTTCTATCAGTATCTTGTTTGGTGAAGTCAAGGCTTTTTCTTTTAATCCCATCTTCTCTTTTTAGTACAACCTTGTTTCTTATCAATAGAAATTAAAAGACTTATATATAGTACAACTTAATTTCACCTTTATGATATGATGCTGGTTATTAATAAGATGAGTAATCCATAGTATTATTTAATATATGACAGGAACTTCCTAGACTTTTTTGTTTTATTATTAGTTCATCTCGGGGCATATCCTATTATTTTTTATAGCACGTATTTGCATAAACGAAAAGTGAACCCACTGACAAAGTAGTAATAATAATAATATTCAATAGCTACAATGAAAGAAAAGAAGAAGAAAAAACAAGTAAACTGTATTGACATAGCTCATATTTATGCAATGATGCTTGCATTAAATAAGTCATCAACATGGTTGATGGAATATACTTTATTTTTTTCTCTTTGTAATTCTTATTAATTTGTTTATTGATCTTATAATTTTGACCTCAGGTTATAATGATAATAAAAGGGTTGTTCAGAAGATATGAAAGATGGAATCCTGTGCATCCAACATATGGAGCATTTTGGGGTATGGGAGTAGGGATTGGTTGTGGTGTTGGATGGGGTCCTGGTTTTGGTCCTGATGTGATCGGTTATGTTGGAGCTGGCTGTGGTGTTGGATTTAGTGTGGGCTTCACTTTTGCTGGCTTTGGCATTGGCCTTCCTGCAAATTATCTCTATGAAGTTCCTTACAGTGGTACTTGTCAGAATCTTATATTTTAAAATTCAACATTTTCTAATGCTTGCTGTTCCATTATTTAATATGAATAGTTTTGTGACTTCCATAATGATTGGAAGTAGGAAGATTTTTCTTGTTTAGAATAAATCAACGATGAGAATTGCTTACTTACTCTTTCACAATTTTGGATCTTTGCTTTCCTTTTCAAGTGGATATATTATTTCATAGCCTTGAGTGCCAAATTCTGATGCAATCTTTTCCAGCTTTTATGACAACAAGAAATGGTGCAGTGGAAATGGCCAGATCCAGTGGTTTCCAGGTCCCAAAGAGTGTTGCAAGAGATAGACAGACTATATTTGTGCCTGACGTCTCAAACCTGCAAAGAGAAGTTAGTGAAAAACTATCTAGTTTTAAGCAAAAGGTTCTCTTGGATGAAAGATTAAATTCATTTGACATGAAGAGCCTTCTACTTGCCCCAAGTAAGTCCATCTGGGCAAGTGTAGGGGAATTTCACAAACAGTTATCCAAGCATCACAAAGGTATTCTTACATGCATAATATATATTAAAGTCTACAACTCAAACTGCTTATTATATGGAACAACTGTTACTAGTTTAACTTATGGCATCATCCAATATTATCGTATGCTAAGTCTATAGTGTGGTTCTTTGCCTTCATACTTGGACAATTCTTGTAAAACCTCAACTTTAAGCATTATCAAGTACTCCCTGCCAGATAAAAAATTGACTTAATTCAAATATTTAGATGAATATAAGGCATTTAGATTTCCGTTCTTAATGGATTACTAAGGACTGAGCGTAAGAAATGTTAAAATTGTGGGTGTATACCATGAAACTAGAGTACATTGAGGAAACCTTTTATGAAGTCTTAAAAGAATATGTTGGAGGCTGATATTTAAGAGCTATTCAAAGAAATTAGTTAGCTTGCTTGGTGTTTCTCTTCTAGGCTAAAAGAGTGTAGGAAATCAGCATGAGCCATGAGGTTTGCAGCATGCCTAATTCTATTTAGAACAAGCTGTTATAGTTTCATTAAATAATTCAGGAGAGAAATGATGAAAGACATAGGTACAGATACAGTGACACTGGGTTCATTCTTTTTTTGTCTTATTTGAAAAAGACCTTGATCCTTGCATTTCAATAAATTGATATTTCCTCAAAAATTTGTGTCGAAGCTGCTGGTTCTTCTTAGAAATAGGGTTTATGGTTCAATTCAATTAACTAAAGGTTCTTGTGACGAAGTACAATCCTAGCAGAACTTTGAAATGTAATCTAATGAGGTCTCCTTAGTGCATATATATGTCACTACCATAGTGTTAGTAGATAGAGAAATTTCCAGAGTAGTTGTGTTTGACTTCTAGTTTCAATTCTAAGTACTTGATGAATATTTATGAAGTATTTGTCTGGACAAGGAGGATCCATTTTCTTGCATTTCAATTCAAATTCCTTCAATAAATCCAAATTGGAAGAATAATGTTGCCTCTTCAAACAATTCAAATTTGCTTAAACTAGGTACTTTGCAAAAGTACAATAAGATCACCGGTCTCATACCAACAAAGCAAAACTGCATAGGTTACTTTATTTTATTGTTTATTTTAAAATATGCAATTTTTTGTAGATTTCCTCTGCTGTAGCCATGGATATAAGTGTTTGACATGGAATGTCCTTTATGCTACAGCCTGGTGTTATGGGATAATAGAAATAGTTCTTTGTTAAATTAGATCTCACTGTAATATTTATTATTACAGTTTTACAAGATGAAGTGAAAATACAAATAAAATACAACAGAATACAAAAACAGATCCTATGTGGCTTCGCCTCTAGTGGATCAAGATCTGGTTGTTAGTTACAACCGAAATTGTAACTAACTTCCAGATTTGTGATCAACCCTAATCTACAAGTATTTAAAGAGTACTAGAGCCATACCAGATCTCTCAGTTGAGAGATACCAGAAATCTCAAGCCCTAGTTTCCAGATCTGGAAGTACTCAGCTCCAAATGATGTTCCAAGTTCATGCAAAAGAAACAGAAGAAAGTTAGTGAGTGAAATCAGAAAATAAGAGAGAAATAAACACAGAAAACAAAAGAGAGAATACATTAGAAATACCAGTCGATCTGTGACTTGGATTTCTCACCTGTTGTAATATTCCTTCAAATAGTGCAAGATCTGAGGTCGATCTTCAAGGCGAGCTCATCAGAGGACGTACCCCTAATTTTAGGGCGAACCTCTATATTTCTGGTGTTTGATTTCTTACTCTAACCTACTGTGTTTTTTTTGGCTAATCTTTGTGTATGTGTGTTTATGTTGTTTCTGGGGTATTTTCTGGGCAAGATCGATCAAGAGATCGAGAAGGATCTCTGGTTCTAGGGTTTGAGAACCAGAGAGAAGGCAGAGAGAAAGAGAGAGAGTTTTTTGAGAAACTCTCGAATGTTCGAAGGTGCAAATGAGCTAGGGTTAGCTCTGATTGAACTTAGTTTTGTTCAATCCAGAACGACAAATCGTTTGGTTTAAACGATTTGTCGTGTAGGTGAAAACGACAAGCTTCATTGTCGTGCAGGAAAGAAACGACCAAGGTTTCTTTGTCGTTGACTGTGTTTTAAATTGAATTTTCTGGGACAAGTTTGTCCCTGTCATTTCTAACTGTAAACTTGAGTTGGTGTAGGGTAATCTTGGAATTTCACCAAGAAAATTCCTACAGTGGTATCAGAGCTTTGGTTCAAGCTTAAATCAACTCAAGAAAGGATCAAGAAAGTGACAAAGACTGGGAGAAGAAGAAGAAACACAACAAGAAGTTGTGGACAGTGGAAAACCTGTGGAAATTCCACAAACTGATAATAAATCAATCTTTCTAAACTCAACTCAATTTAATTTTGATTTTTCTAACATGAGTAATATCAAGATTGACATTGATCGTTTTGATGGATCTGGTGATTACAGGATCTGGAGGAGAAAGATCAGATCTCTGTTGGCTCAACAGAAACTACTTAGGGTTCTTGAAGACCCTATTGAATGGCCAGACAACACATCAAAAATACAGCAAGAAGAGCTGTTAGAAACATTCTTGGAATCATAATTTTCAATCTTTCGATGCAATTATCGATTGGTTGATAAAGAAGAGACTCCCCGCTAAAATTTGGAAGAAACTTGAAGAACAGTTTCAACAGAAGTCTTTGACTAATAAGATTTACCTAAAGGAGAGGATCTTTGGGTTCAAGATGAGTCACACTAAAACCCTAGATCAGAATCTTGATGAGTTTCTCAGAATGCACATTGAATTGGCAAATTCAGGAGAGAATGAAGCTCTAAGTGATGAAAATCAGGTAATAATCATTTTGAATTCATTGCCTGATTCATACAGAGAGGTAAAGACAACAATCAAGTATGGAAGGACGTCAATCACACTTGATGAAGTCATTTCAGCCCTAAAATCTAAAGACTTAGAGATGAAGAGTGAAAAATCCAATTCTGGACATGGTGAAATGAACCTAAGTAGAGGAAGGCCATCTCACAAGAAACCCTACCAGAACAGGGGTAGGAGTAATAGCACACATCATCACAGAAACTCAAACAGGGGGAAGAGTAGATCACCATCAAGAGATTCTAGTGATTCTACAGGGTGTTTCTATTGTGGAAAACCTGGACACTACAAGAAAGACTGCTATTTCTACAACAACAAATACAAGAACAAGAAAGGGGGCAGATTTCCAGAAAGAACAGATCAAAGCAAACATCAAAGTGACAAACAACAAGAAGCTAACTACTCAGATGGTTATGACAGTGGTGAAGTTTATGTTGCTTCTACATCTTTTAAAGATGACTGGATACTGGATTCAGGGTGTACTTTTCACATGACAAATTCTAGGGAAATCCTAACTGACTACAGGGATTCTAAAGGTGGCAAAGTAATTCTGGGAAATAACAATACATGCAATATAGAAGGTTCAGGTAATGTCAATTTTAAAATGTTTGATGGAATTGTCAGAACCCTAACTGGTGTAAGGTATGTCCCTAATCTTGCTAGAAATTTAATTTCTATAAGTGTTCTAGATGACATGGGTATTGTTAGCAAAATTGAAGCAGGTTCAATGAAGCTAAGTAAGGGTGCTATGACAATCATTAAAGGCCACAAACATGAAGGGTTGTACTACTTAGATGGAGAACCAGTGACTCACTGCAATAATGCAGTCACTAGCAATCCAGAAGACCTAAAAGCTGTTCTATGGCACAGAAGGCTGGGGCATATCAGTGAGAAAGGCCTACAGATCATGAGTGATCAAAGGCTACTGGGTAAGGACAGAGTAAGCAAAGTTGACTTCTGTGAATCTTGTGTTTTAGGTAAACATCATAGACTAAAATTTAAAACAGGTATTCATAAAACTAAGCATATATTGGAGTATGTTCACTCTGATCTTTGGGGACCAGAGAAAACTCCAACACATGGTGGAAATGTGTATTTTATGTCTATTGTAGATGACCATTCTAGAAAAGTTTGGGTATTTTTACTTAAACATAAAAATGAGGCTTTATCTAAATTCATACAATGGAAAACTCTAATGGAAAATTTAACTAATCAAAGGGTTAAAACCCTAAGGACTGACAATGGCTTAGAGTTTTGCAGTGATGAATTTAACAGATATTGTGGCTCTGTTGGCATTCAAAGGCACAGAACTGTGAGAATCACTCCTCAACAGAATGGGGTAGCTGAGAGGATGAATAGGACCTTGATGAACAAGGTCAGATGCCTATTATTGCAATCTGGACTTACTAAAGGGTTTTAGGGAGAAGCTGTGTTAACAGCAGCATACCTGGTGAACAGAAGTCCATCCAGTGCCATTGAATTCAAGACACCAGAGGAGATCTGGTCAGGTAAGCCTCCTGATCTCTCAAATTTAAGAGTATTTGGATGTGCAGCCTATGCACATCAGAGTGTTGGTAAGTTAGAGCCTAGAGCTCTCAAATGTGTGTTCCTAGGCTATCCTGAAGGCACTAAAGGCTACAGATTATGGGTAAGAGAGAAACAAGGGTTTAAAGCTATAAACAGTAGGGATGTAATTTTTAAGGAAGATTTATTTCCTTGTATCACTAATAATAATGATATATCTAGTCCTACTTTAGACACTAACCCTGCAGGCACATCTGTGGACATGCAAACAAGGAACACTCAACCTAATACTGTTCAGGTGGAACCAGAACAGGTGGAAAATACTCAGGGAGATGAAAACTTGGAAGGAAATGACCAAGTTCAGGATGACAACATTCAGGTGGAACCTATTACTGAAGATGGACAAGAAAATGAGGGAATACAAGATTACCAACTGACCAGAGACAGAACTAGAAGGGTTCCTAAACCTACACAGAGATTCAGTTTCACTGCTTGGGAAGAAGTGCTAGCCTATGCATTTTTCTGTGCTATGGGAGTGGAAATGACAGAACCTAAGACCTATGAGGAAGCTATGACTGATAAAGATGCCAAGAAATGGTCCAAGGCAATGGACACAGAGATGGAATCTCTGAGAAAGAACAAAACCTGGATACTAGTGAAGAAACCTAAGGGAAAGAGTATAGTTTCATGCAAGTGGCTTTTCAAACACAAGGAAGGACTTACTGAGACAGATCCTAAGAAGTTTAAGGCAAGACTAGTGGCTAAAGGGTTTACACAGAAAGAAGGAATTGATTTTAATGAGATATTCTCACCTGTGGCTAAGTATAAAACTATCAGAATTATACTTACCATAGCTACTCAATTTGACCTAGAGGTTGATCAAATGGATGTAACTACTGCTTTTTTACATGGGGAACTTGAGGAAGAGATCTACATGCAACAACCTAAGGGATATGAGGAAAAAGGCAAGGAAGACTTGGTTTGCAAACTGATTAAGTCCCTATATGGACTTAAACAGTCACCAAGGCAATGGAATAAAAGGTTTGATGAGTTTATGATCAAGAAAGGGTTCTCTAGAAGCTATTATGATACCTGTCTATACTACAAAGGCACTAAAATTGATGAAGTCATCTACTTACTGCTGTATGTAGATGACATGCTCATTGTGAGCAAGGAAAGGACCAGAATTGACCTAATGAAAGGTTGGCTAAGGGAAGAATTCGAGATGAAGGACCTAGGCAAGGCTGCTAAGATCCTAGGCATTAACATCTCTAGGGACAGGGAGCATGGAACACTAAGGCTACATCAGAAAATCTACATAAAGAAAGTCATAGAGAATTTCTCTATGACTAATGCAAAGCAAACTAAGCAACCTATGACTAATCAGTACTACCTAAGCAAGGAGCAATGTCCTAAAACTACTGCTGAGAAAGAAGCAATGAGTGAAGTGCCCTATTCAAGTGCAGTGGGATCAGTGATGTACCTAATGGTCAGTACTAGACCTGATTTAGCCTATGCCAATAGTGTACTAAGTAAATATATGGCAAACCCTGGTAAACAACACTGGGAGGCTATGAAATGACTACTAAGATATCTATTGGGATCTACAGAAGTGGGACTAAACTACAAGAGAAGGGATAACAATAGAATGATCACTGGGTACAGTGATGCAGACTATGCAGGTGACAGAGATAGTAGGAAATCTACCTCTGCCTATTTCTTTACACTATGGGGGAATTGTATCAGCTGGAAAGTACAACTGCAGCCTGTTGTAGCATTATCTACAACAGAATCTGAGTATGTAGCTGTTACAGAGGCTATTAAAGAAGCCATTTGGCTTAAGGGATTACTAGATGAACTTAAACTACTAGATGAAGAACCTATAATCTACTCAGACAGCCAGAGTTGTATCCACTTGTGTAAAAATCCTGTCTTTCACGACAGAACCAAACATGTGGAAATTAAGTATCACTTTATACGAGATAAAGTGACACAGAAGGTTGTACAGATAGAGAAAGTCCCCACTGAAGAGAATCCTTCTGATATCGGTACTAAGGTGCTACCCTTAACCAAGTTCAAGCACTGCTTGGACTTGTTAGGGGTTGGTAATGGTGGATGACCATTACCACTATGAGCTAAGACCCTTGAAGACGAAGCACTATAATAATAAACATTACAGAAGAGATCTAAGGTGGAAATTGTTAAATTAGATCTCACTGTAATATTTATTATTACAGTTTTACAAGATGAAGTGAAAATACAAATAAAATACAACAGAATACAAAAACAGATCCTATGTGGCTTCGCCTCTAGTGGATCAAGATCTGGTTGTTAGTTACAACCGAAATTGTAACTAACTTCCAGATTTGTGATCAACCCTAATCTACAAGTATTTAAAGAGTACTAGAGCCATACCAGATCTCTCAGTTGAGAGATACCAGAAATCTCAAGCCCTAGTTTCCAGATCTGGAAGTACTCAGCTCCAAATGATGTTCCAAGTTCATGCAAAAGAAACAGAAGAAAGTTAGTGAGTGAAATCAGAAAATAAGAGAGAAATAAACACAGAAAACAAAAGAGAGAATACATTAGAAATACCAGTCGATCTGTGACTTGGATTTCTCACCTGTTGTAATATTCCTTCAAATAGTGCAAGATCTGAGGTCGATCTTCAAGGCGAGCTCATCAGAGGATGTACCCCTAATTTTAGGGCGAACCTCTATATTTCTGGTGTTTGATTTCTTACTCTAACCTTGTAACACCCTAACTATCTTAGGCGTATTACGTGATTTTTAAACGTACTGTGCAGCTCGTTGCTAATCAACGAGGTTTATGGAAAAACGTGATTAATTAAAATTTTGCTTTTTCATTGAACTTATAAACCATTTTACAAAAGTCTCGGGATCCCGATTTATAAAAATATTTACAAACGTTTTTACTGTTCAACTTTTACATCAAATAAAGTCGTCTAACGACAATTACAAAATCTCAGCCGTGCTGTCCCGAGGATCGTACGCTCCAGGCCTAACCGCCCCGACATGTACAATCTCATAAGCTCGCTCACGGTCCATCAGCAACTGCCTTGCCTTTACCTACACATGCAAATAAACTGTGAGTCGACAGACTCAATAAGAAAAGCATAATAATATCATACATAAAACTGACTGCCGTGTCCAACACGATACTGAGTCCCGCTACTGCCATGTCCAACATGGTACTGAGCACTACTGCCATGTCCAACATGGTGCGGGTTTTGAACGTTCGGGGGACGGTACTATTGACAAGTATCCTCCCGATCGGTCGAACCGGTCATACTCCGGCCGCTGGTCATACTCCAGCCTGTACCGACGGGATAGGTCAATAGCACTGAACCACCAACCAGTGTCAGCCTGATCGGTCGAACCGGTCATACTCCGGCTGCTGGTCATACTCCAGCCTGTACCGACGTGACAGGGTTGGGTGGTTCGAAGCCTAAATACATATCTAATGTAATCTAACAGGCTTCCTACATGCACACTAAACATGTAAACTACATATGCATACTGTTATACTAATCTTACCTGGATTCCGATTTCAGGTGTGCCGGTCAACCTGACTGGAACTGAAGCTGAACGGCGGATTACTGGCTCCTAAACCATAAAAATCACAACGCTATAAGTGACACGCTAAATCACTTCCCGGGGACTAAAACTTGAAACTAAAAGTTTCCCTATCGATAAAAAACATGGCAATACCCCTAAAAACCCAAAAACGAGGAAAACTAGGGTTCGGAAAAATTCCCCAACCGGTAGACCGGTTGCCCAACCGGAATTCCGGTTCTGGGAATTACTGGACACCCATCCGGAATTCCGGTTGCACAACCGGAATTCCGGTTCCTCGCAGGAAATTTTCAAAATTTCACAACTCACTCAAATCTAACCCAAATCATCCAAGACTTTCCAGACCTGATCAATATACCCCAAATAACATATCCAAGGCAACAATTTCACCCAGAACTCACAGAACCACAAAATGCCATTAAAGACCAAGCTTTGAGTTCCAAAACTCAAGCTTGATCAAAATCCACTAACATGCCATCAAACTAGATCAAACCTACTTAAATATGCATAACTAAGCCTCTGAAAATGAAAATGATCAACCACAGCCAGCAATTTACAGATTCACATACATTTTCGAAAATCATGCTCTTGAACTAAAAACTCCCAAAACATAACTTCAAGTAATCCACATGCATACACTAGCTTTAAACTACTTAAAAATAGCAAGATAAACTTTAGAAAACAACATCACAACACAGCAGCAAGTACTTCAATTCAACATGCATTTTCATCCATTTTCACTTAAAAATTCAAGAAAACATAGAAGGACAAGTTCAAAGATCTTACCTACAATTGAATCACACTAAGAGAAGGAGAAAATCACAAGCAATTGAAGAGAAACTCCCTGCCCTAGCAGCCAACCCCAAGCCGAAATGAAGAGAAAGAAAAGAGAGCTTCTTTTTTCTAAGTTTTTTCTATTTTTTGTTAAGTGTAAAGTTGAGAGAAAACAAAGGTTTGCATGCATATAATACTTTATTTCAGCCAAGAAAATAATTAAAATTAACATTTAATTTCCATTTACAAGCCACAAAAGACAAAAAGTCATTGGGGCAAAAAGACCATTTTGCCCCTCCACCATAAAATTACATAATTCAAACTAAAGGGGTAATTTTGGGACATTCTAAATTCCCGGCCATTCCCGACATTCCCAATGTCTAAAACCCGTCCCCAAAATACTAACATACTAAGTTGTGATTTCTACTGAGCCAAACGCCGCGTTCCAAAATACCGGACACCGGAAATACGAAATATAAAAACTGCTGATGACATACTCATGCATATCTGAATTCCATAATAAATTATTTAAATGGCTATAAATAATTTCCTGATTAACATAAATAACTGCTAATTTCCAAATTAACTAAGCGGGCTTTACAACTATTCCCCCCTTAAAAGGATTTCGTCCCCGAAATCTAACCTGAATAACTCTGGATATTGAGCTCGCATATCTGATTCTAGCTCCCAGGTGGCTTCTTCCACCTTACTGTTCCTCCAGAGAACCTTGACCAACGCTATGGTCTTATTCCGAAGGACTTTATCCTTTCTATCCAGGATCTGCACTGGCTGTTCCTCATAAGACATATCTGACTGAAGCTGAAGGCCCTCATAACTGAGTATATGAGAGGGGTCTGAAACGTATTTTCTCAACATTGAGACATGAAATACGTTGTGCACTGCTGATAAGGCTGGAGGCAATGCTAACCGATATGCCACTTGACCTATCTTCTCGAGAATCTCGAATGGTCCTGTAAATCTAGGGCATAACTTGCCTCTTTTCCCGAAACGTTTAATCCCCTTCATCGGAGATACTCGTAAAAACACATGGTCCCCCACTCGGAACTCAACATCCCTACGTTTCGGATCTGCGTAACTCTTCTGTCTGCTCTGGGAGGCAAGCATTCTAGCTTTAATCTTCTCTATTGCCTCATTGGTCCGCCGAACCGACTCGGACCTAGGTATTTCCTCTCCCCGTCTCATCCCGGTGGATGGGGATCTACATTTCCTACCGTACAACGGTTCGTAGGGTGCCATCCCTATCGTACTCTGGTAACTGTTGTTGTACGAGAACTCCACTAACGGTAGGTATTTACTCCATGAACCCTCAAAGTCCATAACACAGGCTCTCAGCATATCCTCCAATATCTGAATTGTCCTCTCGGACTGACCATCTGTCTGAGGATGAAATGCTGTACTGAATTTTAGCTTCGTACCCATTGCCCGTTGCAAACTCTGCCAAAATTTGGAGGTGAATTTCGGATCCCTGTCCGAAACAATAGACTTCAGTACCCCGTGAAGTCTCACTATTTCCCTGACGTACGGATTCGCCAACCGATCCACGTAAACGTTGTTCGACCGGCGAAAATGAGCGTATTTCGTAAATCGGTCCACCACTACCCAGATGGAATCAAACATACCCGTGGTCCTAGGTAATCCGACCACAAAATCCATAGTAATATCCTCCCATTTCCACTCTGGTAGGGTTAGAGGCTGCAACAACCCTGCTGGTCTCTGATGTTCAGCCTTGATCTGCTGACAAGTGAGGCATCTCGATACGAATTCTACCAAATTCTTCTTCATACCGTTCCACCAGAAGTACGGTTTCAAGTCTTGGTACATCTTGGTGGTGCCGGGATGCAGAGAATATGGAGTAGAATGTGCCTCCTCAAAGATCTCGTTCCTCAAGTCCACACTGTTCGGGACACAAACCCTGGCTTTATACAAAAGCATCCCGTTATCTGACACTGAAAAGTCTTTGGCCTGACCAGCCAATACCTCATCTCGGATCTTCACTAACTCCGGATCTGTTGTCTGAGCAACCTTTATTCTTTCTAACAGATCAGATTGCAGCGTTAAGTTGTGAAGCCGACCTACCACAAACTCAATGCGGATCTAACCATATCCTCTCGCTACCGAGGTGAGATCTGAACCATGCTAGCCACTTGCCCGGGACCCTTTCTGCTCAGGGCATCGGCCACTACATTGGCTTTCCCGGGATGGTAAAGAATCTCACAATCATAATCCTTCACTAGTTCCAACCAACGCCTCTGTCTCATGTTCAAATCTTTCTGAGTAAAGAAATACTTGAGACTCTTATGGTCGGTATAGATCTCGCACTTCTCACCATACAAGTAATGCCGCCAAATCTTCAGTGCAAAAACCACTGCGGCCAATTCCAAATCATGAGTCGGGTATCGCTGCTCATAATCCTTTAACTGACGGGAGGCATAAGCGATAACCCGATCGGCTTGCATCAATACGCACCCCAAACCCTGTTTGGATGCGTCACTGAAGACCCACGAACTTCTCCTTGTCCGAAGGCAAAGCTAGTACCGGAGCGGTAATCAACCTCTCGTTTCGGCTCCACGAAAACTAGCTTCGCATTTATCCGACCGGATAAATCGGCCGATTCTTCTTTGTAAGCTCGGTTAGGGGCATTGAAATTTTGGAGAACCCCTCCACGAACCTACGGTAGTACCCAGCTAATCCCAAGAAGCTTCTGATCTCTGTCACTGTCTTCGGTCTCGGCCAATCCCTGACGGATTCAATCTTCCCGGGATCCACCTTGATCCCATCTTTACTCACAATGTGCCCTAGGAAGGACACCTGAGACAACCAGAACTCACATTTCTTGAACTTGGCGTAGAGTCTATGTTCTCGAAGTCGTTGCAGTACCATCTGAAGATGTAACTCATGCTCCTCTTCTGACTGAGAGTACACGAGGATGTCGTCGATAAACACAATCACACAGATATCGAGGAAATCCTTGAATACTCTATTCATCAGGTCCATGAATGCCGCGGGAGCATTGGTTAGTCCGAATGACATAACCAGAACTCGTAGTGTCCATACCTAGTGCGGAAGCCGTCTTTGGAATGTCCTCCTCTCGGATCCTCAACCGATGATAACCCGAACGGAGATCAATCTTAGAAAAGACCGTCTTCCCCGAAGCTCGATCGAACAAGTCATCGATCCTAGGTAATGGATATTTATTCTTCACCGTCGGCTTGTTCAACTCTCGTAGTCGATGCACATCCTCATAGATCCATCCTTCTTCTTCACGAACAAAACCGGGCTCCCCAAGGTGACACACGGGGCCGAATGAACCTTATGTCAAGCAACCCTTGGAGCCGAATCTTCAATTCCTTAAGTTCATTTCGAGCCATCCTATACGGGGCTTTAGAAAGCCGGATCCACCCACAGTGCCAAGTCAATCACGAAGTCAATCTCCCGCCGAGGTGGTAACCCCGGAAGTTCTTCGGGAAAAACGTCCAAAAATTCCCCGAACCACGCCGATGTCCTCTCGGCCGAGATGGTGTACGGCCGAGTGGTGTCCACCACCACGGCCGTAAACCCTAAGCACCCACCGTGCAATAATTCTCTCGCCGACATAGCCGAGATCACCGGATCCGAGATCCCCGAACCGAACCCACAAATACGAACGGTTCTTCACTTTCCGGTTGGAAGACCACCATCTTCCTCTCGCAATCAATGCTCGCCGAATATTTAGATAGGAAATCCATTCCTAAAATAATATCAAATTCGACTAAGCTCATCTCTATCGGATCGCCGCTTAACTCCCTACCATCTATCCCGATCGGCATGGCCTAATCCACCTATCGGAGATAACCAATTCTCCGCCGGGTAACGGGGTTCCAAACCCCGATTCATATCTATCAAAGGGTCTACCCAACTTACTAAAGACTCGGCCGCCACATAAGAACGTGTAGCCCCGGAATCAAACGACCTTTGAATAAAACGAGTCGTTAATAAGAATCCGACCTGTAACAACCGATGGGGCAGCATCCGCATCGGCTGCGTGATGGCGAATACCCCGGCCGGAGTGGGTACCGTGGAGCTCTCGGTGCCTCCGGCGGGCCCGGGGACATTCCCTCTTGAAGTGCCGGGCATGCCACAATGAAAGCATCCCCGCCCCTCGCACTCTCCCCGATGGTGCCTCTTGCAGCAGTGGGGCACTCGGGATAGGAGAAGCGAGTCTCATTACCACCGGGACGACTCCCTGCGTTCGGTTCCCCCGGAACCTCTTGTTCGACTCGAGCCGCCGGAAGCGATGGGTGCCCTCTTCCTCCGATCAATGGCCGAACCACTACTCCCCCTGCTAAATCCCGATGCGGGAGGGGTAGGAGCTCCGCCACCAACCGAGCATCTTGGCCGAATCCGACATACACCCCACCGCGCCCTCGGCTCGCGGTGCCTTCTCCACCATCCGAGCCGCAGTGGTGCCGTCGTCGCGGGTAATCATCGGGTCATGCCCGATCTTGGGATTCAACCCGTCCGGATACTTCTCCTTCTGCCGAAGTCGGTCGGCACAATTCCCGAGGCTAACCTCGCCAACCGGTCAAACTGAGTAGTATACTCAGTGACACTCATGTTCTCCCGCTGGGTCAGGTGAACGAATTCCTTTCTCTTGGCGCTTCTAACCGCCTCATTGTAGTACTTCGCGTTGAAGAGTTCCCGAACCTTTCCCGGTGTCATGGTGGTGACATCGTGAATGCGACACCATGTCCCACCATACCGGGGCATCCTCCCCGAACCGGAATGTGGCGCACACCAGCTGCAGTCGTTGCGGTGACACCCATGAAGTTCAAGATTCGGTGATCACCGTAAGCCCTTGCTCGGCTTTCGACACATGCGGACCTCCCGGGAATACGGGAGGTGCTTGCTTCGAACCGCTCATACAAAGGTTCCAATCATGGGCCGCCACTACCATCTCGGCTGGGCGGCGAGGGCGAGTGCCGCCGGAACTACCGGGCACCTGAACCGCAGTGAGCACCCCGCCGTCTCAACCTCTCGAATCTCGAGGTCTTGTTCTTCGATCCGGGCTTGCATCTCCGCAAACCGCAACTCCCGGTTCGGGGCTCCACGATCGGCCGGGGAGCACAGGCGGCTGTGGCGGGTTCTCATCACCCCGACCACGAGCCCTGCCTCGGGGACCTCTACCTCGGCCCCTAGCAGGTGGGGGAAACCGAGCTCCCTCTCCCTGATTCGACCCCACGGAGTTGCCTCGACTCCTGGTAGTCCGCCTGGCGTCCATCTAGTTAGAACCGCCTGCGAAACCAAGAGTTGGCATATCAGGTCGTATTCAAGGCGAGCTTACTAATGCCGCTTAATTTGGAAATTAAAAAAAATGAAACATGCGCCTATTCTGCTATCAGGCTACTAACATGCTTCCTAACAGGCTTTTCTTTTTCATAACTGAATAAAATAAACTACTAAAGCAATAAAGGCTTACTGAACCGTGAACCGAGCTAACTGCTGATGATGATTGTACATGTCGTGACGATCTTCGGAAGACAACCTGGCGGCTCTGATACCAAATTGTAACACCCTAACTATCTTAGACGTATTACGTAATTTTTAAACGTACTGTGCAGCTCGTTGCTAATCAACGAGGTTTATGGAAAAACGTGATTAATTAAAATTTTGCTTTTTCATTGAACTTATAAACCATTTTACAAAAGTCTCGGGATCCCGATTTATAAAAATATTTACAAACGTTTTTACTGTTCAACTTTTACATCAAATAAAGTCGTCTAACGACAATTACAAAATCTCAGCCGTGCTGTCCCGAGGATCGTACGCTCGGGAGCCTAACCGCCCCGACATGTACAATCTCATAAGCTCGCTCACGGTCCATCAGCAACTGCCTTGCCTTTACCTACACATGCAAATAAACTGTGAGTCGACAGACTCAATAAGAAAAGCATAATAATATCATACATAAAACTGACTGCCGTGTCCAACACGATGCGAGTCCCGTGCGCCATGTCCAACATGGTGCGAGCACTACTTGCCATGTCCAACATGGTGCGAGTTTTGAACGTTCGGGGGACGATCTTATTGACAAGTATCCTCCCGATCGGTCGAGCCGGTCATACTCCGCCGTCGGTCATACTCCGGCTGTACCGACGGGATAGGTCAATAGCATCGAACCACCAACCGGTGTCGGCTGATCGGTCGAGCCGGTCATACTCCGCCGCTGGTCATACTCCGGCTGTACCGACGTGACGGGGGTTGGGTGGTTCGAAGCCTAAATACATATCTAATGTAATCTAACGGGCTTCCTACATGCACACTAAACATGTAAACTACATATGCATACCGTTATACTAATCTTACTCCGGATTCCGATTTCGGGTGTGCCGTCAACCCGACCGGAACCGAAGCCGAACGGCGGATCGGCTCCTAAACCATAAAAATCACAACGCTATAAGTGACACGCTAAATCACTTCCCGGGGACTAAAACTTGAAACTAAAAGTTTCCCTATCGATAAAAAACATGGCAATACCCTTAAAAACCCAAAAACGAGGAAAACTAGGGTTCGGAAAAATTCCCCAACCGGTAGACCGGTTGCCCAACCGGAATTCCGGTTCTGGGAATTACTGGACACCCATCCGGAATTCCGGTTGCACTGGCCGGAATTCGGTTCCTCATGAGGAAATTTTCAAAATTTCACAACTCACTCAAATCTAACCCAAATCATCCAAGACTTTCCAGACCTGATCAATATACCCCAAATAACATATCCAAGGCAACAATTTCACCCAGAACTCACAGAACCACAAAATGCCATTAAAGACCAAGCTTTGAGTTCCAAAACTCAAGCTTGATCAAAATCCACTAACATGCCATCAAACTAGATCAAACCTACTTAAATATGCATAACTAAGCCTCTGAAAATGAAAATGATCAACCACAGCCAGCAATTTACAGATTCACATACATTTTCGAAAATCATGCTCTTGAACTAAAAACTCCCAAAACATAACTTCAAGTAATCCACATGCATACACTAGCTTTAAACTACTTAAAAATAGCAAGATAAACTTTAGAAAACAACATCACAACACAGCAGCAAGTACTTCAATTCAACATGCATTTTCATCCATTTTCACTTAAAAATTCAAGAAAACATAGAAGGACAAGTTCAAAGATCTTACCTACAATTGAATCACACTAAGAGAAGGAGAAAATCACAAGCAATTGAAGAGAAACTCCCTGCCCTAGCAGCCAACCCCAAGCCGAAATGAAGAGAAAGAAAAGAGAGCTTCTTTTTTCTAAGTTTTTTCTATTTTTTGTTAAGTGTAAAGTTGAGAGAAAACAAAGGTTTGCATGCATATAATACTTTATTTCAGCCAAGAAAATAATTAAAATTAACATTTAATTTCCATTTACAAGCCACAAAAGACAAAAAGTCATTGGGGCAAAAAGACCATTTTGCCCCTCCACCATAAAATTACATAATTCAAACTAAAGGGGTAATTTTGGGACATTCTAAATTCCCGGCCATTCCCGACATTCCCAATGTCTAAAACCCGTCCCCAAAATACTAACATACTAAGTTGTGATTTCTACTGAGCCAAACGCCGCGTTCCAAAATACCGGACACCGGAAATACGAAATATAAAAACTGCTGATGACATACTCATGCATATCTGAATTCCATAATAAATTATTTAAATGGCTATAAATAATTTCCTGATTAACATAAATAACTGCTAATTTCCAAATTAACTAAGCGGGCTTTACAAACCTACTGTGTTTTTTTTGGCTAATCTTTGTGTATGTGTGTTTATGTTGTTTCTGGGGTATTTTCTGGGCAAGATCGATCAAGAGATCGAGAAGGATCTCTGGTTCTAGGGTTTGAGAACCAGAGAGAAGGCAGAGAGAAAGAGAGAGAGTTTTGAGAAACTCTCGAATGTTCGAAGGTGCAAATGAGCTAGGGTTAGCTCTGATTGAACTTAGTTTTGTTCAATCCAGAACGACAAATCGTTTGGTTTAAACGATTTGTCGTGTAGGTGAAAACGACAAGCTTCATTGTCGTGCAGGAAAGAAACGACCAAGGTTTCTTTGTCGTTGACTGTGTTTTAAATTGAATTTTCTGGGACAAGTTTGTCCCTGTCGTTTCTAACTGTAAACTTGAGTTGGTGTAGGGTAATCTTGGAATTTTACCAAGAAAATTCCTACATTCTTCAGTTTTCAATAATAGGGATACAAACCCTTAATAATATCATGGCAATAATCGTGACAATATTTGGACCAACCTGAGGAAGTTCTATACTTTATTGTAATTCTAATGCAACTGTAGTGTCGGATATAGTTGTTAGATGTAAAAATAATATATGTATTTGTCACAGGCTTTCCCACACTTTTACATCTCTTTGAACACCTATTATTTTAGACTGAACTAATAAGCTTAATAATTGCTATATTTGCAGGTTCTCAAGAGTAACACCATTTGAAGTCCTCTGTGCATGTGTGGTGACATCCATAAAACACATTCTAATACTTCCCTCAAACTTCGTACATATAATTGTCCCAATATGTAATTTAGCAACCAAAGAGAATATTTAATTCATGTAGAGAAATCCTCTGCTTACCCCATTTCTTAAATCTGTAGGATGTTTGTTATTGCCTTTGGGCAAGCAGCGGTGGAAAATGCCCTCTTTGCCTTCAAGCGATTGACTTCCTCTGCCGGGTAGCTCTCTACATCTATGCAACTACCTGGTACTCTCTTATTGGGTTGCGTAGTTTAGCTTCTACTTGATGGTTGGTGAGAAGAGAGATCCACAATGGCAGATGAACAAAGCCTCATTCTCTAATTCTAAATATAGCATGAAATGATGGTGGAAATAATTTTACCAATTAGTGCAAGACAAGACTATTCCATTTCGTTGTATATAAGCAATAGCTGGGTTTTTTTTTTTTATTACAAATGGGTGTTCTAATCCTGTGGCAACATAGTTTAAGAGGACACATGTTCAATGTCAAAAATTAGTGCTCTTTTAATTTTGTGTACAGTTCTGATTATGTCTTTTAGTAGCATTAAGTTTTAAAGAGCTACGAAATCTCATTTTGTTTTAGTTTGGTACCTACACCGACCACAATGTAAGGAAGATTAGTTTTAAGGCTGGGTTCAACACCGGCATGAGATCAAGTTCGGGTTGATACCTAATGGTAAAGATTTGGGACTCAATAATATCAATGTTAAATAAATTCATCATATATTGAAAATTAGGATAACCTATAGCATAATTGCACAAAGCACAATATAAAGAAAATGGAGGATACTGTATAGTCGTGCACACTCCATAGCATTGCCATTCTTCATGCATGATTCTAACTTCCAAGACACAACGAGTAGGGAGAAAAAAGTTCTATATTTTCAATCCCATAAATCAATATATTATGTTTGAAACACTAGTACTAACTGGGATATATAAGAGAATTTTAAGAAAATGGCTAAGGGTACAAACTGGGATGCATTATAAAAGAAATTATACTAGATTTTAAAATTTTTTTACTTAAATATAACAAATTTAATTTGCCCATTTTTTATGGCATTTTTTTTTTGAGTTTTTTTATAGGCTTAGATTTGTCATATTATTGTAAATGTCTTTCTAAATCATAAACTAAAGAAATCAAAGATATTGTATTCCTGGTTTTTTCATCAAAAAATCTACATTAAGAAACTGATTTTTTCATTAAGAAACTAGTTTTGATTATATAGAAATTAAATTTATATGAGTTTTTAAATTTTTTATGGTATTACTTCATATCTATGACGATTTCATTAAGAAACTGATTTTTTATTGAAAAACTAGTTTCCTCGTCATGAAACTGGTTTTTGTTATATAAAAGTAAAATTAATATGAGTTTTTAAGTTTTTTTATAGTATTCCTTCTTATTTATGATGATTTTATCAAAAAATTAGTTTTTCATCAAAAGATTATTATTATTTTTTTTTATCAAAAAGCTAGTTTCCTCAAGAAACTAATTTCCTTATCATAAAACTAGTTTTAATTATATTTAAGTAAAATTTATATATATATGAGTTTTTAAGTTTTTTATGGTATTTTTTTTATGATGATTTATCCCATATTTTTTAAGTTTTTTTTTATTCTAAAAAAATATCATATTTTGTACAGTTAGATTTAGATGCTATATATATCAAACTTTTTTCTTGGGAAATTTACATGGTATACTAATTTTTGCCATTTCTTTATAAAAATACTGCTAGGCGGTATTTTTTATTTTTTTACTGTGTTCTTATAAGTTTCATACTGCAGTATACTGTGTTAAGTTTTCACTGGTGTTCTACCGGTGTTTTACTAGTATTCTACTGTTGTTTTGAGTTATTCTGCTTTGTGTTTTACTGGTGTTTTATAAAAACACAGTATTTTTGAAAAAAATTCTGTGTGGCAGTATTTTTGTAAAAGTTAATCCATATATTTTTGTAAGTTTCCTTTTTCTCTCCCTATATTTACATCATTCTAATTTCTAAGCTCTTTAAGGCCTTGGGATATGTCATGCTTGGACCCAACTCAATATAAGCCCATTGAAGGCAATGTGGGATTTTGAAGCATGCCTTGGCGAGTCTGTGTAGGGGAAGAACATTTTTATTTTTTTCTTCTTCTTTTTTTGACATTAGAAGAACTTTCTTTTTGAGTTTGCTTAGGAATGACTTGATCTTGGTTTTTAAAATATTAGAAGAACTTTCTACATTTTGAATTTGAATATGTAATCTTGCACCTATTCTATCTTTTATGATACATTATTAAAATTTTATTTTTTATATTTTACATGAAATGTTTATATGTACTATAAAATAGTTTCTCTATATTATTTATATATATATATTATATTTTAATATAAAATAATACAAGAAAAATGAGAGAAGGGGAATATAATATATATTTGAAGAATGAATAATAATCTCTAAATATGGACTATAGAGACACTTAGGAGAAAAAATTAAACATGAGGTTTGTTATCCGTGTTTCTGAATGGGAGACTCGTGACATAAAAAGAGAAGTATGGTTTTAAATAGTCACTAACTAAGACCCTTTTACAAGGTCAGGTCATGGAGAAGCTTCACGAATTCAGGAACAGCCCAAGGCTAAAGGATGTACATCCTGCCTTACTATGACTTCCGAGACACAGAAGTCCTACTATCCCTTCGGGATTCGGAGGTGACCGAGTTGAAAGTGTGGCAAAGCGATACTTAGAAGGTTACTTGAAGGGTTAGTCACGGACGCTGATTGCCTAAAAGGAATGCGGAGGTCTACTTTGAAGAAGAACCCAGATCGTCTAAAGATGGTTATACTCTTTCTGACATAGTATCAGATCTTGTCCCCAGTGTCAGACTATGGTGTGAGCATCCCATATAATTTTTTGCCAGACGGATATTGCAGGCATTTACTTTGCAAAGTGAAACCTTTTGGCGACACGCGTCCTGTACAATTAGTGGTCCCCTATTGTCCAACTACTTCTACGTACGAGCACAAAACCTTCTTGGGAGTCCAAGAGTTAGATTGTTACATGTAGTTTTACCCCAATAGTGGACTTATTGTAAAAATCTTAAGTGGGTCATGGGCATGTCCATACCCACCCTTTAGCCTATATATACCTTTTTATTTCTATACAAAAGGGGAATCAAGAACAAGTTAGTCGAAACTCTTTTAAAATTCCTTTAAGCTTTCTTTTTCAAGAGAAACTAAGAGAGCAGAGTTAGTGTTTCTTACAAATACTATTGTAACACATTATACAAGTTTCATAAGGCCAATAATAATGACTCGTGGACTATGGTTTATTAACACCTAAGCTACGTAAAAACTTTTGTCTTCTTTATTATTGTATTTTATTATTTCTTAAATTTTTATTTTATTAGTTTCTAAAAATTTCAGTAAATAAAGTTAAACAAAATATATATAGACCATATAAAGAAGTTTATTTTTCATTTTTATTTCTATATTTTGGAGCCATCTTTATTTTACACCATTGACTGTTTTATAATAATGTAATTTCTAGTTAGTTATTGATGTTATATTGGGGATATTTGGTTGAGAATAATGAAAATGGAAAATGAAGAAAGGAATAAAAATGAAATTGAATAAAATTTAATACAAGGAAAAAAAATAATTTGTTTAGTGGAAGAGCCTTTCTTCCTATTTTTGAATGGAATTATTCCACCATAGTAATAATTTCATTGACTCATTCCATTCTAATGACATTCTAACTATTTAATTTCATTCCATCCCTAAACTTTCCCTCCCTATCTCAACCATTCGAGTATCCCAGTGATATAATTAATGTGAGACTATTGTATAGTATCATTCATTTTCTCAATAAAGTCTTCACTTGTTTTTATTTTCCTTTGTTTATTGTATGAGCAAATTATGTAAAATACGATTTTCTCATAGGTATAACATTACATTTCCCTTTACATATGCTCCTTTTTTTTTTTATTTGAATTAAATCCAACCATCGTATTTTCATAAATTTTGCAACAAAATAAAATAACTCCTAAACCTACAAAAGTGAAAGAGAATGAGGTGCGAAATGGTGAAAATGATATGGGTCATGGTGAGCCCAAACTCCGGCTCTAGGACCATTAATTTATGCTCTTTATTCTTTACTTTCTCAAACTGCACGCATTCATGGACCATTTTTTTTAGAGAAAATTACACCGGGAATCATTATTTTTATATTATTTACGGAAATACTGCCCCTTTTTTTAATTATCTCTTCTCTCATAAGCTAATATAAACTACGTGTACCGATTTTTACAAATTATGTACCGATTTTTACAAATTTTTTATAGTTATCTTTCTTATATCAGTTCTTTTGTTTCTTTTTTTTATTATTATTTCTCTTTTTTTCTTCCGTAATTTTATTCTTTTTCTTCTCACACTTTTTTTTTCCCTTAGAAGTATACTTAATTTTGTTTTTATTTATATCTCTTTTTATATTTTTTAAAAACTAATTGTAACTGTACAGTAAATTATTTGAATTAAAAAATAGTACCATCACCATTTATTCTTCAAGATAGTTATTTTTATATAAGAAATGTATATTTTTACATGATTATCAAAGAAAGTGACGAATTCATATCTAACATTTTAATTTATTTTTCTATTTGGTTGATTAAATTTTAAATTTAAATAGAATTAGATATATTGATCGATTTCATAAGTTACTAAAAAGTATTTTTTTTTTAATTTTATTTTTAAATGTTATCACATAGTATTCTAAATAAGCTATTTTTATAGGACCATTTTGATATTTTTTTATCTTTTTAAAAACAAAAAGAGAACTTAAGAAACAATATGGTATCTTACATTAAAAAAAAAAATTATACTAATTTTATTAATAAACTATTTTGTAATTTTTTATATTTACTATGACACATTATATCTTAACAAAAATTACTTAAAAAATAGTAACATAAATGTATCTTAAACTGTGAAATAATATAATATAACTTAGAATAAAATAATAATTTTAAATAATAACTAATTGGAATAACTAACCAAACATTAGTCATATATAAACTTAAGTTTAATTTAAAATTTAGTTACTTATTTTTTAATAAAATATAAAAGAAACTATAGTATTGTTTTTTATTTATTAAGGTTTTTTTTTTTTTTTTGAGATAGTAAAAAAAATCTATATTTTCCACATATTAAAAAAAATGATCACTTTAGAAAATAAGTTACAATGATATTATTTTTAAATAAAATAATTAGTTGTGTGATCTAGAAAGATTTTTAAAATAATAAAATTAATTGATAAAGAGAGAAAAAATAATAAGAAGAAAATAAAATTATATATACATCTATACATATGTCTATTAGTATGTTAATTACCACGTGCTTTAGTTAAAATAAAAGGACTAACAGGAGAGTGACCATTTTTGATTTCGGTATTCTATGAATAAGTATTCAGTAATCGGTATATAATTTTCTATCGTTGATTTTATAATTATTTTCAGTATTAAGTATATAATTAAAAATTCCCCTTTTTTTTAATAAATGAAGAGCTTGTTTGTAATGTCACTCCCACTCCCATATCCTGGCCCATTAACTTTAGTGGGCCTAATCATATCTCTCCATGCAAACGCAAAGCATATTGCTTTGAGAGAGAAATAAAAAAGGGGTAAGTTGAAAAAGACCCCTTTTATTAATCCATTAATCAAATTTACCTCTAATTTTATATTTATTTGAAACATACCTCTTTTTATATGTATTGTGCCCAAAATACCCTGACATAAGAGAGTCACATGGAGAGTATCTTGAAGTGACAGGGGTAAAATTGGTAGAATGTTTAAAAAAAGAGGTAAAAATGATAGATTTTAAAAAAGAGGGTAAAAATAAAAGAAGACAATATAAAAAGGGTATAGAGTGTAATTACCTCAATAAAAAAACGTTGCTTACAAAAACATTTAGTATTGTTCTGCACATTAAGTTGAGTTAAGTCGTGTAGTTATCATAAATATAATAGTATCACACAGTTTTTTAGGTAAAAAAACGTTTCAAGTTTGAATCCCTTCTCTAAAATTTAAATAAAAATTAAGCATAGTTTAGGATGTAGCAAAAAAAAAGAGACTATTGAATACCAATACCACATCCTGAAAATCATTTCTTTCTTTACTATTATTCATCGTCAATTAAATTAAGACCAAAAGAAGTTCATATTATATTTTACAAATTAATAATTTCCTTTTTCAAATCATTTTTGCAAAAACAAGTTTTATTATTATAAACTTGACACTTAAATGTTAAAGGTTAATTGGTGTTAGAAAGACTGTTTTGAAAGTAATTTATGCATATCTTCATACAATTACTTTCTCTTTTTTTTTTTCTTTCTTTTTTTTTTCAGAAAAAAATAGGGTTCAGTAACACGGTTACTGCAGTTTCGTTTGATAGAGCTCAAGATGAACAAAAGGATAAATAGAATCTACTTGATTTTATTTGCAGGGTCAGTAGGCTCAATACATTTTTTTTTTCTTTCCTTTTAAAAAAAAGAAAATGAAATCCACATGTATCTCTTCTTTTTACATGAGGGAATGGTATAAGTAATCTGTTTTTTGTTAGGTTGAACACGAAATCAAAAGAAAGAGTGAGATAATAAATCAAAGTAATCAAACCTTGGAAATAGGGAAAGAAAGAAAGAAAGAAAGAGAAATGAGTCAGGGGATTGAGATAGAGAGATCTACTTTGGGGAGGAGGATCGCTGAATGGCTTTGCAATCACTTTTTAAACCACGAAATATTATTTATTTTCTTATTTTAATTTCAAAAACAGAACATTCCTAACGTTAAAAAGTGGTCTAATCTAAGACTACATTGCATAACCCTTTCATGCCTCCACTTTTTTTTTCTTCCTTAATCTTTTTTTATTGTTATTTTCTCTAAAAACAAAAGAAAAATTGAAAGTGAAACTATACAAATAGTGGTTTCATCTAATAATCAACATATTATAATGTGAAATGAGAACTCAATGTAATTTACAATTGTGCCCTTTCGATTAAAATTCAAATGGGTTGGTGAAAAACTTAGTAAACTGAGCCACAACGGAATTGTTACAAACAACAAAATCAAGAACCCTTTAAAGTTTAAACACTAAGAAAAAAAAAATATCCAAGAGGAACTTTATTCCCATTAATATTCATTCTTGTACTAACATAGATAGATGATAAAGAAAAAATAAACATAAAAGTTATTGTAATTAAGATTTTGTGTGTTTTCCAAAAAAAAAAAAAAAGACTTTGTGTGTGTGTTAATACATATATATATATTTTTCAATTTTAAATATATTTTTGAATTTAATTACTAAAACTCTGTCAAATGATATAAATGTTAGGTGAGAGAGGCTGAGGGAGCACAGCAGAGAGTAATGGGGGAGAGAGGTGCTTTGGGACCTTGACTATGCTTTTCTTGCTCAATAAGATCTTGTGGGGTTGGAAGCCCCCAATTCTTTAGCTATAACTTTTTTTCACCCCTAAAAAATAAAACATTTGTATTATTCATCAACCCTTGAAAAGAAGCACTTGTTTTGCTGGCTTGTCATTTTTTTTTTAAATGGGGGTTATTTTATCCCTCAGTTTGAAGCCATTCTTTGCTTAAAGAAAGGTTAGCCCAGGAATAAAGCCAAGGACAGTTCCAGTAAACACGAAGTATTAAAGTTAAAAAGCACACTACACAAAATAATATCACCAGTATATGATCTCTAGCAGCGTATGAGTTGGCCATAAATATTTGGTAATAATAATGATAATAAGAAGAAGAGAATATTGTTAAGCAGTAAGCATTGTAAGTAGCAGAACTGACAACCGACAATAACCAGTAATAACTCTGCCCAAGAGACACATCTCAAACGAGTAGTCACCGGTCACAGCCGGTTACTTTCTACCCACAAAATGTCTAGTTTTCGTACTAGTTTTCTCTGAATTGTCTCAGTTGGGTTTTTTCATTGTACTCTTATGGAGAAAGACTGAATAAGACCCATGCCATGACTTTAACCACTACTACTCACAATGACCACAAATATACCATTGTTTCCTCTCTGAGTTTGTTTACAAGTACTGAATTTGAATAATTCATAAGTTGTCAAAGAGAGAATCATTGGATTTTAGATTTGAGACTCGGAAGGGTGTTAGCATAAGAAATGCCTTTTGGCTAATTTTTCAAATTAAAAAACACACATGCAGTTTTATAAAGTTTTCAAACCGCACAAGTACCGCATAGAACTCAAACCACAACACAAAAAATATGATATAGTACAATGCGGGTGGTTTACATCTATAATCAAACTAAAAAATAACGGGTGATTCTACGATGCACCCCCTTAAAAGGGATGTATTGATGCACCCTTAACTTATTTCGGCATCTAGAATAAAATTTTAGTCTAATTTTTTTTATATTCATGTACATTATAGCTATTTAAGATATCCTACAAAATTTTGAGAAATTCGGAATAATTTATAATATAGAAAATAATGTTTAAACATTCGATTTTACACGCGTATAAAATAAAATAGTCACGAGTGCAACACACTGTTTGAACATAGTTTTCGGCGTGTTAAACTTTTCCAAATTTCTTAAAATTTTGCAGGATGTCTTAAATAACTATAACGTAAATGACCATAAAAAAAAAAAAATTGACTAAAAAATTATCTCGGATGCTAAAATAGATAAGGGTGCATCAATATATCCATTTTAAGGGGGTACATTGTAGAATTTTCCAATAATAACCACATTGTTTAAACTACAGATGGAGTGGGGAAGGAATTTGCAATCCTTTTTTTTTTTAAAAAAAACGAAATAGAACAATTTTAGCTAACAATCTAACAATTTTTTTTCAAGGAATAATGTAATAAAGTTTAGTACAATAAATAAAAGTTAATTAGTAATTTTTCCCTCTGAACTTTGACATATACTAAATTACGTCCCCTAAACTTTTTTAGCCGTTAAAAATTTCCCTGAACTATTGAGATTATTAAATTTAAGGACTTTTGTCTAATTTCATTCAATTTTACTGTTTCAGTGATTGTTTATGTACTAAAACATGCTCCCCAGACTTTGATATCTACCAAATCATTCCCCTCAAACTTTGATATGTATTAAATCATGCCCCATGAACTTTTATCCATGTTAGAATTTTTTTACTAAAATTAGATAAAAGTCCTTAAATCTAACAATCTTAATAGTTACGGGGGAATTTTTAACGACCAAAAAAGTTCAGGAGGCATGATTTAGTACATGTCAAAGTTCGAAGAGAAAAATTACTAATTAGCCATAAACAAATATATCTATTTTTTTAAAAAAAATCAATAAACTAATAAAAATATTCAATAAATAAAAATGAGCATTTCTATGCACATCAAGGTGCCTAATATCACTATAAGATGAAATCCTATAATTAGTTAATAGATTTTTTAATAGCGATATTACATCTTATAAAAGCGTGAAATTACATCTCACAATAATAAATGAGACCCGATATTAAATTACACAAAGAGTGATATTACATTTAACAAAAGTACTAAACAAGTAGACACTATAAATACCCTTTAGCATTTTTCAATAAAAATACATCATATAACATGTCAATACCCTTTAGCATTTTTCAATAAAAATACATCATATAACATGTCACCAAATAATAATAATGTAACGAATAAACTAAACGAAACATATAGTATGACAATAAATATACAATCCAATTATTAGATTGACACATATCAAACTTCTCTAAGAAAAAGAAGGATAATGACCTTGAGAGGCATGGATGGAGTCATTATTTTTAAAATATTTAGCTTTAAGAAGCTTGACAATAAGAGAATCAAGGTTAGTGAAAATCTACCAAGTTTGTTTAGCAAGCATATCTTGCTTGTGGTGAACAATAGCTCAAAACTCAAGACCCCCAAAGAATTTAGAGTTACAAAAAATAGACCATTTTTTTCCAATGAATTTTCATAAGGTTATTTATTGATTCCCACAAAAAATTAGCCATAAGTTTTCTAAATATTTACAAGTAGATGAAGGAAGGCTATAGCACATTGCAAATGAAGGACTAGCTTGGATAACAGCTTTAAGAAGAATCTTTTTACCAACTATAGAAAATAATTTACTGTTCCAAACATTGAGCTTATAACTAGCTTTTTGGAGAAGATAGTGAAAGGAAACTTTCTTAGAATGAGTGAAACATTGTGGCACATTAATGTATTTATTGATGGAAGGTTTATCTGTTGGAATTATTTTACCAGGATCTTAGATCTACTCACAAGTATGTTTATTAACATCCTAAATATGAACTTTCTAAAACGATGAAATTAAACACATATAAAGTTTAAGAAACCTTACATTGGGTGCAGCGGAATATAATGACTCCTTCCGTTCAGATATCTAGCCCTTGATTCCTTTCTGTAGCAGAGCATTATCAATATCTGAACCTGGATCTCTTTCTCTGAATCTTTGATGCTGAATCTCCTTTGCTGATGATCTTTCTTCACGATCTTCCTCACTATGATTGAGGTATCACTTGATGTGTGTGGGCACTACTCTAATCACTAAAGATTTCGAAATTCAAAGGAAGAAGAAAGAAGAAGTGGTAGCTAAAGATAGGGAGAGAGAAGGCTCAGTTTTTCTGATTCAGAAAGTGTCAGAAGAAAAGTCTAATTTTTCTGAAGCCTTTACTATCTATTTATAGCATTCCACTAGGGTTAGGTTTGAATTATATGGCATTAAAATAATGAAAAAATCAATTTAAAATACTACAATAGGTGGCCGGCCATACACTAATGGATTGGGCCTTGCTTTTTGTAATTTTACAATTTTAACACCTTTTGTATCTGATTTTCTCAAAAATGTCAATTTCCTAATTCAACCATTTAAATGCCAATTCTAACTATTTAATAACTATAAATAATTATTAAATAATATTGTCATTTATCATATTTATTAATTGAACCATACAAAGTATCATAATTAACAAATATGCCCCTAAAACTCTTTCTTTACAATTTCGCCCTTACTTAGTGAAAAATTCACAAATAGACATAGTCTAATTTGAGAATTATAATTGATTAATAAAAACTAATTACATGAGTCTTACAAGCAATATTATCTCAACTAGTGGGGGGACCATGGGTCTATATAACCGAGCTTCCAATAAGTAGATCAAGAATTTAGCACTAAAATTCACTAACTTATTAATTCTTCGTTGAATCCACGCATAGAACTTAGAATTGCACTCTCAGTATATAGAATGCTCTATATGTTCCACCATATAGACACATCATTAGTTATCCATTGTTATAATCCTAATGTGATCAATGATCCTCTATATGAATGATCTACACTGTAAAAGGGATTAAATTACCGTTACACCCTAGAATGTATTTATTCCTTAAAACACTTGACCCCGTATAAATGATATTTCAGCTTATGTGAAATGAGTACTCCACCATTTATGTTCGTTTGGTCAAGCTCGAAGGAGATCATCCTTTGCTTACTATTCGCCAGATAGAAGCTATAGATTCCATGTTTATGATAGCGCTCTCACTCAATTGCACTACCGTGTTCCCAAAAAGTACGTATCACCCTGACCAAAAGGTAGGCTTAACTAACAATTCAAGGAACACGAATAGCCTTTCAAGATTGAGCCTAATCATAACAGGATTAAGATCATTTGATCTAGGATCAACTAGGCGATATTGACTTGAATAGATTTTACGGTAAGTTTAATTAAATCTAAGTCAAAGTTCAATATCGGTCCCTTCCGATGCATACTCCATGCATCCAACCTGAGCTTTACTTTAACCAATGTTCTGGAAAGAACATAGCACTTCTCCAAATGCAAGTAAACTCTGTTGTAGATTATCATATCAGTAAAACCCAGTGTCTGATAAATCTAGGAAACTTTATTCACATAGTCATGTTTACTTTCCAATGTGTTGACGGCACAATAAACAGGATCAAGTATGTGAAAAGGGTTTCAGATGAATTTATACATTATGTACATATAATCATGAAATAAATCATGTGAACCATGCAACATTAAATGTTATTTCTGATCTATATTAATAGTTAAATCTGATTATATTAAAATGAGTTTTATTTAGGGCATAAAACCCAACAAACTCCCACTTGCACTAATATAAAACAAAAAGTGCGTTTCAAATAATCTCAACACCTCGATATACAAATCAAGTGTAGTAGTAGTAAACTCCTCGTAATAGGATCTGAAAGGTTGAATTAAACACAACCTTTTCTCCACCATTACTCTTCCTTAATCACAAAATCATTGATAATGTGAAATTCCTCTCTATATGTCTACTCTCTTGGGATACTGGATTCTATATCTTTGGCAACTACTTTTGGTTAATCAGGAAATTAACACTAGTAGTTTAAGGCAATTTGGAATGATGCCAAAAATGTATAGAACTTTCCTTAGACTGAATAAGTACCTTTCCTGTAACTTTAACATTCAGTCCCTTCCTGGTAGACCTAGAGACTTCAGATAGGTTTTTACACTTCTCCAAAATCACTATTCCACCCCCAGAGTAACCACCATCTTATCAGAAAGATTTACTAGCACAAAGGCAAATTTCGAAATCTGATATGGTGTAGTCTAAGAGTTTTAAACACACTCTTATAGACTAACATATAGTTCCTCTTCTTAATCTTAAGATTTACTTGATTGTCTTCCAATGTTCTTCTCCTGGATTAATCTGATACCTACTCATTACTCCCACTCAACAGTAGGTGTCTGGTCTAAGGCATACAAAAGCATATCTAAGACCTCTCACTGTTGATATAAGAAATTCTTTCATGGCTTTATCTTTTCTGGAATAGTTAAGACTTTTCCTTAGATAAATAAAATCTATACCTAAGAAGTTGTGAAGCTTCTATAGATTGCCATTAGAAAGAAAATGCTTCAGCATCTTACTAAAGTAAATTGCTTGCATTAGAGTAAGTAATTACCAGGTATACCACAAGCCATAGGTTTAGATAAACTCAAACCTATAATACTAGGAACAGGAAGTTTTGTTAAGTCCATTGAATAGACTTATAAACGTAAATTTCCTTTTATGTCCTTGTAATAGAAAACTTAAGGTTACTCCATGTGAATGGATTAAACCATAGTTCTATTGGCTTTCTTCTTAGTTTCTTATCTTGACAATCCATTACTTGTTTAAACTCACAATGGATTTTAATCACTAGTGTCTCCCAAGTCATAAGAAGGTGAGTTCCTAGAAACTCTCCCACTACGACAAGGTACCGTGAATTATGTCTAAGAAAACTAAATGGTATTGATCTCTTCGGTTGTGCCAAGACAACAGAGGCAATGGGATCATCATATGTTATATAAGATGATAGAACACTTTTGGAATCAAGAATTAAATATCTCCTTTATTTGCTACTTGTTTTCAGACTTAGTCATTTTCTTAGAAAAGTAGTATTTGTTTGAACAAACACTTTCTTATCTATTGACAATGGGATGGTCCACCCCTAATCACTTAGAATAGCTAACAAACCATGGTTAATGGTTCTAGCTTTTCTTAAGATTTTGATTAGGTCATCCATGAATCTAGTAATGATTTACTTTAAGTATACAACCATTACATCATTCTGAAATTGTATTACCATAGAAGGATTTAGGCAACGACTAGTAACTAATCATCTACATGCAACTCGAAATTTCTGGGGAGGTAAGTTTGGATATAATTCAAAAATCAAATTAATGATCTTTGAACTGCATATCTACTAACTATTTCTCCACCCCTATCAATTCGTAAGATCTTTAACCACTTATCTTAATGGTTTTTAACCATTGCTAGAAATTAATGAAATTTTTCAAACATTTCAAATTTTTTTGCATAAGGTATAAACTAGAGTTATCGTTTTAAGAATACAACGAAAAACTCATATCCACCCCTGAATGTACATCCATCTGCGAATGAGATGAACTACTTTCAGTGGATATAGGCATATTAACTCTTTGCAGAGATTGATCTTGTCAAATCCACTATGAACAAGATACAAATGCCATAGATTAAAAAAAATGTGGTAGTGTTTATGATGACATAGGTTTAGTTACATCAAAGAGTTCTTAGAATAGTGCAAGTGGATCCTGGTCACAGAATACCTAACTCATATTCCATACAGTTTGAATCCATTAATAAAAGATGGATATTAAACACTTGAGAAAGTGTAACTGTATTGTATTCTGGAATTAGAAATATAAGAAAATTTCTGTTTGGATTCTAAAATTAAAGTCAAAGACTTAAATTTATACCAAAAATAATGAGTAATTCTATCTTGGACCAGCACTACTAATACAAACTCTAAGTCAGATTTGCCCATACAAGTAGGAGATTTCTAAGATTGCGGATTTATATCAATTGGGAATAGAATTTCGGGATTATAATCATAAGCATCATTTAATTTCTGAAGAGAAAATATAATGACATGAAATGATTTATAGACCATTCATCCAATGATATGTTTTGAAGCTAATTCGAAATGAATGAGCTAAGAGGAATTAGGATAATTTCGTTTATAAATAAGAATCCAACGATGCTTCGATTAGCGAAAGACAAAGTAATCTTATTTATGTAATCTTCTTGTTTCATATTGTAAAAATACTAGTCTAAGGTGTCATCAATTGATGAACAAATTAGATGTTGCATATACAATATTTATCTTTCGAGATCTTACACTATTATGTATGTCTAATGGTGAAAATCCATTAGGGATTTATCTCATTAGAAAAACAAACATGTTAGACCAACAATGAAGATTCGAAATTAAACTACAACTTAATAACAGAAAATAACATGGTTCAATATAAATTCATACACAATTCAGAAATTATAAACATATAGCAAGTAGGAATGACTAGTGAAAATACTAAAACATACAATCCTAAATAATTTCCAAGGTTTTTCAACAAACTGATACAGTGTCCCGTTTAGGCGAGAGTCAAAGCATCATCCATTGAATAGAGTTGTCAGCTCATCTAAAATGATAACCATTCTAGCAACCTTTTATTCGATCAAGATTGGAATTCAGCGTTGTCCCGTTTAGGCGAGAGTCAAGGCAATTCTATCTTATGAGCTTCCACCATTGTTTCATAATTTGCAAGTCAAGTATGGTCGCCACCATTAGGGTGATCCATACCATACAAAACACTTACAAACTACTTATCATGCGAGGTTAAACGGTGCGAAATTGCTAATGAACGTTCCTCCATTAGGGAGGATTACTCACTAAAACAAACGCGGTGTAAAACCCACAATGGAGATCGAATATCTTAATAATAATCAAGCTCATTATTTAAAGTGAGTTGTATTTTCTTTGATTCTCTTTATTTATTCTATTTATTTTAAATATATATTTATTTAATTAAAATTTCCAATTTAGAATGAAAAATTCTAAATATAAATTTTAATTTAATATTTATAAATTTTACTTAGATGGATATAAAAATAACATGAATTATTTCCATCTTAGTAATAATTTCCAATAAATATTTAGAAAAATATTCAATTTAAGTTGTTACAAAATTAATTTAAATTAATTTACAACTCAAATTTAATTTTCTATAAATATATATTGCATTTCAAAAAATTAAAGTATATAAGAATACAATTTTCGAAAAATGCATATTAAAATAAAAAATAAATCCTGGAAAAATTATTCTAATTTAATGTTGGCCCAAAATTAATTAATAAAATTAATTTACAACAAAAATATAATTTTCCTATTTAATTAAATATATAAGAAAAATTTCAAATATTTAAGTATGATGATGAAAATCAACTTAAATATTAATTTTCTATTTAATTAAATACACTAGAAAAATACTTCAAGCAAAAATATCATCTATCTAGATTTTCCTTTGACTAATTAATTCAATTTCTAATAATATACTTTAATTAAATTTATTTTAAATGAATCAATAAATGAAAAAATCATTGATTTAAGTTGATCCAAGAATTAATTAAAATAAATAATTAATTTACAACTTAATCTATTTTTCAAATAAAATTCGAAATTCCAGCATTTAAGAAATGCAATTTCGAAATTCGATTAATAAAATAAAAAAATATATATATATATATTTTGAAAATTATATAAATTTAGTTGAAAAAATAAATTTCAACTAAAAATAATTTTCTATTTAATTAAATGTCATGAAAAAGAAATATTTAAGTATGATGATAAAAATCAACTTAGATATTTAATTTTCAAATTAATTAAATGTATTAAATTCAAGAAATAAATAATTAAGTGTAGAGAAGGCTTAATTATTAATCTCTAGTTTAATACTAGGAAAAAATATACTTAAAATAAATTGTACCAAAATTAATTATTTAAATAATTAATTTCACAATGTATAATATTTTCCTATTTAATATTAGAAATAATAAGTAGTCTAGAAATAACTATCTAGAAAATATCTTATTTGACTAAGTATCTTTTCCACAAAATTTGAAAAAATATCTAATTTAAGTTGTATTAGAAAAAATCTAGAACTTAAATATTTTTTCAAATTTAAATTTAATTAAATATCAAAAATTAAGTTGTAACCACTTAATTTGAAAATATTCCATTTTAAGTTAATATTCGAAAAGATATTAACTTAAAAAAAAAATATCTAAAGAATCTTAATAACCAATACCTAAAATTCCTCAACTTAATTTTGAAATTTGAAATTCAAAAGATATTCAGATTTAAGTTGGTTAGTTGTAGATAACTCAATATCAACTTAAATAAGAATATTTAATGAAAAATTTAAATTAAGTTCCAGAAAGAATCTAGATGGTTATAATTCTATATTTAATTAAATACAAGAAAATACATATAGTTTAGCTTAGAATAAAAAATTCTTTAAACTATAATTTTCTTAAATTAATTTCAAAATAAATGAAATTAATTATGTTGCTAATCAATTTTTATTAGGTTAAACTAGTGTAATTAACCTAGTACAGTTGTTCAAATCAGGCAAATGGGCCTTCACAATTGGGGTGGTTCATGTGAGGGGGTGCTGGGTTCAGTATGTCGTACCCACTTCTATGGCTCCCAACTCTCACACAAGGCCCAAAAGAGAGGAATTTAACCTTAAAATGAACAACTGTTATTAATTGACTAAGCCCAAAAACTAAATGGGCCAAAATAAAATCTATCAAAAAAACTATGACATTTTATTTAGCAACAGCAACCTATATGCATCTATAATCAAATTAAACACATAGGCTCACACAGGCACACTTTGGATGGGTCCTATCATGTTGCTAGGTCATACACAGATAAAAGAAGATTGTAAATATACCTGTTACAAATTATTATCTTGACCAAGGGAGCTATCAGATCATTAGATCTGGCAAAAGGTAACCATGGCTATTTGCAATCAAGTAATAATAGGTTTTAAAAACTTACATACAAGCTAAAACCACATACTCCTGCAACAAGGTTAGCTGGATAGTTGGAAGTAGGATTTATTTAATTGTAAATAAATAATTTCGAAAAATAATTAAAAAAATATTTTAATATTCGAAAAATAAAATAAAATTTAAAAAATACTTTTAATTTCGGAAATAAAATTTAAATTTCGAAATTTAAAAAAATATTTAAAATTAAACCTACTTTTTGAAAAATTAGGTTTCAACCAACCTAAATATCATTTCAAAATTTGCTAATTACTTTTAAAAATTAAATGTTATTTTAAAAATAAAAATTAAATAAAAATTAGAAAAGATAAATGAAATATCTTTTCAGATTTTAAATTTAATTTAAATAAATAAAATAACAAAATTTAAAAGTTAGCAAAATATCTTACATCTATTTAAAATTACATGATTATAAATATCTTATTTTAAATTTAAATAAGGTCAAAATATCTAAAAAGATTTAAAAAAAAATCTTAAAAGATAAGATATAATTAAAAATATCTTAAAAGATAAGATATTTTAAAAAATATCTTAAAAGATTTTATAAATATCTTATAAAATCTTACCTTAAATTTAAAAAAAATAAGATATAATCAAATTTAAAAATAAGATAGATTTTTAAGCAAGAAGATAGATACTAATTCTATTCAAATTCAAATTACACTAATATCTTGAATTAAATTTAAAAAATATTAAATTAATTCAAAATGATAATTAGAATTGAATTAGGAATAGTAATAGTATAAATACAAAACTATACAAAAAATTGGAAGTTAATTCCATGAAAAAGCATGAAAAATCGAAGAAAAACAAAAAAATTCGAAACTGTACGGACAGATTTGCGATCGGAGGAAAATATCAGCACAGCCCCGATTTTTTCAAATCTTCAAAAAATCATAACTAATTCAAATAAAATCCAAATTAACTTCTGTAAAAGGCTAACTTGCTTAATTTTTTCCATACTATCCAATAAAAATAATTCTAGAGATAAAATCGCAATTATTTTTCACGAAAATTTCACAAACATCAATCAATCATCAATTAACACTCAATACAACATGATACCATCCAAAGAACATACAAACAATCGTTTTAAAGTCCAAATTTCTTGCAAGTAAATCAATTACCATGGCTCTGAGGCCAGTTGTTGGAATGATTTTACCAGGATCTTAGATCTACTCACAAGTATGTTTATTAACATCCTAATTATGAACTTTCTAAAGCGATGAAATTAAACACATATAAAGTTTAAGAAACCTTACATTGGGTGCAGCGGAATATAATGACTCCTTCCGTTCAGATATCTAGCCCTTGATTCCTTTCTGTAGCAGAGCATTATCAATATCTGAACCTGGATCTCTTTCTCTGAATCTTTGATGCTGAATCTCCTTTGCTGATGATCTTTCTTCACGATCTTCCTCACTATGATTGAGGTATCACTTGATGTGTGTGGGCACTACTCTAATCACTAAAGATTTCGAAATTCAAAGGAAGAAGAAAGAAGAAGTGGTAGCTAAAGATAGGGAGAGAGAAGGCTCAGTTTTTCTGATTCAGAAAGTGTCAGAAGAAAAGTCTAATTTTTCTGAAGCCTTCACTATCTATTTATAGCATTCCACTAGGGTTAGGTTTGAATTATATGGCATTAAAATAATGAAAAAATCAATTTAAAATACTACAATAGGTGGCCGGCCATACACTAATGGATTGGGCCTTGCTTTTTGCAATTTTGCAATTTTAACACCTTTTGTATCTGATTTTCTCAAAAATGCCAATTTCCTAATTCAACCATTTAAATGCCAATTCTAACTATTTAATAACTATAAATAATTATTAAATAATATTGTCATTTATCATATTTATTAATTGAACCATACAAAGTATCATAATTAACAAATATGCCCCTAAAACTCTTTCTTTACAATTTCGCCCTTACTTAGTGAAAAATTCACAAATAGACATAGTCTAATTTGAGAATTATAATTGATTAATAAAAACCAATTTCATGAGTCGTACAAGCAATATTATCTCAACTAGTGCGGGGACCATGGGTCTATATAACCGAGCTTCCAATAAGTAGATCAAGAATTTAACACTAAAATTCACTAACTTATTAATTCTTCGTTGAATCCACGCATAGAACTTAGAATTGCACTCTCAGTATATAGAATGCTCTATATGTTCCACCATATAGACACATCATTAGTTATCCATTGTTATAATCCTAATTTGATCAATGATCCTCTATATGAATGATCTACACTGTAAAAGGGATTAAATTACCGTTACACCCTAGAATGTATTTATTCCTTAAAATACTTGACCCCGTATAAATGATATTTCAGCTTATGTGAAATGAGTACTCCACCATTTATGTTCGTTTGGTCAAGCTCGAAGGAGATCATCCTTTGCTTACTATTCGCCAGATAGAAGCTATAGATTCCATGTTTATGATAGCGCTCCCACTCAATTGCACTACCGTGTTCCCAAAAAGTACGTATCACCCTGACCAAAAGGTAGGCTTAACTAACAATTCAAGGAATACGAATAGCCTTTCAAGATTGAGCCTAATCATAACAGGATTAAGATCATTTGATCTAGGATCAACTAGGCGATATTGACTTGAATAGATTTTACGGTAAGTTTAATTAAATCTAAGTCAAAGTTCAATATCGGTCCCTTCCGATGCATACTCCATGCATCCAACCTGAGCTTTACTTTAACCAATGTTCTGGAAAGAACATAACACTTCTCCAAATGCAAGTAAACTCTGTTGTAGATTATCATATCAGTAGAACCCTGTGTCTGATAAATCTAGGAAACTTTATTCACATAGTCATGTTTACTTTCCAATGTGTTGACGGCACAATAAACAGGATCAAGTATGTGAAAAGGGTTTCAGATGAATTTATACATTATGTACATATAATCATGAAATAAATCATGTGAACCATGCAACATTAAATATTATTTCTGATCTATATTAATAATTAAATCTGATTATATTGAAATGAGTTTTAGTTAGGGCATAAAACCCAACATTATCTTCTAGACCTAGAAAGTTATTAAAAAAAGCTATGTCCTGAGAATTAGTATTAGGCGAGAAAAGCATGGAAGACTTAGCAAAATTCACAGATTGACGAATGACTTTATTATATAGATTAAGAATGTCCTTAATGGCTCTACATTTTTGAGGATTAATCATGGTATAGAGCAAACTATCATCAACAAATAAAAGATGAGAAATAGAAGGAGCAGAACGACAAATAGAAATACCATTAAAACAATTAGCATGCACTTTAGTACGAATAGCACCAGAAAGACCCTCAGCTACCATGAGGAAAACATAAGGTGACAAAGGATCACCTTGTCTAATACCCCTAGTAGGGAGAACAACAGAAGACAAATGACTATTCATACAAAGCTTGAAAGAGAAAGTAGAAATACAATTGAGAATAAGAGAGACAAAACTATCTAAAAAATAAAATTTAATAAGGATATACCTAATAAAATTCCATTTGATTTTACCAAAGGCCTTCTCCATGTCAAGCTTAAGAGCGACCTAACCTAGTTTACCACTTATCCTATTATTAATAGCATTTATAACTTCATTAGCAATAAAAATATTATAAAATATTGTTGGAATATATTTTACCATGACCTAGATTTGCTAACAAGTATGTTTATTAACATCCTAAATATGAATTTCCAAAATAATGAAACTTAAACACATATAAAGTTTGAGAAACCTTACATTGATTGCAGCTGAATATAATGACTCCTCCCACTCAGATCTCTAACCCTTATTCCTTTCTGTCCCAGAGTATTATCAACATTTGAGACCGATTCTCCTTTAATTGTTTAGATTCTTCATAGTCTTACACACTATGATTGAGTACTAGACTTGCTATGCGTGGGCATGTACTCATTCACTAAGACTCGAAAATATTTGTGAAGAACACTCAAGAATTCAAAAATTAGAAGAAAGAAGAGGAAGAAGTCTCAAGAACTCTCTAGTTGTCTGATAAGTTGTAAACTAGGTTAAGAGTCATTAGTTTGGATTATGAGACTATCCTATTCTTTTTATACTAATTCACTTATATGGAATAAAAAATGATAAAATAATAGCTAAAATAAACGTATGGCCGACCATGAGAGTGGGCCCCACTAATTATATTTTTGCCATTTTTAAACTATTTATCTATTATTTCACAAATGCCATACTTTTTTAATTTCAATACTATAAATCCTAAAACAATTTATTAAATAATTATAATTAATTATCAAATTAAATTTTCATTTATATTATTTATTAATTAGACTCCACAAAGTCTCTTAATTAACAAATAAATCCTAAAATCCTTTTTTTTTTCACAATCATGCCGTAACTTAGTGAAAATTCATAAATAAGACATAGTCTAATTTAGAATTATAATTGATTAATTAAAATCAATTAACTGACTCTTACAAGCAAGATTATCTCAGCTAGTATGGGGACCGTGAGCTTATATAACCGAGCTTCCAATAAGTAGATATAGAATTTATCAAGTAAATTCTCTAACTTATTAATTCCTCATTGAACAACTATAGATTTGGAATTGCACTTTCAATTATATAGAGCGCTCTATATGTTACACGATATAGATACGCTATGAATTATCCATTTGTTATAATCCTAATAATCAATGATCCTTTATAAATGTTCTACATTGAGTAGGGACAAATTTACCGTTACACTCTTCAATGTATTTTATCCTTAAAATACTTAGCTACCTATAAATGATATTTCAGTGAACTAATATAATCACTGAAATGAGTAGTCAACCATTTCTCTCTATTAAGCCAAGCTCGAAGGAAATCATCATTTCACTTCTATGTCTAAATAGAAGTTATATTTCGTATCTATGATTAGCGCTCCCACTCAATTGAACTACCATGTCCTTAATCTATATGTGATGAGAAGATCCATTGGTAGAATTTAACAAACAGATTGAAGAACACAAATAATACAACTGAACTAGAGCCTAACCATCTTAGGATTGAGATCATTTGATCTAAGATCAACTAGGTGATATTGAATTAAATAGATATTACGGTAAGTTTATTATATCTTATCCAAGTTTAATATTAGTCTCTTCCGATGTATACTTCATACATCCAACCCAAGCTTACTTTAACTAATGCTCTAAAAATGACATAGCACTCATCCAAGGTGCAAGTAAACTACATTGTAGATTATCATATCAGTTAAACCTTGTTTACTGATAAATCATAAGAATATATTTAATCACACAATCTTGATTACTTTCTACTGTGTTGACAACACAATACAAGAATATCAATGTGATAAGGATTTGGATGAATTTATAAATCAAATAAATAAATAAATGATCACATGAACCAAATAACACATTAAATAAGTAATCAAAATAAATCTGGTCTTTATTGATAAATGAATATAACAGATTACATTGAAATAGAGTTTTATTTAGCACACAAAGCCCAACAAACTCCCACTTGCAGTAACATAAAACAATTAGTACATTTCAATTAATCCTAGATTCAGTCTATGCTTTTCAAATGCAGTTACAATCACAATTTTGGTGAATGGATCAGCTAAGTTGTCTTCAGTATCAACTTTCTCTACCATTACGTCCCCTCTTGCCACATATTCCCTGATGATGTGGTATTTCCTCTCAATGTGTTTGCTTCTCTTGTGGCTTCGAGGCTCTTTACTGTTGGCTATAGCACCAGTGTTATCACAAAGTAAAACTAGTAGTTTTTCCATTCCAAGAACAACACCAAGTTTTGAGAAGAACTTCTTGTTGAGTTTTATGCCCTAAATAAAACTCATTTCAATATAATCAGATTTACTTATTAATAAAGATCAGAAATAACATTTTATGTTGCATGGTTCACATGATTTATTTCATGATTATATATACATAATGTATGAATTCTATTTAAGTCCAGAACATATCAATTTGTTAATGATTATAATGTTGTCAACACAGTGGAATATAATCTTAATTATATGTTCGAAAGTTTATTCCCTGATTTGTCAGTTCACTGGATTTAGACTGACATGATAATCAGTGATAGGTATTCTTACACCTTGGATAAGTGTTATGTCCTTTCCAGGGCATTGGCAAAGTTTACCATCATCGGATGTATGGGGTATACATCGGAAGGGACCGATATTGAACTTTGATTAGATATATTAAAATTTACCGTAATATCTATTCAATTCAATATCACCCGTTGATCCTAGATCAAATGATCTTAATCTTGATATGTTTAGGTTCGATCTCAAGAGTATTATACATGTTCTTTGATTTGTTAGTTAAGCCTACTTTTGGGTCAGGGTGATACGTACATTTTGGGAACATGATAGTATAATTGAGTGGGAGCGCTAACATAAATATGGAATCTATAACTTCTATAGGAATTTAGAAGTGAAACAATGATATCCTTCGAGCTTGGCTAAACAGAGATAAATGGTGGAGATCTCATATCACTTCGCTAAGATATCATTTATACGGAGCTAAGTGTTTTAAGAATAAAATACATTGAAGGTGTAATGGTAACTTAGTGCCTATTCAATGTAGATCATCTATTAGAGGGTCATTGTTCAAATTAGGATTATAACAATGGATAACTAATGACGTATCTATATCGTGGAACATATAGAGCGTTCTATATACTGAGAGTGCAATTCTAAGTTCTATGCGTGGATTCAACGAAGAATTAATAAGTTAGTGAATTTAAGATATAAATTCTTGATATGCTTATTGGAAGCTCGGATATATAGATCCATGGTCCCCATACTAGTTGAGACCATACTGCTTGTAAGACTCAGTTAATTGATTTTGATTAATCAATTATAATTCTAAAGTTAGACTATGTCTAGTTTATGAATTTTCACTAAGCAAGGGCGAAATTGTAAAGAAAAGAGATTCTAGGTTTATTTATTAATTAAGAGACTTTATATGTCTAATTAATAAATATATTAAATGACAATATTATTTAATAATTAATTTTTAGTTATTAAATAATTAGAATTGGCATTTAAATGGTTGAATTTGAAAATTGGCGTTTTTGAGAAAATGAGATGCAGAAATGATAAAACAGCAAAATTGCATAAGTGAGGCCCATTATCCAAAGCCCAGGCCGGCCACTATTGTAGGCTTTTATCATTTATTTTTTCATTATTTTAATGCCAAATAATTCTAACTTAAACCTAGGTGGTTACCTATAAATAGATAGTGATGGCTCTCATTCACGCTGAACTTTGTTAACTCTGTCAGATGAAACTTGAGCCTCCTATTCTATATATAGCCGCCACTTCCCTTCTCTCTTCTTTTCTCTGTTCAATTTCGAACCTTGAGTGAATGAGTGAGTGCCCACACACATCAAGTGGTATCTCAATCATAGTGTGTAAGACTGTGGAAAATCAACCAACAAGAAGGAGAATCAGCATCAAAGGAAGGAGAGAAAGAGATCCAGGTTCAGATCTTGGTGATGCTCTGCTACAGAAAGGAATCAAGGGCTAGAGATCTGAACGGAAGGAGTCATTATATTCTGCTGCAACCAATGTAAGGTTTTCTTAAACTCTTATGTGTTTATTTCATTGTTTTAGAATTCATATTAGGATGTTAATGAAACATACTTGTTAGTAAATCTAGATCCTGATAAAATATTTCCAACACTTCTTAGCCAGACCAGTTCCTTAGCAGCCTCACGGCAGCTATGTATTCGACCTCCAAGGTAGAGTGTGATGTTATGGTTTTCTTAGCACTTTTCCAAATAACTTCTTGTTGGAATATCTTTTACCCGGATCTAAATTTACTAACAAGTATGTGCTTAACATCCTTAATATGAATTTCTAAAATGATGAAAATAAACATATAAAAGGTATGAGAAACCTTACATTGGTTGCAGCAGAATTAAATGACTCATTCCGCTCAGATCTCTAACCCTTGTATCCTTTCTGTTCCAGAGTATCACCAAGATCTGAGCCCGAAACTCCTTTAGTTGTTTGGATTCTTCACAGTCTTACACATTATGATTGAGTGATTGAGGACTCACTTGTTGTGGGTGGGCACATACTCAATCACTAAAGGCTTGAATTTTGTTTTGTGAAGAACACTAAGGATTCGAATTAGAAGAAGAGAAAAGAAGAAGAAGAAGAAGTCTCAAACTCACTAGTTGCCTCTCAAGAAGAAAACTAGGTCAAGAGTTAATGTTTTCATTAGTTGGATAAAGAAACTTTCTTTTCTTTTTATACTACTTCACTTAGGGTTAGGATTGATCTATTTGGAATAAAAAATGATAAAAATGGAGCAAAAATAGGGACCTAGTGGCCGACCATTAGTGGCCCCAACACTAGTGACAGTAACTAAAATGGAGGATTAGGCCTATGTCAAATAAATTTTTAGTACAATTTTCATTGATTTTTTTTTTTATTTCTTTTTATAATTGTTTGTATTTAACATTTATATTTTTGGGATTTGTTTATATTGAGTTTATTGTATGTATTTTTTATTTTGTACTGGTTGTGAAATTGATAAATTGTTATGAGAAAAATTTATGTGTTTTAACAACTTTTGAAAATAAGAAACGTTCATTTTACTGTTGTTATAATGCCAAAATTTTTATAAAAATTAACTAATTAAATGTTAATGAGTTTGATAGGTTCTTAAGTTTAATAATTTCAGAATTACTAAAGCCTATTTTTAACAATTATTTTTTTTCGAAATATATTTTTATTGTCGGTTTAAAACAGACACTTATACCTATTAGTTTAAATTTTAAACCGAGACAAAAAGGGAAAAATATATATGTACACTATAAGTGTCGATTTTAAAACGATACCAAAACTCATTAGTCTCGGTTTATAACCTATACTTAAATTTTGACTTTTTGTTACTGTAGAATAGGTCTCCATTCTATGAACTGGCACTATAGGTATAAGTGTCTGTTTAAAATTGACACCAAATATGAAGTTTGTACATATTTAGTACCCTAAAGTAAAATTTAATCAATACAGTTTTATCAATTTAGCCAAACAGATATTAGTTATATGTAATTAAATAATTAAATTTGAATTCAAAATTCATAAAATTTTAGACAGTTTGATTGTATTGATAAAATTTATCAAAAAAATTTAAATTTAGGGAACAAAATATGTATGATTTTAAAATACAGGGTGCCAAATAAATATTATTGAAAATACAGGGTACCTAATTTGTATTTAGATGAAACACACCATACCAAATGTGTAGACACCCCATATTCTATATTAAGTTAATATTTATTAGTACAATATGTAATGGTAGGGGTGTTCATCGAACCGTCCGCACCACACCGCACTGCAAAAAAAAAAAAATGCGGTTTGAAATTCTTTGCGGTGCGGTCGCGGTTTGAATTTTTCCTAAACCACGCGGTGCGTTGCGGTTTGCAGTTTTGAATTGTTAATATGCGGTTCAAATTGCACCGCACCGCACCGCACCGCACATTATAAAAATATATACTTTTATATTTATTTAGTCCAATATGTGAATGTCCAACCTAAAACCCACTAATTATTGTATTATTGAAACTTATTTTTTTTTTCATATTTATTTTCAAGCCTTATGGTATTTTTGATAAGTGTTGCTCAAACTTTATTTTATCTGTGATAGTTTAATTATTTGGTGATAGTCAAAACCGCAGAAACCGCAAAAATTACACCGCACCTCACCATGTTTTACGGTGTGGTTTTTGCAGTTTTTTAGTCTCGCAGTGCGGGTGCAGTTTGGGAAATTGGAAAACTGTATGTGCGGGTTAGTTTAAAAAAATGGTAAAAAACTGCACTACCCACACTGCAAACACGGGTATGTAATGGTAACAAGAACAAGAAAATGTAAGTGGAGTTGAGAAGATACCAAATGAATTGGGTTTTAACTTTTAAGTTGGTGGTAGCATAGGTTTATGTAGTAGAGAGACAGTCATTTGTTTGGGTTGTACGTATAAGTTGAGAAGATAGGAAGATCTTGCAACATTCCAATTTGGATTTTGGAGAGTACGTGATTGCGATTATGAATATCCCTTAAACTGGTGCACATATTATTTATTGACAGGACCATACAAGTAAATACGGAATGGATTTTACTTACTTTTTGTGTGTGAGTAGTACTTGCTCCTGTTTGTCTGATGACATCATTTAATTAAATTATTATTATATATATATCCTCATTTGTCCACATATATCTCATCACGAGAAATACTAAAAGGTATATGATGAAAAATACTCTCTACGTGTCAATATCGCTATTGGTCTAATTTAGTATCGGGTACCATATAATTTAATATAATAGTTTTTAAGAAGTATCGTTAGCAAACCGCAAGACGACACGTCTTAAGGGTGCTAGGCACCACTCATGCTCAATAGCAATGCTCATCACGAGAAATGCTAAAAGGCATTAGTGGTACCAAACACCACTAGTGCCCAATAACAATGCTCATCTTATTACTTTATCTTCCCTTTTCCTCATGTACACGTGTACAGTACTGATCAAGCTCAGTTCTATTATTCAATACTCTCGTTAATTAATTCCAATGTATATATTAGACCTATGTGTGTTCCGAGGATTTATAAATCAACAAAGTTCACTCTTTTGTCTGAGATGGTTAAAGTTTTGCTAATAAAACTGTTGCTTATCTTGACAATGAAATGTCTGAGGAGCTTTATATTAGTTATTGTGATTTCTTTCTCTTATTAGGTTTAATTGTTTTGGAGACTGAGTCATGTCTTTAAATTGAATGAACAATTCGCTGTTAAAGTTTCTATTTATAATTAATATTATTTTCTTTTTAAAAAAATATTATTATTATTATATATGGAAATGAACCTGACTATTACACAATATTCCGTTAGTGGTAAGTGATCTCTTGTTTTGAGAATTTGTATCAGATTTTGAATGTTGGTTCGTCTATTCGGGATTGGTGATCAATTAGGCATATCTACACAAGGAAATTTATGAACTTTAAATTATACCATGGTAAGTAATTGTTATTTTAAAATTTATAGTAATGATGTGGCACTAGGCAAATTGACACGTGGCAAGGAAAATTAACTGGACGAAATATAACATTACTTTGTACTGATCACGACTGATAATGCTAAAACATCCGAATAAGTTTAAGACTTCACCTGCATAATGTGATTTGGCGATTAGAAAAATCGCTGAAGATATTTAAGATACTTTCCTTAATCACTCCCACACAAATATGACCAATATAAAATCCCTGTTTTCATGAAATTTGATTTAACAAAATGAGGAAATAGTAGAATTCACATTCAAATCCACCCTAATCTTTCTCCTTTTATTTTAGGACTTAATGCATTACTTTCCCTATAAATAGTAGGTCAATTGACCATGGAGGGGGACTTTCTCCTTTTAGGGACTTACAACAGAGAAAATACTTTGAAAATATTTGTAACCTTTCTAGAGATATTAAGAAAACTCACATGGTCGGACCTTGTGATCTTAATATTCTTTCATTAGCAATACAACAAAAAGGAGAGTAGACTATTACCGTTAAAAGAGGCCTGTTGATCGAGATTTTTGACAACCACTAAATAAATGTTCATAAAGATGATTAAGAAAAATAAAGATAGGATTTTTACGTGGGGCCAGTGTTAATGAACTGTAGTCCACGAGTCACTTTTTATTTATGATTGGAATGTTCTCTTGATTAGAGAATGTTCAAGTTACAATATAAAAGCTCACTTTTTGTGTGTGAGTCCGAAAGCCCTCTTTCCTACTGTACTTCAAGGTATTAAAAAAGAAAGGTGATAGGAGGTAAAGAGGTGCGTGAACTTCTAGTCTTTAAGTGCTGCCAAGCCTCTGTGGTAAGTGTTTGGTGAGACAAGATTTGTCCCATATGCAACTGATGTGACAGTGCATAGCCATAACTTTTTCTCTTCCTTGGTGAATGGGTCAAGTATGGCTTTATAATGATACTAATCTTGTGTTGTTATGGTCATGTACAGTAATATGCTTTGGAATCTATGTTACTATGTTAGGCTCACTATCCTGGAAGACCTGTAATCTGGGGGCTTGGCACCTCCTGGACAACTAGAAGCCTCCTCTATTATTTTCCTTAGCAAAGGGAAGGCTACTTCTGGATCTCTCATCACTTGTAGATTCTAGGAGTGGATTAAATCGACAAGGGATGCTAATATGCCTATGAATGAGTCTCTCTCTGCCACATGGGGTTTCATATGCATGCCGCGTATTTTGGTAAAAAATAGGTCTAACATTTACCCCCAAGGTTCAGGTCAAAGGATTTTGACGTGGGACTTGTATTAATTATTTGACTCTTCGATTTCTCTCGAAGGGTATGAAGTATAACGTTCTTATCGCACGTCGAGTTCTTAGCCGCTCGAATTGGCTAGGTGTTATATAAGAGTTAGCCAGTCTAATCAACGTCTTTTTGTTAAGGTTATTTTAATGCTTTCTTTAGAGTCTAATAGGGTGTGTTTTAGTATTTGTATTATTTTATTGTGCATATTTATGCTTGGATTTTGTTTTTATTTGGTCGTTGCAGTAGAAAATTAAAAATGGGAAACTGCAAAAATTAGTACAGAAAATGGGAAATTGCAAGCAAGGCTGTGCCCTTAGTGAGAATAAAATGGGAAACTTCAATTGTTGGCTCTACTTAAAGGGGGCTGATGGCAAAGCTTGAACACCATTCAAAAATTGAGAGGGATTCTGAGTGTAGAAGGAGAGTAAGGAGTAGAAAGCACCGGTGAAGGACTCCAAACAATGTTCTTCCACTTCCATCTCTATCATTTATGTTTGTCAAAAAATTTTATTTATTTTAGAATGTATTTTAGTGGTTAAGTTCTTTTAAGGATTATTATGTGAACCACTTGAGTTTATTTTATGAATTGATGTGATTTATTCAACTTCTACTTCTTCTCCTTTTTCAATTTCCATTCAATCTGTTTTAATTTTTATAATTATTGACTGATCAACTTTAATTGTTATTTATAAATCCAAGTCAAAATTCTGAATGGTGAGATTTGAATATGCTCTGATTGATATGGATGCAAATTGATTTAGGACAAAAATACCTAGATTGTTTGTATGATTTTATTAGTTGCTATGTTTAATGCTATTTGTATGATTAAAATTACCATAGAAATATAGAAAGTTTTCACATAGATTGGGTTTATAAGTCTTAACAAAATTATAAACTTCTTAACTCAACTTATCAATTTAATAGGAAGAAGAGAAATTAGGTAATTACATTATGAAATAAAATAAAGGATAGTTGGGGATCATAATAATCCTTCATTGTTTTTATTATTGTTATTTTTCTAAAATTTTGTTATTGTTTATTTTCTTTACCTTTTATCCAAAAATTATTATTCATCAAATAGAACTAAAGAATTAATTAATTGGTATTTAATAATCAATTCTCGTGGGAACGATACCTTACTTATCATTATACTACTTGTATTGATTGTGTATACTTGCGTATCACAATTTACCGAACACTTTTCACCTCAATTTTAATGATGTCGATTGGTTTTCTTGCCCTTAATCATTATAATGCCATAAATGTAGGGTGACAGGCGAATACTCGAGTACCCAAATGTCACCTCAAAATGTGCTTGTTTGCGAGTTCTCCCAGCCATCATATTTAAGTTGTGCATCTTCCAAAATGAGGAACACCGTAGGATCGTTTAATGCCCCAGATCGTGGTTTCGTGTTATAAATAGTCACCTTGTGTTATCCCAACTTTCACCAATCCAATGTGGCAATCACACATGGCCTAATTTAGTAGACACTTGTAACAATGTGAGATTTGTGGGTAGGAGAATGTTGGGCAGTTCCCACAGAAGGCTGATATCAATCAAATGTATATTACCTTCCAGGATGGACCTGGTTGGATTACCAATCTGATGGTCAGGAGGGAAAATATCTACGAACCTTACAAGATTGCTTCATTAGGTAATCTCATCAAAAAGTCAAGTCTCAAAGAGAGCCTGGTCTAGCTATCGGCACGCCAGTAGGGGTAAAGGGTCCCAGAAAGGTTGGGTAGGACTTAACATGCCTTGATTTTTTCTTCAACAAACTCTGCAAATATCTCCAATATCATCCTACAAATACTGAAACTCTTCAGTCCAAAAGTATAGGAGTTTCAAATAAAATATAACTCCCCTAAAAAAAGAGGGATTTTATGTATTAGTTATCTTTCAAATATTTAAATGTGCTTCCCTACATCTTATAAATAGTGAGCATATTCACAAGGAACAAGGACTTGAAATCATAATCTCGACTCCAAGAGCACTTTTGTCAACAATATTCTTTGTAAGAATCTTGAGAGCTGTAGCTAAAATTCACTTTGTCTTCCTTAGTAATCTGCACGACATTATCTCAATATCAATACAATTAAAGGGAGTAGGTCATTACAAATATTTAAAGGGCTCAACCTCTATAATTTTTGTTGTTCTTTTACTTAATATTTTTAAGTTTTTATTGGTAATTAATTAGAATTTATTGAAATTCGAGTCAGTTTGCCAATTCTCCAAACAACATTTTGGTTTTTTCATTGAAAGCTTCAAACTCTAATGAAGATCTCATCCTTCCACACCTAATAATCACCATGGTCTTGACAAGGAGAAGTGTGTCAACTGAATCCAAAGATCCAATGTCTATGGACCCGAATGTCCAAGTTCTACCCACGATTAAGAACCCAACCAATCATGTGTTGGGAATTATTTTACCAGGATCTAGATTTACTAACAAGTATGTTGGATTAACAACCTAATATGAATTCTAAAACAATGAAAATAAACACATATAAAGTTAGAAAACCTTACAGTGGGTGCAGCGGAATAATATGACTCATTCCTTTCAGATCTCTAGCCCTTGATTCCTTTCTGTAGCAGAGCATCACCAAGATCTGAACCTGGATCTTCTTTTCTCCTTCTTTGGTGCAGAAATTTCATAGTCTTCCATACTATGATTGAGATACCACTTGATGTGTGTGGGCACTACTCATCTCACAAGGATTTCGAATTTTTCTCTCTTTTTCTCTCTTAATTTCGTGGCTTTTCATCCATGCAAGAGAAGAGAACAAGGTTGCTTTATATAGGGAGAAGGGAGAGCACAACTTTCCAAATAAACAGTTTCCTCTTTTACTGTGTAATTGATTAACTGCCTTATTTAGTGTGATTCACCACTTTCCTATTATAGCTAGGCTTTGATTAGCAATTACATGACAATTAAAAAATAAAAATAATAATTGGGAAACACAAAGGGAGTGCTCGGCCATAGAGGGAAATGGGCCTCACTTGGATTTTGCAGTTTCCTCAATTTTATTTCTATTTCTCCAAAAATACCATTTTTCCAATTCTAATCATTTGAATGCCAAAACTAATTATTTAATAACTAAAATAGATTATTAAATAATATTGTCATTTAAAATAATTATTAATTAGACATACAAAGTCTCTTAATTAATAATTAAACTTAGAAACCCTTTTCTTTACGATTTCATCCTTAAACTGTGAGAATTCATAAAGTAGACATAGTCTAACTTTTAGAATTATAATTGATTAATTAAAATCAATTAACTGAGTCTTACAAGCAGTATGGCCTCAACTAGTATGGGGACCATGGGTCTATATAACCGAGCTTCCAATAAGTCGAACCGAATTTACCAAGTAAATTCCCTAACTTATTAATTCCTCATTGAATCCACACTTAGAACTTGGAATTGCACTCTCAGTCATATAGAAACGCTCTATATGTTCCACGATATAGACACGTCATTAGTTATCCATTGTTATAACCCTAATGTGATCAATGATCCTCTATATAGATGATTTACACTGTACAGGAATTAAATTACCGTAACACCCTACAATGTATTTTATCCTTAAAACACTTAACCCTGTATAAATGATATTTCACCTAAGTGAAATGAGATCTCCACCATTTATCTTCGTTTGGTTAAGCTCGAAGGAAATCATCCTTTACTTCTATTTGCCAAATAGAAGCTATAGATTCCATATTTATGTTAGCGCTCCCCCACTCAATTGCATTACCGTGTTCCCAAAATGTACGTATCACCCTGATACAAAACTAGGCTTAACTAACAAATCAAAGAACACGAGTAACACTCTTGAAATTGAGCCTAACCATATCAGGATTTCGATCATGTGATCTAGGATCAACTTATGATATTGAATTGAATAGATGTTTACGGTAAGTTTCAAAATCTAATTCAAAGTTCAATATCGGTCCATTCCAATGCATACTCCATGCATCCGATACTGGTAAACTTTGCCAATGTCCTGGAAAGGACATAACACTTTTCCAAGGTGTAAGAATACCTATCGCTGATTATACCATGTCAGTCTAAATCCAATGTTCTGACAAATCAGGGAATCAACTTTTGAACATATAATAAAGATTATATTCCACTGTGCTGACAACACTATAATCTTTAACCAACCCATATGTTCTGGACTTAAAAAGAATTCATACATTATATACATATAATCATGAAATAAATCATGTGAACCATGCAACATAAAATGTTATTTCTGATCTTTATTAATAAGTAAATCTGATTATATGAAATGAGTTTTATTTAGGGCATAAAACCCAACAAACTCCCACTTGCACTAATATAAAACAAAAAGTGCATTTCAAATAATCATTAACACCTTGATATACCAATCAAGTGTAATAGTAGTAAACTCCTCGTAATGGGATCTGACAGGTTGAATTAAACACAACCTCTTCTCCACCATTACTCTTCCTTAATCACAAAATCCTTGATAATGTGAAATTCCTCTCTATATGTCTACTCTTTTGGGATACTGGATTCTATACTTTTGGGCAACTACTCTTTGGTTATACAGGAAGTAACCCTAGTAGTTAAGGCAAGTTGGAACACTGCCACAAAAGTATAGAACTTTCCTTAGACTGAAAAAGTATCTTTCCTGCAACTTTTAACATTCAGTCTCTTTCTGGTAGACTAAGAGATTTCAGATAGGTTTTTACACTTTTCCAAAATCACTACTCCACCCCCAAAGTAATCACCATCTCATCAGCAGACTTTCTAGCACAAAGGCAAGTCTTGAAATCGGATGTGGTGTAGTCTAAGAGTTTCAAAAAACACCCTTATTGACTAACATATAGTTCCTCTTCTTAATCTTAAAATTTACTTGATTGTCTTCCAATGTTCCTCTCCTGGATTAATCTGATACTTACTCATTACTCCCACTCAACAGCAGGTGTCTGGTCTAAGACATACTAAAGCATATATGAGACCTCTCACTGTTGATTTAAGAAATTCTTTCATGGCTTTATCTTCTCTGGAATAGTTGAGACTTTTCCTTAGATAAATAAAATCTATTTCTAAGAAGTTGTGAAGCTTCTATAGATTTCCATTGGAAAGAAAATGCATCAGCATCTCATGCTTGCATTAGAGTAAGTAATTACTAGGTATACCACAAGCCATAGGTTTAGATAAACTTAAACCTATAATACTAGGAACAGGAAGTTTTGTTAAGTCCATTGAATAGACTTATGAACGAAATTTCCTATCATGTCCTTGTAACAGAAAACTTTAGGTTACTCCATGTGAATGGATCAAACCATAGTTCTCTTGGCTTTCTTCTTAGTTTCTTATCTTGACAATCCATTACTTGTTTAAACTCACAATGGATTTTAATCACTAGTGTCTTCCAAGTCATAAGAAGGTGAGTTCCTAGAAACTCTCCCACTACAACAAGGTACCGTGAACTATGTCAAAGAAAACTAAATGGTATAGACCTCTTCAGTTGTGTTAAGACAACAGAGGCAGTGGGATCATCTTGTAAAATAAGATGATAGAGCACTTTTGGAATCAAGAAAAAATATCTCCTTTATTTGCTACTTTATTTTCAGACTTAGTCATTTTCTTAGAAAAGTAGTATTTGCTTAAACAAACACTTTCTTGTCTAATGACTATGGGATGCTCCACCCCTAATCACTTAGAATAGCTAACAAACATGCAAACCAGGGTTAGCAGTTCTGGCTTTTCTTGAGATTTTGATTAGGTCATCCATGAATCTAGTAATGATTTATATTAAGTATACAACCATTACATCATTCTGAAATTACCATATAAGGATTTAGGCAACGACTAGTAACTAATCATCAATATGCAACTCGAATTTCTGGAGAGGTAAGTTTGGATATTATTCAAAAATCAAATTAATGATCTTTGAACTGCATATCTACTAACTTTTTCTCCACCCCTATCAGTTCGCAAGATCTTTAACCACTTACCTTCACTATTGCTAGAAATTCATGAAATTTTTCAAACATTTCAAATTTCTTTTGCATAAGGTAAAATCTAAAGTGATCGTTTTAAGAATACAACGAAAACTCATATCCACCCCTGAATGTACATCCATCTGCGAATGAGATGAAATTACTTTCAGTGGATATAGGCATATTAACTCTTTGCAGAGAATGATCTTGTCAAAACCACTATGAACAAGATACAAATGCCTTAGATTTATAAAATATGTGGTTGTATCTTTTGATGACTTAGGTTACATCAACATCAAAGAGTTCTTAGAATAGTGCAAGTGGATTCTGGTCACAGAATACTAAACTCATACAGTTTGAATCCATTGAAAGAAAATGGTTATTAAACACTTGTGAAAGTGTAACTGTACAATGAGTAATTCTTTCTTGGACCACCACTACTAATTTAACTCTAAGTTGATTTGCCCACACAAGTAGGAGATTTTAAGGTCGAGAATTTATATCATTTCGGGATAGAATTGCGGGAATATAATCATATTCATCATTTAATTTCTTAAGAGAAAATAAGACTTTATATGATTTATAGACCATTCATCCAATGATATGTCATTAAGCTAATTTGAAATAAGCTAAGAGGAATTAGGATAATTTCGTTTTAAATAAGAATCCAACGATGCTCCGATTAGCGAGAGTCAAAGTAATCTTATTTATACAATCTTCTTGTTTCATATTGTAAAACACTAGTCTAAGGTGTCATCAATTGATGAACAGCTAGATGTTGCATATACAATATTTATCTTTCGAGATCTAACACTATTATGTTAGTCTAATGGTGACAATCCATTAGGGATTTATCTCATTTGAAAAACAAATCAAGTTAGACCAACAATGAAGATTCGAAATTAAACTACAATTTAATAACAGAAAATAACATGGTTCAATACAAATTCATACACAATTCAAAAATTATGAAGCACATAGCAAGTAGGAATGACAAGTGAAAATACTAAAACATACAATCCTAAATAATTTCCAAGGTTTTCAACAAACTGATATCAGTGTCCCGTTTAGGCGAGAGTCAAAGCTATCATTCATTGAATAGAGTTGTCAGCTCATCTAAAATGTCAAACATTCTAGCAACCTTTTATTCGATCAAGATGTGAATCCGCGTTGTCCCGTTTAGGCGAGAGTCAAGGCTATTCTATCTTATGAGCTTCCACCATTGTTTCATATTCTTGCAAGTCTTATACAGTCGCCACCATTAGGGTGATCATAAACTATATAAAAAACTTACAAGATTACTTATCTTTCGAGATTAAACGGTGCTAACTTGCTAATGAACGTTCCTCCATTAGGGAGGATTACTCACTAAAACAATAGCTATGTGAAACCAACAATGGAGATCGAATATCCTTATAATAATAAAGCTCATTATTTAATGAAGGGTTGTATTTTCTTCTAATATTTATTTTAATCCATTTATTTTAAATATATATTTATTTAATTAAAATTTCCAATTTAGAATGAAAAATTCCAAACATAAATTTTAATTTAATATTTATAAATTATACTTAGATAGATAAATAACGTGAATTATTTCCATCTTAGTAATAATTTCCATAAATATTTAGAAAATTATTCAATTTAAGTTGTTTCAAAATTAATTTGAATTAATTTACAACTCAAATTTAATTTTCTATAAATATATATTGCATTTTCGAAAATGCTTTAAAATAAAATAAAATAAATCCTGGAAAATTACTCTAATTTTATGTTGGCCCAAAATTAATTAATAAAAATTAATTTTCAACAAAAAATATAATTTTCCTATTTAATTAAATATCTTAGAAAAATCTCAAATATTTAAGTATCATGATTAAAAATCAACTTAAATATTAATTTTCTATTTAATTAAATACACTAGAAAAATACTTCAAGCAAAACAGATAATATCTATCTAGACTTTCATAGACTAATTAATCCAATTTCTAATTTTAATATATTTTAGTTCATTTATTTTAATTAATCATTAAATGAAAAAATCAATGATTTAAGTTGGTCAAAAATTAAATAAATAATTTTCAACTTTAATCTATTTTTCAAATAAAATTCGAAATTTCTACATTAAAGAAATGTAATTTCGAAATTTTGGGAAATGATTAATAAAATAAAATAAAATATATTCTGAAAATTATTCAAACTTAAGTTATTCTGAAATAAGATTCCAAACTTAAAATAATTTTCAACTTTAATTAAATAACATGAAAATAACAATATTAAAGTATCATGATGAAAATCAACTTAGATATTGAAATTTTCAATTTAATTAAATGTATTAAATTCAAGAAATAAATAATTAAGTAAAGAGAAAACTTAATTATTAATTCTAGTTTAATACTAGGAAAATATTCTAAACTTAGATTGTACCAAAATTAATTAGGAAACAATTAATTTCACAATCTATGATATTTTCCTATTTAATATTAGAAATAATAACTAGTACTAGAAATAACTGTCTAGAATATATCATTAACTAAGTGTTTTTCTAAAATTAACTTTAAAATATTACAATGAAAAATAAATTTCATATATTTTAAAAGTTAATTATGTTGCTAATTCAATTTTAATTAGGTTAGACTAATATAATTAACCTAATACAATTATTTAAATAAGGCAAATGGGCCTTCACAATTGGGGTAGTTCATGTGAGGGGGAGCTGGGTTCAGTATGTCGTACCCACTTCTATGGCCCCCAACTCTCACACAAGGCCCAAAAGAGAGGAATTTAACCTTAAAATAAACAATTGTTATTCATTGAATAAGCCCAAATCTAATTGGGCCTAAATAAATTTCCTTATGTCAAAATTTATTTTAGCAACCTAGTCCATTTACTTAGTAAAAACTTAAATGTGCTCCCTATATGTATCTAAGCCCAAAAGCAAACATATAGGCTCACACAGGTCAAATGATTTGGATGGACCCTATCATGTTACTAGGTTTACACAGATGAAAGAAGTACAAAATTTACCTGTTACAAATTATTTATAAGATCTATCGTCAATTGGACTATGATTAAAATCAGATCATTGGATCATGATCTGTCAACAAGTTAATCATAGCAATTTAGATCAGATAAATAATAGGTTTGTTAAAAAAGAGTTTTTGAATAAACAATATAAACAAACATTGTCCATGTAACAGATGTGAAATAAGATATTAATATAATTAAATTATTATTCTTAAACTAACCAAATAAAGGAAACTAATTTTAAAATATCTAGGTTTATTTGAATCAAATTAAATTAAATATCTAATAAGATCAATGATTTAAAAGGAAAGAATCTCTAATATCACTTTCAGATCTTATAATTTAATAAAATAAACCAATTTTAAAATAGATTTGGTTAAATAATAATTACCATAATTATATGTCAAAATATCTCAAATTAAGCAATATTCAAATCTCTACAAAAATATCTATGTTATTTAAATATTTAAGATATGATTTATAAATTTCCAATAAGGAAAAAATGATATATATAGAAAAAATATCATTTTTAAACTTATAATTTATAAATAATTAAATATTTAACAAAATAACAAATTTTTGAATTTGAAAATATTATGGTAAGTATATCTATAAAAATATCTATGTTAATTTCAAATTTATTAATTATTTAATTTGTCATATAAGATAATTTTAATATAATATTTTAAATAAAAAGACAAAGTTATCTTTTAATTTAAAATATCTTAAATATCAAAAAATCTAATCTTATAATTAAATAATAAATAAATATTAAAGAAGTTAACAAATTTTTAAATCTGACCATAATAGGAAATATTTAAAAATTGGAAACAATCCAAAATAGAAATATTTAAAATTGGAAAAAATTCCAAATTGAAAATATTTAAAATTAGAAACATTTCAATTTAGAAATATTTAAAAAAGGAAAATTGAATTTTGGGAAACAATCCCATGAAAAAATTGGATTTTTGGGGAAAAAACCTCAAAAATTCGCAATTTGTAGGGAGCTGCAGGATAGGCTGCATGCAGCAGCCATGATTTCCAAACTTCCGAAATTCATATCTTTCTCAATTTTTATCGGAATCGAGTTCCGTAAAAAACAAAATTGCTTAATTTTTCACAAGGAATCCAAATAAAATATTTTAGAAAATTGAAAAAATATATTTCATGGAAAAATTTCGTACAACATTAACATTCATCGCATAAGCACATAAACCAACATGAAACCATCCAAATCAACACAGAAACATGCAATCATCGTTTTAATTCATATTACATGAAAGTACATCATTACCATGGCTCTGGTGCCAGTTGTTGGGAATTATTTTACCAGGATCTAGATTTACTAACAAGTATGTTGGATTAACAACCTAATATGAATTCTAAAACAATGAAAATAAACACATATAAAGTTAGAAAACCTTACAGTGGGTGCAGCGGAATAATATGACTCCTTCCGTTCAGATCTCTAGCCCTTGATTCCTTTCTGTAGCAGAGCATCACCAAGATCTGAACCTGGATCTTCTTTTCTCCTTCTTTGGTGCAGAAATTCCATAGTCTTCCATACTATGATTGAGATACCACTTGATGTGTGTGGGCACTACTCATCTCACAAGGATTTCGAATTTTTCTCTCTTTTTCTCTCTTAATTTCGTGGCTTTTCATCCATGCAAGAGAAGAGAACAAGGTTGCTTTATATAGGGAGAAGTAGGGTTGTACAAAAAAATTTGTAAACCGCCTAAACCGAATAACCCGCCCAAACTGAACCGAAAAAACCGATAAAAATTACAAACCGAAATAACCCGAAAAATTACAAACCGCCCAATCTGTTAATTGGGCGGGTTGAAAATAGGTCCAACCCGCCCAATTAAACCGACCAACCCGACCAACCCGATTTTGTGCTTTTAATTTTTTTTTTAACTTTTTAGTTTTTATTATATATAATATAAATGATTAAATATAGAATAATATAAAGTTATATACTTAATTATTAGTTTTAAAGTCATATATATGGTATTGTACTTTGGTGGAATGTGATATTTTTAATTTATTTTTAAAATTTTTGTTAATTTTGACTTTAAAACTAAAAAAAAATAAAAAAATTGGCCGGTTTGGGCGGGTTAACCCGACCAAACCGCCCAAACCGTTGGTCGGTTTATAGAATTTTTTTTTTTAAATTAGGCGGGTTGCACTTAAATTTTAGTAACCCGAACTTTAGATTGGGTTAGAAAATATATAGGATAAACCGCCCAAACCGACCAATGTACAGCCCTAGGGAGAAGGGAGAGCACAACTTTCCAAATAAACAGTTTCCTCTTTTACTGTGTAATTGATTAACTGCCTTATTTAGTGTGATTCACCACTTTCCTATTATAGCTAGGCTTTGATTAGCAATTACATGACAATTAAAAAATAAAAATAATAATTGGGAAACACAAAGGGAGTGCTCGGCCATAGAGGGAAATGGGCCTCACTTGGATTTTGCAATTTCCTCAATTTTATTTCTATTTCTCCAAAAATGCCATTTTTCCAATTCTAATCATTTAAATGCCAAAACTAATTATTTAATAACTAAAATAGATTATTAAATAATATTGTCATTTAAAATAATTATTAATTAGACATACAAAGTCTCTTAATTAATAATTAAACCTAGAAACCCTTTTCTTTACGATTTCATCCTTAAACTGTGAGAATTCATAAAGTAGACATAGTCTAACTTTTAGAATTATAATTGATTAATTAAAATCAATTAACTGAGTCTTACAAGCAGTATGGCCTCAACTAGTATGGGGACCATGGGTCTATATAACCGAGCTTCCAATAAGTCGAACCGAATTTACCAAGTAAATTCCCTAACTTATTAATTCCTCATTGAATCCACACTTAGAACTTGGAATTGCACTCTCAGTCATATAGAAATGCTCTATATGTTCCACGATATAGACACGTCATTAGTTATCCATTGTTATAACCCTAATGTGATCAATGATCCTCTATATAGATGATTTACACTGTACAGGAATTAAATTACCGTAACACCCTACAATGTATTTTATCCTTAAAACACTTAACCCTGTATAAATGATATTTCACCTAAGTGAAATGAGATCTCCACCATTTATCTTCGTTTGGTTAAGCTCGAAGGAAATCATCCTTTACTTCTATTTGCCAAATAGAAGCTATAGATTCCATATTTATGTTAGCGCTCCCCCACTCAATTGCATTACCGTGTTCCCAAAATGTACGTATCACCCTGATACAAAACTAGGCTTAACTAACAAATCAAAGAACACGAGTAACACTCTTGAAATTGAGCCTAACCATATCAGGATTTCGATCATGTGATCTAGGATCAACTTATGATATTGAATTGAATAGATGTTTACGGTAAGTTTCAAAATCTAATTCAAAGTTCAATATCGGTCCATTCCAATGCATACTCCATGCATCCGATACTGGTAAACTTTGCCAATGTCCTGGAAAGGACATAACACTTTTCCAAGGTGTAAGAATACCTATCGCTGATTATACCATGTCAGTCTAAATCCAGTGTTCTGACAAATCAGGGAATCAACTTTTGAACATATAATAAAGATTATATTCCACTGTGCTGACAACACTATAATCTTTAACCAACCCATATGTTCTGGACTTAAAAAGAATTCATACATTATATACATATAATCATGAAATAAATCATGTGAACCATGCAACATAAAATGTTATTTCTGATCTTTATTAATAAGTAAATCTGATTATATGAAATGAGTTTTATTTAGGGCATAAAACCCAACATCATGTTCAACCACCTTGGGTAAACCCATCTACAGGGTCCCGACCCGAAGGCCCAACAAATACTGGGTAGGTTTCGGTCAATGTGTGATAACCTGCCTAAAGTACCACGAGGGTTCCTTTAATAGGAGCTACCGCATGTATATGTTAGAGAAATTAGGCCTGGAGTTGGCCAACCTAGTGTCAACGAGCCCCTATGAACTTGGAGGATGATTCTTGGCTAGCCAGACTGAGAGAGGCTATAGGGCTAGTCTAGGACCATACGAACATCCTCCATCATGAGCAAGAAGAAACACGCGCTGCTGTAGGTGATGCTTCGCCCAACAGAGATGCAAATTCTGGGAATGGATGGATCAAAAAGCCACAATCCTACAAGCCACCCAAGTAGAGTTAAACTGCCAAAATAGGGAGGAAAATAAGATAATTAGATGACTCTATGAAAGGGTTGGATCCCGTTTGGAAGAACAATCACTCGTAAAGGACCCCCTTCAGGGAAAAGCCACCTACATCTTGAAGGAAACTCAACACCTTAAGGACCGTGGGCAAACCTCACGCCTAATGGGCCTAACTGCTTCCCAAAAAAGGATGCCTTCTAATTGGCCAAATGATGAAGAAATCCTGCTTGATAAGGCATATGGCAGGATAGGCCAGTTTTAGGACCTTCCTAGAGGTGAAAGAAGGAGGGAAGATATCCCACCCAAGCAAGACTGAAGTCCGTCTCGTAGTGGGGAATCTTACCCAAATCTGAATGAGGATGGTGCCACTAGCCACCCAACTGATGCACGCGCCAACCGAAGAAATCATAATAACAACACCGAGCGCATTAACGACATTCCTTCCTAAAATGCTCAGACAAATTCTAACCCAAGGCCCAAAATTTTGTGTTTGATAGAATGGGTCCCAGGGAGGAAGAATACCTTTCGCATGACTTAAACTGAAGAAGAACTAATTGAGACAGAAACATCTTATCCAAAAATGACCAACCTCCTATCAACCTACAATAACGGTTGACTGAACAAAGGCTAGCTTGACCAGGGACGACCAGAGTTGATCGTGCAGTGCAAACACAATTGGATCAACTCAAGAGCCTAGTACAAGGCTTTCCCGACACAAAGATTTCTGATCTGGAACTTGACAGGACTCAAGAATTGCCTTTCTCTGGATGCTTAAATGCATTGCCCCTGCCAACCAAGTAAAAAAATACCAAATTTGAAAATGTACATTGGGAAAGAAGATCCCATGGTTCATATCAAAAACTTTGAGATTTAAATGGATCTACAAGCATTGAAAGATGAAGTTAAAAAGCTACAGGAAAATGACTTCATCATCGAGGCATTATATCCTCTTTGGGTCTCCAATCTGTTAGGCTATATTTAGCCTATTATTTACGTCATTGTTAGAGCTAATTTTCTTCTTTATTGTCACTTTTTGGAATAGAATTATGCTTATTTTCTTTGGTTTTAGGTGTCGACCTTGGAATGTATAAATTGGTGAAATTTTAGAAAATGGTTATCTATAAAATAGAGAAAATTTTACAAGAAAATAAAATTCAAAATTCAAGTCTGAATTCAACTATGTTTAGATCATATTTTGGAGAATGTCAAAGCTTAAAAGTTCTAGATCTCTCTTTCAACTTTCCAAAAAATCTTGAATCGTCCAATTTTGAACAATATTAAAAGAGTTATGGCCAAAGTATTATCAATAGGCTTGCCGCCCAAATTTAGGGGTGTTATGCCTAAACACTCAATTCTTATTCTGCGGCCCGTCCCTTGAAAATTTCAAAATTTTATATTTTTTTAGATATTTTTATCGTATTTTGGCTATAAAATAAGGTGAACTTTCTTATATTTGACGAAGCATTCAGAGAGTACAAAAATTAGAGAGCAGAAACGACTGCGAAGGCTTTTTTGACGGAGTTTTCAATATTCTGTTCTTCTCTATTTTCTTCTTTGCTTTTAATTGATATGTGTCAAGTTCTTAGATGAATAAGAGTAGTTAAACAATTTATCATGGTATTGATGAATATTGTTTGACATCGATTTATTGTTTTAATGTGATTTAATTTTCCCCGATTTTCTATGTATTCTATTTCATTCGTACTTAATTACTTTTAATTGCTTAATCACCAATTAAATGTTTATAATTTTGATACGACATCTAAGAAGTGAGTGTCAATTATGCTATAGTAAAATAGGAGCAAAGTTTGATATAGGATGAGAGTACCTATGTGGTTTGGATAGCTTATAGGATTTTTGTGTTTAATTTATCACGAAAGTAGAAAAGTTGCATGTAATTGAAATTTATATATCTGAGAAGATTATAAATTACTTGAGTAAACCTGCTATTGCATAGAAATTGAATCATGTTAGACCATAATAGATAGATACAATTGAAATCAATAATCCTAACTTTAAATCTTTGTTAATTTTCATATCAATTTACTTGCATCTTGCTTCCTTATTTTATTTTTTTATTATTTATTTTCTTGTTTTAATCTTTTCTCAATTTTTTTTGACGCGGTGATCAAAATCACACATGATTAACAACACGACACTTCAAAATTGGTGGTGGCACGTCCTCAAACCAGGATAGCTCATCGTCTAACCGAAGGGCATGCTTTGCCAAACCATGAGCTGCAAAAATTCATATCGCAAGCCACATGGGACAAAACTGCCCCCAGAAATTTAGACAATAAAGCTATATCATCCTCAAACAACACACCCAGCTCATTAAAACACCATTCCTTTGTTAATAGTTGAAAAAATAAACAACACCAAGCAACAACATGTATTAGAAGAGACAATCTTTGAATTAACCTTATCGACAAAGTCTCTGTAGTCGTAAGCCTTCCACAAAATAGGCCTACAAAACAACAATAAATAAAACTCTATTACAACATAATTTAATAAAATTAATAGCTAAAATGAAAGAAAAGGGTAAAATAATCCATATTATAATATAAAACAATCTATAAATATAAAAAGTTAAAATATTTATCTGTTAAAACTGAAAGATCGTTAATGTAGAAGCTAAGAGCACAAAATAAATTACTTTTTTTATTCATTAAATGTACCACTAAACTACCCTAAATAATTAGAGACAAGTCATAAATATGGCACGAAAGCCGAAAAAGGCACAAAATTAAAAACACCCATAAAAAGCATAAAAACCATCAAAACAAAATGAAGATTATTGAAAGAAAAACCATAAACAAAATAAATTAAATCAATATATTTTAATATGAGGTTTTAAAATAAGAAAAAAATAATTAATTAATATACTTTAAATATTTTTAATGACTTAATTTATAGTTACAGAAAAACATAAGTAAAAATATTATAAATATATAGAAAAATTCAGAAACAGTACAACTTATTTCAAAAAGTATAATATAAAAACAAAAAATTATGTAACTAACCAAAAATTAATAATGATACTAAAAAATAGACATAAAAGCAAAAAACTAAATAATAAATACTAATGAACCGTCAAATAACAATCAATAAAATATGAAAAAACATTATAAAATTAAAATAATAAAAGAACCATAAACATTTATGCTATAAAATCTTAATTAAGAATGTTTAATATATAAAATATTAATAACAAAATTAAAAAATTAGACATTAAAATAATACTAATAAATACTCATTAATATATGAATGGAATTCATAATAATCAAAATAATAAAACTTTAATGCTAAATTCTTACAATTAGACTAAAATTTTAATGGTAAGAAAATTATCATTATAAGTCATGAAATTAATTCCTAGATTTTGTGCACCAAAATAAATTAGATGATCAGAAAAACTTTTTATAAAAATCTCAAATACACTTAAAAATTAGTTATAAAATTATTAATAGTGAGAATATAAAATTAAATAAATTTGATTACTGGTAAAAAGCTAAATACAGTTCAAAGACACCAACCATTAAAACAAAAAAATAAAATCTTCTAAACGTACTACTACTTAGTGAAGAAAGAATAAAATAATTAAATGAAAAATAATTTAATTAAATATAAAAATAAATTCATAATAATAGAACATACTAATAAGTTATTAAAAAATCCAAAAATTGCGATAGACAGTTGATTCAAAATCAAATTATTAAAATAAAACAGAACTTATGAAATTTAAGCATATAAAACAATTAACCAAAAAATATCGTCAAATCCTTCTTTAAGAGCTACTATCATACGCCATTTATTGGAACATCACCCTTCATCGGAATTCGTCAAATAATTGATAAAATCTTACCCCTCGAACTAAGTGCGTAATTAGATATCCAATTATAAAATCGATCCAATTCAATTAGTAATTAGATTGGATTGGATTGGATTTTGAGGTCTAATTGAATTGGACCGGATGATAATTTTCCAAATCCAATTACTAATTGGATTGGATCGGATGAGGAAAAAAAATACTGAATTAGATTGGATGCTCACACTCGAAACCACCGACAGCACGCTGGTACCACTCCAGCACCATCAAACGAACAACACATAGAGATTGTTGATCTCGAACAAGGAAATCAACTTCTGTACAAACATCTTACCATTGACAAAAACATACTAGAGGAATATGTTGGGTACATATCTAAAAGAAAACAAAATACATACAATTATATTTATATATGTAAAATTAAAGATTGATTAAGGTGAAAACTTCACTCACCCAACCAAAGAAAATTTTTATCAAAAAAGAAAAAGTACTTAAAAATATAAATATATATAATTTTGTGAAGTAAATCATAAACTATGACTAATAAAGTAAACTCAAAAATATAAAAGAACAAAAAAGAAAGAGAAAGTGTTAGAATTTGGGAATAAGGTGAATGAGGTTTCATTCCAAAACCAATTGGCAATAGGAGGAGTAGCCCATTCCTCTTATATATTCTATCTTTCCACACATTGACAATGTGGGACTCTCTAACATCCCCCTCAAGATGGTAGCTATTTTACTTGCTCACCATCTTGGACAACTCGATCATAAGCGGCTCTTTTTTTTAGCTCACTATCCCTGATCACAAGTGACTCTTTTTGCTCTACTTTTCGGATCGGTATTTTTGGATTTTTGGTGGCTCTTTTTTATTTTTGGCTCACTATATCCCTGAATCACAAGTGGCTTTTTTTGAATTTGGCTCTTGGATCAATTTTTTTTTTGGATTTTTGGTGGCTCTTTTTTTTTTTTTTCGGCTCTACTTCGATCGGTTTATTTTTTGGGGTTGGATAGTCGCTAGAGATTTTTTTTGTTTGTTTTGCTCTGATACCATGTTAGAATTTGGGGATAAGGTGAATGAGGTTCCATCCCAAAACCAATTGGCAATGGGAGGAGTAGCCCATTCCTCTTATATATTCTATTATCTTTCCACACATTGACAATGTAGGATTCTCTAACATGTCAATGTAGGACTCTCTAACAGAAAGGAACTCCCCTTTGTCAACAAAGGTACTGACGACAACCTCCCCTGTTGTCTCTTCTCTTTCTCTCTCAAAGTACTAGGGGCTTGCCATTGTCGAGGACCACCAATCTAGAGCCGTTGTCGAGAACCATTGTGTAGCCAATTGCCTTCTCCTTTTTTTTTTTTAAAATTCAAATATGATATGTTCAACCCCAATCAACAAACCCTATTCCCTGAGTTTATTTTTGCAATCTTGATCTTTCTCTATTTCCCGTAGTCGCAGGTGTTGCGAAGGGATGTGGGTGAAGAGGTAAGCGGTCAGGCTATACGCTGCGGTAGAGCGCGGAGGGGCCAACGTGTGATCGGCCGGCGTGCAGAGGAGCCGACTATGCTTGGTCGGTGGGCGAAAGGCCGGAGTCTCATAATTTACTCAATATCTTGTTTGGAAGCCTTTGCACCACTTTGCAAAAATTACATTACCCTTGTGATATTCATGTTGATGTTATTCTGTATCTACCAGAACTCTTCAATAAATTCTAAGACTTGTGAGATCGCAAAATCACATATTTACACAAACTTTCACCAAATCACTCACAATTAAATGATCAAGGCATTTGTGCTCAAAATTGGACATATCTTAATCAAAATAAAACTAGCACAAGAATTAGTCACAAGCTCAAACAATATTCTCATTTTTTAACAAGCTATGCACATTATTAATCATGTATTAGAATGTTGAAAATCACAAAACCAAAGCACATATGCCTCAATTTTTTTTTCAAACAAGCAAAATAAAATAAAAAGAAAAAAAAATTAGTGCATGTTTGGCATCATAACTAAAAAACTGTTTTTTGTTTTTAAAAACAGAAAATTGTTTTTGAAAACAATTTGGCTTGTTTGGCCTTTGTTTTTTTAAAACAGTTTTCAGAAAACAAAGTTACAAAAAACAAGAATTTTGAAAACAACAAAATGTTGTTTTCTGTTTTAAAAACCAATTCACTTTTGGTCAATATTGTTTTCAAAAAACACTAACCAAACATGACTTGTTTTTAAAAACTTCAAAAACTATTTTTTGTTTTCATTTTTAAAAACAATTTTTTGAAAACAAAAAACAAAAAACAATACCAAACATGCTCTTAGTTTCCCAAAACATGTTTAAGCACCAAATTCTCAAATATGTGTGAGCAAGTTTAAAAATAAATAAAGAAGAGTTAAAGAAAAACTCCCCTAGTCAATGATGTGCAAACTTGCTAGTATCAACTCCATAAGTGCGCCCAATTCCATTTGACTTTAATGATTGCACCTACAAGAGAGAAAAAAAAAGAAAGAGAAAAAAAAACCTACAATGCAACTGTCAAAACCATTTAATCTTTTCTTTTCTCAATTTGTAACAACCGAATAGAAGTAAAAGTTTAATTTTAAAGTACTTAACTAAAATTCTTGTGGGATCAATCTCACTCTTTGTGAGTCTATTACTTCATAACAATAAAAATACTTGCATGTTGAAAATACCACAAAAAGTTTGTGGCACCGTTGTTGGGGATTGTTAGTTAATATTTATAAAAAATAAATTTTGTTATAATTTATTTTTTCTTTTCAATTTTTTTACTTCTTCTGTTTGTTTTAAAATTTTCTCTATTCACTGGTTTAACTAGTTTATGCTACGTTAAGGGCCAACTGCTAGATTTCCTGCTGATCCTAAAATAGAGAAGACTTGTAGACAAAACAGAAGAAGGAAAAGATTGGAAAGAGCAGTGACAGTGGTTGAGCAAGAAGTAGGGATGGCCTATAACAACAATAATGGAGGCGTCGTAGATGGGCAGGCTAATGGTCTTAATCCACTAGACCGTAGCTTGAGAGATTATGTTCTACCCAATCTGAGAGGGGTTAGATCCTGTACATGGCCACCTGCCATTAAAGCAAACAATTTCAAGATCAAGTTGGCCATACTGCAAATGGTTCAATCCATAGTCTAGTTTGGGGGATTGCCATCAGAAGATCCAAACATGCATCCTGCTAACTTCGAGGAGCTGTGTTAGACATTTTAGATGAACGGAGTTAGTGATGAAGCCATTAGATTGAGGCTGTTCTTGTTCTCCTTAAGAGATCGAGCCAAGAGTTGGTTGGTATCTTCGCCACTCAATCTATCAACACTTGAGAGGAATTGGCCTTAAAATTTCTCTCGAAGCTCTTTCCTCTTGCTAAGGTAGCCAAACTGAGATTTGAAATCAACAATTTCATGCAACATGACAATGATTCTCTATATGAAGTCTAGGAGAGATACAAGGACATAATTAGAAAGTTTCCTCATCATGGAATAGAGAAGTGGATGTAAGTTCACAACTTCTATAATGGGTTAACCTGCACTAACTAGATCCTTATTGATGCTGCATCTGGTGGGGAAGAGTGCAAATGAGGCATATGATCTGCTAGATGAGATGGTCATGAACAATTAACAGTGGCCATCTAAAAGAAGCCAAGAAAAGAAGGTAACCGGTATGCATGAAGTAGATGCCCTCACCAAGCTTATAGCCCAAGTAGAACCATTAACAAAGATGATGGAAGCTCAAGTCAAGCAGGCTTAGGTGATCTGTGAACTGTGTGAGGGCCCTCACTCTTATGATATATGCCATGTTAACGTGAATAGTTTACCAATGGAGCAAGCTCAAATTGGATATTTAAAAAGATGATACCTACCCCTACCTTGATGGACGTCGTCAGTATCATGATTCACAACTGTCTAGTAAGAATCTTTAAGGCTTTTTAAACTAGAGATATAGGCCACTATTCCAAGGGAGTCCTCAATAACTTGCTGAACAACCAAATTCTAGTGGAGGTTCAAATATTCAAGCAGATTTATTACTCTAATTCATGCTGGAGACTAGAGCTTCCATTAAAACCTTGGAGAATCAAGTTGGACGGTTAACTGCTCAAATGGCCAACCATACTCAATGTAACTTGCCTAGTAATATAGAGATTAACTCGAAAGAGCAGTGTCAAGCAATTTTCTTGAGGAGTGGAAAATAACATGAGAGGCCAAGGGCTGAGCAATAAGTGGTTGAAGAGAAGTCAGATGACGACGACCAGCACCAGAATAAGAAGAAAAGAAGACTACTAAAGGTCTGCAAGCAAGAGAAGATACACCGCCTATAAGCATTGAGCATCATATAAAAATTCCCTATCCTTCAAGGCTCTGCAGGAATAAGCTGGACAAGCAGTTTTTGAAATTCCTTAAAATATTCAAGAAACTACACATCAATATTGCATTCGCGGAGGCCTTGGAACAAATACCAACTAACCTAAAGTTCATGAGTGATATTTTAACAAGGAAAAGGAGGCTGGAAGAGCTTGAGATAGTGGCACTTAATGAGGAGTGCAGGGCAATCCTACAAAAGAAACTACAAACCAAGATTAAAGATCAAGGTAGTTTCAATATTCCATGCTTGATAGGGGGTTCGGTGGAAACAAAAGCTCTGTTTGATATGGGAGCAAGTATTAACTTAATGCCCTCATTTATTTTAAAAGAATAAGACCAGGAGAAGCTGAGCCTACAATATTGACATTGCAAATGGTAAGCCATTCCTCGACTCATCAGTGGGGTATAATTGAAGATGTTTTGGTGAAGGTTGGTAAGTTTATCTTCTCTGCTGATTTCTTAATACTTGACATGGAGGAAGATGAAAACATTGCCATCATTTTTGGAATACCATTCTTAGCTACAGGGAGAGATCTAATCGATGTATAAAAGAGGGGGAATTAAAGTTGTAGGTTCAAGATGAAGAGATGAGTTTTAAAGTATTTGCTGCAATTAACATTCCTACTATAAGGTTGAATTAGTGAGAGGTTGTCATGAAGTAACTCTCGAGAAGAAGAAAGAGAAGCGCAAAGAACAATTTCAAAGTTTTTGACGTCGTATGAAAAGATTGATGTGTAGAAATTGTGAAGGTGACTCTAATCTTATGGATAGCTTCAAAATTAGCAATATTAGAGGACATTTTTCATCATTTTGTATAAGGGCCCCTATGGATGCAAGAGGTGGACTTTATCCCAGTTCACTTTTGTAAGAGGAAATTTGTGTCCAGCTATATGACGTTAACGACATCGCTCTTGAGAGGCACCCCAGTTAAATTCTCTTGGGAGGTACCCTTGTTAAGTTCTCTTCTTTAGTCTTTAGTGTCACATTGGGGAAAATGTGTCTAATAAGTTTGGGGGTGAACTTAAATTTTTTAGATTTTTAGTCTTTTAAAATTTTTAGGTTTCATGTTAGTTTTAGTTTTTGTTATTTTTCTATGGTTATATGTTAATTTACTAAATGTGAGTCAACTTGAATGTAGGTGCATACCATGGTTTGAAAATTTCATTTATTTTTCAAAAAATTCGTGTGCTTGGTGAGATTGCATTCTTGACTAATTTTAATTTTATGCTTTAAAAGAACATGGAATCATAATAGGAAAATCTCTAGCAATTGAATTGGTTTATGTATGTTAATTGTAAAATGTAAAAAGTTATCTAGAAAATTCTAGAACTTGCTTACTTGCTATTTGAGATAAAATAATAAATTATGCATGACTAGAAAAGTAATTTAGGTATTCTTTGGATCGATTGTGCCTTTCATGCCATCCTTGTAATATTTATCTTGGTTACCCTTTTTGAGATTTAACTTGATTCTTTAATTCTACAAATTTTCAGCCTGAACAAGATAAACCCATTATTATTCAAATTTGATCCTAATTATACCATAAGTGGATCTTTAGTTTGAGGGAATTTTAATAGAAGTTTTTATATATGTGTGTGGAAATAAGAGTGAAATTGAGGGAATGTGAAAAAATTTATTGGCAACAACTTGAAAAACAAAAATCTCACAGTGTCAATTTCAAAGAAAAAAAAGAAAAAAATAAATAAAAATAAAGTTGTTGCAATATTGTCGAAACAAATTTCTCTCATTGTAGTAGAAAGAAAAAGGGGATATTGGGATTATTGGTGAAAAAATTATTAGCTGACATGATTGGAGAAGCTTATGGTATAGACAAGCTGAAATGACCATTCCATCTATCTATACCTAAGCCTAACATTATAAGCCTAGAAAGACCTTTTGATTCTTGGTTGTAGATTGATTTATATTAGTGGAGAATAGTAAGTATTGCAAGCTTATATAATATATTGGGTTAGTGGATTCATTGTTGTATGTGGCATGCATAAATTATTTTAATTGTTAGTTAAGTGCTATTTATGGTTTCATAGTAGATTGATGGTTGTATTTGGCATGCATGTATTGTTTCAATTGTTAGTTAATTGCTATTATGGTTTCATGAATTGAAATAAAAAATAGAAGTGTGTCAAGGATGTGATTGAACTAAAATTCTGGATTATTTTACATAGGTAAAATTTTTGTTCATAACCATCACTACCACAAACTTACCTTTTAGTTACATCATTTAGTGACATGCACAAAAATTGTGGGTCACTAAAAGGTTAGGGGTAAGTTTTAGTGACATACATAAAAAGACTCAAAATTTATTATTAGTATCCTACAACCTGGGTCACTAAAGATATGAAGTTTCACTATAGGGTAAATCATTCAATTTCTATAATTTATTTTTTTAAAAAATATTCTTATAGTGACGCGCCAAGCACGACTGGGTAAATATTTACCGACACTCCTAGCGCGTCACTATGTCATAAATAGTTTTTTTTTTTTTTTTTTTTTTTAAAAATAACAAATAAAGCTCTGTATATGTGTAATAATTAAATATATTTTGTTTTTTTTTTAAAAAAGGCAGCTACATCTCTCCATTAATTATACAAAAAGCTTCGTATATTTCTTTTAGAAGAAAAAGCTGCTTATATTTTGTTTCTTAAATATAAAATGATCCATTAATTATACAAAATTTAATTGATTATTATAAGATTTTATAATAGATAATAAAATATAATAAATGAATATAAAAAGAAAGGAAATAAAACCCTAATCAAAATCAATTTTCCTATATCTCTTCTCTTTCGCCTCCCTCTCATTCTCTTTGAAGTTCCTACGCAACCTTGGCCTCCACCAGCAGTCTGACCATCTAGCTTTACATCATACGATTAGGCTCTACCACCGATCGCAGGGGGTCTCAAAACCTGCTAATCTATCTTCTCCGCCACCCGCTCAACCCTTCTCTATTCTGTCTTGTCTCCGACCATCTGCTCCACAAGCCAAGCAACCCTACGACGAGCTTCTCCGACATTAAAATCATTAGGTCAACATAATCTATCTCTCAAATTTACTTTTTTTTCTTTCTTTCCTAAAGGTTCTGGTCTCTCTAAATGAGATGCTCGTTTTTTATTTTATTTTGCAAAAACGTTTGATTTTTTATCCTAAAGGGTTTGATCACTCTATATGAGATGCTCATTTTTTAATTTATCTTGCTGAAGAGTCTGATTTTTTTGTGTACTAAATGTTTTGTATAAAATTGCAGAACTAAATTGATATATGTTTGTTATCCAAATTTCTGCACTTTGACGTGGCATCACTCGATGGTGACACGTGGAATCAACTCCGGGTATCTGCTCGCAAGATACAGGCCAAACAGGGTACCTCGTATGCTTGCTCAAGACGAAGTAGTAAGCAACCCGTGCATAATGACAAACACTTAGCGAATTCAGCTTTCGCATCGTGAGTCATCAAGGGAAACCCTATAACTTTGGGATCAGATTACAGAGATATGGCAAGCTATCCGAATCCCATGATCAGTGTATTTTGTATTTACTATGCAATCTTTCTGCTTATATCAATTGTAACGAGAAGGGAAATACTTCCTCTCCAAACTCATAGCTTTATAAATATTGATGCATATTCACTGGGCAAAGGGTCGAAAACATTTTGGTTGAGAGATTTTGTCTAAGAATTCATATTTAGAGATACTGTTGTAAGAGCTATAAAAAAAGGAACCTTTCTCCTTGTTCTTAAGTTAATACAAATAACGAGGATTAGGCTATTACCAAACTGCTCAGAGCTGAACCTCTATAAATTTCCTGTGTCTTTAGATTGCTTTACTATATTTCAGTTGTTATAAACTACTTGTTGCTTACAAAATTAGACTCACTGCCGTTAGCTAAAAGCAAGGTCAACATTTTGGTGCTTTCGTTGAGAGCTGAACTCAAGGATCGCTCTTTATTGCAAATTTAATCACAAGTACGATGGTGGTACAAACCTGTAGGGGCGTGGTTGATCCAACAAATCCACAGACGGTGGATCATGCACTGTAGAATCCAGGAAACACAAGGGTTCCGCTAGCCGTTAATCTCGGACAGCCATCAATTGCGGGTCGTGGTGTGACGACTCCTGTGGATGAGATTGCGCCTGGTGTGTAAGAGATTGGGAATACCAGTTCAGTAGCCGACCAGGGCGTTCAAAGCACAACCGTTTTCGCCCGCCACTGATGTTCAAACAACCATTGGAGATGACACTGAGATCCAGAACCTCCGTGCTGCTCTTGGACTCATGCAGGGTCATACCAACACCCTACATCATGATCAGGAGGAACTCCGCACTGCGATAATCTCGCGTTCGAAGAGCAGAGGCGCATGTTTACCGAATGGAGGGACAAAGAGATGGAAGCGTTAAGGGCTCATCATGCAGTCATTGATAATCGTAGTCGGCAAGCCATTGTGCTGATACGAAAAGCCTATCAATCTGTCGGGTAGCAACCCCCGAATGTCATCCCCTTAGGTGAAGCAGACGAAGATCCAGCGATGAATACTTCCCAGACTATAAATGGTTAGTCGTCAAATCCCTAATCATAGGTTTTGCCTGTGGGCCTAGTGGTAGGCGGGTAGACTTTGTGTAGTAATTCATCAGGAGAAGTCATACCCAATTATTCCAACTAGGTTAATGGTGCCAGTAAGCACGTTAGCTAGACCAACTAGTTTTTGAGACAACCTGACATTTCCGTAATGATAGATTGGGGACTACTCATGATCTCAGAAACAATTTGAATAGGAGGAGAGGACTGGACGATCAGCTTGACACGCCGATCGTGCAGCCCAGAACCCATGTTCAAATTCCTGCTCAGAAAGATGCTGATGTGACTTAGATTGGCCAAAATGCCGAACAGGTTAGTCCAGCTATGCAGGCACAGCTGGACGAACTAAAAAGTATGTTCCAAGGCATGGCCGGTTAGAGGAACAACGATCTTGAGTTGGATTGAGCACGTGGAACCCCTTTCTCCCCCGAGATCATTCTTCTGGAGTTGCCCCACAAGTTTAAAATGCCAACCTGGAAGATGTACACGAGTAAGGAAGATCCATTATCCCACCTTAAGTATTTTGAGATGCAAATGGATCTACAAGGAGTACGAGGAGACATATGTTCCAAAATTTTTCCTGCCAGCCTCTTGGAAGCCGCCCAGCAATGGTATATCAGGCTGGTACCTGGAAAGTTCGACTCATGGAAAGCTTTCTCCTCGGAGTTCCATGCATAATTTTCCTCCTCTTGCCAACTTCCATTGCACCTGGGAGACCTGGTTGAAGTTAAGCAAAGACCAGGCGAGCCTCTCCAAGCCTACATCAGCAGATTCATGATGGAGGCGACTAAGGTTTCATGAGTAACCGAAGACGGAAAGTTGTCCGCGATTCTGGGGGGCATTGAAGTCCTTGGTGAGCTCTAGAAGGACATAAGGAAGAACAGTCCGGTAGACTCAATGAGCGATTTTCTCGATTGTGCTGAAGGCTTTATCAAACTTGAGGAGGCTATTCAGCGAGAAGAAGGTGAGCAAAAACCTCCTTCACTGGGACATCCGCCAAACTCCCCCATTACCCAAGCAATTCAAGCTCAAACGGTAAACGTTCCAGCAACAATAATAGTTCACCGGCAAAACCGAACAAGCTCCCCGGGAGAGTCAAGCCAGGTACACTGCATTTACCATCTTGACTGAGGATATAGAAAGTGTTTACATGGCCACTCAGTCACTAGCCCCGTACAAGAAGCCGGCGCCCATGAAAAAAGATGTTAGCAAAAGAGACATGACCAAGTTTTGTTGATTTCATGGAGACTACGACCACGACACCTATGAATGGAACAATCTGTAGTGGGAAATTGAATTCATGATAAGGAAAAATAACCCACATGTACAGAAGTATGTCAAGGCCGATCAGAATCAGAGGGGTGATAATAACCAAGACTTGCTACCTCCACCAGTAGATGGACATTTGCAAGTCATCATTTGAGGCCCGCACATAGTTGGAGATTCGGGCAAAGCTCGGGAAAGGTATACCCGAATAGCACAACACGAGCAAGAAGAAGTAATCTTGGCCGTAGAAGAAAGGAATCCTAAAATCTCACGGGCAGGAGAGCCCACCATAACATTCAACGACGAAGATGCTGTCAAAATTAAGTTTCCACACAACGACCCGTTGGTTGTAGAGGTCCAGATAGCCAACAAGATGGTGGCCAGAACTATGATAGATAATGGAGCCTCTTCCAACATCTTATTCAAGACCGCATATGAAAAGATGGGGCTCCAACTCAAAGATCTAACCCCTATCTCCTGCCTGTATATGGTTTCTCCGGCCAAGGAGTCGCACCTCTAGGGCAAATTCGCCTACCCCTCACTGTTGGACAAGCTCCGACGAGCACAACTATAATGGCACAATTTCTGGTATTGGACGTTCCATCAGCCTTTAACGTCATGCTAGGCAAACCAACCTTGTATGACTTAAAGGCTGTTACGTCAATATTCCATTCATGCTTAAAGTTTTTAACAAAGAATGGGGTAGGGTGTCTGAGAGGAAACTAGCAAATTTCTCAGGAATGTTATAACCTTGCAGTGGCCAAGGCTAAGAATGAAGTATCCTCTAGCCAGAGCACGGACAAGGGAAAAAACATTTCTAAGTAGGGAACTTCCCAAGGTGGGGATGAAGATGTGGATCCTCGATTTGGGGACCCAAGCAGCAATGTTGGACCTTTGGAAGAATTAGTAGAGATCGAGATCAATCTGGATATCCCAGCCAGGAAGCTAAAAATCGGAAAAGGTTTGTTGCTCGAAGTAAAATCAGCATTGATAAAACTTCTGAGAGCAAACCTGGACGTTTTTGCCTGGTCACATGAGGATATGGTCGGAATTTATCCTTCTGTAATTTTCCACGTCCTAAATATTGATCCCAACTTTCGACCAGTTCAACAAAAGCGAAGGCTATTGGACAAAGAGCAGGCACTAGCCTTAAAGGAAGAGGTAGATAAGCTGCGCAACAATAATTTCATCATTGAAACTTTCTACCTAGCTTGGGTTGCAAATGGCGAGTTTGTATTGATTTCACGGATCTTAACAAAGCATGCCCCAAAGACTGTTTTCCACTTCCAAGAATCGATCAGCTTGTGGACGCAATAGCAGCGCATGAACTTTTTAGTTTCATGGATGCCTATTCGGGGTACAATCAAATCAAAATGCATCCACCAGACCAAGAGCATACAAGTTTTCGAACAGATATGGGTCTATATTGCTACAAAGTCATGCCATTTGGTCTAAAAAACGCTGGAGCCACATACCAAGGATTGGTAAACAAGTTGTTTAAAGACCAAATCAGATGAAACATGGAGGTATATGTTGATGACATGCTCATCGAATCCAGGATGGCTGGGGGCACATAGATGACCTAGACGAATGCTTCAAAGTCCTCAGGAAATGTAACATGAAGCTAAATCCCTTAAAGTGCTCCTTTGGAGTCAGCTCGGGAAAGTTTTTGGGCTTTATTGTCAATGATCGAGGACTCGAAACCAATCCAGAGAAGATTCAAGCCCTCCTGGATATGAAGTCGCCAACAAGAACTAAGGAAGTGCAAAGTTTAACTGGTCGAATTGCTGCAGTTAGTAGATTTGTTTCAAAATCAACAGACAAGTGTGTCCCATTCTTCAACATCCTACGGGGAAATAAGCAATTTGAGTGGATGGAAGAATGTGAAAAAGCCTTTTAGGAGCTAAAAATGCATCTTGCAAAGCCTCCCATACTCTCAAAACCTCTAGACGACGAAGAACTTGGGATATACTTAGCTGTCACGGAACACGCTGTGAGTGCCGTGCTGATTAGAGAAGAAATCAACATACAACACCCCGTCTATTACATTAGTAAAAAACTCATTGAGGCTGAAGGGCAGTACCCATTGATAGAGAAACTCGCTTACTGCCTGATTTTAGCAACAAGAAAGTTAAGGCCCTATTTTCAAGCTCATCCTGTTTGGGTGTACACTGACCAACCATTACGCTAAATATTGCAAAAGCTGGATGCCTCTGGACGGTTACTCAAGTGGGCAGTGGAGCTGGGTCAGTACGAAATTTCCTTCCAACCCCGAACAACAATCACAGCTAGGCCCTAACAGACTTTGTGGTAGAATGCACAGGCAAAGAAGAAAGCATATCAGAAGGCAACCTCGAGCCGGTGCAAACACCTCAGCCAAGTAACAGTGAAGACAAGCCGACTTGGAAAATACATGTGGACGGGTCGGCTACAGATCAACTATCTGGTGTAAGAATTGCCCTTGTCATGCCTGGGGGGCAACACCTACACGCTGCAGTTAAGTTTGGATTCAAGGCATCTAATAACAAAGCCGAGTATGAAGCCTTAATCGATGGCCTAAAATTAGCCCGGGAGATGAAAGCCGAGCACATTGAAATCTGTAGTGATTCACAGCTGCTGGTAAATTGTTTATTTGGAGAATGCGAGGATCGGGGAGAAAAGATGATAGCATATCTGAGCAAAATACATGATCTGCTCGAACAATTCAAAAGCTACGGTCTCAGACAAATTCCAAGGGAAGAAAACATGGCTACTGACGTGTTAGCTCGATTGGCAAGCAGTAATGTAAATGATAAAGCAAACTTGGTTCCTATCCAGTTCCTCGAAGAGCCTAGCATTACTGGCATAAAAGAGGTCAAAATGATTGATACTTCCCCAAACTGGATGACACTGATAGCAGCCTACCTCCACACTGGGGAACTCCCAGATAATCGAAATGAAGCTCGAAAGACGAGAAGAAAGGCAACACGGTATATCATAGTAGAGGGAACTATGTATAGAAGAGGATTCTCTATGCCATTGCTTAGATGTGTTACTCAAGAAGAAGCTGCACGACTTTTATCTGAGGTGCACGATGGATTTTGTGGAAATCATACCGTCGGGCAGAGCTTATCTAAGAAAATTCTAAGGGAAGGTTATTTCTGGCCGACAATGATTAAAGATTCGACGGCCTATGTTAAGAAATGTGACAAATGCCAGAGATTTTCGAAGATACCTCGAGCTCCGCCCAATGAGTTAACTCAGTTGCAAAGTTCGTGGCCTTTTGCCATCTGGGGAATTGACCTAATAAGACAATTACCCAAAGGCAACGGAGGAGTGCATTACGCAGTGGTTGCGGTTGATTACTTCACTAAGTGGACGAAAGTCGAACCACTCGCAACCATTACATCTAAGAAAGTTCAAGACTTTGCTGTGAAGAATATAATCTACTGGTTTGGATTGCCTTACAAAATAGTTTCGGACAACGAAAAACATTTTGACAGCTAGTCCTTCGCTAAATTTTGTGCAAACCATGGTATCATCAAAAGTTTCTCCGTAGTGGCAGATCCCCAAGCAAATGGTCAAGTTGAAGCAGTCAACAAGAGCCTGAAGGATACACTAAAGAAAAGACTCGAGGATGCTAAAGGAAACTGGCCGGAGGAGCTCCCTGAGGTTCTATGGTCGTACCGAACAACTGAAAAAATGACAACCGGACAGACTTCATTTGCCATGGCATATGGATATGAAGCTATCCTACCTGTAGAGCTCGAGCCACCATCCCGCAAAAGATTGACGTAAAATCAAGAATCAAATCACGTACTCTTGGCCGAATCACTTGATGAAATTGAAGAGAAGCGAACCATATCAAATTTAAAGTTGATAGCCCATCAACAAAAAGTAGCTCGGTATTTCAATAAACAAGTGAAGGCTTGGAAATTCTTTGTGGGTGATATGGTCCTAAGAAGAGTATTTCGAAACACCAAAGACAGCACCTCAGGTGTACTCAGACCTAACTGGGAAGGACCATATCAGGTGTTCGAAGTTCTCGAATCAGGAGCATACAAGTTGGGTAAGTATGATGAAAAAATGTAACTTGTTCTAGTACCACAGTATTGGAATGGGGAACATTTAAGAAAATACTACCAGTAGAAGTACAAGGTCAGATGACCATATTAAGTATTGAAAGAATATTTACTTTTAAGTGAATGGCCTGCTGGGTGGACTACACCCAAAGGTTCGGACAAAATTGAAAGTACTCAGGTCGGATGACCATCATCTAAAGTACAATTTCTAATTTCTGCAATTTGTTTTATTTCATGTTAAGCTAAAAGATCGGATTAGATTAAAGAGCTCAGATGTAAGTTACTATGGTAATAAACACATTTTCGATCAATAAATGAATTAAGATGTTTATTTCAAAATTCAAATTGAGTCGAAATTAATAACATGTTGTTAATTTACCATCCAGTGCATATAAAAGGTTTGGTCGAACCTAAAACCCCAAACAGATAAAAAAGTATACTTGCAAAAAACAAGTGACCATGAGTAATAAGTCTGCTCGGTCACTTGGGGGGCACCTATACTTGTACAAAACATTTGGTAAAGGTAAAACAAACACATTTGCACCATGATTATAAACAGAGAATAAAATTCATTAAAGATAACAAAAGCATGTAATACCGGGATTAAAAGTCGCCTGGTTAGCCTATTGTCTATAAAATGAAAAATAATTCCAAGTTTAAAGACCGCTTGGCCGATCATGATGTCTTAAAAAAGTCCTAATGGTTGGATAGATATATAAAAAGAAAGAAAGATAAAAAGAGAAGTATTTAGACAGCTGGAGTCCCAGGCTCTTTGTTCGGGTCTTCTGGGCCAGTAGGAGCTAGAGGATTTGTTGTCTGAGCGGGGGGCACGCCAACGTTCTGGCCAGAAGTAGAAGTGGTCGCCTCGGGTTCACCATGAGCCACCTGAGAAGCGCAGTACACGAGAAACATGTCTTTGGAGTCACCTAAGTTATCAAAATTTGCGTCAGGATTAGCTTTCCAGAAGTCATAAAAAATCTCGAGACCCGTTGTCTCTAGGGCATGTACTTTCTCTTCACGCCTCGCCAGCCTCCGATTTGTACTTCTCAACCCCAGCTGTAAGCTCCTCCTCCTTAGACTTCTTCTCTGCTTCCAGCTGACTGAAGATAGTCCGAAGAGCTCCCCTTTCCTCTTGAAGACTATTCACTTCTGCTGACAAGGTTGCAATGGTAGCTTCAAGTTGGTCGGAAGCCTCGAGGTCCTTAGTCAACTCAGTTACTTTCCTCTCGGCAGCAAAAAGTTTCTTGTTGACTTCACCCAGCTCCATTCAGACAGCTCCGAGTTCCACCCTGGCGTCATCAGCATCCTTCCTGGCCAAGTCCACTTCTGCCCTCATGGTGTTGGACATGGCAGCGTTCTTGTTGGCAGTAGACTTAGCTCGGGAATTGGTGTAAGCCATCTTCAGACCAGCCTACACAGAGAAAAAACATTAGAGTCTGAGCCAAGTAAAGAAGGATTAAAGGAAACTGTCAAGAAAAACTCACCTTTGTAAATTCCCTCAGGACTCCTCCCATCAGCAGCTCCAGGGAAGATTCGTTATTAGCGCTAGCCAGCTACTCACTCAGCTTAGGAACCAACCGGTTCATGTAGTGAGTGAGCATCTCATTGCCTCTCTTGGCTTCTGAATGCAATGGCAAAGGAAGGGTAGGAGCCCGCATCTGCTCAGATCCGCTCTTGGCCAGCTCGGATCTGGCCTTCGACTGTTCAGGCTTGTCCGAGCGTCCTTGTCGAGAATGGTTGGACTTAGCAGCTTTCGGAGCAGAAGGGTCCACGACAGTTAGCTCCTCAGAAATATCAATAACCTCCTCAGCCGGTGGCTTTTCCTTGGATGGGGCCACTTCACAGCCCTTAGATGTCTTGGTCGGAGGAGATGAGCTTGAGGTTCCCCCAACTCTCTTCTTCAGAGCATCGAGCATCTTCTGAGACATGTCTGCACGGGATAAAAGCAACATGGTTAAAAAAAAGGCATCAGAAGTATAAAAAGCACGATAGTCAAGAAGTTAAAAAACAAGACGGAGTATCCTCCGCTTTATGAGAAGCGTTTGTCCAAAGCAAGACTCGAAAGTTCATCATCACCTGACAAGTCTCTTATCTCTGTTAGGACAACCATCCCTTAACCTAGTACGGGAGAGGGTGGCTGAGCAGGTAAGTTGGGCTCCCTGAGTTAAATTGTATGTTCAACAAGCCTGGGTTGGGCCAGAAGTTTCTTCCTCCTTTTGAGTGAAGTCATCTGCTCTTCCTCAGCCTCATCTTCAGGATTCAAAGGCTCATCAGCATACTGTTTGGCCCTTGGACCTCCCTTCAACTTAGCTTCATGCTTAAGTTAAATAAGCTCATCCTCCTGATGAGCTCCTCAGCCCTTCGAGCACTGGATTTTCTCTTCTTTTCCTTCACAGGCCAGGGAATGAAATCCTTCCGGTAAAGCCCGTACTCCACAAAGTTGTCCTTGGAGGTCAACAAAGTGATAATCCGGGCAGCACCCAGTAGCAGAGGAAGCTTCTGAGCTCTATCCCAGAGGGCAAGTGTGAAGGGAGGGCGGTGATATACAGGGATCTGCTGGAACCGAGTGTAGGTGGTGCCCATTCCTTCCACCATAAAATACTCGTCAACAAAATGCCCAATTTGCTAACGGCCTTATCCCCAGTGCCCGTCAACCACTTGTAGTCTGCCTGAGAGAAGTAGAAGTACCCCGACCTACCTTGCTTCGGGGTAGACTTCAAGTCAAAAAACCAACTAACCTCATGGGGAGAGGGCATATCCCACTTTTGGGAGGCGTAGAGAATGAACAGGGCAGACAGATACTTAATGCCCTTGGGAGTAAATTGGGTTGGACAGAGGCGGAAGAAGTCTGCCACATTCCTAAACTACGGGTGCAAAGGCAGAAGTGCCCCTTGTTTAGCATGAGCACCCGACCAGGCACACATCCCCCTCTCAGGGTTTGTGGCTCGATTATTATAGGCGGGAATGTAACAGTCTAACTTTACTAGGTAGCCATCCTGATCGAGATCCCGTAAGCGTGCCTCTGTGACCATGGATGGAGGGCTCACCCACCTGGCTCCCAATGCACCATGCCTTCTCTGAGGAACTGCGGCAGTAAGTTCCTCAGTAACGAAGTCCACGCCTTCAACGAGGAAATTGGTGTCAGCGTCAATTGGCTTCCCAGCCTCATTATATCCCCCAAAGATTGGTGGTGCAACCTCTTCCTCTTCCTCTGCCTCAGAAGGACTACGAGGGTGGACATCGCCCTACTCCTCAATCTCTTGGACCTCAGCATCCCCTTCATGATCCTCCTTCTCCTGGATGGACGAATCTTGTTCGACACTGGGTAAGGTGGCATGTCGGACCACTTGAGGGTCATATGCGTCGATTCTACGTATTGTCTTTTTTGTATGAGCTATCATCCTATGGTTGGACGGGAGATTTAAGATAAAATGTCTGTCGCTCAAAGAGGGTGGACTAGAACGAAGACAAGGATGATCCTCGTGCAAGAGTTGAAGCAGATCCTGGTCGATTTGGTGTTCGCTTCCCTAAAACTCACCTGAGTTCATCTACAAAAGACAACACACAAGATGAGTGTTTGGTTGGGATATCAAAAATTAAAACAGGCAAATATGCCGACCAGGAGTACTCAACAGATTAAAGAATTAAAGTATTCAACAAAAAGTTAAAACTCAGAAGTTTGAAATTTTCGTGAGTTAGGGCAAAAAATTTCATGAAGCTTAGGATAAGCAAGATGAAAGACAGGCATTGTCCAGTTCAAAAAGCAAGCATTATGAACGATGAAATCACATGAATCGTTACCAAGGAAAATTGCAGAGTTTCAAACACTTAGGGTTTCCTACATATCTTCTACAGCAAAGTTAATGTTGCATTCAGAAAATAAATGTGCAAAGTAAAGTAATTGAAATCGAAGACTTACTCAAAGATAGAACGTCTGGGTTCAGGTTACGCAAAGCTGATCGAACGGCTCTCGTGAAAATCGTTCAGCAAACATGTAGCTAAAAGCCTCTCTTTTCGCTCTGAACTTACTTAGCAAAAAAGGTTGGTGAAAATGAGTTTGTGAACAAATGCTCAGTGGTATTTATAGGCAAACAACAAAAAGGAGTAATCATATCAAAAAACCTCAGACACTTCGGTTCCCCCTAAAAAGCGAATATGGCAAATCAAAAGCAATCAAGTGCAACCGTCGAACGTGGTGAGAGAAAATCAAATTTCTAACATTAATTACGTCACAACATTTATTAGTTGAAAACTGAAGGGACGCCTAGTCAGCCTCACATCGAGTCGCGAATAGACGCGCCTAACACGTGTCACCCATTCAAACGCAAAGAGAGCTCGGATGAAGTCTACACACAACTTTGGAAGTCCCATACAGACTTGGGGGGCAAATGTTATCCAAATTTCTGCACTCTGACGTGGCATCACTCGATGGTGACACATGGAATCTGCTCAGGGTATTTGCTCGCAAGATACAGGTCGAAAAGGATACCTCGTATGCTTGCTCAAGATGAAGTAGTAAGCAACCCGTGCATAACGACAAACACTTAGCGAATTCAGCTTTCACATCGTGAGTTATCAAGGAAATCCTTATAACTTTGGGATCAGATTACAGAGATATGGCAAGCTGTCCAAATCCCATGATCAGTGTATTCTATTATTACTATGCAATCTTTCTGCTTATATCAATTGTAACGAAAAGGGAAATACTTCCTCTCTAAGCTCATAGCCCTATAAATAGTGATGCATATTCACTAGGCAAAGGGTTGAAAACATTTTGGTCGTGAAATTTTGTCTAAGAATTCATATTCAGAGACACTATTGTAAGAGCTATAAGAAAAGGAACATTTCTCCTTGTTCTTAAGTCAACACAAATAACGAGGATTAAGTTATTACCGATCTGCTCGGGGCTGAACTTCTATAAAATTCCTCTATCTTTAGATTGCTTTACTATATTTCAGTCGTTATAAACTACTTGTTGCTTATAAAATTAGACTCACTGTCGTTGGCTAAAAGCGAGGTCAACAATATTGTTATTCAAAATCTCTTTAACATTTCCATTTGATGATTGTAATTTTAATATATTTAGTAAGAATTATTAGTTGAGAATTAAAGCAACCCTCTAAATTAGGAAAAGTATGAGAGAAATAGTTATATATATGTGCTATATTAAAGAATAAGAAAAATAATTATAAATATATTCTTATCCCAATTTTTGCACTCTGATGTGGCATGACACGATGGTGACAAGTGGAATTAACTCTATGTATCTGCTCGCAATAAATATGCCGAATAGGGCACCACATATATTCGCTCGGACGAAGCCTTCTCAGGCGGGTAGCAAGCAATCCGCACAGCATGCCAATAATTAGCAAATTCAGCTTTCGCATCGTGAGTCATCGAAGAAATCCCTATAACTTTGGGATCAGATCACAGCGATATGGCAAGCTCTCCGAATCCCTTGATTAGTGTATTATATATTTAACATGCAATCATTCTACTTATATCAATGGTAATCCAAAGGGAAATTCTTCCCTCCCAAGCTTATAGCCCTATAAATAGTGATTCATACTCAATGGGCAAAGGGTCAAAAACTTATCTAAGAATTCATATTCAGAGATACTATTGTAAGAGCTCTAAGAAAAGGGATCATTTTCCTTATTCTTAAGTCAATACAAACTAAGGGGATTAGGCTATTACCGAACTGCTCGGGGCTAAACCTCTATAAAATTCTTTTGTCTTTGTTATATTACATACTTATTATACTACTTGTCTCTTACAATTTAGACTCACAGTTGTTGGCTAAAAGTGAGGTCAAAATTTTGGTACTTTCATTGAGAGCAGATTTAAGGATCATTCTTTATCCCTAATCTAGTCACTAACACAATGGTGGTAAAGACTCGTAGAGGCATGATTGATCTAGCAAATCCACAGGCAGTGGATTTTGCACTGCAAAACCAAGGGAACACGAGGGTTACACCAACCACAAATCCCAAAAAACCCTTGATGGTAGGTCACGGTGTGACGACTCCTTTGAGTGGAATCGCGTCTGGTGTGCAAGAGACTTGGAATACCAGTTCAGCAACCAACCTGGGCATTCCTAGCACTATCATTCCGCTCGTAACAAATGTTCGAACAACCATTAGAGATGACACCGAAATCCAAAACCTCCGTGCTGCTCTTAGAGTCATGCAGGGCCATACCAACACCTTGTACCATGATAAGGAGGAACTCCGTGTTGCAGTAAATCTCGCATTTGAAGAGTAAAGGTGCATGTTTCCTGAATGGAAAGACAAGGAGATGGAAATGTTAAGGGCTCAGTAAGCAGCTATTGACGACCGGACCCGACAGGCCACTGTGTTGATACGAAAAGCCTATCAGGCTACCGGACAACAGCTTGTAACCGACACCCCCCTGGGGGAAACAGACGAAGATCCAGCGGTGAACACCTCTAAGACTATAAATGGTCAGCCGCCCAATCCCCAGTTACAGGTTCCACCTGTGGGCCAAACGGCAGGCGGACAGACCCGGTCTACCAATTCATCAGAACAAGTCATACCTAACGGTTCCAACCAAGTTAATGGTGCCGGCTAGCTAATGGGCCAAACCAACCAGTCTGTGAGACAACCAGGTGCTGTATTTAATCGATTGGGAACAGTTCTTGATCTTGAAGATGATCTGAATAGAAGGATAGGAGTGGACAACCAGCATGACGCACTAGTCGTTCAGCCCGGAACCCGTGCTCAAAATCCCGCTTAAAGAGATGCTAACGCGACTCTGGTTGGCCAAGAGGCCGAACAAGTTAGTCCAGATGTCCAGGCACAGTTGGATGTACTAAAAATATGTTCCAAGGCCTGGCCGGTCAGAGGAACAATGACCTCGAGTTGTACCGAGCACGTTGATCCCCTTTCTCCCCAGAGATTAATGTCTTGGAATTTCCTCACAAGTTTAAGATGCCAACTTGGAAGATATAAATTGGGAAAGAAGATCCCTTATCCCACCTCAAATATTTCAAAATGCAAATGGACCTGCAAGGATCACGAGGAGATGTATGTTGCAAAGTTTTTCCTGCCACACTCTTTGAAGCCGCCCAGCAATGGTATTTCAAGTTGGCGCCCAGAAAGTTCAATTCATGGAAGGCTTTCTCCTCAGAATTCCATGCACAATTCTCCTCTTCTCGTTAACTTCCGTTGCACTTAGGAGATCTGGTCGAAGTGAAGCAAAGACCCGGAGAACCTCTCCGAGCCTACATGAGCAGATTCATGACAGAGGCGACTAAGGTTGCACGGGTGACCGAAGATAGAAAGCTGTCCGTGATACTGGGTTGCATTGAAGTTCTTGGTGAAATTTGAAGGATATCAGAAAGAACAAACCAGTAGATTCAATGAGTGACTTCCTTGATCGCGCGGAAGGTTTTATTTAGCTTGAAGAGGCGATTTAGCAGGCAGAAGTTGAGCAAAAACCTGGCCGGTCAAAAGTTCCCTCTGCTGAGACATTTGTCCAGCTCCCCCAATACCCAAGCTATTCAAGCTCGGGTGGTAAATGGTCCAACAATAATACGCAAGGAAATGGGAAAAAGGGAAAGTTCACTGGCAAGACCGAACAAACTCCCAGGGAGAATCCTACCAAGTTTACTGCATTTTCTGTACTGACAGAAGATATATAAAGTGTGTACATGGCTAGTCAGCCGTTAGCCCCGTATAAGAAGCCTACACCCATGAGAAAAGATGTAAGCAAGAGAGATATGACCAAGTTTAGCCGATTTCATGGGGATTATGTCCATGACACCAATCATTGCAACAATCTGAAACGGGAAATTGAATTTCTGATAAGAAAAAATAATCTGCACGTACAGAAGTATGTCAAGGCCGATCAAAATCTGAGGGTCGATAACAACCAAGATTTACTACTACCACCAGTAGATGGACATCTGCAAGTCATTATTGGAGGTCCGCACATTGTTGGAGATTCAGGCAAATCCCGGGAAAGGTGTGTCCGAACAGTACAACATGAGCAAGAAGAAGTAGTTCTGGCTATCGAAGAAAGGTAACCGAAGATCCCTCAGGCAGGAGAGCCCACCATAACGTTAAATGATGAAGATGCTATCAATATCAGTTTTCTGCACAATGACCCTTTGGTCGTGGAAGTCCAAATAACTAACAAGATGGTGACCCAAACCATGATAGACAATGGAGCCTCTTCCAACATCTTTTTCAAGACAACATATGAAAAGATGGGGCTCCAGCTCAAAGATTTAACCCCTGCCTCTAGCCCGTGTATGGTTTATCCGGCCAAGGAGTCACACCTAATTGTAATTGACCCAGAGCCCATAGTATGCTTGGTCACTCACCTACATCAACATAGCATAGAATAAGCACCGTGAAAATACTTAAGTAAAAAATTTAAAGCAGCTTAAAAGAAAAAATTAAAGGCTAAGTATGTGAAAAAGTGGCTTTGTTGAACATAAAAGGAAATAAATTTGGGATTTAAGGCTGCCTGGTCAACCATATGTCTTAACAAAAATTAAGCCATGATTAAATCTCATATGACCGTCTATATGTCTTAAAATTAGTTGCCTTAAATACCATGAAAAAAGAAAAAAAAATAAGAGATTCAAATCTCTAGAATGTCAAAAGGAGTGGGAGGATTAGAATTTTCACTGGCCTAGTCCAGGTTCGAAGGCCAGCTCAACAAGATGATCCACTATAGGATCAACATTTTGGCTGGCAATATCAGCAGGTTGGCCAGCAGGAGCAGCATCTTAATTGGAAGTATTCTCATTAGGGGCTTTAGATATCTCTAATTCCTCACCTTGTGCTATCAGGGATTTGAGCAACTCAGGGTCCATATACCCATAGTAATCCTTGGGGTTTTTCTTCTACAACTCGTAGAAAGTCTCAATGGCTAAACCACCATAGGACTCCTTCTTAGCAGCCCGAGTCTACTTTGAATCCTCTAACTTTTTCTTCTCAGATTCCATCTCCTCCATGAGTTTGGAAATCTCTCCATTTTGGGAAACTAGCAACCATCCTAGGCATTTCTTTTGGTCATATAGATCGCTCATCTACTTCTTAGATGCCTTCAAATCCTTCTCTAATGCTGTTGTGGACGAAGTGTCTGTAATCTACTGCTAAAGATCTTCAATCTGATTCTCGGCAACAAATAATTATTTTTTTGACATCATCGAGCAGGGCCTCCTAATCTTAAATTTTCTTCTTTAGAGAAGTTGTGGCGACACTAGTACGCTTTAGATGGGCAAAGGTGTGCCCAAACTTTAGGGCCATCTGAAGACAAAAACTACAAGTCCAATTGAGCTGCACGGTAAGTAGCAATTAATTAGTTAGGGGAAGAAAAGTAACTTACAAAGGCCACAACTTCTAGGAGGCTGGAAGCTAGGGACTCAATGGGATCATTGTTCGTTTCCTGTAGCTGCTCATCCACCTGGACCAGGTATCTGTCCAGATAGTTATGGACCACCTCCTTAGCTTTCTTTGCCTTAAGTGGAGGGGATGTCATACTTGATATCTAATGATCCTTGCTCGATTTCTTGGTTGCAGCGGGTTGGTGCCCCTCCAAGTTTGTCACAATAGGTTGGTTGGTTGGAGGAGAGTAGGGAGGAGGCAACGATAGGTGGGAGTGAACAATGCTAGACTCCCCTTTCGGGTAGCCTTGGCCAGAGATTCTCCTCCAAAAGTGTCCATTGGTTTTCTCTTGATAAAATCTTTCAGCTTGGAGGCCATATCTACAAAAGCACAAGGCACACATATTACAAGACAAATTCTAAAGATAAGAAGTCAAGTGAAAATTGGAGAAATCTGTACCCTCCCCCAAATTGGGAATATTATCCCGAAAAGGTTGTTTGAGAAACCCTCATCATCTGAAGAGGACTCCTCCTTAGTTTCCTCATTGACTACTCCTTTTCCATTTCCCTCAACGATAGTTAGAGGGGCAGACCGGGAAATTTCTTGTTCTTAAGGTCTTATAATAATGGGAAAATATCCTAACGGATCACCTCTCTCAAATCTCTTCTAGATAGCCCTCTCCCTTTTGCCTTTCTCTTATTTTTAGAAAGCTTATCAGAGGGGATAGTAACCTTAGGTTCCTTCCTCTTGGTCCTTTTGTTCTTCTCAAAAAGTTTATCAAAAGAACCTGAAGGCTTGCCCGTAGATAGATAAAGGTCGTACTTGATGAAGTTCTCTTTCATTGCCAGCTTAGAAATATTTCATTTTAAGGTCGACAAAGAAAAAATATGGTTAGTTCTATCCCTAAGCTTTAGGGTGGGCACTGGCCGGTTGAATGTTGGAGCCCTCCAGAATGAGTGGTGCACACCCTCTGCATTATAGACCATGAAGTAATCCCGAGCATAGCCACCAATTTTTGACATGCTACAGTCATTTGTGCCACCTAACTATATGTAGCCTAGCTGGCTAAAATAGAAATCCCCTGTCCGGCCCTGCCTAGGGTTGGATTTCAGATCAAAATATCAATTGATCTCGAAGGGATAAGGTTGCAGCCAACCCATATGAGAATACCAAACAAAAAGGGGGAACAAGTACTTAATCCCTTTTAGAGTTAATTTTGTTGGACAGATCCTAAAATAGTTGGCTATATCCTTAAAGAATGATTGGAGCGGCTAAATAGCTCCTTATTCTGCATAAGGGCCAAACCACACCATTCAATTCTTAGGAGAGGAATGAGTAAGTGTCGATAGAGGAACCAAGCAGCTTCCAACTCCCCTCTTTAAGGTTGAGGCTCCAAAGCCACTAGCTCTTCCTATACATGGTCAATCTTAAAAAGTGAATGCTCACCATCTTCATTGAGAGGCTCCATGGCCTTGTTTTGTTCCACTAAGGGGTTGTTTGTAATGACATCAAAGTCTCTGACTAGCTTCTAAGTAGGTCACTCCCTTTTTTCAGGCTCAACAAGCCTCTCAGCTTGACTGGCCTAAGCAGCCCACTCCCTTGCCATCAGTTTGGCAATATAGGGATCAGTTGAAGGTGTTGCGCTGTGGGTTTTCTTTGTCCTAGACAGGTTTCGATCCTGACCCGTATACCGTGTAATAGTGACTACAACTTCAGCTTGTGAAGGTTTTTTCGGTAAAGGTGACACACGTCCTTCTGGCAATGTGGTTGGGACTCCTGGATGGACAATGTATGTCCAAGAAGTTGGAAGGAACTTTTGTTGGTTTTTATGGTACTAAATAAGGTACGTAATGAAAGAGTTTCGTATTATCTGATTATCATTATACTGTATCCCAATGGATCTCCAGATTTATATACATTAAATCAAAACATAAAATAAAAGTTTAGAATATATACCTCTTGAAGATTATCAGGGTATCGTTGAAACTTCTCGTATATTGTATCTGTTGGAATTATTTTACCAGGATCTAGATTAACTACCATGTATGTTTTTTAACATCCTAATATGAATTTCTAAAACAATGTAAATAAACACATATAAAGTTTAAGAAACCTTACATTGATTGCAACAGAATATAATGACTCCTTCCGTTCAGATCTCTAGCCCTTGATTCCTTTCTGTAGCAGAGCATTATCAAGATCTGAACCTGGATCTCTTTCTCTCCTTCTTGTTGATTGGATTCTTCACAGTCTTACATACTATGATTGAGGACCAACTTGATGTGTGTGGGCACTCACTCTATCATTAATGGCTGGATAATATTTGTGAAGAAAGGCTAAGTGTTTCGAATTGAAGAAGAAAGAAGAAGGAAGAGGTCTCATCAAAAGCTAGGTTATTAGCTTTGGAGGCATTAGTTTGGATGAAGAGACCATAGCCTTCCTTTTGTACTATCTTCAATAGGGTTAGGGTTGAATTATATGGATTAAAAAAAATATTGGGTAAAAATAACGTGTTGGCCGTACACTTCAAAGGGTCAATCTCTAGTTACAATTTTGCAACTTTATTTTAACCACTTATTCTTCTTTTCAATAATACCATATTTTCCAATTCAAACCTATAAATGCCAAAACTATTTATTTAATAATTAAAATAATTATCAAATAAAATTGTCATTTATAATATTTATTAATTAGACTCCATAAAGTCTCTTAATTAACAAATAAACCCCAAAATACCATTTCTTCACAATCAAGCCATAACATAACGAAAAATTCATAAACTAGACATAATCTAATTTTAGAATTAAAATTGATTAATTAAAATCAATTAACCGAGTCTAACAAGCAGTTTGTCTCAACTAGTATGGTGACCATGGGCCTATATAACCGAGCTTCCAATAAGCAGATCTAGAATTTACAAAGTAAAATCACTAACTTATTAATTCCTTGTTGCATCCACCATAGAACTTGGAATTGCACACTCAGTTACATAGAACTCTCTATATGTTCCACGATATAGATACACTTTTAATGATCCACTGTTATAATCCCAATAATCAATGATCCTCTATAGATGATCTACATTGCATAGGGATAAAATTACCGTTACACCCTTTCAATGTATTTTATCCTTAAAACACTTGACCATCTATAAATGATATTTTAGTGAAATAACATAATCACTAAAATGAGATCTCAATCATTTATCTCGATTCAGTCAAGCTCGAAGGAAATCATCGTTTCACTTCTAAATACCTATAGAAGCTATAGATTCCATATCTATGTTTAGCGCTCCCACTCAATTGTACTATCGTGTTCCCAAAATGTACGTATCACCTTGACCAAAAAGTAGGCTTAACTAACAAATCAAAGAACACAAATAACACTCTTAAGATCGAACTTAATCATGCCAGGATTAAGATCATTTGACCTAAGATCAACTAGGTGATATTGAATTGAATAGATATTACGGTAAATTTATCATATCTAATAAAAGTTCAATATCGGTCCCTTCCAATGTATACTCCATACATCCGACACTGGTAAACTTTACCAATGTCCTGGAAAGGACATAACACTTATCTAAGGTGTAAGTATACCTATCGCTGATTATCATGCCAGTCTAAATCCAGTGAACTGACAAATCAGGGAATTAAACTTTTGAACATATAATCATGATTATATTCCACTGTGCTGACAACACTATAATCATGAACAAATACATATGTTCTGGACCTAATGGAATTTATAAATTAAATATAATCATCAAATAAATCATGTGAACCATGCAACATAAAACGATTTCTGATCTTTATTAATTAGTAAATGTGATTATATTGAAATGGGCTATATTTAGGGCACAAAATCTAACAGTATCCATTAATCTAGATGATGAGGATGATACAATTAAACTCACACTAGTGTCTTCCAAATCGATCCACCACACACAAGGAATAGTGTCAGCTATTAGGATAAATTGTGTATGTTGTTCTTATTGTTTTCTCAACAAATGAGCAAGAACAATTTGAGATAAAAAGCTCTATTCTCTTTTCTGCTCTATATTTGAAGAGTAATGTTGTCAAAAGCTCTTCTCATTTGTTAATCAGGCTTCTATTTATAGTAGTTAAATCCCTACAAATGTTTATAACCAAATTTAGTTACAGATTTGTATGAGAGAATCTCTCAACTACTTGAGAAAATATCTCAACAATGCTGAAATATCTTTGACCACTTTTTAAATTCAAATATTTACTTGATTGAATTAATTAAATAATTAATTAACCCAAAAAGAGAAATTCCCATAGGGACATAGGTGCCTACCTTATGTTGTTTAGGACAAGGATGGTGTCATTTATCCTGACATCTTTCCTCTCAACAAATATTGTCTTGACAAATTTTGTCTTAACAACTTTTATCTTTTCCCTATTTAATTAATTTGAAGAATTATTTATTTATTCACGAAAATAAATAATTAATATTTTTCAGATTCAAAATAGATTTTTCTAAAAAACATTACAGTACCTTTAATGCCTTCCCTTGACAGTGTTTCAAGTTGGCAATTCAGGGACCATGAAACTATAGTTCCAAGCTCCAATAAACTAGATTATTTATGGAGTCTCATCAACCAACTAATCTTTGTTTATTAGTTCCTCGATTACTCCACTATAAATATGGAATTAAACACTTAGTAATTATAGAATTATATTTACTGAGTTCTACTGCAGTGTCCATTAATATAATCAATTCCAATGATTAGCCCTCCATGTGTTAATACATAATTAGTTTTTCTCAAATTATCGTTTTACCCTAATAATTACTTCTTTATCTTTTAGTACCATTAACTCAATTGTGGAAGTACAATTTTGATCTCATCAAAATTTGTCCACAACATTCATGTTCTAGAATTAGCACTTAAAGGGAACCAACATTCGATCTTTTAGGAAAGTGAGGATTCCATTATTGCAGCTCATGTTCCCATCCATCCACATTATTAGATTCCCGAAATAGAAGTTGTAAGAATCATCTTCTTTGAGAAACTGTAACGAGTAAATCAAAGAAACTAATAAAATGAACATGAGTTTATGATTATTCAGGATTAAGGCCGATCAACTATTGATCATCCCAATGATATGAATTAGGTATTTATAGTAAATGGCAGGTTAGATAAAGATAGCTTCGTTCATATCGGTCCTTGTCATATATAATCTCTATTATATACAACACCTTTACAATTATGTCATACTACATCTGTAATTCGAACTAAGAATACTTGCACTGAAGAATGGGCATCAGTGATCCGTAGTAGCAAGCATTGATTAATGATTCCTTAAATTTAATATGCTACGGAATGTTTTATTCATAGTTTAGTGATCTTAGTTCTCTGTACAACTACAAGTCACAATCTCATATATGAATAAAGAATTTTTTGATATTTATATATATAAATCATTTAATAGTAAATATTAATAATTTAACATTCATGCATGTATAAAAATATTCAACACTTTATTAATAATCAGAAATATCTTAGCTTTTCAGGGTATAAACCCTACAATCTCCCAGTTGCCCTAAAAAGCAAATTGGGCATCTCCCTTAGTTCCGTATTAGTTTTATGACACGTAAAATATTTTGCTGGTAGCATCTTTGCGAATGGATCTTCTAGGCTCTGTTGTGATGTGATCTTCAAGACCGTCACATCACCTCTATCTACTAATCTCTTTGTAGATGGTACTTCCTCTCAATGTACTTGCCTTTCTGATGGCTCCTTGGTTCCTTGGAGTTGGCAACCTCTCCACTATTGCCACTGTAGAGCACCTGTGTTTTTTCTACTTTTGGAACTACTTCTAGAGATGTGTAGAATTTCTTCAACCAAACTACTTCTTTAGCTACTTCGCGAGCTACTATATATTCGACTACCTTGGTTGAATCCACAATACTAATTTGCTTAATGCTTTTCTAAACTATAGATCCTCCACCAAGAGTAAATACTGACGCTGATGTCGACTTTTAACTATCTTTGTCTGATTAAAATCTAAATCATTATATCTAGTAGGGTTTCACTCTCTAGTAGAATATACAAGCATGAGATCTCTCATTTTTCGAAGATACTTGAGAATGTGCTTCACGATTCTCCAGTGTTCAAAACATGGATTAGATTGGTAACAACTAATAGTCCCTACAACGTAGCATTTGTCATGCCTTGTACACAACATTTCACACATCAAGCTCCCAATTATTGATGCATAAGGGTACTTTCTCATGTCCTCTTCCTCTTCCTCTTGAGGAGTCTTTGGACATTGATCCTTACATAGAGTAATTCAATGTCTAGACGGTAGTCCTTTCATGGAATTCTCCACTGATAATATTTCTAGCACCTTATCAATCTAAGTTTCTTGAGAAAGTGTTAATGTTCTCTGTATTATATCTCTATAGATTTTGATCCCGAGAACATAGCTTGCTTCTCCCAAATCCTTCATTTAGAAGTTATTGGCTAACCACTTCTTCACATCTAATAACCTTTCTACATTGTTTCTAATGAGTAGAATGTCATCAACATATGGAACTAGGAATACCACAATATTAGCTTTAATGTGTTTTTATACAAAGGGTTCATCTTTGTAACACCCTAACTATCTTAGGCGTATTACGTGATTTTTAAACGTACTGTGCAGCTCGTTGCTAATCAACGAGGTTTATGGAAAAACGTGATTAATTAAAATTTTGCTTTTTCATTAAACTTATAAACCATTTTACAAAAAGTCTCGGGATCCCGATTTATAAAAATATTTACAAACGTTTTTACTGTTCAACTTTTACATCAAAATAAAGTCGTCTAACGACAGTTACAAAATCTCGGCCCGTCGTCCCGAGGATCGTACGCTCCAGGCCTAACCGCCCCGACATGTACAATCTCATAAGCTCGCTCACGGTCCATCAGCAACTGCCTTGCCTTTACCTACACATGAACGTAAACTGTGAGTCGACAGACTCAGTAAGAAAAGCATAATAATATCATACATAAAACTGACTGCCGTGTCCAACACGATACTGAGTCCCGCTACTGCCATGTCCAACATGGTACTGAGCACTACTGCCATGTCCAACATGGTGCGAGTTTTGAACGTTCGGGGGACGGTACTATTGACAAGTATCCTCCCGATCGGTCGAGCCGGTCATACTCCGGCCGGTCATACTCCAGCTGTACCGACGGGATAGGTCAATAGCCGAACCACCAACCAAGTGTCGGCTGATTGGTCGAACCGGTCATACTCCGAGTGGTCATACTCCGGCTGTCGTACCGACGTGACAGGTTGGATGGTTCGAAGCCTAAATACATATCTAATGTAATCTAGCGGGCTTCCTACATGCACGCTAAACATGTAATCTACATATGCATACCGTTATACTAATCTTACCCGGATTCCGATTTCAGGTGTGCCGTCAACCCGACCGGAACCGAAGCCGAACGGCGGACATCGGCTCCTAAACCATAAAAATCACAACGCTATAAGTGACACGCTAAATCACTTCCCGGGGACTAAAACTTGAAACTAAAAGTTTCCCTATCGATAAAAAGCATGGCAATACCCCTAAAAACCCAAAAACGAGGAAAACTAGGGTTCTGAAAAATCCCCAACCCGTGAATAGGTTGCCCAACCGAATTCCTCGGAAATTCGAACCCCCATCCGGAATTCGGATGCTCAACCGAATTCCGGTTCCTCGCGAGCAGCAACCATAAAATCTCATAACTCGACCAAATCAACCCCAATTGGTCCCAAACTTTCCAGACCTGTTCTATAGGTCCCAAATGACATTTCTAAAGCATCAAACCTACCCAGAAACCACACACACAAAAATCACCATTGGAGCTCAAGCTTTGAGTTCCAAACTCAAGCTTGAGCAAACCACCTAAACAAGCATGCAAACCAACTTAATTCAACATAACTAAGCATAATATCACCTCTGCAAACTAACAAGAACAACAGCAACAACACAGAACATAATCACAACATTTTCCTTCCAAAATTCATACTTTTTCACATAAAAACTAAAAGCTTAACAATCTAACCTACATGCTTTCAACATAGCTTAAATCCTATCAATTTAACATGCTTTGATCCTCATAAATCAACAACAAAAGACAGCAGCAACAATCACATAGAAATCCAACATGCATCATCACATTTCATCATTTTTTTCAAGAAAATTAAAGAGAAAGGAACTAGGAAGCACATACCACAACAAGGGATCACTAAAGCTTGCAAACTAGGGCTTGAAACACCAAAGAAAACCAGCCTTTGCACCCCCAAGGTTCAGCCGAAAATGGAGAGGAAGGAGAGAGAGTTTTTTGGAAAATTTCAATTTTCTTTCTAAGTGTTTTTTTGAAAAAAGAAATAAATAAAGATGACCCATTAACATAACCATTTAATAAGTCCATTTCAGCCAAAAGCCATTAACTAATAAACATTTACTTTCCAATTAAAGTCACTAAAAGACAAAAAGTCATTGGGGCAAAAAGACCATTTTGCCCCTCCATTCTAAAATCACATAAAAATCACTAAAGGGGTATTTTTGGGAAATTCTAAATTCCCGGCCATTCCCGACATTCCCAATGTCTAAAACCCGTCCCCAAAATACTAACATACTAAGTTGTGATTTCTACTGAGCCAAACGCCGCGTTCCAAAATACCGGACACCGGAAATGCGAAACATAAAAGCTACCGATAACATACTCATGCATATCTGAATTCCATAAATATCCATAATAAATTATTTAAATAGCTATAAATAATTTCATGATTAACATAAATAACTGCTAATTTCCAAATTAACTAAGCGGGCTTTGCAATCTTCATTTTCTTTAAAGCCATTCTCTTTAATAGTCTTATAAAGGTGACATTCTAAGATCTAAGGCTTGCTAAGTCCATAAATGGATTTAAGCAACTTGCACACCTTTCGATCTACCCTTGGTAACACGTATCCTTCTGGTTGTTCCATATATATGACTTCATCAAGATTACCATTTAGAAAAGCGGTCTTAACGTACATTTGCCATATCTCATAATTATAAGTTGTAGCTATGGTAAGAAGAATGCGAATAGCTTTAGGCATTGCCATAGGAGAGTAGGTTTCGTCATTGTCAGCGCCTTCTCGCTGTTTGTAGCCGTTGGCTACAAGCCTAGCTTTAAAGGTCTCTACCTTCCCTTTAGCATTTATCTTCATCTATAAAATCCACTTACACACAATGGGCATAATATCCTCAGGTGGAGTTTCATATTCCCAGACTTTGTTTGTGTGTGTGGAATCCATTTCTTGATCCGTGGCATTGTTCCACTTGTCTAATTCGGGATCTTCCATTGCTTCTTTGTAAGTTAATGGATCGTCCTTGTCTATGTTAGAGACAAGAACATGTGCTTCATGTTCATAGCAGACAGGTTGTGTCACAATCCTTCCACTACAACGATGTACCAGGGTTTCGTTTTTAAGAACTAAGGTAATTACTATAGGTCGTTCGACTAATTGTGCGAAAATCGTTGATTCAGATATCTTATTATTTCTGATCTCCTTGATAACCACTTGACAACTTGGCTTTTTTTTTTTTCATATAGTCATGTTCAAGAAAAGTAGCCTTTGTTGATATAAATACTTTTTTTTTGTCTTGATGACTACAAAAATGGGCATCGCGAGTTTCATTTGAATATCCTACTAACATAAACACTTCAGTCCTAGGAGCAAGTTTCCCGATCCTGAGTTTAAGAATATGAGCAAGATAACCCCAAATATGGAAATATTTCAAACTGGGTTTGGTCCCATTACATAATTCATTGGAGTATTGTTTATGCTTTTTAAGGCTACTACATTCAAAATGTAGGTAGCCGCTAGAAGTACATATCCCCAAAAGTTTAGTTGTAGTGATGAGTAGCACATCATCGATCTGACCATGTCTACCAAGGTTTTTTATCATCTTTTAACAACGTCGTTATGCTAAGGTGTCCCAAGTGCTGTAAGTTGGGACAAGACCCCTTATTTCAGCAAATAGTCTTTTAATTTGCAATCCAAATACTCACCACCATGATTTGATAGAAGTATTTTTTAATGATTTACCTAGCTACTTTTCAGGCATAGCTTTAAAGTCTTTGAACTTTCCAAAAGTTTCAGACTTCTTGATCATTAGGTAAGTATGACCATATCTTGAATAATTGTCAATGAAAGTGACAAAATATTCATAACAACTTTGAGCTTAAATATTAATAGGTTTGCACACACCAGTGTGTACAAGCTGAAGTAGTTCTTAGGCTCTATTACTTTTTGCAAAAAAAGTTCTTGTAGCCATCTTTCCTTCTATACAAGATTCACATACCAATAGTTTCAACTATTCTCTCAAAGGACCACCCTTTGTTGACCAGTTTATTCTGTCTAGGCCAATATTTCCTAAACGTAGATGCCATAAATACGTTTCATCATCAAACGAAACCTTTATCTTTTTATTTTGTTGAGGCAATCCTACTCTAAATAGTTCATTAATTAAAATTAATTTCTCACACGGCTTGAGCACACAAAGTCCGTTACTCTATTTTGCAAAAAATAGGGGTACAATTCTTGGAAATAATAATCTCATTATTAATAAAACCAATATTGAAAATTTTTTTATGCAAAAGAGACAAAGAAATAATGTTCCTGGTACATTCAGGAATAAAATAAATATTGTTCAATAGCAAAGATTTATTATTAAATTTTACTTGGACTCTTCCAACGTACATGGAAAACACTTCTGCTCCATTCCCCATGCACATAGTCACCTTCCGATAGGCTAGCTCTCTTGATGATTCAAGTATTTGTATAGAAGAACAAATATAAGTAGTGGCTCTAGGATCAACAATCCTTAAGGATTTATCATCCTCCAAGTTTGCTTCAAGAACAAATAAATTGCATTTACCTTTCTTAACCTCAGAGAGATACCTGTTACAGTTTCTATTCCAATGTCCCATTACGCCATAATGGAAATCCTTACCTTTTGCCTTTTTTTCTTTGGACTTAGGACTGACTTTGTTCTTATTGGCTTTAGGTGCCTTCTTGCCTTTTGACTTGGGCTTGCCACTACTATCTTTACCGTCCAATTTCCTTTTCTTATTCGAATAAGAAGGAGAGATGGACTTTGCTTCAACATTGTTTGACTCACCTTCATTAGACTTATTCTTATTAAGGTTTTTGAATATAGTCAAGTCGGTCAATTATTGAGTCATGTTAAACTATAGCTTGTCTTGAACACTGAAGAAATGAGTGAGCGACTCAAGAATAATATTGCCTTGAGTCCTCTTGTCTAGGATAGGCCCATTTGTCTTTGTCTCATGTATAAGTGCAATCATGTGCTATATATGAGTTCTTACGAAGACACTACTCACTAAGATAAATTTTTGTGGTTCTCATAAACCAACATCATATTAATATTAGATTTCCACTTAAGGAAATATTCACCATTCAATTTTTTTAATTTCTAGCTGTTGACCGAGATTTTTGGCAACTAATAAAATATTATAAAATTACCGAGCTGTAAGAAAGTGAGAGAAGAATTTTTACGTGGTTGGGGCGTTAATGAGCCTTAGTCCACGAGTCTTTGTTATTTATGGATGTATTTAATACAGAGAATATACTTGGGAGAATTTCACCCTTATAAATACAGAGAATGTTCTTGGTGAGTATTTACTCTACTTGCTCATATGCAGCTCAAGATTCTCGATCCCATTTAATGAGCTTTGAGGGGGTATTTATAGTGTTTTTAGTGGGGTAATCCCTAGAATTGTCCTTACAAGTGTATCTGTAAGTATCCATAAAGTTGGGTATTCCCAATGAATATACCATGGGTAATGCATGGTCAAATCCCTAGGTGCTGTAGGGTTTTTATGTGGAATGTCCTTTTTGCCTTTTGATTGACGTGACTCTTCACAGTGTAGCCGTCGCTAGACTTAAATGATCATTACTGTGGCGCTGCTGGTTGGAGGTTGTGCCGTCAGACTTTATTGCATGTAGCAGTCCCAACACGCTTCCTCCCATGCGGCATTTAATGCGACTTGATTACTCAGGAGAAACCTGACACCTCGCGGAGATGCCTTAGCGTTATATGGGCTTCCGGGAGCATATTGAGTTCCATGTGCCTTCTCCGGGACCTACGTCCTGGACGTTACCTTACGACATAAAGACTTAGCAAATATTGTGAATTGCTTGATCCACGTGTCCCTATCTGATTGGTCCACGTATATTGGGCAAAATTAGGGGCAACATTTACCCCCCAAGCCTTGTTTATTTGAAAAATGAAACAAGGCTTGTTCAAGTGCCTCCGGTTGACTCCTCGGTTTCCTAGCACGAGCTTTGAGCACGTGAGGGTGTATTTAATGATGGCTTTTAATGCAGCGATTCACTTTTTGCAGGGGTCGATTCGTTTCACGCCCGTTGATTGATACGGTGCATTAATGGTGTCTGACGGATACTCAAGCGTTTCCACCGCCTTTATTGTAAATCAATCTGGTCCGTTGATCTTCGAGCATTTGAATCGTGTGCTTCCCTCACCGTTCGATTGGTAGGTGATGACGTCTGTTCCTCATGCATTTTTACCTATAAAAGCCACCACCTTTTCTTCATTTCGGTTACTTCCCATTTCTTGCCAACTTTGCTCAAATTTCCTAGAGAGAAAATTCTAAGACCTAGAACAAGGCCTTTAAACACTTTGCGATTTTCCCAGTTCTTCTTCGCTCGTTGCGACCAGTCCTTCTTGTCTTTACTCGACTCGCAGCAGGACCCCCAGTTCAACACTTCATCGTAAGTTCTTTACATCCTTTGCTTTATTATTGAATGGCATGCTATTACGTATCTGTTTGTTCCTTTCTGGGTTTGCATTCGAAATTTCTGGGCATGCAAGTGTTTAAATCCTTCATGTAGTCTGTTTGAGTTTACTGCTCTAGTGATAGGATTGCTATTGTCATGCCTCTGTTGTTATTGTGTATCTTCTTTGTAGAAGGCCATACGTTCTTCGTATAATGGTTGCTTAGGGCATAGGACAAACTCTTTTCTTTCTGTTTTCTTTATCGCGTAAAGCCGTCTTCTGTGAATTTACTGTACCCGACACTTGCCCAGGGTATCCCTCCAGGGTTTCCTGTGTGACACGTGTCCGGATGGGGCCTCTTTCCAGCGGTTAGGGGACCCCCATTCCCTTTTTCTTATTTTAAGGTTTGGTATGGGGCCTAACTGCTGGGATTTTACTCTTTTTACAGAAAAGAAAAATGTCTGCTTTTGGATCAAAATCATCAAAGAAAAGTGGTAAGCGCGTGGCTACCCTTGAGGAGGTCTCCCTGGGACCCGTTGCCCAGGAGGGGTATAAGTCCAGGGCGACCGGATGGGAAGCGGCTGAGCTTTATTCCACCTTGACCTGTCCCCACCAATTGGAGAACATTGTGGAGGTTGCCGGAATCAAGCCTTCCACCTCAGGGACCTACCATCAGCCACCTCGCGACGCGGAGACGCCCAACCACAACTACGGCGACTTCGGGGCCTGGAGCCAAACGCACCTGATGGCTGGGGCCATGCTTCCTCTTCAGGATTTCTTTGTTAATTTTCTAGTTTTTGTCGGTCTTGCGCCATACCAACTTATTCCCCAAGCATACCGCCTGCTTTCAGGCTTATTTATTTTTTATGCCGCCCGAGGCTGGGGATCTCCCCGCCCGGCGGAAATTTTGTATTTTTATGAACTTGTTTCCGTCCCCAAGAAGGGGGACAAACTTAAGGACGGTTTTTATGGGTTCCGGGCCCACCTTGCTAACGAAGGGGTGGTCCCGTATAACAGGCAGACTCACGTCAAGGAGTACCGCCATCGCTTTTTCTTCTCCTCCGGGTTCCGGGCAGTGGACCACCCGGAGCTCCTTACTGAGTGGGTGAGGATTCCTCCCTATGAACGGACTGCACCAACTCAGGCCTTTCTTCGGAGAGCCCAGGCCTTTGCCTCTTACGACCGGGCCGATCTTGACGTTGGGGGTCTGGTCACTACGGAGAACTGTAGGAAGGCAAAACTCATCCTTCCGCATCAATCCGTGGAGGACTCTAACCTTTCTCGGGTCATCTGCCCCAATGTGAGGGCGCCGGTCGCGGAGAAGACCTTCCGGGACGAGATCATCGCCACGGCGGAGAAGAAATACCAGGAGTATCTCTACCGGAAGGCCCAGGAGAAGGCGTACTCTAAGGCCCAGGCGGCTTCCGGGAGGACGCTCTGCGTGGGGAGCCCGGTGGAGAGGAGGAGTCAGGCGATTGCCGGGAAGCCCCTTCACATTGGGGATTCAACGGAGAGAAGGGCTCCCAGGCCACAGCCTTTGGTTCCAGAGCCGAACACTGGGGCTCCTGGTGCCAGCAGTTCCGGCGCCAGCGGTAAGTATCCTTTGGTAATTCATTATGTTCCTTCTGTTGGCGAGTATGCCAGTCATAGGCCCGTAGGGTTCGACGAGCGTCTTTATAGGTTGAGGATGCCCTCGACCCGGTGGGGGGATCACTTGAAGGAATTTTACTTTTCAAACTTAGGAGATTTCCTAGGTCGATCTCTGATGGGTTCTGGTCCTCCGGAGCCCGTTCCCTTAGGTCCTTCAGCTTACATTACATCCAGCTGGTTCCGGCCTTCGGACAGCTATCTCCGAGATGATGCTGCCAACATAAAAATTCGGAACTTTGCTAGGGCCGAATTAGAGAGTCAGGGTAGGACTAGCTTATTTGTCATATCTTGTGTTGATGGTTTCCCACGGATGTTCTAACACTTGATTTCTTTTGCTGTAGCAGGTATCTCCATGGACGCCATCTTGGATCAGCTTGCTGCGGTTCACACTCCTGAGGCTCCTCCTGCCTTTACTTCTTCCCTGATGGCCCCTGCTCTAAAGATTTCTTCCAGCGCTCCCCCCGACACTATTCATTTAGTGGATGACGAGGAGGTGCTGCCGGGAGAAGGTCAAGAAAAGCAATGGGGCTTTTCTGAGGAAGTTGAAGAAGGTGCAGGAGGGCTCCGGGCTCTTCCTGAGGAAGTTGAAAAAAGTGAAGAAGAGCAAGAAATTTCTCTGATTCGCAAGCGTAAGGGCAAAATGATTGCCCAGGAAGAGCCCAAGCGGCCTCGCAGAGCTGATACTCCGGCCCACGGTCTTGATGGTGGGGTCTCTCCCATGGAAGAGCATACTGCCCCTCCCAACATTGTGCTGACTCCGGTTCCTGGAGACGAGGTGAGGCAGGAGCTCCGGATAGCCAAGCATAACTATGCCATGGATGAATACTCCTGGGGGTTTGCTGAGGTGGAAGCCTTTAGGAGGGTTCTTCGGGTTGAGGTGCAAAACACCATCAACAACCCGAAGTACCAGGATCCGTGGGACCTAAATTTGGACCCCCTATCGGACTGGTTCCGTCGCTTCCTTGGGCCCACCTTGGCTCCCTTCGCCGCGGAGATGACTGGCGAGTTTGCTTCTCAGCTTACCCGGTGCGCGCCTAAGCGGTTCGCTACTTGTGCCTCCCTGAACTCCATCTTCCAGGTCCAGGATCTCAGCCACTCCCTCACTGTGGTAAGTGCTTCGTGATTTTGCTTTTCCCCTTATTCTTTTTGGAGATTCTTCTTACACTTGCGTTGTTGTTTAGCTTGCTGCTGAAGCTGGCCGCCTCTCCAAGAACATAATCAACCATGGCTTCGTTCTGTCTTATTTTGAGGACATGAACGAAGTCAGGAAGGTTTTTCAGGACCTTACTGCGGAGAGGCAACTTTACCAGGAGGCTGCTGAGCGCCGAGAGGCTGTTGCCAAGGCCAATGAGCAGGAGGCGAAGCGGAGGGAAGCCCAGACGGAGGCCATGATCGGGGATGAGGCCCTACAGAGAGACAGGCTGGAGGCCAAGCATCAAGAGGAGCTGAGGGCGGAGGGTGAGGCTACTGCAAAGGCCAAACAGGAGCTTCGGGAGGCCAGGGAAGCCTTGGACGAGATGGTTGCCAAGGTGAGATCCTTAGAGGAAACTCACCAAGCAGACTTAGAGTCCAGGGCCGCTCTAGTCGCGGAGCTCAGGGACATCAAGGAACAAGCCTCCAAGAAGGCAAAAAGAGCTGAGCTTCTTTCTCCCGTTTCCTGCGATCAGTGCCCTAAGCGCTTCGATGATGGAGTCTTCATGGCTTGGTCTACCAACGACCAAAATATCAAGCTTACCTTCTACCCCAAACCTGAGGAAATGATTGCCAAATTTCGGGAGAAGAAGAAGAAGCTTGATGCCATGGTAGAGGCGCGCATCGGACCTCACCTTCCTCCGCGCATTGACTGAGCCGCTCGAGATTAACCCAGTACAACCAGGATTCCACCCACTTCTTTTATATATTTTTTCTTTTTATATATACTTATTTACATACAGCTACTTTAAGACAATACATTTATGTAGCTGTTTTTTATTTACAGGGGAGACAGTTTCTAAGGCCTATCCCCGGGCCATTTGTATATATTTTGACCTGCCCTTGCGATCTCTTTTGACGCACATATTTCTCTTTTTTGACCTGTCCTTTGGATCAGGATTTTTATACTTATGCTTTTTATTTTTGTGCATACTTTTTTTTTTACCTGCCCTTTGGGTCAGGATATTTTACTTAGTTTGTTTCCTGTCTGTCCGTGCGGTATACCCTAGTACCCCCCTGAGTGGCATAGAAACTTTGTTTTTTAGGCACTCAGTTTTATTCAACATGTGGAGGAGGTATACATTTGGACGGTACAAACTCTTTAAACAAAGTCTAAGTTACATTTTTGGCTATTGGTAATATTTTCTAAGGTGATCGGCATTCCAGGCTCTTGGCATAATGGTTCCATCCATTCTTTTTAGCTTGTAAGTGCCGGAGCCGATTTCGTCCTCAATTTCATATGGTCCTTCCCAATTTGGCCCAAGTACCCCCACTCCGGGTTCCTAGGTGGCTGGGAAGACTCTTCTTAGGACCATATCCCCAATAGCAAATTTTCTGTTTTTAACCTTAGAGTTAAAATACTTGGTCACCTCATTCTGATAAGCTGCCATCCGTATTTGAGACTCATCCCGGAGTTCTTCGACTTGATCTAAAGCCTCTTGAAGCAAAGGTTGGTTCGTGGCTGGATCGTAAGTCGTCCTCCTGTGGGATGGGAATAACGTTTCTATCGGGACCATCGCTTCACAACCGTACGCCATTGAAAAAGGCGAGTGGCCGGTCGTGGTTCTGGGGGTCGTCCGGTAGGCCCATAACACTCTTGGCAACTCTTCAGGCCAGTTGTTTTTGCAGGCCAGCAACTTTTTCTTCAAGGTGACCTTTAGGATTTTATTGACTGCTTCTGCTTGACCGTTTGTTTGAGGTCTGGCCACCGCGGAGAAGCTTTTCACTACTCCGTGTTGGTTGCAGAAATCAGTGAATTCCTCACAATCGAATTACTTTCCATTGTCAGACACTATTTTGTGAGGCAAGCCATATCGACACACTATGTTTTTAATAACAAAGGCCAGTGCTTTTTTAGCAGTTATTGTCATCATAGGCTCAGCCTCCGTCCCTTTGGTGAAGTTGTCTACTGCTACTATTGCATACTTTACTCCTCCTTTTCCTGTTGGCAGGGACCCAATAAGATCTATTCCCCATACCGCGAAGGGCCAGGGACTAGTCATCAGGGTGATTTCATTTGGAGGAGCTCTCGGTATGTTTGCGTACCTTTGGCACGAATCACACTTTTGGACATAGTCTATGCAATCTTTTTTCATTGTTGGCCAGAAGTACCCTTGTCTCAATATTTTCTTTGAGAGACTGGGTCCTCCCGTATGATCTCCACAGAACCCTTCGTGGACCTCTAGCATGATTTGTCTAGCTTCAGGGTCCGATACACACCTTAAATAAGGCATGCTGAGTCCTCTTCGGTAGAGAATTGGATCCATCATTACATAACGATGAGCCTGATACTGAATCTTCCGAGACAGTGCCCTTTCTTGGGGCAACTCACCTTGTAAAATTCATGCAAACATCTATCACTTCAAATTTCTTATGTTGATAAATAATCAGATTGTAAAGAGTTTTATTTAGGGCATAAAACCCAACAAACTCCCACTTGCACTAATATAAAACAAACTGTGCAAATAGTTCAATTTGATGTCTTGATCTTCAGATCAAGTGTAGTATATTTGAATCCACCCAAACTTTTGGAAACTAGTTCATAAATACACTTATGAAACATCCTTTACTCATCAAGGGATACTGAAATCTGTACTGTTTTAAAAGTACATCTGAATTAACAAAAGACATATCTCTCATATTTTAAAATATGTAATTGAGATAATACAGTGTAGACTTTTCTTCAGTGATATAACTTTCTTGGATTTTCGAATTCACAAAGTTATAGTTCTTCTCTGGTAGAGCTTGAATTATTATAGAATAATTCCTCCACCCCCAAAGTAAGCACCATCTCAAAGATCTCGAAATTAGATGGTGAGATACAAGGACAACTGATACACAGTTCCTTAATATCTAACATGTAGATCACTTTCATAAATCTTTCTTGAATATCTTCTATTTGATTACATCTCAGATAGCTCCCACTCAATAGCAGATGTCTGGTTAAATAATACTTTTAACCTCTGATTGTTTGGAGAGTTACCTAGTTGTGACTTTTGTATTAGTCTAAAATTTTAAGTTAAGACTAAGTCATCAACATAGCAGACTAGTATTTGAAGTGAAAAATACATGCCAGTAATCAAAATTAGGATACCATAAAATTTTATGAGGATTAGGAATTCTAGGTTCAAGTCATTCGAATGGACTGAACTAGAGTTCTTTATCTTATTCTCATAATTCTGATAAGCTATTCCTATCCATGTGAATGGTTAGATTTGCTTTTCAGTAGTGTTCTTAAGTACCTATCACAAGTATCAACCTAATGAAGATAGGTATAGAATTTTAAAATTCTCCCACTCAATTAAGGTAGTGTGAAACTTTATCAAAGAACTTTCAAAGGTATCAAAAAACTTTTACTTACAACAGTAAAATTGAAATGGAACATACAATCAAGATCAAGAATTTATATTGATAATAGCTGACTCATTATATTACTTCCATGTTTAAAGAAGATATGTGTTACATAGGGAATTGTGGAATAGACTCCACCCCTAAGAATATACATATAGGGTACTATGGATAACCTCCACCCCTAAGTATATAGAGATTATGATACACACCTAAAGGTTGTAAAGATCATGATTCTCTAAGTGTGATAGAGTTTATGTGGAGTTGAATACTATCCAAAGTTCATTAGATATAAAAGATCGTTGAACTGCATAGTTTTCTTAACTTTTCTCCACCCCTATCAGATCAAAAGATCTTTTTATTAAACAAATTCTTAATAATTGTATTAGAATTAACAATTATTAATAAACATAGAAATAGTTTCTAGTATTTATTTAATATAACTCTATGAAGAGTTGTAAATATTATAGAATTTGCATCAATAATAAAAACACTCACACATACAAACATATAAATATAATGTGGTAATTGTTGATGAAAATAAAATAAATGAAGCTCATTCTCATAAATTGCAATGGTGGAATTCGAAAATAAACTTTATTAATAATAATAATAAAAAAAAATGTATTGCAACAATATGAGAGAAACATGGATAAATATCCCTAACTAAAATTTGAAATCCAAATTGTCTTTAAACTAAAACAATCAATTCAAAAAATAAATTGAAGAGCTTAATCTTCATCTGGACGATTTCACCCTTGGTCCAGCTTTCCGTTCCAACTCAATTGAGTTCAAGTAGCTTGGCCTATAAGAAGAAGAAAACAAATAAACAAAGTTAGTCCAGAATCATAAATCTAATTGGATAATAATTCACTAAAACTCTTAAAGTTTATAAACAGAAATACCTTGTTTCTTTGCAAGAAGTTTAGGACATTGGGGTTTCCAATGACCTTTTTCATTACAGTAGAAACACTTTCCCTTAAGTGTAGCATCACCAGAAGGAACAACCTTTTTATTCTTCATGGCTTTTGTTCGCTTCTTGGTGTTCTTCCACTTCTTCTTCGATTTGGGCTTTGAAGCAGAGGCAACATTTGCTTCAGGTTTATTCATCCCATTACCATTCCTAGGATTATGAGGTTTACTCCCTTTCGTCTTGGGTCCTCCAATCAAATTTTCATAAGTTTGAAGGTCATTGACTAATTCATGAAAGTCAATTTCCTTCTTATTCATGACATAATTTGATGTGTATCGTAGAAATGTTTGAGTCAGGCTATTCAAGATAAGACTTACTTGAGTAGCACTGTCCATTTCAGCACCATGATCCTGGACTTCTTGGAAATAACTTGACATTAGAAGAACATGGTCACACACGTTTTGATGAGGTTCCATCCGTGCATTAATGTACTTCTTAGTCACGTCAAAGCGTGACTGAAGTGATGCCTTACCGAATAGCTCATTTAACTTCGTCATAACTTCAGCAGCCTTCTCGGTTTTAGAAAACTGAGTTTTGAGGGTGTCAACCATGCTTGAAAGCATAAAGTATAGAGCTTTGTCATTTGCTTTCTGCCAACGCTCATACTTTTCTTTCACAGCTTTGGAAGCATTGTCCCCAGGCACTTCAGGTGACGACTCAGTTAAAACAAACAAAGCACTTTCTCCTATGAGAGCAATATTAATGTTCTCATTCCACTTATTAAAGTTAGATCCATTCAGCTTGTTTTCAGTCGACAATGATAATCAAGATCTAAGCCCGAATCTCCTTCTTCTTCAAGTTTGATCCTTCACAGTCTTCCAATCTATGATTGAGTTACTGCTTGCTGTGTCTGGGCACTCACTCTTTCACTAGGGTTCGAAATTTATGAAGAAGAAAAGAGAAGAGGGATTTCGGCAAGGTATAGAAAGTGGGGAAGGCTCAGTTTTTGTGAAGAGAGAAATTTCTGTCAGAGAAACTAATGAAAGCATGTGTTTTGACTGAGCTATCACTTTCTATTTATAGGCAACTACTAGGTTTAGGTTAGGAATTATTTGGCATTAAAATAATGAAAAAATCAATTTGAAACTCCACAATAAGTGGCCGGCCATGGTGTGTTAGTGGGCCCCACTTGATTTTGCAGTTTTATCAAATTTTATTTCTATTTTCTCAAAAACGCCAATTTTCCAATTCTAACCTTTTAAATGCCAAAACTAATTATTTAATAACTAAAATAGATTATTTAATAATATTGTCATTTAATTTAATTATTAATTAGACATATAAAATCCATTAATAAATAAATAAACCTAGAATCTCTTTTCTTTACAATTTCACCCCTGCTTAGTGAAAATTCACAAATTAGACATAGTCTAACTTTAGAATTATAATTGATCAATCACGAATCAATTAATGAGTCTTACAAGCAGAATGTTCTCAACTAGAATGGGGACCATGGATCTATATGCTGAGCTTCCAGTAAGTGAACCAAATTTACCAAGTAAATTCCTACTTATTAATTCTTTGTTGAATCCACTCTTAGAACTTAGAATTGCACTCTCAGACTTATATAGAGCATATTATATGTTCCACGATATAAATATGCTATCTCATTTAACCATTGTTATAATCTTATTGTGATTTAAAGATCCTCTATATAGACGATCTACATCGAGATGGGATTTCTTTACCGTTCTCACCCCTCAATGTATTTTGCCCCTTAAAACACTTAGCTACCTGTAAATGGTGTTTAGTGATCTAATAATTAGTCAGTTAAACAAGAGCTCATCCATTTACTTCTATTTGCTAAGCTCGAAGGGAATCATCACTTCACTTCTATACACTAGTAGAAGCTATAGATTCCATATTTATGTTCAGCACTCCCACTCATTCATACTATCATGTTCCCAAAATATACGTATCACCCTGACCAAAAAGTAGGCTTAACTAATAAATCAAAGAACATGAATAACACTCCTGAGTTGAGCCTAAGCATATTAGGATTTAGATTCTTTTAATCTTAAGATCAACTACTAATATTGACTTGGAAAGATATATATATAACGGTAAGTTTGTAATATCTTAACTTAGTTGCAATATCGGTCCAGTCCAATGTATACTCCATACATTCGAAACTAGCATACTTTACTAATATCCTTGAAAGAACATAACACTTACTCCAAGTGTAAGTATACATCATCGCTGATTATCACATTAGTGTAAATCCAATAATACTAATGAAACAGGGACTAAGACTTTTGATTCATATGATCACAATCGCATTCCACTGTGTTGACTATATTGTAATTATGAATAAACATATGATCTGGATTTAACTGATTTTGTGTGTGTGAATGTAATAAAAATATTAAACCATTAGCATGTAAAGTTCATGCAAACATCTATCACTTCAAATTTCTTGTGTTGATAACTAATCAGATTGTAAAGAGTTTTATTTAGGGCATAAAACCCAACAGAGATTTCATTTAATAATTAATTGAGCAATTTGCGGCGAAACCCCCTTGTGTTTTGATTTTTATACACTTAACCCCCTTATCTTTATTTTTGGTGGCAAAACCCCTTTATGTTTTAATTTTTATACACTTAACCCCCTTATCTTTTTTTTTTTGTGGCAAAACCCCTTTATGTTTTAATTTTTATACACTTAACCCCCTTATTTTTTTTTGCTGGAAAAACCCCCTTATGTTTATTTTTCTTTGTAAATTTGACACGCCAGTTAAATATTACCGTTAAATATCAACTGGATGACCACTGTATACACCTTTGTATAAGTAACGGTAAAACCTCGAAGTCGATACAGTAGTAATCCGGTTAGTATTTAACGGTAATATTTAACTAAAACTTTAAATTTGCAAAGAAAAGTAAACTGAAGGGTTTTGCCACCAAAACAAAAGATATAGGGGTTAAGTGTATAAAAATTAAAACATAAGGGAGTTTTGCCACCAAAAAAAAAGATAAGGGGGTTAAGTGTATAAAAATTAAAACATAAGGGAGTTTTGCCACCAAAAATAAAGATAAGGGGGTTAAGTGTATAAAAATCAAAACATAAGGGGGTTTCGCCGCAAATTACTCTAATTAATTTACGTTGTTGAATTAAAAAATATGGCATTTTCTAAAGAAAAGGATAAAGAGTTGAGAAAAATGGTAAAATTGTAAATGGTAGGCCCACATCCTAATGCCCGGCCACTTAAGGTCTTTTTACAATTTAATTATCAATTTTTAATGTCAAATAATTTAAACCTAAACCTAATAAGATCCCTATAAATATATAGTAATAGACTCAAAACTGACAGCTGGTTTTCACTAGCCTTTCAGGCAAACTTGAGTCTTCTCTCTCACTATCTCTCCCTCTCTAATTTTCGAATCCTTCTCCTTTCTCTTCTTCTTCAAATTTTGTCCCTTATAGTGATAGAGTACATGCCCATGCATAGCAAGTTAGTATTCAATCATAGTGTGTAAGATTGTAAAGAACCCAACACCTAAAGGAGAATCAGGCTCAGATCTTGATAATACTCTGCGACAGAAAGTTTAGAAGTGTTAGAGATCTAAGTAGAAGGAGTCATTTAATTCCACTGCAACCAATGTAAGGTTTCTTGAACTTTATATGTTTTTGAATTCCTTGGTTTTAAAAATTAATATTTAGGATGTTAAACAACATACATGGTAGTAAATCTAGATCTTGGTAAAATAATTCCCAACAAGTGGTATTAGATCCATGGTAATGATTAACATTCATGAAATATGGATTTAAAACAATGATTGTGTTGATTTGGATGTGTTCATGTTGCTTTATGAACATATTTGATGATTTTATGAAAATCACAATTTACGATGAAAATATTTTGAGTTTCGTCCTGAAAGTATTTTTTTTTTGGAAAGTAGATGAAAAATTTATAAGATTAGGCTTTTTACAAAACTTAATTTAGATTTTTATGAATTAGTTATGATTTTTTGAGTTTGGATGAAAATATCAAAAATTTGGCGCGCGCGGGGATGGCCTAGTGGTCACTCGGTCATGACCGAGATTCAGATAGGGACTTGTCTGAGCTTTCTCGGACAAGGCTTATTAGAACCTCAGTCACACCAAGAATTCTTGGTCACACGAGGCTGCTTGCAGCCCTTTTGCCACGCTCATTTACGCACAAACACGCGCGTAGGGCGTTGCACACCCCTGTGTGCAATCTTCAATTTCTGATATTTTTTTATTAAAAAATCATTTTTCAGTGAAACAAATTCATATTTTGGTAAAGTTTTGTGTAAAATACAATTTTTCAAATAAAAATCTAATTATCAGAATAAAATTAATTTTTAATAATTTTTTAATTAATTAAAATTTATTTTAGATATTAGTAGCTTTTGAATTTAAAAATTTATTTTTCTGAACAAACTATTAAATTTCTGATTATTTTTTGTTTTTTTTATTTATATTAATTATAAGATCAGATATTACTTCTTTTATTATTAAAATTTGAAAAAAAAATCTTATTTTGATATTAATATATTAATAAAACTTAAAAATAATCTTAGCTAGAATTTTAAATTTGCTAACCATATCGAATTTTCAAAATTTGTTATTTTTGAAATATATTTTATTAAATTAAATTGTAAGATTAGAAAAATATTAGTTTTGACATTTAATGTTATTGGATATTTTTTTTAATCAAAAATTTATATATTTTTTTAAAAATAACATGAAAATTTTGAAAAGTTATTAATTTTTGTTTGAATAGAAATATTAGGAATTGGTAACCATAAAATTTTCTGTTAACGCAGATTTTCGTTAACAAAAATTTGAGCCAAACAATGATAATTTCACACAGAAAAAGTGAAAGCAATAAAGTAAGAGATATAAACACAAGGGATTTTTTTACGTGGTTTTACAGTTAAAATTCTGCATTGTCCACAAGTCAATCTTATTACATTTCTGATAGTTTTTCAGGGCCTGCCCTTTTTTGATCCAACCTGCCACTATTTATAATCACATAGTAGGCAGTTAACTTACAAAGTTTATCGTAATTTTTACAACGATCATCCCCTGAAATCATGGGATCTGATTACAGATCATGTTAAGCAAATACAGTTTTTATTTCAATTTCACAAAACTGTGAATATCCCACTTTTACTGGGTCAAAATGAACATGTATCAAATATATTGTAGGCCATATCGTCGCTGGGAATAGAGTAGAGGTAATCTTGATAGCGAGTTGGAGCTCTTCATATGTCTTTCTAAGGTGGATAATTCTTTTACTTTAAATCTGACAACTGCAGTTTCTGGTGGCGAGAAGATCTTTTTCGCGTGCTTGGCTTCCTACAGCGAGGTGGACGCCTCGCTAGCTCTCGCTTTGGTTCACCTATCTGTTATACTTAGTTTGTATATCGTACATTATTCGCTAAGTGTCTCCATTGTCATTATATCTCCTCCATGTAACGGGGTTAGTGCCTCATCTTGTACACCTGAAGTTACATGGTTTCTCATCGAGGCACAAGACAACAGTTTGTATATTTTTATCTCGCATTAGACGATTCAGTCAGTCGAGTTGTAAACATACTCTGTTAATTATGCTTTTAATGAGTTATTCCATTTCAAGTGCAATTATGATTCTGTGTATGAGTTCTTATTCTTCCAAGCTTGACACGTGTCTTCCTTTGATGTGATAGCTGAATTTCAGGTATAACAATTGCTCCTAAAAAGTTCTATTTTAATAAAAATTTCTTCTTAATGATTACAAAGGGTATTTTCGTCATGATCCCTTTCGAAAAGATGCATGTCCTCTGATTTTTGTCGTTGTGCAGTTTCGAGGTACATCAGCATTAAATGACAATCTTTTCCACTTCTACTTTGAATTATGTCCGTGGGATCAAACATTTTCCTGATCCAACGAAGCCGATATCATGAGTATAAAGTAAGAAAAAGGAACCACCTTTGCATCATTTCCTCCATTTTAGAAAGTTTGAGAAATTCTTAAGCTTCTTCGCTAAGAGTCACCATCGAGTTTTCCTGATGATTTGCATACCATCCGTGTCCTGGACATTTTTTCTACGAGTTTCCTCTGACTTCATCTTCTCAAAGCGATCCTTACTACATTTGAAGATTTGCAGACCGAGCAACCGTTCATTGCCCCAAGCCCTAACTTCAAACATTAAATTGCTTTCTTCCTTTACATGCTTGTTACATTGTGTTTAATTGCTGCTTAATTTCTTTGTATCGTTGCCATCTCATTTGGTTTTGGTAGTTTTTAGGCTTAAACTGTACTTAGGTCGATACTAGGGTTCAGGCAATACTTAGGTTTTTTCAAATCTCCTACTCATAACCTTCAAGTTTGATAAAATTCTCTCCAAGGATTGAGACTGCTTTTTGCTTGATGCTATGTCCCATTCTGGTTCAAGAATTTATCGTCTAGAAGATTTAGAACTTGAGTTTCCTACAAAATCAGCCATCTCGTATAAATCCAACCCTTCAAAACCCACTTCCAAATTAGAATTGAACAATGCTAGTGTTAGGGAACATGTAGTGAAAACCCTCTAAGAAGAGAATGCTAGTCGCTATCAGCATTTCTTGCAAGAAATCTCCGAAGGCAAATGCTGATTCTTGCGAGATACGGCCTGGCCAGAACCTCCCAGTGTGTCCTTTATTCCTTTGACAAAGCCTTTGTTTTTACCCAAAGTCACGATTGCTTTTGAACCAAATGACTTGGACTTTTAAATAATGCCTCTGAAGCCACGTACATCAAAGACTCCCCTGGACCCTAGAGTCACCTTTGAAGCTGAGCTAATAGAATCAAAGGTGCGATCTATCTCAGGCTACACAGGTGATATATTAAAGAACTATGGAATTGAACTTGGGCGATCATGCCAAGTTAGGTTAGTGCGAGAGGGTGAGTTCAGTTGTTTCCCCTCTGCGCGCTTTTCAAGCTGTACCCCAAGGGACTGTGGTGAGACTAGTACTAGTGGCTCGACTGGCATGGGTGCCTGGAGCCTTGAGCATATTAATGCAGGGGCCATACTTTCTCTTCAAGACTACTTCAAGGATTACATAAAAAACCTTGGGGCTGCCCCATTCCAGTTGAATCCTATCACTTACAGAATACTCACTCGTTTGAAGGTCTTGTAGACGATTCTGAACTAGGAGTGCCCTACACCAGTAGAAATCGAGTATCTCTATTCGGTTATGGCCGTTCCAGCGAGGAAGAATGCTGCAGGGGGCTTCTATTATATTGGTTCTCATTCTAGCAAGCCTAAAATTATTGTGGACCTTCCAAACAAAGTGTCTTTCAAAGAAGACTTCTTTTGGACATCTGGTCTTTCCCCAATCAGCACAACCACCTTTCGCAGAATTCGTAAGTGATTGTTTTCCTCATGCTCAGTTAAATTAATCCTTGTTTCGCAGTTTTCTGACCAATGTTTTGTTTGCTTTTTTTGTAGCCCTCTCGACGAGACCCATCCCTACCCCCGAGATGGTTAGTCAGCACAAGCGCCTGATGACTCTTCCCCTTGGCCTTAGGTCACGCGACTTCTTTTTGAACAAGGCCAATTTATGATTGGTGGGCCTTCTTACTAACAAGGAGTATACTTGCGATTATAAGTTTCCCAAGTATTCCTCTTGATAGTAGGTTTCCGTTCCATAGGAGGATAAGGCATGGGATCACGTGGCTCGAGTGCAGTATCTTCAAAACATTGCCCCTCAGGAAGTCGGTGAAGGAGCGTCCCGAGGTAATCAATGTGGCTCGTCTCACACAGTACTTAGGGCTGAACGTAACACATTAATCACCTTTCGAGACACCAGCCTTAATTTTTATGTTTGGGATTCTTTTCTCATAGACCTAGTCGGTCATAAGTTTGACAGCTAATACCCTAGATTCCACGTCTAGATTAACTGCCACGAGTCATATTATGGTATAGCTGAGCAATATGGCACTATAATAGATAGGGCAAGTCATATAGACGTGAGCTAGGATTTAAAACAAATCGAGCCCTTTGATATATTCAAGTTTACAGACTGTAGGGATTTTAGTGAATATTATGGTCCTTCTACCCCTTCTTCTAGTGATACCTCGCTTTCTAGTGACTTCGGTAAATCCCTTAGGTGGAAATTTGTACTCCCCCCTTCCTTTTTTTTATCTACCTTTTTAATAATTGTAACACTTTATTTTGTTTTGCAGACATGGGAGGTTTTAAAGATATCTTGCATCAGAAAGGGAAGAAGAGGGGAACTAACCCAGGGGTCCCCACAAATGCCGAGGTGGTACCTCCTAAAAGGTAAAGGAAAACCTCTACCCACAAAAAGAAGTCACTGTCTGAGCCTATTGACCTCGAGGTCTCTACTACCGAGACTCAAGAACAGGTTCCTCCTCCAGTCGCTCCACACACCAACGCTCCTCCTCTTGAGACAGCTCATGCTTCTACCTCCTAGAGCCAGGCCATTGAGACCTTGTCGGCCGTAGTGGGGGAGGCTAGATATGAATTCGCCCAGGTGTACAGGATTGCTTGCTGGCATAAACTTAAGGCTCTCCTTCCCCCTGATTGGGATCTAATCAATCTTGGGAGTCCAAAAGAGATGCTTTTGAGGAACTTATACTACAACCTCATGGTAAGTTGGTCGTATTATTATAATTATTATTACTTTTTCTCTTTATTCTTATATTCATTTGTTTGTAATTCTCCAGGCTTCTTTCCTCTCATTTGCTTCCAATCGACGACTCTCGGAGCGACTCAAATACCTGGAGGGCGAGGTCCAAGAATTACTATCCCAATGCAGGGTTGTGATTAAGCAACAGGACGACGCCCAGTAGAAAATCACCCGCCTCAAACAAGAAGCCGAGAAGTCAAAGAAAGATCTTGAAGAAGTTGAGCAGACCATCAAGGCCCAAGCTGATGAATTTGAGAAGAAACTCGCTGAGAAGGAGGTCGAAACCATAGAAAGATGCAACAAGGTTGGCCTTTGTACTGTATATCGAGCCTGGATGACAAATCCCAACATGGACACAAGCTTCTTGGAGGAGAAGGAAGAGGAAGCTATGGCTTTCTGCGAGAAGTCTTGTAAGGAGGAGGAAGAGGCTGAGGCAGAGGAAGATGAAGAAAAATCCATCCAAGTCTCCCACCATGTACACTTGGTTTTTATTTATCTTCCCTTTTTTTTCGAAAATGGCCATTTGACCGAGACAATGGTTTGCCCCTAGTGGCACTTTTTTTTTGTAAAGACAAATTTGCGAAGTTGGATTGCCAGCTTTGCTTTCTGATGCCTCATACTTCAACATGTGGGTGTTTGCTTGTGTTTTATTCACAATTTAATTAATCACATGCATAAATTTTATTAGAGGTTTCCATTGCTTGTATTTCTCTCTGATGTTAAGTAGTTAATAACCTACTTTACGCGTGAGTAGCTTATCTTTTGCCCTACCCTCAATTTGCGAGCAGTCATTGATATCGCCTCGTGATCATCAGAATTGATCTTATTCCTAGCAAACTCAAATATATTTTTAATGACCTTGTCACTTTGTATATATCTTTATTGCTTACATGAGTAGTTAGATATTTTACCCACGTGTTAGGTTTAAGTACTTTTTCCAGACACTTTGATGTGTCGTTTAATACTTTCCTTTAGCGCGAGCCGTTAGCATTCAACTTTATGCACGAGTTATGAGTTATATGTTCTTTATAACTTTTTATTTTCCTTTCTCGTCATATAGGTTTTAAATCAAATATTATAGTTGTTTGATCCCTTTCTCATCAGAAAGGTTTGATCAGGGAGTTATAACGATTCGACCCCTCTCTCGTCAAAAAGGCTTGCTCAGGGAGTTATAATAGTTCGACCCCTCTTTCGTCAAAAAGGTTTGGTCAAGGACCTTTTAAAAATTTTTCAATTTTTTTTTTCTTTTTGAATTGATGGGTTTGCATTGTATTATGTATTTCTAGATTAATTCCAGTTGATCATACATATATGCCCCTCAAGTAATTTTAAAGGGTTATGCTTTATAATTACTTGTTGAAAGAAATGATTATTTTATTCACAACTGAAGTTCAAAGATTTACAATCACTACTCTCATAAGGACTTCCCCAGTTCAATTGTTTATTTTGTCAATCTTCTTGAAGCATCTAGTTTTTATAGAATGGATTTTGATGTTTATGGTAAATCCCTAACATATTTCCACAATTGTTTCAATATCCAGGGTCAATCACTGTCATATCCCGGGGTTCTAGGTGAACTAATCCTCGTTTTAGTTTTTGTCTATAATTGCTACTAGTTGACAACAAACTTTCCCCGTAGCAGCTTGATACGACAACCATAGAGAGCCGATATTTACTTACTTCACAATACTTTTATGTAATTGCTTTACCGGATTAATTGCCCCTTGTCTTCTTATGACCCATGTTAGGAATATTATACTAGGATCTCGATTTACTAACAAGTATGTTGTTTAACATCCTAAATATGAATTCTCTAAAACAATGAAAATAAACACATAAGGGTTTAAGAAAACCTTACATTGGTTGCAACGTAATATAATGACTTCTTCCGTTCAAGATCTCTAGTCCTTGATTCCTTTCTTTAGCAGAGCATTATCAAGATCTGAACCTGGATCTCTTTCTCTTTTCGGGTTTGGTTACCACCGTCATACTCACTATGATTGAGTACTTGATTTGCTATGTGTGGGCATGGCACTCATTCACTATGGGTTCGAATAGGTGACGAACAATGGATGAGGTTTTAAAATGACTAAGGAAGGAACTCTCTCATCTAGGTTTGGTTGAATAGTCAAGTTGACAAAAGTTGGATGAGTGAGAGTATCATGTTCCTTTTATAGTGTTTCAACTAGGCTTAGGGTTGAATTATATGGATTAAAAAATAATAAAATATTGGGCAAAAGACCAACTATGGCCGTACATGATCGTGGACCTCTTTCTACTTTGATTTTTTCCACTTTATTTTAACCACTTATTCTTCTTTTCAATAATACAATATTTTCCAATTCGATCAAATAATGCTAAAACTATTTATTTACTAATTATAATTAATTACTAAATAAAATTGTCATTTATGCAATTTAATAATTAGACCATACAAAGTCTCTTAATTAACAAATTGACCCCAAAATGTCTTTTCTTCATGCTATCCCAATTTTTGCACTTTGACGTGGCATCACATGATGGTGACTTGTGGAATCGACTCCGAGTATCTGTTCGGAAGATATTGTCTGAATAGGATACCTCATATGCATGCTCGAGGCAAAGCAATCAGCAATCCGCACAGAGCGACCAACACTTAGCGAATTCAGCTTTCGCATCGTGAGTCATCAAAGAAATCCCTATAACTTAGGGATCAGATTGCAGAGATATGGAAAGTTGTCTAAATCCCACGATGAGTGTATTCTTCATTTATTATGAAATCTTTCTGCTTAAATCAATTGTAATGAGAGGGAAATACTTCCCCTCCAAGCTCATAGCCCAATAAATAGTGATTCATGGTCACTAGGCAAAGGGTCGAAAGATTTTACGTGAGAGATATTATCTAAGAATTCATATTCAGAGATATTGTTGTAAGAGCTATAAGAAAAGACTTTTCTCCTTATTCTTGAGTTAATACAAATAACGAGGATTAGGCTATTACTGAACTGCTCGGGATTGTACCTCTCTAAAATTCATGTGTCTTTATATTGCTTTATTATATTTCAATCGTTATAAACTACTTGTCACTTCTTAAATTAGACTCACCGTCGTTTGCTAAAAGCAGGGTCGAAATTTTGGTGCTTGTATTGAGAGCACAATCAAGAATCGCTCTTCATTCTAAATCTAATGGTACAAACTCGTAGGGGTATGGTTAATCCGGCAAATCCACATGCGGTGGATCCTGCATTGCAGAACCCAAGAAACACAAGGGTTCTGCCAGCTATTAATCCTGAATAGCCATCGAACGCAGGTCATGGTCTGACGACTACTGTGGATGAAATCGTGCATGGTGTGCAAGAGACTGGTAATACCAGTTTACCACCTACCCAGGACATTCATAACAGAGTCGTTATGCCTGCCACCAACGTTCGAACGACCATTGGAGATAAACTGAGATCCAAAATCTCCGCGGTGCTCTTGGACTCATGCAAGGTCATGCCAACACCCTACATCATGATCAGGAGGAACTTTGTGCTGCGGTAAATCTTGCGTTCGAGGAACAAAGATGCATATTTTCCAAATGGAGGGACAAAGAGATGGAAGCGTTAAGGGCTCATCATGCAGAGATTGACAATCGTAATCGACAAGCTACTGTGCTGATCCGAAAAGCCTACCAAAATTTCGGGCTGCAACCCCCGAATGTCATCCCCCTGGGTGAAACAGATGAATATCCAGCAATGAATACTTCCCAGACTATAAATGGTCAGCCGCCAAATCTCTGATCACAGGTTCAGCCTGTGGGCAAAGCAGTAGGTGGGCAGACCTTGTCTAGTAATTCATCAGGGGAAGTCATACCCGAAGGTTCCAACCAGGCCAACGGTGCCATTTCACCTGTCAAACAAGTCAATCAGTCACTGAGACAGCAGGGTGTTTTTGTATTCGAAAGGTTGGGGACGACTCATGACCTCAGAAACGATCTGAACACAAGAAGAGGAGTAGACGATCAACTTGGCATGACGATCGTACAGCCCATAACTCGTGCTGTAATTCCCGCTCAGAGAGATACTAACGTGACTCAAATTGGGCAAAATGCCGAACAGGTTTGTCAAGCTGTGCAAGAACAGCTAGACGAACTAAGGAGTATGTTCCAAAGCATGGCCGGGCAGAGAAAAAATGATCTTGAGTTTGACCGAGCACGTGGAACCCCTTTCTCTCCCCTGATCAATCTCCTGGTGTGGCCCCACAAGTTCAAAATGCAAACTTGGAAAATATACACTAGAAGAGAAGATCCTCTTTCCCACCTCAAGTATTTCTAGATGCAAATGGATCTGTAGGGGGTACGAGGTGACGTATGTTGCATAATTTTTCCTGCCACCCTCTCTGAAGCCGCCTAGCAATGGTATTTCAAGCTGGCCCCTACAAAGTTCAACTCATGGACAGCCTTCTCCTCGAAGTTCCATGCACAATTCTCCTCCTCTCGCAAACTTCCGTTGTATTTAGGAGACCTGGTCGAGGTCAAGCAAAGACCAGGCGAGCCTCTCCGAGCATACATCAGCAGATTAATGACGGAGGCGACCAAGGTTTTACGGGTAACTAAAGATGGAAAGTTGTTCGCGATACTGAGGCCATTGAAGTCCTCGGTGAACTTTGGAAGGACATAAGGAAGAACGGCCTGCTAGACTCAATGAGCGATTTTCTCGACCGTGCTGAAGGTTTAATTAAACTCGAATTAGCAATTCAACGAGCAAAAGGTGAACAAAAGCTTGGCAAGACAAAAGCTCCTTCCACTAGAACGTTCGCCCAACTCCCTCATTACCCAAAAAATTCGAGCTGAAATGGTAAACGTACCAACAACAACAAGCAAGGGAATGGGAAGAAGGGAAAGTTCACCAGCAAAATTGAGCAGGCTCCCCAGGAGAATCAAGAAAAGTACACTGCATTTACCATCTTGACTGAAGATATAAAAAGTGTTTACATGGCCACTCAGTCGCTAGCCCCGTATAAGAAGCCCGGGCCCATGAAGAAAGATGTCAGCAAGAGAGACATGCAAAGTTTTTTCGATTTCATGGAGACTACAACCATGACACCAACAAATGCAATAATTTGAAGCGAGAAATTTAATTCCTTATAAGGAAAAACAACCCGCAGTTACAGAAGTATGTCAAAACTTATCAAAATTAGAGTAATGACAATAACCAACACTTGCTACGTCCACCGATAAACAGAAATCATTAAGTCATCATTGGAGGCCCGTACATAGCTGGAGATTCGGGCAAAGCTCAGGAGAGGTATGCCAGAACAGCACAACACGAGCAAGAAGAAGTGATCCTGGCCGTAGAAGAAAGGAAGCCTAAAATCCCACAGGAAGGAGGGCCTACTATCACCTTCAACAATGAAGACGCTGTCAAAATCAGGTTTCCACACAACGACCCGTTGGTTGTGGAGGTCCAGATAGCTAACAAAATGGTGGCCAAAAAAATGATTGATAATGGAGCCTCTTCCAATATCTTGTTCAAAACTGCCTATGAAAAGATGGGACTCCAGCTCAAGGATCTAACCCTATGTCTCCTGCCTGTCTATGGTTTCTCCTGCCAAGGAGTCGCACCTCTAGGACAAATTCGGTTACCCCTCACTGTTGGGCAAGCTCCGACGAGCATGACTATCATGGCACAATTCCTGGTATTAGATGTCCCTTCATCCTTTAACGTAATGCTAGGTCGTCCAGCCTTGTATGACTTAAAGGTTGTCACATCAATATTCCACTCGTGCCTGAAGTTTCCAACAAAGAATGGGGTAGGGTGTCTGAGAGGAAACCAACAGACTGCTCGGGAATGTTATAACCTTGCAATGGCCATGGCTATGAAGGAAGTATCCTTCAGCCAGAGCACAGACAAGGGAAAAAACATTTCCAAGTAGGGAGCTTCCCAAGAGGGGGATATAGATGTGGATCCTCGACTTGGGGGCCCAAGCAATAATGTTGGACCAGTAGAAGAATTAGAAGAGATCGAGATCGATCCAGATATCCCGGCCAGAAAGCTAAAGATCGTAAAAGGTTTGTTGCTTGAAGTAAAATCAGAATTGATAAAATTTCTTAGAGCAAACTTCGACGTCTTTGCCTGGTCACATGAGGATATGGACGGAATTGATCCTTCTATCATTTCGCACATTCTAAATATTGATCCCAACTTCCGACCAGTTTAACAAAAGCGAAGGCTATTGGACAAAGAGCGAGCACTAGCCCTAAAAGAAGAAGTAGAAAAGCTACGCAACAACAATTTCATAATTGAAGCTTTCTACTTAGCTTGGGTTGCAAATCCCGTCTGGGGACCCAAGCTGAACAAAAAATGGCAAGTGTGTATTGATTTCATAGACCTCAACAAAGCATGACCCAAAGACTGTTTTCTACTTCCAAGAATCGATCAGCTTGTGGATGCAACAGCAAGGCATGAAATATTAAGCTTCATGGGTGCTTATTCAGGGTACAATCAAATCAAATGCATCCACCAGACCAAGAACATAAGTTTTCGAACAGATATGGGTCTATATTGCTACAAAGTAATGTCATTTGGTCTAAAAAATGCTGGAGCAACATACCAAAGATTGGTAAACAAAATGTTTAAAGACCAGATCGGGCGAAATATGGAAGTGTATGTAGATGACATGCTCGTCAAATCCAGGAAGGCTGGGGGCACATAGACGATCTGGACGAATGCTTCAAAGTTCTCAGGAAGTACAACATGAAACCAAATCCTTTAAAGTGTTCCTTTCGAGTCAGCTCCGGCAAGTTTCTGGGTTTCATTGTAAATGCCCGAGGAATTGAAGCCAATCCAAAGAAGATTCAACCCCTCCTGGATATGAAGTTGCCAACTAAAACCAAGGAAGTGCAAAGTTTGACTGGTTAGATCGCCGCACTCAGCAAATTTGTTTCAAAATCAACAGACAAGTGTGTCCCATGCTTAACCTCCTGCGAGGAAACAAGCAATTCAAGTGGACAAAGGAGTGTGAAAAAGCATTCCAAGAGCTAAAAGCACAACTCGCAAAACCTCCCATACTCTCAAAACCTCTGGACGGAGAAGAACTTGGAATATACTTAGCTGTCACGTAGCATGTTGTGAGTGCCGTGCTGATCAGAGAAGAAAACAACATACAACACCCAATTTATTACATCAGTAAAAGACTCATTGAGGCCAAAGGTTGGTATCGATTTATAGAAAGTTAAGGCCCTATTTTCAAGCTCATCCTGTTCGGGTGTACACTAACGAACCATTATGCCAAATATTACGAAAGCCAAACGCCTCTGGACGGCTACCCAAGTGGGCAGTGGAGTTGGGTCGATACAAAATTTCTTTCCAACCCCAAACAGTAAACAAAGGCCATGCCTTAGCAAACTTTGTGGTAGAATGCACAGGAAAAGAAGAACAAGTAATGTAAGTGATAGGAAAACTTGGTTCCTATCTAGTTCCTCGAAGAGCCTAGCATTATGGCATGGAAAAGATCGAAATGATTGATACTTCCCCGAACTGGATGACAGCGATAGCCGCTACCTCAACACTGGGGAACTCCTAGATAATCAAAATGAAGCTCGAAAGATGAGAAGGAAGGCTACACGGTATATCATAGTAGAGGGAATTATGTACAGAAGAGGATTCTCTATGTCGTTGCTCAGATGTGTTACTCAAGAAGAAGCTGCACGACTCCTATCTGAGGTGCACGATGGATTTTGTGGAAATCAGGCCGCCAGGCAGAGTTTATCAAAGAAAATTCTAAGGCAAGATTATTTCTGGCCAACGATGATTGAAGATTCAAAGGACTATGTTAAGAAATGTGACAAATGCTAGAGATTTTCGAAGATACCTCGAGCTCCGCCCAACAAGTTAACTCAGATGCAAAGTTCATGGCCCTTTGCCATTTGGGGAATTGACCTGATCGGACAGTTACCCAAAGGCAAAGGAGAAGTACAGTATGCAGTGGTAGCGGTTGATTACTTCACTAAGTGGACAGATGCTGAACCACTTGCAACTATTACATCAAAGAAAGTTCAAGACTTTATTGTGAAGAACATAATCTACCGGTTCAGATTGCCGTACAAAATAGTTTCGGATAATGGCAAAGAGTTTGACAGCCAATCTTTCACTGATTTTTGTGCGAACCATGGCACATCAAAAGTTTCTCCGCAATGGCACATCCTCAAGCGAATGGTCAAGTTGAAGCAGTGAACAAGACCTTGAAGGATACACTGAAGAAAAGACTCAAAGATGCCAAAGGAAATTTGCTAGAAGAACTTCCTGAAGTTCTATGGTCATATCGAACAACTGAGAAAACGGCAACCGGACAGACTCCATTTGCCATGGCATATGGATATGAAGCTATGCTGCCCGTAGAACTCGAGCCACCATCTCACTGGAGATTGACGTATAACAAAGATACCAATCACGTACTACTTGCCGAATCACTTGATGAAATCGAAGAGAAGTGAACCACAACAAACTTAAAGTTGATAGCCCCTCAACAAAAAGTAGTTCGGTATTTCAATAAACAAGTGAAGGATCAAAAATTCTTTGTGGGAGATATTGTCCTAAGAAGGGTATTTCTAAAGTCTAAAGACAGTACGGTAGGTGTACTCGAACCTAACTGGGAAGGACCATATCAAGTGGTCGAAGTCCTCGAATCCGGAGCATACAAATTAGGTAAGTATGATGAAAAAATGCAACTTGTTCTAGTACCACAGTATTGGAATGGGGAACATTTAAGAAAATACTACCAATAAAGTACCAGGTCAGATGACCATTCTAAGTACAGAAAGAACATTTACTTTTAAGTGAATGGCCTGCTGACAAACTACGCTCAAAGGTTTCGACGAAAAAGAAAAAGTACTCAAGTCGGATGACTGCCATTTAAAGTACAATTTCTAATTTCTGCAATTTGTTTTATTTCATGTTAAGCTAAAAGATCAGATTAGATCAAATAGCTCTGATGTAAGTTACTATGGTAACAAATACATTTTTGATCAATAAATGAATAAAGATCTCGATTTCAAAATTCATATTGAGTCGAAATTACTAACATGTTGTTAATTTACCATCCAGTGCGTACAAAAGGTTAGTCGAACCAAAAATTTCGAACAGATAAAAAAGTATACTTGTAAAAAACAAGTAACCAAGAGTCATAAGTCTGCTAGGTCACTTGGGGGAACCTATACCTGTACAAAGCATTTGGTAAAGATAAAACAACCACAATTGGACGATGACTATAAACATAGAATGAAATTCATTAAAGATAACAAAAGCACGTAATACCGAGATTAAAAGCTTCTCGGTCAGTCTGTTGTTTGTAAAATGAAAAATAATTCCAAGTTTAAAGACCGCTTGGCCGGTCATGATGTCTTAAAACAAGGCCTTATGGCTGAATAACATATATAAAAAAGAAGGATAAAAAGAGAAATAGTCAAATAGCTGGAGTCCCAGGCTCTCGATTCGGGTCTTCTTGGCCGGTAGGAGTTGAAGGATCTATTGTCTGAGCGGAAGGAACATCAAAATTCTGGTCAGAGGTAGAAGCGGTCGACTCAGGTTCACCATAAGCCACTTGGGAAGCGCACTACTCGAGATACATGTCTTTGGCTTCACCAAAGTAATCGAAATTTGCCTGAGGGTTAGCCTTCCAAAAATCATAAAAGAGCTCGAGACCGGCTGTCTCTAAGGCAGGAACATTCTCTTCCAGCCTCGCCACCTCAGTTGTAAGCTCCTCCTCCTTAGACTTCATCTCCTCTTCCAGCCGACGGAAGACAGCTCGAAGGGTCGTCCTTTCATCTTGAAGGCTATTCACTTCTGGAGATAAGGTGCCGATGGTCTCTTCAAGTCGGTCAGAAGCCTCGAGATCCTTAGTCAAATTGGTTATTATCTTCTGAGCGGCAAAAAGCTTATTTGTTGACTTCACCCAACTCTAGTCGGATAGCTCCGAGCTCCACCCTGGCGTCATCAGCATCCTTCTTGGCTAAGTCCACCTCCGCCCTCATGGTATTGGACAAAGCCGCGTTCCGGGAAGCAACAGACTTAGCTCGGGAGTATGTGTAAGCCAACTTAAGACCAACCTACACAGAGAAAAAACTTTAAGGTCTAAACCAAATAAAGAAGAATTAAAGGAAACTATCAACAAAGGCTTACCCTGGTAAATTCCTTCAAGACTCCTCCCATCAGCAACTCCAGGGAAACTCGTTATGAGCACCGGCCAGCTGCTCACTTAACTTAGGAACCAACCGGTTCATGTAATGGGCGAGCATCTCTCTGCCTTTCTTGGCCTCTGGAAGCACCGGTAAAGGTGGAGTAGGAGCCCGCACCTGCTCAGATCCGCTCTTGTCCAACTCGGATCTGCCATTTGATTGCTCAGGCCTGTCCGATCTGTTGGAAATTATTTTACCAGGATCTTAGATCTATTCACAAGTATGTTGATTAACACCCTAAATATGAACTTTCTAAAACGATGAAATGAACACATATAAAGTTTAGTAAACCTTACATTGGGTGCAGCGGAATAATATGACTCATTCCGTTCAGATATCTAGCCCTTGGTTCCTTTCTGTAGCAGAGCATTATCAATGTCTGAACCTGGATCTCTTTCACTGATTCTTTAGTGCTGAAACTCCTTCTTGCTAAAAGTCTTTCTTCACGATCTTCCTCACTATGATTGAGGTATCACTTGCTGTGTGTGGGAACTACTCTAATCACTAAGTATTTCGAAATTAAAGGAAGAAGAAAGAGAGGGAGTGGTCGGCCAAAGATAGGGAGAGAGAGAGAGGCTCAGTTTTTCTGAATGAAAAGTCAGAAGAAAAGTGTATAATGAAAATATCTATTTATAGCATTCCACTAGGGTTAGGTTTGAATTATTTGGCATTAAAATAATGAAAATATCAAAGGGAAAACCCTACAAAAGTGGCCGGCCATACAATGTGGATTTGGGCCTCACTTTTTGCAATTTTGCAGTTTTACCTTTTCTACATCTGATTTTCTCAAAAACGCCAATTTTCAAATTCAACCATTTAAATGCCAATTCTAACTATTTAATAACTATAAATAATTATTAAATAATATTGTCATTTATCATATTTATTAATAGAACCATACAAAGTATCATAATTAACAAATATACCCCTAATAACTCTTTCTTTACAATTTCGCCCCTTACTTAGTGAAAAATTCACAAATAGACATAGTCTAAATTGAAAAATTATAATTGATTAATCAAAACCAATTATATGAGTCTTACAAGCAATATTATCTCAACTAGTGGGGGGACCATGGGTCTATATAACTGAGCTTCCAATAAGTAGATCAAGAATTTATTACTAAAATTCACTAACTTATTAATTCTTCGTTGAATCCACGCATAGAACTTAGAATTGCACTCTCAGTATATGTTACACCATATAGACACATCATTAGTTATCCATTGTTATAATCCTAATTTGATCAATGATCCTCCATATGAATGATCTACACTGTAAAGGGATTAGATTACCGTTACACTCTACAATGTATTTAATCGTTAAAATACTTAACCCCGTATAAATGATATTTCAACTTATGTGAAATGAGATCTCCACCATTTATTTTCTTTAGGTCAAGCTCAAAGGAGATCATCCTTTACTTACTATTCGCCAGATAGAAGCTATAGATTCCATGTTTATGTTAGCGCTCCCACTCAATTGCACTACTGTATTCCCAAAATGTACGTATCAACCTGACCCAAAAGTAGGCTTAACTAACAAATCAAAGAACACGAATAGCCTCTCGAGATCGAGCCTAATCATAACAGGATTAAGATCATTTGATCTAGGATCAACTAGGCGATATTGACTTGAATAGATATTACGGTAAGTTTAATAAATCTAACTCAAAGTTCAATATCGGTCCCTTCCGATGCATACTACATGCATTCAACCTGAGCTTTACTTTAACCAATGCTCTGGAAAGAACATAGCATTTCTCCAAATGCAAGTAAACTCTGTTGTAGATTATCATATCAGTAAAACCCTGTGTCTGATAAATCTAGGAAACTTTATTCACATAGTCATGTTTACTTTCCAATGTGTTGACAGCACAACAAAACAGGATCAAGTATGTGAAAAGGGTTTCAGATGAATTTATTGTTGGGTTTTATGCCCTAAATAAAACTCATTTCAATATAATCAGATTTACTTATTAATATAGATCAGAAATAACATTTAATGTTGCATGGTTCACATGATTTATTTCATGATTATATGTACATAATGTATAGATTCATCTGAAACCCTTTTCACAGAACTCAATTTCGATTTTATTTGAATTAGTTATGAATTTTTGAATATTTGAAAAAATCGGGGTTGTGCTGAAATTTTCCTGCGATCGCAAATCTGTCCGTACAGTTCACAATTTTTTTTGTTTTTCTTCGATTTTTCATGCTTTTTCATGGAATTAACTTCCGATTTTTGGTATAGTTTTGTATTTATACTATTACTATTCCTAATTCAATTCTAATTATCTTTTTGAATTAATTTAATATTTTTTAAATTTAATTCAAGATATTAGTGTAATTTGAATTTGAGTAGAATTAGTATCTATCTTCTTGCTTAAAAATCTATCTTATTTTAAAATTTGATCATATCTTATCTTATTTTAAATTTTAAAATAAGATATTTATAATCATGTAATTTTTAAATGATATAAGATATTTTGCTAATTTTTTTTAAATTTTGTTATTTTATTTATTTAAATTACATTTAAAATTTGAAAAAGATATTTATTTATCTTTTCTAATTTTTTATTTAATTTTTATTTATAAAATAACATTTAAAATTTAAAAGTAGTTAGCAAATTTTTGAAATGATATTTAGGTTGGTTGAAACCTAATTTTTCAAAAATTGTAGGTTTAATTTTAAATTTAAATTTTTTTAAAAAAATTTCGAATTTTTCAAATTTTTTTTAAATTTTCGATTTTTTTTTATTATTTAATTAATTATTTTCGAAATTAAATATTTAATTTAAAATTAAATAAATCCTACATCCAACTATCCAGCTAACCTTGTTGCAGGAGTATGTGTTTTAGCTTGTGTGTAAGTTTTCAAAACCTATTATTACTTGATTGCAAATAGCCATGGTTACTTTTTGCCATATCTAATGATCTGATGGCTCCCTTGGTCAAGTTAATAATTTGTAACATGTATATTTACAATCTTCTTTCATCTGTGTATGACCTAGCAACATGATAGGACCCATCCAAAGTGTGCCTGTGTGAGCCTATGTGTTTAATTTGATTATAGATGCATATAGGTTGTTGTTGCTAAAATAAATTATCATAGTTCTTGATAAAATTTATTTAGGCCCATTTAGTTTTTGGGCCTATTCAATTAATAACAGTTGTTCTTATTAAGGTTAAATTCCTCTCTTTTGGGCCTTGTGTGAGAGTTGGGAGCCATAGAAGTGGGTACGACATACCGAACTCAAAGACCCCCTCACATGAACCACCCTAATTGTGAAGGCCCATTTGCCTGATTTGAATGACTGTACTAGGTTAATTAAACTAGTTTAACCTAATAAAATTGATTAGCAACATAATTAATTTCATTTATTTTGAAATAAATTTAAGAAAATTATAGTTTAAAGAATTTTTTATTCTAAGCTAAACTATATGTATTTTCTTGTCTTTTTTTAAATATAGAATTATAACCATCTAGATTCTTTCTGGAGCTTAATTTAAATTTTTCATTAAATATTCCTATTTAAGTTGATATTTAGTTATCTACAACTAACCAACTTAAATCTGATTAGCAAATCTAAATTTTAGGTATTGGTTATTAAAATTCTTTAGATATTTTTTAAGTTAATATCTTTTCGAATATTAACTTAAAATGGAATATTTTCAAATTAAGTGGTTACAACTTAATTTTTGATATTTAATTAAATTTAAATTTGAAAAATATTTAGGTTCTAGATTTTTTCTAATACAACCTAAATTAGATATTTTTTCAAATTTTGTGGAAAAGATACTTAGTCAAATAAGATATTTTCTAGATAGTTATTTCTAGACTACTTATTATTTCTAATATTACAATAGGAAAATATTATAAATTGTGAAATTAATTATTTAAATAATTAATTTTGGTACAATTTATTTTAAGTATATTTTTCCTAGTATTAAACTAGAGACTAATAATTAAGCCTTCTCTACACTTAATTATTTATTTCTTGAATTTAATACATTTAATTAATTTGAAAATTAAATATCTAAGTTGATTTTCATCATGATACTTAAATATTTCTTTTTCATGACATTTAATTAAATAGAAAATTATTTTTAGTTGAAATTTATTTTTTCAACTAAATTTAAATAATTTTCAAAATATTTTTTTTTCTTTATTTTATTAATCAATTTTCGAAATTGCATTTCTTAAATGCTAGAATTTTGAATTTTATCTTGAAAAATAGATTAAGTTGTAAATTAATTATTTATTTTAATTAATTCTTGGATCAACTTAAATCAATGATTTTTTCATTTATTGATTAATTTAAAATAAATTGAATTAAAGTATATTATTAGAAATTGAATTAATTAGTCAAAGGAAAATCTAGAAAGATGATATTTTTGCTTGAAGTATTTTTCTAGTGTATTTAATTAAATAAAAAATTAATATTTAAGTTGATTTTCATCATCATACTTAAATATTTGAAATTTTTCTTATATATTTAATTAAATAGGAAAATTATATTTTTTGTTGTAAATTAATTTTATTAATTAATTTTGGGCCAACATAAAATTAGAATAATTTATCCAGGATTAATTTTTTTATTTTAACATGCATTTTTCGAAAATTGTATTCTTAAATACTTTAATTTTTCGAAATGCAATATATATTTATAGAAAATTAAATTTGAGTTGTAAATTAATTTATATTAATTTTGTAACAACTTAAATTGAATATTTTTCTAAATATTTATTGGAAATTATTACTAAGATGGAAATAATTCATGTTATTTTTATATCCATCTAAGTAAAATTTATAAATATTAAATTAAAATTTATATTTAGAATTTTTCATTCTAAATTGGAAATTTTAAATAAATATATATTTAAAATAAATAAATTAAATAAAGAAAATCAAAGAAAATACCACTCACTTTAAATAATGAGCTTGATTATTATTAAGATATTCGATCTCCATTGTTAATCTTACAAAAGTTAAATGTTTTCAATATAACCTCGAGACGCTAGACTTCGTCCCCCTATGGATGGTTATTCGTTGAACGCATTTAACACCGTAAGATTTCATTTGATAAGTGTTTTGTAAGTTTTCGTCTCTATTAGACTCTCCCCTACGGTGACTACTTAGAGATAAACTTATGAAACATGAAACAATGGTAGAGGCTCATAAAATGAGAATAACCTTGACTCTCGCCTACCGGGACAACGTTGGATTCTTATTTTGATCGAATAAAAGGTTGCTAGAATGGTTTCTATTTTAGATGAGCTGACAACTCTATTCAATAAATGATGCTTTGACTCTCGCCTACCGGACACCGTATCGCCTTGTTGAAAACCTTGGAAATTATTTAGGATTGTATGTTTTACTATTTTCACTAGTCATTCCTACTTGCTATATGTTTATAATTTCTGAATTGTGTATGAATTTATATTGAACCATGTTATTTTCTGTTATTTATTTTTTTTTTGTTTTTTGATAAATCAACAAGTTTATTATTGATCCACAATACTTTTGTACAAACATTTACAAAGAAAAGAGCATCTTTATGTTAAAGACCTCTTGATCAATCTCTATCTTTTTACAATGAATGAAACCAATTTCTATCTTTTGGGCCAATTTTCTTTGGCCAAAACAATTCTATTCGAATCTTCATTGTTGGTCTAACATGTTTGTTTTTCTAATGAGATAAATCCCTAATGGATTTTCACCATTAAACATACATAATAGTGTAAGATCTCGAAAGATAAATATTGTATATGCAACATCTAGCTGTTCATTAATTGATGACACCTTAGACTAGTATTTTTACAATATGAAACAAGAAGATTACATAAATAAGATTACTTTGTCTTTCGCTAATCGAAGCATCGTTGGATTCTTATTTATAAACGAATTATCCTAATTCCTCTTAGCTTATTCATTTCGAATTAGCTTTAAAAACATATCATTGGATGAATGGTCTATAAATCATTTCATGTCATTATATTTTCTCTTAAGAAATTAAATGACGCATATGATTATAATCCCAAAATTCTATTCCCAATTGATATAAATCCTCAATCTTAGAAATCTCCTACTTGTATGGGCAAATCTGCCTTAGAGTTTGTATTAGTAGTGCTGGTCCAAGATAGAATTACTCATAATATTTGGTATAAATTTAAGTCTTTGACTTTAATTTTAGATTCCAAATAGAAATTTTCTTATATTTCTAATTCCAGAATACAATACAGTTACACTTTCTCAAGTGTTTAATATCCATCTTCTATTAATGGATTAAAACTGTATGGAATATGAGTTAGGTATTCTGTGACCAGGATCCACTTGAAGTATTCTAAGAACTCTTTGATGTAACTAAACCTATCTCATCAAAAGACACTACCATTTTTTTTAATCTATGGCATTTGTATCTTGTTCATAGTGGATTTGACAAGATCAATCTCTGCAAAGAGTTAATATGCCTATATCCACTGAAAGTAGTTCATCTCATTCGTAGATGGATGTACGTTCAGGGGTGGATATGAGTTTTTCGTTGTATTCTTAAAACGATAACTCTAGATTATACCTTTTAGCAAAGAAATTTGAAATATTTGAAAAATTTCATTAATTTCTAGCAATGGTTAAAACCATTAAGGTAAGTGGTTAAAGATCTTGCGAACTGATAGGGGTGGAGAAATAGTTAGTAGATATGCAGTTCAAAGATCATTAAATTGATTTTTGAATTATATCCAAACTTACCTCCCCAGAAATTTCGAGTTGCATATTGATGATTACTTACTAGTCGTTGCCTAAATCCTTCTATGGTAATACAATTTTAGAATGATGTAATGGTTGGGTACTTAATGTAAATCATTACTAGATTCATGGATGACCTAATCAAAATCTTAAGAAAAGCTAGAACTGTTAACCATGGTTTCTTAGCTATTCTAAGTGATTAGGGGTGGACCATCCCATTGTCAATAGATAAGAAAGTGTTTGTTCAAACAAATATTACTTTTCTAAGAAAATGACTAAGTCTAAAAAACAAGTAGCAAATAAAGGAGATATTTAATCCTTGATTCCAAAAGTGTTCTATCATCTTATATAACATATGATGATCCCACTGCCTCTGTTGTCTTGTCACAACCGAAGAGATCAATACCATTTAGTTTTCTTAGACATAATTCACGGTACCTTGTCGTAGTGGGAGAGTTTCTAGGAACTCACCTTCTTATGACTTGGGAGACATTAGTGATTAAAATCCATTGTGAGTTTAAACAAGTAATGGATTGTCAAGATAAGAAACTAAGAAGAAAGCCAAAAGAACTATGGTTTAATCCATTCACATGGAATAACCTAAAGTTTTCTATTACAAGGACATAAAAGGAAATTTTCGTCTATAAGCCTATTCTATGGACTTAACAAAACTTCCTGTTCCTAGTATTATAGGTTTGAGTTTATCTAAACCTATGGCTTGTGGTATACCTGATAATTACTTACTCTAATGCAAGCAACTTACTTTAGTACGATGCTGAAGCATTTTCTTTCTAATGGCAATCTATAGAAGCTTCACAACTTCTTAGGTATAGATTTTATTTATCTAAGGAAAAGTCTTAACTATTCCAGAAAAGATAAAGCCATGAAAGAATTTCTTATATCAACAGTGAGAGGTCTTAGATATGCTTTTGTATGCCTTAGACCAGACACCTGCTGTTGAGTGGGAGTAATGAGTAGGTATTAGATTAATCCAGGAGAAGAACATTGGAAGACAATCAAGTAAATCCTAAGATTAAAAAGAGGAACTATATGTTAGTCTATAAGAGTGTGTTTAAAACTCTTAGACTACACCACATCAGATTTCGAAATTTGCCTATGTGCTAGTAAATATTTCTGATAAGATGGTGGTTACTCTGGGGGTGGAATAGTGATTTTGGAGAAGCGTAAAAACCTATCTGAAGTCTCTAGGTCTACCAGAGAGGGACTGAATGTTAAGGTTGCAGGAAAGGTACCTATTCAGTCTAAGGAAAGTTCTATACATTTTTGGCATCATTCCAAATTGCCTGAAACTACTAGTGTTAATTTCCTGATTAACCAAAAGTAGTTGCCAAATATATAGAATCTAGTATCCCAAGAGAGTAGACATATAGAGAGGAATTTCACATTATCAATGATTTTGTGATTAAGGAAGAGTAATAGTGGAGAAAAGGTTGTGGTTAATTCAACCTTTCAGATCCTATTACGAGGAGTTTACTACTACTACACTTGATTTGTATATCAAGGTGTTGAGATTATTTGAAACGCACTTTTTGTTTTATATTAGTGCAAGTGGGAGTTTGTTGGGTTTTATGCCCTAAATAAAACTCATTTCAATATAATCAGATTTACTTATTAATATAGATCAGAAATAACATTTAAAGTTGCATGGTTCACATGATTTATTTCATGATTATATGTACATAATGAATAGATTCATCTGAAACCCTTTTCACATACTTGATCCTGTTTATTGTGCCGTCAACACATTGGAAAGTAAACATGACTATGTGAATAAAGTTTCCTAGATTTATCAGACATAGGGTTTTACTGATATGATAATCTACAACAGAGTTTACTTGCATTTGAAGAAGTGCTATGTTCTTTCCAGAGCATTAGTTAAAGTAAAGCTCAGGTTGGATGCATGCAGTATGCATCGGAAGGGACCGATATTGAACTTTGACTTAGATTTAATTAAACTTACCGTAAAATCTATTCAAGTCAATATCGCCTAGTTGATCCTAGATCAAATGATCTTAATCCTGTTATGATTAGGTTCAATCTTGAAAGGCTATTCGTGTTCCTTGAATTGTTAGTTAAGCCTACTTTTAGGTCAGGGTGATACGTACTTTTTGGGAACACGGTAGTGCAATTGAGTGGGAGCGCTAGTATAAACATGGAATCTATAGCTTCTATCTGGCGAATAGTAAGCAAAGGATGATCTCCTTCGAGCTTGACCAAACGAAAATAAATGGTGGAGATCTCATTTCACATAAGCTGAAATATCATTTATACGGGGTCAAGTGTTTTAAGGAATAAATACATTGTAGGGTGTAACGGTAATTTAATCCCTTTACTGTGTAGATCATTCATATAGAGGATCATTGATCACATTAGGATTATAACAATGGATAACTAATGATGTGTCTATATGGTGGAACATATAGAGCATTCTATATACTAAGAGTGCAATTCTAAGTTCTATGCGTGGATTCAACGAAGAATTAATAAGTTAGTGAATTTTAGTGCTAAATTCTTGATCTACTTATTGGAAGCTCGGTTATATAGACCCATGGTCCCCCCACTAGTTGAGATAATATTGCTTGTAAGACTCTTATAATTGGTTTTGATTAATCAATTATAATTCTCAAATTAGACTATGTCTATTTGTGAAATTTTCACTAAGTAAGGGCGAAATTGTAAAGAAAGAGTTTATAGGGGCATATTTGTTAATTATGATACTTTGTATGGTTCAATTAATAAATATGATAAATGACAATATTATTTAATAATTATTTATAGTTATTAAATAGTTAGAATTGGCTTTTAAATGGTTGAATTAGAAAATTGGCATTTTTGAGAAAAACAGATACAAAAGGTGTTAAAATTGCAAAATTGCAAAAAGTTAGGCCCAATCCATTAAAGGTATGGCCGGCCACCTATGTAGGTATTTTAAGTTGATTTTTTCATTATTTTAATGCCATATAATTCAAATCTAACCCTAGTGGAATGCTATAAATAGATAGTGAAGGCTTCAGAAAAATAAGACTTTTTCCTGACACTTTCTGAATCAGAAAAACTGAGCCTTCTCTCTCCCTATCTGGCTGACCACTCCCTCTCTTCTTCTTCAATATTTCGAAATCCTTAGTGATTAGAGTAGTGCCACACACATCAAGCAATACATCAATCATAGTGAGGAAGATCGTGAAGAAAGACATTCAGCAAAGGAGTTTCAGCATCAAAGATTCAGAGAAAGAGATCCAGGTTAAGATATTGATAATGCTCTGCTAGAGAAAGGAATCAAGGGCTAGATATCTGAACGGAAGGAGTCATTTAATTCCGCTGCACCCAATGTAAGGTTACCTAAACTTTATATGTGTTTAATTTATCGTTTTAGAAAGTTCTTATTTAGGATGTTAATAAACATACTTGTGAGTAGATCTAAGATCCTGGTAAAATAATTTCCAACATTTATACATTATGTACATATAATCATGAAATAAATCATGTGAACCATGCAACATTAAATGTTATTTCTGATCTATATTAATAAGTAAATCTGATTATATTAAAATGAGTTTTATTTAGGGCATAAAACCCAACAAACTCCCACTTGCACTAATATAAAACAAAAAGTGTGTTTCAAATAATCTCAATACCTTGATTTACAAATCAAGTGTAGTAGTAGTAAACTCCTCGTAATAGGATCTGAAAGGTTGAATTAAACACAACCTTTTCTCCACCATTACTCTTCCTTAATCACAAAATCATTGATAATGTGAAATTCCTCTCTATATGTCTACTCTTTTCAGATACTGGATTCTATATATTTGGCAACTACTTTTGGTTAATCAGGAAATTAACACTAGTAGTTTACGCAATTTGGAATGGTGCCAAAAATGTATAGAACTTTCCTTAGACTGAATAAGTACCTTTCCTGCAACTTTAACATTCAGTCCCTATCTGGTAGACCTAGAGACTTTAGATAGGTTTTTACACTTCTCCAAAATCACTATTCCACCCCCAGAGTAATCACCATCTTATCAGAAAGATTTTCTAGCACAAAGGCAAATTTCAAAATCTGATGTGGTGTAGTCTAAGAGTTTTAAATACACCCTTATAGACTAACATATAGTTCCTCTTCTTTATCTTAAGATTTACTTGATTGTCTTCCAATGTTCTTCTCCTGGATTAATCTGATACCTACTCATTACTCCCACTCAACTGCAGGTGTCTGGTCTAAGGCATACTAAAGCATATCTGAGACCTCTCACTGTTGATTTAAGAAATTCTTTCATGGCTTTATCCTTTCTTGAATAGTTGAGACTTTTCTTTAGATAAATAAAATCTATGCATAGAAGTCGAGAAGCTTCTATAGATTGTCATTGAAAGAAAATGCTTCAGCATCTTACTAAAGTAAGTTGCTTGCATTAGAGTAAGTAATTACCAGGTATACCATAAGCCATAGGTTTATATAAACTCAAATCTATAATACTAGGAACAGGAAGTTTTGTTAAGTCCATTGAATAGACTTATCAACAAAATTTCCTTTTATGTCCTTGTAATAGAAAAAATTTAGGTTACTCCATGTGAATGGATTAAACCATAGTTCTATTGCCTTTTCTTCTTAGTTTCTTATCTTGACAATCCATTACTTGTTTAAACTCATAATGGATTTTAATCACTAGTGTCTTCCAAGTCATAAGAAGGTGAGTTCCTAGAAACTCTCCCACTACAACAAGGTACCGTGAATTATGTCTAAGAAAACTAAATGGTATTGACCTCTTTGGTTGTGACAAGACAACAGAGGCAGTGGGATCATCATATGTCAAATAAGATGATAAAACACTTTTGGAATCAAGAAATAAATATCTCCTTTATTTGCTACTTTTCAGACTTAGTCATTTTCTTAGAAAAATAGTATTTGTTTGAACAAACACTTTCTTATCTATTGACTATGGGATGGTCCACCCTTAATCACTTAGAATAGCTAACAAACCATGGTTAACAGTGATAGCTTTTCTTAAGATTTTGATTAGGTCATCCATGAATCTAGTAATGATTTACATTAAATATACAACCATTACATCATTCGGAAATTGTATTACCATAGAAGGAATTAGGCAACGAATAGTAACTAATCATCAATATGCAAATCAAAATTTCTAGGGAGGTAAGTTTGGATATAATTCAAAAATCAATTTAATGATCTTTGAATTGCATATCTACTAACTATTTCTCCACCCCTATCATTTCGCAAGATCTTTAACCACTTACCTTAACGGTTTTTTACCATTGTTAGAAATTAATGAAATTTTCAAACATTTCAAATTTCTTTGCATAAGGTATAATCTAGAGTTACGTTTTTAGAATACAACGAAAAATTCATATCCACCCCTGAATGTACATCCATCTGCGAATGAGATGAACTACTTTCAGTGGATATAGGCATATTAACTCTTTGCAGAGATTGATCTTGTCAAAACCACTATGAACAAGATACAAATGCCATAGATTAATAAAAAATGTGATTGTGTCGTTTTGATGACTTAGGTTTAGTTACATCAAAGAGTACTTAGAATAGTGCAAGTGGATCCTGGTCACAGAATAGTAAACTCATATTCCATACAGTTTGAAACCAATGATAGGAAATGGTTATTAAACACTTGTAAAAGTGTAACTGTATTGTATTCTGGAATTAGAAATATAAGAAAATTTCTGTTTCGAATCTAAAATTAAAGTCAAAGACTTAAATTTATACCAAATATAATGAGTAATTCTTTCTTGGACCACCACTACTAATATAACTCTAAGTCTGATTTGCCCATACAAGTAGGAGATTTCTAAGATTGAGGATTTATATCAATTGGGAATAGAATTTCGGGATTATAATCATATGCGTCATTTAATTTCTTAAGAGAAAATATAGAATGACATGATATGATATATAGACAATTCATCCACTGATATGTTATTGAGCTAATTCGAAATGAATAAGCCAAGAGGAATTAGGATAATTTTGTTTATAAATAAGAATCCAACGATGCTTCGATTAGCGAGAGTCAAAGTAATCTTATTTATACAATGTTCTTGTTTCATATTGCAAAAATACTAGTCTAAGGTGTCATCAATTGATGAACAGCTAGATGTTGCATATACAATATTTATCTTTCGAGATCTAACACTATTATGTATGTCTAATGGTGAAAATCCATTAGGGATTTATCTTATTAGATAAACAAACCAAGTTTGACCAACAATGAAGATTCAAAATTAAACTACAACTTAATAACAGACAATAACATGGTTCAATATAAATTCATACACAATTCAGAAATTATTAAACATATAGCAAGTAGGAATGACAAGTGAAAATACTAAAACATACAATCCTAAATAATTTCCAAGGTTTTCAACAAACTGATATCAGTGTCCCGTTTAGGCGAGAGTCAAAGCTACCATCCATTGAATAGAGTTTTCAGCTCATCTAAAATGTTAAACATTCTAGCAACCTTTTATTCGATCAACATTGGAATTCAGCGTTGTCCCGTTTAGGCGAGAGTCAAGGCAATTCTATCTTATGAGCTTCCACCATTGTTTCATAATTTACAAGTCAAATATGGTCGCCACCATTAGGGTGATCCATACCATATAAAACACTTACAAACTACTTATCTTTCGAGATTAAACGGTGCGAAATTGCTAATGAACGTTCCTCCATTAGGGAGGATTACTCACTAAAACAAACGCGATGTAAAACCAACAATGGCGATCGAATATCTTAATAATAAAGCTCATTATTTTAAGAGAGTTGTATTTTCTTTGATTCTCATTATTTAATCTATTTATTTTAAATATATTTATTTAATTAAAATTTCTAATTTAGAATGAAAAATTCTAAATATAAATTTTAATTTAATATTTATAAATTTTACTTAGATGGATATGAAAATAACATGAATTTCTTCCATCTTAGTAATAATTTCTAATAAATATTTAGAAAAATATTCAATTTAAGTTGTTAAAAAATTAATTTAAATTAATTTACAACTCAAATTTAATTTTCTATAAATATATATTGCATTTCGAAAAATTGAAGTATTTAATAATACAATTTTCGAAATTGCTTGTTAAAATAAAAATAAATCCTGGAAAAATAATTCTAATTTAATGTTGGCCCAAAATTAATTAATAAAATTAATTTAAAATAAAAAATATAATTTTCCTATTTAATTAAATATATAAGAAAAATTTCAAATATTTAAGTATGATGATGAAAATCAACTTTTATATTAATTTTCTATTTAATTAAATACACTACAAAAATACTTCAAGCAAAAACAGATAATATCTATCTAGATTTTCATGGACGAATTAATTCATTTTCTAATTAAATATATTTTACTTCATTTATTTTAATTAATCATTAAATGAAAATATCATTGATTTAAGTTGGTCCAAAATTAAAATAAATAATTTAGAACTTTAATCTATTTTTCAAATAAAATTTGAAATTCTATCATTTAAGAAAAGCAATTCTGAAATTTGATTATTTTGAAAATTATTTAAATTTAGTTGAAAAAATAAATTTCAACTAAAAATAATTTTCTATTTAATTAAGTGTCATGAAAAAGAAATATTTAAGTATCATGATGAAAATCAACTTAGATATTTAATTTTCAAATTAATTAAATGTATTAAATTCAAGAAATAAATAATTAAGTGTAGAGAAGGCTTAATTATTAATCACTAGTTTAATACTAAGAAAAATATACTTAAAATAAATTGTACCAAAATTAATTATATAAAAAATTAATTTCACAATGTATAATATTTTCCTATTTAATATTAGAAATAATAAGTAGTCTAGAAATAACTATCTAGAAAATATCTTATTTGACTAAGTATCTTTTCCACAAAATTTGAAAAAATATCTAATTTAAGTTGTATTAAAAAAAATAGAACTTAAATATTTTTAAATTTAAATTTAATTAAATATCAAAAATTAAGTTGTAACCACTTAATTTGAAAATATTCCATTTTAAGTTAATATTCGAAAAGATATCAACTTAAAAAAATATCTGAAGAATCTTAATAACCAATTTCTAAAATTCCTCAACTTAATTTTAAAATTTTAAATTCAAAAGATATTCAAATTTAAGCTCATTAGTTATAGATAACTAAATATCAACTTAAATAGGAATATTTAATGAAAAATTTAAATTAAGCTTCAGAAAGAATCTAGATGGTTATAATTCTATATTTAATTAAATACAAGAAAATACATATAGTTTAGCTTAGAATAAAATTCTTTAAACTATGATTTTCTTAAATTAATTTCAAAATAAATGAAATTAATTATGTTGCTAATCAATTTTATTAGGTTAAACTAGTTTAATTAACCTAGTACAGTTATTCAAATCAGACAAATGGGCCTTCACAATTGGGGTGGTTCATGTGAGGGGGTGTTGGGTTCAGTATGTCGTACCCACTACTATGGCTCCCAACTCTCACACAAGGCCCAAAAGAGAAGAATTTAACCTTAAAATGAACAACTGTTATTAATTGAATAGGCCCAAAACTAAATGGGCCTAAATAAAATCTATCAAGAACTATGATATTTTATTTAGCAACAACAACCTATATGCATCTATAATAAAATTAAACACATAGGCTCATACAGACACACAATTTGGATGGGTCCTATCATGTTGCTAGGTCATACACAGATGAAAGAAGATTGTAAATATACCTGTTACAGATTATTTACTTGACCAAGGGAGCCATGAGTTAAAATCAGATCATTGGATCTGTCAACAAGTTAACCATGACTATTTGCAATCAAGCAATAATAGGTTTTAAAAAACTTACAAACAAGCTAAAACACATACTCCTGCAACAAGGTTAGCTGGATAGTTTGATGTAGGATTTATTTAATTTTAAATAAATAATTTCGAAAAAATTAATTAAATAAAAAGTTTATTTTCGAAAATTAAAAAATTTAAAAAATTTAAATATTTTCGAAATTAATAAAATAATATTGAAAATTAAACTTACAATTTTGAAAAATTAAGTTTCAAGCAACCTAAATATCATTTCAAAATTTGCTAACTACTTTTAAAAAATTTAATGTTATTTTATAAATAAAAATTAAATAAAAATTAAAAAAAGATAAATAAATATCTTTTTCAGATTTTATAATTTAATTTAATTAAATAAAATAACAAAATTAAAAAGTTAGCAAAATATCTTACATCTATTTAAAATTACATGATTATAGTTATCTTATTTTAAATTTAAATAAGGTCAAATTATTTAAAAAAAATAATTTAAAAAATTTAATATCTGACCTTAAATTTAAAAATAAGATAAGATATAATCAAATTTAAAAATAAGATTAATAATTAAGCAAAAAAAGATAGATATTTACTATTTTCAAATTCAAATTACACTAATATCATGAATTAAATTTCAAAAATATTAATTAGTTTAATTATGATAATTAGAATTGAATTAGGAATAGCAAATGTATAAATACAGAACTACACAAAAAAATGGAAATTAAATCCATGAAATAGCATGAAAAATCGAAGAAAAACGAAAAAAAATGCGAGCTGTACGGACAGTATGCATTGCATACTGTCCATGGGCGCGCAAGGGCTGGTCTGACCGTGTAACCTCGGCGCACGAGGCTGCTAGCAGCCTCTTCGCGCGCACGTGGTGCAGTGACACCATCCCGATATTTTTGAAACTTCAAAAAATCATAACTAATTCAAATTAAATCGAAATTGAGTTCTCTAAAAAAGTAAATTGCTTAATTTTTTCCATACTATCCAATAAAAATAATTCCAGAAACAGATATTCAATTATTTTTCACGAAAATTCACAAACATCAATCAATCATCAAATAACACTCAATACAACATGATACCATCCAAAACATCAAACAATCGTTTTAAAGTCCAAATTTATTGCAAGCAAATCAATTACCATGGCTCTGAGGCCAGTTGTTGGAAATTATTTTACCAGGATCTTAGATCTACTCACAAGTATGTTGATTAACACCCTAAATATGAACTTTCCAAAACGATGAAATAAACACATATAAAGTTTAGTAAACCTTACATTGGGTGCAGCGGAATAATATGACTCCTTCCGTTCAGATATCTAGCCCTTGATTCCTTTCTGTAGCAGAGCATTATCAATGTCTGAACCTGGATCTCTTTCACTGATTCTTTAGTGCTGAAACTTCTTTTTGCTGAAAGTCTTTCTTCACGATCTTCCTCACTATGATTGAGGTATCACTTGCTCTGTGTGGGCACTACTCCAATCACTAAGTATTTCGAAATTGAAGGAAGAAGAAAGAGAGGGAGTGGTCTGCCAAAGATAGGGAGAGAGAGAGGCTCAGTTTTTCTGAATGAAAAGTCAGAAGAAAAGTGTGTAAATTTCGTGAAGCCTTCACTATCTATTTATAGCATTCCACTAGGGTTACGTTAGAATTATTTGGCATTAAAATAATGAAAATATCAGAGGGAAAACCCTATAAAAGTGGTCGGCCATACAATGTGGATTTGGGCCTCACTTTTTGCAATTTTGCAGTTTTATCTTTTCTGCATCTGATTTTCTCAAAAACGCCAATTTTCAAATTCAACAATTTAAATTCAAATTCTAACTATTTAATAACTATAAATAATTATTAAATAATATTGTCATTTATCATATTTATTAATTGAACCATACAAAGTATCATAATTAACAAATATGCCCCTAATAACTCTTTCTTTACAATTTCGCCCTCACTTAGTGAAAAATTCACAAATAGACATAATCTAAATTGAGAATTATAATTGATTAATCAAAACCAATTATATGAGTCTTACAAACAATATTATCTCAACTAGTGGGGGGGACCATGGGTCTATATAACTGAGCTTCCAATAAGTAGATCAAGAATTTATTACTAAAATTCACTAACTTATTAATTCTTCGTTGAATCCACGCATAGAACTTAGAATCACACTCTCAGTATATAGAATGCTCTATATGTTCCACCATATAGACACATCATTAGTTATCCATTGTTATAATCCTAATTTGATCAATGATCCTCCATATGAATGATCTACACTGTAAAGGGATTAGATTACCGTTACACCCTACAATGTATTTAATCCTTAAAACACTTAACCCCGTATAAATGATATTTCAGCTTATGTGAAATGAGATCTCCACCATTTATTTTCGTTTGGTCAAGCTCGAAGGAGATCATCCTTTACTTACTATTCGCCAGATAGAAGCTATAGATTCCATGTTTATGTTAGCGCTCCCCCTCAATTGCACTACCGTGTTCCCAAAATGTACGTATCACCCTGACCCAAAAGTAGGCTTAACTAACAAATCAAAGAACACGAATAGCCTCTCGAGATCGAGCCTAATCATAACAGGATTAAGATAATTTGATCTAGGATCAACTAGGCGATATTGACTTGAATAGATATTAAGGTAAGTTTAATTAATCTAAGTCAAAGTTCAATATCGGTCCCCTCCGATGCATACTCCATGCATCCAACCTGAGCTTTACTTTAACCAATGCTCTTGAAAGAACATAGCATTTCTACAAATGAAAGTAAACTTTGTTGTAGATTATCATATCAGTAAAACCCTGTGTCTGATAAATCTAGGAAACTTTATTCACATAGTCATGTTTACTTTCCAATGTGTTGACAGCACAATAAATAGGATCAAGTATGTGAAAAGGGTTTCAGATCAATTTATACATTATGTACATATAATCATGAAATAAATCATGTGAACCATGCAACATTAAATGTTATTTCTAATCTATATTAATAAGTAAATATGATTATATTGAAATGAGTTTTATTTAGGGCATAAAACCCAACACGATTTTCCTCCTCGAGAATTCTTCGACTTAGAAACTTTTGGAGTGGAAGGATCCGCAATAGTTAGCTCCTTGGAAAGGTCGATAAGCTCTCCAGCTGGGTCCTTTTCCTTGGAAGGGATCGCCTCACCGCCCTTAGATTTTTTGGAAGGAGGATATGAGCTTGAGCTTCTTCCAACTCTCTTCTTTAAAGCATCGAGCATCTTCTGAGACATGTGTGCATGAAACAAAAACAGCATTGTTAGAGGAAAAAAGGAAAGAAGATGGCCTTCCCTTTTCCTTGCACGGGAGAAGATGGCCGAGCATGTGAACTTGGCTCCCTAATGCTAATTGCATGTTCAACGGGCCTGGGCTAGGCCGAAAGTTTCTTCCTCCTCTTGAGTGGAGTCACCTGCTCTTCCTCAGCCTCATCTTTAGGATTTAAGGGCTCATGAGCATACTGTTTGGCCCTTGCACCTCCCTTCAACTTAGACTTACGCTTCAGTTGAATCAGCTCATTCTCCTTATGAGGTCCCTCAGCCCGTCCAGCAACAGATTTCCTCTTCCTCCCCTTCACTGGCTTAGGAATGAAATCCTTCGGATAGAGTCCGTACTTCACAAAGGTGTCCTCGGAGGTCAACTGAATGATATTCCGGTCATCCCCCAACAATTTAGCAAGCTCTTGAGCACTATCTCTAAGAGCAAGAGTGAAGGGAGGGCGGTGATATGTGTGGATCTGCTGGAACCGAGTATGGGTGGTGCCCATGCCATCCACCATGAAGTACTCATCAACAAAACGCCTAATTTTGCTGATGGCCTTATTCCCGGTGCCCGTCAACCACTTGAATTCTGGTTGAGAGAACTAGAAGTACCCCGATCTGCCTTGCTTAGGGGTGTATTTCAAATAAAAAAACCAGCTAACTTTGTGGGGAGAAGGCATATCCCACTCCTGGGAGGCATAAAGAACGAAAAGGGTAGACAGATATTTAATGCCCTTGGGAGTAAATTGGGTTGGGTAGAGGCGGAAGAAGTCTGCCACATTCCTAAAGTACAGGTGCAAAGGCAACAATGCCCCTTGCTGGGCATGAGCACCCGACCAGGCGCACATTCCTTTTTCAGGGTTTGTGGCTCGATTATTGTGGGCGGGAATGTAACAGTCCAATTCGCCGAGGTAGGCACCCTGGTCGAGATCCCGTAGGCGCGCCTCAGTAACCTTGGACGGAGGGCTCACCCACCTGGCACCCAAGGTACCTTGCCTTCTATGAGGAACCGCGGCAGTAAGTTCCTTACTGGCGTAGTCCACGCCCTCAACCAGGACGTCGCCATCAGCATCAACTGGCTCTCCAGCCTCATTATATCCCCCATAGTTTTGGGGCGCAACCTCCTCCTCTTCCTCTACCTCGGAGGGACTGCTGGGAAGGACATCATCTTGCTCTTCAATCTCCTGGACCTCAGTGTGCCCTTCATGATCCTCCCACTCCTGGACGGCTGGATCTTGTTCTGCGCTGGGTAAGGTGGCGTGCCGGGCCACTTGAGGGTCAGATGCGTCAACCCTACGCATTGTCTTTTTAGTACGAGCCATCATTCTATGGCTGGACGAAAGATTTAAGGAAGAATGTCTGTCACTCGAAGAAGTTGGACTAAAACGAAGACGAGGATGATCCTCGTGTAAGAGTTGAAGCAGATCCTGGTCGATTTGGTGTTCGCTTCCCCAAAACTCACCTGGGTTTATCTATAAAAGACAACACACAAGATGAGAGTTTTGTTGGAATATTGAACGTTAAAACACGCAAATATGCCGACCAGGAGTACTCAACAGATTAAAGAATAAGAATATTCAACAAAAAGTCAAAACTCAGGAAGTTTGAAATTTTCATGAGTTAGGGCAAGAAAATCTCATGAAGCTTAAAATAAGCAGGATGAAAGACAGTCATTATGCAGTTTAAAAGATAAGCATTACGGACGTTGAAATCGCATGAACCGTGACAAAGGAAAATCGCAAAGTTTCTAAACTTAAGGTTTCTATATCTGTTCTATAGCGAATCGAAAGTTCATTCAGAAAGTAAATGTGCAAAGTAAACATAAAGGAAATGGAGAACTTACTCAAGGAATCAAGCATCTGGGTTCAAGTTGCATCAAGCCAAACAAACAGTTTTGATGAAAGCACTTCAGCAAGCTTGAAGCCAACAACCTCTCTTTTCGCTCTGAACTTACTTAGCAAAGAAGGTTGGTGATAATGAGTTTGTGGACAAATGCTCACTGGTATTTATAGGCAAATAACGAAAAGGGGTAATCATTTCAAAGGAAACTCAGACGCCTGGGTTCCCCCCTAAAAGCGAATATGGGAAATCAAAAGTAATCAAGTGTAGCCGTCAACCGTGGTGAGAGAAAATAGGATTTCAAAATATTAATTGTCAAAGCATTTATAAGCCGAAAATCGAAGGGACGCCCAGTCTGTTGGGTTTTGTGCCCTAAATAAAACCCATTTCATATAATCAGATTTACTTATTAATAAAGATCAGAAATAACATTTTATGTTGCATGGTTCACATGATTTATTTCATGATTATATATATAATGTATGAATTCTATTTAAGTCCAGAACATATGAATTTGTTAATGATTATAGTGTTGTCAGCACAGTGGAATATAATCATAAGTATATGTTCGAAAGTTTATTACCTGATTTTTCAGAACACTGGATTTAGACTGACATGGTATAATCAGCGATAGGTATTCTTACACCTTGGCAAAGTGTTAAGTCCTTTCCAGGACATTGGCAAAGTTTACCAGTATCAGATATATGGAGTATACATCGGAAGGGACCGATATTGAACTTTGATTAGATATATTAGAATTTACCGTAATATCTATTCAATTCAATATCACCTGTTGATCCTAGATCAAATGATCTTAATCTTGATATGATTAGGTTCAATCTCAAGAGTGTTATTCGTGTTCTTTGATTTGTTAGTTAAGCCTACTTTTGGGTCAGGGTGATACGTACATTTTGGGAACACGGTAGTACAATTGAGTGGGAGCGCTAATATAAATATGGAATCTATAGCTTCTATCTGGCGAATAGAAAGTAAAAGATGATTTCCTTCGAGCTTAACCAAACGAAAAACAATGGTGGAGTACTCATTTCACTTAGCTGAAATATCATTTATACAGGGTTAAGTGTTTTAAGGATAAAATACATTGTGGGGTGTTACGGTAATCTAATCCCTTTACAGTGTAAATTATCTATATAGAGGATCATTGATCAAATTAGGATTATAACAATGGATAACTAATGACGTATCTGTTGGAATTTATTTTACCAGGATCTTAGATCTACTCACAAGTATGTTGATTAACACCCTAAATATGAACTTTCTAAAACGATGAAACAAACACATATAAAGTTTAAGAGACCTTACATTAGGTGCAGCGAAATTAAATGACTCCTCCCGTTCAGATCTCTAACCCTTGTATCCTTTCTGTTGCAGAGTATTATAAAGATCTTAACCTTGATCTCTTTGTCTGAACCTTTGATGTTGAAACTCCTTTTGCTGAAAATCTTTCTTCACGATCTTCCTCACTATGATTGAGGTATTGCTTGCTGTGTGTGGGCACTACTCTAATCACTAAAGGGATTTCGAAATTATCAAGGAAGAAGATGGAGCGAGAGTGGCGGCCAAGGTAGAGAGAGAGGCTCAGGTTACTCTGAATGAAAAGTGTATTTTTCCTGAAGCCTTGACTACCTATTTATAGCATTCCACTAGGGTTAGGTTTGAATTATTTGGCATTAAAATAATGAAAATATCAGTTTAAATTGCCTACAAAAGTGGCTGGCCATGCTTAGTGGATTTGGGCCTCACTTTTTGCAATTTTGCAGTTTTATCCCTTTTGTATCTGATTTTCAAAAACGCCAATTTTCTAATTTCAACCATTTAAATGCCAATTCTAACTATTTAATAACTATAAATAATTATTAAATAATATTGTCATTTATCATATTTATTAATTGAACCATACAAAGTATCATAATTAACAAATATGCCCCTAATAACTCTTTCTTTACAATTTCGCCCTTAGTGAAAATTTCACAAATAGACATAGTCTAATTTGAGAATTATAATTGATTAATCAAAACCAATTACACCAGTCTTACAAACAATATTATCTCAACTAGTGTGGGGACCATGATTCTATATAACCGAGCTTCCAATAAGTAGATCAAGAATTTATCACTTAAATTCACTAACTTATTAATTCTTCGTTGAGTCCACGCATAGAACTTAGAATTGCACTCTCAGTATATAGAATGCTCTATATGTTCCACCATATAGACGCATCATTAGTTATCCATTGTTATAATCCTAATTTGATCAATGATCCTCTATATGAATGATCTACATTGTAAAGGGATTAGATTACCGTTACACCCTACTATGTATTTTATCTTTAAAACACTTGACCCCTTATAAATGATATTTCAGCTTATGTGAAATGAGTACTCCACCATTTATGTTCGTTTGGTCAAGCTCGAAGGAGATCATCCTTTGCTTACTATTCGCCAGATAGAAGCTATATATTCCATGTTTATGTTAGCGCTCCCACTCAATTGCACTACCGTTTTCCCAAAATGTACGTATCACCCTGACCTAAAAGTAGGCTTAACTAACAAATCAAAGAACACGAATAGCCTTTCAAGATTGAGCCTAATCATAACAGGATTAAGAACATTTGATCTAGGATCAACTAGACGATATTGACTTGAATAGATTTTACGGTAAGTTTAATTAAATCTAAGTCAAAGTTCAATATCGGTCCCTTCCGATGCATACTCCATGCATCCAACTTGAGCTTTACTTTAACCAATGTTCTGGAAAGAACATAGCATTTCTCGAAATGCAAGTAAACTCTTGTTGTAGATTATCATATAAGTAAAACCCTGTGTCTGATAAATCTAGGAAACTTTATTCACATAGTCATGTTTACTTTCCAAAGTGATGACAACACAATAAACAGGATCAAGTATGTGAAAAGGGTTTAAGATGAATTTATAAATCAAATAGCCAAGCAATTGATAAAGTGAACCAAAACATACACAAATGAATGAAAAATACTTCTGTTTCTTTATTGATGTTGAATAAAATAGATTACACTAAAATGGAGTTTTATTTAGGGCATAAAACCCAACAAACTCCCACTTGCACTAATATAAAACTAATCAGTACATATCAATTAATCCCAAATTCTGACGGTGCTTTTCAAAGGCTGTCACGGCCAAGACTTTGGTAAATGGATCAGCTAGGTTGTCCTCTGTGTCAACTTTCTCAACTAGTACATCCCCTCTTGCCACGTATTCTCTGATAATGTGATACTTCCTTTCAATGTGTTTACTTCTCTTGTGGCTTCGAGGTTCTTTGCTGTTTGCTATTGCTCCATTGTTATCACAAAGTAAGACCAAAGGCTTTTCCATTCCAGGAACAACACCTATACTGGTGAAGAACTTTCTTAGCCAGACAAGTTCTTTAGCAGCTTCGGCTGCAGCTATGTATTTAGCTTCCATAGTTGAGTCCGATATCGCGATTTGTTTTGCACTTCTCCTAACCACTGCTCCACCCCCAAGAGTAAACACCATCCCAGATGTAGATTTCCTGTCTTCAAGACTTGCCTGGAAATCTGAATCAGTGTAGCCTATGGGATTTAAAGCACCACCCTTGTAGACTAACACAAGATTCCTTGTACTCTTTAAGTATTTCAGAATATACTTAACTGTGTTCCAATGTTCATGTCCTGGATTAGACTGATACCTGCTCACGATTCCCACTGCATAGCATATGTCAGGTCTAGTGCATAACATTGCATACATTAGACTTCCAAGTGAAGAGGCATAGGTAATTTTCGCCATGTCCTCTATCTCTTGAGGATCAGTCGGAGACTGTTCCTTAGATAGACGAATACCATATCTAGAAGGCATGTTTTCCCCATTGGTGTTATTCATGGAGAATCTCTCTAAGGCTTTGTCTATGTAGGTTATTTGAGATAGAGCAAGAGATCTGTTCTTCCAGTTTTCGATAATCTGAATACGAAGAACATAGACTGCTTCACCCAAATCTTTCATATCGAATTGAGTGTTGAGCCATTCCTTGATGTGAGTCATTTTCTTGACATTGTTTCCAATAATCAAAATGTCATCAACATAAAGGACCAGGAATACTACTATTTGGTCTTCCTTGAGTTGGTAAACACAAGGTTCATCTTCATTCTGAAGAAAGCCGTAGGTCTTGATGATTTCATCCAACCTTTTGTTCCATGAGCGAGAAGCTTGCTTAAGTCCATAGATAGACCTATTTAATTTGAAAACTTTATTTTCCTGCCCAGGAAGAACATAAACTTCTGGTTGCTCCATATAGATGGTTTCTTCAAGTACCCCATTAAGGAAGGCAGTCCTGACATCCATTTGCTAGATTTCATAGTCGAAAGCAGCAGCTATGGAGAGAAGAATTCGGATGGATTTGAGCATGGCAATAGGACTAAAAGTTTCCTGATAGTCCACGCCTTCTCTTTGGGTATAACCCTTGGCTACAAGTCTAGCTTTAAAAGTTTCAACTTTGCCTCCAGCTCCTCTTTTCTTCTTGTAAACCCAATTGCATCCTATCGGATGATAGTCGTCAGGTGCATCTACATATTCCCAGACTTTGTTCTTTTTCATGGAATCCAATTCTGAATCCATGCCGGCCGACCATCGTTTCCGTTGCGGACTAGCCATTGCCTGTTTATAGGTTAATGGATCGTCATCAATACCGTCACCTACGACCATATTGATTTCACCATCCAAGCCATAACGAGCTGGTTTTGTTGAAACCCTCCCACTACGACGAGGTGCGGTGATCTTCTGAACAGAAACTTTAGTATTAGATTTCTCAGTTGGTTCAACTGAGGGAGTGGGATTGTCCTCTTCACGTGTGGAGGAGGACGGAACATTGGAAGGACTTAAATCTGATAGCAATTCCTTTAGAACAACTTTACTTTTCAGTTTGTAGTCTTTAATATAGTTCTCTTCAAGGAAAGTAGCATTTGTAGAAACAAACACTTTGTTATCCTTGTTACTATAAAACAGTCCACCCCTAGTCTCTTTATAATTTCCGACAAACATGCATACTTCGGTATGTGATTCAAGTTTGCCTTCTTTCTTTCTTAAGACATGAGCAGGGCACCCCCAAATTCTGTAGTGGCGTAAACTAGGTATACGACCATTCCAAAGTTCGACGGGTGTCTTAGGGAATGCTTTAGATGGAACAACATTTAAAATGTCATTTGCCATCTGAATAGCATATCCCCAGAAGGACGTAGACAGAGTTGAATAACTCAGCATAGACCTAACCATTTCCTAAAGAGTGCGATTTCTTCTTTCTGCAACTCCATTTTGTTGTGGAGTGCTTGGGGCAGTTTATTGGGATTCAATTCCAAGTTCAATTAAATGATCTTTGAACTGCATATCCATATATTCTCCACCCCTATCAGTTCGCAAGATCTTTAACGATTTACCTAATTGGTTTTGGGCCAAAGCCTGAAACTCCTGAAACTTTTCAAACGTTTCAGATTTCTTTTGCATTAGGTAAGGAAAACTATATCTAGAGAAATCATCAATGAAAGTGACAAAATACTCATAACCACCTCGGGCTTTGACATTCAAAGGTCCGCAGACATCGGAATGTACTAACCCTAGGGGCATTTTGGCACGCTCTCCCTTTGCAGAGAAAGAACGTTTAGTCATTTTTCCTTCTAGGCAGGACTCGCAAACTGGCAGTTCACCTAAGACGACATTTTTCAGTGGACCGTCTTTGGTTAACCTATTGAGTCTATCAAAGCCTATATGACCTAAACGTAAATGCCATAGATAAGTTTGATCATCATTATCAATCTCTTTTCTTTTGAGGTTTCTAGGTCTAGCTACATTCAAAAGTTCACTACTTAGTGAGATTTGAGTATTCGGTCTTAAAACATAAAGCCCTTGTTCCATTGTAGCAACACATATTTGAAATCCATTACGAGAAATTGTACAATTTGTACTTGAAAAAATCAATATATAAGATTGTGTTTGCAAACATGAGACACTAATCAAGTTTCTACTAAAGTTTGGAATAAATAAAACATTTTCTAAAATTTAAAATCTTTGTTGAAACTTGATGCGGGCTTTTCCTCTAGCTTTGACCGATACTAACTCGCCATTGCCAACTTTAAGCTTTAACTCTCCTGGAAGCAGATTTTCCCAAGTTTCAAGCAACTGCAGTGAAGAACATACATGGTTAGTAGACCCAGAATCAACAATCCAGACGGATTTGTCGTTCTCTAAAACACATGATTCAAAGACAAAAGCATTACCTTCGTTTGAATTGTTTAGAAGCCTGGGACATCGTTCTTCATGATGTCCCTTTTCATTACAATTCGAACAAAGAAGATTATGTCTGATAATTGTACTTGAAGAAGCAGCTTTGCTAGATCCTTCATACCTAGTCCTTTTCATCTGATTATGAATTGCAAACCCAGGGGGACCTATTGCAATCAAATTCCGTTCATGGGCTCGTAATTCTGGTTCGAGCTTGTCCATGTCGGAGGAGTTGGAATTGTTGATCATGTAAGAGATAACAAATTCATTATACTCCTGCGGAAGACTATTAAGGATGAGTTGGACCCATTGTTCTCTTGATAAATAAATTCCTAGTAGATTTGCCTTTTGGAACTTCAGATTCATCATCATCAGGTGCGAGTTGATGCAACTACCAGGATGCATTTTCACACTATAGAGTTCTTTTGCTAAGATATTAACTATTAGAGGATCGGGGTGAGGGTTATTCATAATGACACTACAACACATCAATAAAACAGAAGTAAGGTTTTGGCTCATAAATTCATACACAGTTCAGAAAATAACAAGTAATGACATATGTTATAGAAATACTAAATCTAACATAGTTTATTTTCCAAGGTCTTTCAACAAACTGATACAGTGTCCCGTTTAGGCGAGAGTCAAAGCATCATCCATTTAATAGAGTTGTCAACTCATCTAAAATGATAACCATTCTAGCAACCTTTTATTCGATCAAGATTGGAATTCAGCGTTGTCCCGTTTAGGCGAGAGTCAAGGCAATTCTATCTTATGAGCTTCCACCATTGTTTCATAATTTGCAAGTCAAGTATGGTCGCCACCATTAGGGTGATCTATACCATACAAAACACTTACAAACTACTTATCTTTCGAGATTAAACGGTGCGAAATTGCTAATGAACGTTCCTCCATTAGGAAGGATTACTCACTAAAACAAACGCGATGTAAAACCAACAATAGAGATCGAATGTCTCTTGATTAAAAGCTCATTATTTAAAAATAATATATGTATTTTGTATAATCATTTTATTCGATATTATAATAATGAAAAATTACAAACTAAAGTTGGTTTAAATTAAAAATCAACTTTAATTAATTTTCAATTATTATTTAATTCGAAAAATAAATTCGAATAAATATCGAACAAGTTCCATATTATAATAATGAAAAATTACAAATCAAAGTTGGTTTAAATAAAAAAATCAACTTTAATTAAATTTCAATTATTATTTAAATTCGAAAAATAAATTCGAATAAAATGGAACAAATTTAAAAATATCTTATTTAAGTTGTTTTAGAAGACTCTAAAAAATCAACTTAAATATCTTTCAAATCAGATTTAATTAAATTAAAATTAAGTTATAACTACTTAATTTGACGATATTCCATTTTAAGTTTATATTCGAAAAGATATTAACTTAAAAAATATCTAAATAATCTTAATAATCAATGCCTAAAATTCTTCAACTTAATTTTTGAAATTTTAAATCCAAAAGATATTCAGATTTTAGTTGGTTAGTTATAGATAACTAAATATCAACTTAAATGGGAATATTTAATGAAAAATTTAAATTAAGCTTCAGAAAGAATCTAGATGGTTATAATTCTATATTTAATTAATTACAAGAAAATACATATAGTTTAGCTTAGAATATAAAATTCTTTAAACTATGGTTTTCTTAAATTAATTTCAAAATAAATGAAATTAATTATGTTGCTAATCAATTTTATTAGGTTAAACTAGTTTAATTAACCTAGTACAGTTGTTCAAATCAGGCAAATGGGCCTTCACAATTGGGGTAGTTCATGTGAGGGGGTGCTGGGTTCAGTATGTCGTACCCACTTCTATGGCTCCCAACTCTCACACAAGGCCCAAAAGAGAGGAATTTAACCTTAAAATGAACAACTGTTATTAATTGAATAGACCCAAAAACTAAATGGGCCTAAATAAATTCTATCAAGAACTATGAAATTTTATTTAGCAACAACAACCTATATGCATCTATAATGAAATTAAACACATAGGCTCACACAGTCACACTTTGGATGGGTCCTATCATGTTGCTAGGTCATACACAGATGAAAGAAGTTTGTAAATATACCTGTTACAAATTATTTACTTGACCAAGAGAGCCATCAGATCATTAGATCTGGTTAAAAGGTAACCATGGCTATTTGCAATCAAGTAATAATAGGTTTTGAAAACTTACAAACAAGCTAAAAGACATACTCCTGCAACAAGGTTAGTTGGATAGTTGGATGTAGGATTTATTTAATTTTAAATAAATAATTTCGAAAATTAATTAATTAAATAAAAAAAAATTCAAAAATTTAAAAAAAATTTGAAAATTTTCGAAATTTTAAAAAAATATTTAAAATTAAACCAACCATTTTGAAAAATAAGGTTTCAACCAACCTAAATATCATTTCGAAATTTGCTAACTACTTTAAAAAATTAAATGTTATTTTATAAATAAAAATTAAATAAAAAATTAAAAAAGATAAATGAATATCTTTTTCAGATTTTAAATGTAATTTAAATAAATCAAATAACAAAATTTAAAAGTTAGCAAAATATCTTACATCTATTTAAAATTACATGATTATAGTTATCTTATTTTTAATTTATATAAGGTCAAATTATTATTTTAAAAAAAAAATAATTTAAAAGTTTAAAATCTGACCTTAAATTTAAAATAAGATAAGATATAATCAAATTTAAAAATAAGATAGATAATTAAGCAAAAAAAGATAGATACTAACTATTTTTAAATTCAAATTACACTAATATCATGAATTAAATTTAAAAAATATTAATAAATTTAATTATGATAATTAGAATTGAATTAGGAATAGTAAACGTATAAATACAGAACTACACAAAAAATCGGAAGTTAATTCCATGAAAAAGCATGAAAAAACGAAGAAAAACGAAAAAAATGTGAGCTGTACGGACGGGATGCAGTGCATACCCATCCGCGCGCGCTCACCAGGTGCTGGGCCGAGAAAACTCGGCGGAATGAGTGTCACACACGATTTCCGCGCGCACAGGGGGGAATTCAGCAACCTTATCTTTTTTCGAATCTTCAAAAAATCATAACTAATTCAAATTAAATCGAAATTGAGTTCTGTAAAAAAGTAACTTCCTCCTTTTTTTCCATACTATACAATAAAAATAATTCCAGAAACAAATATTCAATTATTTTTCACAAAAACTCACAAATATCAATCAATCATCAAATAACACTCAATACAACACGATACCGTCCAAAACATCAAACAATCGTTTTAAAGTCCAAATTTCTTGCAAGAAAATCAATTACCATAGCTCTGAGGCCAAGATCTAAGATCTACTCACAAGTATGTTGATTAACACCCTAAAGTTTAAGAGACCTTACATTGGGTGCAGCGGAATTAAATGACTCCTTCCGTTCAGATCTCTAACCCTTGTATCCTTTTTGTCGCAGAGTATTATCAAGATCTGAACCTCGATCTCTTTCTCTGAATCTTTGATGCTGAAACTCCTTTTGCTGAAAATCTTTCTCCACGACCTTCCTCACTATGATTGAGGTATTGCTTGCTGTGTGTGGGCACTACTCTAATCACTAAAGGGATTTCAAAATTATCAAGGAAGAAGAGAGAGAGAGAGAGAGTGGCGGCCAAGGTAGAGAGAAAGGCTCAGGTTTTTCTGAATGAAAAGTGTATTTTTCCTGAAGCCTTGACTACCTATTTATAGCATTACACTAGGGTTAGGTTTGAATTATTTGGCATTAAAATAATGAAAATATCAGATGTAAAACTCCTATAAAGGTGGTCGGCCATGGCTTATTGGGTTTGGGCCTCACTTTTTGCAATTTTGCAGTTTTATCACTTTTGTATCTGATTTTCTCAAAAACGCCAATTTTCTAATTCAACCATTTAAATGCCAATTCTAGCTATTTAATAACTATAAATAATTATTAAATCATATTGTCATTTATCATATTTATTAATTGAACCATACAAAGTATCATAATTAACAAATATGCCCCTAATAACTCTTTCTTTACAATTTCGCCCTTACTTAGTGAAAATTTCACAAATAGACATAGTCTAATTTGAGAATTATAATTGATTAATCAAAACCAATTACATGAGTCTTACAAACAATATTATCTCAACTAGTGCGGGGACCATGGGTCTATATAACCGAGCTTCCAATAAGTAGATCAAGAATTTATCACTAAAAATCACTAACTTATTAATTCTTCGTTGAATCCACGCATAGAACTTAGAATTGCACTCTCAGTATATAGAATGCTCTATATGTTCCACCATATAGACGCATCATTAGTTATCCATTGTTATAATCCTAATTTTATCAATGATCCTCTATATGAATGTTCTACACTGTAAAGGGATTAGATTACCGTTACACCCTACTATGTATTTTATCCTTAAAACACTTGACCCCGTATTAATGATATTTCAGCTTATGTGAAATGAGTATTCCACCATTTATGTTCGTTTGGTCAAGCTTGAAGGAGATCATCCTTTGCTTACTATTCGCCAGATAGAAGCTATAGATTCCATGTTTATGTTAGCGCTCCCACCAAATTGCACTACCGTGTTCCCAAGATGTACGTATCACCCTGACCTAAAAGTAGGCTTAATTAACCAATCAAAGAACACGAATAACCTTTCAAGATTGAGCCTAATCATAATAGGATTAAGAACATTTGATCTAGGATCAACTAGGCGATATTGACTTGAATAGATTTTACGGTAAGTTAAATTAAATCTAAGTGAAAGTTCAATATCGGTCCCTTCCGATGCATACTCCATGCATCCAACCTGAGCTTTACTTTAACCAATGTTCTGGAAAGAACATAGCATTTCTCCAAATGCAAGTAAACTCTTGTTGTAGATTATCATATCAGTAAAACTCTGTGTCTGATAAATCTAGGAAACTTTATTCACATAGTCATGTTTACTTTCCAATGTGATGACAACACAATAAACAGGATCAAGTATGTGAAAAGGGTTTAAGACGAATTTATAAATCAAATAGACAAGCAATTGATAAAGTGAACCAAAACATACACAAATGAATGAAAAATACTTCTGTTTCTTTATTGATGTTGAATAAAATAGATTACATTGAAATGGAGTTTTATTTAGGGCATAAAACCCAACAGTATCTATATCGTGGAACATATAGAGCGTTCTATATGATTGGGAGTGCAATTCCAAGTTCTAAGAGTGGATTCAATAAGGAATTGATAAGTTAGGGAATTTACTCGGTAAATTCAGTTCGACTTATTGGAAGCTTTGTTATATAGACCCATGGTCCCCATACTAGTTGAGACCATACTGCTTGTAAGACTAGTTAACTGATTTTAATTAATCAATTATAATTCTAAAGTTAGACTATGTCTACTTTATGAATTTTCACTAAGCAAGGGCGAAATTGTAAAGAAAAGAGATTCTAGGATTATTTATTAATTAAGATACTTTATATGTCCAAATTAATAAATATATTAAATGGCAATATTATTTAATAATTATTTTTAAGTTATTAAATAATTAGAATTGGTATTTGAATGGTTAAATTGGAAAATTGGCATTTTTGAGAAAATGGGAATGAAAAATAACAAAATGGGAAAGTTGCAAAGTGAGGCCAATTTCCTTATATGGGCCGCCCACTATGCAAAAGGTTTACCGTTTTATTTTTTCCATTATTTTAATGCCACACAATTGTAACCTAAACCTAGAGGGCATTTTATAAATAGAAAGTGTTGGCTTCAGGAAACTCATGACTTTGCACATTCGTTTCTTTCAGAAAAAGTTATGCGCCCCTTTCTCTCTATTTTCTTCTCTTCTCTAAATTTCAAAATTCCCTTGAGTGATAGAGTAGTGCCCACACACATCAAGTGGTACCTCAATAATAGTATGTAAGACTAGGGAAAATAAGCATCAAAGAAGGAGAGAAGGAGATCCAGATTCAGATCTTGATTATGCTCTGCTACAGAAAGGAATCAAGGGCTAGAGATCTGAATGGAATGAGTCATTGTATTCCGCTGCACCCAATGTAAGATTTTCTTAAACTCTTATGTGTTTATTTCATTGTTTTAGAATTCATATTAGGATGTTAATCAAACATACTTGGTAGTAAATCTAGATCCTGGTAAAATATATCCAACAACTGACACTAGAGCCAGGGTCATGATTTACTTTCATGTAATATGAATTAAAACGATGTTTTATATGTTTTGTGTTGATTTGGATGGTTTCATGTTGGTTTATGTGTTTATGTGATGAAAGTTTGTGTTGTACGAATTTTTTTCGATGAAAAATATTTTTTCTATTTTTGAAAATATTTTATTCAGATTCCTTATGAAAAATTAAGCAATTTTGTTTTTTACGGAACTCGATTCCGATAAAAATTGAAAAAGTTATGAATTTTGGAAAATCAGGATTCAAGACTGTCGTGGGTGAATCAATTGCGAATTTTGTGGGATTTTTCCCCAAATTCCAATTTTTTATGCGATTGTTTCCCAAAATCCGATATTTCCAATTTTAGATTTTTCCATTTTGAAATATTTCCAATTTGAAATATTTCTTTTTTTTTTTAAATATTTCCATTTTGGAATATTTTCAATTTTAAATATTTCCTATTATGGTAAGATTTAAAAATTTGTTAACTTCTTTAATATTTATATATTATTTAATTATAAGATTAGATATTTTGATATTTAACATATTTTAAATTAAAAGATAACTTTGTCTTTTTATTTAAAATATTATATTAAAATTATCTTATATGACAAATTAAATAATTAATAAATTTGAAATTAACATAGATATTTTTATAGATATACTTACCATAATTTTTTCAAATTCAAAATTTGTTATTTTGTTAAATATTTAATTATTTATAAATTATATCTTTAAAAATGATATTTTAAATATTTATAAATTATTTGTTATTTTAAAAATGATATTTTTCTATATATATATATATCATTTATAAATTATATCTTGAATATTTAAATAACTTAGATATTTTGTAAAAATTTAAATATTGCTTAATTTGAGATATTTTTGACATATAATTATGGTAATTATTATTTATATATTATTTTATTCCTAAAATAATAATTATCTGACCAAATCTATTTTAAAATTGGTTTATTTTATTAAATTATAAGATTTGAAAGTGATTTTGAAGATTCTTTCCTTTCAAATCATTGATCTTATTTGATATTTAATTTAATTTGATTCAAATAAACCTAGATATTTTAAAATTAGTTTCCTTTATTTTTGAGATTTAAAGGATTGTTTTAACAACCCTAAATTTTCAAAATCTAGTTGGTTAGTTTAAGAATAATAATTTAATTATATTAATATCTTATTTCACATCTGTTACATAGACAATGTTTGTTTATTTATTTATATTGTTTATTCAAATTTTTTTTAAACAAACCTATTATTCATTTGATCTAAATTGCTATGATTAACTTGTTGACAGATCCAATGATCTGATTTTAATCATAGTCCAATTGTCAATAGATCTTATGAATAATTTGTAACAGGTAATTTTTGTACTTCTTTCATCTATGTAAACCTAGTAACATGATAGGGCCCATCCAAATCATTTGACCTATGTGAGCCTATATGTTGGCTATTGGGCTTAGATGCATATAGGAAGCCCATTTAAGTTTTACTAAGTAAATGGACTAGGTTGCTAAAATAAAATTTGACATAAGCAATTTTATTTAGGCCCAATTAGATTTGGGCATATTCATTGAATAACAATTGTTTATTTAAAGGCTAAATTCCTCTCTTTTGTGCCTTATGTGAGAGTTGAGGGCCAATAGAAGTGGGTACGACATACTGAACCCAGCTCCCCCTCACATGAACTACCCCAATTGTGAAGGCTCATTTGCCTTATTTAAATAATTGTATTAGGTTAATTATATTAGTCTAACCTAATTAAAATTGAATTAGCAACATAATAGTTATTTCTAGTACTAATTATTATTTCTAATATTAAATAGAAAAATACCATTGATTGTGAAATTAATTGTTTAATAATTAATTTTGGTACAATCTAAGTTTAGTATATTTTTCTAGTATTAAACTAGAATTAATAATTAAGTTTCCTCTATACTTAATTATTTATTTCTTGAATTTAATACATTTAATTAAATTGAAAATTTCAATATCTAAGTTGATTTTCATCATGATACTTAAATATTGTTATTTTCATGTCATTTAATTAAAGTTGAAAATTATCTTAAGTTTGGAATCTTATTTCAGAATAACTTAAATTTGAATAATTTTTAAAATATATTTTTTATTTTATTTTATTAATCTTTTTCCCAAAATTTCAAAATTGCATTTCTTCAATGCAGAAATTTCGAATTTTATTTGAAAAATAGATTAAAGTTGAAAATTATTTATTCTAATTTTGGACCAACTTAAATTAATGATTTTTTCATTTAATAATTAATTAAAATAAATAAACTAAAATATATTATAATTAGAAATTGAGTTAATTAGTCCATGAAATTCTAGATAGTTATTATCTATTTTGCTTGAAGTGTTTTTCTAGTGTATTTAGTTAAATAGAAAATTAATATTTAAGTTGATTCTTAATCATGAAACTTAAATATTTAAAAAAAAAAATTCAATATTTAATTGAATAGGAAAATTATATTTTTTGTTGTAAATTAATTTTATTAATTAATTTTAGGCCAACATAAAATTAAGATAATTTTTCCAGAATTTATTTTTATTTTATTTTAAAGCATTTTCGAAAGTAGTATTCTTATACACTTCATTTTTCAAAATGCAATATATATATTTATAGAAAATTAAATTTGAGTTGTAAATTAATTTAAATTAATTTTGAAACAACTTAAATTGAATAATTTTCTAAATATTTATTGGAAATTATCACTAAGAGGGAAATAATTCACGTTTTTTTTCCTATCGATCTAAGTATAATTTATAAATATTACATTAAAATTTATATTTAGAATTTTTCAGTCTAAATTGGAAATTTTAATTAAATAAATATATAAATTTAAAATAAATAAATTAAAATAAGTTTCAAAAGAAAATTCAACCTTCATTAAATAATGTGCTTTATTATTAGGATATTCGATCTCCATTGTTGGTTTTACATAGCTATTGTTTTAGTGAGTAATCCTCCCTAATGGAGGAACGTTCATTAGCAAGTTAGCACTGTTTAATCTCGAAAGATAAGTAATCCTGTAAGTTTTTTATATAGTATTGATCACCCTAATGGTGGCAACTGTATAAGACTTGTAAGAATATGAAACAATGGTGGAAGCTCATAAGATAGAATAGCCTTGACTCTCGCCTAAACGGGACAACGCGAATTCCAATCTTGATCAAATAAAAGGTTGCTAGAATGTTTATCATTTTAGATGAGCTGACAACTCTATTCAATGGATGGTAGCTTTGACTCTCGCCTAAACAGGACACTGATATCAGTTTGTTGAAGACCTTGGAAATTATTTAGGATTGTATGTTTTAGTATTTTCACTTATCATTCCTACTTGCTATGTGATTAATAATTTCTGAATTGTGTATGAATTTATATTGAACCATGTTATTTTCTGTTATTAAATTGTAGTTTAATTTGGAATCTTCATTGTTGGTCTAACTTGGTTTGTTTTTCTAATGAGATAAATCCCTAATGGATTTCACCATTAGACAAACATAATAGTGTTAGATCTCGAAAGATAAATATTGTATATGCAACATCTAGCTGTTCATCAATTGATGACACCTTAGACTAGTATTTTACAATAGAAAACAAGAAGATTGTATAAATAATATTACTTTGACTCTTGCTAATGAGAGCATCGTTGGATTCTTATTTAAAACGAAATTATCCTAATTCCTCTTAGCTTATTCATTTCGAATTATCTTAATGACATATCATTTGATGAATGGTCTATAAATCATATAAAGTCATTCTATATTTTCTCTGAAGAAATTAATGACGAATATGATTATATTCCCAAAATTCTATCCCGAAATGATATAAATCCTCAATCTTAGAAATCTCTTACTTGTATGGGCAAATCAATCATAGAGTTAAATTAGTAGTGGTGGTCCAAGAAAGAATTACTCATTATACAATTACACTTTCACAGGTGTTTAATAACCATTTTCTTTCAATGGATTCAAACTGTATGAGTTTAGTATTCTGTGACAAGAATCCACTTGCACTATTCTAAGAACTCTTTGATGTAACTAAACCTAAATCATCAAAAGACTACAACCATTTTTTTTAATCTATGGCATTTGTATCTTATTCATAGTGGTTTTGACAAGATCAATCTCTGCAAAGAGTTAATATGCCTATATCCACTGAAAGTATAATCATCTCATTCGTAGATGGATGTACATTCAGGGGTGGATATGAGTTTTCGTTGTATTCTTAAAACGATCACTCTAGATTTTACCTTATGCAAAAGAAATTTGAAATGCTGAAAAATTTCATGAATTTCTAGCAATAAACCATTAAGGTAAGTGGTTAAAGATCTTGCGAACTGATAAGGGTGGAGAAAAAGTTAGTAGATATGCAGTTCAAAGATCATTAATTTGATTTTTGAATTATATCCAAACTTTTTTTTTTTTTTGATGAATCACCTGTGATTTTCATTGCCACTAAACTTTTAAAACTTTACAACCTAAATGCACCTTCAATGGAAGGCCATAATATATGTATTATCTATACAAGTATCATAGTGAGTTTATACTAATTTTCCAAACCATTCCTCATCACCTTGCTTAATTTTCATTGGCTTGACACATGAGATTCGCGTTTTGACTTGCCAAGATACTTGCTAGCAGATTTGATGCACAGAAACATCCTGCTGGTTCCACATTTTATCATTCCTGGCTAACCATATTCGGTAAACCAGAACAGCGAGAGAGGAAGCATACACCTGTTTCTTAAAACTGCTCATCTTGCTCCTTCCTATCCACCTTAACAGCCCCTGGACACAACTAGATTTTGCATGCCAATTCAGCCATTGCTTGAGCTGAGAAAGGCATGAACTAGGAACCCCACAATCAAAAAATAAATGATCTCTTGTTTCTACTGCAACATTGGAGAAAATACACAAAGGGCTATCTATTATTTTGAAAGTGTATAGCCGATTCCTAGTTTTTAATCTATCAAGTGTAGCTAGCCACAACACAAAGCTATGTTTTGGGATATTAAGTTTGCACCATACCTCTTTACACCAATGAACTTGCTGCTGTTGGGGAGTCAACATCTTGTAGCCATCTGCAATTTTGTACTCTCCTTTAGTAAATTGATCACAGTCTGCCAAAATCTTCACTTTCTCTTTGGCCTCGACTACCTTTTTCCAATACCAGCTGCAATTTGATGGAGCTTTATAGCTCCACCAATCCTCTTGCTTAACATAGACACAGTGGATCCACTTTATCCATAGATTATCCTTCTTGTTCGCCACAACCCATACATGCTTCATAATAGCTGCTAAGTTCCATTCTTTAATATCCAACAACCCCAAACCTCCTTCTTTCTTTGATTTACACAATGTTTCCCACGCTACACTACCCGAACCATTCATATAGCTTTGACCCTTCCATAAAAAGCACCTACAAATCTTCTCAATTTCAGATATTACCTTCTTTGGGAGGATCAATATTTGGCTCCAATAAGTGTGGATAGTCAATAAAACAGCATTGATGAGCACCACTCGGCCTGCAAAGGACAGATTCCTTGAGCTCCATGTGTGAATTCTTGCTGTCATCTTTTGAATAAGACTTGTACATTCATCAGTTGAGATTTTCTTAGCACAAATAGGTATGCCAAGGTACCTAAAAGGCACATTCTGCCTACTGAAACCCGAACAATCCAGCACCCTTTTGATCTCTGAATCTGGCATTCCACAACAGTATATAGCAGATTTTGAGTTATTAGGCTGCAAACCTGATGTCTCAGAGAAAAGTTTCAGCCCTTGGAGCATGTAGTAAATACTCTTGAAATCAACCTTGCAAAATAATAAGACATCATCTGCAAAACTAAGGTGATTGAGTTGTAGATCAGCACATCTTTCATGAAAATAAAAGTCCTCTTTCTGTCCAACCAATTTCAAAATCCTGCTGAGATATTCCATTCCCAATTATATCCAAACTTACCTCCCGAGAAATTCAATTTGCATATTGATAATTAGTTACTAGTCATTGCCTAAATCTTTCTATGGTAATATAATTTCAGAATGATGCAATAGTTGTATACTTAATGTAAATCATTACTAGATTCATGGATGACCTAATCGAAATATTAAGAAAAGCTAGAAATGCTAACCCTGGTTTGCATATTTGTTAGCTATTCTAAGTGATTAGGGGTGGACCATCCCATAGTCATTAGATAAGAAAGTGTTTGTTTAAACAAATACTACTTTTCTAAGAAAATTACTAAGTCTGAAAATAAAGTAGCAAATAAAGGAGATATTTTTTTCTTGATTCCATAAGTGTTCTATCATCTTATTCTTTACAAGATGATCCCACTGCCTCTGTTGTCTTAACACAACCGAAGAGGTCAATACCATTTAGTTTTCTTAGACATAGTTCACGGTACCTTGTCGTAGTGGGAGAGATTCTAGGAACTCACTCTTCTTATGACTTGGAAGACACTAGTGATTAAAATCCATTGTGAATTTAAACAAGTAATGGACTGTCAAGATAAGAAACTAAGAAGAAAGCCAAGAGAACTAGGGTTTAATCCATTCACATGGAGTAACCTAAAGTTTTCTATTACAAGGACATAAAAGGAAATTTTCGTTAATAAGTCTATTCAATGGACTTAACAAACTTCCTGTTCCTAGTATTATAGGTTTGAGTTTATCTAAACCTATGGCTTGTGGTATACTTGGTAATTACTTACTCTAATGCAAGCAACTTACTTTAGTAAGATGCTGAAGCATTTTCTTTCCAATGGCAATCTATAGAAGCTTCACAACTTCTAAGCATAGATTTTATTTATCTAAGGAAAAGTCTCAACTATTCCAGAAAAGATAAAGCCATGAAAGAATTTCTTAAATCAACAGTGAGAGGTCTCAGATATGCTTTAGTATTCCTTAGACCAGACACCTACTGTTGAGTGGGAGTAATGAGTAGGTATCAGATTAATCTAGGAGAAGAACATTGGAAGACAATCAAGTAAGTCTTAAGATTAAGAAGAGGAACTATATGTTAGTCAATAAAGGTGTGTTTAAAACTCTTAGACTACACCAAATCAGATTTCAAGACTTGCCTTTGTACTAGAAAGTCTGCTGATAAGATGGTGATTACTCTGGGGGTGGAGTAGTGATTTTGGAGAAGTGTAAAAAACCTATCTGAAATGTCTTGGTCTACCAGAAAGAGACTGAATGTTAAAGTTGCAGGAAAGTTCTATACATTTGTGGCACCGTTCCAACTTGCCTTAACTACTAGTGTTACTTCCTGAATAACCAAGAAATAGTTGCCAAAAGTATAGATTCCAGTATCCCAAGAGAGTAAAGATATAGAGAGGAATTTCACATTATCAAGGATTTTGTGATTAAGGAAGAGTAATGGTGGAGAAGAGGTTGTGTTTAATTCAACCTGTCAGATCCTATTACGAGGAGTTTACTACAACTACACTTGATTTGTATATCAAGGTGTTAATGATTATTTGAAATGCACATTTTGTTTTATATTAGTGCAAGTGGGAGTTTGTTGGGCTTTGTGCCCTAAATAAAACCCATTTCATACAATCAGATTTACTTATTAATAAAGATCAGAAATAACATTTTATGTTGCATGGTTCACATGATTTATTTCATGATTATATATATATAATGTATGAATTCTATTTAAGTCCAGAACATATGAATTTGTTAATGATTATAGTGTTGTCAGCACAGTGGAATATAATCTTAATTATATGTTCGAAAGTTTATTCCCTAATTTGTCAGAACACTGGACTTAGACTGACTTGGTATAATCAGCGATAGGTATTCTTACACCTTGGAAAAGTGTTATGTCCTTTCCAAGACATTGGCAAAGTTTACCAGTATCGGATGTATGGAGTATACATCGGAAGGGACCGATATTGAACTTTGATTAGATATATTAGAATTTACCGTAATATCTATTCAATTCAATATCACCTGTTGATCCTAGATCAAATGATCTTAATCCTGATATGATTAGGTTCAATCTCAAGAGTGTTATTCGTGTTCTTTGATTTGTTAGTTAAGCCTACTTTTGGGTCAGGGTGATACGTACATTTTGGGAACACGGTAGTACAATTGAGTGGGAGCGCTAATATAAATATGGAATCTTTGCTTCTATCTGGCGAATAGAAAGTAAAGGATTATTTCCTTCGAGCTTAACAAAACGAAAATAAATGGTGGAGTACTCATTTCACTTAGCTGAAATATCATTTATATAGGGTTAAGTGTTTTAAGGATAAAATACATTGTAGGGTGTTACGATAATTTAATCCATTTACAGTGTAAATCATCTATATAGAGGATCATTGATCAAATTAGGATTATAACAATGGATAACTAATGACGTATCTATATCGTGGAACATATAGAGCGTTCTATATGACTGGGAGTGCAATTCCAAGTTCTAAGAGTGGATTCAATAATGTAACGCCCTAAATAATTAGGCACGCTACCCATCATTATTATGAAACCCTAATCCCCTAACCGGGATTACTAATTAAAAATAGCGCAGAATTTAAACTTTTATATTAAACAGACTGAAAATAAACTTGTAATATATTTAAACTTTTCAAACATAGTTGGGATCCCAAAAATATTTACAAAATTATTACAAGTTCTTTCTTACTAGCCGGCCTAAGCGGCAAAACAGAATACAAAAGTCAACACTGTTAGACCCATAACCCGCTTGGTCTGAAGTGGCGTGAACATGTACATTCTTCGTCCTGCTCCTGAAAACTCATGGCAGATCAGCTAATGCCTTACCCTTTCCTGCACAGTAGAGCACCCGTGAGCCAAGCCCAGCAAGACAGTATAAATCACAATAAATATAATATGCTCATTTACATATGTCTGTATAGCACAGACCTAATCACTATATCAACATGCCCATTTATGTCTACGTGGCGTAGACCTATGTGTTGCGCTCACAAATCTAATTAAATCTACGTGACGTAGAACCACGTGTTGCTCTCACACGTCTAAACACATTAAGGCCTTAGAAGTGGTTCATCTCGGTTATGTGTACCGAGTCCAACCTAATTATGCCTTGAGCGCATAATCCTTAAATTTCATTTCAATTAACATGGCATGACATTTATACACATATTTCACTAGGGTAATAACCCTAGGCTAACAAACCGTTCCTATTAGGGTAATAACCCTAATCCCGGTTACCATAACTCACATATATCATATTCAACATAAGCGCCACTGCGCATACTCTACGTGAAAACCACTGTCTTACCTGTTGTCCAGCTATAGAAGGAGATTCCAAATCCCCGGGTGCTCCTGATCAGGTGCCGGTAATCCTAGTCACACAAATCCGGGATAATTCATACTTAGGGTTAACCCCTGACTTTTAACTCAATAAAATTCAAGCATGGCATTTACAATATAGATAATCACATAGAGCTCGAAAAGAGCTTTCCAACGGTATAAAGAACGTCCCAAACGGAGTCCCGAGTCAAAAGTTATGGCCAAAACAAAATCAGGAAAAAGATGGCTCACTGCCAGGTTTTATGGCCGCGGCGACCATAGATCTGGCCGCGGCCACTGGGTTCGAAAAACCCAGAAAACCAGATTTTAAGGTCTAAACATGCCCACTTTACCATATAATCGAACCTCAACCAAAACAGGGAGTAAAACACAATTTCATGCTTAAATTCATCACAGAATATGCATCCCAAACATAAGATTAACAACTCTCAAGTCAAGCTCAACACTTGAGCAAAATTCAACCTAGAATTCAAGTCCATAACCATGAACATCAAAACCCCAAAACACAAACTCAAGAACAACACTAAAATCAGAGCTGCAAACTCAACCAATAACTCACATTCCATGCTCAATAAACCTACATCACAACTAAATTATGCTTTACACACTCTATTCACCAAGATCAACATCAAAATCAAGAACATGCAATTCACAACATCACAACCATTTTCATGCTCTTCTAACAACAAAAATCAGCAAACTTTAATTAGAAATAAAGCTGAGAAAACTACCTTAAACTCAATCCAAAAGCAAGCTCAAAATTCCACAATTGCAAAGCTTTGATTCCACACCAACTTCAAGCAATTCTCCAAACAAATTTTGAAAAATCAAGAGGTTTTGGAAGAGAGAAAGAGGGTCGGATGAGAGAGAGAATAACACCAGAAAATTCAATTTATTTTCCTTAAAATCATTCTTTTATTAAACATAAATTAAGGGTCTAAAAGACCATTTTGCCCCTAGGGCCAAATAACATTCACTTAGGCATGCAAGGGCAAAAAAATAACATTTACACACCAATTCAAACCCAATTAAATTTCAGATTTCTCATTATCAAATAAAATGCCAATTAATTCAATCTAATTTTTATTTCGGGCCCGAACCCGGTTCGGCCCGAAATACCCGGTTGTGACTATACCGCGCCAACCTGTCAGAACACACCTGAAAAGACAACACAGGCATACTATATAATAATATAGTTCTATTAAGCACATAATTAAATTAATTTCATCAATTTACCCTTCCCGGGTCATAATTACCAAAATGCCCCTGGCTCACCAACGGGGTCTTAACATGTTAAATTTCATATAATTTCACATATATTGAACTATATAATAATATAATTCCTCAATTAACTCATAATTATCTAGTTAGGGTTTTGCTAATCCTTTTCTTAATCCCGGGTATTACAATTACCCCCTCCTTATAGAAATTTCGTCCCGAAATTTACCTGAACAACTCCGGATATTTCTGCTGCATATCCGTCTCGAGCTCCCAGGTTGCCTCTTCTACTTTACTGTTCCTCCACAGTACTTTCACCAGTGCCACAGTCTTGCTTCTCAAGACTTTCTCTCTTCTATCAAGTATCTGCACTGGTTGTTCCTCGTATGACAAATCCGACTGAAGTTCTAACGCTTCATAACTCAGGACATGGGACGAGTCCGAGACATACTTCCGAAGCATTGAAACATGGAACACATTATGTACAGCTGCCAGCGCTGGGGGCATAGCCAACCTGTACGCTACTTGCCCTATCCTCTCAAGGATTTCGAAAGGTCCAATGAACCTCGGGCTAAGCTTTCCTTTCTTCCCAAAGCGCTTTACGCCTTTCATCGGAGATATTCGGAGAAATACCATGTCCCCGACCTTAAAATCAATGTCTCGACGCTTTGGATTGGCATAACTCTTTTGCCTACTCTGAGCCGCGAGCATTCGCGCTCTAATTTTGTTAACTGCCTCACTTGTTTTCTGAACAGCTTCGGGACCCAAGAACTTTCTTTCACCTACTTCATCCCAGTGAATAGGTGATCTACATTTTCTTCCATATAAAAGTTCATAAGGAGCCATCCCGATTGTTGCCTGATAGCTGTTATTATAAGAAAACTCGATCAGGGGAAGGTACTTTACCCATGATCCTTCAAAGTCAAGCACACATGCCCGTAGCATGTCCTCTAAAATCTGAATGGTCCTCTCGGATTGCCCATCCGTCTGAGGATGAAAAGCTGTGCTGAACTTTAACTGAGTTCCCATAGCTCGATGCAGACTTTCCCAGAATCTTGATGTAAACTTCGGATCTCTATCCGACACAATGGACTTTGGGACACCATGCAGACGAACAATTTCTCTAACATATAACTCAGCATACTGATCAATGGAGAAATTCGTCCGAACAGGTAAAAAGTGAGCAGACTTTGTAAACCTGTCTACTATGACCCACACAGAGTCAAACTGTCCCGTGGTTCTAGGCATACCTACCACGAAGTCCATAGCTATATCTTCCCATTTCCATTCTGGTATTTTCAGCGGCTGCAGCAACCCTGCAGGTCGCTGGTGTTCAGCTTTTACTTGCTGACACGTAAGGCACTTTGCAACATACTCAGCGATGTCATTCTTCATGCTTGGCCACCAAAACATGGCTTTCAGGTCTTGGTACATCTTTGTCGACCCTGGATGAACTGAATAAGGAGTCGTGTGAGACTCATCCATGATCTCTTTCTTGATGTTCTCATCCATAGGCACACAAACTCGATTCCCAAATCTCAACATTCCCGTTTCATCTACTGAAAAATCACTAGCCTTCCCAGCCGAAACCCTAGCTCGGGTTTTTATCAATTCTGAATCTTGCTTTTGCGCTTCTTTAATTCTCTCAAGAAGAGTGGATTGCAGGGTAATATTAGCCAATTGCCCCACAACCAGCTCAATTTGAGCTCGAGTCATTTCATTTGCTAGCTGTTGAGGGATTTGCTTCATAGAATTCAATTGACTCTGACCTTTTCTACTCAGGGCATCAGCAACCACGTTGGCTTTACCAGGGTGATAAAGGATCTCACAATCATAATCCTTCACCAATTCTAGCCAACGCCTCTGCCTCATATTCAAATCTTTCTGGGTGAAGAAATATTTCAGACTTTTATGATCAGTGTATATCTCACATTTCTCGCCATAAAGGTAATGCCGCCAAATCTTTAGCGCAAATACCACCGCTGCGAGTTCTAAATCATGAGTAGGGTACCTCTGCTCGTACTCCTTTAACTGCCGAGAAGCATACGCTATTACCCTCCCAGCCTGCATAAGCACACAGCCGAGACCCTGTCTCGAGGCATCACAATATACTACAAACTTTTCCTTATCTGAAGGAAGAGTTAGTACAGGAGCGGTAATCAAGCGTTGCTTTAACTCTAGGAAACTTTTCTCACACCGATCAGTCCAAACAAATTTCTGATTCTTTCGGGTCAGCTCCGTTAAGGGCACAGCAATCTTTGAAAAACTCTCAACGAACCGACGGTAATAACCAGCCAAACCCAGAAAACTTCTAACTTCTGTAGCCGATTTTGGTACTGGCCAATCCCGAACAGCTTCAATTTTGGCCGGATCCACCATAATCCCATCTTTATCCACTATGTGCCCCAAGAATGAGACACGGGATAACCAGAATTCACACTTTTTGAACTTAGCATAAAGCTTATGATCCCGTAACCTTTGCAAAACCGCTCTGAGATGCAACTCATGCTCTTCTTCTGTCTCAGAGTACACCAAAATGTCGTCAATAAATACAATCACGAACCTATCCAGATAATCCTTGAACACTCGGTTCATCAAATCCATGAATGCCGCCGGGGCATTAGTGAGTCCAAAAGACATCACAAGAAATTCATAGTGTCCATACCGAGTACGGAACGCAGTTTTCGGGATATCTTCCTCTCGAATTCTCAGCTGATGATAGCCTGAGCGAAGATCGATCTTGGAAAAGACCGTCTTCCCCTTCAGTTGATCAAACAGATCATCAATTCGAGGTAAAGGATACTTGTTCTTAATGGTAAGCTTGTTCAACTCTCGGTAGTCAATACACATTCGCAGGGTTCCGTCTTTCTTCTTCACAAACAAAACCGGAGCACCCCAAGGTGAGTAACTCGGTCTGATGAATCCCAGATTCAGTAACTCTTGCAATTGTATCTTCAATTCCTTCAACTCAGCTGGAGCCATTCGATACGGTGCCTTAGACACTGGATCCACTCCCGGAGCCAGTTCAATAACAAATTCAATCTCCCGAACAGGTGGCAATCCCGGCAAATCTTCTGGAAAGACATCAAGGAACTCACATACCAATTTCGTATTCTCAGGCCCTGATGTCACAGGTTGGCTAGTGTCCACTGCAGTGACTATGAACCCTAGACAACCTCTACCCATCAGGTCTTTAGCTTTCAACAACGATATTCTCGGTATGCGCGCCCCCTGAATTTTACCCACGAACACCGCTGGGTTAGCACTCTCGGGCTCAAACACCACCATCTTCCGTTTACAATCAATCATTGCTCCATATTTAGACAGAAAATCCATTCCCAGGATTATGTCAAAATCAGATAATTGCAGTTCAATTAGATTGGCAGTCAATTCACAACTGTCAATCCAGAAAGACAAGGACCGAATCCACCTTGTGGATACTATCAGGTCTCCCGAAGGTAACAGGGTTCCAAACCCCGAAGCATAAATATCACATGGCTTATGTAAACTTTCTATCACCCTACTCGATACATATGAATGAGTAGCTCCCGAATCAAATAATACAGCATAAGCACAACCATTAATAGATAACTGACCTGTCACAACTGACGGACTAGCATCAGCATCTGCCTGAGTTATAGTGAAAAGTCGCCCCGGGTTCTGAGCAACATTCTTCTTAGGCTCTTCTTTCCTGGCTTGGGGACAATCTCTGATAAAGTGGCCCACCATGCCACACTGGAAACATGCCTTGGCTCGGCACTCACCAGGATGATGCTTCTTGCATTTAGGACATTCTGGATATGATCGAAATGAGGACCCGCGACCCTGACGGCCACCTCTGTTTCCCCGAAATTTTCTATTTCCCCCTGACGCTCCAGAAGCCTCAGCCTTCCGCTTGTGCTCAGGGTTGCTACTGTCGATCCCCTTACTGACGTTACCACCAGCAGGAGGGTTTGATGCCATGGCGGCATCCTTTGCAGCCTGCTCCTTCATTACCTGCTGCTCGGCCTCTTCAGCAATTAAGGCCAAGTCTACCACTCTCTTATACAGAGTGTCATGGGATGTGGTAATTTTCAAGTCTCGACTGATTGTAGCATTCAGTCCTCGAACATACTTATGCTTTCTGGTGAAATCTGTAGGCACCAGATCACCAGCAAATTTAGATAACCGATCGAATTCCAGAGTATACTCGGCCACAGACATTTTCCCCTGAGTCAACTTCACAAAATCTTCTTGGTGTGAAGTCCTTACAGCCACATTATAGAACTTTTCCTCAAAAAGTTTCTTAAATTCATCCCATGTCATCACACTGACATCCCGGGTTTGATTCACTATGTCCCACCAGACGCGGGCATGATCTTGAAACATAAAGGCCGCACAATTTACTCTCTCAGTTCCCGTCACCCCCATATTATCGAGGATACGGGTAACAGTGCTCATCCACTGATCGGCCTTAATAATATCAATACCTCCCAGAAAAACTGGAGGTTGCAGCTTCACAAACCGCTCGAACACAGAGTCCCGGTGCGGCATAACATACCCTTGGTAACCCACCACTGGCACAGGAGCTGGTAGTAACCCTTGATTAGCTAGGACAGCTTGTTGCCTCAAACGTTGCAACTCTTCTTCTTGACGAAGTATGACACTCCGCATTTCATGAAACATCTGCTGCCAATCAGCAGGAGGATTAGCATTAACAGCCTCCGCATTATCCCCCGGATTTTGCGGAGGTGGAGGCGGTGCTGGTGGATCGGTTCGGGTAGCCCCGGGCTCTACTTGCTCGCCCTGTGGTCTGGATGATTGCGGAGGGTCCATTACTAGTACCCCTGAAATCAACAACCCCAGCGAGTTAAGCACCGATACCACACTTACGCACTTAATGCCTTAAACCCTAACTCATCTATTTACCTCATACATATTTACATAAACAAATAACATTTATAGCATGGCATCACATAACACATACATACTCTAGATGCTTGCATACTGCCTAAAATGGAAAGCGGTAAACAGATGATCACACATACAGTCAAGTATTTACTCTCAATACTTACTGCACCATGAGTCGAGCTTATCTCTGACGACGAATGTACATGTTCGGCCGGTCTACAGGAAGTTTAAAAACCTTGGCGCTCTGATACCAAATTGTAACGCCCTAAATAATTAGGCACGCTACCCATCATTATTATGAAACCCTAATCCCCTAACCGGGATTACTAATTAAAAATAGCGCAGAATTTAAACTATTATATTAAACAGACTTAAAATAAACTTGTAATATATTTAAACTTTTCAAACATAGTTGGGATCCCAAAAATATTTACAAAATTATTACAAGTTCTTTCTTACTAGCCGGCCTAAGCGGCAAAACAGAATACAAAAGTCAACACTGTTAGACCCATAACCCGCTTGGTCTGAAGTGGCGTGAACATGTACATTCTTCGTCCCGCTCACGAAAACTCATGGCGAGATCGGCTAATGCCTTACCCTTTCCCGCACAAGATAGAGCACCCGTGAGCCAAGCCCAGCAAGACAGTATAAATCACAATAAATATAATATGCTCATTTACATATGTCTGTATAGCACAGACCTAATCACTATATCAACATGCCCATTTATGTCTACGTGGCGTAGACCTATGTGTTGCGCTCACACATCTAATTAAATCTACGTGACGTATAACCACGTGTTGCTCTCACACGTCTAAATACATTAAGGCCTTAGAAGTGGTTCATCTCGGTTATGTGTACCGAGTCCAACCTAATTATGCCTTGAGCGCATAATCCTTAAATTTCATTTCAATTAACATGGCATGACATTTATACACATATTTCACTAGGGTAATAACCCTAGGCTAACAAACCGTTCCTATTAGGGTAATAACCCTAATCCCGGTTACCATAACTCACATATATCATATTCAACATAAGCGCCACTGCGCATACTCTACGTGCAAACCACTGTCTTACCTGTTGTCCAGCTATAGAAGGAGATTCCAAATCCCCGGGTGCTCCTGATCAGGTGCCGGTAATCCTAGTCACACAAATCCGGGATAATTCATACTTAGGGTTAACCCCTGACTTTTAACTCAATAAAATTCAAGCATGGCATTTACAATATAGATAATCACATAGATCTCGAAAAGAGCTTTCCAACGGTATAAAGAACGTCCCAAACAGAGTCCCGAGTCAAAAGTTATGGCCAAAACAAAATCAGGAAAAAGATGGCTCACCGCCGGGTTTTATGGCCATGCGACCATAGATACGGCCGCAGCCCTTTGGGTTCGAAAAACCCAGAAAACCAGATTTTAAGGTCTAAACATGCCCACTTTACCATATAATCGAACCTCAACCAAAACAGGGAGTAAAACACAATTTCATGCTTAAATTCATCACAGAATATGCATCCCAAACATAAGATTAACAACTCTCAAGTCAAGCTCAACACTTGAGCAAAATTCAACCTAGAATTCAAGTCCATAACCATGAACATCAAAACCCCAAAACACAAACTCAAGAACAACACTAAAATCAGAGCTGCAAACTCAACCAATAACTCACATTCCATGCTCAATAAACCTACATCACAACTAAATTATGCTTTACACACTCTATTCACCAAGATCAACATCAAAATCAAGAACATGCAATTCACAACATCACAACCATTTTCATGCTCTTCTAACAACAAAAATCAGCAAACTTTAATTAGAAATAAAGCTGAGAAAACTACCTTAAACTCAATCCAAAAGCAAGCTCAAAATTCCACAATTGCAAAGCTTTGATTCCACACCAACTTCAAGCAATTCTCCAAACAAATTTTGAAAAATCAAGAGGTTTTGGAAGAGAGAAAGAGGGTCGGATGAGAGAGAGAATAACACCAGAAAATTCAATTTATTTTCCTTAAAATCATTCTTTTATTAAACATAAATTAAGGGTCTAAAAGACCATTTTGCCCCTAGGGCCAAATAACATTCACTTAGGCATGCAAGGGCAAAAAAATAACATTTACACACCAATTCAAACCCAATTAAATTTCAGATTTCTCATTATCAAATAAAATGCCAATTAATTCAATCTAATTTTTATTTCGGGCCCGAACCCGGTTCGGCCCGAAATACCCGGTTGTGACTATACCGCGCCAACCTGTCAGAACACACCTGAAAAGACAACACAGGCATACTATATAATAATATAGTTCTATTAAGCACATAATTAAATTAATTTCATCAATTTACCCTTCCCGGGTCATAATTACCAAAATGCCCCTGGCTCACCAACGGGGTCTTAACATGTTAAATTTCATATAATTTCACATATATTGAACTATATAATAATATAATTCCTCAATTAACTCATAATTATCTAGTTAGGGTTTTGCTAATCCTTTTCTTAATCCCGGGTATTACAAATAAGGAATTTATAAGTTAGGGAAATTTACTTGGTAAATTCAGTTCGACTTATTGGAAGCTTGGTTATATAGACCCATGGTCCCCATACTAGTTGAGACCATACTGCTTGTAAGACTAGTTAACTGATTTTAATTAATCAATTATAATTCTAAAGTTAGACTATGTCTACTTTATGAATTTTCAATAAGCAAGGGCGAAATTGTAAAGAAAAGAGATTCTAGGATTATTTATTAATTAAGATACTTTATATGTCCAAATTAATAAATATATTAAATCGCAATATTATTTAATAATTATTTTTAAGTTATTAAATAATTAGAATTGGTATTTGAATGCTTAAATTGGAAAATTGGCATTTTTGAGAAAATGGGAATGAAAAATAACAAAATGGGAAAGTTGCAAAGTGAGGCCCAATTTCCTTATATGGGCCGCCCACTATGCAAAAGGTTTACCGTTTTATTTTTTCCATTATTTTAATGCCACACAATTGTAACCTAAACCTAGAGGGCATTCTATAAATAGAAAGTGTTGGCTTCAGGAAACTCATGACTTTGCACATTTGTTTCTTTCAGATAAAGCTATGCGCCACTTTCTCTCTCTTTTCTTCTCTTCTCTAAATTTCAAAATTCCCTTGAGTGATAGAGTAGTGCCCACACACATCAAGTGGTACCTCAATCATAGTATGTAAGACTACGGAAAATCAGCATCAAAGAAGGAGAGAAGGAGATCGAGATTCAGATCTTGATTATGCTCTGCTACAGTTTGGAATCAAGGGCTAGAGATCTGAATGGAAGGAGTCATAATATTCCGTTGCACCCAATGTAAGATTTTCTTAAACTCTTATGTGTTTATTTCATTGTTTTAGAATTCATATTAGGATGTTAATCAAACATACTTGGTAGTAAATCTAGATCCTGGTAAAATATTTCCAACACAGTCATCCTCACATAGAGTCGCGAACAGACGTGCTTGACACGTGTCACCCATTCAAATGCAAAAGCAGCTCGGATGAAGTCTACACACAACTTTGGAAGTCCCGTACAGACTTGGGGGCAAATGTTGTCCCAATTTTTTCACTCTGATGTGGCATCACATGATGGTGACACGTGGAATCGACTTTGAGTATGTGCTCGCAAGATATAGTCTGAACAGGATACCTCATATGCATGCTCGAGGTAAAGCAATCAGCAATCTGCACAGAGCGACCAACACTTAGGGAATTCAGCTTTTGCATCGTGAATCATCAAAGAAATCCCTATAACTTGGGGATCAGATTGTAGAGATATAGCAAGCTGTCTAAATCCCACGATCACTGTATTCTGTATTTATTATGCAATCTTTCTGCTTATATTTATTGTAACGAGAAGGGAAATACTTCCTCTCCAAGCTCATAGCCCTATAAATAGTGATGCATGTTCACTCAGCAAAGGGTCGAAAGATTTTACGTGAGAGATGTTATCTAAGAATCAATATTCAGAGATATTGTTGTAAGAGCTATAAAAAAAAATGAACCTTTCTCCTTGTTCTTGAGTTAATACAAATAACGAGGATTAGGCTATTACCGAACTGCTCGGGGCTGAGCCTCTATAAAATTCCTGCGTCTTTATATTGCTTTATTATATTTCAATCGCTATAAACTACTTGTCGCTTATTATTTAGACTCATTGTCCTAGCTAAAAGCGAGGTCAACACTTCACAATTAAGCCCTTGCTTAGTGAAATTTTTTAAATAAGACATAGTCTAATTTTAGAATTATAATTGATTAATTAAAATCAATTGACTGAGTGTGCAACAGTATTATCTCAACTAGTGAGGGAACCATGGGCCTATATAATTGAGGTTTCAATAGTAGACCTAGAATTTACAAAGTAAATTCTCAACTGATTAATTACTCATTGAACCACTACAGAACTTGGAATTGAATACACTCTCAGTTATATAGAACGCTCTATATGTACCACGATATAGATAAGTTATAATTATCCATTATTACAATCCTAGTAGTCAAGGATCCTCTATAGATGATCTATACTGAATAGGGACAAATTTACCGTTCTACCCTTCAATGTATTTTATCCTTAAAACACTTAGCTACCTATAAATGATATTTCGGTAAACTAATATATTTACTGAAATGAGATCTCAATCATTTATTTCTATTCATCAAACCTCGAAGATAATCATCATTTCACTTCTTAAAACTTATAGAAGCTATAGATTCCATTCATGTTTAGCGCTCCCACTCAATTGTACTATCATGTTCCTAAAATGTATGTATCACCCAGACCAAAAGGTAGGCTTAACTAACCAATCAAAGAACACAAATAACACTCTTGAGATCGAACCTAACCATGTCAGGATTAAGATCCATAGAACTAAGATCAACCATTGATATTGACTTAGAAAGATATCACGGTAAGTTTAGGATATCTTGCTAGAAATTCAGAAATTTTTCAAACATTTCAAATTTCTTTGCTTAAGGTATAATCTAGAGTGATCGTTTTAAGAATACAACGAAAAACTCATATCCACCCCTGAATGTGGATCCATCTGCGAATGAGATGAAATTACTTTCAGTGGATTAGGCATATTAACTCTTTGCAGAGATTGATCTTGTCAATACCACTATGATCAAGATACAAATGCCATAGATTAAAAATGTGTGGTTGTGTCTTTTTGATGACTTAGATTTAGTTACATCAAAGAGTACTTGGAATATTGCAAGTGGATCCTGGTCACAGAATACTAAACTCATATTACATACAGTTTGAATCCATTGATAGAAAATGGTTATTAAACACCTGTGAAAGTGTAACTGTATTGTATCCTGGAATTAGAAATATAAGAAAATTTCTGTTTGGAATCTAAAATTAAAGTCAAAGACTTAAATTTATACCAAATATAATGAGTAATTCTTTCTTGGACCACCACTACTAATTTAAACTCTAAGTCAGATTTGCCCATACAAGTACGAGATTTCTAAGATTGAGGATTTATATCAATTGGGAATAGAATTTTGGGATTATAATCATATGCGTCATTTAATTTCTTAAGAGAAAATATAGAATGACATGAAATGATTTATAGACCATTCATCCAATGATATGTTATTGAGCTAATTCGAAATGAATAAGCTAAGAGGAATTAGGATAATTTCGTTGTTTAAATAAGAATCCAACGATGCTTCGATTAGCGAAAGACAAAGTAATCTTATTTATACAATCTTCTTGTTTCATATTGTAAAAATACTAGTCTAAGGTGTCATCAGTTGATGAACAGCTAGATGGTGCACATACAATATTTATCTTTCGAGATCTAACACTATTATGTATGTCTAATGGTGAAAATCCATAAGGGATTTATCTCATTAGATAAACAAACCAAGTTAGACCAACAATGAAGATTCGAAATTAAACTACAATTTAATAACACAAAATAACATGGTTCAATATAAATTCATACACAATTCAGAAATTATTAAACATATAGCAAGTAGGAATGACAAGTGAAAATACTAAAACATACAATCCTAAATAATTTCCAAGCTTTTCAACAAACTGATATCAGTGTCCCGTTTAGGTGAGAGTCAAAGCTACCATCGATTGAATAGAGTTGTCAGCTCATATAAAATGTTAAACATTCTAGCAACCTTTTATTCGATCAAGATTGGAATCTAGCGTTCTCCCGTTTAGGCGAGAGTCAAGGCTATTCTATCTTATGAGCTTCCACCATTGTTTCATATTTTGTAAGTCAAATACAGTCGCCACCATTAGGGTGATCCATACCATATAAAACACTTACAAAACTACTTATCTTTCGAGATTAAACGGTGCGAACTTGCTAATGAACGTTCCTCCATTAGGGAGGATTACTCACTAAAACAAACGCTATGTAAAACCAACAATGGAGATCGAATGTCCTAATATTAAAGCTCATTATTTAAAGTGTATTTTCTTCTAATATTTATTTTAATCAATTTATTTTAAATATATATATTTATTTAATTAAAATTTCTAATTTAGAATGAAAAATTCTAAATATAAATTTTAATTTAATATTTATGAATTTTACTTAGATGGGTATGAAAATAACATGAATTATTTCCATCTTAGTAATAATTTCCAATAAATATTTAGAAAAATATTCAATTTAAGTTTCTACAAAATTAATTTAAATTAATTTACAACTTAAATTTAATTTTCAATAAATATATATTGCATTTCGAAAAATTAAAGTATTTAATAATACAATTTTCGAAATTGCTTGTTAAAATAAAATAAAATAAAAATAAATCCTGAAAAAATTATTCTAATTTAATGTTGGCCAAAAATTAATTAATGAAATTAATTTACAAAAAAAAAATATAATTTTCCTATTTAATTAAATATATAAGAAAAATTTAAAATATTTAAGTATAATGATGAAAATCAACTTAAATATTAATTTTCTATTTAATTAAATACACTAGAAAAATACTTCAAGCAAAACAGGTAATATCTATCTAGACTTTCATTGACTAATTAATTCATTTTCTAATGAAATATATTTTACTTCATTTATTTTAATTAATCATTAAATGAAAAAGTCATTGATTTAAGTTGATCCAAAATTAAAATAAATAATTTACAACTTTAATCTATTTTTCAAATAAAATTTGAAATTCTTGCATTTAAGAAATGCAATTTTGAAATTGTGGAAAAAGATTAATAAAATAAAATAAAATATTTTTTGAAAATTATTCAAATTTAAGTTATATGAAATAAGATTTCAAACTTAAAATAATTTTCAATTTTTATTAAATAACATGAAAATAATAATATTTAAGTATCATGGTGAAAATCAACTTAAATATTTAATTTTCAATTTAATTAAATGTATTAAATTCAAGAAATAAATAATTAAGTATAGAGAAGACTTAATTCTTAATTCTAATTTAATACTAGGAAAAGTATACTTTAAATTAGATTGTACCAAAATTAATTATTTAACAATTAATTTCACAATCTATGATATTTTCCTAATTAAATATTAGAAAATAAAATAACTAGTACTAGAAATAACTATCTAGAATAATTTCATTTACTAAGTGTTTTTCTAAAATTAACTTTAAAATATTAAATGAAAAAATAAATTTCATATATTTTAAAAGTTAATTATGTTGCTAATTCAATTTTAATTAGGTTAGACTAATCTAATTAACCTAATACAATTATTTAAATAAGGCAAATGGGCCTTCACAATTGGGGTGGTTCATGTGAGGGGGAGTTGGGTTCAGTATGTCGTACCCACTTCTATTGGCCCTCAACTCTCACACAAGGCCCAAAAGAGAGGAATTTAACCTTTAAATAAACAATTGTTATTCATTGAATAAGCCGAAATCTAATTGGGCCTAAATAAAATTACTTATGTCAAGTTTTATTTTAGCAACCTAGTCCATTTACTTAGTAAAAACTTAAATGGGCTTCCTATATGCATCTAAGCCCAATAGCAAACATATAGGCTCACACAGGTCAAATGATTTGGATGGGCCCTATCATGTTACTAGGTTTACACAGATGAAAGAAGTTCAAAATTTACCTGTTACAAATTATTCATAAGATCTATTGACAATTGGACTATGATTAAAATCAGATCATTGGATCTGTCAACAAGTTAATCATAGCAATTTAGATCAAATAAATAATAGGTTTGTTAAAAAAAATTTGAATAAACAATATAAAATTAAACAAACATTGTCCATGTAACAAATGTGAAATAAGATATTAATATAATTAAATTATTATTCTTAAACTAACCAAATAAATTTTGAAAATTTAGGTTTGTTAAAACAAACCTTAAAATCTCAAAATAAAGGAAACTAACTTTAAAATATCTAGGTTTATTTGAATCAAATTAAATTAAATATCATTTTCAAATCTTATAATTTAATTAAAATAAACCAATTTCAAAATAGATTTGGTTAGATAATCATTTAAATGCCAATATTAATTATTTAATAACTAAAAATTAATTATTAAATAATATTGTCATTTAATATATTTATAAATTAGACATATAAAGTCTCTTAATTAATAAATAAACCTAGAATCTCTTTTCTTTACAATTTCGCCGTTACTTATTGAAAATTCATAAAGTAGACATAGTCTAACTTTAGAATTATAATTGATTAATCAAAATCAATTAACTGAGTCTTACAAGCAGTATGGTCTCAACTAGTATGGGGACCATGGGTCTATATATCCGAGCTTCGAATAAGCAGATCAAGAATTTATATCTTAAACTCACTGACTTATTAATTCTTCGTTGAATCCACATATAGAACTTAGAATTGCACTCTCAGTATATAGAACGCTCTATATGTTCCACGATATAGACACGTCATTAGTTATCCATTGTTATAACCCTAATGTGATCAATGATCCTCTATATAGATGATTTACACTGTAAAGGGATTAAATTACCGTAACACCCTACAATGTATTTTATCCTCAAAACACTTAACCCTGTATAAATGATATTTCAACTAAGTGAAATGAGATCTCCACCATTTATTTTCGTTTGGTTAAGCTCGAAGGAAATCATCCTTTACTTTCTATTCGCCAGATAGAAGCTAGAGATTCCATATTTATGTTAGCGCTCCCACTCAATTGCACTACCGTGTTCCCAAAATGTACGTATCACCCTGACCCAAAAGTAGACTTAACTAACAAATCAAAGAACATGTTTAATACTCTTGAGATCGAACCTAAACATATCAGGATTAAGATCATTTGATCTAGGATCAACGGGTGATATTGAATTGAATAGATATTACGGTACATTCTAATATATCTAATCAAAGTTCAATATCGGTCCCTTCCGATGTATACTCCATACATCTGATACTGGTAAACTTTGCCAATGTCCTGGAAAGGACATAACACTTAGCCAAGGTGTAAGAATACCTATCACTGATTATCATGTCAGTCTAAATCCAGTGAACTGACAAATCAGAGAATAAACTTTCGAAAATATAATTAAGATTATATTCCACTGTGTTGACAACACTATAATCATTAACAAATTCATATGTTCTGGACTTAAATAGAATTTATACATTATATATATGTAATCATGAAATAAATCATGTGAACCATGCAACATTAAATCTTATTTCTGATCTTTATTAATAAAAAAATTTGATTAGATTGAAATGAGTTTTATTTAGGGCACAAAACTCAACAATTCTATATTTATGTTTAGCGCTCCCATTCAATTGTACTATCATGTTCCAAAAATGTACGTATCAGCCAGACCAAAATGTAGGCTTAACTAAGAAATCAAAGAACACAGATAAGACTCTTGAGATCGAACCTAACCATGTCAGGGTTAAGATGCGTAGACCTATGATCAACCATTGATATTGGCTTAGAAAGATATAACGGTAAGTTTAGTATATCTTATCTAAGATCAATATCGGTCTCTTCTAATGTATACTCCATACATCTGATATAGGTAAACTTTGCCAATGCCCTGGAAAGGACATCACACTTATCCAAGGTGTAAGTATACCTATCGCTGATTATCATGCAAGTCTAAATCCAGTGAACTGACAAATCAGGGAATTAAAATTTTGAACATATAATCATGATTATATTCCACTATGCTGACAGCACTATAATCATGAACAAATACATACGTCATGGAATTAATAGAATTTATACATTAAACAATCATGAAATAAATCATGCAACTTAAAATGAAATTTCTGATAATTATTAATTAGTAAATCTCATTATATTGAAATGTGTTTTATTTAGGGCACAAAACCCAACAACGCATTCCCCCTAAGATAACCGAGGTATCCCTTCCTCCTATAGAGGAAGGTTATTGTAATAGCCTATGATTAAGAGAATGGATTAGCAAAATCCTAACTAGTTGATTGAGTATTATTGTGAAGTTATATTATTATATAATTTAGTATATGTGAATTAATATGAGATTTGATATGTTAAGAACTCGTTGGTGAGCCAAGGGCATTTCAGTAATTTTGACCCGAGAAGGGTAAAACAGTTAAAATAATTTAAAAAGGTGCTTATTGACCTATTTAATTATATGGTATGTCTGTGTTGTCTTTTTCAGGTGTGTTCTGACAAGTTGGCACGGTATAGTCACAACTGGGTATTTGGGGCCGAACCGGGTTTGGGGCCGAAATACAATTTTGGGATAAATTATTGGCATTATATTTATAAGTGAATAATCTGAATTTTATTTTTGAAGAGTTATTTTGGAAATGACTATACTATCCTTGAAATGTCTATGTGAGAGTTATGTGACTTGTGGGCATTTTGGTAACTTTGCTTATTTGTGTTATAATTCAACAAAAAGCATTTTAATAAAAATAAGAGGCATTTGTTTTCCAGTTCTTTCTCCATAAGACAACCCCCTTCCCTCTCTCTCTATCCCTCTTTGTATTTTGTTAAAAAATTGGTGATTTGCTTGGTGTTCAAGCTTGAAATTGGAGGGTGTTAAATCTTGATCTTGGTTGGAACTTGAGGTAGTTCCTGTTCTTAATTTTTAGTTGAGTTTATTGCTAAAAATTTTATGTAGAAAAGCAAGAAATTTTGTGGTATTTTCTTGAAATGCATGTGACTTGAATTCATGTTAATTTTTATGGGTTTTGGCTTAGATTGTATGGCTTTGTAATTGATTTTGTTTGTTGAGCTCTAGGTGAGTTTTTACGGTAATTTCCATGTTTAGATTCAAGTCTTGCTTGATATTTCGTTGCTGGAAAAAAAAAAGAAGTTGAAGCTAGCTTGAAGTTTATGTGCTTGAATATGAGTTCTTAGTGATTTTGCTCAAGTTGGTGCTTTGAATTTTATATTGTTTAATTTGAAATTTTGATGTGTTTAGCTGGTGTTTAAGCATGAAAATTATGTATGTTAATGCCTGTTTAGGTACTTTCCATTGGGTGAATGATTAGCTTGAGTTGTGTTTGGGTTTGTGTTGAATTGGTTAAATTTTGGGGCTGAAATTTGTTGCTAGTTTTAGGTGTTGTTGGAGAGTGAATTAGGTGTAATTCATCTCAATATATTTGATTTATGCTAGGTGAAAGTTTGCTATAATTGTGGGCTGGTGTAGCATATAAATTGGTGTTTTTGGATGCATTTTCGTGGCTGGAAACTGGGTTTCCTGGATTTTTAAACCTAGTAGCTGCAGCTATTTTTGGCAGCTTATTGTATTTTTTTTTTTGTTTTTGTCTTGGTCATATCTTTTGACTCAGAACTTCGTTTGAGATGTTTTTTATATCGTTGGAAAGCTCGTTCCAAGCTCTATGCGAATATCTATAGTTTAAATGACAATTTTATAATTTGTGGAAATGGATTTAGGGATTAACCCTATACTTGTGTATGTCGGGATTGTGACTGGGATTACCGACACTTAGTTAGGAGCACCCGGGGATTCAGATTCTCCATATTTTTGGGACATCAGGTAAGATAGTAATTACCACGTAGAGATATGCACAATGGCGCTTATATGGAATATGATATATATGAGAAGCTAGCAACCGGGATTAGAGTTATTACTCTAATAGGGTTATTACCCTAGTAAATTATTAATATGCAATTGTTATGCCATGATATATATAGATATATATTGAAATTAAAGGTTATGTGTTCAAGGCATAATCGGGTTGGACTCGGTAATTAGAACCGAGATAAACCGTTCTAAGGCCTTATTCTAATTAGACGTGTGAGCGTAACACGTAGGTCTATGCCACATAGACATAAATAGGCGTGTGAGTGTAACACGCAAGTTTGTGTCATACAGACAAATATGAAATGGCATTATTATTTATTTGATGAGTTATATATGATTAACGATATATTTTACTGTCTTCCTGTGCTTGGCTCACGGGTGCTCTACTGTGCAGGAAAGGGTAAATCTGTCTTTGATCAGCCATGAGTATGGGAGTTGGGTGATGTATGTACATGTTCGGGCCACACTAGACCAAGCGGGTTTGAGTCTACCAATGTTGAAACTTTTGTAACTCTATTTTGCCGCTTAGGTCGGCTAAGGAGAAAGACTTGTAATATTTTGTAAAATGATTTTTGGGATCCTGAAACATGAAACTTTTGTTTGTAAGGTTAAAATTATTACAGGTTGATTTTCATTTTGTTTTTGTTTAAAGTTTCATTTCTGCGCTTATCTTATTAGTAATCTCGTTTAGGGGATTAGGGTTTCTTAATCATCTTGGGTAGCGTGCCTAAATGGTAGGACATTACAATTTGGTATCAGAGCGCCAAGATTTTTAAACTTCCTGTAGACCGGCCGAACGTGTACAATCATCGTCAAAGACAAGCTCAACTCATGGTGCAATAAGTGTTGAGAATAAATACTTCACTGCTTATGTGATCATTTAATTACCGCTTTCTGCTTTAGGCAGTATGTAAGCATCTAGAGTATTTATGTGATATGTGATGCCATGCTTAAAATTCTGTATGTTAAGTGTTTATTTATATGGAGTAAATAGTTGAGTCAGGGTTTAAGGCAATACGTGCATAAGTGTGGTATTGGTGCTTAACTCGGTGGGGTTGTTGATTACCGGGGTACTTGTAAAATGGACCCTCCACAATCATCTACACCGCAAGGCGAGTAAGTAGAGCCTGGGGTTGAGCAAACCAATCCACCGGCACTGCCTGCACCTCCGTAGAATCTGGAGGAGAATGCGGGGGTTGGCAATACTAATCCACCTGCTGACTGGCAGTAGATGTTTCAAGAAATGCGACGTATCAAACTTCGTCACGAAGAAGAGTTGGATCGATTAAGGCAACCGGCACTGGCTGCCCCTGTTGAGCAAGTGTAACCACCAGCACCTGGCCAGTGTTGGGTAACCAGGGGTTTATGATGTCGCATAGAGATTCTGTGTTTGAACGGTTTGTGAAGGTGCAACCTCCAACTTTTCTGGGAGGTACTGATATAATTAAGGCTGAGCAGTGGATGAGTACAATCACCCGTATCCTTGATAATATGGCAGTGACGGGAATAGAGAGAGTGAATTGTGCAGCTTTTATGTTGCAAGATCATGCCCACGTGTGGTGGGATATTGTGGGACAGAGTCGTGACGTCAGTGTGATGACTTGGGATGAGTTCAAGAGTTTGTTTGAGGAAAAAATTTATAACGTCACAGTGAAGACTTCACATATGGAAGATTTTGTGAAACTAACTCAGGGGAAGATGTCTGTGGCCGAGTACACTCTGGAGTTTGATCGGCTGTCCAAGTTTGCTGGTGATATGTTGCCCATAGATTTCACCAGGAAACAGAAATATTTGAGAGGACTGAATGCCACAATCAGTCGGGACTTGAAGATTACAACTACCCATGAAACTTTGTACAAGAAAGTGGTAGAGCTAGCCTTAATTGCTGAGGAGGCTGAGCAACAAGTAATAAAGGAGCAGACTGCAAAGGATGTCGTCACGGCATTGAACCCTGCTGCTTGTGGTAATATCAGTAAGGAGACCGACAATGGTAACCCTGATCACAAATGGAAGGTTGATGCTTCCGGAACATCAGGGGGTAATAGGATGTTTTGGGGAAAGAAACAGAGGTGGTCGTCAGGGCCACGGATCTTCATTCTTATCTTATCTTGAGTGTCCTAAATGCAAGAAACACCATCAGGGTGAATGTCGGGCCAAGACTTGTTTCCAATGTGGCATGGTGGGCCACTTCATCACAGATTGTCCTCAGGCCAAGAAAGAGGAGCCTAAGAAGAATGTTAGTAAGAACCCGGGATGACTTTTCACCATGACTCAGGCTGACACTGATGCTAGTCTGTCAGTGGTGAAAGGTCAGTTGTCTATAAATGGCTATTCTTATACTGTATTGTTTGACTCGGGAGCTACCCACTCTTATGTGTCAAGTAGAGTAATTGAAAGTTTCTATAAACCATGTGATATTTATGCTTCGGGGTTTGGTACCCTGCTACCTTCGGGAGACCTTATAGTATCCACTAGGTGGATTCGGTCCTTGTCCTTCTAGATTGACGGTTGTGAATTAACCTCCAATCTAATAGAATTACAACTGTCTAATTTTGATGTAATCCTGGGAATGGATTTTCTGTCTAAGTATGGGGCAACGATTGACTACAAGCGGAAGATGGTGGTGTTTGAGCCTGATAGTGCCAACCCAGCGGTGTTTGTGGGTAAAGTTCAAGGGGCACGCATACCAGGAATAACACTTTTGAAAGCTAAGGACTTGATGAGCAGAGGTTGTCTGGGATTCATAGTTACTGCAGTGGATACCAGCCGACCTGTGACATCTAGACCTGAGAGTACAAGATTGGTATGCGAGTTTCTTAACGTCTTTCCCAAAGATCTACCGAGATTGCCACCTATCCAAGAGATTGAATTTGTAATTGAGTTGGTTCCACGAGCGCAATCAGTATCAAAGGCACCGTATCAAATTGCTCCAGCAAAATTAAAAGAATTGGAGATACAACTGCAAGAATTACTGAATTTGGGATTCATAAGACCGAGTTAATCTCCTTGGGTTGCTCCGGTATTATTTGTGAAGAAGAAAGATGGGTCTCTGTGAATGTGTATAGATTATCGAGAGTTGAACAAGCTTACCATCAAGAACAAGTATCCTTTACCTCGAATTGATGATCTTTTCGATCAACTGAGCACTCGGGGTACCCTTTACCTCGTTCCAAGCTTACCATCAAGAACAAGTATCCTTTACCTCGTTCCAAGCTCTATGTGAATTTCTGTAGCTTAAATGACAATTTTATAATTTGTGGAAATGGATTTAGGGATTAACCATATACTTGTGTATCTTGGAATTGTGACTAGGACTACCGACACTTGGTCAAGAGCACCTGGGGATTTGGCATCTCCATATTTTCAGGACATCAGGTAAGACAGTAATTAGCACGTAGAGATATGCACAATGGCGCTTATATAGAATATGATATTTATGAGAAACTAGCAACCGGGATTAGAGTTATTACTCTAAAGAGAGCTATTATTGGCTTAAGGTTATTACCCTAGTAAATTATTGATATGCATAATTGGGTTGCACTCAGTAATTAGAACCGAGATAAACCATTCTAAGGCCTTATTGTAATTAGACGTGTGAGCGTAACACGTAGATCTATGTCACATAGAAATAAATAGGCGTGTGATCGTAACACGCAGGTCTGTGTCATACAGACAAATATGAAATGGCATTATTATTTATGTGATGAGTTATATATGATTAACGATATATTAAACTGTCTTGCTGGGCTTGGCTCACGGGTGCTCTACTGTGGAGGAAAGGGTAAATCTGTCTTTGATAAGCCATGAGTATGGGAGTTGGGCAATGTATGTACATGTTCGGGCCACACTAGACCAAGTGGGTTGGGGTCTACCAGTGTTGAAACTTTTTTTAACTTTGTTTTGTCGCTTAGGTCGGCTAAAAAGAAAAGACTAGTACTATTTTGTAAAATGATTTTTGGGATCTCGAAACCTGTAACTTTTGTTTGTAAGGTTACAATTATTTCAAGTTTATTTTCGTTCTGTTTTCGTTTAAATTTTAATTTCTGCGCTTATCTTTTTAGTAATCTTGTTTAAGGGAATACGGTTTCTTAATCATCTTGGGTAGCATGCCTAAATGTTAGGGCGTTACAGTTCTGATCCCTGGTCGCTTGAGTTACTGGGTAGATCAGGCTGATCATGGGGATTGTCCTACCCTGTTACATATTATTGAAAGTGTCCTTGCGCAATGAGACCTTCTATCTCATCCTTCAACTGACGACACTCTTTTGTGGTATGTCCAATATCTCCATGGTATTCAGATCGTTTTGTTGGGTCCCTTTTACATCTTGTGTGTCTCATAGGTTTTGGCTCACTAAAAACAAATTCCTATATATGTGTGAGGTAGATATTTTCCCGAGTTTCATTAAGCTCGATATATTCAACATAAAGGGGTATACATTTGTTGTGTTTCTTCTGTTTCTTATCCTTGGACAACCTTTTGGAATCATCTTTCCTCTTTGATCCTGAAGCTTCCAACTCGAATTCTTCAAAAGAATCATACCCCAATTGCCTTCCGGGTTCCCTGACATGATACCTCCTGAACTTATTCTCCAACTCGTCTATTCGCAAATGGAGTAAATCCCTTTGCTTTGGATCAAGTGGTTGACGAAGATTAGATTTTTTCAAGTTTAAATGTTCTCGTAGGTCTCATCGGTGGTGACAACTGTCGGATCTTGCTTTACCCATATACTGCATAATGCCTTTTTAATCATTGCTACGATGAGTGTCCTGTTGGGATTTTATGCCCTAAATAAAACCCATTTCAATCTAATCTGATTTGTTATCAGTAGAATATTAGAAATCAATTATGTTGACATGTAGTTTTCATGTTTATGGTTTTATGTGTACAAAATCTGTTAAGTCAAGAACTTATAGTTGTTCACAATTACAGCGATGTCAACACAGTGGAATGTGATTGTGATTATATGCTTCAAAATACAATGTCCCTGGTAAAGATATTGAATGTATGGAGTATACATTGAACTGGGATCGATATTGATCCTGGTAAAGATATTATAATCTTTCTGTTGTATCTTTCTAAGTCAATATCACTAATTGATCTTAAATCAAAAGATCTTAATCCTGACATGCTTAAGTTCAATCTCAAGAGTGCTATTCATCTTCTTTGATTTATTAGTTAAGCCTACTTTTTTGTCAAGGTGATACATACATTTTGGGAACATAATAGTACAATAGAGTGGGAGCGCTAGACATAGATATGGAATCCATAGCTTCTATCTAGACATAGAAGTGAAACGATGATTTCCTTCGAGCTTGGCTTAATAGAGATAAATGGAAGAGGTCTTGTTTCAGTGATTATATTAGGTCACTGAACTATGATTTATAGGAAGCTAAGTGTTTTAAGGATAAAATACATTGAGGAGTGAAACGGTAAATTTATCCTTACTTGGTGTAAATCATCTATAGAGGATCTTTGATTATTGAGATTAGAACGATGGTTAAATGTTTATAGTGTATCTATATCGTGGAATATATAGAGCATTCTATATGACTAAGAGTGCAATTCCAAGTTCTATGGTGGATGCAATAAGGAATTAATAAGTTAGGAAATTTACTTGGTAAATTCTAGTTCTGCCTATTGGAAGCTCAGTTGTATAGGCCCATGGTCCCCATACTAGTTGAGACCGTACTACTTGTAAGACTTAGTTAATTGATTTTAATTGATCAATTAAAATTCTAAAATTAGACTATGTCTAGTTTATGAATTTTCACTAAGCAAGGGCTTAATTGTGAAAAAAAAGAGATTGTAGGTTTTTTTTTGTTAATTAAGAGAATTTATTAAGTCTAATTAATAAATATGTGAAATGGAAATTTTATTTGATAATTAATTTTAATTATTAAATAAACAGTTTTGGCATTTAAGTGGTTACATTAGAAAAATGGCATTTTTAAGAAAATAAGAAAAAATTGTTGAAAAATGGCAAAATTCTAAAGTGGGGCCCACATCCTATTGTCGGCCACTTGAGAGGGAATTTCCATTTAATTTTTCCAATATTTTAATGCCAAATAATTCTAACCTAAGCCTAGGTGGTGGCCTATAAATAGATAGTGATGGCTCACCTCAAAAGATGATGAATTCAAGCCTTCAGTCAAATTTTCTGAGCCATCTCTTCTACCTACTTTGAACCACTCCTCTCTCTTCCTCTCTTCATATTTTCGTACCCTATAGTGATACAGTAAGTGCCCACACACATCAAGTGGTACTCAATCATAGTGTGTAAGTCTGTGAAGAATCCAGTTTCAAGAGAAGGTGATTCAGACACAGATCTTGGTGATACTCTACTATAGACAGGATACAAAGGTTAGAGATCTGAGTCGAAGGAGCCATTATTATTTGGCTGCACCCACTGTAAGGTTTCTGAAACTTTATATGTGTTTATTTACATTGTTTTAGAGATTCATATTTAGGAGGTTAAATAACACACATGGTAGTAAATCTAGATCCTGGTAAAACATATTCCAAAAACTGGCCTCAGAGCCATGGTAATGATTTACTTTCATGAAATATGAATTAAAACGATGTTTGTGTTGATTTGGATGGTTTCATGATGGTTTATGTGCTTCTTTGATGATTGTATGAAAATCGCAATGTATGTTGTAAAATATTTTTTATTAGTTCTGGAAATAGGTATACTGGAAATTAGACAAAAACTTAATGAATTTAGGCTTTTACAAAACCCAATTTGGGTTTTGTATGAATTAGTTATGATTTTTTGAATTTGGATCAAAATATCTAAAATCGGGTGCACACGTGTGCGTGCGCGGACCCTAGGCGTCACTCGGTCAACACGCCTCCTCAGACACGAGCTGACTGAGTTTTCTCAGACATTGCCTTGTCTGAAGGGCTGCTCACGCCGAGCATCCTCGGCATCAGAGGCTGCATACAACCTTATTTCTCGGTCAAGACTCCCCTTCCGCGCGCGTAGGGGTTTGCATTGCATACCCCTATGCACCAATTTTGTTTTCATCATATTTTTTGATTTAAAAATCGTTTTTCATTGAAATAAAATTCAAATTTTGGTAAAATTTTGTGTAGAATCTAAATTTTTAATTAAAAATCTAATTATTAGAATAAAATTAATTTTTAATTAATTAAAATTAGTTTAGATGTTAGTAGGCTTTGAATTTTAAAAATTTGATTTTTCACAAAAATAGCCTTATGATTAATTTTAAAATTTTAGATTATTTTATTTATTTTAATTATAAGATTAGATATTATATATTTTTATTATTAAAATTGGAATGATCTTATTTTGATATTAAAATATTTTTAAAAAAATAATCTAGTTTAAATTTCAAAATTTGCTAACCATATCATCTTTTTCAAAAAATTTTATTTTTGATATAGATTTTATTAAATTAAAATTATAAGATTTAAAAAATATTAGTTTTAACATTTTATCTTATTGGATATTTTTTTTTAATTAAAATTATTTTTGCAAAAATAACATGAAATTTTGAAAATTTGTTAGTTTAGGTTTGAATAAAAATTTTAAGGTTTCTAACCATAAAATTTTCAAACTTATTTTTTTGAATAAAATTCAAATATCCTAACCATAAAATATCTTATTTTTTTTTTTTCAAATTGTTTATTTTTGTAATATTTAATTTAATAAATTATAAGATTAAGAATAATATTAGGAATATCTAAATTTTAAAATTCAAGATATTATATTATATTATCTTTTTAGAAATTTTAAATAAACTTGAAATTTGAAAATTGGTTAGATATTTAAATTTAAGTTAGAATTTTGGATATTTAGGAGATTTGTTAGGTTTTTGAATTTTTTTGAAATATTCTCTAACAACCTAAATTTTAAATTCGAGTTAAGATATATTTTAAATTTTAAAATAGAGATATCTTTACCTACTTTTTAGTTATCTGTTACTTGTTGGGTTTGTAATGTTTTGATTATTTCTTTATTTATTTATTCAATTTTTTTTTACAAACCTATTATTTATTTGATCTAAATTTCTATAATTCACTTGTTGAAAGATTCAATGATCTAATTTTAATCATATTCAATTGTCAATAGATCTTATAAATAATTTGTAATAGGTAAATTTTGCAATTTCTTTCATCTGTGTAAACCTAGTAACATGATAGGGCCCATCCAAATCATTTGACCTGTGTGAGCCTATACGTTTGCTTTTGGGCTTAGATGCATATAGGAAGCCAATTTTAATTTTATAAATTAAATGGACTAGGTTGCTAAAATAAAATTTCACTTAAGTAATTGTATTTAGGCCCAATTAGAATTTGGCTTATTCAATGAATAACAATTATTTATTTAATGGTTTAATTCCTCTCCTTTGGGCCTTCTGTTGAGAGTTAAGGGGCCATTGTAGTGGGTACGACATACTGAACCCAGCCCCCCCTCACATTTATATTGAAATGTGATAAGTCATAGAAAATGTCGAGACCAGCTATCTCTAGAGCATTCACTTTCCCGCCAAGCCTCTCCACTTCGGCTCTCTGCTGCCTGGCCTCTGACTTATACTTCTCGACCTCAACTTTAAGCTCCTCCTCCTTAGTCTTCTTCTCTACTTCCAACCTGTGGAAGACGGTCCAGAGAACCTCCCTTTCCTCTTGAAGGTTGTTCACATCCTTAGAAAGGGAGGCAATGGCGGCTTCAAACTGATTGGAGGCTTGTAGTGTTGGAAATTATTTTACCAGGATCTTAGATGTACTCACAAGTAAGTTGATTAACACCCTAAATATGAACTTTCTAAAACGATGAAATAAACACATATAAAGTTTAGGAAACCTTACATTGGGTGCAGCGGAATTAAATGACTCCTTTCGTTCAGATCTCTAACCCTTATATCCTTTTTGTCGCAGAGTATTATCAAGATCTGAACCTGGATCTCTTTCTCTGAATCTTTGATGCTGAAACTCCTTTTTGCTGAAGATCTTTCTTCACGATCTTCCTCATTACGATTGAGGTATTACTTGCTGTGTGTGGGCACTACTCTAACACTAAGAAATTTCGAAATCTTTAGGAAGAAGAGAGAGAGGGAGTGGTCGGCCAAAGATAGGGAGAGAGAGAGACTCAGTTTTTCCTGAATGAAAAAGTAGAAAATTTAAGTGTTAATTTCCTAAAGCCTTCACTATCTATTTATAGCATTCCACTAGGGTTAGGTTTGAATTATTTGGCATTAAAATAATGAAATATCAGAGGGAAAACCCTACAAAAGTGGCCGGCCATACAATGTGGATTTGGGCCTCACTTTTTGCAATTTTGCAGTTTTATCTTTTCTGCATCTGATTTTCTCAAAAATGCCAATTTTCTAATTCAACCATTTAAATGCCAATTCTAACTATTTAATAAGTATAAATAATTATTAAATAATATTTTCATTTATCATATTTATTAATTGAACCATACAAAGTATCATAATTAACAAATATGCCCCTAAAACTCTTTCTTTACAATTTCACCCTTACTTAGTGAAAAATTCACAAATAGACATAGTCTAATTTGAGAATTATAATTGATTAATAAAAACCAATTATATGAGTCTTAAAAGCAATATTATCTCAACTAGTGGGGGGACCATGGGTCTATATAACCGAGCTTCCAATAAGCTGATCAAGAAATTATAACCTAAATTCACTGACTTATTAATTCTTCGTTGAATCCACGCATAGAACTTAGAATTGCACTCTAAGTATATAGAATGCTCTATATGTTCCACCATATAGACACATCATTAGTTATCCATTGTTATATTCCTAATTTGATCAATGATCCTCTATATGAATGATCTACACTGTAAAGGAATTAGATTACCATTACACCCTACAATGTATTTAATCCTTAAAACACTTAACCCCGTATAAATGATATTTCAGCTTATGTGAAATGAGATCTCCACCATTTATTTTCGTTTGGTCAAGCTCGAAGGAGATCATCATTTACTTACTATGTGCCAGATAGAAGTTATAAATTCGATGTTTATGTTAGCGCTCTCACTCAATTGCACTACCGTGTTCCCAAAATGTACGTATCACCCTGACGCAAAAGTAGGCTTAACTAACAAATCAAAGAACATGAATAGCCTCTCGAGATCGAGCCTAATCATAACAGGATTAAGATCATTTGATCTAGGATCAACTAGGCGATATCGACTTGAACTGCATATCTACTAACTATTTCTCCACCCCTATCAGTTCGCAAGATCTTTAACCACTTACCTTAATGGTTTTAACCGTTGCCAGAAATTTATGAATTTTTTTTAAAACATTTCAAATTTCTTTGCATAAGGTATAATCTACAGTTATCGTTTTAAGAATACAACGAAAAACTCATATCCACCCCTGAATGTACATGCATCTGCGAATGAGATGAACTACTTTCAGTGGATATAGGCATATTAACTCTTTGCAGAGATTGATCTTGTCAAAACCACTATGAACAAGATACAAAAGCCATAGATTAATAAAATGTGGTTGTGTCTTTTTGATGACTTAGGTATAGTTACATCAAAGAGTTATTAGAATAGTGCAAGTGGATCCTGGTCACAGAATACTAAACTCATATTCCATACAGTTTGAATCCATTAATAGAAGATGGATATTAAACACTTGGAAAGTGTAACTACATTGTATCCTGGAATTAGAAATATAATAAAATTTCTGTTTGAAATCTAAAATTAAAGTCAAACACTTAAATTTATACCAAATATAATGAGTAATTCTATCTTGGACCACCACTACTAATTTAACTCTAAGTCTAATTTGCCCACAAAGTAAGAGATTTTTAAGATTGAGGACTTATATCAATTGGGAATAGAATTTCGGGATTATAATCATATGCGTCATTTAATTTCTTAAGAAAAAATATAGAATGACATGAAATGATTTATAGACCATTCATCCAATGATATGTTATTGAGCTAATTCGAAATGAATAAGCTAAGAGGAATTAAGATAATTTCGTTCATAAATAAGAATCCAACGATGATTCGATTAGCGAGAGTCAAATTAATCTTATTTATACAATCTTCTTGTTTCATATCGTAAAAATACTAGTCTAAGGTCTCATCAATTGATGAACAACTAGATGTTGCATATACAATATTTATCTTTCGAGATCTAACACTATTATGTATGTCTAATGGTGAAAATCCACTAGGGATTTATCTCATTAGATAAACAAACCAAGTTAGACCAACAACGAAGATTCGAAATTAAACTACAACTTAATAACAGACAATAACATGGTTCAATATAAATTCATACACAATTCAGAAATTATTAAACATATAGCAAGTAGGAATGACAAGTGAAAATACTAAAACATACAATTCTAAATAATTTCCAAGGTTTTCAACAAACTGATATCAGTGTCCCGTTTAGGCGAGAGTCAAAGCTACCATCCATTGAATAGAGTTGTCAGCTCATCTAAAATGTTAAACATTCTAGCAACCTTTTATTCCATCAAGATTGGAATTCAGCGTTGTCCCGTTTAGGCGAGAGTCAAGGCAATTCTATCTTATGAGCTTCCACCATTGTTTCATAATTTGCAAGTCAAATATGGTCGCCACCATTAGGGTGATCCATACTATATAAAACACTTACAAACTACTTATCTTTCGAGATTAAACGATGCAAAATTGCTAATGAACGTTCCTCCATTAGGGAGGATTACTCACTAAAACAAACGCGATGTAAAAGCAACAATGGAGATCGAATATCTTAATAATAAAGCTCATTATTTAAAGAGAGTTGTATTTTCTTTGAAACTTATTTAATCTATTTATTTTAAATATATATTTATTAATTAAAATTTCCAATTTAGAATGAAAAATTCTAAATATAAATTTTAATTTAATATTTATAAATTTTACGTAGATGGATATGAAAATAACATGAATTTCTTCCATCTTAGTAATAATTTTCAATAAATATTTAGAAAAATATTCAATTTCAGTTGTTACAAAATTAATATAAATTAATTTACAACTCAAATTTAATTTTCTATTAATATATATTGCATTTCGAAAAATTAAAGTATTTAAGAATACAATTTTTGAAAATGCATGTTAAAATAAAATCCTGGAAAAATTATTCTAATTTAATGTTGGCCCAAAATTAATTAATAAAATTAATTTACAACAAAAAATATAATTTTCCTATTTAATAAAATATATATAAGAAAAATTTCAAATATTTAAGTATGATGATGAAAATCAACTTAAATATTAATTTTCTATTTAATTAAATACACTAGAAAAATACTTCAAGCAAAAACAGATAATATCTATCTAGATTTTCATGGACTAATTAATTTATTTTCAAATTAAATATATTTTACTTCATTTATTTTAATTAATCATTAAATGAAAAAATCATTGATTTAAGTTGGCCCAAAATTAAAATAAATAATTTACAACTTTAATCGATTTTTCAAATAAAATTCGAAATTCTAGCATTTAAGAAATGCAATTTCGAAATTCGATTAATAAAATAAAGAAAAAATATATTTTGAAAATTATTTAAATTTAGTTGAAAAAATAAATTTCAACTAAAAATAATTTTCCATTTAATTAAGTGTCATGAAAAAGAAATATTTAAGTATCATGATGAAAATCAACTTAGATATTTAATTTTCAAATTAATTAAATGTATTAAATTCAAGAAATAAATAATTAAGTGTAGAGAAGGCTTAATTATTAATCTCTAGTTTAATACTAGGAAAAATATACTTAAAATAAATTGTACCAAAATTAATTATATAAATAATTAATTTCACAATGTAAAATATTTTCCTATTTAATATTAGAAATAATAAGTAGTCTAGAGATAACTATCTAGAAAATATCTTATTGGACTAAGTATCTTTTCCACAAAATTTGAAAAAAAATATCTAATTTAAGTTGTATTTGAAAAAATTTAGAACTTAAATATTTTCAAATTTAAATTTAATTAAATATCAAAAATTAAGTTGTAACCACTTAATTTGAAAATATTCCATTTTAAGTTAATATTCGAAAAGATATCAACTTAAAAAATATCTAAAGAATCTTAATAACCAATTCCTAAAATTCCTCAAATTAATTTTGAAATTTTAAATCCAAAAGATATTAAGATTTAAGTTGATTAGTTATAAATAACTAATTTTCAACTTAAATAGGAATATTTAATGAAAAATTTAAATTAAGCTTCAGAAAGAATCCAGATGGCTATAATTCTATATTTAATTAAATACAAGAAAATACATATAGTTTAGCTTAGAATAAAAATTCATTAAACTATGGTTTTCTTAAATTAATTTCAAAATAAATGAAATTAATTATGTTGCTAATCAATTTTATTAGGTTAAACTAATTTAATTAACCTAGTACAGTTATTCAAATCAGGCAAATGGGCCTTCACAATTGGGATAGTTCATGTGAGGGGGTGCTGGGTTCAGTATGTCGTACCCACTACTATGGCTCCCAACTCTCACACAAGGCCCAAAAGAGAGGAATTTAACCTTAATTGAATAGGCCCAAAACCTAAATGGGCCTAAATAAAATCTATCAAGAACTATGATATTTTATTAAGCAACAACAACCTATATGTATCTATAATGAAATTAAACACATAGGCTCACACATGCACACAATTTGGATGGATCCTATCATGTTGCTAGGTCATACACAGATGAAAGAAGATTGTAAATATACCTGTTATAAATTATTTACTTGACCGAGGGAGCCATGAGTTAAAATCAGATCATTGGATCTGTCAACAAGTTAACCATGGCTATTTGCAATCCAGCAATAATAGGTTTTAAAAACTTACAAACAAGCTAAAACACATACTCCTGCAACAACGTTAGCTGGATAGTTGGATGTAGGATTTATTTAATTTTAAATAAATAATTTTAAAAAAAAATTAATTAAATAAATAAATAATTTATTTTCGAAAATTAAAAAAAAATTAAAATTTTTTTAAATATTTTCGAAATTAATTAAATAATATTTAAAATTAAACCTACAATTTTGAAAAATTAGATTTCAACCAACCTAAATATTATTTCAAAATTTGCTAACTACTTTTAAAAATTTAATATTATTTTATAGATAAAATTAAATAAAAAATTAAAAAAGATAAATAAATATCTTTTTTAGATTTTAAATGTAATTTAAATAAATAAAATAACAAAATTTAAAAGTTAGCAAAATATCTTACATCTATTTAAAATTACATGATTATAGTTATCTTATTTTAAATTTAAATAAGGTCAAATTATTTAAAAAAATATAATTTAAAAAATTTAATATCTGACCTTAAATTTAAAAATAAGATAAGATATAATCAAATTTAAAAATAAGATAGATTATTAAGCAAAAAGATAGATATTTAATATTTTTCAAATTCAAATTACACATGAATTAAATTTAAAAAATATTAATTAAATTAATTATGATAATTAGAATTGAATTAGGAATAGTAAATGTATAAATACAGAACTACACAAAAAATTGCAAGTTAAATCCATGAAAAAGCATGAAAAATCGAAGAAAAACGAAAAAATTGTGAGCAGTACGGACGGTATGCTGTGCATACTCGTCCGCGCGCGCATGGGGAGTGCATGGGCATGGTTTCTCGGCGCAGGGGGAAATCTGCATGATTTCTGCGCGCGGAATCGTGTTGCTCAATCCCGAAATTTTTCTGAAACTTTAAAAAATCATAACTAATTCAAATTAAATCGAAATTGAGTTCTGTAAAACAAGTAACTTGCTTAATTTTTTCCATACTATCCAATAAAAATAATTCCAGAAACTGATATTCAATTATTTTTCACAAAAGTTTACAAACATGAATCAATCATCATATAACACTCAATACAACATGATACCATCCAAAACATCAAACAATCGTTTTAAAGTCCAAATTTCTTGGAAGCAAATCAATTACCATGGCTCTGAGACCAGTTGTTGGAAATTATTTTACCAGGATCTTAGATATACTCACAAGTATGTTGATTAACACCCTAAATATGAACTTTCTAAAACGATGAAATAAACACATATAAAGCTTAGGAAACTTTACATTGGGTGCAGCGGAATTAAATGACTCCTTCCGTTCAGATCTCTAACAATTGTATCCTTTCTGTCGCAGAGTATTATCAAGATCTGAACCTGGATCTCTTTCTCTGAATCTTTGATGCTAAAACTCCTATTTGCTGAAGATCTTTCTTCACGATCTTCCTCACTATGATTGAGGTTTTACTTGCTGTGTGTGGGCACTACTCTAACACTAAGAAATTTCAAAATCTTTAGGAAGAAGAGAGAGAGGGAGTGGTCGGCCAAAGATAGGGAAAGATTGAGGCTCAGTCTTTCCTGAATGAAAAAGTAAAAAATTTAAGTGTTAATTTCCTGAAGCCTTCACTATCTATTTATAGCATTCCACTAGGGTTAGGTTTGAATTATTTGGCATTAAAATAATGAAAATATCAGAGGGAAAACCCTACAAAAGTGGTCGGCCATACAATGTGGATTTGGGCCTCACTTTTTGCAATTTTGCAGTTTTATCTTTTCTGCATCTGATTTTCTCAAAAACGCCAATTTTCTAATTCAACCATTTAAATGCCAATTCTAACTATTTAATAACTATAAATAATTATTAAATAATATTTTCATTTATCATATTTATTAATTGAACCATACAAAGTATCATAAGTAATAAATATGCCCCTAAAACTCTTTCTTTACAATTTCACCCTTACTTAGTGAAAAATTCACAAATAGACATAGTCTAATTTGAGAAATATAATTGATTAATCAAAACAAATTATATGAGTCTTACAAGCAATATTATCTCAACTGGTGGGGGGACCATGGGTCTATATAACCGAGCTTCCAATAAGCTGATCAAGAATTTATAACCTAAATTCACTGACTTATTAATTCTTCGTTGAATTCACGCATAGAACTTAGAATTGCACTCTCAGTATATAGAATGCTCTATATGTTCCACAATATAGACACATCATTAGTTATCCATTGTTATAATCCTAATTTCATCAATGATCCTCTATATGAATGATCTACACTGTAAAGGGATTAGATTACCGTTACACCCTACAATGTATTTAATCCTTAAAACACTTAACCCCATATAAATGATATTTCAGCTTATGTGAAATGAGATCTCCAACATTTATTTTCATTTAGTCAAGCTCGAAGGAGATCATCCTTTACTTACTATTCGCCAGATAGAAGTTATAGATTCCATGTTTATGTTAGCGCTCCCACTCAGTTGCACTACCGTGTTCCCAAAATGTACGTATCACCCTGACCAAAAAGTAGGCTTAACTAACAAATCAAAGAACACGAATAGCCTCTCGAGATCGAGCCTAATCATAACAAGATTAAGATCATTTGATCTAGGATCAACTAGGCGATATTGACTTGAATAAATATTACGGTAAGTTTAATAAATCTAAGTCAAAGTTCAATATCGGTCCCTTCCGATGCATACTCCAAGCATCCAACCTGAGCTTTACTTTAACCAATGCTCTGAAAAGAACATAGCACTTCTCCAAATGCAAGTAAACTCTGTTGTAGATTATCAAATCAGTAAAACCCTGTGTCTGATAAATCTATGAAACTTTATTCACATAGTCATGTTTACGTTCCAATGTGTTGACAACACAATAAACAGGATCTAGTATGTGAAAAAGGGTTTCAGATGAATTTATACATTATGTACATATAATAATGAAATAAATCATGTGAACCATGCAACATTAAATGTTATTTCTGATCTATATTAATAAGTAAATCTGATTATATTGAAATGAGTTTTATTTAGGGCATAAAACCCAACATGTAGATCTTTGGTCAGGTTGGCCACCTTCTTCTCAGCAGTAAGAAGTTTCTTGTTGACCTCTCCCAGTTCCATCAGGATAGCCCCAAGCTGAACCCTGGCTTCATCGGCATCCTTCCTGGCCAAGTCCACTTTCGCCTGCATAGTGTTAGAAATGGCAGTATTCTTACAGGTAGCCGACTTAGCTCGGGAATAAGCATAAGCCATCATTAGACCAATCTGTACAGAGAAAGAATTTTAACAGCTGAACTAAGAGAAGAAGGACAAAAGGAAATGTGAATATAAATGTGATAAGTCATAGAAAATGTCGAGACCAGCTGTCTCTAGAGCATTCACTTTCCCGCGAAGCCTTTCCACTTCGGCTCTCTGCTGCCTGGCCTCTGACTTATACTTCTTGACCTGAACTTTAAGCTCCTCCTCCTTAATCTTCTTCTCTTCTTCCAACATGTGGAAGACGGCCCAGAGAACCTCCCTTTCCTCTTGAAGGTTGTTCACATCCTTAGACAGGGAGGCAATGGCGGCTTCAAACTGATTGGAGGATTGTAGATCTTTGGTCAGCTTGGCCACCTTCTTCTCAGCAGTAAGAAGTTTCTTATTGACCTCTCCCAGTTCCATCCTGATAGCCCCAAGCTGAACCCTGCCTTCATCGGCATCCTTCCTGGCCAAGTCCACTTTCGCCCGCATAGTATTGGAAATGGCAGCAATCTTAGAGGTAGCCGCCTGAACTCAGGAATAAGCATAAGCCATCTTTAGACCAATCTGCACAGAGAAAGGATATTAAAATCTGAACTAAGAGAAGAAGGACAAAAGGAAATGTGAATATAAATGTGATAAGTCATAGAAAATGTCGAGACCAGCTGTCTCTAGAGCATTCACTTTCCCGCGAAGCCTCTCCAATTCGGCTCTTTGCTGCTTGGCCTCTGACTTATACTTCATGACCTTAACTTTAAGCTCCTCCTCCTTAGTCTTCTTCTCTTCTTCCAACCTGTGGAAGACGGCCCGGAGAACCTCCCTTTCCTCTTGGAGGTTGTTAACATCCTTAGACTGGGAGGCAATGGCGGCTTCAAACTGATTGGAGGCTTGTAGATCTTTGGTCAGCTTGGCCACCTTCTTCTCAGCAGTTAGAAGTTTCTTGTTGACCTCTCCTAGTTCCATCTGGATAGGCCCAAGCTGAACCCTGGCTTCATTGGCATCCTTGTTGGCCAAGTCCACTCTCGCCCGCATAGTGTTGGAAATGGCAGCATTCTTAGAGGTAGCCGACTTAGCTCGGGAATAAATATAAGCCATCTTTAGAGCAGTCTGCACAGAGAAAGAATATTAAAAGGTTAACTAAGAGTAGAAGGACAAAAGGAAATGTGAATATAAATGTTATAAGTCGTAGAAAATCTCGAGACCAGCTATCTCTAGAGCATTCACTTTCCCGTCAAGCCTCTGCACTTTGGCTCTCTCCTGCCTAGCCTTTGACTTATACTTCTCGGCCTAAAATTTAAGCTCCTCCTCCTTAGTCTTCTTCTCTTCTTCCAACCTGTGGAAAACGGCCCGGAGAACATCCCTTTCCTCTTGAAGGTTGTTCACATCCTTAGACAGGGAGGCAATGGCGGCTTCAAGCTGATTGGACGATTGTAGATCTTTGGTCAGGTTGGCCACCTTCTTCTCAACAGTAAGAAGTTTCTTGTTGACCTCTCCCAGTTCCATTCGGATAGCCCCAAGCTCAACCAAGGCTTCATCGGCATCCTTCCTGGCCAAGTCCACTTTCGCCCGCATAGTGTTAGAAATGGCAGCATTCTTAGAGGTAGCCGACTTAGCTCGGGAATAAGCATAAGCCATCTTTAGAGCAGTCTGCACAGAGAAAGAATATTAAAAGGTGAACTAAGAGAAGAAGGACAAAAGGAAATGTGAATATAAATGTGATAAGTCATAGAAAATGTCGAGACCAGCTGTCTCTAGAGCATTCACTCTCCCACGAAGCCTCTCCACTTCGGCTCTCTGCTGCCTGGCCTCTGACTTATACTTCTTGACTTCAACTTTCAGATCCTTTTCCTTAGTCTTCTTCTCTTCTTTCAACATGTGGAAGATGGCCCGGGGAACCACCCTTTCCTCTTGAAGGTTGTTCACATCCTTAAACAGGGAGGCAATGGCGGCTTCAAACCGATTGGAGGCTTGTAGATCGTTGGTCAGGTTGGCCACCTTCTTCTCAGCAGTAAGAAGTTTCTTATTGACCTCTCTCAGTTTCATCCTGATAGCCCCAAGCTGAACCCTGCCTTCATCGGCATCCTTCCTGGCCAAGTCAACTTTTGCCCGCATAGTGTTGGAAATGGCAGCATTCTTAGAGGTAGCCGACTGAACTCAAGAATAAGCATAAGCCATCTTTAGACCAATCTACACAGAGAAAGGATATTAAAATCTGAACTAAGAGAAGAAGGACAAAAGGAAATGTGAATATAAATGTGATAAGTCATAGAAAATGTCGAGACCAGCTGTCTCTAGAGCATTCACTTTCTCGCGAAGCCTCTCCAATTCGGCTCTTTGCTGCTTGGCCTCTGACTTATACTTCATGACCTTAACTTAAAGCTCCTCCTCCTTAGTCTTCTTCTCTTCTTCCAACCTGTGGAAGACGGCCCGGAGAACCTCCCTTTCCTCTTGGAGGTTGTTAACATCCTTAGACTGGGAGGCAATGGCGGCTTCAAACTGATTGGAGGCTTGTAGATCTTTGGTCAGCTTGGCCACCTTCTTCTCAGCAGTTAGAAGTTTCTTGTTGACCTCTCCTAGTTCCATCTGGATAGGCCCAAGCTGAACCCTGGCTTCATTGGCATCCTTGTTGGCCAAGTCCACTCTCGCCCGCATAGTGTTGGAAATGGCAGCATTCTTAGAGGTAGCCGACTTAGCTCGGGAATAAGCATAAGCCATCTTTAGAGCATTCTGCACAGAGAAAGAATATTAAAAGCTGAACTAAGAGAAGAAGGAGAAAAGGAAATGTGGATATAAATGTGATGAGTCATAGAAAATCTCGAGACCAGCTGTCTCTAGAGCATTCACTTTCCCGCCAAGCCTCTCCACTTGGGCTCTATGCTGCCTAGCTTTTGACTTATACTTCTCGACCTCAACTTTAAGCTCCTCCTCCTTAGTCTTCTTCTCTTCTTCCAACCTGTGGAAAACGGCCCGGAGAACCTCCCTTTCCTCTTGAAGGTTGTTCACATCCTTAGACAGGGAGGCAATGGCGGCTTCAAGCTGATTGGAGGATTGTAGATCTTTGGTCAGGTTGGCCACCTTCTTCTCAGCAGTAAGAAGTTTCTTGTTGACCTCTCCCAGTTCTATCCGGATTGCCCCAAGCTGAACCCTTGCTTCATCGGCATCCTTCCTGGCCAAGTCAACTTTCACCCGCATAGTGTTAGAAATGGCAGCATTCTTGGAGGTAGCCGACTTAGCTCGGGAATAAGCATAAGTAATCTTTAGACCAGTCTGCACAGAGAAAGAATATTAAAAGCTAAACTAAGAGAAGAAGGACAAAAGGATACTGTCAGGATAAACTTGATCAGCCAGCTCTAGAGAAAGGTCATTGTTTGCCCCAGCCAATTGCTCGTTCACCTCAGGGACCGACCGATTCATATAGTGATTGATTATTTCAATTGGGGCCTTGGTCTCTGGGTGCGGTACCAGAGGTAGGGTAGGGGCCTTGGTTAGCTCAAATTTGCCCTTCGACTTCTCTATGGGACTGTAGGATCTACAAGGGTTTGCTCCTTGGAGAGGGCAATGACCATTTCAGTTGGTGTCTTCTCTCTGGACGGGGTTGGCTCACCGCCCTTGGACTTCTTAGCCGGAGGAGATAAGCCAAAGCTTCCTCCCACTCTCTTTTTTAGAGCCTCAAGCATCTTCTGAGACATGTTTGCACAAAATGAAAGTAACATCGTTAGAAAAAGCATGAGAAATATGAAGGCATAATAATCAAGAAGGCTAAAAGCAAGATGGAGTATCCTGCACTTTGGCAGAAGCATTTGCCCGAGCAAGACCTAATGGGGCATCGTCATCCGACGAGTCTTCTTGCTCCTCCAGAACGGGTTTCCCCTTCCTACTACAGGGGTGGATGGCCGAGCAGGTAGACTGGACTCCCTGATCTAAATCGTATGTTCGATGAGCCTGTGCCCGGCCGGAAGTTTCTTCTTCCTTTTGAGCGATCTTTCCTGCTCTTCCTTAGCCTTATCCTCCTACTCAGAATATTCTTGAGCATGTTTTTTGGCCCTGGCTCCTCCCTTCAACTTAGCCTCGTGCTTAAGTTGAATAAGCTCATTCTCCTGCTCAGAATACTCCTGACCATGTTGCTTGGCTCATGCACTACTAATATAACTCTAAGTTTAATTTGCCTAAAGTAAGCATATATACATACAAGTAGGAGATTCTAAGATTGAGGATTTATATCATTGCGGGATAAAATATCAGGAATATTAATCATGTGCGTCATTCAATTTTTCTAAGAGAAAATATAGAATGACTTTGTATGAATTATAAACCATTTATCCAATGATATATTATTGAGCTAATTCGAAATGAATAAGCAAAGAGAAATAAGGATAATTTCGAATTTAAATAAGAATCCAACGATGCTCCGATTAGCGAGAGTCAAAGTTATTCTTATTTATAGAATCTTCTTGTTTCATATTGTAAATACTAGTCTAAAGTGTGATCAATTGATGAACAACTAGATGTTGCATTTACAGTATTTATCTATCGAGATCTAACGTTAGTATGTTTGTTTTATGGATGACAATCCATTAGGGATTTGTTCCATTAAAAACAACAAGCTTAGTTAGACCAACAATGAAGATTCGAAATTAAATTACAAAAATAACATGGTTCAATATAAATTCACACACAATTCAGAAATTATTAACACATACCAAGTAGGAATGACAAGCGAAAATACTGAAGCATACAATCCTAATTAATTTCCAAGGTGCTCAACAAACTAATATCGTTGTCCTGTTTAGGCGAGAGTCTAGGCCATTCTATCTTATGAGCTTCCACCATTGTTTCGTACTTTTGTAAGCCCTATAAAAGTCGCCACCATTAGTGTGATCCATGCTAAAATAAACACTTACAAAAAAAAACTTATCTTTCGAGATTCTACGGCGTTACTCGCTAATGAACGTTCCTCCATTAGGAAGGATTACTCACTAAAACAATAACTATGTAAAACCAACAATGGAGATCGAATATCCTAATAATAATAAAGCTCATTATTTCAAGTGTATTTTTTCTAATATTTATTTTAATCAATTTATTTTAAATATATATTCATTTAATTAAAATTTTCAATTTAGAATGAAAAATTCTAAATATAAATTTTAATTTAATATTTATAAAATTATACTTAGATGGATATGAAAATAAAATGAATTATCTCCATCTTAGTAATAATTTCCAATAAATATTCAGAAAATTATTCAATTTAAGTTGTTTCAAAATTAATTTAAATTAATTTACAACTCAAATTCAATTTTCTATGAATATATATTGCGTTTCGAAAAATTAAAGTATTTAAGAATACAATTTTCGAGAAAAAACTTTAAAATAAAATAAATTAAACATTACTAGCAAAATACTTCAAGCAAAAATAATATCTATCTAGAGCTTCCTTGACTAATTAATTCATTTTTTAATTATAATATATTTTAATTCATGTATTTTAATTCATCATTAAATAAAAAAAATCATTGATTTAAGTTGGTCCAAAATTAAAATAAATAATTTTCAACTTTAATCTATTTTTCAAATAAAAATCAAAATTTCTGCATTAAAAAAATGCAATTTCGAAAATAATAAAAAAATGATTAATAAAATTAAATAAAATATATTTTGAAAATTATTCAAAATTTAAATTATTCTCAAACTTTAAAGAAAATTTCCAACTTAAAATAATTTTCTATTTAATTAAATATCATGAAAATAACAATATTTAACTATCATGATGAAAATCAACTTAGATATTTAATTTTCAATTTAATTAAATGTATTAAATTCAAGAAATTAATAATTAAGTATAGAGGAGACTTAATTATTAATTCTAGTTTAATACTAGGAAAATATATTTAACTTAGATTGTACCAAAATTAATTATTAAACAATTAATTTCACAATATATGATATTTTTCTAATTTAATATTAGAAAATATAATTAATACTTGAAATAACTATCTAGAATATATTTCAATAACTAAGTGTTTTTCTAAAAAAAAAAATTGAAAAAGTATCTAATTTAAGTTGTTATAGAAAAAAATCTAAAATATCCAACTTACATATTTTTCAAATAAAATTTAATTAAATATCAAAATTAAGTTGTAACCACCTAATTTGAAAAATATTCCATTTTAAGTTGATTTATATTTAAAAAAAATATCAACTTAAAAAAAATATCTTAAGAATCTTCAATAACCAATTCCCAGAATTCCTCAACTTAATTTTGAAATTCAAAAGATATTCAAATTTATGTTGATAAATAAAATTAGTTAGAAATAACTAATTTACAACTTAAATAGGAATATTTAATGAAATAATTAAAATAAGCTTCAAAAAGAATCTAGTTAGTTATAATTCTATATTTAATTAAATACAAGAAAAATACAATAGTTTATCTAGAAATTAATTTATTAAACTAAGTGTGAACTACTTTAAATTCTGTGTATCTCTCTAAATTATATACTTACATTCATTATTCATCTTGAAATCTAGCAAGTTGGTGTTAGTCATTTTTCAGCATCAACATACCTAATTTTTAATAGTAAATTAAAAATATAGAAAAAATACCTAAAAACTAAATATTACCATTCTTTTAAGATTAATACTTCATAAAGATATCATCCTAACGATAAAAATACGACTAAAAGTCTGAAGTAACTAAAATAAAATATTGACAAGTAATAAAATAGAACAAAAAAATATGAGAGTAAATATAGAAAATAACTAAGTGTTACAAATTCAACTCCAAAAAATAAATAGCCACTAAATATATATACATTTAATTTTAATTTTTTTTATTATATATAAATAAATTAAAAATAATATTTTTAATATATATAAGTATAATTAGATTAGATTAGTTTTGAATTTAATTTTGAGATTTACATCCAATAGCTAATTAAATTTAATTGGAATTCAACTTTTAACATCTAATCCTAATTGGATATCTGATTTTTTATAATAGAATTAAATTGGATGAGTTTGATTCAATTGAATTGGATTAGATGTTGCCCCTAGCTGAAAATATTATTTTGCTACTAAATTCAATTGGTAGAGGAATTCGGTAGCTAAAAATAAAATGTATTTTGCTACTAAGGAAAAATTTTTTAATTGGCATCTAAAGAAAAATATTTCACTACCTGTTATACCGAAAATTCGGCTACCATCTCAGTGGAGGACACGTGTCAAGATAAAGGAATACGGATCGATAAAATCACTTTTAATTGAATAACCCATTAATTGCATAAGTAGTAGAGTATACTTGCAACTCGCTTACTCTAAGCTCTTATGCGAGGAAAAGATATACAAACTGTTATTTAGTGTATTAAAGAGAAACCATATGTCATTGAATGCATAAAGCGAGGAATCAACCTCGTTACATCTGGGAAGGAAAAAACAACGCATATCGACTGTGAAAACACTTAGTATAAAATGCATAAAACTAAGTCTAACAGTCAAAGTGGATTCAATAAGCGAGGCGTTGATCCCGTTTTAGGAAGGCTCATTCCTGTAGCTTCCACCAGTTAACTTTAGACATCATTTGAGTGAGATTCACAATCTTGACGAGTCAGAAGCTAAACATTCAAATGAGCTTCGAGAAATTCTCTGTTAATAAGATCTGCGACTGTTACAATGAAGCGTTAAGATCTCAAGAAACAACGAGGCGTATATCATCGACTTCAGGAAGATATGGGAGAAAAGCTCCAGCTCGCTATCAAGGTCATTCGAACCAAGTTTCTATCGAGACATCCCAGAACGCTACAATTGAAGACGTGTTTAAATACACGATTATTTTGACCCAGTAAAAGCGGGAAAATCAAAGCTGTGTGATTTTTAAATAATTACCGCAATTATACTACGTGATATGTTATCAATCCCCATGATTTCAGGGGAAAATGTTGTAAAGATTACAGTCAACTTTGTAATTAACTACCTACTATGTGATTATAAATAGTGGCATGTAAAATGAAAAAAGGGACAAAAAAATCATTCAAAAAAAGCTCTGAAAAACTATCAGAAATCCAAGAAGATTGACTCGTGAACTATGCAGAATTTTAACTGTAAAACCACGTAAAAAATCCCTTGTGTTCATGTCTCTTACTTCATTGCTTTCATTTTTTCTGTGTGAAATTATCACTATTAGGCTCAAATTTTGGTTAACGAAAATATGCGTTAACAGTTTGGTGCTTTCATTGACAGCCTTTGTTAAAAAGCTTTGAAAAAACCCTCCTTTCTTTTAAAGAAAAACCATCTCCTTAAATGTTAATACACCACACAAGGAGAGCTCAGCGTGGGATGGCCAAAACCCTGGAATGAAGGATCAAGAGCCCGATCGTGGAGGCACTCAGCTTATGGGACAAGATACTTATGAAACAAAAAATTTCCGCCTTAGACGTCGTCTGGAAGAGGCACATCGGTAGAACGCTGAACTAGAGCGTGATGCAGCCGCGGCTAGGGTAGCACAGGGGACCAACACTCAAAATCAACGTGAACCTAGAGTGAGAAGATCACTAGGCACGCCTTGTGGCTCACGAACTAGGAGACACGAAAATGCCCGAGAAGAACAACCTAGGGAAATGATATACCCCGTGAAAATCAGAATGATTAGCCAGAACCCTCTCACAGAAATGAGAATGGGAGGCAACCGAAAATTGATGAACGAGAAATTCCTCATGAAAATGAGGAGGATCTTGGGACTCAGCCTAGAGAGTGTAGGTCACTTGTGAGAAATCGCTTGCGTTCTTCTTCAACCCATTGAGAGATGACTCGTACAGACCTTAATGGGGGAAATACGACAAACCACACTCAGGGGAAAAACGGTCCGTGAAGAAGAAAGTGTGACCTCAGGGCAGTCAAGGACCCACAATCGATTAACTCGAATAGGAGAAAATACTTGACGACCTAATGATCGAGAAAGCATGGGAACCAGTAATTCCGCGAGTCACTCAAGGACGAAGTCCATGGGTAAAATGAGGTTTGTCAACAATTACTCCCAACTGGATCTGCGAGAGCACTTGAATCGAAAGAAACCTGACCTTCGCCAACAACTTGGTCCAAAACTAGAGGACCCTATCCAATAGCGAATAGATGAGTTGGAGGAAAAGTTCAGGAGATATTAAGTGGGGGAATTAGGGAGACAATCTAGATACGACTCAGACGAAGAGCTTGAGCCGTATCACCCAGATATCATGAATACCCTTTTCCCTTCAGGATTTAAAAACCTGCATGTCACATTGTATGACGAAACTACCGATCTGGTCTTGCATTTGAACAACTTTAACACAATAATGCTAGAAAGTAATGCGACGAACAATTTATGTTGTATCTTGTTCCCCACCTCGCTTGTTGGAGCAGAAAGCAACTAGTTTAACAAGTTTACTCACCATTCAATAATATCTTTGGAACAGCTGTCTAGGGATTTCAAGAAACAGTTCTAGGCTGTAAGGGATAGATGACCTGAAGCGGCCTTGCTAACAAATATAAAGCAACAGGCTGGCGAGACACTAAAGGCATACTTAAGTCATTTTAGCATGGCTACTGCTAGGGTTAGAAATTTGGATGGAATCTCTACTCACCCTTCAACCGCTAGGGTAGAGTTATGGGACAACTTACAAGGTCGTCCAGTAAGGAACATCACTAAGTTCAATGAAAGGGCTCAGGTATTCGCTGAAAAGAAATGAATTTGTTGAAAATAGGCTCAGGAGGCAACCTGGAAATGTTTTGACAAGTACTGTCTCAACGAGAGTTGATATCTAATGGGCCTCTGCTCGAAGAGAAAGGACGGTTCCAAGGAACCATCAAAGGATAAAAAGAAATAGAAAAATCATGATAAGTATGTGCCAGTGTATACTATTTATACCGAGCTTAATGAATGTCGGGACAATATTTACCTTGCACATGAGTAAAGGGTTGCCTTTGGTAAGCTCGAGCCCATGAGGAATGCGAGGAACAAAAGAGATCCTAACAGGTATTGTAATTTCCATAAGGATATTAGGCACACGATCGACGAATGTCACCAATTGAAAGATAATATAGAAAGTCTCATGGCTCGCAGTCACTTCAAACAGTGCATGAAGAGACAGGGCCATGGACACAACCAGCCCAGTCTGCCCAACAACCAGGGGTTACATTCTCTCCCTGTTGAAGGTGAGGACATCCTGGTTATTTCGGGAGGGCCACATATCGCCATGGAGAGCAAAAACGCCCAAAAAAGATATGTGAAAGACATAAAGAACGAGCAGTCGACATTTGTCCCAGAACCTTCTAAGAAGCTGAAAACTGACGAACCTCCAATCATATTCATATAGGAAGATGAGAAGAATGTGAGATATCCTCACGTTGATCTGTTGGTGATTACTATTCAACTCACCAATAAAAGAATAAAGTTTTGGAATATATTTTACCAGGATCTAGATTTACTACCATGTATGTTATTTAGAATGAATTTCTAAAACAATGTAATTTAAACACATAAAAGTTATGAGAAACCTTACAGTGGGTGCAGCGAAATTAAATGACTCCTTCCGTTGAGATCTCTAACCCTTGTATCCTTTCTGTAGCAGAGTATCACCAAGATCTAAGCCTGAAACTCCTTCCTTGTGTTTGGATTCTTCACAGTCTTACACAATATGATTGAGGACCAACTTGATGTGTGTGGGCACTTACTCAATCACTAATGGCTGAATAATATTTTGTGAAGAAAGGCTTAGTGTTTTGAAAATTCAAGAGGAAGAAGAAGAAGAAGGAAGAGGTCTCATCAGAAAGCTAGGTTTTTAGCTTTTGAGGCATTAGTTGGATGAAGAGACCTTAGCTATCCTTATATACTACTTCTTTTAGGGTTAGGGTTGAATTATTAGGAATAAAAAAAATGATAAAATAGGGTCAAAATTCACTTGATGGTCGGCCACTTAATGTGCCCCACTCCAGTTTGGGTTTTGTCATTTTTTCCCAACTATTTTACCTATTTTTCATAAATACCACTTTTTAAAATTTCAACCCTATAAATGCCAAAACTATTTATTTAATAATTAAAATAACTATCAAATAAAATTGTCATTTATAATATTTATTAATTAAACTCCATAAAGTCTCTTAATTAACAAATAAACCCCAAAACACTATTTCTTCACAATCAAGCCATATCTTAGTGAAAAATTCATAAACTAGACATAGTCTAATTTTAGAATTATAATTCATTAACTAAAATCAATTAAGTGAGTCTTATAAGCAGTTTGTCTCAACTAGTATGGAGACCATGAGCCTATATAACCCACCTTCCAATAAGCAGATCTAGAATTTACCAAGTAAATTCACTAACTTATTAGTTTCTCATTGCACCCACCATAGAACTTGGAATTGTACTCTCAGTTACATAGAACGCTCTATATGTTCCACGATATAGATACGCTATTAATTATCCATTGTTATAATCCCAATAATCAATGATCCTCCACAGATGATCTACATTGCATAGGGATAAAATTACTGTCACACCCTTTCAATGTATTTCATCCTTAAAACACTTGGCCACCTATAAATGATATTTTAGTATAATCACTAAAATGAGATCTCAATCATTTATCTCTATTCAGCCAAGTTCGAAGGAAATCATCGTTTCACTTCTAAATACCTATCAAAGCTATATATTACATATCTATGTTTAGTGCTCCCACTCAATTGTACTATCATGTTCCAAAAGTGTACATATCACCCTGACCAAAATGTAAGCTTAACTAACAAATCAAAGAACACAAATAACACTCTTGAGATCGAACCTAATCATGTCAGGATTAAGATCATTTGATCAAGGATCAACTAGCTGATATTGAATTAAATAGATATTACGGTAAATTTATCATACCTAATCCAAGTTCAATATCAGTCCCTTCCAATGTATTCTCCTTACATCCGATACAGGTAAACTTTGCCAATGCCCTGGAAAGGACATAACACTTATTCAAGCTGTGAGTATACCTATCGCTGATTATCATGCCAGTCTAAATCTAGTGAACTGACAAATCAAGGAATTTAAACTTTTGAACATATAATCATGATTATATTCCACTGTGCTGACAACACTGTGTTGACACCACTATAATCATGAACAAATACATATGTTTTGGACTTAATAGAATTTATACATTAAATATAATCATGAAACAAATCATGTGAACCATGCAACATAGAATGTGATTTCCGATCTTTATTAATTAGTAAATCTGATCATATTGAAATGGGTTTTATTTAGGGCACAAAACCTAACATAAAGAGGGTGTTAATAGACAACAAAAGCTTAGTAAACATCCTTTATAAGGAAACGCTGAGGAAGATGTGGCTCGAAAAAGCCAAATTGAGGCCTTGTATGGTAAATTTTTGCGGCTTCACTGGAGACAACATTGCCAGTCTGGGCATAATCAAGCTCGCATTAACCTTGGGCGAGGCACCCATATCCGCCACAGTTATGCAAGACTTCCTAGTTGTCAACTTGCCATCGGCTTACAACATATTATTGGGTCATCTAGCATTGATTGGACTAGGGGAAATTAGTTCGATCAAGCACCTATCCTTAAGTTCCAAACACCAAAAGGTGTGGGAGTGGTGTGGGGTGACCAGATGCTGGCTCACGATTGCTATCGCATAAAGTTCTAGCATAGGAAAGCCGGTCCCCAATTAATGGCGATCTTGGCAGAAGGAAGTGAAAGGAAGGATGAAGATCTTGACCCCGAGTTCAAGATGAAAGAAACCTATTAAAACCAATTGAAGAAATGGAAGAAGTTATTCTCGACCCAGGAAATCCCACAAAGTGTGTATAAATTGGGAATAACCTGGACGAGCAGCTAAAAATAGCAGCTAATAAGTTTTTTAAGTGCAAACCAGGATCAATTCACCTGCAGCCATGGAGATATGATAGGGATAGACCCTGACATTATCTTCCATCATTTAAATGTTGATCCAAACTCCCCAGCGAAGAGACAAAAAAGGAGACCCTTGGATTCGAGAGACAAGGGGCACTAAAACAGGAAGTAGACAAGTTATTAGTCAATGACTTTATACGCGAGGTGTTTTATCCCTCGTGGATAGCTAATCATGTTCTCGTCCCTAATCCTAATAGAACTTGGAGAAATTGTATTAATTTTTTCTGATCTGAATAAGACATGCCCAAAAGATTATTTTCCACTACCCAGGATCGACCAGTTAGTGGATGCAATTACTGGGCACGAGCTAATGTCATTTATGGATGCATATTCTGGATATAACTAGATAAAAAGCATGTCCCAGATCAAGAGCATACAAACTTTGTGACCAACATGGGACTTTATTGTTATAAAGTCATGTCGTTTGGGTTGAAGAATGCTGCAGCAACATATCAGTGATTGGTGAATGATATTTTTGCAAACAAGATCGGGCGGAACATGGAGGTTTACATCGATGATATGCTGGTAAAATCAATAAAAAAGTGGGGATCATATCGCAGACCTCACAGAATGCTTCAAAATATTAAAGAAGTACAACATGAAGCTAAACACGAAAAAATGTTCCTTTGATGTCTCTTCAGGAAAGTTTTTGGGATTCATAGTTAACGCAAGGGGTATCAAAGCAAATCCTAAGAAAATCAAGGCATTAATAGACATGCCATCACTGACAAAGCCTAAGGAAGTACAAGCCCTGACAAGAAGAATGGCTACACTTAACAGATTCATTTCGAAGTCAAATGATAAGTGTGTGCCGTTCTTCAATGTATTGCGAGGAAACAAGAAATTCGAGGGGAAAAAAGAGTGTGAAGAGGCCTTTCAGAACATAAAAAGGCATCTAGCGACACCTCCAGTTTTAGCAAAACAAATAACTGGAGAGAGGCTACTTCTCTATTTGGCTATCTCGAAAGATGCGATTAGTGCAGCTATAGTACGAGAAGAGGGTCAGCACCAACAACCTATTTAATATGTAAGTAAAAGGTTAATAGGGGCGCAGTCCAGATATCCCCCTCTTGAAAAACTCGCATTGTGCCTAGTCCATGCATCTCGCAAGCTACGATCGTAATTCCAGGAACACCCCATAATAGTGTTAACCAATCAGCCCTTGAGACGAGTTTTATCAAAACCATATGCTTCGGGAAGATTGATAAAATGGTATATTGAAGTGGGGTAGTTCGACATAACATACCACCCTCGAACATCCATCAAGGGCCAAGCCTTGGTAGACTTCTTAATAGAAGGTATAACTGTTGGGTTTTATGCCCTAAATAAAACTCATTTCAATATAATCAGATTTACTTATTAATATAGATCAGAAATAACATTTAATGTTGCATGGTTCACATTATTTATTTCATGATTATATGTACATAATATATAAATTCATCTGAAACCCTTTTCACATACTTGATCCTGTTTATTGTGCCGTCAACACATTGGAAAGTAAACATGACTATGTGAATAAAGTTTCCTAGATTTATCAGACATAGGGTTTTACTGATATGATAATCTACAACAGAGTTTACTTGCATTTGGAGAAGTGCTATGTTCTTTCCAGAGCATTGGTTAAAGTAAAGCTCAGGTTGGATGCATGGACTATGCATCGGAAGGGACCGATATTGAACTTTGACTTAGATTTATTAAACTTACCGTAATATCTATTCAAGTCAATATCGCCTAGTTGATCCTAGATCAAATGTTCTTAATCCTGATATGATTAGGCTCAATCTCGAGAGGCTATTCGTGTTCTTTGATTTGTTAGTTAAGCCTACTTTTAGGTCAGGGTGATACATACAATTTTGGGAACACGGTAGTGCAATTGAGTGGGAGTGCTATCATAAACATGGAATCTATAGCTTCTCTCTGGCGAATAGTAAGAAAAGGATGATCTCCTTCGAGCTTGACCAAACGAACATAAATGGTGGAGTACTCATTTCACATAAGCTGAAATATCATTTATACGGGGTCAAGTGTTTTAAGGATAAAATACATTGGAGGGTGTAACGGTAATTTAATCCCTTTACAGTGTAGATCATTCATATAGAGGATCATTGATCACATTAGGATTATAACAATGGATAACTAATGATGTGTCTATATGGTGGAACATATAGAGCATTCTATATACTGAGAGTGCAATTCTAAGTTCTATGCGTGGATTCAACGAAGAATTAATAAGTTAGTGAATTTTAGTGCTAAATTCTTGATCTACTTATTGGAAGCTCGGTTATATAGACCCATGGTCCCCGCACTAGTTGAGATAATATTGCTTGTAAGACTCATCTAATTGGTTTTGATTAATCAATTATAATTCTCAAATTAGACTATGTCTATTTGTGAATTTTTCACTAAGTAAGGGCAAAATTGTAAAGAAAGAGTTTTAGGGGCATATTTATTAATTATGATACTTTGTATGGTTCAATTAATAAATATGATAAATGACAATATTATTTAATAATTATTCATAGTTAGTAAATAGTTAGAATTGACATTTAAATGGTTGAATTAGAAAATTGGCGTTTTTGAGAAAATCAGATGCAGAAAAGGTAAAACTGCAAAATTGCAAAAAGTGAGGCCCAAATCCACTAAGCATGGCCAGCCACTTTTGTAGGAAATTTAAACTGATATTTTCATTATTTTAATGCCAAATAATTCAAACCTAACCCTAGTGGAATGCTATAAATAGATAGTGAAGGCTTCAGGAAAATTACACTTAAATTTTTTATTTTTCCTTCAGAGAAAAACCTGAGCCTTCTCTCTCCCTATCTTTGGCTGAACCCACTCTCTCTCTCTTCCTCATTGAGATTTCGAAATTATTAGTGTGAGAGTGGTGCCCACACACAGCAAGTGATACCTCAATCATAGTGAGGAAGATCGTGAGGAAAGACTTTCAGCAAGAAGGAGGTTTCAGCATCAGAGATTCAGAGAAAGAGATCCAGGTTCAGATATTGATAATGCTCTGCTACAGAAAGGAATCAAGGGCTAGATATCTGAACGGAAGGAGTCATATTATTCCGTTGCACCCAATGTAAGGTTTCTTAAACTTTATATGTGTTTATTTCATCGTTTTAGAAAGTTCATATTTAGGGTGTTTAAACAACATACTTGTGAGTAGATCTAAGATCCTGGTAAAATAATTTCCAACAATAACTCTAGAAGAAATTATGTCTGTTCAACGAGATGCAAAAACATGGAAGTTATACGTGGATTGTGCATCCAACGAGCAAGGTTCGGGTGCAGGGGTAATATTAATAACACGAGAAGGCTTTAAGTTTCACTATGCTTTGAGATTTCAATTTGACGCATCAAATAATGAGGCTGAGTGTGAAGCCTTGATTTCTGGCTTAAAGATAGTTGAATCATTGAAAGCCAAAAACCTCATTTGCCATAGTGATCTGCAGCTTATTGTAAACCAAGTCCTCGGGAAATATATGGCAAAAGGATTAAAAATGGCGAAGTTTTTAGACATGGTTCAGAAGAACTTGGAAAGATTTGATTACTTTAAAATCAAAAAAAGATTTGTACCAGACTCTCGGAAGTTCTCCCAGTCCTTATTCATGAAAACCAAGGTGCTTTTGTCAAGAAGAGACTCTTAGCTCATAACGTCTTGATTTTGCAGGATCTTCTAAAAGGATACACTAGGAAGACCATTTCTTCTAGATGTCTTATGAAGATTGATTTGAGCAAGGCTTATGATACGGTAGACTGGTGCTTTGTGGCTGATATTTTAAAAGCTCTTCGCTTCCCTTCTAAATTTATCACCTGGATCTTAAGCTGCCTTCACGGAGCTTCTTATGCCCTTCTGCTTAATGGAAGAATCCAAGGGTCGTTTAAAGGTGAAAAAGGCCTTCGTCAAGGGGACCCGATGTCCCCGCTTCTCTTTGTTATTATAATGGAATACTTAACCAGACTTCTTATTCAATGTTCTAAGAAGAAAGGGTTTGGTTTTCACCCGTTGTGCAAATCCTTAGGCCTTGTCAACCTGTGTTTTGCAGACGATCTCATTATTTTCTGCAAAGGCAATGACAAGTCTGTTCAGATGGTGAAAAATGCCTTCAATCGGTTTAGTGAAGCAACGGGCCTGGTTGCTAACAAAGACAAGTCAACGGTGTTTTTTGGGGGTATTCCAAATGCCAGCAAACAGAGACTTGCCAACATCTTACAAATGGAAGAGGGTTCTTTCCCTATGAAGTACCTCGGGGTGAATCTTAGACCAACCAAGTGGCGATCTGCTGATTGTGGTATCATTTTAGACAAACTGCACAAGAATTTACACACTTGGGCTAGTAGGAATCTCTCGTTTGCCGGAAGGGCTCAATTGATTCATTCGATTTTGTTGGGGATTAGGAATTATTGGATGGGCTTATTTTTGCTTCCTCAGAAAATTACGGCGGCTATTGACAAATGTTGCAGAGATTTTCTCTGGGGTTCTGTGGGAAACAGAAGCAAACTTCATATTCTTTCTTGGGAAAAAGTTTGTCTCCCCAAGAATGCAGCAGGCCTTGGCTTTAGAGAAGGTAAGGCTTGGAATATAGCGCTTATGGCAAAGTATATCTGGGCTATATCTAGTAAACAGGATAACCTTTGGGTTAGATGGATTGATGCAATCTATCTGAGAGGGCTGAGCTTTTGGACAGTTGAATTCAAGCAAGATGCGAGCTGGTACTTCAAAAAATTACTTCGTCTTCGTTCAACTGTCAATGAAACAATAGTCACTGCTGCTATTAAAAGAGGTAAGTTTAGTGCTAAACTCTTTTATCTCTCTTTTATTCAAGCTCAAAAGATTGAGTATGCAAGGAACATTTGGAATAGAATGATTGTTCCAAAGCATAGGTTCATAGGATGGCAAATAGTGAATAATTAGCTGCTAACCAGGGACAATCTAAGCCGATTTATGCCAATCTCTTCTCCTCTGTGCCCGGTCTTCTGTAGCGAAAATGAATCGCACCAGCATCTATTTGTACCCTGCTGCTTTACTCGCAATCTGGTTGATGAGATTACCAAATGGTTTGGCATATTGATTGGCCAATCGACTTCAGCTGTTGGTTCTCAAAGGCTGCTGTCAACTTGCAGGGAAGAATCACCAATGCTGTCATTTTGGCTACCCTTTACATGGTTTGGACAAACAGAAATAGTTGCATATTTGAGTTGAGTTGTAAGACAGCTAGCACCTTAAGTAGAGAGATCAAATCTTGTGTAAAATATAGATGTTTAATTGGTTGTAATGGGGGAAAAGGGAAGCTAGATAATCACATTTTTAATGTAATTTCCAGCTGGTTTTAATGGCAGATTTCGGTCTGCAGCTGGTGTTGTTTGCTTGTTTGTTTTGTCTGTTTGAATAAAGATCTTCTTCTTGTTCAAAAAAAAAAAATTATGAGACAACAAAACTCCAACGTCGATGCCTTAGCAAAACTGGCCTCACTGAGCGACTTGGATGAATTGAACTTAGTTTCGGTGGAGATGCTAAGCGAGCCAAGTATATGTGCAATGGAAGATGTAGAGATGATAGATATCTCTCCTACATGAATGACTTCTATTATCAATTATTTACTCGACGGACAACTTCCAAATGACAAAAATTCAGCGCAAAAACTATTATATTCAGTGCCTCGCTACACAATAATTGAAGGCAAACTATATAAAATAGGGTACTCGATGCCTCTACTTCGGTGTGTTCTCCTTACAGAAGTGAAAGAAATCATCAAAGAAATTCATGAAGACTTTTGTAGGGACCATACAGGTTAGCAAATTCTATCTAAAACGATCACTAGACAAGGATATTACTAGCCAACGATCAATAAGGACACGCATGAGTTTGTCAAGAAATGTGATAAGTGTCAAAGGTTTTCACATATACCTCGCGTGCCGCCAACAGAACTAAGAATGATGACTTCGCCCCACCCATTTGCTATATGGGGAATTGACCTAATTGGGGCATTACCCACTGGGCGAGGAGGAGCTAAGTATGTAGTAGTACCAGTCAAATTCCTCACCAAAAAGACTGAGGCCGGGCCTCTAGTTTCCATAACTTGCAAGAAAGTCCTCGACTTTGTTGTCAAGAACATTGTCTGTAGGTTTGGAATTCCCATGAAGATATTATTTGAAAATGGAACCCAATTTGATGGCGACTTGTTCACTGACTTCTGTGAGAGGAACAAAATTATCAAAAGCTTATCGTTAGTATCTAGGCCTCAAGCGAATTGTAACACCCTAACTACCTTAGGCGTATTACGTGATTTTTAAACGTACTGTGCAGCTCGTTGCTAATCAACGAGGTTTATGGAAAAACGTGATTAATTAAAATTTTGCTTTTTGATTAAACTTGTAAAACATATTACAAAAGACTCGGGATCCCGATTATAAAAATATTTATAAAAAGTTTAACTGTTTAACTATTACATCAAAATAAAAGTCGTCTAACGAAAGTTACAAAATCTCAGCCTTGCTGTCCCGAGGATCGTACGCTCCAGGCCTAACCGCCCCGACATGTACAATTTCATAAGCTCGCTCACGGTCCATCAGCTATAGCCTTGCCCTTACCTACACATGAACATAAACTGTGAGTCGACAGACTCAGTAAGAAAAGCATAATAATATCATACATAACTAACTGCCGTGTCCAACACGATACTGAGTCCCGCTACTGCCATGTCCAACATGGTACTGAGCCACTACTGCCATGTCCAACATGGTACTGAGTTTTGAACGTTCAGGGGACGGTACTATTGACAAGTATCCTCCTGATCGGTCGAACCGGTCATACTCGTCTGCTGGTCATACTCCAGCCTGTACCGACGGGATAGGTCAATAGCACTGACCCACCAACCAAGTGTCAGCCTGATCGGTCGAACCGGTCATACTCCGGCTCTTGGTCATACTCCGGCCTCGTACCGACGTGACGGGGTTGGGTGGTTCGAAGCCTAAATACATAACTAATGTAATCTAGCGGGCTTCCTACATGCACGCTAAACATGTAATCTACATATGCATACTTGTTATACTAATCTTACACGGATTCGATTTCGGGTGTCTTACCAACTCGATTTGAATCGAAGGCGAGCGGCGGATTACTGGCTCCTAAACCATAAAAATCACAACGCTATAAGTGACACGCTAAATCACTTCCCGGGGACTAAAACTAGGAACTAAAAGTTTCCCTATCGATAAAAAGCATGGCAATACCCCTAAAAACATAAAAACGAGGAAAACTAGGGTTCTGAAAAATCCCCCAACCGGTAGACCGGTTGCCCAACCGGAATTCCGGTTCGGGAAATTCAGGACCCCCATCCGAATTCCGGATGCACAACCGAATTCCGGTTCCTCGCGAGCGACAACTTCAAAAATTCATAACTCGACCAATTCAACCCCAATTGGTCCCAAACTTTCCAGACCTGTTCTAAACTATCCCTAGAACAAATCCAAGGCATCAAAACCACCCAGAAACCCCAAACATGAAAAATGCCATTGGAGCTCAAGCTTGAGTTCTAAACTCAAACTTGAGCAAAAACACCTAAACATGCAATCAAACCCACTTAATTCTACATAATCAAGCTCAAAATAACCTCTGGAAACTCAAGCAAACATCCTCAACAACACAGCAACAAAATATAACATTTTCTCTCAAAAATCACATATTTGCATAGAAAACTCAAAGCTTGAACAACCTAACTAATCATGCTTCAAACAACTCAATTAACATCAAATAAACATGCTTTGAACCTCAGAAAATAACAACCAAACACAGCAACAAGAACAGCCACAAAAGCATGCATTTTACTCAACTTTCTCATCATTTTTTTCAAAATTTAAAGGAAGAAATCAAGAGAGCTAACCTAGCTTGGAAAATGCTTAGATTTGGATGAGAATCCACTTGAAAATTTGAGCAAAACCCAGCTCCAAACACTCACATGCACAGCCGAAATGGAGAGGAAAAAGGGAGCTTTTCTTTTCAAAGTTTTTTTCTAAATTTTTACTAAGTGTTGAAAATGAAAGAATTAAAATAATAAAGCCATTTAACTCATTTATTTCAGCCACTAACACACATAAAATAACTATTTAAAAATAAACATTTAATCCATTTAATTCACATAAGACAAAATACTAATGGGGCAAAAAGACCATTTTGCCCCTCCACCATAAAATCATGAGAATCATACTAAAGGGGTATTTTTGGGACATTCTAAATTCCCGGCCATTCCCGACATTCCCAATGTCTAAAACCCGTCCCCAAATTACTAACATACTAAGTTGTGATTTCTACTGAGCCAAACGCCGAGTTCCAAAATACCGGACACCGAAAATGCGAAACATAAAAACTACTGATGACATAATCATGCATTTCTGAATTCCATAAATAACAGTACCATAGATTATTTAAATAGCTATAAATAATTTCATAATTTTAAACATAAACAACTGCTAATTTCCAAATTAACTAAGCGGGCTTTACAACTATCCCCCCCCTTAAAAGGATTTCGTCCCCGAAATCTAACCTGAATAACTCTGGATATTGAGCTCGCATATCTGACTCTAGCTCCCAGGTGGCTTCTTCCACCTTACTGTTTCTCCAGAGAACCTTGACCAATGCTATGGTCTTATTCCGAAGGACTTTGTCCTTTCTATCCAGGATCTGCACTGGCTGTTCCTCATAAGACATGTCTGGCTGAAGCTGAAGACTCTCATAACTGAGTATATGAGAGGGGTCTTATTTTCTCAACATTGAGACATGGAATACGTTGTGCACTGCTGATAAGGCTGGAGGCAATGCTAACCGATATGCCACTTGACCTATCTTCTCGAGAATCTCGAAAGGTCCTGTAAACCTAGGGCATAACTTGCCTCTTTTCCCGAAACGTTTAATCCCCTTCATCGGAGATACCCGTAAAAATACATGTTCTCCTACTTGGAACTCAACATCCCTGCGTTTCGGATCTGCGTAACTCTTCTGTCTGCTCTGTGAGGCAAGCATTCTAGCTTTTATCTTTTCTATCGCCTCATTGGTCCGCTGAACTGACTCTGGACCTAGATATTTCCTCTCCCCTGTCTCATCCCAATGGATAGGGGATCTACATTTCCTACCGTACAACAGTTCATAGGGTGCCATCCCTATCGTACTCTGATAACTGTTGTTGTACGAAAATTCTATCAACGGTAGATATTTACTCCATGAACCCTCAAAGTCCATAACACAGGCTCTCAACATATCCTCCAATATCTGAATTGTCCTTTCGGACTGACCATCTGTCTGAGGATGGAATGCTGTACTGAATTTTAGCTTTGTACCCATTGCCCGTTGCAAACTTTGCCAAAATTTGGAGGTGAATTTCGGATCCCTGTCCGAAACTATAGACTTCGGTACCCCGTGAAGTCTCACTATCTCCCTGACATATAACTCTGCCAACTGATCCACTGTAAATGTTGTTCTGACCGGCAGAAAATGAGCAGATTTCGTAAATCGGTCCACCACTACCCAGATGGAATCATGCAAACCCGTGGTCCTAGGTAACCCGACCACAAAATCCATCGTAATATCCTCCCATTTCCATTCTGGTAGGGTTAGAGGCTGCAACAACCCTGCTGGTCTCTGATGTTCAGCCTTGATCTGCTGACAAGTGAGGCATCTCGATACGAATTCTACCAAATTCTTCTTCATACCGTTCCACCAGAAGTACGGTTTCAAATCTTGGTACATCTTGGTGGTGCCGGGATGCAGAGAATACGGGGTAGAATGAGCCTCCTCAAAGATCTCATTTCTCAGTTCCACACTGTTCGGAACACAAACCCTGGCTTTATACAAAAGCATCCCACTATCTGACACTGAAAAGTCTTTGGCTTGACCAGCCAATACCTCATCTCGGATTTTCACTAACTCCGGATCTGTCATCTGAGCGACTTTTATTCTTTCCAACAGATCAGATTGCAGCGTCAAGTTGTGAAGCTGACCTACCACAAACTCAATGCTGGATCTAACCATATCCTCTGCTAGCTGAGGTGAGATCTGAACCATGCTAGCTACTTGCCCGGGACCCTTTCTGCTCAGGGCATCGGCCACTACATTGGCTTTTCCGGGATTATAGAGGATCTCACAATCGTAGTCCTTCACTAATTCCAACCAACGCCTTTGTCTCATGTTCAAATCTTTCTGAGTAAAGAAATACTTGAGACTTTTGTGGTCGGTATAGATCTCACACTTCTCTCCATACAAGTAATGCCGCCAAATCTTCAGTGCAAAAACCATTGCGGCCAATTCTAAATCATGAGTCGGGTATCGTTGTTCATAATCCTTTAACTGTCGGGAGGCATAAGCGATAACCCGATCGGCTTGCATCAATACACACCCCAAACCCTGTTTGGATGCGTCACAGTAGACTACGAACTTCTCCTTGTCCGAAGGCAAAGCTAGCACCGGAGCAGTAATCAATCTCTGCTTCAGCTCCTGAAAACTAGCTTCGCATTTATCTGACCAGATAAATCGCTGATTCTTCTTTGTAAGCTCGGTTAGGGGCATTGAAATTTTGGAGAACCCCTCCACGAACCTCCGGTAGTACCCAGCTAATCCCAAGAAGCTTCTGATCTCCATCCGTCTTCGGTCTCGGCCAATCCCTGACGGATTCAATCTTCCCGGGATCCACCTTGATCCCATCTTTACTCACAATGTGCCCTAGGAAGGACACCTGAGACAACCAGAACTCACATTTCTTAAACTTGGCGTAGAGCTTATGTTCTCGAAGTCGTTGCAGTACCATCTGAAGATGTAACTCATGCTCCTCTTCTGACTGAGAGTACACGAGGATGTCGTCGGTAAACACAATCACACAGATATCGAGGAAATCCTTGAATACTCTATTCATCAGGTCCATGAATGCTGCAGGAGCATTGGTTAGTCCGAATGACATAACCAGAAACTCGTAGATTCCATACCTAGTGCGGAAAGCCGTCTTTGGAATGTCCTCCTCTCGGATTCTCAACTGATGATAACCCGAACGGAGATCAATCTTAGAAAAGACCGTCTTCCCCTGAAGCTGATCGAACAAGTCATCGATCTTGGGTAATGGGTATTTATTCTTCACCGTTAGCTTGTTCAACTCCCTGTAGTCGATGCACATCCTCATAGATCCATCCTTCTTCTTAACGAACAAAACCGGGGCTCCCCAGGGTGACACACTGGGCCGAATGAACCCTATGTCAAGCAACCCTTGGAGCTGAATCTTTAATTCCTTAAGTTCAGCTGGAGCCATCCTATACGGGGCTTTGGAAACCGGATCCACCCCTGGTGCCAAGTCAATCACGAAATCGATCTCCCGCTGAGGTGGTAACCCTGGAAGTTCTTCGGGAAAAACGTCCAAAAATTCCCGAACCACTCTGATGTCCTCTGGCCGAATGGTGTCTGGCCGAGTGGTGTCCACCACCACGGCCAGAAATCCTAAGCACCCGCCGTGCAATAATTCTCTCGCTGACATAGCCGAGATCACCGGGATCCGAGATCCCTGAACCGAACCCACAAATACAAACGGTTCTTCACTTTCCGGTTGGAAGACCACCATCTTCCTTTTACAGTCAATGCTCGCCGAATATTTAGATAGGAAATCCATTCCTAAAATAATATCAAATTCGACTAAGCTCATCTCTATCAGATCAGCGCTTACCTCTCTACCATCTATCCTGATCGGCATAGACCTAATCCACCTATTGAAGATAACCAATTCTCCGCCAGGTAACAGGGTTCCAAACCCTGATTCATATCTATCAAAGGGTCTACCCAACTTACTAAAGACTCTGGCCGCCACATAAGAATGTGTATTCCCAGAATCAAACAGCACTGAAAAAAGCGAGTTGTTAATGAAAAGCTGACCTGTGACTACTGATGGGCTGGCATCTGCATCAGCCTGCGTGATAGCGAACACCCTGGCTGGAGTGGGTATCGCTGGAGCTCGCGGTGCCTCTGGTCGGAGCTGGGGACATTCCCTCTTGAAGTGTCCGGGCATGCCACAATGAAAGCATCCCTGACCTTTGCATTCGCCCCGATGGTGCCTCTTGCAGCTAGGGCACTCGGGATAGGAGAATCGGGTCTCATTACCACCAGGACGACTCCCTCGGTTCTGGTTCCCCCGAAACCTCTTGTTCTGACTCGAGCAGCCGGAAGTAGTGGGTGCCCTCTTCCTCTGATCAATGGCCGAACCACTACTCCCCCTGCTATAGCCTGATGCAGGAGGGGTAGGAGCTCCGCCACTAACCGGAGTACTGGCTGATTCTGACATGCACCCCACTGCGCCCTCAGCTCGCAGTGCCTTCTCCACCATCTGAGCATAGGTGGTGCTGTCGTCGGTGGTAATCATCAGATCATGCCTGATCTTGGGATTCAACCCGTCCAGATACTTCTCCTTCTTGCTGAAGTCGGTCGGCACAATTCCCGAGGCTAACCTCGCCAACCAGTCAAACTGAGTAGTATACTCAGTGACGCTCATGTTCTCCCGCTGGGTCAGGTGAACGAACTCTTTCCTCTTGGCGCTTCTGACCGCCTCGTTGTAGTACTTTGCGTTGAAGAGTTCTTGGAACCTTTCCCAAGTCATGGTGGCGACATCATGAATCTGAGACACCATGTCCCACCATACCAGGGCGTCCTCCTGGAACTGAAACGTGGCGCACACCACTCTGTCGTTACCGGTGACACCCATGAAATTCAGGATTCTGGTAATCACCGTTAGCCACTGCTCGGCTTTCATCACGTCCGGACCTCCCAGGAATACCGGAGGTGCTTGCTTCCGGAACCGCTCATACAATGGTTCCAATCTATGGGCCGCCACCACTATCTCGGCCTGGGCAGCAGGGGCAGGTGCCACTGGTACTATAGGCACAGGAACTGCAGGAGCACCCTGCTGTCTCAACCTCTGAATCTCGAGGTCTTGTTCTTCGATCCGGGCTTGCATCTCCGCAAACCGCAACTCCCAATTCGGGGCTCCCTGATCGGCTGGGGGAGCCTGGGCAGCCTGTGGCGGGTTCTCATCACCCCGGCCACGAGCCCTGCCTCGGGGACCTCTACCTCGGCCCCGGCGGTGGGGGAAACTGAGCTCCCTGTCCCTGATTCGACCCTACGGAGTTGCCCTGACTCCTGGTAGTCCGCCTGGCGTCCATCTAGTTAGAACCGCCTGCGAAACCAAGAGTTGGCATATCAGGTCGTATTCAAGGCGAGCTTACTAATGCCGCTTAATTTGGAAATTAGAAATGAAACATGCGTCTATTCTACTATCAGGCTACTAACATGCTTCCTAACAGGCTTTTCTTTTTCATAACTGAATAAAATAAACTACTAAAGCAATAAAGGCTTACTGAACCGTGAACCGAGCTAACTGCTGATGATGATTGTACATGTCGTGACGATCTTCGGAAGACAACCTGGCGGCTCTGATACCAAATTGTAACACCCTAACTACCTTAGGCGTATTACGTGATTTTTAAACGTACTGTGCAGCTCGTTGCTAATCAACGAGGTTTATGGAAAAACGTGATTAATTAAAATTTTGCTTTTTGATTAAACTTGTAAAACATATTACAAAAGACTCGGGATCCCGATTATAAAAATATTTACAAAAAGTTTAACTGTTTAACTATTACATCAAAATAAAAGTCGTCTAACGACAGTTACAAAATCTCAGCCTTGCTGTCCCGAGGATCGTACGCTCCAGGCCTAACCGCCCCGACATGTACAATCTCATAAGCTCGCTCACGGTCCATCAGCTATAGCCTTGCCTTTACCTACACATGAACATAAACTGTGAGTCGACAGACTCAGTAAGAAAAGCATAATAATATCATACATAACTAACTGCCGTGTCCAACACGATACTGAGTCCCGCTACTGCCATGTCCAACATGGTACTGAGCCACTACTGCCATGTCCAACATGGTACTGAGTTTTGAACGTTCAGGGGACGGTACTATTGACAAGTATCCTCCTGATCGGTCGAACCGGTCATACTCCGGCTGTTGGTCATACTCTAGCCTGTACCGACGGGATAGGTCAATAGCACTGAACCACCAACCAAGTGTCAGCCTGATCGGTCGAACCGGTCATACTCCGGCTGCTGGTCATACTCCAGCCTGTACCGACGTGACAGGGTTGGATGGTTCGAAGCCTAAATACATAACTAATGTAATCTAGCAGGCTTCCTACATGCACGCTAAACATGTAATCTACATATGCATACTGTTATACTAATCTTACCTGGATTCCGATTTCAGGTGTGCCGGTCAACCTGACTGGAACTGAAGCTGAGCGGCGGATTACTGGCTCCTAAACCATAAAAATCACAACGCTATAAGTGACACGCTAAATCACTTCCCGGGGACTAAAACTAGGAACTAAAAGTTTCCCTATCGATAAAAAGCATGGCAATACCCCTAAAAACATAAAAACGAGGAAAACTAGGGTTCTGAAAAATCCCCCAACCGGTAGACCGGTTGCCCAACCGGAATTCCGGTTCTGGGAAATTCAGGACCCCCATCCGGAATTCCGGATGCACAATCGGAATTCCGGTTCCTCGCAGGCAGCAACTTCAAAAATTCATAACTCGACCAATTCAACCCCAATTGGTCCCAAACTTTCCAGACCTGTTCTAAACTATCCCTAGAACAAATCCAAGGCATCAAAACCACCCAGAAACCCCAAACATGAAAAATGCCATTGGAGCTCAAGCTTGAGTTCTAAACTCAAACTTGAGCAAAAACACCTAAACATGCAATCAAACCCACTTAATTCTACATAATCAAGCTCAAAATAACCTCTGGAAACTCAAGCAAACATCCTCAACAACACAGCAACAAAATATAACATTTTCTCTCAAAAATCACATATTTGCATAGAAAACTCAAAGCTTGAACAACCTAACTAATCATGCTTCAAACAACTCAATTAACATCAAATAAACATGCTTTGAACCTCAGAAAATAACAACCAAACATAGCAACAAGAACAGCCACAAAAGCATGCATTTTACTCAACTTTCTCATCATTTTTTTCAAAATTTAAAGGAAGAAATCAAGAGAGCTAACCTAGCTTGGAAAATGCTTAGATTTGGATGAGAATCCACTTGAAAATTTGAGCAAAACCCAGCTCCAAACACTCACATGCACAGCCGAAATGGAGAGGAAAAAGGGAGCTTTTCTTTTCAAAGTTTTTTTCTAAATTTTTACTAAGTGTTGAAAATGAAAGAATTAAAAGAATAAAGCCATTTAACTCATTTATTTCAGCCACTAACACACATAAAATAACTATTTAAAAATAAACATTTAATCCATTTAATTCACATAAGACAAAATACTAATGGGGCAAAAAGACCATTTTGCCCCTCCACCATAAAATCATGAGAATCATACTAAAGGGGTATTTTTGGGACATTCTAAATTCCCGGCCATTCCCGACATTCCCAATATCTAAAACCCGTCCCCAAATTACTAACATACTAAGTTGTGATTTCTACTGAGCCAAACGCCGAGTTCCAAAATACCGGACACCGGAAATGCGAAACATAAAAACTACTGATGACATAATCATGCATTTCTGAATTCCATAAATAACAGTACCATAGATTATTTAAATAGCTATAAATAATTTCATAATTTTAAACATAAACAACTGCTAATTTCCAAATTAACTAAGCGGGCTTTACACGAATGGACAAATGGAAGCAGTTAATAAAACCTTAAAGGATACTATCAAGAAGAACATAGACGTTGCCAAAGGCAGGTGGGTCGATGAGCTACCTCAATTACTCTGGGCTCACAGAACTACCAAGAGACGACAATGGGACACACTCCATTCTTGCTAGCATTTGCCTCGAAAGCAATTCTGCCTGTTGAAGTGAACATATTGACTCACAGAAGAGAGTTTTATAACAAAGAAGAAAACTAGGGACTTTTAAAATTGTCCTTTGATCTGCTTGATGTAAAACAAACTGAGTCGCAAATCACTAACGCAGCGTATCAACACCGAGTTACAAGATATTTCAACAAAAGAGTCAAGAAAAGACTATTCAATGTTCGAGACTTGGTGCTAAGGCGAGTATTTGGAAATATGAGAGATGCATCTGCAGGAGTCGAACTGAGAAGGTCCATATGTCATCGAAGCAGTAGTTGGAATTTGAGTTTACAAATTTGCTCGACTCAATGGCTCGCTAATAAAGAACTACTGGAGCGTGGAACATTTGCGACCCTACTACCAATAAATATATGATGTAACTCTCATTGCTGATGTAAAATTTTAACTTCAGTTATGAATAAAGAGAATCATTTACCTAATTACAAAGTTTTACTCTTTAAAATTACTTAAGGGGTATTTGTGTATGATAAACCAAAATCCATCTGGAAATACATGGTATAATGCAAACCCACCATTTCAAAAATGAAAAGATTTTTGAATTTTAAAGGTTCTCGAATAAACCTCTTTGATGTAAGAGGGGTCAAACTGTTATAACTTCCTGACCAAACCTTTTTGACGAGAGAGAGGTCGAATTGTTATAGCCTTATGATCAAACCTTTTTGACGAAGAAGGGATCAAACAATTATAATTTTTTATTAAAAACCTATTTGATGAGAAAGGAAAATCAAAATTTATAACTCGCGTATAAAGCTAAATATTAACAGTTCGCCCGAGCTAAGAAAGTGCTAAATGAGACATCAAGATGTCTTTATAGAAGTACTTGAACATAGAAAATGGATAGATAACCTAACTATTCATACGTGCAAATAAAAAATATACAAAGTAATGAAACCATTAAAAGTATATTCAAATTTTCTTACGGTAGATTATAACTGCCATAGCGAGGTAAAATTGACAACTGCTCGAAAATAAAAAAGTTTGGTAGATAACTAACTACTTAAACAGGAAGATTACAAGCAATGGAAAAACCCAAAAGTACTTTACATTTGATCAAAATATAGTTGTTTACATTGTGGATAAAAATGCAAGAGAACACAATTATATTAAGTTCAAATGAAAAGAGTACAAGACATTTAAGATAAGAGAAAACCCAAGTTGATTTACAAATAAATTTCACTAGGGGCAAACCGTTAAGTCATCTTCCTAAACAAAGAATACAAGGGGGTTGATAAACTGGAGAAAGACCGTCTACACATAGGTCGAGAAAGACCGTCTACACGTAGAAGGTCTTGACCTCTGCATGGACCTCATTCTCCACATCAGAAGATCCCATTTCCTGCAGCCAAGACCTCATTCCCAGCCTCAGGAAATTTCTCAATACCAGAGAGAGGTTGGCACAAAGGTCTTCTTGTGCAAGCTTGGGTCTTGGGTTGATTGGTTTCTTTAGTAGAATCCGAAACCACGCCAACTTTCTTCCTGGATTCCTTGTCAGCTTCAGGAGGACCTCTAAGATTGCTCGCAAATTCTATGTCCATTCCTGTGGAGACAAAGATAAAAGATCAATGGAGCAACAAAAAATAATAATATGTATAATCCAGTTCAAACCACCATTCACAAGGGGTAATACTTACCCTCAAGAATCACTTGTGAGGATCGCCCATAACGATCAATAGGGTTCCCTTTGTTTGGATTGATTGAAGCTCCTCAGCCATGGAATCCTTCGTTTCCAATTCAAATTGAGGTTTGAAGTTCTTGGGAACGAATAAAGAAGAAAAGTTTTTGGTGCATTCTGTTGTTATGAATTTGGAGGGGTAAATTTCTGAACTCAGATGGGACATCTTAGCAAGAGAATGACAATCCAATCTTAAGATGGATCTCACCAAAAAACCAAAAGTTTGTGGAATATGGTAAGCTTAAGCCACCATTTTATACATAAAGTTCCGTAACAAGAAAGCCAAAGGTTGGGAAATCTAACGGTTGGGAGTGAGGCAAAAGATGAAAAGAAGATTCATAATGACCCTCGAAACCGTACAACTGCCAGAATCAAAAGACGTGTTTTTCTAAAAAGGGAATATGATGAAAATGCCTTCTACAATTATTAAAAAGTACTTTTTATTAAAAAAGAACTTTTTAAGGGGCAATTGTTATACCCGAAATTCGGCTACCATCTTAGTGGAGGACACGTGTCAAGATAAAGGAATACGGATCGATAAAATCACTTTTAACAGAATAATCCATTAATTGCAAAGTAGCAGAGTATACTTGCAACTCGCTGAATGTAAGGTCTTATGGGAGGAAAAGATCACTACTACAAAAAGGGGGTTTTGCGTCGGTCAACGCGTCTGGTCAAACTAGTTGACCGATGCAAAAGTCAACCCACCCTTTTTTGCTTCAGTTGGTCACTGTCGCAAATAATGATTAATTAGCGTCGGTGGTATCTCCGACACTAAAATAAAAACTAAAGCAAAAGGTAATTTATTTTTTTAAAAAAAAATAAAATTATACGGAGACATTTAGCATCGGGTAGAATTTGAAGCAAAAATGGTTCACTTCTATTTATACTCGAAGCTAAAAGACTCTTATTTTAAAAAACCCCAAATCAAAATAAAATTTCCCATTTCGAGAGCCCCATTTCAAATCAGAGCCTCTCTTCTCTCTCTCTCTCTCTGCCGTAACCCCAATCTCCATTGACGCCGACCGCACCACCTCATTCCATCCCAATCGCAACTCTCTCTCTCTCTGTCTGCCCCAAAACCCAACCCCAATCCCCATTGACGCCGACCGCACCACTCTCTCTCTCTCTCCTCCGTTCTCGATTTTCCTCTGTTGCTCCGCCGGGCTGCAAGCTCCTCCTAAAAGGTGGTAAGAAGATTTTTATATATATAAACACAGAGGAGACTATGTTGAAGCTCCTCTATTAAAGTTTCAATTTTAATTATCTTCACAAATTCAGATGTGGGTTTTGGTATTTATTCCTTTTTCGCAAATGGGTTTAGAGAATTTTCTTTTAGTGTTATGTGTAAAGAAAGCTTCTCTTGACTTTGAGCTGGTGTTTTTGCTCAATTTCTTATATGGTTTGTTGGGTTTGTCTTAATTTTCTCTCACATTCTTTCTTTTGACTCTCTTATATCACAATTTTTTTTTGTGACATTGTTATTATCGGTAGCATAGTGACAACGTTTGTTCTCAAATGTGGTTTTAGTACTTTTTATTTTTCGTTTGTATTTTCAATTTTTCTGATATTGGTTTTGCATCAAGTTTAGATCTTTGTGGTGTAACCTGTTTAGTACTTCCTAGTTTTCTTAATTCAACATAAATTTGCCTACTTTAAAGTTTTATTGATCTAGGGAAGCATTCTCCTCAATTCTAAAAAAGTTGGTTCCTGACTTGCAAAAGGATGCTTTTGTCAAATGAGTTTTCAAGGCCATTGATTTGCAATGGATTTAATAGGTAAGAGGTCAATCTAATAATGGGGTCATTCTAAAATATCAATATACTAAGCTTGCTTATTTCTCAATTTTATTTTCATGTTAAATGGATACTAGTAGTGTGGACTTGGAATTAGTGGGGTGGGAAAAACATGTCATATTTGATATAAATATAACATATTTAAATTATTACCGATGCTCTCTCTCTCACACACATTAATCGATAATGGAGTCGTTCTCAATTATACAAATTCAAAAGCTTGCTCATTTTTGGGATTTGATGATGTGGTGGAACATGTCATATTGAAATCTATAGTATTGATATCTTGTAAGTTCTTTTTTCAAAATGATACTAAGTTGTGTTCTCTTCGCTTCGTCGACCACTTGCTTGTATGTATTTTTTTTAGCTATAGTATTGTACATGTGTTTTGGTTGTCATGTGAAAAAAAGTAGTGATAATTATTTTGGTTGTATATCTTCTACTTTATGTGTAGGAAAGAGATACGATGCAGAAATTAGAGTTCTTGAAAGCAGGGGCGGACCCACATAGAGGCGAGGTGGGGCAGTCGCCCACCCTAAAAAAAATCGAGAAAAAAATATATATATATGCATTTTAGTTAGTTACAATATATATTTATAAATAAAAGTGACATCTATGCTCATAAAATAAGCTTTGGTATAATGGTAAAGTCATTTCTTATATGTAAAGAAGTTCATGAGTTCTAATCCCAATAAAAGCATGTTTACTTTAATATTTTTATTAAAGTGTTGTGCCCTGCTATGGAACTGTCTCATGGTAATTACAATTTTACTTTTCTTTTGTTAGATCTATTTTTTTTTTTCTATTTCGTTTTTGACTCGAAAATAATTATTTCAGGATAGCATGATGAAGGAACTTCATGATTAAGGAAAAAGCATTGATGAGATTACTGAGGTTCTTAATCGGATCCCCATACATCCCAGAGTTGTCCCTGCCATTAAGACCGCTCATGCTCTTGGGTATGTATATAAATATAAAACTTGTTTTTTTTTTCTTTTTCTTGAAGCTTTTCATGAATTTATTTTCATATTATCTTTTTGGAATATATTTCTGTTAAATTAAATCTCCCCTGGACCACTTGTTTTTACAGTTTACCAGAAGAAAGAAAAATACCAAGTAAAACGGCTCGTGGCTTTACCAACTCACCAGACACAACAACTTATTGACTAAATGTAACTGAATTTCTGTTTTGAAATAGAAATTATATTACACACCTACAACTAAAGAACAGAAGCTATAAAAAGGGGGAGGAGGACTTACCGATCTCTCAGTTGAGAGATACCAGAAATAGAAACCCTAGATTTGAGAGATGAGCTCTCGATGTTGTTGACCCAAGTGTTCATGCAAAGAAAAGAAAGAGAGTTAGTGAGAAATCAAAAGAAAATACAGAAAAAGAAAGATTGAGAGAAAATCAGAAATACCAGTCAAGCTTGTGACTTGGATTTCTCACCTGTTTGTAATTTCTTCTTCAATAGTGCAGATCCTGAGAAACGTCTTCAAGGCGAGCTCGAAAAGAGGATGTACCCCTGATTTTGGATGAACCACTATAAACACTGTGTTTGCTCTCTATTTTCTCTCTCTGTTTGTATTTGTTGATCTGTTTGTGTGTGTTTGTGGTGTTTCTTGGGGATGAATTCTGGGTAGATTGATCTGGTTGATCGAGAAAGATCTCTGATTCTAGGGTTTGAGAACCAGAGAGAAAGAGAGAGAGTTTGTGAAACTCTCGAAGGTTCTGTAACAAGATCTGAGCTAAGGTTAGCTCTCTTGCATTGGTTTTGTTCGAGGAAGAACGACAAATCGTTTTGTCTAAACGATTTGTCGTGCAGGAAGGGAACGACCAAGTTTTTGTGTCGTTTTGTTTAAATCCGTGTATTGACAATTTTGTCCTTGTCGTTTTAATCAATTCTTGAGTTAGTGTAGGGGCATTCTTGGAAAGAGCACAAGAAAATCCTACAATGGTATCAGAGCTCTGGTTCAAGCATAATACAACTCAAGAAAAGGAATCAAGAAGATTGACTAAGGCTGGAAGAAGAAGAAGAATCACAACAAGCTGTTGTGGATAGTGGAAAAGCTGTGGAAATTCCACTGATTGATCCTATTCAGGATATTCAATCAATTTCTCAACACTCAACTCAGTTTAATTTTGATTTCATTAACATAGTAATATCAAAGTTGACATTGATCGTTTTGATGGATCTGGTGATTACATGATTTGGAGGAGAAAAATTAGATCCCTATTGGCTCAACAGAAATTACATAGGGTTCTTGAAGATCCTATTGAATGGCTAGAAAACACAACAAAAATACAGCAAGAAGAGCTCTTGGAAACAGCTACTGGGATTATAAATTTCAATCTTTCTGATGCCATCATCAGATTGGTTGATAAAGAAGAGACTCCTGCCAAGATCTGGAAGAAGCTTGAAGAACAATTTCAACAAAAGTCCTTGACTAACAAGATCTACCTAAAGGATAGAATCTTTGGGTTCAAGATGAGTCATACAAAAACCCTAGATCAAAACATAGATGAATTTCTAAGGATGCACATTGAATTGGCAAATTCAGGAGAGAATGAAGCACTAAGTGATGAAAATCAGGCAATAATCATTCCGAATTCATTGCCTGATTCATACAGAGAAGTGAAAACTGCTATCAAGTATGGAAGGACTTCAATCACACTTGATGAAGTCATTTCTGCCCTAAAACCCAAGGATCTAGAGATGAAGAGTGAGAAGTCTAATTCTAGAAATGGTGAAATGAATCTAAGTAGGGGAAGGCCATTTCACAAGAAACCCTATCAGAATAGAGGAAGGAGCAATAGTGCTAATCATCACAGACGCTCAAACAAAGGGAAAAGTAGGTCACCATCAAGAGATTCTGGTGACTCTACAGGTTGTTTTTATTGTGCAAAAACTGGCCACTATAAAAGAGATTGCTATTTCTATAACAACAAATACAAAGGCAAGAAGGGGGGCAGGTTTCCAGAGAGATCAGATCAAAATAAACATCAAAATGACAAGCAACAAGAAGCAAACTATTCAGATGGCTATGATAGTTGTGAAGTCTATGTTGCATCCACATTTTTCAAAGATGATTGGATACTTGACTCTGGGTGTACTTTTCATATGACAAACTCTAGGACCATTCTAACTGATTACAGAGATTCTAAATGAGGCAAAGTAATTCTGGGAAATAACAACACTTGCAATATAGAAGGATCAGGTAATGTCAGTTTTAAAATGTTTGATGGTGTGGTCAGAACCGTAACTGGTGTAAGGTATGTCCCTAATCTTGCTAGAAACCTAATATCTATAAGTGTTCTAAATGACATGGGTATTGTTAGCAAAATTGAATCAGGTTCTATGAAGCTAAGCAAGGGAGCTATGACCATTATTAAAGGCCACAAACATGAAGGGCTTTACTATTTAGATGGAGAACTAGTGATACAATGCAACAATGCAGTCACAAGCAATCCAGATTACCTAAAGGCAATTCTATGGCACAGGAGATTGGGACACATCAGTGAGAAAGGCTTACAGATCATGAGTGGTCAGAAGATGCTGGGTAAGGATAAAGTCAGTAAGGTAGACTTCTGTGAGTCTTGTGTCCTAGGTATGTTGGGTTTTGTACCCTAAATAAAACTCATTTCAATATAATCAGATTTACTTATTAATAAAGATCAGAAATAACATTTTACGTTGCATGGTTCACATGATTTATTTCATGATCATATATATATAATGTATGAATTCTATTTAAGTCCAGAACATATGAATTTGATAATGATTATAGTGTTGTCAGCACAGTGGAATATAATCTTAATTATATGTTCGAAAGTGTTATGTCCTTTCCAGGACATTGGCAAAGTTTACCAGTATCGGATGTATGGAGTATACATCGGAAGGGACCGATATTGAACTTTGATTAGATATATTAGAATTTACCGTAATATCTATTCAATTCAATATCACTTGTTGATCCTAGATCAAATAATCTTAATCCTGATATGATTAGGTTCAATCTCAAGAGTATTATTCGTGTTCTTTGATTTGTTAGTTAAGCCTACTTTTGGGTCAGGGTGATACGTACATTTTGGGAACACGGTAGTGCAATTGAGTGGAAACGCTAACATAAATAGAAAGTAAATCTATAGCTTCTATCTGGCGAATAGAAAGTAAAGTATGATTTCCTTCAAGCTTAACCAAACGAAAATAAATGGTGGAGTACTCATTTCACTTAGCTGAAATGTCATTTATACAGGGTTAAGTGTTTTAAGGATAAAATACACTGTAGGGTGTTACGGTAATATAATCCTTTTATAGTGTAAATCATCTATACATAGGATCATTGATCAAATTAGGATTATAACAATGGATAACTAATGACGTATCTATATCGTGGAACATATAGAGCGTTCTATATGATTGAGAGTGCAATTCCAAGTTCTAAGAGTGGATTCAATAAGGAATTCATAAGTTAGGGAATTTACTTGGTAAATTCGGTTCGACTTATTGGAAGCTCGGTTATATAGACCCATGGTCCCCATACTAGTTGAGACCATACTTCTTGTAAGACTCAGTTAATTGATTTTAATTAATCAATTATAATTCTAAGTTAGACTATGTCTACTTTATGAATTTTCACTAAGCAAGAGAGAAATTGTAAAGAAAAGAGATTCTAGGTTTATTTATTAATTAAGATATTTTATATGTCTAAATTAATAAATATATTAAATGGCAATATTATTCAATAATTATTTTTAGTTATTAAATACTTAGAGTTGGCATTTAAATGGTTAAATTGGAAAATTGGCATTTTTGAAAAAATGGGAATGAAAAATAACAAAATGGGAAAGTTGCAAAGTGAGGCCCAATTTCCTATTCTGGCCGCCCACTATGCATAGGCCTTCAACATTTTATTTTTTCATTGTTTTAATGTCACACAATTCTAACCTAAACCTAGAGGGAATTCTATAATTAGAAAGTGTTGGCTTCAGGAAACTGATAACTTTGCAAATTGTTTCCTTCAGAGAAAAAGCCATGCGCCACTTTCCTCTCTACAATTTCAAAAATTCCTTAAGTGATAGAGTAGTGCCCACACACATCAAGTGGTACCTCAATCATAGTATGTAAGACTGTGGAAAATCAGCATCAAAAGAAGGAGAGAAAGAGATCCAGATTCAGATCTTGATAATGCTCTGCTACAGAAAGGAATCAAGGGCTAGAGATCTGAATGGAACGAGTCATTATATTCCGCTGCACCCAATGTAAGGTTTTCTTAAACTCTTATGTGTTTATTTCATACTTGGTAGTAAATCTTGATCCTGGTAAAATATTACCAACAACTGGCACTAGAGCCATGGTAATGATTTACTTTCATGAAATATGAATTAAAACGACAATATGTGTTGATTTGGATGGTTTCATGTTGATCTATGTGTTGTATTGATGATTGATTGATGTTTAAGAAATTCTGGGAAAAATAATTGAATCTTCGTTTCTGGAATTATTTTTATTGGATAGTATGAAAAAAATTAAGCAATTCACTTTTTTACAGAACTCAATTTCGATTTTATTTGAATTAGTTATGATTTTTTAAAGTTTTGAAAAAATCGGGGGTGGTGACACACCCTTGTGCGCGTGGTTGTCTGCTGGCAGCACCGTTTGTGCACCCAAGCAGCCCCTTGCGCTCAAGGATGTGCACCTGGATGGTGTGTTTTGCATACCGTCTGTACAGCTTAATTTTTTTTTGTTTTTCTTCGATTTTTCATGCTATTTCATGGAATTAACTTTCGCTTTTTTGTGTAGTTTTGTATTTTGATTTTTAATTTTCATATTTCAAATCTAATTATCAGAAATAAATTAATTTTTTTTTTTAAAAAAAATAATTTTAGATATTAGTGTAATTTGATTTTGAAAATAGGTAAAGATAAATTTTTGCTTACCTCTTCTCTTATTTTTTTTTTAAAAATTTGATTATTTTATCTTAATTTTAAATCTAAGGTCAGATATTAAATTCCTTTTATACGAAATATTCTATTTTAAGTAATTTGACCTTATTTAGATTTAAAATAAGATTACTATAATCATGGTATTTTAAAAGGAAATAAGATATTTTTCCTAACTTTTACATTTTGTTATTTCTACTAAAATTAAATTATAAAATCAGAAAAGCGTATGTATTTATAATTTTATTTTATTGAATATTTAATTTATAAAATAACATGAAAATTTAAAAGGTGGTTAGCAATTTTTTTTGAAATGATATTTAGGTTAGTAGAAACCTAATTTTTCAAAATTGTAGGTTTAATTTTAAATATTATTTTATTTTACTTAAAACTGAAAATAGTTTTTTATTTATTATTTTCGAAATTAATATTTTAAATTAAATAAATCCTACATCCAACTATCCAATCTAACTTGTTGTAGGAGTATGTGTTTTAGATTGTTTGTAAGTTTTTCTAAAACCTATTATTGCTTGATCTAAATTGCCATGGTTAACTTGTTGACAGATCCAATGATCTGATTTTAACCCATGGTTCAATTGTCAATAGGTCAAGTAAATAATTTGTAACAGGTAAATTTTACATTCTTCTTTCATCTATATGACCTAGTAACATGATAGGATCCATCCAAATCTGTATGCCTGTGTGAGCCTATATGTTTTTTTTTTATTATAAATGCATGTAGGTTGTTGCTAAATAAAATGTCACACCCTGATAGATTTTATTTAGGTCCATTTAGTATTTGGGCCTATTCAATTAATAACAGTTGTTAATTTTAAGGTTAAATTCCTCTCTTTTGGGCCTTGTGTGAGAGTTGGGGGCCAATAGAAGTGGGCACGACATACTGAACCCAGCTCTCCCTCACATGAACTACCCCAACTGTGAAGGGCCATTTGCCTGATTTAGATAACTGTGCTAGGTTAATTAAATTAGTTTAACCTAATAAAATTGATTAGCAACATAATTAATTTCAATTTTTTTTTAAATTAATTTAAGAAAAACACACTTAGTTTAATAAATTAATTTCTAGATAAACTATTGTATTTTTCTTGTATTTAATTAAATATAGAATTATAACTAACTACATTCTCTCTGAAACTTACTTTAATTATTTCATTAAATATTCCTATTTAAGTTATAAATTAGTTATTTCTAACTAATTTTCCTTATTAACTTAAATTTGAATATATTTTGAATTGAATATTAAGTTGAGAAATTCTAGGAATTGGTTATTGAAGATTCTTAAGATATTTTTTTTAAAGTTGATTTTAAACTTAAAATGGAATATTCTTAAATTAAGTAGTTACCACTTAATTTTGATATTTAATTAAATTTTATTTGAAAAACTTTTAAGTTTGTTATTATAGATTCTTTCTATAACAACTTAAATTAGATATTTTCCAAATCTTGAAATGATACTTAGTTAAATGATATATATTCTAGATAGTTATTTCTATACTAGTTATTATTTCTAATATTAAATAGGAAAATATCATTGATTGTGAAATTAATTGTTTAATTATTAATTTTGGTACAATCTAAGTTTAGTATATTTTCCTAGTATTAAACTAGAATTAATAATTAAGTTTCCTCTATACTTAATTATTTATTTCTTGAATTTAATACATTTAATTAAATTGAAAATTTCAATATCTAAGTTGATTTTCATCATGATACTTATTTATTGTTATTTTCATGTTATTTAATTAAAGTTGAAAATTATCTTAAGTTTGGAATATTATTTAAGAATAACTTAAATCTAAATAATTTTCAAAATATATCTTATTTTATTAATCTTTTTCCTACAATTTCGAAATTGCATTTCTTTAATGCAGAAATTTTGAATTTTATTTGAAAAATAGATTAAAGTTGAAAATTATTTATTTTAATTTTGGACCAACTTAAATCAATGATTTTTTTAATTTAATGATTAATTAAAATAAATGAACTAAAATATATTATAATTAGAAATTGAATTAATTAGTCTATGAAAGTCTACATAGTTATTATCTGTTTTGCTTGAAGTATTTTTCTAGTCTATTTAATTAAATAGAAAATTAATATTTATGTTGATATTCATCATGATACTTAAATACTTGAATTTTTTCTTAAATATTTAACTAAATAGGAAAATTATATTTTTGTTGTAAACTAATTTTATTAATTAATTTTGGGCCAACATAAAATTAAGATAATTTTTCCAAGATTTATTTTTATTTTATTTTAAAGCATTTTAGAAAGTAGTATTCTTATACACTTCATTTTTAAAAATGCAATATATATTTATAGAAAATTAAATTTGAGTTGTAAATTAATTTAAATTAATTTTGAAACAACTTAAATTGAATAATTTTCTAAATATTTATTGGAAATTATTACTAAGATGGAAATAATTCACGTTATTTTCATATCCATCTAAGTGTAATTTATAAATATTACATTAAAATTTATATTTAGAATTTTTCATTCTAAATTGGAAATTTTAATTAAATAAATATATATATTTAAAATAAATATTAAGAGAAAATACAACCTTCATTAAATAATGAGCTTTATTATTAGGATATTCGATCTCCATTGTTGGTTTTACATAACTATTATTTTAGTGAGTAATCCTCCCTAATGGAGGAACGTTCATTAGCAAGTTAGCACCGTTTAATCTCGAAAGATAAGTAATCTTGTAAGTTTTTTATATAGTATTGATCACCCTAATGGTGGCGACTGTATAAGACTTGCAAGAGTATGAAACAATGGTGGAAGCTCATAAGATAGAATAGCCTTGACTCTCGCCTAAACGGGACAACGCTGGATTCCAATCTTGATCGAATAAAAGGTTGCTAGAATGTTTATCATTTTAGATGAGCTGACAACTCTATTCAGTGGATGGTATCACTGACTCTCGCCTAAATGGGACACTGATATCAGTTTGTTGAAGACCTTGGAAATTATTTAGGACTGTATGTTTTAGTATTTTCACTTATCATTCCTACTTGCTATGTGATTAATAATTTCTGAATTGTGTATGAATTTATATTGAACCATGTTATTTTCTGTTATTAAATTGTAGTTTAATTTCGAATCTTCATTGTTGGTCTAACTTGGTTTGTTTTTCTAATGAGATAAATCCCTAATAGATTTTCACCATTAGACTAACATAATAGTGTTAGATCTCGAAAGATAAGTATTGTAAATGCAGCATCTAGCTGTTCATCAATTGATGACGCCTTAGACAAGTATTTACAATATTAAACAAGAAGATTATATAAATAAGATTACTTTGACTCTCGCTAATCGGAGCATCGTTGGATTCTTATTTAAAACGAAATTATCCTAATTCCTCTTAGCTTATTCATTTCGAATTAGCTCAATGACATATCATTGGATGAATGGTCTATTCATCATATAAAGTCATTCTATATTTTCTCTTAAGAAATTAAATGACGAATATGATTATATTCTCGAAATTCTATCCCGAACTGATATAAATCCTCAATCTTAGAAATCTCTATCTTGTATGGGCAAATCAAACTTAGAGTTAGATTAGTAGTGGTGGTCCAAGAAAGAATTACTCATTATACAGTTACACTTTCACAAGTGTTTAATAACCATTTTCTATCAATGGATTCAAACTGTATGAGTTTAGTATTATGAGACCAGGATCCACTTGCACTATTCTAAGAACTCTTTCATGTAACTAATCTAAGTCATCAAAAGACACAACCATATTTTATAAATCTATGGCATTTGTATCTTGTTCATAGTGGTTTTGACAAGATCATTTTCTGCAAAGAGTTAATATGCCTATATCCACTAAAAGTAAGTTCATCTCATTCGTAGATGGATGTAAATTTAGGGGTGGATATGAGTTTTCGTTGTATTCTTAAAACGATCACTCTAGATTTTACCATATGCAAAAGAAATTTGAAATGTTTGAAAAATTTCATGAATTTCTAGCAACGGTGAAAAACCATCAAGGTAAGTGGTTAAAGATCTTACGAACTGATAGGGGTGGAGAAATAGTTAGTTGATATGCAGTTCAAAGATCATTAATTTGATTTTTCAATTATATCCAAACTTGCCTCCCTAGAAATTTCATTTTGCGTATTGATGATTAGTTACTAGTCGTTGCCTAAATCCTTCTATGGTAATACAATTTCAGAATGATGCAATGGTTGTATACTTAATGTAAATCATTACTAGATTCATGGATGACCTAATCGAAATCTTAAGAAAAGCTAGAACTGTTAACCATAGTTTTCATGTTTGTTAGCTATTCTAAGTGATTAGGGGTGGACCATCCCATAGTCATTAGATAAGAAAGTGTTTGTTTGAACAAATACTACTTTTCTAAGAGGATGACTAAGTCTGAAAAATAAAGAAGATATTTTTTTCTTGATTCCAAAAGTGTTCTATCATCTTATTTGACATATGATGATCCCACTGCCTCTGTTGTCTTAACACAACCGAAGAGGCCAATACCATTTAGTTTTCTTAGACACAATTCACGGTACCTTGTCGTAGTGGGAGAGTTTCTAGGAACTCACCTTCTTATGACTTGGAAGACACTAGTGATTAAAATCCATTGTGAGTTTAAACAAGTAATGGATTGTCAAGATAAGAAACTAAGAAGAAAGCCAAGAGAACTGTGGTTTAATCCATTCACATGGAGTATCCTAAAGTTTTCTATTACAAGGACATAAAAGGAAATTTTAGTTTATTAGTCTATTCAATGGACTTAACAAAACTTCCTATTCCTAGTATTATAGGTTTCAGTTTATCTAAACCTATGACTTGTGGTATACCTGGTAATTACTTACTCTAATGAAAGCTACTTACTTTAGTAAAATGCTGAAGCATTTTCTTTCTAATGGCAATCTATAGAAGCTTCTCGACTTCTAGACACAGATTTTATCTAAGGAAAAATCTCAACTATTCCAGAAAAGATAAAGCCATGAAAGAATTTCTTAAATCAACAGTGAGAGGTCTCAGATATGCTTTAGTATGCCTTAGACCAGACACCTGCTGTTGAGTTGGAGTAATGAGTAGGTATCAGATTAATCCAGGAGAAGAACATTGGAAGACAATCAAGTAAATTTTAAGATTAAGGTGAGGAACTATATGTTAGTCAATAAGGGTGTGTTTAAAACTCTTAGACTACACCACATAATATTTCAAGACTTGCCTTTGTTCTAGAAAGTCTGCTGATAAGATGGTAATTACTCTGGGGGTGGAGTAGTGATTTTGGAGAAGTGTAAAAACCTATATGAAACTCTTAGTCTACCAGAGAGAGAATGAATGTTAAAGTTGCAAGAAAGGTACTTATTCAGTCTCAGAAAAGTTCTATACATTTGTGGCACCGTTCTAACTTGCCTTAACTACTAAGGTTACTTCCTGAATAACCAAAAAGTAGTTGCCAAAATTATAGAATCCAGTATCCCAAGAGAGTAGACATATAGAGAGGAATTTCACATTATCAAGGATTTTGTGATTAAGGAAGAGTAATGGTAGAGAAAAGGTTGTTGTTAATTCAACCTGTTAGATCCTATTACGAGGAGTTTACTACTATTACACTTGATATGTACATCAAGGTGTTGAGATTATTTGAAATGCACATTTTGTTTTATATTAGTGCAAGTGGGAGTTTGTTGGGTTTTGTGCCCTAAATAAAACCCATTTCAATATAATCAGATTTACTTATTAATAAAGATCAGAAATAATATTTTATGTTGCAGGGTTCACATCATTTATTTCATGATTATATATATAATGTATGAATTCTATTTAAGTCCAAACATATGAATTTGTTAATGATTATAGTGTTGTCAGCACAGTGGAAAATAATCTTAATTATATGTTCGAAAGTTTATTCCCTGATTTGTCAGAACACTGGATTTAGATTGACATGGTATAACTAGCGATAGGTATTCTTACACCTTGGAAAAGTGTTATGTCCTTTCTAGGACATTGGCAAAGTTTACCAGTATCGGATGTATGGAGTATACATCGGAAGGGACCGATATTGAACTTTGATTAGATATATTAGAATTTACCGTAATATTATTCAATTCAATATCACATGTTGATCCTAGATCAAATGATCTTAATCCTGATATGATTAGGTTCAATCTCAAGAGTATTATTCGTGTTCTTTGATTTGTTAGAGTACTATTTGTTACTTTTGGGTCAGGGTGATACGCACATTTTGGGAACACGATAGTGCAGTTGAGTGGGAGCGCTAACATAAATATGGAATCTATAGCTTCTATCTGACGAATAGAAATTAAAGGATGATTTCCTTCGAGCTTAACCAAACGAAAATAAATGGTGGAGTACTCATTTCACTTAGCTGAAATATCATTTATACAAGGTTAAGTGTTTTAAGGATAAAATACATTGTAGGGTGTTACGGTAATTTAATCCCTTTACAGTGTAAATCATCTATGTAGAGGATCATTGATCAAATTAGGATTATAACAATGGATAACTAATGACGTATCTATATCGTGGAACATATAGAGCGTTCTATATGATTGAGAGTGCAATTCCAAGTTCTAATAGTGGATTCAATAAGGAAATAATAAGTTAGGGAATTTACTTGATAAATTCGGTTCGACTTATTGGAAGCTCGGTTATATAGACCCATGGTCCCCATACTAGTTGAGACCATACTGCTTGTAAGACTCAATTAATTGATTTTAATTAATCAATTATAATTCTAAGTTAGACTATGTCTACTTTATGAATTTTCACTAAGCAAGGGCAAAATTGTAAAGAAAAGAGATTCTAGGTTTATTTATTAATTAAGATATTTTATATGTCTATATTAATAAATATATTAAATGGCAATATTATTCAATAATTATTTTTAGTTATTAAATATTAGAATTGGTATTTAAATGGTTAAATTGGAAAATCGGCATTTTTGAGAAAATGGCAATGAAAAATAACAAAATGGGAAAGTTGCAAAGTGAGGCCCAATTTCCTATTCTGGCCGCCCACTATGCATAGGCCTTTACCATTTTATTTTTTCATTATTTTAATGCCACACAATTCTAACCTAAACCTATAGGGAATTCTATAAATAGAAAGTGTTGGCTTCAGGAAACTCATAACTTTGCACATTGTTCCGTAAGAGAAAAAACCATGCGCCACTTTCCTCTCTCCTTTCCTCTCTACAATTTCGAAAATTCCTTGAGTGATAGAGTAGTGCCCACACACATCAAGTGGTACCTAAATCATCGTATGTAAGACTGTGGAAAATCAGCCTCAAAAGAAGGAGAGAAAGAGATCCAGATTCAGATCTTGATAATGCTCTGCTATAGAAAGGAATCAAGGGCTAGAGATCTGAATGGAACGAGTCATTATATTCCGCTGCACCCAATGTAAGGTTTTCTTAAACTCTTATGTGTTTATTTCATTGTTTTAGAATTCATATTAGGATGTTAATCAAACATACTTGGTAGTAAATTTAGATCTTTGTAAAATATTTGCAACAAGGTAAACATCATAGGTTAAAATTTAAAACTGACATACATAAAACTAAATATATATTGGAGTATGTTCACTCTGATCTTTGGGGACAAGAGAAAACTCCAACACATGGTGGTAATGTGTATTTTATGTCAATTATAGATGATCATTCTAGGAAAGTTTGGGTATTTCTACTCAAACATAAGAATGATGCATTATCTAAATTCATACAATGGAATACTCTTATGGAAAATTTGACTAACCAAAGGGTTAAAACCCTAAGAACTGATAATGGCTTGGAGTTTTGCAGTGATGAAAGGTACTGTGGTTCTATTGGAATTCAAAGGCACAGAACTGTGAGGATTACTCCTCAACAGAATGGGGTAGCAGAAAGGATGAATAGGACCTTGATGAACAAGGTCAGATGCCTATTGTTGCAATCTGGACTCACTAAAGGTTTCTGGGTAGAAGCTGTGCTCACAGCAGCCTACTTGGTGAACAGATGTCCATCCAGTGCCATTGAATTCAAGACACCAGAGGAAATCTGGTCACGTAAACCACCAGATCTCTCAAATTTAAGAGTTTTTGGATGTGCAGCCTATGCACATTAGAGTGTGGGAAAATTGGAGCCTAGAGCTCTAAAGTGTGTATTCCTAGGTTACCCTGAAGGCACTAAAGGATACAGATTATGGGCAAGAGAAAAGCAGGGTTTTAAAACTATAAATAGTAGGGATGTCATTTTCAAGGAAGATTTATTTCCTTGCATTACAAATTACAATACCTTATCTAGTTCTACTGTAGACACTAACCCTGCAGGCACATCAGTGGACATGCAAACAAGGAACTCACAACCAGACATTGCTCAGGTGGAACCAGAACAGGTGGAAAACACTCAAGGAGAGGCAAACTTGGAAGGAAATGACGAAGTTCAGGATGATACTATTCAGGTGGAACCTATCCAAGAAGAATGACAAGAAGCTGAGGCATTACAAGATTACCAGTTAACTAGAGACAGAACCAAAAGGGTTCCTAGACCTACACAAAGATTTAGTTTACTGCTTGGGAAGAAGTACTAGCCTATGCTTTCTTTTGTGCTATGGGAGTAGAGATGACAGAGCCTAAAACTTATGAAGAAGCCATGGCAGATAAAGATGCCAAGAAATGGTCTAAGGCCATGGATACAGAGATGGACTCTCTGAGAAAGAATAGGACCTAGATACTAGTTAAGAAACCTAAGGGGAAGAGCATAGTTTCATGCAAATGGCTTTTCAAGCACAAGGAGGGACTAACAGAGACAGATCCTAAGAAGTTTAAGGCAAGACTAGTGGCTAAAGGATTGACATAGAAAGAGGGGATAGATTTTAATGAGATTTTTTCACCTGTGGCTAAGTATAAAACTATCAGAATTATACTCACCATAGCTACTCAATTTGACCTAGAAGTGGACAAAATCGATGTAACTACAACATTTGTACATGGAGAACTTGAGGAGGAAATCTACATGCATCAACCTAAGGGATATGAAGAAAAAGGGAAAGAAGACTTGGTTTGCAAACTGATTAAGTCTCTCTATGGACTTAAACAGTCTCCAAGGCAATGGAACAAGAGGTTTGATGAGTTCATGATCAAGAAGGGATTTAGTAGAAGCTACTATGATACCTGTCCATACTACAAGGGCACTAAAATTGATGAAGTCATCTACTTACTTCTGTATGTAGATGACATGCTCATTGTGAGCGAAGAAAGGTCTAGAATTGACCATATGAAGTGTTGGCTAAGGGAGGAATTTGAAATGAAGGATTTAGGCAAGGCAGCTAAGATCCTAGGGATTAACATTTTTAGGAACAGGGAGAATGGAACTCTAAGGCTACATCAGAAGAACTACATAAAGATAGTCATAGAAAATTTTTCTATGACTAATGCAAAGCAAACTAAGCAGCCTATGACTAATCAATACTATCTAAGAAAAGACCAATGTCCTAAAACTATAGGTGAGAAGGAAGCTATGAGTGAAGTGCCCTATTCTAGTGCTGTGGGATCAGTGATGTACCTAATGGTCAGTACTAGACTAGATTTAGCCTATGCCATTAGTGTACTTAGTAAGTACATGGCAAACCCAGGTAAGCAACACTGGGAGGCTATGAAATGGTTGTTCAGATACTTAGTGGGATCTACAGATGTTGGATTAAACTACAAGAGAAGAGACAAGAGCAGAATGATCACTTGGTACAGTGATGCAGACTATGCAAGTGACAGAGATAGTAGGAAATCTACCTCTGCCTATTTCTTTACACTATGGGGAAATTGTATCAGTTGGAAGGTACAACTGCAGCCTGTTGTAGCATTATCTACAATAGAATCTGAGTATGTAGCTGTTACTGAAGCAATTAAAGAAGCTATTTGGCTTAAAGGACTACTAGATGAACTAAAATTACTAGATGAAGAACCTATTGTCTACTCAGATAGCCAAAGTTGTATCCACTTATGTAAGAATCCTGCCTTTCATGACAGAACCAAACATGTGGAAATTAAGTATCACTTTATACGAGATAAAGTGCCACAAAGAGTTGTACAGATAGAGAAAGTTCCCACTGAAGAGAATCCATCTGATATCGGTACTAAGGTGCTACCCTTAACTAAGTTCAAGCACTGCTTGGACTTATTAGGGGTTGGTAATGGTGGATGACCATTACCACTATGAGCTAAGACCCTTGAAGAATGTTGCACTATAATAACAAGTGTCCCAGGAGAGATCTAAGGTGGAAATTGTTAAATTAAATCTCCCCTGGACCACTTGTTTTTACAGTTTACCAGAAGAAAGAAAAATACAAAGTAAAACGGCTCGTGGCTTTACCCACTCACCAGACACAACAACTTATTGACTAAGTGTAACTGAATTTCTGTTTTGCAACAGAAATTCTGTTAACCTACAACTAAAGAAACAGAAGCTATAAAAGGGGGAGGAGGACTTACCAATCTCTCAGTTGAGAGATACCAGAAATAGAAATCCTAGATTTGAGAGATGAGCTCTCGATGTTGTTGACCCAAGTGTTCATGCAAAGAAAAGAAAGAGAGTTAGTGAGAAATCAAAAGAAAATACAGAAAAAGAAAGATTGAGATAAAATCAGAAATACCAGTCAAGCTTGTGACTTGGATTTCTCACTTGTTTGTAATTTCTTCTTCAATAGTGCAAATCCTGAGAAACGTCTTCAAGGAGAGCTCGAAAAGAGGATGTATCCCTGATTTAGGGCGAACCTCTACAAACACTGTGTTTGTTCTCTATTTTCTCTCTTTACTGTTTGTATTTGTTGATCTGTGTGTGTGTGTTTGTGGTGTTTCATGGGGATGGATTCTGGGTAGATCGATCTAGTTGATCGAAAAATATCTCTGGTTCTAGGGTTTGAGAACCAGAGAGAAAGAGAGAGAGTTTGTGAAACTCTCGAAGGTTCTGTAAGAAGTTCTGAGCTAGGGTTAGCTCTCTTGGATTGGTTTTGTTCGAGGAAGAACGACAAATCGTTGTCTAAACGATTTGTCGTGCAGGAAGGGAACGACGAAGTTTCTGTGTCGTTTTGTTTAAATCCGTGTATTGCTTTTCAAGGACAATTTTGTCCTTGTCGTTTTAATCAATTCTTGAGTTGGTGTAGGGGCATTCTTGGAAAGAGCACATGAAAATCCTACAATTTTCAAATGTGAATTGAGAATTGTTAGTGATGCAAATTTGTTCTTCATTAATATGGCTAAGTGTTTTATTTATTATCACGTACTCTTGCAATACTTATGCTAATTATTAAGTAGCTAGAATTTAAGTAAAAGGATCTTAAATTAATATACCAAACAACCAATAAGAGAACTCACACCAGAATATATTGTATTGTAGTATATATACTAATGGCATAGAATCCCAACTTTTGTTTAAATGGTTAGTACTGTTACTCTAACCATTAGTGTTGTACAAATAAACTTGTGAGTTTATATCTAGTTATTAAGAAATTAAGTTTGAGTTTAAGTTTGAAATTTTCATACTATTATTTCTTAACCTATATGCCTATAATAAATAGAGTAAAAAATTGTAACATGTTGGTTTGTTTATCATATAACTAGGCAACTAATTCGCGCTTCGCGCGGTTATAATATTTTTAAGTTGCTAAATATTTAAACCAATGAGTGATAGAATCTAAAGTATAGCATACAATTTTGAATTAACAATACTTTTTAATGGTTGGATCTTTTTATACATAAAGTTTGTTTATTCTATTAAGGTTGTATACTGATTTGGTACGATATGTTTTATCTAAATACAATTTTAGTACCTTATATTTTATAATAATCAATACTCGTCCTGTATTTTAAAACCATGCAAAATATTCGGTACTCTAAACACAGATTTGATTAATTATTGAACACATTATGTGCTACTATTATTTATTATTTTAGTTATTTTTTTTTTCAGAATACCTAATATTAAAAAATTAATGTTAATATGAATTGACATTAATAAGTAAAATACTTAGAAAAAGTTAATAAATATTTGAAAATAAAATAGGAAATTTAGTTTCTCCAAAAAAAAAAAGTTAGAGGGCCACATCACATGCTTTAACTCAACATAATATATTAATAATAATTACACTATTAAAAATAAAAAAGGATCATAAATGCCATAGAACACAAACTGTTCTTCTTCCACACGATTAATAATAATAATAATAATAATAATAATAATAAAATTATAGAAATAACCACAAATCCCATAAAATAAAAACTAATTAAATTAAAACTTAAAAAACTAAGATTAGAGAAAGAAGCACATATAGGCTGCCACATGATCTTACTTGTATTTTACTTTGCATATTTATATAGAAAATAATGTAATATCTATTGATAATTACTATAAATATTAAAATTAAAAATATTAAATGATTAGATTTTGATCCAATAGTCAATAATAATAAAAATATTTAAGTTTTAATTCTTAATTTAGCTACTTAATAATAAAAATTGAGTCAAATATATATTTATATAAAAAATATTTAACTCAAACTCAACTTTTTTTATATCTCTCAACCAATAGAACAACTTCACCACATATTATTATAGTCCACAAAATATAAAAGCGAGATATATTTTTTTTAATTAAATAACAAACTTTAAGTGTAGAAATTTAAATTTTCATAAGTAATACTCATTAAGAGTGTACCATTTATATTAGATAGAATAGATTTGTAACTTTTTTTTTCCTTGTATGAAATATAATATAAACCTACCAACAAAACGTTTTATTACATCAATCAGAATCATAATATATGTACAAAATATTTTGTTTTGTGACCACAAAACATCCTAACCTATATGCCTTAATTACCAATCTCATTCACTAATTTACTAATTTCATATATTTAAAAAAAATTCATTATCACCTAATTCCTCATTATTCTATTTTATAATATAATTATAGATACATTCTTGTAATGTGAAAAAGAAAAATATCTATATATATACTACAACATATTATATAATTATATATACATAGCATATGTTGTCATATTTTGTAGAGTGGGAGCATTGTATCTTTGTTAAGGCTAAAAGATTGGAGATGTCAAAAAATCATAATCAACACTTTTGGAAAAGTAAACTAATATCCAATTTGATATTGATATATATACACTTCTAATGTATATTTTCTTAAAAAAAAACAAATTAAATAGAAAAAATAAAAAGATTAAGAAGTGGTATGTACAATAATTTTTAATTGTGAGAAACCATTTTGCTTAAAAAAAATTTATTTCTTATATAAATAGTCTGATCACTCTAATCACCTTATAAGAAGCTTGAGCATATTTAACCATATTATAGAATACATAATTAATCTTTCTAAAAATTTTAGAAACAAATCTCACACTAAAATTTATTGTTATATTTAGTTTGTTTAAACACGAAGAAGGCATTTAAGAAAATTATTTTAACTTTAACGATCATTGAATCAATATTCAAAATATAATCTAATTACTTTTTACTACCACACCAACAATGATGAGGTGCTTGTAAAAAAAATATAAAACTATAGAAGAAAAATATATAAATTAATATAGGTCATGCACATATTATGTTATTATGATTCTAAACACCCAACAAAATAATTAAATAACCAAACCACACAACACAACTAAGCATAAAAATATTGTTGCAAAAAAAAAAAGAAAAAAGAAAAGAAAGAAAGAAAAGATAAGAAAACTACTAATTAAAGCAACAAATATTCTTTAAACTACAAAATACCTCAAACCCAAACCATAAAACAAATTATATAGTAGAAGAAAAATAGGAAAGGCCAAATCTGATAACATCCAATAATCTAATTTATATATATAAATTATACAAAAAATCTATATTCATATATGTGTAAATAAAAAATAAATAAATCTCAATAATTAAACTTCATATTCTCTTTTCTCTAACTTCTATCACCTTCTCTCCTTTATTCTTTTTTCAGAACTATCTCCTTGGCTTTGTCTATCTACCATTCTCACTTCAAGTTAGATTTTATCTCACTATATATAGTGTGTGTGGTACAGAATATAAAACATCACTATTTTTAAAATTAAATTTTGTAACTGAATTTTTATTTATTTATTATTATTATTAAATATTGTAACTGAATTATATTGAAGGTCTTGCTAATAATTTATGTGTGTAATATGTTTAGATATACTATTGCAATGTTTAACGTTTTTTCACTATCTATCTATTTAATAGTAGAAGATTAGAAGGAGATTAAGGCACCTCATCTTTGTTTCATATAGAGTGATAATGAAGAGGCTCAAATAATATTTAATGGTATGTCTTTTGATTTTTTTTAATGAGAATTAAGCATATAGGTAATTAATAGTGATGATAAATTTAAAAAATTAATAAAAATATTAAATAAATTAGAAAAATAGAGTTCCAAAGAATAAGCAAAAACACTCATATAAGTTGCCACATAATCTCCCTAATGCTTTCCTTTATATATATATAGGGTATTTCTACCGTAAGGCTTGGTGTATTGCACCTATGCTATAAGGAAGTTATTTTAACCAATCTTAAGATAAAAAAGAAAAGGTGCACATAACTTTTGTTGAAAAAATCTAGAGGACTATTTTAAACTTTATTATATTGTTTCATTGATTGAGTGACCATTGGCACAGGGGTCATCCAAGTGGACTTGATATTTGGACTTTGGCTCTCTCTTGATAAGTAATAATGTTATTTTATTATTTTATTCTTATACTTTTATCATTTGTAAAATGAGTAATTTGCGACCTAAATACTTAAATTTAACTTCGGATTATAAATAAATACTTAAGTTTAATTTTTAACGGTAATAATACATAATTATATTTTTAAAACTTCTGTAGGTACCTAACCGTTAAGTGTAAAAGTTAATAATCACGTGACATTCTTTTATTTGTCAAAGTCATAAATTTATATTATTTATTTAAAAATTAATTTAAATATACCAATAATAAATGACATAATAATTTGACATTTAATGGTCAGGTACCAATAGAAGTTTAAAAATATAACTTAGCTATTAAAACTATCAACCCAGCCAATGACATAATAACTTGATATTTAATGGTCAGGTTGAATAATTTTATCCTGTTTGTAACATAAATATTAAAGTTTAAAATATTCATCTCAACCCAATGAACCCAACCCAACCCACCCCTATATTATTGTACTAAGTAGAGTTGGGTTGTACAATAAAAAAAATTGAATGGTTTATAGCTTATCCAAACCGCAATCATTAGGTTGGCCTATTGAAATACCTCTAACCCAGCCAACTCAGCCCATCTGCACCCCTAATTGGTGGAGACATTGAAGTTCTACAAATAATTTTATCAATGTAAAGTATAGGTTTAAAATTATTAAAGCAAATTAATTTAAAAGATAATTATAGTAAAACTATGTATGCAAATAAATTGGTGGCGAAAGTATTTAAGTAATCAATTTTATTAAAATATACTATTAGTATAAAAAAAAAATTAATAGCAAAATTCGTAAGTAAAATTATTTTTTGAAAATATATACCTATATAAAAATAATTCAAATTTACTTTATAAAAAATAATTATAATTTAAAATAAAAATTAATAAATTTTTAATTATTAATATATTTTTTAAAAAATAAATATTATTATAATATGTATAAAGTTTTAATTGTATATAAGTAGTCTTATCGTAAGAGTATACATCTTATGTCATAATAACCACACGATCTAAAATGAATGGTTAAAAAAAGTACCCTACCGGTAAGGAACTTTTGCTAGGTCCTACCATATAGGGCTGAACATCGGGCGGGTTTACCGGGTTTCGGGTTGGCGGGTTTCGGGTTCACGGGTTTCGGGTTCAAAAAATTGAAACCGAACCCGGACCCGAATAAGGCATGGGTTGGCGGGTTGGCGGGTTAGCGGGTCACGGGTTGGCGGGTTTCGGTTGGTCGGGTTTAGCGGGTTGGCGGGTTGACCCGGTCAACTCAGTCAACTCGGTCAACTCTTTAAAAAAAATTAATTTTTTATTCAAATAATTATTTTTTTTTATTTATTAAATTAAGCATATATAATATAACAATTTGTTCATAGTATCTACTATTGAAGAAAAAATACATTAATCAATCCAACCAACAAACAAACAACCTATTTATCAAAGATTCAAATCAAACTTCATATTCATGTTCATGAATCATGATAAAAGTGAAAACTAAAATATTTCAAAATACATCCATATCCAATATCCATAGTCCATAAAAATCTAAAGTCCATATTATATATATAAAAAGAGTAATAAAAGAAATATATATATATAATATATTTATAAACCGGGTTGGCGGGCGGGTTCGTGGGTTCAACCCGAAACCCGGTACCCCTAAAATCTCAACCCGCCAACCCACCCGAAGGGTACCGGGTTGAACCCAACCCGCCCGAAACTTTTTAATTTTTTTTTTTTTGCGGGTTCACCAGTTCGGGTTCGGGCGGGTTGCTCGGATTCGGGTCAAACCCGTTCAAAATGTTCAGCCCTACTACCATAGTCTTACCCTATATATATATATATTGATTGATTGATATTGATTAATTTATATTCAAAGCTATAGTTCCATTGTGATATGAGATCATCTAATAATAACTTGATTATTTTAATAGTGACTTTCATCATTGTTGTGTTTTGCTATTAATTATAGGGCTTTTTTCATAAATATATAAAATACTAATCTCTTTAATTCGTTTTTATTTTTGCAGGCAGTTCACTCGGTGGTTCACGGAGATTATTTTTTATTTTAGATTTGTGTTTGGATGTATTATTTGGGTGTATTGTTGGGATGTTTTAAATTTTATGAGATTTGAGTATATATCATATCATATCAATTTTTTTATTTTGGGTTTGTTTATATTTTTATTTCTTGCTTCAGTTGTTATATGTACATCTAGATGGTGCAATATTTGTTCAGATTTGTTTTTTTAATTTTATCTAATTTTTTTGCTTCGATTTATAACTGAAGCAAAAATCTTTTTGCGTCGCTACACTACTATTTGCTTCGGTTATGAACCGAAGCTAAAACTTTTTTTTTTTGCTTCGATTCATAACCGAAGCAAAAGACCAACTAGCGTCGGTTCATAACCGAAGTAAAAAATATCATTATTTATGTCTACAGTTATAGCGTCGGTTAAACCAACCGAAGCAAATTCTTTATATGTCACTTAAAAACTAAAGTAAAAAGCTCTTTTTGTAGTAGTGAATATACAAATTGTTATTTAGTGTATTAACGAGAAACCATATCTCATTGAATGCATAAAGCGAGGCATCAACCTCGTTACATCTAGTAAGGCAAAAACAACGCATATCGACTGTGAAAACACTTAGTGTAAAATGCACAAACTAAGTCTAACAGTCAAAGAGGATTTAATAAGCGAGGTGTCTATCTCGCTATAGGAAGGCTCATTCCTGTAGCTTCCACTAGTTAACTTGAGACATCTTTTCATTGAGATTAATAATCTTGACGAGTCAGAAGCTAAACATTCAAATGAGCCTCGAGAAATTCTCTGTTAATAAAATCTGCGATTGTTACAATGAAGCGTTAAGCTCTCAAGAAACAACGAGGCGTACATCATCGACTTCGGGAAGATATGGGAGAAAAGCTCCAGCTCGCTATCTGGGTCATTGGAACCAAGTTCCTATCGAGACATCCCAGAACACTACAATTAAAGAAGTGTTTAAATACACGATCATTTTGACCCAGTAAAAGCAGGAAAATCATACCTCTGAGATTTTTAAATAATAACAGCAATTATAGTACGTGATATGTAATCAAACCCCATGATTTCAGGGGGAAAATGTTGTAAAGATTACAGCCAACTTTGTAATTAACTGCCTACTATGTGATTATAAATAGGAGTAAATACCATTTTAGACCTTGTGCTTTGCAAAAGTTATCAATTGGACCCTCTGTTTTGTTAAATGACAAAATGGACCCTGTATTTTCTAAAATGGTACTGTTGCTCCAGAATTCGCCCAAAATACGTGGACCAGTCGAGAGGGGACACGTGGATCAGATAACTTGGAAAGATTTGCTAAGTCTTTGTGCGCCACCAAGAAGCGCTGTTAGCATGGGTCCCGGAGGAGGCATCCGGAGTACAAGGTACTCCAGGAAGCTAGTATAGCGTGAAGGCTCTCCGGGACATGTCAGGTCTCTCCCGAGCAATCAAGTCGCATTTAATGCTGCATGGGAGGAAGCGTGTTGGGACTGTAACACGCAATAAAGTCTGACGACACAACCCCCAAACAGCAGCGCTACAGTAATGATCATTTAAGTCTAGCGACGGCTACTCTGCGAAGAGTCACGTCAATGACAAGGCAAAAAGGACATTCTTCATAAAAGCCCTACAGCACCTAGGGATTTGACCATGCATCACCCATGGTATATTCATCGGAAATGCCCAGCTTTATGGATACTTACAGACACATGTGTAAGAACAATTCTAGGGATTACCCCACCAAAACACTATAAATACCCCCTCAAAGCTCATTTAATGGGGTCGGGAATCTTGGGTTGCAAAAGAGCAAGAAGAGAAAATACTCACCAAGAACATTCTCTGTATTTATGAGAAAGACATTCTCTCAAGTGTAGAATCTCCATTAAATACATCCATTAATAACAGAGGCTCGTGGACTAAGGCTCATTAACGCCCCAACCACGTAAAAAATCTTCATCTCACTTTCTTACAGCTCTTTATTATAATCATATTTTAATAGTTGCCGAAAACCTCGGTCAACATTTTGGTGCTTTCATTGAGAGCTGAGGAAAGCTGCTTCACAACAAGCATTTAACTTCACGACAATGGTGGAGACAAGAGCTACACGTCATCCTCGCCCTCTAGAAGACGCTCAAGACCCCAATGAGGAAGATGTAGCCTCAAGGGCAGCAGAGGAGTCCGAGGAAGAAGAAGAAGAAATAGTTCCCGATGAAAACTACGAGGAACACCTCGACGAGTATGCCTATGACGGAGGAAGCTACTCGGAGTTGGTGCTCCTTAGACAAAAAGCTATTGATCATGAAGCTGAGATCGAAGCTCAGAAAGCGCAAAATCAAAAAATGCAGGAAGTGATTCTAGCCATGCAAAAAGCCATGGAGGCAGCTGGTATTCACGTGCATCCCAAGGCAATGGCCGCTGGGCTCGACGGGGAGCCAGCGACGTCTTCGCCTAATTCCTAGCAGCAAAGGCCTAGGGAACCTAGCCCTATAAGGCATCCTGCTGAGGAAAACCAAACAAAAAACCCTACTTCTACCCCTGGTCGGAAGAAAAAGGTGCAGGATCCGCGAAGGGTCCGCTCGGATTTCCCTAAAGGGAAAGGTCCGCAAAGGGGCAAGCCCCAAAGAGGGAGTCTTGGCCCTCAGGATCGAGGGGACCGGAAAAGCGTTTCCGTGCACCAGGAACCAGGGGGTAGAGGAAGAAGAGGACAGAGATGTCCACCCATTGATCTGAGAAATCAAATCAATGGGAATCAAGGTGACCTCCGGGATCACCTTGACCAAAAAAGATACAGGCCCGTGGTCTCCTCGGGCACTGTAAACGAAGGGATTATGGCGGAACTTGCCATACTTCGAAAAGATATTGCTCGAGTCTCCCGGAGGCAAAAGGGAGACGACTCCGACTCGGACAGTGAGGATCGGGAGCCTTGTGCCAAACATATCCTGGAGGCGGAGCTCCCTAAAAACTTCAAGATGCCCGAAATGGCAGCATATACTGGGAACTCCGACCCCAGTGATCACTTGTCACGGTTCAACCGGTCATGACGATCATGCGGGTCGGCAATGACGCCAAATGCTTGTGCTTCCCCCTCACTCTGAGCGGATCGGCAGAGGAATGGTTCAAAAAATTGGAACCAGGATCGGTGGGTTGTTGGAACAAACTCCAAACCAACTTCCGGAGACAATTTGTCGCTGCCAGGAAGGTCAACTTGGAGGTTAGTGCCTTGACCAACATCAAGCAACTGCCCACCGAGACCTTGAAGAATTACATCAAGAGGTTCCGAGAGGAAGCCTCGAAGACCAGGAAGGTCGACGACGGACAACAGCTTGCGCTTCTCCAAGCAGGAATCCGCACTGGGACTCCCTTCTGGAACGAATTACGGCGAAGGCGGCGCTAGCCTTCGGGACTTCCGAAGCGAGTCCAAAAATATATTAACCTCGAAGAAGCCCGGATCGTGGCTTACGGAGGCTATTATCCCACCGGATAGCGGGATACATGCCAGGAGTGTCGCCCTCGGGTACTGTCCCGACCGCGACTCCCCCGGTAAGTGGCATACAGTTCTCTGCCACTCCCGGATACAGCCAGGGTCAAGCTTTGGCCCCGGCATCTTCCCATTACGGCAACCCGTCCGGGGTGAATGGACGGACTCCTTCACAGGCTGCCCCGACTGCTAGCTTAACAGGCCCTACCCAGGGGTCGAGGAGCAAAAGGTCCTCCAAGGGCGGCACCGAACGGGAGAGAAGCGCCAAAAGAAGGGGTACACACCCCAATACATCCGAGACACGGAGCTCACGGACTCTCAGGAACGTGTGTATTTTGCCACAAGGCAGAATACACACTACCGGAGACCCCGGCCATTGTACAAAGACGGCTCCGGAGAGATCCGAGTAAAAGGTGCGAGTACCACAACGACATTGGTCATAGCACCAATGAGTGTAAAAATCTCAAAGACGAGATTGAGAATTTGATCCGTTTGGGCCACCTCTATGAGTGGATCAAAAATAGGTTGCCCCACCTTAATCCAGGGCAGGTGGCAGGGGGTATGCCTCCGGGAACACCGGGGGTACGGCGGGAGTATTGCCTCCAAATGCTCCCGTAGGTGACACCCGGCATATGCCGGACTACCGCCCCGGCCTAATGGACGGGTAGCCATGATCTCCGGAGGTCCCCATATCGGAGGAAACACTCGCAAGGAGCAAAAAAGATATGCCGAGGCCGCAAGACACAGTGAGGTGTGGGAGGTTACTCAACTCCCGGCTCAAAGACCTCGGCTAATGGACCAGCCCATAACGTTCACGGAAGAAGACGCCAAGACGGTGCGTTTTCCTCACCACGACCCGCTGGTCATAGAGACCCCCATCGCAAATAAGGTGGTGGCTAGGGTCCTGATTGACAATGGGAGTTCCGTGAACTTGCTCTTCAAAGAAGCCTTCACTGCGATAGGGTTGACCGACCGGGACCTCTCGCCTAGTGGATCGCAGCTCACAGGGTTTAACGGGACGACGCTAATCCCGATGGGAAAGGTCAGGCTCCCAGTTACCCTGTGCCCAGATACCCCCCAAAGCACATTCAAGTATTGCACCTTCGTGGTTGTAGACTGTCCAACAGCCTACAACGCAATCCTAGGCCGACCGGCCCTCGTCGACTTTGGTGCAATTACTTCAATCCGACATCTATGCCTAAAATTCCCTACCCAGGAAGCCGGAGTCGGAACGGTGAGGGGAAATCAAGGAGAGGCCAGGCAATGTTACAATGTTGCCACCCACTTGCCAGTACTCATGGTCCGGGGGCCCCCTGAGATAGAGAAGGCTGAAGAGGACGAGTTGGATCCTCGCATAGGGTCCGAAAGGGTCGTGGAACCAATGGAGGACGTCGAAGAAATACTAGTGTGCGACGACGACTCCACCAAAGTACTCCGGATAGGGAGGAGCCTGGATCCGGAGGAAAAAGATAAAATAATAAAAACACTGAAGGGCGCCATCGACATTTTCGCATGGCGCCAAGAAGACATGACCGGCATCAGCCCTCATGTCATCACCCATGTACTCAATGTCAACCCGGACATGCCCCCTGTACAGCAAAAGAGACGCCCGCTCGACTCGGTGAAAGCCGAGGCCTTAGAGAAAGAGGTGGACAAACTTTTGTCCAATGGCATGATCCGCGACGTATACTATCCGGAATGGCTGGCCAATCCGGTCCTGGTGCCCAAGCCGAACGGGACTTGGCGGGTTTGTATAGATTTCACAGATCTAAACAAAGCCTGCCCAAAGGACTGCTTTCCGCTGCCCAGGATCGACCAGATGGTAGACGCCACGTCCGGATTTAAGTTGCTGTCTTTCATGGATGCCTATGCTGGGTACAACCAAATAAAAATGCATACGGCAGACCAGGAGTGCACTAGCTTCAGGACCGATAAGGGGGTATACTGTTACCTAGTCATGCCTTTCGGACTGAAAAACGCCGGAGCAACCTATCAAAGAATGGTTAACCGGATGTTTAAAAGCCTCCTGGAACGAAACATGGAGGTATATGTAGACGACATGCTCGTCAAATCCAAAGCATGCAACAGCCATGCAAGCGACTTAGAAGAATGTTTCGAAGTCGTCCGGAGATACGGCATGAAGCTCAATCCGAAAAAATGCACCTTCGGGGTCAAGTCGGGAAAATTCCTGGGCTTCATAGTCAGCCAAAGGGGGATCGAGGCGAACCCGGAGAAAATCCAAGCTCTCCTGGACATGCCATCCCCCAAGAAGCATAAAGACGTGCAGAGCCTGACCGGAAAGGTAGCCGCACTGAGCCGCTTTATCTCACGATCCACGGACAAGTGCATACCCTTCTTCAACGTATTGAAGAAATGTCAGAAGTTCGAATGGTCGGATGAATGCGAGGAGGCGTTCAAGAGGCTAAAAGACCACATGGCCAAACCTCCTATCCTATCGAAACCCGTCCTTGGAGAAGACTTGTTCCTTTACTTGGCCGTCTCCGAGCACGCGGTCAGCGCTGCCCTGGTCCGGGAGGAAGAAAAAATTCAGCACCCCGTGTACTATGTTAGTAAGCGCATGGTAGGGGCCGAGACAAGGTACCCGGTTATTGAAAAATTAGTATTCTGCCTCCTGATGGCATCAAGGAAGTTGAGACCATACTTCCAAGCCCATCCGATCAGAATCTTGACCAATCATCCACTCCGGCAAGTTCTCCAGAAGCCTGAAGCATCCGGAAGACTCCTCAAGTGGGCGATGGAGCTGAGTCAGTTCGACTTACATTACGTGCCCCAGATTTCCATAAAAGGCCAAGCCTTGGCAGACTTCATCACAGAATGCAATGAAGCCGAGGCGACAGCCAATACACCGGAGCCACCAATCCCCACTTGGAGAGTATTTGTGGACGGAGCTTCTAATGAGAACGGTTCAGGAGCCGGAGTGGCTATGATATCACCTACTGGATTGCGGCTCCAGGAAGCACTCCGATTCAACTTCACAACTTCGAATAACGAAGCCGAATATGAGGCCCTGATAGCAGGGCTAAAATTGGCTAAAGCTGTAGGAGCCAAGAGAGTGGAAGTCTACAGTGATTCTCAGCTGGTCGTAAACCAAGTTTCCGGAGAATACCAAACTCGCGGCGAGCGGATGGCCGCGTACGTAGCCATAGTCCGAGAATTGCTCCACGAGTTCACGGACTACAAAATAGAAAGAATCCCTCGAGAGAAGAATGCTCATGCGGGCCCAGTCTGGCTAAGTTAGCCTCGGACAGCGAAATCGAAGAGCTGGGGGTAGTACCAGTGGAACGCTTAGCGGAGCCAAGCATCAAAATAAAAGAGACCACACAAACGGTTGGGCAAGAACCCAGCTGGATGGTCCCCATCACAAAGTACATAACCACGGAGTGAGTTGCCCCAAGAGAGGAGCCTTGTCTCGAAAGATTCGCATCGGGCTCATCGTTATGTAATGATGGATAAAATTCTCTACCGGAGAGGACTCAGCATGCCTTATTTAAGGTGTGTATCGGACCCTGAAGCTAGACAAATCATGCTGGAGGTCCATGAAGGGTTCTGTGGAGATCATACGGGAGGACCCAGCCTCTCAAAGAAAATATTGAGGCAAGGGTACTTCTGGCCAACGATGAAAAAAGATTGTACAGACTATGTCCAAAAGTGTGACTCGTGCCAAAGGTACGCGAACATACCGAGAGCTCCTCCAAATGAGATCACTTTGATGACCAGCCCCTGGCCCTTCGCGGTCTGGGGAATAGATCTCATCGGGTCTCTACCTACGGGAAAAGGAGGGGTAAAGTATGCAATAGTAGCAGTGGACTACTTCACCAAGTGGACAGAGGCTGAGCCTATGAAGACAATAACTGCTAAGAAGGCATTGGACTTTGTTATTAAAAACATAGTGTGTCGATACGGCTTGCCTCATAAAATAGTCTCAGACAATGGAAAGCAATTTGATTGCGAGGAATTTACTGACTTCTGCAACCAACACGGAGTGGTAAAAAGTTTCTCCGCGGTAGCCCGGCCTCAAACAAACGGCCAGGCGGAAGCAGTCAATAAAATCCTAAAGGTCACCTTGAAAAAGAAGCTACGCTGTAAAAATAGCGGCCCGAAGAATTGCCAAGGGTATTGTGGGCCTACCGGACGACCCCCTGAACCACAACCGGTCACTCGCCGTTCTCAATGGCGTACGGTTGTGAAGCAATGGTCCCGGTGGAAACATTATTCCCATCCCACAGGAGGACGACTTATGATCCGGCCACTAATCAGGCACTGCTCCAAGAGGCTTTGGATCAAGTCGAAGAACTCCGGGATGAGTCTCAAATACGGATGGCTGCTTATCAAAAGAAGGTGACCAAGTATTTTAACTCCAAGGTTAAAAACAGAAAATTTGCTATTGGGGATATGGTCCTAAGAAGGGTTTTTCCAGCCACCCAAGAACCCGGAGTGGGGGTACTTGGACCAAATTGGGAAGGACCATATGAAATCGAGGACGAAATCGGTTCTGGCACTTACAAAGGCGAAAAGAATGGACGGAACTACTGTCCCAAGAGCCTGGAATGCCGATCACCTCGTAAAATATTACCGATGCGAATTAAACTTAGATTTTGTTCAAAGGGTTTGTACCGTCCAAATGTATGCCTCCTCTATATTAAATAAAACTGAGTGCCTTAAAAACAAAGTTTCTATGCCACTCAGGGGAGTACTAGGGCATACCGCACGGACAAACAAAAACAAACTAAGTAAAATATCCTGACCCAAAGGGCAGGTCAAAAAATATGCGCAAAAATAAAAAGCATAAGTATAAAAACCCTGAGCCAAAGGACAGGTTAAAATATCTAAGTGTGACAAATAAAGATCGCATATATAAAAAAAAATATCCTAGCCCAAAGGGCAGGTCATATACATATAAATGGCCCGGGGACAGGCCTTAAAATATAATTGTCTCCCCTTCAAATGAAAGCTGCCGCCTATATGTAAATTGTTCTAAGGCAGCAGCAAATATGTACAAAAAAAAAAAGAGTTATAAGAGAAACGGGTAGAATCTGGGTCAATAATACGGCAGCTCAGTCAGCCCGCGGAGGAAGACGAGGTCCAATCGTGCCTCAAGCGCAGCATCAAGCTTCTTCTTCTTTTCCCGAAATCTGGCAATCATCTCCTCGGGTTTGGGATAAAAAGTAAGCTTGATACTCTGATCATTGGTGGCCTAAGCCATGTAGACACCATCATCAAAGCGCTTCGGGCACCGGGCGCAGGAAACAGGAGAAAGGAGCTCGTTCCTCTTGGCCTTCCTGGTGGACTGTTCTTTGAAATCCCTAAGCTCCTTCAGCTCCGCAGCTAAAGCGGCCTTGGATTCAATGTCCGACTGGTGAGTCTCCTCTAGAGATCTCACCTTGGCGGCCATTTCATCCAAAGCCTCCCTGGCCTCCCGGAGATCTCGCCTGGCCTTCTCGGCAGCCTCGGTTTGAGCCCTTAGTTCCTCCTGATGATGGGCCTCCATCCTGTCTCTCCGCTGAGCCTCGTCCCGGATCATGGCCTCCGCCTGAGCCTCCCTCCGTCTGGCCTCCTCTTCCTTGGCCTTGGCCGCTGCCTCCTGGCGCTCGGCAGCCAGCTGGTAGATCTGCCTCTCCGCTGTGAGGTCTTGGAGGACCTTCCTGACGTCATTCATGTCCCCAAAGTCGGACAGAGCGAAGCCATGGTTTATGATGTTCCTGGAGAGGCGGCCAGCCTCAGCAGCAAGCTGAACCATAACGAAGTATAAGGAAAAATTTCTCAAAGGAAGAAAACAAAAAACAAACAACAAAAAGGAAACGCAAAAAATTGCAAAGTACTTACCACCGTGAGAGAATGGCTGAGGTCCTGGACCTGGAAGATGCAGTTCAGGGAAGCACAAGTGGCGAACTCGCCGGTCATCTCCGCGGCAAAGGGAGCCAAAGTAGGCCCTAGGAGAGGCCGGAACCAGTCCGTTAAGGGGTCCAGATTGAGGTTCCACGGATCATGGTATTCCGGGTGGTTGATGCTCGCCTCAACCTCAGCTCGCAGAATCCTCCTAAGGGCCTCCACTTCGGCATACCCCCGGGAGTACTCGTCCATAGCGTAGTTGTGTTTGGCTATGCGAAGCTCCTGCCTCACCTCATCCCCCGGAATCGGGGTAAGCTCGATGTGGGGAGGAGCAAGATTTTCCTCCATCGGGGAGACCCCGCCGTCTAGGCCATGGGCAGGAGTGTCGGCCCTCCGAGGCCTCTTCGGCTCGTCCTGGGCAATCATCTTGCCCTTACGCTTGCGAATCAGAGCCACTTCAGGCTCCTCCTCGTCCTCCTCTGCTACCTCCGGAAGGGCTTGAGACTCTCCTGCACCCTCAACGGCCTCTCCCAGAAGCACCTCCTCGTCATCCACTAAGTCAATGGTTTCGAGAGGAGCGCCGGAAGGAACCTTCAAGGAAGGGGCCGGGGGAGAGGGGGTGAAAGCCGGAGGAGCCACGGGAGTATGAACCCTGGCAAGCTGTTCCAGGATGGCATCCATGGAGGTACCTGTTCCAAAAAATAAGCAAGTGTTAGAAGTTCGTGAGGAACCGCTTATAAAAGATACAGCAAATAAGCTACTCCTACCCGAACTTCCTAATTCGGCCCTAGCAAAGTCCTGAACTTTAATGCTGGCAGCATCATCTCCAAGATAACTGTCCGAGGGCCGAAACCAGCTGGACGCTATGTAAGCTGATGGACCTAAGGGAATAGGTTCCGGAGGGCCGGAGCCCATCCGGGACCGACCTAGGTAATCTCCTAAGTTCGTAAAATAAAATTCCTTCAATCGATCCCCCCACCGGGTCAACGGCATCTTAAATCTACGAAGACGCTCGTCGAACCCTACGGGCCTATGATTGGTATATTCATCAACGGAAGGAACATAGCGTATTATCAAGGGAGACTTACCGCCGGCACCAGAAGTGCTAGCACCGGGAGCACCCGAGTTTGGTTCGGGGGCTGAAGACTGAGGCCGGGAAGTCTGTTTCTCGGAAGAATCTTCAAGACGAAGGGGCCCCCCGGCGGGACGATCCTCAATCTCTTCTTGAAGTATCTTGTCAAAAAATTTAGCTTCGGACTTCCCGCCAATGGCTTGGCTCCTTCGCACCACCGGACTCCCCACGCGAAGCCCTCTCCCAGAGGCAGCCTGGGCCTTAGAGTACGCCTTCTCCTGGGCCTTCCGGTAGAGATAATCTTGGTACTTCTTCTCTGCCGTAGCAATGAGCTCATCCCGGAAGGCCTTCTCCGCAACCGGCGCCCTCACATTGGGGCAGATGACCCGTGAGAGGTTGGAGTCATCCACGGATTGGTGAGAAAGGATAAGTTTGGCCTTCCTACAATTCTCCGTGGTGACTAGGCCCCCGACATCAAGATCGGCGTGGTCGTAGGAGGCAAAGGCTTGGGCCCTTCGAAGGAAAGCCTGAGTGGGAAGCGTCCGTTGGTAAGGTGGGATCCGCACCCACTCCGTGAGAAGCTCCGGGTGGTCCACGGCCCTGAACCCGGAAGAAAAGAAAAAGCGGTGGCGGTACTCCTTAACATGAGTCTGCCTATTATACGGAACCACCCCCTCGTTAGCAGGGTGGATCCGGAACCCATAAAAACCATCCTTAAGTTTGTCCCCTTTCTTGGGGACGGATACAAGTTCATAAAAATATAAAATTTCCGCCGGGCTGGGAGACCCCCAGCCACGGGCGGTGTAAAAAATAAATAAGCCTGAGAGCAGGCGGTAAGCTTGAGGAATAAGTTGGTATGGCGCAAGGCCGACAAATACAAGAAAATTCACAAAGTAATCTTGGAGCGGGAGCATGGCACCGGTCATCAAATGGGTCTGACTCCAAGCCCCGAAACCGTCATAGTTGTGATTAGGCGTCTCCGAGTCACGAGGTGGCCGGTGGAAGGTCCCTGAGGTAGAGGGTTTGATCCCAGCCACATTAATAATGTTCTCCAGCTGGTGAGGACAAGTCAGGGTCGATCGAAGCTCGACCGCTTCCCAACCAGTTGCACGGGGCTTGTATCCCTCCTGGGCAACGGGTCCCAGAGAAACCTCCTCCAGCGTGGCCATACTTTTCCCTTTCTTCTTCGAAGATTTTGAGCCAGAAGCAGACATTTTGTGTTCTGAGAAAAAACAAAAAGGGAAAAAGAAAAGTCCAGCAGTTAGGTCCCATACCAAATCCTAAATCAAGAAAAAGGGAGTGGGGGTCCCCTAACCGCTGGAAAGAGGCCCCCTCCGGACACGTGTCACATGGGAAACTCTGGAGAGAATCCCTGAACAAGTGTCGGGTGCAGTGAAATCGCAGAAAGTGGTTTTGCAAAAAGAAAAAAAAAGGAAAAAAAGAGAAAAGCCATCCTATGCCCTAAGCGACTGTTAAACGAAGAACACATGGCCCTCTTCAAACAGAACTGTACAACTACAACAGGGGCATGATAATGGCGATTCTACAACTAACGCAGTAAACATACAGCAGAACTCGAAGAACTTAAACACTCACAGAAGCCTCTAAGTACGAACCCAGAAAACGAGCGAAGTAAATATAAGCATGTTATTATCTAAGGATGCAAGAAACTTACAGTCGATCGTTGAACTGGAGGTACTGAATGTGGTTGAGTGAGAGTTGAGAAGAACTGGCAAAGTCAAACACCGGAAAACTGAATGAAGTGTCTGGGTATTAAGACAGTTCGTGCTACTTTGAGGAATTTTCTCTCTAGGAAATTCGAACAGAAATGGCAAGGAATGGAAAGTAACCGAAATGAAGGAAAGGTGGTGGCTTTTGTAAGAAAAAATGCATGAGGAACAGGCGTCATCACCTACCAATCGCACGGTGGGGGAGACGCACGATTCGAATTCCCAAAGATCAACGGATCAGATCAATCTACCATTAAGGCGGTGGAAACGTTTGAGTATCCGTCTGACACCATTAATGCGCCGCATCAATCATGGGGTGTGAAACGAATCGACCTCTGCAAAAGCGAATCGCTGCATTTAATGCCATTATCAGACGCACCTCCACGCGCCCCCAGGTTCGTATCAGAAGACCGAGGAGGCGGCTGGAGACATTCCTGCAAAAAGCAAATCGCTGCATTAAATGACATCATTTAATTTGCCCCCACGCGCTCGAGGCTCGAGCTAGGGAAACGAGGAGTCAACCGGAGACACTTGAACAAGCCTTGGTTTATTTTTACTAAGTAAACAAGGCTTGGGGGGTAAATGTTGCTCCAGAATTCGCCCAAAATACGTGGACCAGTCGAGAGGGGACACGTGGATCAGATAACTTGGAAAGATTTGCTAAGTCTTTGTGCGCCACCAAGAAGCGCTGTTAGCATGGGTCCCGGAGGAGGCATCCGGAGTACAAGGTACTCCAGGAAGCTAGTATAGCGTGAAGGCTCTCCGGGACATGTCAGGTCTCTCCCGAGCAATCAAGTCGCATTTAATGCTGCATGGGAGGAAGCGTGTTGGGACTGTAACACGCAATAAAGTCTGACGGCACAACCCCAAAACAGCAGCGCTACAGTAATGATCATTTAAGTCTAGCGACGGCTACTCTGCGAAGAGTCACGTCAATCACAAGGCAAAAAGGACATTCTTCATAAAAGCCCTACAGCACCTAGGGATTTGACCATGCATCACCCATGGTATATTCATCGGAAATGCCCAGCTTTATGGATACTTACAGACACATGTGTAAGAACAATTCTAGGGATTACCCCACCAAAACACTATAAATACCCCCTCAAAGCTCATTTAATGGGGTCGGGAATCTTGGGTTGCAAAAGAGCAAGAAGAGAAAATACTCACCAAGAACATTCTCTGTATTTATGAGAAAGACATTCTCTCAAGTGTAGAATCTCCATTAAATACATCCATTAATAACAGAGGCTTGTGGACTAAGGCTCATTAACGCCCCAACCACGTAAAAAATCTTCATCTCACTTTCTTACAGCTCTTTATTATAATCATATTTTAATAGTTGCCGAAAACCTCGGTCAACAGGTACAAATAGGACCCTGAATTGATTTTTTATCAAAATAAAATTTAATTATAATCCGATCTAAAAGTGTTACGACAAAATTGTTTACATTTTCTGTATCTGTTCGTATTAGGAATTGTTTTCAAGTTGATTATATTAAAAAAAAAAAAGGTTATCAAAAACTAAGTTCAGGGTCCTATTTTTACTATTTTGAAAAATACAGGGTCCATTTGTCATTTAACAAAACAGAGGGTCCAATCTGTAACTTTTACAAAACACAGGGTCTAAAATGGTATTTACCCTTATAAATAGTGGCATGTGAGATCAAAAAAGGGACGAAAAAATCATACAAAAAAAGGTTCTGAAAAACTACCAGAAATCTAAGAAGATTGACTCGTGGACTATGCAGAACTTTCACTTCAAAGCCACATAAAAAATCCCTTGTGTTCATATCTCTTACTTCATTGTTTTCATTTTTTCGGTGTGAAATTATCACTATTACGCTCAAATTTTAGTTAACGAAAATCTGCGTTAACACTACCCAAAAAATAATATTAGTTAAGAACGACATTTTCTTACTAAATATTCCAGTAGTAGAAATATTTAGTCTTATTTGTTTATAATTATTACAAGAAATGTCACTTTTCTCAGCACATTTTTGTGTAGGCAAAAGTTTGGTATTGTGCTGGTAAAATGGAATTTACTTCTCATGTGTTGGCAAAAGGGGTTGGCAAATCAACATTAGTATTAGAACTTTTGCCAGCACAAAATGAAAAGCATTGGTTAAAATAATTTTTTCCAACGAGTAAATGCGCTGGTAAGGTTAGATTTTAAGCCACTGTAAATGTACGCTCGTAAAACTTTAACCTTTTTGCCAGCGCAATTTGCAAAATGTGTGCAGTAGCGAACTGTGCTGGTAAAAATGACATTTCTTGTAGCGATTTGATACTAAAATATTTAGCTACTAAAATTTGGTAGCAAAATGCTACTTTTTACCACTAATTAAATTTGGTAGGTAATGACTTAGTAGCTTAATAATATATTTTTGTTGTAGATTGGTACGTTAACTATTAAATTTAGACATAGAATATTGTATATTAGAATTTAACACTGGGTGGTGGAAATTTGACGGTGAAGTGATGGCTCCTAAACATTTTTAAAGGACAAAAAAGCGAATAATTGGAGTTATCGTGAATTGATGATCAGTAATATACAGGTTCAAAAAAATTATCATGGGGTCCAAAATCATTAAGTAATCATGTCTATGGTTCTTTACATTATTACTTTCTTAATAAAGAAATATATAGTTATTTATTTATTTATTGATAAATATAGTTTTTGAATTGTTGCAATGGACATAGATGGATTCAAATGACATGGCCTAATGCTAAGGTATAGTTGTACTGATTTGTTTTCTTTTTAAACTTCTTTATTCCACAAGCTTAGAATTTAAAATAAGGAGGGATATAATTCCTTTTAAAGCACGAGGAGTAAAAGTATACTTAAAAATAAAAAACAATACTTTTTATGGAATTTAAATTATTGACCTCTATTTTATATGTAGTCTAGTTTAACTATTACACTAAATTTAATATTATGTCTATAAATATTATTTTTTTTTATAAATATATGGCCTAACTAGCTAAATTATATATACAATTTTATTCTTAATTTTTTTTTTTCAAAAAAGCCACTGACGCATCTCGCCTACATTGTTGATCTGCCGGTGTTCTTTGAGGACAAGTCATATATATAAGGTACTCTTTTGTTCATCAATAATATTATTTTTACTATTATTATTATTATTATTATGACCTTAGCTATATATATACATTATTTTTGACGTGTGAGAATCTCTCTGCGTACTGCCTTCCTTTTCCAGTAAAAGCAATGTTCGGAAAGTAAGTTTCATAAAATCAACAATGGAGAATCATTAGATCATCATCTTCATTTTGATGTAATAATTTTGTCCTCCTAATAAGGTACCTTACCTATATAAGTAGTACCTATATAGCTATCCTATTCGCACATGCAAATAAATAAAAAAAAAACTTTTACAGTATGTAAACAATAACGTTTTGATGAACGCATTCCCTTGCCTATATGCTACATTATTTTTAAATATAATTTAATAGAATCGAGACAATCGAAACAAAGCAATGTATCCATGCATGATCATATGGGGTAGGGTGGGGTACGTAACTTTACAAAAAGCAAGACACGTCACTTGGCTCATTCGTGAAAAAATGAGGTTCAAGTATAACTTGTCAAGCTAATGAAAATTCTTCTCATTGTATATAATCAGTTACTTAACTTCTAAGTACGTACACGGTACATTTATAGGTAGGTTGAATTTATTTATGCTAATTAAGACCTTTTGTTATGTCTCAAACTTCCTAGCTAAGACTACGCAAATAAAATATTAAACTTGACACAAAAAGTGGATAAATGTTATATTTAGAACAATGCCATATATTTCACTTAAAAAGCAGTGTGGTCTAATGGTGGAATAGTACCTTAGTACCCGTGTTCGATTCTATGGGCTGGTCAATTTAACCATGCTTTTCTAGCTTTATTATTTTGAAAGACAAAAAATTCATGAAATATATAACTGGGCAAATAACACAGGTATAAATAAGGAAGGTCCTTTTTTTTTTTGGGATGATTAAAGACTTTTATTTAAGAAAACCCGTACTAGTAGCCACAAGACGGGACCCCTTCTCTTAACAAACTAGAGATTTTGACTTTTGCCTCTCTAGCCCAACATGCTAGTTTATCAACAAACACATTCTTTGTCCGAGGAATAAAAGACACAACAACTTCGTTAAAAGACTTACTGAGGTACAGACAATACGAGAATAAAGAAAAAACATTCCAATCATATATACGGTAAAGAACAACCCGCGAAGGCAAGAGCAATTGACTTCGAGACAGTTTCAATTCGAACTTTTGGTACTTATTTCTCCAAAGCCGTCTGCAAAGCCAGAGATATACCACAAAGTTTCGCTTCAAGTACGCCGTCAACAGAAGAGAACCCCATAGCAACCCAAGAGTCCTCTAAGACCTGATCATGCTTGTGAAAAATAGCAAAGCCTGCTGTTTTGCCAACAACAGAAGCATCTACATTACAACACCAGTAGTCCTCCTCAGAATGATTATCAAGCACCTGCATCTTTGTATCAACTTCATCTAAATCGAACCACAACCGGTTACTCAAAAATTTTGCAGCTCTCGAAATACAATCCTTATACCCCAGATTCTTATCACACTGTCTTTCTTTGAAAATCAAATCATTGTGCCACTTCAACAAAATTTCAAAGGTACAGGCTGTGAAGATTAGAAGTTGAACATCCTCCAAATTACACGACTAGATGCCAAATTCTGTGAGATTGTTCAAGTTTAAGAAGTCAATGCGAATCCCCATTCTAAACCAAACCCCACGTCTGAAAGAACATCGACAAAATAAATGGAAGGGCGATTCAGTTCCATATGGCAAAAGCCGCATAATTGTTAGTCATAATGGATAAAACTAAGCTTGCTTTTGGTAGGTTGGATGTTAGAACAGAGCTTCTAGCAAAATAATTTCAGACGAGGATGAATTCTCGTCTTCCACAGTCTTTCTCACATTACCTTTTGGCTCCTTAAATTGATGTTGTTGACTGATCTAATAGGCACTTTTGACCGAGAACTTACCCAACTTTGCAGCCTTCCAAAAAAGGATATTCGATCCCTCTAGTAAAGGTTTGATCTTCAAAATATCAGCAGCTATCTCCTCATCCAAACACTCCAAGATCAATCTTTTGTTCCAAGCCTGAGTTCCATCCAAAAACAAAATTTTAACCTTCCAAAAGGTATGATTGCATTTGAAATTGAAGCTAGCTTTGATTTCATCTGAGTCCTACCAAGAAATCTAGGGTCTATCCCAAATTTCACACGCTGCATCAGCAATCAAAATACCCACTCCATCCAAACACACATTTCTTGCTTCGAGTAAGCTTCGCCAACACCTTGAGTCATTTCCATGTTTTTCAGCCAGCCATGCATTACTAATATGACAGTATTTAGCCTAAAATTTTTTACCCAAACCTTTTCTTCCTCCTTCAAGACCATCCAGAACAACATAGACAGAAAGGCCAAATTCATGTCTTTGAACCTTCGGATGCCAAGTTCGCCACATCTTTTCCGTTGGCAGATTTCATTCCAACTCTTCAAATTAAGCACAATAGTTTCTTTTTTCCACATTTCCAACCCACCAAAATCTCACTAACAAACATTCAAGATCATCACAAAGAGTACTGGGAACTTGGACAGTATACAATAAGTAGTTAGGGATACTTTGTAGGACCGAACTAACCAGAGTAGTTCTACTAGCTTGGGACGGATACTTTTCCTTCCAACCCTCCAACCTGCATAGAAATTTCTCCTTCAAAAAATGATAATCTTCCCTTTTGTTAGTCGTGAAGAAGAAGGATTTTCCCAAATACTTCTCCGTAGGATTTATACAATTAATCATCCCCTTAATCTCTTCCCGGCATATTCGAATAGTATTAGGGGAAAACACCACACCCACCTATCTGATTACTCACCAATTGACCCGACCAATGCTCATATTTCTGTAGGCATTTGATTAGCTCTCAGCATTAGTGGGTATGGCTTGGCAAAAGAATATCGAGTGATCAGCGTAGAAGAGATGAGTTATAGGTCTGGCATTCCTTGAAACACGCACACCTACTAAATCACCTTCTTTTTCAGCATGAAGAACAAGTTAAATAGTACATCAGTGCAAGGAATAAAAAGAAAAGGCGATAGTGGATCTCCTTGCCGAAGTCCGCGCTTGGGATTGAAGGGATCCAAGGGAGAAGCATTGAATCAAATCAATTAACTAATCGTTGTGACACATTGTGTAATCAGCTAGCAGACATGATTAATGAAGCCATTCGCTTTCAAAAATCTCAAAGGAAATCCCATTCCAAATGATCATACACCTTGTTCATGTCCATCTTAATCGCCATTACCCCAACTTTCCCTTTCTTGTTTTTCAAAGAATGCATCACGTCTTGAGCCAGAAGAGAGCATTCAACAATCCAACATCCTAGGATAAAGACCAATTGAAAAGGAGAGACTAGCTGAGCCAAAACCCATTTAAACCGGTCCATTATCAAGCAAGAAATGATCTTGTACCAAAAATTACACAGACTTATAGGCCTGAAATGTTCATAGCGAGTTGTATTCAAGAATTTAGGAATAACGCATATAAAAGTGTGGTTTAGATGCTTGTTGAGGACCACAGAGGAAAAACGTTCCTTAACCATTTTGCAAACCTCATCTCCAACAATGTGCCAATATTTTCTAAAGAAAATGCCTAAAAAACCATCAGGTCCTAATGACTTTAGAGGGTGGAGTTTAAAGACCACATCTCTTATCTTGACATTGTCAGGGATTGTGCATATGTTTTCATTCTCAACCTCCGAAACTTTTTCAACAAAAAGAGTCTCCAACTCATATCAATGCATGGCTAAGAGGAGGAATATAGGGATTGAAAATGCTCCTGGAAGTAGCCCCCAATGTCCTTTCTCTATCTCAACCATATACCAGAAGTATCAATCACACTCCCAATAAAATTACGTCTTCTTCGTATAATAGTCGAAGCATGAAAGAACTTTGAATTGCTATCACCAAACCGAAGCAAATTTTCACGAGACTTTTGTTTCCAAATTATATACATTCTTCCTTCTAAATCAAAAATTTCCAACATGATTTCAGCTTCTAAATCCACCATAGAATTGGAGATCGGCTCATTTTGAAAGCCCCTATTGCCTTCAAAGAATTTTTAATTTTCCATCACAAAACCCAAAAAAAAACTTGATTCCATTTCTTCACTGCCTTTAGAAATTAAGTTCTCCAATTTGCATCTGCAATAACCCTATCTAGCCTTTTCTGAACTTTGTTACATTCATTTCTAGAATTTTTCCAAGTACTAACCCCTCCTCCGCACCCAAGATCTACTCCACCTGAGTTAAACAAAAGATTCGAAAGTAATTTTCCTTCGCGCCTTGTAAAGCTTTGCCTTGCTCCTTCTTGGAATCGTCAAGAATGACGTTAAGATCTCCCATTAAAGCCCATGGCTCATGACACTCAGCACCTTTGTCCGTGATCCATTGCCAAAAATTTCTCTTCAGAGCATAATATGGAGTGCCATAGACCCAAAATAAACACCATTGGCATTGTCCCATCCCCTCATTCACCATAACACAAAAAACCCGCTTCAAAAGTTTCCATAACTTGACAACTAACACCCCTTCACCAAGCCACACAAAAGCACCCAGCAATGCCAGACATGGGGATACACCAAGCATTTGCAAACCCCAAACGATTAGTAACACTACTCATAGTATCCACATCAACTTTAGTTTCCAAAAGAAAAAGGAAATCTGCATCGCAATCACGAATTAAACCCCGAAGAGTTCTCTCTGCCGCAAACCTTCACAGCCCATGGCAGTTCCATAAGAGGATCCTCATAAAGATGGTAGGGGCATGCTTTTGGCCGCCTCCTCACCATTTCCAAAATGATGATCATACTCCACCATAACTTCAACATAGTTTGCCAGAATTTCATTAAAATTACCTGAGATCTTCGAAGTCTCAGCTGCTTGTATCTCTCCTCTTCATCAACTTTGAGTTTTCAACCCAGATGAACGTTTGGTCGAGCATTTCTTTTCTTTCCCATAGACTTCCTTCCATTGCCCAAACTCGATCCATCAGTATTATCCCTAGCTCCAATGGAAAAATGATTATCTTCATTGTTACTCGAATCTCCCTCAGGCGCATACTTCTTTTTCTGGGTAAGTCGGTAAATTAAAGTTCAAAACAGCAGGGTAAGGTTGGAACCACGTGTGGGCCTTTCTCTTTTTGTTGTTACCCAACAAGTGCATAGTCATTTTTGATAGGTCTGGTTGGTTAGAGATAATTGATTGTTGGGTCTTATAAAGGTTTAGAAAATTAGGCACGTACAGTTTAAGAAATATTTACTGGGCTTCTGAATCATGGTTTGGCTAACATAAAGTGGTGGGCTCAGGGAACAAGTGTGGCTTTTAGGACAAACACAACCAATCATGGGGAATATCTAGACTTTGAGCAATAGTAGGCCCAATATTTGGGATTGACTCATTTCTATAATTATGATTTAAAAAATCAGGACGGGGTGATTCCAAGATCTCAAGCCCAAAAGTAAAATCCTTTCCAGTATCCTCCACGTTCAAATTTCCTTCCTTTGACACGTTAGCAACATCATTACCAACATTCCCAACCGTCTCATTTCCACGACTACTACTCGTACCGTCTCTGACAATCGAGTACCAAGTAGTGGCCTTTAAACATTGTACCTTCTCTGGCAAACGACAATTGTGCTTCACTGGGGTAATGTCCTGAACCGCCCCATTGATCTTTTCCTTCCCTTTTTTGACTGTAATATTTGTTTTTGACATCTTTGTGGCCAGTCTCCTTCTACAAGTCCCCTTGCAGCCTATTATGATGAGGTCCAACTCCGACATATCTTCAGAGTCGACCATTTGTTTTGATACTCCCTTTTCATTCATAGTGAAGCAATTGCTCCTTCCTATATCGCTTTTAATCCACAAGCCATACATTTGAACTGCTTTTACCGCCTTTCGAATCACCATTACCGTCTGAACACGGTGGATTTTATCTCAGTGAGATAATTTCCCATAGTTAAAGCAGAGATGTGGCAATTTCTCGTATTTAAACTGAATCCATGATTCTGGTTTTCCATTTTCCATCAGAAAGAAGCCCGGAGGGATCGGGTGCGACAACCACACTTCTATCCATGCTCTGAGGTATCCTCTTCTCACTAGCTCCTCTTTGCTCTTAGCATCAGCTTTCACAAAAGAACCCACCTTCTTTGCCACTATAGGAGTGTTATAATTAGTCAAGCATCTGGTAGGCAATCCATGGAACTGCACCCAAAAAATAACTACCTCGAACTTTGCCCTCGACTGGCCATGGTTTAAGGTTCAATAGCACCCCATTCACTAGCCAAGGCCTTTTATCCAAGACATAAGAGTAGTCTTCTTCTTCCTCCAAGAAGAACCCTAGAACTCCATCTTAACATTTCTTCATCCTTTAGGGGCCCAGCCTCTGCCACACTCCCAAGAGAATCTTCTTCACCATTGATGCAAGCATATCCTTTCAGCCTATCACTTTCACCACGCACGCCTTGTTAGATACAATATCTTCCAAAGTAATGTCCTCAAATAGTTCTAGCATCTCCATTTCAAGTTCGCTGTCACGTTGAAGCACTTTGTTCATTTCATCATCTACAACTTCCACATGTATATCCTTTCCCATCCTGACACAAACAACCAACCAGAGAACACAATTGAAATGGAGTAGAGAGAACCAGGAGAAAGCACTCTTGCAGGATCAAGATACACACGAAAACCCAATGGGAAAAGGGTATAAAGCTCAGTATACAGGAAAAAAATCTCAGTCTACAAGGAGACTAGACTCTACACAGAGCAAATTTTTTTGTTACATATTAAAGGAGCAACTTAAGGAAGGTCTTCTTGAGTGTCATTACAGCCATGAATCCACGATGTATTATCTTTGGCAGGCTACAAACAATGTGATTTGTAACCAACTATTTAGTTTACTTTTAAAGTTTTAGTCTGTAATATTTGTAATAGATTAGACTTTTTGAGTAGTATGAAATTGAGTAGGAAAGATAAAGAGTAGTTGGAAATGTTATATAAAACTTTGTAATTCTTTTCGATACATTGGTTGTACTAGTTTTGTGTAGACATATACCGATTCTAATTTGATGAGGAATAGAAAATTCCCTTGCTGGTGCACAATAACGAAATGATCTCATGATATAGCAGAATCTTTGCCTTTGACAATTAGGACAACTGTTCATTGTGGTCCTGCCATATTGTTATTGTTATTCGTATTTTACACAAGACATGACACGTGGCACTTTTATGGAAAAAGGCTCAATTGAACTTCCACAAGTTAGTCTTTTAAAGACGGATGGACATTGAAAGATCTCCCCGAACCTAGGGCCAACAATGAGAGAAGACATGTGGAACATTACATACGGTGGCCTATGCTTCTTGAAGAGCGGGATAAGAGCTCCCCACTTGGAGTCAGAAGCGCCTAACGAGGAGGACCACTTTGGGAAGTTCCTGAATACGTTCTAGTGAGACTAGACCCAGACACTAACCCACTCATGGGTGAACGCGGATGTCAACCTTTGCCACCATATGACATGTCATCAACGACAATTACATTTTTCCGGACAGAATCTGATCTTGTTCCCCACGATAGAGCATGGTATTGCGCACATCGCCACCATCTTGTTACAAGCAGAACAATACAGACTTCTACCCAAAAAAGGAACCAGCTTTAAATGAAATGTGTTCTTTGCTTTTAAGGGTTAGACCTTTGAGAGACATGTGTCCAAGCAGTACAAGGTTGTCCCCATTATGTTGTTGCTAGACGCACAGGCATGATGCTACCGACGGGATCAACCAGTCAGTCATACAGTGTATGTAATTTACCCCAATAGTGAGATTTAAGCAGATACTCTAGGTGGTTTGTGGGGCGACCCACATCCATCACTTAAGCATATAAATACCCCCTCTATTTTCATGCAAAGGGGAAAGCCAGCAAAACACATAGGAAAAACTCTAGAAAAATTATCCTTGATCTTTTTCTTATTCTTAGAAAAGAAATTAAGGAAACAGAGTTAGGGTTTCCCATGTAACATTTTAAATTCATTAATATCGTCCAACGAGGCTAATATACTAACTCGTGGACTAGGATTTGTGAACACCAAAACCACGCAAATAATCTTCCTTTCTTATTTTCTGCCATTTATTATTTCTTTAGCCCTTGATTTTTTTTTTCCAATTTTTTGCACTCTGACGTGGCATCACACAATGGTGACACGTGGAATCAACTTTATGTACCTGCTCACAAGAGATATGCCAAAAACGGCACAACATACATTCGCTCGGACGAAGCCCTCTTAGCCGGGCAGTGAGTGATCTGCACCGCATACCAACACTAAGCAATTTCAGCTTTCGCATCATGAGTCACCAAAGAAATCCCTATAATTTTGGGATCAGATCCCAGAGATATGGCAAGCTGTCTGAATCCCTTGATTAGTGTATTCTGTATTTAATATGCAATCTTTCCACTTATATCAATTGTAATCAGAATGGAAATTCTTCCCTCTCAAGCTTATAGCTCTATAACTAGTGTTTCATACTCACTGGGAAAAAGGGTCGAAAAACTTATCTAAGAATTCATATTCATAGAAATTATTGTAAAAGCTCTAAGAAAAGGGATTATACTCCTTGTTCTTAAGTCAATACAAACCAAGACGATTAGGCTATTACCGAATTGCTCGGGGCTGAACCTCTATAAAATTCTCGTGTCTTTATTATATTACATATAAATTATACTACTTATTGCTTACAATTTAGACTCACTGTAATTGGCTAAAAGAGAGGCAAACATTTTGGTGCTTTCATTGAGAGCTAAATCAAGGATCGCTCTTTTTCTCAAATCTAGTCACAAACACAATGGTGGTACAGAGTCGTAGATGCATGGTTGATCCGGCGAATCCACAAATAATGGATCCTACACTGCAGAACCCAGGGAACACAAGGGTTCCACCAACCACAAATCCCAAACAACCCTCGATCGTAGGTCATGGTGTGACGACTCTTGGGAGTGGAATCGCGCCTGGTGTGCAAGAGACTGGGAATACCAGTTCAACAGCTAATCAGGGCATTCCAAACACTGTCGTTCCGCCCGTAACCAATGTTTGAACAACCATTGGGGATGACACCGAAATCCAAAACCTTTGTGCTGCTCTTGGAGTTATGCAAGGTCATACCAACTCCCTGCATCATGATTAGGAGGAACTCCGTGCTGCAGTAAATCTCGCATTTGAAAAGAATAGGCGCATGTTCGCTGAATGGAGAGATTAGGAGATGGAAACGTTAAGGGCTCAGTAGGCAGCCATTGACGACCGGACCGGACACGCCGCTGTGTTGATACAAAAAGCCTATTAGGCTATCAGACAACAGCCTGCAACCATCATTCCCCTAGGTGAGACAGACGAAGATCCAGCGGTGAACACCTCTTAGACTATAAATGGCCAGCCGTCCAATCCCCAGTTACAGGTTCCACCTGTGAGCCAAGTGGTAGGCGGGCAGGCCTTGTCTAGAAATTCATCAAGAGAGGTTATATCTAATACTTCCAACCAAGTTAATGGTGTCGGCTAGCTGTTTGTCCAAACCAACCAGTCATTGAGATAACTAGGTGTTTTTGTATATAATCGATTAGGTACAGTTCATGATCTCTGAGATGATTTGAACAGAAGGAGAGGAGTGGACAACTAGCATGACGCACCAATCCTTCAGCCAAAAACTCGTGCTGAAAATCCCGCTCAAAGAGATGCTGACGTGACTCTAGGCTGCGAAGTGGCCGAAAAAGTTAGACCAATCGTGCAGGCACAGTTGGATGAACTAAAAAACATGTTCAAAGGCCTGGCCGGTCAGAGGAACAATGACCTCGAGTTGGACCGAGCACGTGGATCCCCTTTCTCCCTAGAGATTAATGTCTTAGAATTGCCTCACAAATTTAAGAGGCCAACCTAGAAGATGTACACTGGGAAGGAAGATCCCTTATCCCACCTGAAGTATTTTGAAATGCAAATGGACCTGCAAGGAGCACGAGGAGATGTATGTTGCAGAGTTTTTCTTGCCACTCTCTCAGAGGCCGCCACACAATGGTATTTCAAGTTGACGCCCAAAAAGTTCAACTCATGGAAGGCTTTCTCCTCGGAGATCCATAGACAATTCTCCTCTTCTCGTCAACTTCTGTTGCACTTAGGAGATCTGGTCGAAGTGAAGTAAAGACAAGGAGAACCTCTCCGAGCCTACATCAGTAGATTCATGGCGGAGGCGACTAAGGTTGTACGGGTGACCGAAGACGGAAAGTTGTTCACAATACTGGGGGGAGTTCTTGGTGAACTTTGGAAGGACATCAGGAAGAACGGACCTGTAAATTCAATGAGTGTCTTCCTTTACCGTGCAGAAGGTTTTATTAAGCTTGAAGAAGCTATTCAGCGGGCAGAGGTTGAGCAAAAACCTAAACGGCCAAAAGCTCCCTCTGTTGGGACATCCATCTAGCTCCCCCAATACCCAAGCAATTTAAGCTTGGGTGGTAAACGGTCCAACAACAACAATAGGCAAGGAAATAGGAAAAAGGGAAAGTTTGCTGGTAACACCAAAAAAACTCCCAGGGAGAATCCTACCAAGTTTACTGCGTTTTCTATCGTGACAGAAGATATAGAAAGTGTGTAAATGGCTACTCAATCATTAGCCCAGTACAAGAAGCCCGCACCCATGAAAAAAGATGTAAGCAAGAGAGACATGACCAAGTTTTGCTGTTTTCATGGGGATTATGGCAATGACACCAATGAATGCAACAACCTCAAGCACGAAATTGAATTTCTGATAAGAAAAAATAATCCACATGTACTGAAGTATGTCAAAGCCGATGATTCTAGGGGCGATAACAACCAAGATTTACTACCACCACCAGTAGATGGACATCTGTAAGTCATTATTGGAGGGCCGCACATAGATGGAGATTTAGGTAAAGCCCAGGAAAGGTATGCCCGAACAGTATAGCATGAGCAAAAAGAAGTAGTTCTGGCCGTCGAAGAAAAGAAACCAAAAATACAACGAGCAGGGGAGCCCACCATAACATTAAATGATGAAGATGCTATCAACATCAGCTTCCCGCACAACGACCCATTGGTCGTGGAAGTCCAGATAGCTAACAAGATGGTGGCCCGAACCATGGTAGACAATGGAGCCTCTTCCAACATCTTATTCAGGACAAGGCGTCGCACCTCTAGGGAAAATTTGCCTACCCCTCACTGTTGGGATGGCTCCAAAGAGCATAACTATAATTGCACAATTCTTAGTATTGCACGTTCCATCAGCATTTAATTGGGCCTACTAGCTTTATATGACTTGAAGGTTGTGTTGGGTTTTATGCCCTAAATAAAACTCTTTACAATCTGGTTAGTAATCAATATATAAGAAATTTGAAGTGATTAATGTTTGCATGAATTTTACATGCTAATGGTTTAATATGTTTATTACATTTACACACAAAATCAGTTAAATTCAGATCATATGTTTATTCACAATTACAGTATCGTCAACACAGTAGAATGTGATTGTGATCATATGAATCAAAAGACTAAGTCCCTGTTTCATCAGTGTTTTTGGATTTACAGTAATGTGATAATCAGCGATGATGTGTAATTACACTTGGAGTAAGTGTTATGTTCTTTCCAGGACATTAGTAAAGTATACTAGTTTCGAATGTATGGAGTATACATTGGACTGGACCGATATTGCAACTTAGTTAAGATATTATAAACTTACCGTTATATCTTTCCAAGTCAATATCAGTATTTGATCTTAAGATTAAAAGAATATAAATCCTGATATGCTTAGGCTAAACTCAGGAGTACTATTCATGTTCTTTGATTTATTAGTTAAACAAGGGTGATACGTATATTTTGGGAACATGATAGTATGATTGAGTGGGAGTGCTGAACATAAATATGGAATCTATAGCTTCTACTGGTGTATAGAAGTTAAGTGATGATTCCCTTCGAGCTTAGCAAATAGAAGTAAATGGATGAGCTCTTGTTTAAGTGAGTAATTCTTAGATCACTAAACCCCATTAACAGGTAGCTAAGTGTTTTAAGGGGCAAAATACATTGAGGGGTGAGAACGGTAAAATTATCCCATCTCGATGTAAATCATCTATATAGAGGATCTTTGATCACAATAAGATTATAACAATTGTTAAATGAGATAGCATATCTATATCGTGGAACATATAATATGCTCTATATAAGTCTGAGAGTGCAATTCTAAGTTCTAAGAGTGGATTCAACAAAGAAATAATAAGTAGGAATTTACTTAGTAAATTCGGTTTACTTATTAGAAGCTCAGCATATAGATCCATGGTCCCCATTCTAGTTGAGAACATACTGCTTGTAAGACTCAATAATTGATTTGTGATTAATCAATTATAATTCTAAAGTTAGACTATGTCTAATTTGTGAATTTTCACTAGGTAAGGGCAAAATTGTAAAGAAAAGAGATTCTAGGTTTATTTATTTATTAATAGACTTTGTATGTCTAATTAATAATTAAACTAAATGACAATATTATTTAATAATCTATTTTAGTTATTAAATAATTAGTTTTGGCATTTAAAAGGTTAGAATTAGAAAATTGGCATTTTTGAGAAAATAGAAATAAAATTTGTTAAAACTGCAAAAACAAGTGGGCCCATTATCTAGACCTTGGCCAGCCACTTTTTGTGGTATTTCAAATTGATATTTTCATTATTTTAATGCCAAATAATTCCTAACCTAAACCTAGTAGTTGCCTATAAATAGAAAGTGATGGCTTAGTCAAAATCATTACTTTGAATAACCTTTTCTGTCAGAAAATTCTCTCTTCAGAAAAACTGAGCCTTCCCTTTTCTATACCTTGGCCGAAACCTCTCTCTCTCTTTTCTTCTTCTATATTTCGAACCTTAGTGATAGAGTAAGTGCCCACACACAGCAAGTGGTAACTCAATCATAGATTGGAAGACTGTGAAGGATCAAACTCAACGAGAAGGACATTCGGGCTCAGATCTTGATAATACTCTGCGACAGAAAGGATACAAGGGTTAGAGATCTGAGTGGAAGGAGACATTAATTCTGCTGCATCAATGTAAGGTTTTCTTAACTTTATATGTGTTTATTTTATCGTTTTAGAAAGTTCATAGTTACGGTGTTAAACAACATACTTGTGAGTAGATCTAAGATCCTGGTAAAATAAATTCCAATAACTGGCCTCAGAGTCATGGTAATTAATTTGCTTGCAAGAAATTTGGACTTTAAAACGATTATTTGTTATTTGGATGGTTTCATGTTGTATTGAGTGTTATAAGATGATTGATTGATGTTTGTGAATTTTTCGTGAAAAATAATTGAAATTTTTTTTCTGAAAATATTTTTATTTGATAGTATGGAAAAATATAAGCAAGTTACTTTTTTATAGAACTTAATTTCAATTTAATTTGAATTAGTTATGATTTTCTGAAGATTCGAAAAAAGATAAGGATGCTGCATCACCCACGCGCGCGCGGAACCGAGTGCACCTCGGTCATACGCGTGTTCGGACAGCATTTTGTCCGAGCAACACGCATGGGTGTCTGAAGACACCCCCCTCCACGCGCGTAAATGATGCACATCCCTCACAGCACCGAGGTTTCTCGGAAGGCTCCCTAGTGTGCGCGCGCGGACGAGTATGCAGAGCATACCGTCCGTACAGCTCACAATTTTTTTCGTTTTTCTTCGTTTTTTCATGCTTTTTCATGGATTTAACTTCCGATTTTTTGTGTAGTTTTGTTTTTAGACATTTACTATTCCTATTTCAATTCTAATTATCATAATTAAATTATTTAATATTTTTTTTAATTTAATTTATGATATTAGTGTAATTTGAATTTGAAAATAGTAAATATCTATCTTTTTGTTTAATTATCTATCTTATTTTTAAAATTGATTATATCTTATCTTATTTTCAAATTTAAGGTCAGATAATAAATTTTTAATTTAATTTTTTTTTTAAATATTTGACCTTATTTAAATTTAAAATAAGATAACTATAATCATGATATTTTAAATAGATGTAAGATATTTTGCTAACTTTTAAATTTTGTTATTTTATTTATTTAAATTAAATTTAAAATTTAAAAAATATATTTAATTTATCTTTTTTTAATTTTTTTTATTTAATTTTTATTTATAAAATAACATTTGATTTTTTAAAAGTAGTTAGCAAATTTTGAATTGATATTTAGGTTAGTGGATTCTAATTTTTCAAAATTGTAGGTTTAATTTTAAATATTATTTATTATTATTTTCGAAAATAAATAAATATTGTTTTTTTTTTATTTTTTCCGAAAAATTAAATATTAATTTTATTTATTTATTTAATTATTTTATTTTCGAAATTTAATTATTTAAAATTAAATAAACCATACATCCAACTATCTAGCTAACCTTGTTGTAGGAGTATGTGGTTTTAGCTTGTTTGTAAGTTTTTAAAACCTATTATTACTTGATTGCAAATAGCCATGGTTAACTTGTTGACAGATCCAATGATTTGATTTTAACTCATGGCTCCCTTGGTCAAGTTAATAATTTGTAACAGGTAAATTTTACAATCTTCTTTCATCTGTGTATGACCTAGCACCATGATAGGATCCATCCAAATGTGTGCCTGTGTGAGCCTATATGTTTATTTTATTATATAGATGCATATAGGTTGTTGCTAAATAAAATGTCACACCCTGATTGATTTTATTAAGGTCCATTTAGTTTTTGGACCTATTCAATTAATAACAGTTATTTAATTTAAGGTTAAATTCCTCTCTTTTGGGCCTTGTGTGAGAGTTGGGAGCCATAGAAGTGGGTACGACATACTGAACCCAGCACCCCCTCACATGAACTACCCCAATTGTGAAGGCCCATTTGCCTGATTTGAATAACTGTGCTAGGTTAATTATATTAGTTTGACCTAATAAAATTGAATTAGCAACATAATTAACTTTTAAAATATATGAAATTTATTTTTATTTTAATAATTTAAAGTTAATTTTAAGAAAAACACCTTTAGTTTTAGATATTATTTCTAGACAAAACTATTTGTATTTTTCTTGTATTTAATTAAATAAAGAATTTTTACTAACTAGATTCTTTCTGGAACTTATTTAATTAAATATTCCTATTTAAAATATAAATTAGTTATTCTAACTAATTTTTCATATCTAACTTAAATTTGAATATTTTATTTAAATTTAAAATTAAGTTGAGGAATCCTAGGCATTAGTTATTAAAGATTCTTAAGATATTTTTTAAGTTAGTTTAAACTTAAAATGGGATATTTTTTAAATTAAGTGGTTACAACTTGATTTTTGATATTTAATTAAATCTAAATTTGAAAATATTTAAGTTCTAGATTTTTTCTATACAACTTAAATTAGATATTTTTCAAATTTTTGTTGAAAAGATACTTAGTCAAATAAGATATTTTCTAGATAGTTATTTCTAGACTACTTATTATTTCTAATATTTAATAGGAAAATATTATACATTGTGAAATTAATTATTTAAATAATTAATTTTGGTACAATTTTATTTAAGTATATTTTTCCTAGTATTAAACTAGAAATTAATAATTAAGCCTTCACTACTCTTAATTATTTATTTCTTGAATTTAATACATTTAATTAAATTGAAAACAAAATTAAATATCTAAGTTGATTTTTATCATGATACTTAAATATTTATTTTTCATGACAGTTAATTAAATAGAAAATTAGTTTTAGGTTGAAATTTAATTTTTCAACTTAAATTTAAATAATTTTCACAATATATTTTTCTTTATTTTATTAATCAATTTTGAAAATTACATTTTAATTATGCAATATTTTTTGAATTTTTCTTGAAAAATAGATTAAGTTGTAAAATAATTATTTATTTTAATTAATTCTTGGACCAACTTAAATCAATGATTTTTTCATCTATTGATTAATTTAAAATAAATGAATTAAAATATATTATTAGAAATTGAATTAATTAGTCAAAAGAAAATCTAGATAGGTGATATTTTTGCTTGAAGTATTTTTTCTAAGTATTTATTATTTAAGTATTTTTTAAAATTTGTATAGTTTTATACTTTATTTTTCGAATACAATAAATATATTCTTATGAAAATTTATTTTAAGTTGCTAATTAATTTAAATTAATACAACTTAAATTAATTTTCTTAATATTTATATTTAAAATTACTACTAAGATGGAAATAATTTATTTTATTTCAATCACCATCTAAGTATAATTTTAGAAATATTAAATTAAATTCTTATTTTGAATTTTTTTTTAATTCTAAATTTGATATTTAATGAATATATTTATTAGAATAATAAAGAAAATACATTTTAAAGAATGAGCTTTATTATTATTAAGATATTCGATCTCCATTGTTGGTTTTACATCGCGTTTGTTTTAGTGAGTAATCCTCCCTAATGGAGGAACGTTCATTAGCAATTTTGCACCGTTTAATCTCGAAAGATAAGTAGTTTGTAAGTGTTTTATATGGTATAGATCACCCTAATGGTGGCGACCATATTTGACTTGCAAATTGCGAAACAATGGTAGAAGCTCATAAGATAGAATAGCCTTGACTCTCGCCTAAACGGGACGATGCTGGATTCCAATCTTGATCGAATAAAAGGTTGCTAAAATGTTTAACATTTTAGATGATCTGACAACTCGATTCAATAAATGGTAGTTTTGACTCTCGCCTAAACGTGACACTGATATCAGTTTGTTGAAAAACCTTGGAAATTATTTAGGATTGAATTTTTTTGGTATTTTCTCATATCATTCCTACTTGCTATGTGCTTATAATTTCTGAATTGATTTTGTGTTAAACCATTATTAATTTCTATTTGTTGATTTCTATTATTTTGTAGTACCCTGCTTAATCATGATGAATTCCATGTTATCACTGTTGACTGAAAATAAGCTAAATGGATCTAACTTTCCTAAATGGAATGAGAACATTAATATTGCTCTCATAGGAGAAAGTGCCTTGTTTGTTTTAACTGAGCCGTCACCTGAAGTGCCTGGGGATAATGCATCCAAAGCTGTGAAAGAAAAGTATGAGCGTTGGCAGAAAGCAAATGACAAAGCTCTATACTTTATGCTTTCCAGCATGGTTGACACCCTCAAAACTCAGTTTTCTAAAACCGAAAAGGCTGCTGAAGTAATGACGAAGTTAAATGAGCTATTCGGTAAGGCATCACTTCAGTCTCGCTTTGAGGCGACTAAGAAGTACATCAATGCACGGATGGAACCCCATCAAAACGTGCATGATCATGTTCTCCTCATGGCAAGTTATTTCCAAGAAGCCCAAGATCATGGTGCTGAAATGGATAGCACTACTCAAGTAAGCCTTATCTTGAATAGTCTGACTCTAGCATTTCTACCATACACATCAAATTATTTCATGAGTTAGTCAATGACCTCAAAATTCTGGGAATGGTAATGGGACGATCAAACCTGAAGCAAATATTGCATCTGCTTCAAAACCCAAATCAAAGAAGCAGTGGAAGAAAACCAAGAAGCGTGCAAAAGCCATGAAAAGCAAAAAGGCTGCTGCTTCTGGTGATGCTACACTTAAAGGAAAGTGTTTCTACTGTAATGAGAAAGGTCATTGGAAACCCAGTGTCCTAAACTTCTTGCAAAGAAACAAGGTATTTCTATTTATAAACTTTAAGAGTTTTAGTGAATTATTATCCAATTGGATTTATGAAACTGGACTAACTTTGTTTATTTGTTTCTTCTTCTTATAGGCCAATCTACTTGAACTCAGATCAGTTGGATCGGAAAGCTGGACCAAGGGTGAAATCGTCCAGATGAAGATGAAGCCCTTCTATCTATTTTTGAATTAATTGTTTTAGTTTAAAGACAATTTGGATTTCGAATTTTAGTTAGGGATATTTATCCCTGTTTTTCTCATATTGTTGCAATATTTTTTATTATTAATAAAGTTTATTTTATTCAAACCAATTACAATTTATGAGATTGAGCTTCATTTACTTTATCTTAATCAACAATTACCACATTATATTTATATGTTTGTATGTGTAAGTGTTTTTATTATTGATGCAAATTCTATAATATTTACAACTCTTCATAGAGTTATATTAAATAAACACTAGAAACTAATTCTATGTTTATTAATAATTGTTAATTCTAATACAATTATTAAGAATTTGTTTAATAAAAGGATCTTTTGATCTGATAGGGGTGGAGAAAAGTTAAGAAAACTATGCAGTTCAACGATCTTTTATATCTAATGAACTCTGGATAGTATTCAACTCCACATAAACTCTATCACACTTATAGAATCATGATCTTTACAACCTTTAAAGGTGGATCATAATCTCTATATACTTAGGGGTGGAGTTTAATCTACAATACCCTATATGTATATACTTAGGGGTGGAGTCTATTCCACAATTCCCTATGTAACACATATTTTCTTTAAACATGGTAGTAATATAATGACTTAGCTATTATCAATATAAATCCTTGATCTTGATTGTATGTTCCAATTTAGTTTTACTATTGTAGTAAAAGTTTGATACCTATAAAAGTTCTTTGATAAAGTTTCACACTACCTTAATTGAGTGGGAGAATTTTAAAATTCTATACCCATCTTTATTAGGTTGACACTTGTGATAGGTACTTAAGAACACTACTGAAAAGCAAATCTAACCATTCACATGGATAGATATAACTTATCAGAATTATGAGAATAAGATAATAGAATTCTAGTTCAGTCTATTCGAATGACTTGAACCAAGAATTCTTAATGCTCATAAAATTTTATGGTATCTTAATTTTGATTACTTAATCTCTGGCATGTATTTTTCACTTCAAATACTAGTCTGATATGTTGATGACTTAGTCTTAACTTAAAGTTTCAGACTAATACAAAAGTCACAACTAGGTAACTCTACAAACAATAAAGAGGTTAAAAGTATTATTTAACCAGACATCTGCTATTGAGTGGGAGTTATCTGAGATATAATCAAATAAGGAACATTAGAAGATATTCAAGAAAGATTTATTTAAGTGATCTATATGTTAGATATTAAGGAACTGTGTATCAGTTATCCTTGTATCTCACCAACTCATTCGAAATTCTTGAGATGGTGGTTACTATGGGGGTGGAGGAGTTATTCTATAATAATTCAAGCTCTACCAGAGAAGAATTATAACTTTGTAAATTTGAAATTACCAGAAAGTTATATTGCTTAAGAAAAGTCTACGCTGTATTATCTCAATTTCATATTTTAAAATATGAGAGATATGTCTTCTGTTTATTCAGATGTACTTTAAAACAGTAAAGATTTCAGTATCCCTTGATGAGTAAAGCATATAGTAAAGGATGTTTCATAAATGTATTTATGAACTAGTTTCTAGAAGTTTGGGTGGATTCAAATATACTACACTTGATCTAAAGATCAAGACATCAGATTGACTTATTTGCACACTTTGTTTTATATTAGTGCAAGTGGGAGTTTGTTGGGTTTTATGCCCTAAATAAAACTCTTTACAATCTGGTTAGTAATCAATATATAAGAAATTCGAAGTGATTAATGTTTGCATGAATTTTACAAGCTAATGGTTTCATATGTTTATTACATTTACACACAAAATCAGTTAAATCCAGATCATATGTTTATTCACAATTACAGTATCGTCAACACAGTGGAATGTGATTGTGATCATATGAATCAAAAGACTATGTCATTGTTTCATCAGTGTTTTTGGATTTACACTAATGTGATAATCAACGATGATGTGTACTTACACTTGGAGTAAGTGTTATGTTCTTTCCAGGACATTAGTAAAGTATACTAGTTTCGAATGTATGGAGTATACATTGGAGTGGACCGATATTGCGACTTAGTTAAGATATTATAAACTTACCGTTATATCTTTCCAAGTCAATATCAGTAGTTGATCTTAAGATTAAAAGAATCTAAATCCTGATATGCTTAGGCTCAACTCAGGAGTACTATTCATGTTCTTTGATTTATTAGTTAAGCCAGGGTGATACGTATATTTTGGGAACATGATAGTATGATTGAGTGGGAGTGCTGAACATAAATATGGAATCTATAGCTTCTACTGGTGTATAGAAGTTAAGTGATGATTCCCTTCGAGCTTAGCAAATAGAAGTAAATGGATGAGCTCTTGTTTAAGTGACTAATTCTTAGATCACTAAACACCATTTACAGGTAGCTAAGTGTTTTAAGGGGCAAAATACATTGAGGGGTGAGAACGGTAAAATTATCCCATCTCGATGTAAATCATCTATATAGAGGATCTTTGATCACAATAAGATTATAACAATGGTTAAATGAGATAGCATATCTATATCGTGGAACATATAATATGCTCTATATAAGTCTGAGAGTGCAATTCTAAGTTCTAAGAGTGGATTCAACGAAGAATTAATAAGTAAGAATTTACTTAGTAAATTCGGTTCACTTATTAGAAGCTCAGCATATAGATCAATGGTCCCCATTCTATTTGAGAACATACTACTTGTAAGACTCAATAATTGATTTGTGATTAATCAATTATAATTCTAAAGTTAGACTATGTCTAATTTGTGAATTTTCACTTAGGAGGGGCGAAATTGTAAAGAAAAGAGATTCTAGGTTTATTTATTTATTAATGGACTTTATATGTCTAATTAATAATTAAATTAAATGACAATATTATTTAATAATCTATTTTAGTTATTAAATAATTAGTTTTGGCATTTAAAAGGTTAGAATTGGAAAATTGACATTTTTGAGAAAATAGAAATAAAATTTGTTAAAACTGCAAAAAGAAGTGGGCCCATTATCTACACCTTGGCCGGCCACTTTATGTAGTATTTCAAATTGATATTTTCATTATTTTAATGCCAAATAATTCCTAACCTAAACCTAGTAGTTGCCTATAAATAGAAAGTGATGGCTCAGTCAAAATCATAACTTTGAATAACCTTTTCTGTCAGAAAATTCTCTCTTCAGAAAAACTGAGCCTTCCCTTTTCTATACCTTGGCGGAAACCTCTCTCTCTCTCTCTCTCTTCTTCTTCTATATTTCGAACCTTAGTGATAGAGTAAGTTCCCACACACAGCAAGTGGTAACTCAATCATAGATTGGAAGATTGTGAAGGATCAAACTCAAAGAGAAGGACATCCGGGCTGAGATCTTGATAATACTCTGCGATAGAAAGGATACAAGGGTTAGAGATCTAAGTGGATGGAGACATTAATTCCGCTGCATCAATGTAAGGTTTTCTTAACTTTATATGTGTTTATTTTATCATTTTAGAAAGTTCATTTTTAGGGTGTTGAACAACATACTTGTGAGTAGATCTAACATCCTGGTAAAATAAATTCCAACAGGTTGTTACGTCAATATTCCATTCATGCCTTAGGTTCCCAACAATGAATGGGGTGGGGTGCCTAAGAGGAAACCAGCAGGTTACTCGGGAATGTTATAACCTTGCCATAACCAAGGCTAAAAAGGAAGTATCCTCTAGCGAGAGTTCAGACAAGGGAAAAAACATGACTAAGTAGGGAATCTCCCAAGGCGGGGATGAAGATGTGGATCCTCAACTTGGGGAGCCAAGCAGCAATGTTGGACCAGTGGAAGAACTAGAAGAGATTGAAATCGACCCAAGTATTTCGACCAGAAAGCTTAAAATTGGAAAAGGTTTGTTGCTCGAAATAAAATCAGCATTGATAAAATTTCTGAGAGCAGACCTAGAAATTTTTGCCTGGTCGCATGAGGATATGGTGGGAATTGATCTTTCTATAATTTCACATGTCCTAAATATTGATCCAAACTTTCAACCCGTTCAACAAAAGCGAAGACTATTGGACAAGGAGCGAGCCCTAACTCTGAAAGAAGAAGTAGAGAAGCTACGCAACAAAAATTTCATAATTGAAGCTTTCGACCCGGCTTGGGTTGCTAATCCTGTACTAGTACCCAAGCCAAACAAGAAATGGTGAGTTTGTATTGATTTCACCGACCTCAAGAAGGCGTGCCCCAAAGACTGTTTTCCACTTCGAAGAATAGACCAGCTTGTGGACGCAACAGCAGGGCACGAAGTATTGAGCTTTATGGACGCCTATTCGGAGTATAATCAAATTAAAATGCATCCACCAGACAAAGAACATACAAGTTTCCAAATAGATATGGGTATGTATTGCTAGAAGGTCATGCCGTTTGGTCTCAAAAATGCTGGAGCGACACACCAAAGATTGGTAAATAAGATGTTTAAAGACCAGATCGCACGAAACATGGAAGTGTACGTGGATGACATGCTCGTCAAATCCAGGAAGGCTGGGGGGCACATAGATGACCTCAATCCCTTAAAGTGCTCCTTTGGACTTAGCTCGGGTAAGTTTCTAGTCTTTATCGTCAATGCTCGAGGAGTTGAAGCCAATCTAGAGAAGATTCAAGCCTTCTTGGATATGAAATTGCCAACAAAAACCAAGAAAGTTCAAAGTTTGACCGGTCTGATTGCCGCACTCAGCAGATTTTTTTCAAAATCAACAGACAAGTGTGTTTCGTTATTCAACATCTTGCGAGGAAATAAATAATTTTAGTGGACGGAAGAATGTGAAAAAGCTTTTTAAGAGCTAAAAACGCAACTCGCAAAACTTCCTGTAATCTCGAAACCTCTAGACAAAGAAGAACTTAGGATATACCTGGCTGTCACACAGCATGCTGTAAGTGTTGTGCTGATCAAAGAGGAAAAAAACATTCAACATCCGATCTATTACATCAGTAAAAGACTCATTGAGGCTGAAGGCTGATATCCATTGATAGAGAAACTCACTTACTGACTGATTCTAGCAACAAGAATGCTAAGGCCCTACTTCAAGCTCACCTTATTCGGGTATACACTGACCAACCGTTACGCAATATATTGCAAAAACGGGATGCCTCTGGATGGTTACTCAAGTGGGCAGTGGAGTTGGGTAAATATGAGATTATCTTCCAACCCCGAACAACAATTAAGGGCCAAGCCTTAGCAGACTTTGTAGTAGAATGCACGGGCAAGGAAGAAAGGGTATCAGAAAACAACCCTGAGCAAAAATAAATACCTCACCCAAGTAACAATGAAGACATGCCGACTTGGAAACTACATATAGACAAGTCGGCTACAGATCAACTATCTGGTGTAGGAATTGCTCTTGTCACACCTGGAAGGCAACACCTACACGCTGCAGTCAAATTTGAATTTAAAGCATCCAATAATGAGGCCGAGTATGAAGCTTTGATTGCCGGTCTAAAACTAGCCCGAGGAATGAAGGCTGAACATATCGAGATCTGCAGTGATTCACAGCTGGTGGTAAATCATGTATCTGGAGAATATGAGGCTCGGGGGGAAAAGATGATAGCATATCTGAGCAAAATACACGATCTGCTCGCACAGTTCAAAAGCTATGTACTCAGGAAAATTCCAAGGGAATAAAACACAACTGCTGACGCATTGGCTCGGCTTTCGAGTAGTAACGTAAATGATAAAGCAAATTTGATTCTAATTAAGTTTCTTGAAGAACCTAGCATCACTTGTACAGAAGAGATTGAAATGATTGATACATCCTCAAATTGGATAACGCCAATAGCAACCTACCTCAACATTGGAGAACTCCCAGATAATCGAAATGAGGCTCGAAATATGAGAAGGAAGGCTTCACGATACATCAAAGTAGAGGGAGTCATGTATAGATGAGGATTCTCCATGCCATTACTTAGATGTGTTACCCGAGAAGAAGCTGCACGTCTATTATCTGAAGTATATGATGGATTTTGTGGAAACCATGCTGCCGGGTAGTGTTTATCTAAGAAAATTCTAAGGCAAGATTATTTCTGGCCAATGATGATTGAAGATTCCAAGGCCTATGTCAAAACATGTGATAAATGCCAGAGATTTTCAAAGATACCTCGAGCACCGCTCAACGAGTTAACTCAGATGCAAAGTCCTTAGCCTTTCGCCATTTGGGGAATTGACCTGATCGAACAATTACCCAAGGGCAAAGGTGGCCTGCCATATGTAGTAGTTGTGATTGATTACTTCACCAAGTGGACAGAAGCCGAACCATTAGCAACTGTTGACCGAGGTTTTCGGCAACCAATAAAATATTATAAGATTATAGAGCTGTAAGAGAATTAGAGAAGGATTTTTACGTGGTTCAGGCGTTAATGAGCCTTAGTCCACGAGTCTTTGTTATTTATGGATGTATTTAATACAGAGAATGTACTTGGTGAGTGTTTACTCTTTATAAATACAGAGAATGTTCTTGGTGAGTATTTACTCTTCTTGCTCTTATGCAACCCAAGATTCTCGACCCCCTTTAATGAGCTTTGAGGGGGTATTTATAGTGTTTTTGGTGGGGTGATCCCCAGAATTATTGTACAAGTGTATCCTTAAGTATCCATAAAGTTGGGCATTCCCAATGAATATACCATGAGTAATGCATGGTCAAATCCCTAGGTGCTGTAGGGCTTTTATGTGGAATGTCCTTATTGTCTTTTGACTGATGTGACTCTTCACAATGTAGCCGTCAATAGACTTAAATGATCATTACTTCGTAGCTGCAGATTGGGGGTTGTGCCGTCAAACTTTATTGCGTGTAGCAGTCCCAACACGTTTCCTCCCATGCGGCATTAAATGCGACTTGATTGCTCAGGGGAAGCCTGACACCTCGCGGAGATGCCTTAGTATTACTTGGGCTTCCGGGAGCGTATGGGGCTCCCTATGTCTTCTCCGGGAGGCATGTCCCGGATGATGCCTTATTACATAAAGACTTAGCAAATAATTTACATGTTAAGCTGTTTGATCCACGTGTCCTTGTCCGGTTGGTCCACGTATATTGGGCAAAATTAGGGGCAACATTTACCCCCCAAGCCTTGTTTATTTGAAAAATAAAACAAAGCTTGTTCAAGTGCCTCCGGTCGACTCCTCAGTTTTCTGGCACGAGCTTTGCGCACGTGAAGGTGTATTTAATGATAGCGTTTAATGCAGCGATTCACTTTTTGCAGAGGTCGATTCGTTTCACGCCCATTGATTGATACGGCGCATTAATGGTGTCAGACGGATACTCAAACGTTTCCACCGCCTTAATTACGAATCAATCCAACCGTTGATCTTTGGGAATTCGAATCGTGCGCCTCCCCAACCGTTCTATTGGTAGGTGATAGTGCCTGTTCCTCATGCATTTTTGCCTATAAAAGCCACCACCTTTCCTTCATTTCGGTTACTTCCCATTTCTTGCCAGCTTTGCTTGAGTTTCCCAGAGAGAAAAAATCCTCAGACCAAGAGAACACCTTCAAACACTTTATAAATTTCCCTGTTAACCTTCATTCACCACTGTCAATCTACCTTTCGTTTGTTTGATCGACAACAGAACCCCCAGTTTCAACACTTCACTGTAAGTTTCTCGCATCCCTTACTTTACTGTTTGTGTACATGGCATGCTTTACTTATCTGTTTGTTTTTTCTGGGTTTGGTATTTGAAGTTTCTGGGAATGTATTCTTTTGAGTTTTTCACGTAACAAGTCTAGATTCACCATTTCTGGTGTTAGGGTTACTCTTGTTACATACTTGTTATTTTTTGCAAAGGACCATACGCTCTTTGTGTACTGGTCTTCTAGGGCATAGAGAAGACTTTGTTTTTCTCGATTTTCTGCCCCTTCTTTTTCTTTTACGCGCAATGTTGCCTTCTGTGAGTTCTTTGCACCTGACTTTTGTCCAGGAAATCCTTCTAGGGTTTTCTAGTCGACAAATGTCCGGAGGGGGCCTCTTTCCAGCGGTTAGGGGACCCCCATTCCCTTTTTTTTTGACTTAGGGTTTGGTATGGGCCTAACTGCTGGAATCTTAACTATTTTTTCAGAATCAAAACATGTCTGCGTCCAGTTCAAAGTCGTCCAAGAAGAGCGGTAAGCATCTGGCTACCCTTGAAGACGTCTCACTGGGTCCAGTTGCCCAGGAAGGGTATAAGTCTCGGGCCACAGGATGGGAGGCGGCTGAGCTTAATTCCACCCTGACCTGCCCCACCAGCTAGAGAACATCGTGGAGGTGGCTAGAATCAAACCTTCAACATCCGGGACGTATCACCGGCCGCCCCGAGATGCGGAGACGCCCAACCATAACTATGGCGGCTTCGGGGCTTGGAGCCAGACGCACCTGATGGCCGGGGCCATGCTTCCTCTCCAAGACTATTTTATTAATTTCTTAGTTTTTGTCGGCCTTGCGGCATACCAACTAATTCCTCAAGCATACTACCTGCTTTCAGGCTTGTTTATTTTTTACTCCGCTCGGGGATGGGGCTCTCCCAGTCCAGCGGAGATTTTGTATTTTTATGAACTTGTTTCTGTCCGCAAGAAGGGGGACAAATTTAAAGATTGTTTTTACGGATTCAGGGCCCACCCTTCCAATGATGGGGTGGTCCCTTATAATCGGCAAACTCATGTTAAGGAGTATCGCCACCGCTTTTTCTTCTCCTCCGAGTAGTGGAGCACCGGGAGCTTCTCACGAAGTGGGTCAGGATTCCCCCCTATGAGCGGACCGCGCCTACTCAGGTCTTTCTCCGGAGGGCCCAGGTCTTTGCGACTTACGATCGGGCGGAACTTGACGTCGGGGGCCTAGGTACAACGGAGAATTGCCGGAAGGCCAAACTTATCCTGCCGCACCAATCAGTGGAGGACTCTAACCTTTCTACGGTTATCTGTCCGAATGTGAGGGTGCCTGCCGCGGAGAAGACCTTCCGGGATGAACTCATCGCCACCGCCGAGAAGAAGTACCAGGACTATCTCTACCGGAGGCCCAGGAGAAGGCTTATTCTAAGGCCCAGGCAGCTTTCGGGAGGCCACTTCGCGTGGGGAGCCCGGTCGAGAGGAGAAGCCAGGCGATCGGTGGGAAGCCCCTTCGCATTGGGAGCCCGGGTGAGAGGAGGGCTCTTAGGCCAAAGCCTTCGGTTCAGGTGCCGAACACTGGGGCTCCTGGCGCCAGTATTTTCAGCTCTGGTAAGTCTCCTTTAGCAGTACATTACGTTCCTTCCGTTGGCGAATATGCCAGTCTTAGGCCTGTAGGGTTCGATGAGCGTCTCCATAGGTTTAGGATGCCCTCGACCCGGTGGGGAAACCATATGAAGGATTATTATTTTTCCAACTTAGGAGATTTCCTAGGTCGGTCCCGGATGGGTTCTGGTCCTCCGGAGCCCGTTCCCTTAGACCATTCGGCTTACATTTCTTCCAGCTGGTTCCGGCCTTCAGACATCTATCTCAGAGACGATGCTGCCAGCGTTAAGATTCGGAACTTTGCTAGGGCCGAATTAGAGAGTCATGGTAGGACTAGCTTGATTGCTTTATTTGAGCGTTTACTGTTTCCATGGATATTCTAACACTTGCCTTTTTTCTTTTGTTGTAGCAGGCAATTCCATGGATGCCATTTTGGCCGAACTTGCCGGAGCTCACACTCCTGACGCTCCCTTTCCTTTAACTTCTTCCCAGGTGGCCACTCCCTTGAAAGCTTCTTCCAGTGCCCCTCGAGACACTATTGACTTAGTGGATGAGGAGGAGGCGCTTCTGGAGGAAGCTAAAGAAGGTCAAGAAAAGCAATGGGGCCTTTCTGAGGAAGTTGAAGAAGGTAAAGAAGAGCAATGGACTCTTCCTGAGGAAGCTGAACAAAGTGAAGAGGAGCAAGAAGTTGCTCTGATTCGCAAGCGCAAGGGCAAGATGGTTGCCGAGGAAGTACCCAAACAAAAGCGGAGAGCTGATACTCCGCTCCCCGCACTTGATTCCGGGATCTCTCCCGAGGTGGAAGAACACACTGCGGCTCCCAACATAGTGCTGACTCCGGTTCCTGGAGATGAGGCGAGACAGGAACTCCGGATAGCTAAACACAACTACGCCATGGACGAGTACTCCCGGGGGCATGCTGACGTGGAGGCTTTGAGGAGGGTTTTGCGAGTTGAAATGCAAAATACCCTTAGCGATCCGAACTACCAGAATTCGGTGGATCTAAACTTGGACCCCCTGTCGGATTGGTTCGGTCGTTTCCTCGGGCCCACCTTAGCTCCCTTTGCCGCGGAGATGACCAACGAGTTTGCATCTCAGCTTACCCAGTGTGCACCCAAGCGGTTCGCTGCTTGTGCATCCTTGAACTCCATCTTCCAAGTCCAGGATCTCAGCCACTCCCTCACCGTGGTAAGTATTTCGTAGTTTACTTTTTTCCTCATCATTTTCTCTTAAGGACTTTTACTCATACTTGTATCATTTTCCAGCTTGCTGCCGAGGTCGGCCGCCTTTCCAAGAACTTAATTAATCATGGCTTCGTCCTGTCTGACTTTGGGGGCATGGACGAAGTCATGAAGATCCTTTAGGATTTGACTGCTGAAAGGCGTATTTACCAGGAGGATATCGAGCGCTGGGAGGCCCTTGCCAAGGCCAGTGAGGAAGAGGCCAGGCGGAGGGAGGCACAAGCGGAGGCAATGATCCAGGAGGAGGCCCTTCGGAGGGATAGGCTGGAGGCCAAGCACCAGGAGGAGCTGAGGGCAGAGGGAAAGGCTACTGCCAAGGCCAAGCGTGAGCTTCGGGAGGCTAGGGAAGCCTTGGATGAAATGGCTGCCAAGGTGAAGTCCTTAGAGGAAGTTCACCAGGCAGACATGGAGTCTAGGGCCAACTTGGCCGTGGAGCTGAAGGAGCTCAAGGACTTCAAAGAGCAAGCCTTGAAGAAGGCTAAGAAAGATGAGCTCCTTTCTCCCGTCTCCTACAGCCGGTGCGTCAAGCGTTTCGACGATGGCGTCTACATGGCCTGGTCTACAAATGACCAGAATATCAAGCTTAACTTCTACCCCAAACCCGCGGAGATGATTGCAAAATTCCGGGAGAAGAAGAAGAAGCTCGATGCCATGCTGGAGGCGCGTATTGGTCCTCGCCTTCCTCCTCGCATTGACTAGGCCGCTCTGAGTTCAACCCATTACAACCAGGATTTCACTCTTTTTTTTTTATTATTTACAGTCAATTATCTTGTATTTAAGACAATTTTCATTTTCATAGCAGTTTTTATTTAAGGGGAAACATTTGTTAAGGCCTGTCCCCGGGCTCTTTGTATATACTTTTTGACCTGCCCTTAGGGCTAGGATTTTTATATATTTATATATGATCTTATTTGATGCACATATCTTTCTTTTGGACCTGCCCTTTGGATCAGGATGTTTATACATATGCTTTTTTGTCTTTTTTGTGCATACTTCTCTTTTTTTTTTTTGACCTGCCATTTGGGTCAGGATATTTTACTTAGCCTGTTTTTTGTCTGTCCGTGTGGTATACCTTAGTACCCCCCTGAGTGGCATAGAAACTTTATTTTTAAGGCACTCAGTTTTATTTAACATGCGGAGGCTGTATACAGTTAGACGGTACAAACTCTTTAAACAAAGTCTAAGTTACATTTTTGGCTATTGGTAATATTTTCTGAGGTGATCGGCGTTCCACGCCCTTGGCACAATTGTTCCGTCCATCTTTTTTAGCTTGTAAGTGCTTGAACCGATTTTGTCCTCGATTTCATATGGTCCTTCCCAATTTGGCGCAAGTACCCCCACTCCGGGTTCTTGGGTGGCTGGGAAGACTCTTCTTAAGACCATATCCCCAATAGCAAATTTTCTGTTTTTAACTTTGGAGTTAAAATATTTGGTCACCTTCTTTTGATAAGCTGCAATCCGTATTTGAGACTCGTCCCGGAGTTCTTCAACTTGGTCCAGAGCTTCTTGAAGTAAAGCTTGATTCGTGGCTGGATCGTAAGTCGTTCTCTTGTGGGATGGGAATAACGTTTCTACCGGGACCATCACTTCACAACCGTACGCCATTGAAAAAGGCAAGTGGTCGGTCGTGGTTCTAGGGGTCGTCCGGTAGGCCCATAACACTCTTGGCAACTCTTCGGGCCAGTTGTTTTTGTAGGCCAGCAGCTTTTTCTTTTGGTTAACCTTTAGAATTTTATTGACTGCTTCTGCTTGTCCGTTTGTTTGCGGCCTTGCCACCGCGGAGAAGCTTTTCACTACTCCGTGTTGGTTGCAGAAGTCAGTAAATTCTTCGCAATCAAATTGCTTTCCATTGTCAGAGACTATTTTGTGAGGCAGGCCATATCGACACACTAAGTTTTTGATAACAAAGTCTAGTGCTTTTTTAGCAGTTATAGTCTTCATGGGCTCAGCCTCCGTCCATTTGGTGAAGTAGTCTACTGCTACTATTGCATACTTTACTCCTCCCTTTCCTCTTGGTAGGGACCCAATAAGATCTATTCCCCAAACCGCGAAGGGCCAGGGACTAGTCATCAGGGTAATTTCATTGGGAGGAGCTCTCGGTATGTTCGCGAACCTTTGGCACGAATCACACTTTTGGACGTAGTTTATACAATCTTTTTCATTGTTGGCCAGAAGTATCCCTGTCTCAATATTTTCTTTGAGAGACTGGGTCCTCCTGTATGATCTCCACAGAACCCTTCGTGGACCTCTAGCATAATTTGTCTAGCTTCAAGGTGCGATACACACCTTAAATAAGGCATGTTAAGTCCTCTTCGGTAGATAATTTGATCCATCATTACATAACGATGAGCCTGATACTGAATCTTTCGAGACAGTGCCCTTTCTTGGGGCAACTCACCTTTTGTTATGTATTCTATGATAGGGACCATCCAGCTGGGTTCTTGCCCCATCATTGTTATGGCCTCTTTTACTTTGATGCTTGGCTCTGCCAAGCGTTCCACTGGTACTACCCCCAGCCCTTCGATTTCACTATCTGAAGCTAACTTAGCCAGAGAGTCCGCGTGAGCGTTCTTTTCCCGGGGGATTCTTTCTACTTTGTAGTCCGTGAACTGGTGGAGCAGCTCCTGAACTATTGTTACATACGCGGCCATTCGCTCGCTGCGTGTTTGGGACTCTCCCGATATCTGATTTAGGACAAACAGGGAGTCACTGTAGACTCCACTCTTTTGGCCCATACGGCTTTCGATAGCCTCAGCCCTGCTATCAAGGCCTCGTATTCGGCCTCGTTGTTTGAAGCTGAGAAGTCGAACCGTAGGGCTGCATGGAGTCGTAGTCTGGTCGGGGATATCATTGCCACCACTGCTCCAGATCCATTTTTATTGGAGGCTCCGTCCACAAATACTTTCCATGTGGGGACCGATGGTGTCGGCATGTTTGCGGTTGCCTCGGCTTCATTGCATTCGGTAATGAAGTCTGCCAAGGCTTGGCCTTTTATGGAGATTCGGGGAACATAGTGTAAGTCGAACTCACTTAACTCCATTGCCCACTTGAGGAGCCTTCCGGATGCTTCTGGTTTTTGTAGAATTTGCCGGAGCGGGTGGTTGGTCAGTACCTTGATCGGATGTGCTTGGAAATATGGCCTTAATTTTCTTGAGGCCATCAGGAGGCAGAAAACCAGTTTCTCGATGATGGGGTACCTTGTCTCCGCTCCTATCATGCGCTTGCTAACATAGTACACGGGATGTTGAGTTTTTTCTTCTTCTCGGACTAGGGAAGCGCTGACCGCGTGCTCAGAGACGGCCAAATATAGGAATAGGTCCTCTCCGAGAACGGGTTTTGATAGGATAGGAGGCTTTGCCATATGTTCTTTCAACTTTTTGAATGCCTCCTCGCACTCGTTCGACCATTCAAACTTTTGGCACTTCTTCAGTTTGTTGAAGAAGGGGATGCACTTGTCTGTAGACCGGGAGATGAAACGGCTCAAGGCAGAAACCTTTCTGGTTAGGCTCTGCTCGTCTTTATGCTTTTTGGGGGATGGCATGCTCAGGAGAGCTTGGATTTTTTCTGGGTTCGCCTCAATCCCCCTCTGGCTGACGATGAAGCCTAGGAACTTTCCTGACTTGACCCCAAAGGTGCATTTCTTTGGGTTGAGCTTCATGCCGTATCTTCGGACTACCTCAAAACACTCCTCTAAGTCCTCCGCATGGCTATTGCACGCTTTGGACTGGACGAGCATATCGTCCACGTATACCTCCATGTTTCGCCCCAAGAGGCCTTTGAACATCCGGTTGACCATTCTTTGGTAGGTCGCTCCAGCGTTCTTCAGTCCGAAAGGCATGACCAGGTAGCAGTATACCCCCTTATCGGTCCTGAAGCTAGTGCACTCTTGCTCCGCCGTGTGCATCTTTATTTGGTTATACCCGGCGTAGGCGTCCATGAAGGATAATAATTTGAATCCGAAGGTGGCATCTACCATCTGGTCGATCCTGGGCAGCGGGAAGCAGTCCTTTGGACAAGCTTTGTTTAGATTGGTGAAATCTATACAAACTCGCCAAGTTCCGTTCGGCTTGGGCACCAGGACCAGATTGGCTAGTAATTCCGGATAGTATACGTCGCGGATCATGTTGTTTGTCAGAAGCTTGTCCACCTCTTTCTCTAGGGCCTCGGCCTTTACCGAGTTGAGAGGGCGTCACTTTTGTTGGACTAGTGGCATGTCTGGGTTGACATTGAGGACGTGGGTAATGACGTGGGGACTTATGCCAGTCATGTCCTTTTGGCGCCATGCAAAAATGTTGATGGTGCCCTTTAGTGTTTTTACTATTTTTTCTTTTTCCTCCGGATCTAGGCTCTTTCCTAGCCAGAGTACTTTGGTGGAGTCGAGGTCGCACGCTGATATTTCCTCGACAGCCTCCATTGGTTCCACAATTTTTTTGGACCCCACTCGGGGATCCAACTCATCTTCTTCAGCCAATTCTGGCTCAATGGTTTCCCAGACCATCAGTACGGGCAGGTAGGTTGCAACATTGTAACATTGCCTTGCCTCCCCCTGATTTCCTCTCACCGTCCCTATTCCAGCTTCCTGGGTAGGGAATTTTAAGCACAAGTGCCGAATGGATGTGACTGCGCCAAAGTCTACCAGGGCCGGTCGAGGATCGTGTTGTAAGCGGTCGGGCAGTCTACCACCACAAAAGTGCAGTATTTGAATGTGCTCTGGGCGGTGTCCGGGCGCAAGGTGAGTGGAAGTCTCACTTTTCCCATTGGGATAAGCGTCATTCCGTTAAACCCTGTGAGTTGAGAACCACTAGGTGAGAGGTCTCGGTCTGTCAGGGCTATTGCAGTGAAGGCCTCCTTGAAGAGTAGATTCACGAAACTTCCGTTGTCAATCAAGACTCTGGCCACCACTTTATTAGCGATGGGGGTCTCGATGACCAACGGATCATGGTGAGGGAAGTGCACCATCTTGGCGTCTTCTTCCGTGAACGTGATGGGTTGATCCATCAGCCGGGGTCTTTGAGCTAGGAGTTGAGTAACTTCCCAAACCTCATTGTGCTTTACGGCCCGCGCATAACGCTTTAGTTCTTTGTCGGTGGTTCCTCCAATATGGGGTCCTCCAGAGATCATGGCTACCCTCCCGTTGGGTCTGGGCGCCAGACCGGGGATGTGTTGGGCATCGCCCGCGGGAGCAACTGGAGCCAATACTCCTGCTGCCCCCCCGGTGTTCCCTGGGGCACAACCCGTGTCGCCTGGCCTGGATTGAGGTGAGGCAGCCGATTCTTGATCCATTCATAGAGGTGGCCCAATTGGATCAGGTTTTCAATCTCGTCTTTGAGATTCTTGCATTCGTTGGTTGTATGACCAATGTCGTTGTGGTACTCGCATCTTTTGTTTGGATCCCTCCATGAGCTATCCTTGTATAAAGGAGGCTGTCTCCGGTAGTGCGTATTTTGCCTAGTAGCAAAGTAGACACGCTCTTGGGAGTCCGTCAGCTCCGTGTACTGGATGTACTTGGGAGTGGACCCCCTTTTTTGGCTTTTCTCCTCTATTCAGGTGCTGCCTTTGTAGGATCTTTTACTCCTCGAGCCCTGGGAAGGGCCTGCCAGGCTAGCGGTTGGAGCGGAGTGCGAGGGAGCTTGTCCATTCATCCCTGAGGGATTTTCGAAATGGGATGATGCGGGTGCCAAGGCCTGGCCCTGACTATATCCAGGCATAGCAGAGAATTGTATGCCGCTCATCGGTGGAGCCGCAGTCGGGACAGTACCCGAGGGCGGTGCTCCGGGCATGTACCCTGCTATCCCGGTGGGATAGTATCCTCCATAGGCCACTATTTGGGCCTCTTCATGGTTGATATATTTTTGGACTCTCTTCTGGAAGTCCTGAAGGCTAGCAACCCCCTCTTGTTGTAGTTCGTTCCAGAAGGGAGTCCCTGTACGGATGCCTTCCTGGAGAAGGGCAAGCTGTTGTCCATCATCAACTTTCTTGGTCTTCGAGGCTTCCTCTTGGAACCTCTTTATGTAGTTTTTCAAGGTCTCAGTGGGCAGTTGCTTGATGTTAGTCAAGGCACTGACCTCCAGGTTGACCTTTCGTGCGGCGACAAACTGTCTCCGGAAGTTGGTCTGTAACTTGTTCCAACAGCCCACGAATCCTGGTTCCAGCTTCTTGAACCATTCCTCCGCAGATTCGCTTAGAGTAAGCGGGAAGCACAGACATTTCGCGTCATTGCTGACTCTCATGACCGTCATGACACCGTTAAACCGCGACAAGTGGTCGCTTGGATCAAAGTTCCCGGTATAAGCTGCCATTTCGGGCATCTTAAAGTTCTTGGGGAGCTCTGCCTCCAGGATGTGCTTAGCACACGGCTCCCGGGCCTCACAGTCTGAGGCGGAGTCATTCCCTTTTTTTCTCCGAGAGACTCGGGCGATATCTTTTCGGAGTATGGCGAGTTCTGCCATGATTCCTTCATTTAACGTAACCGTGGAGACCGCGGGCCCGTATTTCTTTTGGTCAAGGTTATCCCGGTGGTCACCTTGATTCCCATAGATTTGATTTCTCAAATCAACGGGAGGACATCTCTGTCCTCTTCTTCCACTACCTCCAGGCTCTTGGTGCACGGTAACGCTTTTTCTGTCCTCTCGATCCTGAGGGCCTAGACTCCCTTTTTGGAGCTTGCCCTTCTGCGGACCTTTCCCTTTTGGGAAATCTGAGCGGACCTTTCGCGGATCTTGCGCCTTTTTCTTTCGCCCAGGGGTAGAGGTAGGGTTTTTCTTTTGGTACCCTTCAGCGGGATACCTTATGGGGCTAGGTTCCCTAGACTTTTGTTGTTGGGTGCTAGGCAAGGATTCTTCTGGTTCCTTGCCGAGTCCAGCAGTCATTGCCTTGGGATGCATGTGGATGCCAACCACCTCCATGGCTTTTTGCATGGCCAGCATCACTTCTTGCATTTTTTAGTTTTGTGCTTTTTGGGCTTCGATCTCAGCTTCGTGATCGATAGCTTTTTGCCTTAGGAGCACCAACTCCGAGTAGCTACCTTCGTCGTAGGCATACTCATCGAGGTTTCCCTCGTAGTCATCATCAGGAATTTCTTCTTATTCCTCAGAAACCTCTGCTGCTCTTGAGGCTACGTCTTCCTCATTCGGATCTTGAGCATCCTCTAGAGGGCGAGGTTGACGAGTACTTCTAGTCTCCACCATTTTCGCAACGTGAAGTGTATTTTTGCAGAAGCTTTCTTCAGCTCTCAATGAAAGCACCAAAATGTTGACCGAGGTTTTCGGCAGCCAATAAAATATTATAAGATTATAGAGCTTTAAGAGAATTAGAGAAGGATTTTTACGTGGTTCGGGCGTTAATGAGCCTTAGTCCACGAGTCTTTGTTATTTATGGATGTATTTAATACAGAGAATGTACTTGGTGAGTGTTTACTCTTTATAAATACAGAGAATGTTCTTGGTGAGTATTTACTCTTCTTGCTCTTATGCAACCCAAGATTCTCGACCCCCTTTAATGAGCTTGGAGGGGGTATTTATAGTGTTTTTGGTGGGGTGATCCCCAGAATTATTGTACAAGTGTATCCTTAAGTATCCATAAAGTTGGGCATTCCCAATGAATATACCATGAGTAATGCATGGTCAAATCCCTAGGTGTTGTAGGGCTTTTATGTGGAATGTCCTTATTGTCTTTTGACTGATGTGACTCTTCACAGTGTAGCCGTCAATAGACTTAAATGATCATTACTTCGTAGCTGCAGATTGGGGGTTGTGCCGTCAGACTTTATTGCGTGTAGCAGTCCCAACACGTTTCCTCCCATGCGGCATTAAATGCGACTTGATTGCTCAGGGGAAGCCTGACACCTCGCGGAGATGCCTTAGTATTACTTGGGCTTCCGAGAGCGTATGGGGCTCCCTATGTCTTCTCCGGGAGGCATGTCCCGAATGCTGCCTTATTACATAAAGACTTAGCAAATAATTCAAATGTTAAGCTGTTTGATCCACGTTTCCTTGTCCAGTTGGTCCACGTATATTGGGCAAAATCAGTGGCAACAACAACCATTACGTTTAAAAAAGTGCAAGACTTTGTTGTGAAGAACATAATCTGCCAGTTCAGATTGCCGTAAAGGATAGTTTCTGTTGGGTTTTATGCCCTAAATAAAACTCATTTCATATAATAAGATTTACTTATTAATAAAGATCAGAAATAACATTTTATGTTGCATGGTTCACATGATTTATTTCATGATTATATGTATATAATGTATGAATTCTTTTTAAGTCCAGAACATATGAGTTGGTTAAGGATTATAGTGTTGTCAGCACAGTGGAATATAATCTTTATTATATGTTCAAAAGTTTATTCCCTGATTTGTCAGAACACTGGATTTATACTGACATGGTATAATCAGCGATATGTATTCTTACACCTTGGAAAAGTGTTATGTCCTTTCCAGGACATTGGCAAAGTTTACCAGTATCGGATGCATGGAGTATGCATTGGAATGGACCGATATTGAACTTTGAATTAGATTTTGAAACTTACCGTAAACATCTATTCAATTCAATATCATAAGTTGATCCTAGATCCCATGATCGAAATCCTGATATGGTTAGGCTCAATCTCAAGAGTGTTATTCGTGTTCTTTGATTTGTTAGTTAAGCCTAGTTTTGTATCAGGGTGATACGTACATTTTGGGAACACGGTAATGCAATTGAGTGGGGGAGCGCTAACATAAATATGGAATCTATAGCTTCTATTTGGCAAATAGAAGTAAAGGATGATTTCCTTCGAGCTTAACCAAACGAAGATAAATGGTGGAGATCTCATTTCACTTAGGTGAAATATCATTTATACAGGGTTAAGTGTTTTAAGGATAAAATACATTGTAGGGTGTTACGGTAATTTAATCCCGTACAGTGTAAATCATCTATATAGAGGATCATTGATCACATTAGGGTTATAACAATGGATAACTAATGACGTGTCTATATCGTGGAACATATAGAGCGTTTCTATATGACTGAGAGTGCAATTCCAAGTTCTAAGTGTGGATTCAATGAGGAATTAATAAGTTAGGGAATTTACTTGGTAAATTCGGTTCGACTTATTGGAAGCTCGGTTATATAGACCCATGGTCCCCATACTAGTTGAGGCCATACTGCTTGTAAGACTCAGTTAATTGATTTTAATAAATCAATTATAATTCTAAAAGTTAGACTATGTCTACTTTATGAATTCTCACAGTTTAAGGATGAAATCGTAAAGAAAAGGGTTTCTAGGTTTAATTATTAATTAAGAGACTTTGTATGTCTAATTAATAATTATTTTAAATGACAATATTATTTAATAATCTATTAAATAATTAGTTTTGGCATTTAAATGATTAGAATTGGAAAAATGGCATTTTTGGAAAAATTGAAATAAAATTGAGGAAACTGCAAAATCCAAGTGAGGCCCATATTCCCTCTATGGCCGAGCACTCCCTTTGTGTTTCCCAATTATTATTTTTATTTTTTAATTGTCATGTAATTGCTAATCAAAGCCTAGCTATAATAGGAAAGTGGTGGATCACACTAAATAAGGCAGTTAATCAATTACACAGTAATTAAGGAAACTGTTTTATTTGGAAAGTTGTGCTCTCCCTTTTCCCTATATAAAGGAACCTTGCTCTCTTCTCTTGCATATATGATCAGCCACGAAATTGAGAGAGAAAAAGAGAGAAAATTTCGAAATCCTTGTGAGATGAGTAGTGCCCACACACATCAAGTGGTATCTCAATCATAGTATGGAAGACTATGGAATTTCTCCATCAAAGAAGGAGAAAAGAAGATCCAGGTTCAGATCTTGGTGATGCTCTGCTACAGAAAGGAATCAAGGGCTAGAGATCTGAACGGAAGGAGTCATATTATTCCGCTGCACCCACTGTAAGGTTTTCTAACTTTATATGTGTTTATTTTCATTGTTTTAGAATTCATATTAGGTTGTTAATCCAACATACTTGTTAGTAAATCTAGATGCTGGTAAAATAATTTCCAACAGTTTCTTACAATGGCAAACAGTTTGACAGCCAGTCCTTTACTGATTTCTGTACGAACTACTATATTATCAAAAGTTTCTCCGCCGTGGAACATCCCCAAAAAAATGGTCAAGTTGAAGCAGTCAACAATAGATTGAAGGATACACTAAAGAAAAGACTTGACGAAGCCAAAGAAAACTGGCTGGAGGAACTTCCTGAAGTTCTATGGTCATACCGAACAATTGAGAAAATGGCAACCGGACAGACTCCATTCGCCATGGCATATGGATATGAAGCTATGTTGTTCGTAGAACTCGAACCACCATCCGATAGAAGATTGACGTATAGCCAAGAAGCCAATCATGTACTCCTTACCGAATCACTTGATTAAATCGAAGAGATGAGAACCACAGCAAACTTAAAACTGATGTCCCATAAGCAAAAGTAGCTCGGTACTTCAACAAACAAGTGAAGGCTTGGAAATTTTTCGTGGGAGATATGGTCCTAAGAAGAGTATGTATAAACACCAAAGATAGAACGACAGGTGTTCTCTGTAAAGACCGCTTAGTTTAATTTGGAAATTAGCAGTTAATTAAGATTTAATTATGAAAATTATTTATAGATATTTAAATAATTATTTATGTTGTTGTATTTGAATTCAGACTGCATTTTTATGTCATATAGTTAAATTTTATAATTTTACATTTTCGGTGCCTGGTAACATGGAACGCGGTGTATGGCTCAGTAGAATCACAATTTAGTATTTTAGTATATTGGGGCAGTTTATTAGACATTGGGAATGTCAGGATTAGTCAGGAATTTAGAGTTTTCCCAAATTACCCTTTTATGTTATTTTAATGTGGAGGGGCAAAATGGTCATTTTGCCCCATTGATATTTTGTCCTTTAGTGGACTTAGTGTTGTGAAAATATGTGATTTATTTGATGTTGTTGGCTGAAATAAGAAACGATTTAGGCAATTATTTTTCATTTTACTCAAATTTAGAAAATTGGAAAAGTAAAGGAGTTCTTCCTCTCAAGCTCTCTCTCTCTTTCGGTTTTTCATGGGCTGTTAGGGCTGGGATTTTTCGTGGCAATTCTTGAATTTTTCAGCAACCCTAAGTGTGATTCAAGCTAAGGTATTAGTTCCTTTAGCCTTCTTGATGTGTTCTTGAGTTTTAAGGAGAAATATGATGACTTGCATGCTTAGTTTTGGTTGTTGTTGTTGTTCTATTTATGTGTTGTGTTATGTAGTTTAAATGTGTTTAATTGAGTGCAATAGGTTCGGTTTTGATGCATGTTAGTTGCTTTTGTTCAAAGTTTAGAATTTTTATTCAAAATCTTGTATTTTCAATGGTGAAATGTTGATTTAACTGCTGTGATTGTTGATTATGTTTGGGTTTGTTTTCTGGGGTAATTTTATGGTGATACATGGTGTATTGAGCAGGTTTTAGTGCATGTTAATTAGATTCAACCAAGCTTGAGTTTTGAACTCAAAGCTTGGAGCTCACCTGGTGATTTTTGTTTTAGTGCATGAAGCTTTGTTTTAATGCTTTGAAAATGTTCCTTAGGGTCTAAATAGCAGGTCTGGAAGTTTTCCTGTGAATTGAATGAGATATGATTTTTTGAATGTTTCCTGCACTGAATAGGAATTCCGGTTCAGGGAAGCCATCAGCAACCTGTCGACCAGTTGGGGCTTCCAGGAATTTTCCAGAACCGGAATTCCGGTTGTAGAACCGGTCTGCCGGTTGGGGACAATTTTTGGAACCCTAGTTCTTCCCATTTTTGCATTGTTTAGGGTATTCCCATGCTTTTTATCGATAGGGAAACTTTTATTTTCTAGTTTAAGTCCCCGGAAGAGATTTAGCGTGTCACTTATCAATGTTGTGATTATTATGGTTTAGGAGCCTGTAAATCGCCGAGCAGTTCGTTCCACTCAGGTTGACCGGCACACCTGAATTCAGAATTGGGGTAAGATTAGTATAACAGTATGCAGATGTATTTACATGTTTAGCGTGCATGTTAGGAAGCCTGTTAGATTACATTAGATATGTATGTTGGCTTCGTACCATCCGACGGTATCACATCGGTAAAGCTAGAGTATGACCAGCGGCTGGAGTATGACCAGTGTACCAAGTATAGGCTGATATCATGGTTGGTTGTACTGTACTGCTTCACTGTATCACATTGGTAAGGCTAGAGTATGACTAGTGTACCGAGTATAGGCTGATACTGTAACACATTGGTAAGGCTAGAGTATGACTAGCGGTTGGAGTATGACCAGTGTACCGAGTATAGGCTGTTACTTTGTCAAAATTACTGTCGTACGAACGTTCGAGACTCCGTACCATGTGGGACACGGGGTTTAGGGTTGTGGTCAGGTGTATGGACGTCTGATCATAACCCGGGATTTATGTATGTTTATGATTTATGCTTTTCTTACTGAGTCTGTCGACTCACAGTGCTATGTTTATGTGTAGGTAAGGGCAAGGCCAAAGCTGAGGAACCGTGAGGACGAGCCGGTGAAGATTGTACATGTCGGGGCAGTTAGGTCTGGAGCGTACAATCCTCGGGACAGCAGTGCTTTTTGTAATTTGTCGCTAGGCGACAGATATTTTGTAAAGAACTAGTGAACTTTTGTAAAGTGTTTTGTAATCGGGATCCTGAAATATTTTGTAAGTAATATACAAGTTTTAATTAAAAAACAAAATTTAATTAATCACGATTTCCATAAACCTCGTTGATTAGCAACAAGCTGCACAGTATGTTTAAAAATCACGTAAACACGCCTATGCTAGTTAGGGTGTTACAATTTGGTATCAGAGCTGCCATGTTGTCTTCCGAAGATCGTCACGACATGTACAATCATCATCAGTAGTTAGCTCGTTCTACAGTTCAATAAGCTTTTATTGCTTTAGTAGAAAAGCCTGTTAGGAAGCATGTTAGTAGCCTGATCGTAGAATAGGCGCATGTTTTTAATTTTCAAATTAAGCGGCATTAGTAAGCTCTCGTTGATCATGACCTGATATGCCAACTCTTGGTTTCGCAGGCTGTTCAGACTAGATAGACGCCAAGCGAAATACCAGGAGTTCGAGCAACTCGGTCGGGTCAAATTAAGGTCAGGGAGCTCAGTTTTCCCCAAATGCTCGGGGCCATGGTAGAGGTCCCAGGGGCAGGCCTCGTGGTCGGGGTAATGTTAACCCGCCACAGGTTGCCCAGGCTGCCCAAGCCACTCAGGAAGCCCAGAATTGGGAAAATAGGTCTGCAGAAATGCAAGCCAGGATTGAGGAACAAGATAATGAGATCCAGCGGTTAAGACAGCAGGGTGCTCATGCAGTGCCTGTTCCAGAAGTTCCAGTGGCACCTGCCCCTGTTGTGTAGGCCGAACTAGTGGTAGAGGTAAATAGAATGGAACCTCGGTATGAAAGGTTCCGCAAGCAGGCACCTCCAGTTTTTCTGGGAGCTCCGGACGTCATGAAAGCCGAGCAGTGGCTAACAGTGATTACGAAGATATTGAATTTTATGGGTGTCACCGGGAATGACAGAGTGGTGTGTGCCACTTTTTCAGTTTTAAGAGGACGCATTGGTGTGGTGGGACATGGTGTCTATGATACACGATGTAACCACGATGACCTGGGAAAAGTTCCAGGAGCTTTTCAATGCGAAGTACTACAATGAGGCCGTTAGAAGTGCCAAGAGAAAAGAGTTCACTCACCTGACCCAGAAAGAAAATATGAGTGTGACGGAATATACGACGCAGTTTGATCGGTTGGCTAGGTTGGCTTCGGGAATAATGCCAACCTATTTCAGTAAGAAGGAAAAATACCTTGATGGACTTAATGTGAAGATCAAGCATGACCTGATGATTACTACAGACGACAAGACCACCTATGTTGAGATGGTGGAAAAAGCACTGCGAGCTTAGGGCGCAGTTGGGTGTTATGACTGACTCAGTTAGGACTCCAGTGAGTGGCGGGGCTCCTACCCCTCCTGCATCAGGCTTTAGCAGGGGAGGTAGTGGTTCGGCCATGGACCAGAAGAGGAAAGCATCCACTGCACCCGGTGGCTCGGGACAGAACAAGAGGTTCCGAGGGAACCAGAGTCGAGGTGGTCGTCAGGGTAGTGCCGAGACCCGATATTCCTACCCGGAGTGCCTCAATTGTAAAAGGCACCAACTGGGTGAGTGTAGAGGGTAGGGGTGCTTTCAGTGTGGCTTGCCCGGACACTATAAGAGGGATTTTCCTCAACTTAGAACAGAAGCACAAAGGGCTCCGACGAGACCCACTCCAGGTAGGGTGTTCGCCATTACGCAGGCTGATGCAGAAGCCAACCCTTCAGTGGTGACAGGTCAGCTCTCAGTTAACAACTCTTTTTACTCCGTATTGTTTGATTCTGGGGCCACACATTCTCATTTGGCAGCCAGAATCTTTAGTAAATTGGATAGACCGCATGATAGATATGAATCAGGGTTTCGAACCCTATTACCTGGCGGAGAGTTAGTTATCTCTAAAAGGTGGATTAGGTCTATGCCGATCAGAATTGAGGGTAGGGAGTTAAGTGCTGATTTAATAGAAATGAGCCTAGTAAATTTTGATATTATTCTAGGAATGGATTTCCTATCTAAATACTCAGCTAGTATTGACTGCAAGAGGAAGATGGTAATCTTCCTGTCGAAAGTGAAGAACCATTTGTTTTGGTCGATTCAGTTCGGGGATCTCGGATCCTTGTGATTTTGGCCATGTCAGCTAGGGAAGTACTGTGTGGCAGCTGTTTAGGGTTTCTGGCCGTGGTAGTGGACACCACTCGGCCAGACACCATTCGGCCAGAGGTTATCAAAGTGGTTCGGGAATTTCTAGATGTTTTTCCCGTAGAACTTCCGGGTTTACCACCGCAGCGGGAGATTGACTTTGTGATAGACTTAGCACCCGGAGTGGAATCGGTTTCCAAGGCTCCTTATAGAATGGCTCCAGCTGAGCTTAAAGAATTGAAAATTCAGCTTCAAGGGTTACTGGACATAGGGTTTATTCGGCCTAGTGTGTCACCCTATGGAGCTCCAGTGTTATTCGTCAAGAAGAAGGATGGGTTTATGAGAATGTGCATCGACTATCGGGAGTTAAACAAGCTAACAGTGAAGAATAAATATCCATTACCTAGGATCGATGATCTTTTCGGTCAACTTCAGGGGAAGACGGTCTTCTCCAAGATTGATCTCCGATCGGGTTATCATCAGTTGAAAATCCGAGAGGAGGAAATTCCGAAGACGGCTTTCCGTACTAGGTATGGACATTACGAATTCTTGGTTATGTCGTTTGAGCTAACCAATGGTCCTGCGTCATTTATGGATTTGATGAATAGAGTATTCAAGGATTTCCTCGATATCTGTGTAATTGTGTTTATCGACGACATCTTTGTGTACTCTCAATCAGAAGAGGAGCACGAGTTACATCTTTGAATGGTTCTGCAACGGCTTTGAGAACACAAGCTTTATGCCAAATTCAAGAAATGTGAATTTTGGCTATCTCAGGTGTCTTTCTTAGGGCACATTGTTAGCAAAGATGGGATCAAGGTGGATCCAGGGAAAATAGAATCCGTCAAGGATTGGCCTAGACCGAAGACAGTGACAGAAATTAGAAGCTTCTTGGGTTTAGCCGGTTACTATCGTCGGTTTGTGGAAGGGTTTTCTAAGATCTCAACACCCTCAACCGAGCTTACCAAAAAGAATCAGCGGTTTGTGTGGTGAGATAAATGTGAAGCTAGTTTATAGGAGCTGAAACAGAGATTGATTACGGCTCCAGTATTAGCTTTGCCTTCTGACAAAGAAAAGTTTGTGGTTTATTGGGATGCATCCAGACAGGGTCTGGGGTGTGTACTGATGCAAGCCAACCGGGTTATCGCTTATGCTTCCCGTCAGTTAAAGGATTATGAACAGCGATACCCGACTCATGACCTAGAATTGGTCGCCGTAGTTTTTGCTTTGAAGATCTCGCGGCATTACCTTTATGGAGAAAGGTGTGAAATCTATACCGACCACAAAAGTCTCAAATACTTCTTTACTCAGAAAGATTTGAATATGAGACAGAGGCATTGGTTAGAGTTAGTAAAGGATTACGATTGTGAGATTCTCTATCACCTCGGGAAGGCCAATGTAGTGGCCGATGCCCTGAGCAGGATGGGTCCCGGACAAGTATTTAGCATGATTCAGATCTCACCTCAGTTAGCAGATGACATGGTCAGATCTAGCATTGAGTTTGGGGTAGGCAAACTTCACAACTTGATGCTGCAATCTAATCTGTTAGAAAGAATTAAAGTCGCTCAGATGACTGATCTAGAGTTAGTGAAAATTAGAGAAGAGGTGTCAGTTGGTCAAGCCAGGGATTTTTCAGTGTCAAACAACGGGATGCTTTTGTATAAAGCTAGGGTTTGTGTTCCAGATAGTGTGGAACTCCAAAGTGAAATCTTTGAAGAGGCTCATTCTACCCTTTATTCCCTACATCCTGGCACCACCAAGATGTATCAGGTTCTTAAACCGTACTTCTGTTGGAGCGGTATGAAGAAGAATTTGGTAGAATTCGTGTCGAGATGCCTAACCTGTTAGCAAATTAAGGCTGAACATCAGAGACCACCAGGGTTGTTACAGCCCTTAACCCTACCTGAATTGAAGTGGGAGGATATCACGATGGATTTCGTAGTTGGATTACCTAGAACCGCAGGTTTGTTCGACTCCATCTGGGTTGTGGTTGATCGGTTTACGAAGTCTGCTCACTTTCTGCATGTTAGAACAACCTATTCAGTGGACCAATTGGCAGAATTGTATGTTAAAAAGATAGTAAGGCTTCATGGGGTACCGAAGTCTATAGTTTTGGATAGAGATCCCAAGTTCACCTCCAAGTTTTGGCAGAGTTTGCAACGGGCAATGGGTACAAAACTCAAATTTAGTACACCATTCCATCCTCAGACAGATGGGCAGTCCGAGAGGATGATTCAGATATTGGAGGACATGTTACGAGCCTGTGTTATGGATTTTGAAGGCTCTTGGAGTAAATATCTACCATTGAAAGAATTTTCTTACAACAACAGTTACCAGAGTACGATAGGGATGGCTCCCTATGAACTGTTATACGGTAGAAAGTGGAGATCTCCCATCCACTGGGATGAGACACGGGAGAGAAAATACCTAGGTCCAGAATCAGTGCAGCGGACCAATGAGGCAATTGAGAAAGTTAAAGCTAGAATGCTTGCCTCACAGAGTAGACAGAAAAGTTATGCAGATCCGAAACGCAGAGTTGTTGAGTTCCAAGTAGGAGACCATGTGTTTTTATGGGTGTCTCCAATGAAGGGGATCAAACGTTTCGGGAAAAGAGGCAAGTTATGCCCTAGATTTACAGGACCTTTCGAGATTCTCGAGAAGGTTGGTCAAGTGGCATGTCGGTTAGCGTTGCCTCCAGCTCTTTCAGCGGTTCACAACGTATTCCATGTCTCTATGTTGAGAAAATACGTTTCAGATCCTACTCATATACTTAGTTATGAGATTCTTGAACTGTAGCCAGACATGACATATGAAGAACAACCAGTGCAGATCCTGGATAAAAAGGATAAAGTCCTTCGGAATAAGACCATAGCGTTGGTCAAGGTACTCTGGAGGAACAACAACGTGGACGAAGCCACCTGGGAGCTAGAATCTAACATGAGAGCTCAATATCCAGAGTTGTTCAGGTTAGATTTCAGGGACGAAATCCTTTTAAGGGGGGGATAGTTGTAAAGACCGCTTAGTTTAATTTGGAAATTAGCAGTTAATTAAGATTTAATTATGAAAATTATTTATAGATAATGAAATAATTATTTATGTTGTTGTATTTGAATTCAGACTACAGTTTTATGTGATATAGTGAAATTTCATAATTTTGCATTTTCGGTGCCCGGTAACATGGAACGCGGTGTATGGCTCAATAGAATCACAATTTAGTATTTTAGTATATTGGGGCAGTTTATTTAGACATTGGGAATGTCGAGATTAGTCGGGAATTTAGAGTTTTCCCAAATTACCCTTTTTTACCCTTTTATGTTATTTTAGTGTGGAGGGGCAAAATGGTCATTTTGCCCCATTGATATTTTGTCCTTTAGTGGACTTAGTGTTGTGAAAATATGTGATTTATTTGATATTGTTGGCTGAAATAAGAAAGGATTTAGGCAATTATTTTTCATTTTTCTCAAATTTAGAAAATTGGAAAAGTAATGGAGTTCTTCCTCTCAAGCTCTCTCTCTCTTTCGATTTTGCATGGGCTTCTAGGGCTGGGATTTTTCTTGGCAACTCTTGTATTTTCAGAAACCCTAAGTGTGATTCAAGCTAAGGTATTAGTTCCTTTAGCCTTCTTGATGTGTTCTTGAGTTTTAAGGAGTAATATGATGATTTGCATGCTTAGTTTTGGTTGTTGTTGCTGCTGTATTTATGTGTTGTGTTCTGTAGTTTAAATGTGTTTAATGGAGTGCAATAGGTTGGGTTTTGATGCATGTTAGTTGCTTTTGTTCAAAGTTTAGAATTTTGATTCAAAATCTTGTATTTTCAATGGTGAAATGTTGATTTAGTTACTGTGGTTGTTGATTATGTTTGGGTTTGTTTTCTGGGATAATTTTATGGTGATACATGGTGTATTGATTAGGTTTTAGTGCATGTTAATTAGATTCAACCAAGCTTGATTTTGAACTCAAAGCTTGGAGCTCACATGGTGATTTTCGTTTTAGTGCATGAAGCTTTGTTTTAATGCTTTGACAATGTTCCTTAAGGTCTAAATAGCAGGTCTGGAAGTTTTGGTGTGAATTGGGGTTGAATTGAATAAGATATGAATTTTTCAATGTTTCCTGCACTGAACCGGAATTCCAGTTCAGGGAAGCCATCAGCAATCGGTCGATCGGTTGGGGCTTCCAGGAATTTTCCAGAACCAGAATTTCGGTTGTAGAACCGGTCAGCCGGTTGGGGACAATTTTTGGATTCCTAGTTCTTCCCATTTTTGCGTTGTCTAGGGTATTGCCATGCTTTTTATCGATAGGTAAACTTTTAGTTTATAGTTTAAGTCCCCGGGAAGTGATTTAGCGTGTCACTTATCAATGCTGTGATTATTATGGTTTAGGAGCCTGTAAATCGTCGAGTAGTTCGTTCCACTCAAGTTGACCGGCACACCTGAATTCAGAATTGGGGTAAGATTAGTATAACAGTATGCATATGTATTTACATGTTTAGCGTGCATGTTAGGAAGCCTGTTACATTACATTAGATATGTATGTTGGCTTCGTACCATCCGACAGTATCACATCGGTAAAGCTAGAGTATGACTAGTGGCTGGAGTATGACCAGTGTACCGAGTATAGGCTGATATCATGGTCGAGGGTACTGTACTGTTTGACTGTATCACATCGGTAATGCTAGAGTATGACTAGTAGCTAGAGTATGACTAGTGTACCGAGTGTAGGGTGATACTGTAACACATCAGTAAGGCTAGAGTATGACTAGCGGCTGGAGTATGACCAGTGTACCGAGTATAGGCTGTTACTTTGTGAAAAGTACTGTCGTACGAACGTTCGAGACTCAGTACCGTGTGGGACACAGGGTTTAGGGTTGTGGTCAGGGGTATGGGCGTCTGATCATAACTCGTGATTTATGTATGTTTATGATTTATGCTTTTCTTACTAAGTCTGCCGACTCACAGTGATATGTTTATGTGTAGGTAAGGGCAAGGCAAAAGCTGAGGAACCGTGAGGACGAGCCGATGAAGATTGTACATGTCGGGGCGGTTAGGCTTGGAGCGTACGATACTCGGGACAGCAGTGCTTTTTGTAATTAGTCGCTAGGCGACAGATATTTTGTAAAGAACTAGTGAACTTTTGTAAAGTTTTTTGTAATCGGGATCCCGAAATATTTTGTAAGTAATATACAAGTTTTAATTAAAAAGAAAAATTTTAATTAATCACGATTTCCATAAACCTCGTTGATTAGCAACGAGCTGCATAGTATGTTTAAAAATCACGTAAACACGCCTATGCTAGTTAGGGTGTTACATGCTCGGACCTAACTGTGAAGGACCATATTAGGTAGTCGAAGTTCTAGAATTTGTGGCATACAAATTGCGTAAGTATGATGAAAAAATGAAACTCGTCCTGGTACCACGGTATTGAATGGCGAACATTTAAGAAAATACTACCAATAGAAATACTAGGTTGGATGACCATATCAAGTACTAAACAAAAGAACATTTGCTCTTAAGTGAATGGCCTTCTGGGCGGAACACGCCCAAAGGTTCGGATAAAATTACAAAATACTCAAGTCGGATGACCACCACTAAAGTACGACTTTTAATTTCTGTAATTTGTTTTATTTCATGTTAAGCTAAAGATCAGATTAGATCAATATAATATCTTTGATGTAAGTTACTACGGTAACAGACATATTTTTGATCAATAAATGAATAAAGATGTTTATTTCAAAATTCATATTGAGTTGAATCTACTGGCATGTTATTAATTTACCATTAAGTGCGAACAAAAGGTTTGGTCGAGCCCAAAACCCCAAACAAACAAAAAAGCACACTTGCAAAAAGTATAAAAGTGACCAAGAGTCATAAGTCTGCTCGGTCACTTAGGGGGCACCTATACTTGTACAAAGCTTTTGTTAAAAAACAAAACAAACACAATTGCCCGATGAATATAAATAGAGAATGAAATTCATTAAAGATAACAAAATCATGCGAACCCGGGATTAAAGGTTGCCCGGTCAGTTAGTTTGCTGGAAAATGAAAAATAAATTCCAAGTTTAAAGACCGCTTGGCCAGTCACTTTGTCTTAAAAAAGGCCTTATGGCCGAAAAGATGAAAGATATAGAAAAAGAAAGCATTCAAACAGCTGGAGTCCCAGGCTCTTTGTAAGGGTCAACTGGGTCAGGTGGAGTTGGAGAATCATTTGTTTGAGTCGGAGGCACTTCAATACTTTGGTCAGCTAGAGAGGTGGAAGTAGTCCTCTCGGATTCCCCATAGGCTGCCTGGGCAGTGCAGTACTAGAGAAACATGTCTTCGATATTCCCCAAGTAATCAAAGTTCGCCTGGGGATTGGCCTTCTAGAAGTCATAAAAATCTCGAGACCACCTGTCTCTAGGGCATTCACTTTCCCTCCGAGCCTCTCCACTTCGGATCTCTATTGCCCGACCTCTGACTTATACTTCTCAACCTTAGGTCTAAGCTCCTCCTCTTTTGTCTTCTTCTCTTATTTCAACCTGCAAAAAACAGCACGGAGAACCTCCCTTTCTTCTTGAAGGCTGGTCACTTCCTTAAATAAGGAGGCAATGGCGGCTTCAAGTTGATCAGAGGCTTGTAGATCCTTGGTCAGTTCGGCCACCTTCTTCTGAGTAGCAAGAAGTTTCTTATTGACCTCTCCCAACTCCATCCGGACAGCCCCAAGCTGAACCCTGGCTTCATCGGCGTCCTTCCTGGCAAAGTCCACTTCCGCTCGCATAGTGTTGGAAATGGCGACATTCTTAGAGGCAGCCGACTTAGCTCGGGAATAAGTGTAAGCCATCTTCAGATCGGTCTGTACAGAGAAAGAATGTTAAAATCTGAACTAAGTGAAGAAAGACAAAAAGAAACTTTTAGAAAGGACTTACCTTTGAAAACTCCTTCAGAACTCCTCCCATCGCCAACTTCTCATTCACCTCAGGGACTTACCGAGTCACATAGTGAGTGAGCATTTCTCTACCTCTTTTCGTCTCTGGGTGCGGTACCGGAGGTGGGGTAGGGGCCTTGATCTGCTCAGATCCACTTTTGACCAGCTCGGATCCGCCCCTCAACTGCTCTGGCCTGTTTGAGCTACCTCCTCGAGAATCCTTGGAGTTAGTCATTTTTGGGACAGGAGGGTCTACAATGGTTTGCTCCTCGAAGAGATCAATGACCACTTCAGCTGGTGCCTTCTCTTTGGACAGGGTTGTCTCACCGCCCTTTGACTTCTTAGCTAGAGGAGATAAGCCCAAGCTTCCTCCAACTATCTTCTTCAAGGCTTCGAGCATTTTTTGAGACATGTATGCGTAAAGCGAAAGTAACATGGTTAGAAAAAAGCATGAGAAATATTAAGGCATAAAAATTAAGAAGGTTAAAAACAAGATGGAGTACCTTGCACTTTGGCAGGGGCATCGTCAGCCGATGAGTCTTCTTGCTCCTCGAAGACAGCTTTCCCCTTTCTTTCCACAGGGGTGGATGTCCGATCAGGTTGACCGGGCTCCCTAGTATAAATCTTATGTTCGATGGGCCTATGCCTGGCCGAAAGTTTCTTCTTCCTTTTCAGCGGTCTTTCCTGCTCTTCCTTAGCCTCATCCTCCTGCTCAGAATATTCTTGAGCATGTTGTTCGACCCCAGCTCCTCCCTTCAACTTAGCCTTATGCCTAAGTAAAATAAGCTCCTTCTCCTGCTCAGAATGATGTTGAGCATACTGCTTGACTCTGGCCCCTCCCTTCAACTTAGCCTCACGCTTCAGTTGAACCAGCTCCTTCTCATGTTCAGCTCCCTCAGCCCGGCCAGCACTAGACTTCCTCTTCTTCTCCTTCACCGACTGAGATACAAAATCTGTCAGATAAAGCCCGTACTCCACAAAGTTGGCCTCCGAGGTCAACAAAGTGATATTCTGAGCATCATCCGACAGCTGAATAATCCTCTGAGCTCTGTCCCTAAAGGCAAGCATAAGGGGTGGACTGTAATATATAGGGATCTGCTGAAACCGAGTATAAGTGGTGCCCATGCCTTCCATCATGCAATACTCGTCAACAAAATTCCCAATTTTGATCACGGCCTTGTCCGTGGTGCCTGTCAACCACTTGAAGTCAGACTGAGAGAAGTAGAAGTACCCCGACCTACCTCACTTGGGGGTAGACTTCAGGTCAAAAAACCAACTGAATTCGTGCGGAGAAGGCACACCCCAGTTCTGGATGGCGTATAGGACGAACAGGGCAGACAGATACTTAACACCCTTTGGAGTAAACTGGGTTGGAGAGAGGCAGAAGTAATCTACCACCTTCCTGAAGTACGGTTGCAAATGCAGCATTGCCCCTTGTTTTGTATGAGCACCTGATGAGGTACACATCCCCTTCTTCGAGTTTGAGGCTCGGTGATTTGAGGCAGGGACATAACAATCAAGCTCGCCCAGATAGCGAGATTGGTCCAAATTCCTTAGGCGTGCCTCAGTGATCTTGGACGGAGGGCTCACCCATCTGGCACCTAAGGTACCTTGCCTCCTGTAAGGAACTTCAGTTGTAAGCTACTCGGTGACGTAGTCCACTCCTTCGACAAGGACTTCGACTTCTGCATCCACCGGCTCCCCTGCCTCGTTGTATCGCCCGAAATTTGGATGTTCAGCCTCCTCCTCCTCCTCCTCAGCCTCGGAAGGGCTACCCAGATGGACATCATCTTGTTCCTCAATTTCCTGGACTTCAGCGTCCCCCTCATGCTCCCCCTCCTCCTGGACGGGCGGATCCTGTTTGGCTATGGGTAATGTGGCGAGTTGAGCCACATGAGGATCGGATGTGTTGACCTTACGCATCGTTTGCTTTGTTCAAGCCATCATCCTATGGTTGGACGATACTGGGGTAAATTCCGAGCAACTCTGACAGCAGGAACAGCAAACGGAATACCAAAGTTCCGCGAACTTGGACGGCCAACAGGCAAAGTGTTAGCAACACCTGGTCAGACAACGTATGTCTAGTTGGGCAGCAAATAACGCCTCCAACCTTTCTTCAACTCCCAAATGAAGCGGTCATATTCTTCTTCAGCTATCTATTGGCAGTAATGGTGGTGTTGTGTTTCAAGTTTCTGGAGTAGAAGAGTGTTCACTACTCACTTCCTAGTCTTCAAGGCATGAATTGGAAAGTCTGTCACTTGAAGAGGACAGACTGGCACGAAGACGAGGGTGGTCCTTGTATAGAAGTTGAAGCAAGTCTTGGTAAATTTGGGGTTCGCTTTCCCAAAACTCACCAGGGTTCATCTACAAAAGACAACAAACGAGATGAGTGTTTGGTCAGGATATCGAACAATAAACAGAAAAATATGCCCACCAGGAGTACTCAACAGATTAAAAGAATGAAAATATTCAAAAACAAGTCAAAACCTAGAAGTTTGAAATTTTTGGGTTTAGGGAAAAATTTCACGAAGATTTGAATAAGCAAGGTGAAAGACAGACAATGAGCGATCAAAAGGCCAACGTCTTCAACCGTGAAGCTTCACAGATTATTATAAAGAAAATTGCAAAGTTTTAAACCTAGGTTTTCTACCTATCTTCTGCAGGAAGGTCAAGAACGCATATTTGAAACCCAGAAATTATACATGCAAAGTAAAAAAGAAGAAAAAATTGAAAACTTACTCACTGTTCGACGCCTGAGTTCAATCCGAATAAAGCTGCTCGGATGCTTTTTGTAGAAATCTCACGACAGACTTGAAGTGAAAACCTCTTTTTTGCTCTGAGCTTGTTTAATGGAGAATGTGGTAAAAGTGAATTTGTGAAGGATGCACAACCCTATTTATAGGCGGAAAGATGAAAGAACGGTAATCATTTCAAATGCCTTAGACGTATCGGTTCCCCCCAAAAGCAAATATTTTGAATCTAATATAATCAAGTGTAACTGTCAAACATGGTGAGAGAAAACTGGATTTTGAGGCATTAATTGAGTCGGAGCATTAATTAGCCAAAAGCTAAAGAGATGCCTGGTCAGCCTCACATCGAATCGCGAACAGACTCGCCTGACATGTGTCACCCATTCAAAGGCAAGGACAACTCGGATGAAGTCTACACGCAACTTCGAAAGTGCCGTATAGACTTAGGGGCAAATGTTATCCCAATTTTTGCACTCTTACGTGGAATTTCCTAATGGTGACTCGTGGAATCAACTCTATGTACCTACTCACAAGAGATATGCCGAACAAGCCACCACATACATGTTGGAAATTATTTTACCAGGATCTTAGATCTACTCACAAGTATGTTGATTAACACCCTAAATATGAACTTTCTAAAACGATGAAATAAACACATATAAAGTTTAGGAAACCTTACATTGGGTGCAGCGAAATTAAATGACTCCTTTCGTTCAGATCTCTAACCCTTGTATCCTTTTTGTCGCAGAGTATTATCAAGATCTGAACCTGGATCTCTTTCTCTGAATTTTTGATGTTGAAACCCCTTTTGCTGAAGATCTTTCTTCACGATCTTCCTCACTGTGATTGAGGTATTTCTTGCTGTGTGTGGGCACTACTCTAATCACTAAGGGGTTTCGAAATATGAAGGAAGAAGAGAGAGAGAGAGTGGCGGCCAAGGTAGAGAGAGAGGCTCAGGTTTTTCTGAATGAAAAGTGTAATTTTCCTGAAGCCTTCACTACCTATTTATAGCATTCCACTAGGGTTAGGTTTGAATTATTTGGCATTAAAATAATGAAAATATCAGAGGTAAAACTCCCATAAAAGTGGCCGGCCAAGGCTTATTGGATTTGGGCCTCACTTTTTGTAATTTTGCAGTTTTATCACTTTTGTTTCTGATTTTCTCAAAAACGCCGATTTTCTAATTCAACCATTTAAATGCCAATTCTAACTATTTAATAACTATAAATAATTATTAAATAATATTGTCATTTATCATATTATTAATTGAACCATACAAAGTATCATAATTAACAAATATGCCCCTAACAACTCTTTCTTTACAATTTCGCCCTTACTTAGTGAAAATTTCACAAATAGACATAGTCTAATTTGAGAATTATAATTGATTAATCAAAACCAATTACATGAGTCTTACAAACAATATTATCTCAACTAGTGCGGGGACCATGGGTCTATATAACCGAGCTTTCAATAAGTAGATCAAGAATTTATCACTAAAATTCACTAACTTATTAATTCTTCGTTGAATCTACGCATAGAACTTAGAATTGCACTCTCAGTATGTAGAATGCTCTATATGTTCCACCATATAGACACATCATTAGTTATCCATTGTTATAATCCTAATGTGATCAATGATCCTCTATATGAATGATCTACACTGTAAAGGGATTAGATTACCGTTACACCCTACTATGTATTTTATCCTTAAAACACTTGACCCTGTAAAAATGATATTTTAGCTTATGTGAAATGAGTACTCCACCATTTATGTTCGTTTGGTCAAGCTCGAAGGAGATCATCCTTTGCTTACTATTCGCCAGATAGAAGCTATAAATTCCATATTTATGTTAGCGCTCCCACTCAATTGCACTACCATGTTCCCAAAATGTACGTATCACCCTGACCTAAAAGTAGGCTTAACTAACAAATCAAAGAACACGAATAGCCTACTGAGATTGAGCCTAATCATAACAGGATTAAGAACATTTGATCTAGGATCAACTAGGCGATATTGACTTGAATAGATTTTACGGTAAGTTTAATAAATCTAAGTCAAAGTTCAATATCGGTCCCTTTCGATGCATACTCCATGCATCCAACCTGAGCTTTACTTTAACCAATGTTCTGGAAAGAACATAGCATTTCTCCAAATGCAAGTAAACTCTTGTTGTAGATTATCATATCAGTAAAACCCTGTGTCTGATAAATCTAGGAAACTTTATTCACATAGTCATGTTTACCTTCCAAAGTGATGACAACACAATAAATAGGATCAAGTATGTGAAAAGGGTTTGAGATGAATTTATAAATCAAATAGACAAGCAATTAATAAAGTGAACCAAAACATACACAAATGAATGAAAAATACTTCTGTTTCTTTATTGATGTTGAATAAAATAGATTACATTGAAATGGAGTTTTATTTAGGGCATAAAACCCAACAAACTCCCACTTGCACTAATATAAAACTAATCAGTACATATCAATTAATCCTAAATTCTGACGGTGCTTTTCAAATGCTGTCAAGGCCAAGACTTTGGTAAATGGATCAGCTAGGTTGTCTCTGTGTCAACTTTCTCAACTAGTACATCCCCTCTTGCCACGTATTCTCTGATAATGTGATACTAGCTTCTCTTGTTACTTCGAGGTTCTTTACTGTTTGCTATTGCTCCATTGTTATCACAAAGTAGGACCAGAGGCTTTTCCATTCCAGGAACGACACCTATACTGGTGAAGAACTTTCTTAGCCAGACAAGTTCTTTAGCAGCTTCGGCTGCAGCTATGTATTCAGCTTCCATAGTCAAGTCCGATATCGCGGTTTGTTTTGAACTTCTCCAAACCACTGCTCCACCCCCAAGAGTAAACACCATCCCTGATGTAGATTTCCTGTCTTCAAGACTTGCTTGGAAATCTGAATCAGTGTAGCCTATGGGATTTAAAGCACCACCCTTGTAGACTAACACAAGATTCCTTGTACTCTTTAAGTATTTCAGAATATACTTAACTGCATTCCAATGTTCATGTCCTGGATTAGACTGATACCTGCTCACGATTCCAACTGCATAGTAGATGTCAGGTCTAGTGCATAACATTGCATACATTAGACTTCCAACTGCAGAAGCATAGGGAATTTTCGCCATGTTCTCTATCTCTTGAGGATCAGTCGGAGACTGTTCCTTAGATAGACGAATACCATATCTAGAAGGCATGTTTGCCCCATTGGTGTTATTCATGGAGAATCTCTCTAAAACTTTGTCAATATAGGTTGTTTGAGAGAGAGCAAGAGATCTGTTCTTCCGGTTTTTGATAATCTAAATACCAGGAACATAGGCTGCTTCACCCAAATCTTTAATATCGAATTGAGTGTTGAGCCATTCCTTGATGTGAGTCATTTTCTTGATATTGTTTCCAATAATCAAAATGTCATCAACATAAAGGACCAGGAATACTACTACTTGGTCTTCCTTGAATTGGTAAACACAAGGTTCATCTTCATTCTGAAGAAAGCCGTAGGTCTTGATGATTTCATCAAACCTTTTGTTCCATGAGGGAGAAGCTTGCTGAAGTCCATAGATAGACCTATTTAATTTGCAAACTTTCTTTTCCTGCCCAGGAAGAACATAACCTTCTGGTTGCTCCATATAGATGGTTTCTTCATGTACCCCATTAAGGAAGGCAGTCTTGACATCCATTTGCCAGATTTCATAATCGAAAGAAGCAGCTATGGAGAGAAGAATTCGGATGGATTTGAGCATGGCAACAGGACTAAAAGTTTCCTCATAGTCCATGCCTTCTCTTTGGGTATAACCCTTGGCAACAAGTCTAGCTTTAAAAGTTTCGACTTCGCCTCCAGCTCCTCTTTTCTTCTTGTAAACCCACTTGCATCCTATCGAATGATAGTCGTCAGGTGCATCTACATATTCCCAGACTTTGTTCTTTTTGATGGAATCCATTTCTGAATCCATGCCGGCCGACCATCGTTTCCGTTGCGGACTAGCCATTGCCTGTTTATAGGTTAATGGATCGTCTTCAATACCGTCACCTACGACCGTATTGATTTCACCATCCAAGCCATAACGAGCTGGTTTTGTTGAAACCCTCCCACTACGACGAGGAGCGGTGATCTTCTGAACAGAAACTTTAGTAGTAGATTTCTCTGTTGGTTCAACTGAGGGAGTGAGATTTTCTTCTTCACGAGTGGAAGAGGACGAAACATTGGAAGGACTTATATCTGAAAGCAATTCCTCTAGAACAACTTTACTTTTCAGTTTGTTGTCTTTAATATAGTTCTCTTCAAGGAAAGTAGCATTTGTAGAAACAAACACTTTATTATCCTTGTGACTATAAAATAGTCCACCCCTAGTCTCTTTAGAATTTCCGACAAACATGCATACTTCGGTACGTGATTCAAGTTTGCCTTCTTTCTTTCTTAAGACATGAGCAGGGCACCCCCAAATTCTGTAGTGGCGTAAACTAGGTGTACGACCATTCCAAAGTTCGACGGGTGTCTTAGGGACTGCTTTAGATGGAACAACATTTAAAATGTCATTTGCCATCTGTATAGCATATCCCCAGAAGGACGTAGACAGAGTTGAATAACTCAGCATAGACCTAACCATTTCCAAAAGAGTGCGATTTCTTCTTTCTGCAACTCCATTTGTTGTGGAGTGCTTGGGGCAGTGTATTGGGATTCAATTCCAAGTTCAATTAAATGATCTTTGAACTGCATATCCATATATTCTCCACCCCTATCAGTTCGCAAGATCTTTAATGATTTACCTAATTGGTTTTGAGCCAAAGCATGAAACTCCTGAAACTTTTCAAACGTTTCAGATTTCTTTTGCATTAGGTAAAGAAAACTATATCTAGAGAAATCGTCAATGAAAGTGACAAAATACTCATAACCTCCTCGGGCTTTTACATTCAAAGGTCTGCAGACATCGGAATGCACTAACCCTAGGGGGATTTTGGCACGCTCTCCCTTTGCAGAGAAAGAACGTTTAGTCATTTTTCCTTCTAGGCAGGACTCGCATACTGGAAGTTCACCTAAGACGACATTTTTCAATGGACCGCCTTTGGTTAGCCTATTGAGTCTATCAAAGCCTATATGACCTAAACGTAAATGCCATAGATAAGTTTGATCATCATTATCAATCTCTTTTCTTTTGAGGTTTCTAGGTTTGGCTACATTGAAAAGTTCACTATTAAGTGCGGTTTGTGTATTCGGTCTTAAAACATAAAGCCCTTGTTCCATGGTAGCAACACATATTTGAAATCCATTACGAGAAATTGAACAATTTGTACTCGAAAAATTCAATATACAAGATTGTGTTTGCAAACATGAGACACTAATCAAGTTTCTACTAAAGTTTGGAATAAATAAAACATTTTCTAAAATTAAAAATCTTTGTTGAAACTTGATGCGGGCTTTTCCTCTAGCATTGACCGACACTAATTCGCCATTGCCAACTTTAAGCTTTAACTCTCCTGGAAGCAGATTTTCCCAAGTTTCAAGCAACTACAGTGAAGAACATACATGGTTAGTAAACCCAAAATCAACAATCCAGACGGATTTGTCGTTCTCTAAAACACATGATTCAAAGACAAAAGCATTACCTTCGTTTGAATTGTTTAGAAGCCTGGGACATCGTTCTTCCTGATGTCCCTTTTCATTACAATTCGAACATAGAAGATTATGTCTGATAATTGTACTTGAAGTAGCAGCTTTGCTAGATCCTTCATACCTAGTCCTTTTCCTCTGATTATGAATTGCAAACCCAAGGGGACCTATTGCAATCAGATTCCGTTCATGGGCTCGTAATTCTGCTTCGAGTTTGTCCATGTTGGAGGAGTTGGAATTGCTGATCATGTAAGAGATAACAAATTCATTATACTCAGGAGGAAGACTATTAAGGATGAGTTGGACCCATTGTTCTCTTGATAAATCAATTCCTAGTAGATTTGCCTTTTGGAACTTCAGATTCATCATCAACAGGTGCGAGTTTATGCAACTACCAGGATGCATTTTCACATTATAGAGTTCTTTTGCTAAGATATTAACTAGGAGAGGATCGGGGTGAGGGTTATTCATAATGACACTACAACACATCAATAAAACAGAAGTAAGGTTTTGGTTCATAAATTCATACACAGTTCATAAAATAACAAATAATCACATATGTTATAGAAATACTAAATCTAACATAGTTTATTTTCCAAGGTCTTTCAACAAACTGATACAGTGCCCCGTTTAGGCGAAGCATCATCCATTGAATAGAGTTGTCAGCTCATCTAAAATGATAACCATTCTAGCAACCTTTTATTCGATCAAGATTGGAATTCAGCGTTGTCCAATTTAGGCGAGAGTCAATACAATTCTATCTTATGAGCTTCCACCATTGTTTCATAATTTGCAAGTCAAGTATGGTCACTACCATTAGGGTGATCCATACCATACAAAACACTTACAAACTACTTATCTTTCGAGATTAAACGGTGCGAAATTGCTAATGAACGTTCCTCCATTAGGGAGGATTACTCACTAAAACAAACGCAATGTAAAACCAACAATGGAGATCGAATGTCTCTTGATTAAAAGCTCATTATTTTTAAAAAAAATATATGTATTTTGTATAATCATTTTATTCGATATTATAATAATGAAAAATTACAAATTAAAGTCGGTTTAAATAAAAAATCAACTTCAATTAATTTTCAATTATTATTTAATTCGAAAAATAAATAAATTCGAATAAATATCGAACAAGTTCCATATTATAATAATGAAAAATTACAAATCAAAGTTGGTTTAAATAAAAAATCAACTTTAACTAATTTTCAATTATTATTTAAATTCGAACATAATGGAACAAATTTGAAAATATCTTGTTTAAGTTGTTTTAGAAGAATCTAAAAAATCAACTTAAATATCCTTCAAATCAGATTTAATTAAATTAAAATTAAGTTGTAACCACTTAATTTGAAAATATTCCATTTTAAGTTAATATTCGAAAAGATATTAACTTAAAAAATATCTAAAATATTCAATTTTAAGTTAATATTCGAAAAGATATTAACTTAAAAAATATCTAAAATATTCAATTTTAAGTTAATATTCGAAAAGATATTAACTTAAAAAATATCTAAAATATTCAATTTTAAGTTAATATTCGAAAAGATATTAACTTAAAAAATATCTAAAATATTCCATTTTAAGTTAATATTCGAAGAGATATTAACTTAAAAAATATCTAAAGAATCTTAATAACCAATGCCTAAAATTCCTCAACTTCATTTTGAAATTTTAAATCCAAAAGATATTCAAATTTAAGTTGGTTAGTTGTAGATAACTAAATATCAACTTAAATAGGAATATTTAATGAAAAATTTAAATTAAGCTTCAGAAAGAATCTAGATGGTTATAATTCTATATTTAATTAAATACAAGAAAATACATATAGTTTAGCTTAGAATATAAAATTTTTCAAACTATGATTTTCTTAAATTAATTTCAAAATAAATGAAATGAATTATGTTGCTAATCAATTTTATTAGGTTAAACTAATTTAATTAACCTAGTACAGTTATTTAAATCAGGCAAATGGGCCTTCACAATTGGGGTGGTTCATGTGAGGGGGTGCTGGGTTCAGTATGTCGTACCCACTACTATGGCTCCCAACTCTCACACAAGGCCCAAAAGAGAGGAATTTAACCTTAAAATGAACAACTGTTATTAATTGAATAAGCCCAAAAACTAAATGGGCCTAAATAAAATCTATCAAGAACTATGATATTTTATTTAGCAACAACAACCTATATGCATCTATAATGAAATTAAACACATAGGCTCACACAGGCACACAATTTGGATGGATCCTATCATGTTGCTAGGTCATACACAGATGAAAGAAGATTGTAAATATACCTGTTACAAATTATTTACTTGACCAATGGAGCCATGAGTTAAAATCAGATCATTGGATCTGTCAACAAGTTAACCATGGCTATTTGCAATCAAGCAATAATAGGTTTTAAAAACTTACAAACAAGCTAAAACACATACTCCTGCAACAAGGTTAGCTGGATAGTTGGATGTAGGATTTATTTAATTTTAAATTAATAATTTTAAAAAAATAATTAATTAAATAAATAAAAAAAACATTTTCGAAAATTTAAAAAAAAAAATTCGAAAATTTTTTAAAAAAATTTAAAATTAAACCTACAATTTTGCAAAATTAGGTTTCAACCAACCTAAATATCATTTCAAAATTTACTAATTACTTTTAAAAATTAAATGTTATTTTATAAATAAAAATTAAAAAAGATAAATGAATATCTTTTTCAAATTTTAAATGTAATTTAAATAAATAAAATAACAAAATTTAAAAGTTAGCAAAATATCTTACATCTATTTAAAATTACATGATTATAGTTATCTTATTTTAAATTTAAATAAGGTCTAATTATTTAAAAAAAGATATAATTTAAAAAATTTAAAATCTGACCTTAAATTTAAAAATAAGATAAGATATAATCAAATTTAAAAATAGGATAGATAATTAAGCAAAAAAGATAGATATTGACTATTTCAAATTTAAATTACACTAATATCATGAATTCAATTTTAAAAAATATTAAATAAATTAATTATGATAATTAGAATTGAATTAGGAAATAAATGTATAAATACAGAACTACACAAAAAATCGGAAGTTAATTCCATGAAAAGGCATGAAAAAACAAACAAAAACGAAACAATTGCAAGCTGTATGGACGGGATGCTGTGCATACCTGTCCGCGCGCGTGCATGGGTGCTGGGCCGAGAATCCTCGGCGAAATGAGTGTCACGCACAATTTCCGCGCGCGCAGGGGAGATTCAACTCAACCCCGTTTTTTTTTTGAAACTTCAAAAAATCATAACTAATTCAAATTAAGTCGAAATTGAGTTGTATAAAAAAGTAACTTGCTTAATTTTTTCCATACTATCCAATAAAAATAATTCCAGAAACAGATATTCAATTATTTTTCACGAAAATTCACAAACATCAATCAGTCATCAAATAACACTCAATACAACATGATACCATCCAAAACATCAAACAATCGTTTTAAAGTCCAAATTTCTTGCAAGAAAATCAATTACCATGGCTCTGAGGCCAGTTGTTGGAAATTATTTTACCAGGATCTTAGATCTACTCACAAGTATGTTGATTAACACCCTAAATATGAACTTTCTAAAACGATGAAATAAACACATATAAAGTTTAGGAAACCTTACATTGGGTGCAGCGGAATTAAATGACTCCTTTCGTTCAGATCTCTAAGTATCCTTTCTGTCGCAGAGTATTATCAAGATCTGAACATGGATCTCTTTCTCTGAATCTTTGATGCTGAAACGCCTTTTGCTGAAGATCTTTCTTCACGATCTTCCTCACTATGATTGAGGTATTGCTTGCTGTGTGTGGGCAGTACTCTAATCACTAAGGGGTTTCAAAATATGAAGGAAGAAGAGAGAGAGAGAGTGGCGGCCAAGGTAGAGAGAGAGGCTCAGGTTTTTCTAAATGAAAAGTGTAATTTTCCTGAAGACTTCACTACCTATTTATAGCATTCCACTAGGGTTAGGTTTGAATTATTTGGCATTAAAATAATGAAAATATTAGAGGTAAAACTCCCATAAAAGTGGCCGGCCAAGGCTTATTGGATTTGGGCCTCACTTTTTGCAATTTTGCAGTTTTATCACTTTTGTATCTGATTTTCTCAAAAACGCCAATTTTCTAATTCAACCATTTAAATGCAAATTCTAAATATTTAATAACTATAAATAATTATTAAATAATATTGTCATTTATCATATTTATTAATTGAACCATACAAAGTATCATAATTAACAAATATGCCCCTAACAACTCTTTCTTTACAATTTCGCCCTTACTTAGTGAAAAATTCAAAAATAGACATAGTCTAATTTGAGAATTATAATTGATTAATCAAAACCAATTATATGAGTCTTACAAGAAATATTATCTCAACTAGTGGGGGGACCGTGGGTCTATATAACCGAGCTTTCAATAAGCAGATCAAGAATTTATGTCTAAAATTCACTAACTTATTAATTCTTCGTTGAACCCACGCATAGAACTTAGAATTGCACTCTCAGTATATAGAATGCTCTATATGTTCCACCATATAGACACATCATTACTTATCCATTGTTATAATCCTAATGTGATCAATGATCCTCTATATGAATGATCTACACTGTAAAGGGATTAGATTACCGTTACACCCTACTATGTATTTATCCTTAAAACACTTGACCCCGTAAAAATGATATTTCAGCTTATGTGAAATGAGTACTCCACCATTTATGTTCGTTTGGTCAAGCTCGAAGGAGATCATCCTTTGCTTACTATTCGCCAGATAGAAGCTATAAATTCCATATTTATGTTAGCGCTCCCACTCAATTGCACTACCGTGTTCCCAAAATGTACGTATCACCCTGACCTAAAAGTAGGCTTAACTAACAAATCAAAGAACACGAATAGCCTCCTGAGATTGAGCCTAATCATAACAGGATTAAGAACATTTGATCTAGGATCAACTAGGCGATATTGACTTGAATAGATTTTACGGTAAGTTTAATAAATCTAAGTCAAAGTTCAATATCGGTCCCTTTCGATGCATACTCCATGCATCCAACCTGAGCTTTACTTTAACCAATGTTCTGGAAAGAACGTAGCATTTCTCCAAATGCAAGTAAACTCTTGTTGTAGATTATCATATCAGTAAAACCCTGTGTCTGATAAATCTAGGAAACTTTATTCACATAGTCATGTTTACCTTCCAAAGTGATGACAACACAATAAACAGGATCAAGTATGTGAAAAGGGTTTAAGATGAATTTATAAATCAAATAGACAAGCAATTGATAAAGTGAGCCAAAACATACACAAATGTATGAAAAATACTTCTGTGTCTTTATTGATGTTGAATAAAATAGATTACATTGAAATGGAGTTTTATTTAGGGCATAAAACCCAACAATACATTCTCTCGAATAAAGCCCTCTTAGTCGGGCAGTGAGCAATCCGCACAGCATGCCAACACTTAGCAATTTCAGCTTTCGCATCATGAGTCACCAAAGAAATCCCTATAATTTTGGGATCAGATCATAGAGATATGGCAAGTTGTCCAAATCCCTTAATTAGTGTATTCTGTATTTAATATGCAATCATTCCACTTATATCAATTATAATCATAAGGGAAATTCTTGTCTCCCAAGCTTATAGCCCTATAAATAGTGATTCATACTCACTGGGCAAAAGGGTCAAAAAAATTATCTAAGAATTCATATTCAGAGATACTATTGTAAAAGCTCTAAGAAAATGGATTATTCTCCTTGTTCTCAAGTCAATACAAACCAAGAGGATTAGGCTATTACCAAACTGCTCGGGGCTGAACCTCTATAAAATTGTCGTGTCTTTATTATATCACATACACATTATACTACTTAACGCTTACAATTTAGACTCACTTTCGTTGGCTAAAAGCGAGGTCAACATTTTTAATTTCCAAAAATCTCAGTAGATATTTTGGTGCTTTCATTGAGAGTTGAGAAAAGACAAAAATTATTTCCATTACTATGGTATCCACACAAAAAAGAGTTCACAAAAGGACTTCACAGGGTGACCTCGAGGCGGTTATGAAGGAAGTGAACCCCCTCTCGCCAGAGCACGACTGATCGAGCGACACGAGAGGTGGGGATACATCCATCATAAACGTTCAAGGGGGGGACCTAAACAACCAGTATGATTATGTTGGTAATGGCAAAGATACTGAAGATCATGAAGGGGAAGGAGTAGATGGCGAGGGTTATGCCAGAGACAAGTTTTACAAAGACGACCACCGTTATGAAAATGATCCTGAGGTAATAGGAGCTTCCAAGAAATTGTTCATAACTTAGCAAAAGTTGGCTCATCACGAAGAAAATGCTCAAATGATGGTAAAAATGTTAGACCGCCTTCGAAGTATGTTTGGAGATCTAGACGAAAGAGACTCTGATGATGATTCTTCAGTAGAGTGCATCAGAAGAAACACCATGGAAAACCCCGCTGACGTTGGAACCTCTCCTAAGGTGCAGGACAAGGGAAATGTAAAAGTGCATGATCCAAAAAATCCTTATGCCTCTAGGCTTCCTCAAAAGAATGCAAATTAGAGAAATAGGGCGTCTCAGGTGAAGAAGATGACCAACGCTTTTGGGCTTGGGTGTCCTTTGGCCCATAAAGGTCCTGTAGCACCAAAGGGGACTGGTATGAATGTACCAAAACCTGAGGGAGGGAATGACCGCCCTAGTGATTCGGTAACCCAAGATGAGGGGGCAGAGGAGGAGTACTCTAATGATAGTTGGCCACTGGGGACCTCAAAATGCATCTAGACACAAAATACAAAAATGCTATGAGAAAAAATGCGTAGTCACGTGGTGATGACCTCAGAAATCACTTGAACGACAAGGCCTGTGGGAAGAGGCTCCTGAACCATGACACAAAACGATTAGAAGAGCAGATAGCTACTTGAACAAAATTGGTCTAAAATTAGAGTGGGGCCCTCATTGATTCAGACAATGAGGACTCAAATCCTTGTGTTAAGAGGATCACGAAGGCCCCTCTCCCAAAGAACTTTAAATTGCCTCAAATGGAGTTTTACGATGGCTGCTCAGATCCTAAAACCCATTTGGTAAAGTATAACAAAATGATGCAAGTGGCAAGTGTTAAGAATGATGCCAAGTGTTTGTGTTTCTTGTTGACTCTCCCCAAGTCTATAAAAGATTGGTGGAAAAGGTTAACTCCTGAATCTGTCCACTCGTGGAAGGACTTACTATCTATGTTCTAAAAGCAATTTGTAGATGCCCGTGAGTACGATTTAGAAATGGAGTCTATCACCAATATCAAGCAATAAGGAGGAGAAACCCTAAAATGTTTTATCCAGCGAATGGTGGAAGCAGCCGCTAAAACCAAAGTAACTTATGATTAGAAGCTTGTGGGGAGAAATCCAAAGGAAAAGGGATGAATCCCTCTCTAAATTTCTAGCCAAGGCTCAAGGCTTCATTAGCTTAGAGGATGCTTACCAGCAAGCCTTTGGGGTCCCTTTAGCACCAACCTCCGTAACCTCTGTCCCCACCTTGACTTTGTTTGTTGTTGCTCTTAGAATGCTATATACTCCCACGATATACAGACTTTCTGTGTATGTTTCACAGCTACACAAACCTATTTCTCTAGGTAAAGAGTGGCACAAACTGGATGCAGTGTGGCATCCTAATCATTGAAAGTGGGGGTACCAGAGTAAGAAAGGAATAATTCCCAGAGCAAAAGAGGGGGAAGAGGTCCAGGACGAGGAGAAGCCTCAAAGAAATATAAAAAAGAGTATGATCCTAAGTACATCGAATACTCCAGTCTCTTAGACACTCATGAGAACGTATACAAGGCAACATATAACATGGTGCATCATAGGAAGCCCCTAGAATGTCATACAATGCATTGAACTACCACAAAGAACTTATGGAGAGAAATTTTAACTCTTAGAACAGGCTACTGAATCTGCCTCTAATTCGTGTGGGCATACATTGGCTTGACAAAGTAAATCCAAACTTTTACATGTAAAGGCCATAAGAAGATAGCCAGGACAATCATAAGTCGATCATAGATGGCTTCAAAGCTAAATAATAGTAGTGTTCAAAAATAGACGGCCTATAGGCCACAGTAAGAACATGAAAGCCTTAAGGCTGGATATGAAATTAGTTCACATGCATAAGGCTAAGGCCTTGAAAGAACCACATAGCTAGAAAAGAACCAGACAGAGCTCCTATAGGGGCCACATACCGAGTTACGACTAAGGAAAAATTCCTTACAGGATCCAAGCCATGTTGAGTCTTAAGTTGAACATTTGACTATAATACACTCACCACTAAGTTTCATATAGAGTTTCCAAGGAAACCACGTATGAGACTAAATTTTTATATGCCTACAGAGCTAGATTTTTGTCGAAGTCAAAAGAGGACAGAAAACTGACCTCCACCTTGGAACCAAGACCTATGTCGGACAAGGTTCTCAAGCCTTCAAGGGGTCGGCCATGGTCCCATGACTCATCCAAGAACTGGCCAGGGTAACCAAACCCGGGCATGAACAGGCTAGCTTTATAGGGTAAAACCCTAAAGCTGGCCAAATCCCATGATTGAGCCTTAGGGCCGACCAGGTCTCAAGCAAGACCTCTCAGGCCGGCCAAGGTAAGTTTTGAATCCCAATGTGTGTTTTCCTTTCAAAATTTGAATATGTGCCTCATATTCTTTATGACTCAAAGAGTCAAGAATTATAGTGAAGGCCAAAATTGAATCTTCTCCATAAAAAATTCACACATTGTACATCCTAAAACTATCATGAGGATTAATATACCAAAGGGATTATAAACTAACATGAGAATAAAAAACGTTTCCAAAAGCTTAAAAAGCTTGAAACTTGCTAATGGTAGGTACAAAGAGGAGATACCCAAGAATAGAAGATGAGATGTATAGAGAGAGAAGATCAAAGATCCAAAAGCATGTTAGGCAAAAAGCCAACACTTTGTTAGACAAGTCTGCTCAACAGAGACTATTACAAACAAGACGAGAGCTAGAAAGTCCCTATCTGACCAGATGTTTGAACAGGGACTTGGGGGAATATGATATCCCAAAAATTTTACAACTGACGTGGCATGTACACGTAAGCCAAAGACAGAGTATAAGTGTAGGACAACACTGGCAGTAGCAAAATAGGGCCTCCATGCAAGATATAACACAACTGTCAACCAACAACCAACAGAGTGAAGCGAGCCCTCAAGGAGTAGTGAAAACATCCCTGGCTGGCCAAGAGAAGGCTATAGGCCGGTTAGAGATAGCATATAGGCCGGCCAAGATCTAGGCACAAGCTGGCCGACCAAAAAGTTACTTTCGGACTAAGGGAGCTTCCGTTCAACAAAAGGAACCTGACCTCTACAAGGAAATTCTTTACAAAGTTGTTCTCAACTTGCAAAAGGCTGGCTTCCACATCCATAGGCCGACCTCCTTTTGTTAAGGCTATAGTGACCTGTAGGCTCCTGGTAGACACATAACTTATCGGGTCTTGGCAAGAGCATGATCATCCAGACCTTAACCTACAAGCTTTGGCCAGCCAGACATCTCTTGTAGGTCCATGGGTGGCCAGGATTAACCTAGCAGGACTCTATGTATAGCCCAAACATGGAAAGCAAGCTACCTGCGAATTGGGCCCTTAACAGTCCAACAAACTTATGGAAATATCTACTTTCAAAGGGCAATTAAGTCTTTTGTATTTAATCAATTTATTATGTAAATATCTAAGGATTTCATTGTAAATTAGGATTTAAGGCTTCCTATATAAAGACCTTAACTCTAACCTAGAAGGGCTAAGCCACTAAGCCTAATCCTTAGCCTCAAAATTACTCTAAGTCAAGAACCCTAGTCTATCTTTCTCTCTCCCTGTTACATGCCCCGAAGGGGCTCTTTCTCTCTCTTCCTCTCTCACATGCCTCTAAGGCTATCCCTCTCTCTCATTAGCAATCTGCCTACTTGACTCATACTTTGTAACCTTAAGGGTGCTATATAAGATCTCACCTATTGTGATCTGATTATTATTAACCCTCGGTATCAATACAACCAAAAGGGGAGAAGATCATTACCCGCTATCCCAAGGGGGCCGAACCTCTATAATAAATTGTTGTACTTTATACTTTTTCATTCTGTTTGTGTAACACGTGGCAAGCATCAGATCTATACGAGCTCATTATCAATTGATCACTTTTTGTGGTCAACAATAGCATACTTGACCAATGCCTTGGGAATGACATAACACTTATCCAAAGTGTAAGTAAACTTCATCGTTGATTATCATGTCAGTGTAAAGCAAGTGCACTGACAAATCATGGGACATAAACTTTGAAGCATATAATCATAATTAATTTCCCCTATGATGACATCAGTGTAATTGTGAATTACTATATGTTATGGATTTATCAATAATTGTACAGTAAACCATAATCATGAAAATCATATGTTAACTTAAATGACTTCTAATCTTCTATTGATAACCAATAAGATGATATTGAAATAGATTTTATTTAGGGCATAAAATCCCAACAAACTCCAACTTTCACTAACATAAAAAACTAGAAGTACATTTCAATCAATCAATTATCTTGATATCCATATCAAGTGTAGTGTGTTTAACTATACCCAAATAACAAGAGTTGTAAGGTTGTGGTAAGCAACAACTTTCTTCACCATTACTTCCTTTGTGTTCATAAAATATTATGCAACATCACTTTTCTGTATGTATTACTCCTCTAGGGATACTAAATTCTTTACTATTTTTTAAGTGTATCTGAATGTACAGAAGACACATCTCTAATTCTATCAAAAATGAAATAGAGATAAAAAAAATTAAGAACTTTTTTCAATTTGAATAACATTCTAGTGCCTTTTAAAAGAAACTAAGTTATTTATCTTCATTGGTGGAACTAAATCATTATAGATGAGTTTTTACACTTTTCTCGAATAATTCTTCAACCCCCAGAGTAACCACCATTTTTAAAACTAAATTATGAGTTGTTGTCGATATAAGGATTCTAATGTACACCTCTATCATCTAATATATATAGGTAACTTTTAGAAATAATTTCTTGATTGTCTCCCAATGTTCCTTATTTGATGATTACATCTTTGATGGCTCCCACTCAATAGTAGGAGTCTGGTTTAATGCATACACAAGTGCATTTAACCTCTTACTATTGGTACTTAGGGACATCTTGTTGTGACATTTTATCTTAATCTGAAATAATAAATTTCTTTTAGACTAAGTCATCAATATAGCATTCAAGTATTAACATTAATGTAAAATATTTGCTTTAGATTAAGTAATCAGTAGAGATATTATAAAACATTCCATAAGGACCAGTAATTGTGCTTAAGTCCTTCAAATAAACATTGCAAAATTTTATATCTTATCCTTATAATTCTGATAAGTTATTACTATCCATATGAATTGTTAGATTAACTTTTCTTTTGTTTTATTTTAACGTTCCTTTCTTGAAAATATCATTGTAGGCTATCACTAATGTCATGCAAATAATAATGGGCTGGAAAACCCTCCCACTAAGGTAAGGTATTGTGATTCTATGTCTAGGGACTTTAGTGGTATCAATTAATATTGAAATAAATATTGGAACAAATACGAGATCAAGAATACACTATATTAGTTTGCTAGTTTGTCTATTATATTATATTTATGTCTCATCAAAATATATGTGTCATAGATGTTCTGTGATATTTTGAACATAATCTAGAGTTCAATGTAAAAGTTGTTTGAACTACATATGTTAATAACGTCTTCAACTCCTATGTGTTATAGAGATTCTGTGGTGTTTTGAATATAATTTAGAGTTCAATGTAAAAGATCTTTGAACTGCATATATTAAAAAACTTCATCCCACCCAAATTACAAGATCTTTCATTAAATAAAATATTTATAATTGTTTAAGAATTGACAATTATACATAAATATTGATTTTAAAATCTAAGTGTTTGTGTGGTATTATATCTTTGTAATGATTAATACACTATAGATTTGTATCAATAATAAATGCTAAACCGGATAAAAAAACATGATAAACATATAAATATAATGCAACATTGGCATACAAGTTATAGAATATAAAGGTCAAATTCATAGTAGCAACTCAGAATGAAATCTTTTAAAGAGAAAATTTAGATTAATATTCCTTAACATGTCATAATAAATTATCTGTAATAATATGAAATAAGGAGCAAAATTTCCATACTAATTATTAAAACTAAATTGTTTGATAAGTAAAACAGTTAATTAAAAAATAGTAAAAATGAGCTTTGTCTTCAACTTGGACAATCTCCACCCTTCTGGAGCAGCTGGAGCAGAAATAAGAAGAATAATAACATGGTTAGTAGATCTAGAATTAATAACCCAAGGGGATAATAATGCTCTAAAATACATGAATTTATAACAATATTAGAAATGCCTTGTTTCTTTGCCAAAAACCTAGGACACTGGGGTTAGCAGTGGCCCTTTTCGTTGTAATAAAAGCATTTCATTTTCTTCTTTGCATTTGGATTAGTATTCTTCTTACCCTTATTAATTGTGTTAACAACTTTAAGATGTTTCTTGCTATTCTTCCATTTCTTCTTCGTTGCGGGTTTCGAAGAAGAGGCAATGTTTGACTCAGGTTTTGCCGTACCAGCCGTAGCCTTACTAGAACTTAGGTGGGGTTTGGTTGGGAGGAATGAAAATATAGGAATAGGAATGAGAATGGAAATAAGAATAGAAATGGAATGGAATAAAATTTAAAATACATAAAAAATTATTAAATTTTTTCTCTTGTTACATTAGAATGGTCTTTCCTTCCTTTTCAAAATAGAACAGTTATTCAACCAAAATGGTTGAAAGAGCATTCCATTGGAATGTCATTCCAATACTTCAAAATGTAACCAAATAAAGGAATGGAATAAAAATTGTTTCCTTTCCATTCCACTCCATTTCATTACCTCCAACAAACGCCACCTTTGAGCTTTGTTTCCTCCTTTCTCGCATCCTCCAATCAAATTTTCAAACATCTAAAGGTTGTTGATCAACTCATGAAAGCCAAAAGTTAAATTGTTCAAGACCTAATTTTAATTACAGGGTAGAAAAGCTAGAGTTAAACTATTCATGATCAAACTCACTTCACATTCTTAATCAATGATAGCCCCATGATTCTCAGCTTCTTAGAAGTAACTAACTATCAGGAGTCGGTGATCCTGCACATTCTGATGAGGTTTCATCCATACATTGATGAAGTTCTTGGTTGCTTCAAAATGAGCTTGATCCGATTCCATCCCAAACAGTTCAGTTAACTGATTCCTGATTTCTACAACCGTGAGAGTGTTGGCAAACCTTGTCTTCAAGGTATCAACCATGCTAGATAGCATAAAGTATCAAGCTTTATTGTCAACATTCTACCAACACCCAAACTTTTTGTTAACTGCCTTGGTTGCATTCTCACCTGGTTGCTCATGAGCTTTTTTAGTTAACATAAACAGTGAGTTTTCACCTATGAGAGCAATCTTAATGTTCTCTTTCCATTTGTCAAAGTTATCTCTAGTGAGCTTGTCGTCAATCAACATTGATACAATCTGGTTATTCATAGTCATATTGGAAACTAAAAATATGAACAAATAGAAATCAAATAAGGTTCAATACAAAATCATACACACATTTGGAAATTATAAAACATTTAGCAAGTAGGAATGACATGTGAAAATACAAAACAAACGTATCCTAAGTAATTTCCAAGGTTTTCAACTCAGTGACATATAGTGTCCCGATAGGCAAGAGTTAAAGACATCATTAGTTGAATAGAGTTGGCAGGTCATCTAACATGGACACCATTTTAGCAACCTTTTATTCGTTCAAAATAAAAATCAAACATTGTCCTGGTAGATGAGAGTCAAGGTTATTCTTATTTCATGAGCTTCTACCATTATTTCATATTTATAAATTTATTTCTAAGTAGTCATCTTAGGGATGAGTATAATAGAAAAAAACTTACTGTATGAAATCAAGCTAGCTGTAAATTACATTTAATGTATTTTTCATTTACTCTAGCATTACTAGGTATTCACTTTGTATTATATATACCCTTTTGTTGGAAATTATTTTACCAGGATCTATTTACTATCATGTATGTCTGATTAACATCCCAATATGAATTCTAAAACAATGAAAATAAACACATATAAAGTTTATAAAACATTACAGTGGGTGCAGCGGAATATTATGACTCCTTCCGTTCAGATCTCTAGCCCTTGATTCCTTTCTGTAGCAGAGCATCACCAAGATCTGAACCTGGATCTTCTTTTCTCCTTCTTTGATGCAGAATTTCCATAGTCTTACATACTATGATTGAGATACCACTTGATGTGTGTGGGCACTACTCATCTCACAAGGATTTCGAAATTTTCTCTCTTTTTCTCTTTTAATTTCGTGGTCTTAAGCTTACAAGAGAAGAGAACAAGGGTTGCTTTATATAGGGAAAAGGGAGAGCACAACTTTCCAAATAAACAGTTTCCTCTTTTACTGTGTGATTGATTAACTGCCTTATTTAGTGTGATCCACCACTTTCCTATTATTGCTAGGCTTTGATTAGCAATTACATGGCAATTAAAATTGAAAATAATAATTGGGAAACACACAAATATGGGGCCGCCCATAGGGTGAAAATTGGCCTCACTTGGATTTTGCAGTTTCCTCAATTTTATTTCTATTTCTCCAAAAATGCCATTTTTCCAATTCTAATCATTTAAATGCCAAAACTAATTATTTAATAACTAAAATAGATTATTAAATAATATTGTCATTTAAAATAATTATTAATTCGACATACAAAGTCTCTTAATTAACAATTAAACCTAGAAACCCTTTTCTTTACGATTTCATCCTTAAACTGTGAGAATTCATAAAGTAGACATAGTCTAACTTTTAGAATTATAGATGATTAATTAAAATCAATTAACTGAGTCTTACAAGCAATATGGTCTCAACTAGTATGGGGACCATGGGTCTATATAACCGAGCTTCCAATAAGTCGAACCGAATTTACCAAGTAAATTCTCTAACTTATTAATTCCTCATTGAATCCACACTTAGAACTTGGAATTGCACTCTCAGTCATATAGAACGCTCTATATGTTCCATGATATAGACACGCCATTTGTTATCCATTGTTATAACCCTAATGTGATCAATGATCCTCTATATAGATGATTTACACTGTAAAGGGACTAAATTACCGTAAAACCCTACAATGTATTTTATCCTTAAAACACTTAACCCTTTATAAATGATATTTCAGCTAAGTGAAATGAGATCTCCACCATTTATCTTCGTTTGGTGAAGCTCGAAGGAAATCATCCTTTACTTCTATTTGCCAGATAGAAGCTATAGATTCCATATTTATGTTAGCGCTCCCACTCAATTGCACTACCGTGTTCCCAAAATGTATGTATCACTCTGACCCAAAAGTAGGCTTAACTAACAAATCAAAGAACACGAGTAACACTCTTGAGATTGAACCTAACCATATCAGGATTAACATCGTTTGATCTAGGATCAACAGGTGATATTGAATTGAATAGATATTACGGTAAATTTTAATATATGTAATCAAAGTTCAATATCGTTCCCTTCCGATGTATACTCCATAATTCCGATACTGGTAAACTTTGCCAATGTCCTGGAAAGGACATAACTATGATTCAAGGTGTAAGAATACCTATCGCTGATTATACCATGTCAGTCTAAATCCAGTGTTCGGACAAATCAGGGAATAAACTTTTAAACATATAATTAAGATTATATTTCACTGTGCTGACGACACTATAATCTTAACAAATTCAGTTGTTCTGGACTTAAAAAGAATTCATACATTATATACATATAATCATGAAATAAATCATGTGAACCATGCAACATAAAATGTTATTTCTGATCTTTATTAATAAGTAAATCTGATTATATGAAATGAGTTTTATTTAGGGCACAAAACCCAAAAAACTCCCACTTGCACTAATATTAAACAAAAAGTGCATTTCAAATAATCATTAACACCTTGATATACAAATCAAGTGTAATAGTAGTAAACTCCTCGTAATAGGATCTGACAGGTTGAATTAAACACAACCTCTTCTCCACCATTACTCTTCCTTAATCACAAAATCCTTGATAATGTGAAATTCCTCTCTATATGTCTACTCTCATGGGATACTAGATTCTACACTTTTGGCAACTACTCTTTGGTTATTCAGGAAGTAACCCTAGTAGTTAAGGCAAGTTGGAACGGTGCCACAAAAGTATAGAACGTTCCTTAGACTGAATAAGTATCTTTCCTGAAACTTTTAACATTCAGTCTCTCTCTGGTAGACCAAGAGATTTCAGATAGGTTTTCACACTTCTCCAAAATCACAACTCCACCCCCAAAGTAATCACCATCTCATCAGCAGACTTTCTAGCACACAGGCAAGTCTTGAAATCTGATGTGGTGTAGTCTAAGAGTTTCAAAAAAACCACCCTTATTGACTAACATATAGTTCCTCTTCTTAATCTTAAAATTTACTTGATTGTCTTCCAATGTTCCTCTCCTGGATTAATCTGATACTTACTCATCACTCCCACTCAACAGCAGGTGTCTAGTCTAAGGCATACTAAAGCATATCTGAGACCTCTTACTGTTGATTTAAGAAATTCTTTCATGGCTTTATCTTCTCTGGAATAGTTGAAACTTTTCCTTAGATAAATAAAATCTATATCTAAGAAGTTGTGAAGCTTCTATAGATTGCCATTGGAAAGAAAATGCTTCAGCATCTTACTAAAGTAAGTTGCTTGCATTAGAGTAAGTAATTACCAGGTATACCACAAGCCATAGGTTTAGATAAAATCAAACCTATAATACTAGGAACAGGAAGTTTTGTTAAGTTCATTGAATAGACTTATGAAGGAAAATTTCCTTTCATGTCCTTGTAATAGAAAACTTTAGGTTACTCCATGTGGATGGATTAAACCATAGTTCTCTTGGCTTTCTTCTTAGTTTCTTATCTTGACAATCCATTACTTGTTTAAACTCACAATGGATTTTAATCACTAGTGTCTTCCAAGTCATAAGAAGGTAAAGTTCCTTGAAACTCTCCCACTACAACAAGGTACCGTGAATTGTGTCTAAGAAAACTAAATGGTATTGACCTCTTCGGTTGTGTTAAGACAACAGAGGCAGTGGGATCATCTTGTAACGAATAAGATGATAGAACACTTATGGAATCAAGAAAAATTATCTCCTTTATTTGCTACTTTATTTTCAGACATAGTCATTTTCTTAGAAAAAGTGGTATTTGTTTAAACAAACACTTTCTTATCTAATGACTATGAGATGCTCCACCCCTAATCACTTAGAATAGCTAACAAACATGCAAACCAAGGTTAGCAGTTCTAGCTTTTCTTAAGATTTCAATTATGTCATCCATGAATCTAGTAATGATTTACATTAAGTATACAACCATTGCGTCATTCTGAAATTATATTACCATAGAAGGATTTAGGCAACGACTAGTAACTAATCATCAATATGCAACTTGAATTTCTGGGGAGGTAAGTTTGGATATAATTTAAAATCAAATTAATGATCTTTGAACTGCATATCTACTAACTTTTTCTCCACCCCTATCAGTTCGCAAGATCTTTAACCACTTACCATTGCTAGATATTCAGGAAATTTTTCAAACATTTCAAATTTCTTTTGCGTAAGGTAAAATCTAGAGTGATCGTTTTAAGAATACAACGAAAACTCATATCCACAGCTGAATGTACATCCATTTGCGAATGAGATGAACTTAATTTCAGTGGATATAGGCATATTAACTCTTTCCAGGGAATGATCTTGTCAAAACCACTATGAACAAGATACAAATGCCATAGATTTATAAAATATGTGGTTGTATCTTTTGATGACTTAAGTTTGGTTACATCAAAGAGTTCTTAGAATAGTGCAAGTGGATTCTGGTCACAGAATACTAAACTCATACAGTTTGAATCCATTGATAGAAAATGGTGATGAAACACTTGTGAAAGTGTAACTGTATAATTAGTAATTCTTTCTTGTACCACCGCTACTAATCTCACTCTATGATTTGCCTATACAAGTAGGAGATATCTAAGATTGAGGATTTATATCATTTTGGGATAGAATTCTGGGAATATAATTATATGCGTCATCTAATTTCTTAAGAGAAAATAAGACTTTATATGATTTATAGACCATTCATCCAATGATATGTCATTAAGCTAATTCGAAATGAATAAGCTAAGAGGAATTAGTATAATTTCGTTTTAAATAAGAATCCAACGATGCTACGATTAGCGAGAGTCAAAGTAATCTTATTTATACAATCTTCTTGTTTCATATTGTAAAATACTAGTCTAAGGTGTCATCAATTGATGAACAACTAGATGTTGCATATACAATATTTATCTTTCGAGATCTAACATTATTATGTTAGTCTAATGGTGAAAATCCATTAGGGATTTATCTCATTAGAAAAACAAGCCAAGTTAGACCAACAATGAAGATTCGAAATTAAACTACAATTTAATAACAGAAAATTACATGGTTCAATACAAATTCATACACAATTCAGAAATTATTAAAGCATATAGCAAGTAGAAATGACAAGTGAAAATACTAAAACATACAATCCTAAATAATTTCTAAGGTTTTCAACGAACTGATATCAGTGTCTCGTTTAGGCGAGAGTCAAAGCTACCATCCATTGAATAGAGTTGTCAGCTCATCTAAAATGATCAACATTCTAGCAACCTTTTATTCGATCAAGATTGGAATCCGCGTTGTCCCGTTTAGGCGAGAGTCAAGGCTATTCTATCTTATGAGCTTCCACCATTGTTTCATATTCTTGCAAGTCTTATACAGTCGCCACCATTAGGGTGATCATAAACTATATAAAAAACTTACAAGATTACTTATCTTTCGAGATTAAACGGTGCTAACTTGCTAATGAACGTTCCTCCATTAGGGAGGATTACTCACTAAAACAATAGCTATGTAAAACCAACAATGGAGATCGAATATCTTTATAATAATAAAACTCATTATTTAATGAAGGGTTGTATTTTCTTCTAATATTTATTTTAATCCATTTATTTTAAATATATATTTATTTAATTAAAATTTTCAATTTAGAATGAAAAATTCCAAATATAAATTTTAATTTAATATTTATAAATTATACTTAGATGGATATGAAAATAACGTGAATTATTTCCATCTTAGTAATAATTTCCATAAATATTTAGAAAATTATTCAATTTAAGTTGTTTCAAAATTAATTTAAATTAATTTACAACTCAAATTTAATTTTCTATAAATATATATTGCATTTCGAAAAATGAACTGTATAAGAATACTACTTTCGAAAGTGTTTTAAAATAAAATAAAATAAATCCTGGAAAATTACTCTAATTTTATGTTGGCCCAAAATTAATAAAAATTAATTTTCAACAAAAAATATAATTTTCCTATTTAATTAAATATCTAAGAAAAATTTCAAATATTTAAGTATCATGATTAAAAATCAACTTAGATATTAATTTTTCTATTTAATTAAATATCACTAGAAAAATACTTCAAGCAAGACAGAGAATATCTATCTAGACTTTCATACACTAATTAATTGAATTTCTAATTATAATATATTTTAGTTCATTTATTTTAATTAATCATTAAATGAAAAAAATCATTGATTTAAGTTGGTCCAAAATTAAATAAATAATTTTCAACTTTAATCTATTTTTCAAATAAAATTCGAAATTTCTGCATTAAAGAAATGCAATTTCGAAATTTTGGGAAAAAGATTAATAAAATAAAATAAAATATATATTTTGAAAATTATTCAGCTTTAAGTTATTCTGAAATAAGATTCCAAACTTAAGATAATTTTCAACTTTAATTAAATAACATGAAAATAACAATATTTAAGTATCATGATGAAAATCAACTTAGATATTGAATTTTCAATTTAATTAAATGTATTAAATTCAAGAAATAAATAATTAAGTATAGAGGAAACTTAATTATTAATTCTAGTTTAATACTAGGAAAATATACTAAACTTAGATTGTACCAAAATTAATTATGAGACAATTAATTTCACAATCAATGATATTTTCCTATTTAATTATAAATAATAACTAGTACTAGAAATAACTATCTAGAATATATCATTGACTAAGTGTTTTTCTAAAATTAACTTTAAAATATTACATGAAAAATAAATTTCATATATTTTAAAAGGTAATTATGTTGCTAATTCAATTTTAATTAGGTTAGACTAATATAATTAACCTAATACAATTATTTAAATAAGGCAAATGGGCCTTCACAATTGGGATAGTTCATGTGAGGGGGAGTTGGGTTCAGTATGTCGTACCCACTTCTATTGGCCCCCAACTCTCACACAAGGCCCAAAAGAGAGGAATTTAACCTTTATATAAATAATTGTTATTCATTGAATAAGCCCAAATCTAATTGGGCCTAAATAAATTTACTTAGGTCAAAATTTATTTTAGCAACCTAGTCCATTTACTTAGTAAAAACTTAAATGGGCTTCCTATATGCCTCTAAGCCCAAAAGCAAACATATAGGCTCACACAAATCAAATGATTTGGATGGGCCCTATCATGTTACTAGGTTTACACAGATGAAAGAAGTACAAAATTTACCTGTTACAAATTATTTATAAGATCTATTGACAATTGGACTATGATTAAAATCAGATCATTGGATTTGTCAACAAGTTAATCATACCAATTTAGATCAGATAAATAATAGATTTGTTAAAAAGAGTTTTTGAATAAACAATATAAATAAACAAACATTGTCCATGTAACAGATGTGAAATAAGATATTAATATAATTAAATTATTATTCTTAAACTAACCAAATAAAGGAAACTAATTTAAAATATCTAGGTTTATTTGAATCAAATTAAATTAAATATCTAATAAGATCAATGATTTGAAAGGAAAGAATCTTTAATATCACTTTCAGATCTTATAATTTAATAAAATTAAAGTAATAAAATAAACCAATTTTAAAATAGATTTGGTTAGATAATTATTATTTTAGGAATAAAATAATAAATGAAAAATAATTACCATAATTATATGTCAAAATATCTCAAATTAAGCAACATTCAAATCTCTACAAAAATATCTATGTTATTTAAATATTTAAGATATGATTTATAAATTTCCAATAAGGAAAAAAATGATATATATAGAAAAAATATCATTTTTAAACTTATAATTTATAAATAATTAAATATTTAACAAAATAACAAATTTTGAATTTAAAAATATTATGGTAAGTATATCTAAAAATATCTATGTTAATTTCAAATTTATTAATTATTTAATTTGTCATATAAGATAATTTTAATATAATATTTTAAATAAAAAGACAAAGTTATCTTTTAATTTAAAATATCTTAAATATCAAAATATCTAATCTTATAATTGAATAATAAATAAATATTAAAGAAGTTAACAAATTTTTAAATCTGACCATAATAGGAAATATTTAAAATTGGAAACATTCCAAAAAAAATATTTAAAAATTGGAAAAATTCCAAATTGAAAATATTTAAAATTGGAAACATTTCAATTTAGAAATATTTAAAATTGGAAAAATGAATTTTGGGAAACAATCCCATGAAAAAATTGGATTTTTGGGGAAAAACCCCAAAAATCGCAAATTAGGGTTTGGCTGCCGAGTAGGCTGCAACTGCAGCCGAGGAGGGCTGCTAGTAGCCCATACGCGTGCGGATCGTGAGCAGGGGCGCCGAGAACACTCGGCGCTAGCAGGGTTTTCGTGGGCGTATTTGGGCAGACAGCAGGGTGCACATCGGCTGGATGCTCACCTCACGCGCGCGGAGGAGGAGCTTGTCCGAAGCTCCTGGGCGTGCGATTGAGCATCCATGCATACCCAAAATCCAATTTTTTTCAAAATTCATAACTTTCTCAATTTTTATCGGAATCAAGTTCCGTAAAAAACAAAATTGCTTACTTTTTCACAAGGAATCCAAATAAAATATTTTCAAAAATCGAAAAAATATTTTTCATGGAAAAATTTCGTACAACACAAACTATCATCACATAAACACATAAACCAACATGAAAACATCCAAATCAACACAGAAACATATATAACATTGTTTTAATTCATATTACATGAAAGTAAATCATTACCATGGCTCTGGTGCCAGTTGTTGGAAATTATTTTACCAGGATCTATTTACTATCATGTATGTTTGATTAACATCCTAATATGAATTCTAAAACAATGAAAATAAACACATATAAAGTTTAGAAAACCTTACAGTGGGTGCAGCAGAATATTATGACTCCTTCCGTTCAGATCTCTAGCCCTTGATTCCTTTCTGTAGCAGAGCATCACCAAGATCTGAACCTGGATCTTCTTTTCTCCTTCTTTGATGCAGAATTTCCATAGTCTTACATACTATGATTGAGATACCACTTGATGTGTGTGGGCACTACTCATCTCACAAGGATTTCGAAATTTTCTCTCTTTTTCTCTCTTAATTTCGTGGTCTTAAGCTTACAAGAGAAGAGAACACGGATTGCTTTATATAGGAAAAAGGGAGAGCACAACTTTCCAAATAAACAGTTTCCTCTTTTACTGTGTAATTGATTAACTGCCTTATTTAGTGTGATCCACCACTTTCCTATTATTGCTAGGCTTTGATTAGCAATTACATGGCAATTAAAATTGAAAATAATAATTGGGAAACACACAAAGAGGTGGCCGACCATAGGTGAAAATGGGCCTCACTTGGATTTTGCAGTTTCCTCAATTTTATTTCTATTTCTCCAAAAATGCCATTTTTCAAATTCTAATCATTTAAATGCCAAAACTAATTATTTAATAAGTAAAATAGATTATTAAATAATATTTTTATTTAAAATAATTGTTAATTAGACATACAAAGTCTCTTAATTAATAATTAAACGTAGAAACCCTTTTCTTTACGATTTCATCCTTAAACTGTGAGAATTCATAAAGTAGACATAGTCTAACTTTTAGAATTATAATGGATTAATTAAAATCAATTAACTGAGTCTTACAAGGAGTATGGTCTCAACTAGTATGGGGACCATGGGTCTATATAACCGAGCTTCCAATAAGTCGAACCGAATTTACCAAGTAAATTCCCTAACTTATTAATTCCTCATTGAATCCACACTTAGAACTTGGAATTGCACTCTCAGTCATATAGAACGCTCTATATGTTCCATGATATAGACACGTCATTAGTTATCCATTGTTATAACCCTAATGTGATCAATGATCCTCTATATAGATGATTTACACTATAAAGGGATTAAATTACCGTAACACCATACACTGTATTTTATCCTTAAAACACTTAACCCTGTATAAATGATATTTCAGCTAAGTGAAATGAGATCTCCACCATTTATCTTCTTTTGGTTAAGCTCGAAGGAAATCATCCTTTACTTCTATTTGCCAGATAGAAGATATAGATTCCATATTTATGTTAGCGCTCCCACTCAATTGCACGATCGTGTTCACAAAATGTACGTATCACCCTGACCCAAAAGTAGGCTTAACTAACAAATCAAAGAACACGAGTAACACTCTTGGGATTGAACCTAACCATATCAGGATTAAGATCATTTGATCTAGGATCAACAGGTGATATTGAATTGAATAGATATTACGGTAAATGTTAATATATCTAATCAAAGTTCAATATCGGTCCCTTCCGATGTATAATCCATACATCCGATACTGGTAAACTTTACCAATGTCCTGGAAAGGACATAACATTTTTCCAAGGTGTAAGAATACCTATCGCTGATTATGCCATGTCAGTCTAAATCCAGTGTTCTGACAAATCAGGGAATAAAGTTTTGAACATATAATTAAGATTACATTCCACTGTGCTGACAACACTATAATCTTAACAAATTCATATGTTCTGGACTTAAAAAGAATTCATACATTATATACATATAATGATGAAATAAATCATGTGAACCATGCAACATAAAATGTTATTTCTGATCTTTATTAATAAGTAAATCTGATTGTATGAAATGAGTTTTATTTAGGGCACAAATCCCAACACCTTTGTATATACTAAAAGAGATCATCAGAAATAAAAATATTTTTCTCTCATTTGCTTCATGGTATCAGAGCATTTGAAACTTCAAAAACACATTATTTTCTCACCCCTTCCTTTCTTAAAATTAGGGTTCTTAAAATTAGGGTTTGGATGCTTTATCCTAGAAGATTAATTAAAAGTAGTTTTCTATTCTCACCTCCGACCCAAGGAGCTTGTCCCACCTCCGATCGGCAAAACCCAAAAGTCTGGCATTCATCTGAGCTGCGCGTGGGCCCCACGCACCACCTTCTTCCGTCGCGACACTCTCCACGCGTCGGCGCGTGTACGTGCTTGGCAGTCTCCAGCGGTGGTTTTTTGCATCGTCTATCTCAGGTTTCTTCATCTCAGACTCTTCTCCAACTCCAGCGACGTTTTTTTCGGCGTCCTCTCTCTCTCTCTCTATTTGTCTCCTCTCGGGTTCTATACTTGTGTTGTCTTGATGTCTTTCTCCATGGCAGAACAAAATTCTTTAATAGCCATCTCTTTAGTCACAAGACAATGCAACACTCATGCACTTCAGGTTATTCAAATACCTCATGACCCTTGGATTGTGGATTCTGGTGATTCTGATCATATGACAGGTGATAGATCCCTATTTTCTTTTCTAAGTGCGTGCTCTCATGAAAGGACTGTTCGCATAGCTGTTGGTTCGTCTTCTAGAATTGATGGAATTGGGACTATAACAATCTCACCAAGTCTTGTCTTAAATTTTGTCCTTTACGTTCCAAAGCTTGATTGCAATTTACTTTCTGTAAGCAAATTGAGTAGTGATCTTAATTGTGAAGTTAAGTTTGCTGCTAAGTTTTGTGTTTTTCAGGATGTGGAATCGGGGAAGATGATTGGCTATGCTAAGTTCATTAAGGGCTTGTATTTGCAAAAAATCGATAACCCCATGTTTAATCATGGAAATCGTTGTTGTTTCTCCCAAGGTCAATCTCTTTCCTCAGTAAATCAATCCAATAAAATCAGTACTACCATGTTATGGCATTACCGTCTAGGTCATCCAAATTTTGTATATCTTAAACACTTTTTCCCATCCCTATTTGTCAATATAAATCCTCAGTCTCTCAAGTGTGATATATGTCAATTTTCTAAACACTCTCGCCACTCTTTCATTCCAAGACCTTATCAACCCTCTCACCCATTCTCACTCATTCACGGTGATATATGGGGACCATCCAAAATTCAAAATATCAATGGAGCACGTTGGTTTTTATTACTAGTTGATGATCACAGCCGCCTAAGTTGGACATTCCTCATGAAAGAAAAATCTGAAACAAGTCATATTTTTCAAAATTTCCACAAAATTATCCAAACTCAATTCAAAACAAACATCCAAGTGTTAAAAACCGAAAATGCTCGTGACTTCTTCAATTCTGTACTTGGATCATATTTGAAATCCAATGGGATTGTTCATCAAAGTTCTTGCATAGACACACCACAAAAAAATGTTGTGGCTGAACGCAAAATCGTCATTTACTAGAGGTAGCCCGATCTTTACTTTTGTCATCCCATGTTCCAAAAAGATTTTGGGGTGAAGCAATTCTCATAGCTACCTATCTCATAAATAGAATGCCATCACGTGTATTAAAATTCAAAACTCCGCTGCAAATCTTCCTAGAAGCATATCCTAACTCACATCTTGTGTCTCAAATTCCCTTATGTGTCTTTGGTTGTGTTGCATTTGTCCATGTTCACTCCTCTCATCGTAGCAAACTTGATGCTCGAGCCACAAAATGTATCCTTCTTGGCTATTCATCTAATAAAAAAGGATACAAATGCTACTGTCCTGTTTCACAAAAAGTGTTCAACTCCATGGATGTTACTTTCTTTGAGGAACAGTCTTATTATCCCAAATTTGCAGTTCGGGGGGAGAATCATAATCAAGAACTACAAAATTGGGAAAATTGGGACTTTGTTTCACTCATTGATCCTCATTCTTCTTTTGACAACACCATTGCTCCAAAAACTACTCATCCTCCTGTTTCACTCACTGATCCTCATTCTTCTTGTGACAACACCATTGCTTCAAACACTCATCATCCGTCTGTTACTCATCCAATTCCTTCCTCAAGTCTTGTTCCTTATCAATAAGGACTGACTCAACCATTCAGCAAATTCATATGAGCCAAATACTCCTGTCCACATCCCAAACAAAGAAATCCGAGTTTACTCAAGGAAAAAGAAAAATCTAGCCAACATTGAACAAGCTACCACTCAAACTCAGCAAAGTCATGAATATAATCTGATTCCATTCATTCTTGAACAAACACAGGAAGATGCTCGAGTTGAACCTGTTGTGGAAGAAGATGTGTCCGACGATCTAAGCATTCCCGTTGCTCTCAGGAATGGTGTTCGCTCTTGCACTCAACATCCCATTCACAATTATTTGAGTTACTCAAGCTTATCTCCTACCTATAGAGCTTTTATCACCACTTTGGATCAAGTTCAGATTCCAAATTCAGTTCAGGTTGCTCTACAGGATCCCAATTGGAATGCTGCCACAATGGAGGAAATAAAAGCACTTGAAAAGAATAAAACATGAATTATCACAGATCTGCCAAATGGCAAACACACAGTTGGTTGTAAATGGATACTCTTGGTCAAGTATAAGGCTGATGGGAGCATTGAAAGATTGAAAGCCCGATTAGTGGCTAAAGGATTCACCCAATTGTATGGCATTGATTACCAAGAGACATTTTCTCCTGTTGCTAAGTTGAACACCATCCGAGTTCTCTTATCTATTGTTGTTAACAATGAATGGCCTTTATTCCAGCTTGACGTAAAGAATGCGTTTCTTAACGGCGACCTTGTGGAAGAAGTATACATCGACATTCCTCCAGGATTTGAGGACCGATTCTCAAAGGGAAAAGTGTGCAAACTGAAAAAATCTCTCTACGGCCTCAAGCAATCCCCTCGAGCCTGGTTTGACAGGTTTATAAAAGTGTTGAAAGGAGATGGTTGCACCCAGTTCCAATCAGATCATACTTTGTTTATAAAACACTATGTTGGTGGAAAATTAACAGCATTGATTGTCTATGTCGATGATATTGTGGTTACAGGTAATTTCGTGGAAGAAATTTCTCATCTCAAGCAGCTTCTCTCCAGTGAATTTGCGATTAAAGATCTAGGCCAATTAAGATATTTTTTGGGGATGGAAGTTGCAAGATCCAGCCAAGGTATCTCAGTCACTCAGCGGAAATATGTCATTGACCTCTTACAGGAAACAGGGATGATCAGATGCAAGCCAAGTAAAACTCCAATGGACCCTAATACCAAACTTGAAGTACAAACAGATGGAACAAAAGTTGACCGAGGAAGGTATCAACGTCTTGTGGTAAAGCTAATATACCTAACTCACACGCGGCCTGACATAAGCTTCGCTGTGAGTGTTGTTAGCCAATTTCTCAATAATCCCTTTGAGGAAGACATGGATGCCGTCTACCGGATTCTTAGGTAACTAAAGGGAACACCACGAAAAGGGTTAATGTTCAGGAAATCTCTCAACAAAGATCTTCAAATATACATAGATGCAGATTGGGCTGGTTCTCTCACTTATCGAAGATCCACTTCTGGGTATTGCTCCTACGTTTGGGGAAATCTCGTATCTTGGCGAAGCAAGAAGCAACAAGTGGTAGCTCGCAACAGTGCAGAAGCAGAATTTCGTGCCTTAGCAAATGGAATTTGTGATGGAATATGGCTAAAATGTCTTCTCGATGAACTCAGAATCAAACTTGAAGGTCCAATAGATGTTCTCTGTGAAAATCAATCAGCCATAGCAATAGCAAAGAATCCAGTTCATCATGATAGGACCAAGCATGTTGAAATTGATTGTCACTTCATCAGTGAAAAGATTGAAAACAAGATCATCACCTTGAAGCATATTCCCTCGAGACAACAAGCTGCTGATATCTTAACCAAAGCTCTCCATCGTCCTAATTTTAGGGAACTAAGTTCAAAATTAGGAATGTTTAGTATATATTTAGCTTAAGGGGGAGTGTAGGAAATCATGCTAGCTGTAAATTACATTTAATGTATTTTTCATTTACTCTAGCATTACTAGGTATTCACTTTGTATTATGTATACCCTTTGTATATAATAAAAGAGATCATTAGAAATAAAAATATTTTTCTCTCATTTGCTTCACTTACAAAATACTTATCTTTAGAGATCTTACGATGTTAATGCTTAAATAGATAACCATCCATAAGGGGATGAAGTCTAGCATCTCAAGGTCCTATTGAAATAATAACCATGTAAGACCAACAATAGAGATTGAATATCTTTAAAACTTAAGCTCATTATTTTAAAGAGCTGTATTTTCATGTGATATATAACTTAATCTATTTATTTTAATGTATGAGTACTTATCTCCTCATGACGTGGCATGCTTATGTGGATAGAACTAGTGCAATGTGGTAGTACATCTAACTAGAAGGAAGGCCAAGTCAGCACTTGAACAAATGAAGACCTTGGCACAAACAGGCATCAAGTGAAAGACTAGCTCCTTTTCAAGAGCTGATCGGCCACCCCTAGACGACCTTATCACCGGTCAGTCTTGGGATAGCACCATTGCTGGCCAGCCTAGCCTCCACAAGGGCCTAGCTAGCCAAGGAGTGCACTATAGGCTTTCCTAGACAGTTCTACCTGTGGACAACTGGCTATGGGCTGAAAATTGGGCCCCTAAAAGCCCAATAGAATTGTCGAATAATATCTAGAATCAAGGGAACGTTTGTCTTTTGTAAATATCTAACAAACTATGCATAAGTTAAGGGATTTGAATTGTAAACCTATTGTTTGAGGCCTCCTATATAAAGGCCTTAACGTATGGCTGAAAAACCTAAGTTTCCTCTAAGCTAGAAACCTACTCCTAAACTCTAAGTGTTTGATAAACTCTCTCTCTTCCACACTTCCTCTCTCTCACACGCCTACCCTAGCACCTCTCAACACTTGAGTTTTGCCAATATTGATTCATACCTTGTAATCCTAAGGGTACTATAGCAAATCCCACCTATAGCGATCTTGATTGTATTTCCCTCAGTATAAATACAACTAAAAGGGGAGTAGGTCATTACCTGCTATCACAAGGGGCCCAAACCTCTATAACAAATCTTATTGCCTATTGCTTTTCATTCTTATTTGTGTAAACACGTGGCAACCATCATATCTATATGGCCTCGATGTCGGTTGATCACTTTTTGAGGTCAACAATTTGGTGCTTACATTGTGACGTAAATATTGTAATTTGATCAAACACCATGGTGAACACAAGAAGAAATCCTGTCGCACCATCTGCATCTTTAGGTCTTCCTTGAGACCCATAGATCGTAGATCTAGGCACTTAGGTTCCAGTCACAACTGAAATCTCTATGAATACTGCAGATGCGATGAATTCTGTCACCATAATAGGTGTTAACGTAGATTTTTGTTAATGATTATGAGCCTATTTTTGTAATAAATTTTGCACAGAAAAGAGATTTAGTAAAGAACAATAGAAACAGAAATAACACCAGGTTTTTACGTCGTTTTGTAGTTAATTCTCCATAGTCCACGAGTCAATCTTATTCTAATTTTTCTGATATAAAACTAGGGTTTACAATCAGTATATACTCCTTTTTCTCTCTAAGAATTTTCGTCCCTTTTTTCTGTATAATCTACCCCTATTTATAATAACATAGGTTGGCAGTTAATTACATCTGAGTTGAAATCCCATAACAATATACCCTGAAATTTTGGGCTTTAATTATGCCCCACGTAAATAAATGCAGTTATTATTTGAAAATCATACAGCTTTGATTTAAACCGCTTTAAAATGGTCAATGCTGACGTGAATTAAAACACACTACAAATCATATCTTGCTAGGGTGTCTCTCCTAGTACATGAACAGCTTGGTCTATTTATAAGTCTTCCAGCAATGGCATGAGCACCAGTGTACTGAGCAAACTTAAGAATTACTCTTTGACCATAAGGCCTTGCAAACTGGATAATCATGTCCTTCAAGTTATTACACTTAATATAATGTATATTATACGCTAAGTGTTTTAATAACTGATTTGCCTCACCATTGACTTCTTATACAGAGGGAGATAGTTGTCTCGCTATGCAAAATCTATGTCCTCCTTGGGACTATGCCGTTGGACGTGAAATGATTTCTCGTCAATACGTAAATCAGTAGTCCGTACATCCTTGTCTCCCTAAAGACTATGCAATTTGCGAGTTATAAATATACTCTATTGATTCTGCATTTAATGAGTTATTCCATTTAATGTTTTTAATATAATTATCAATATATTCATTGATTCATATTTCCTGAGATGGACATGCGTCACCTTCTGAAGTACCAGCCAAATTTTGGGTACAACAATTGCCCCTAAAAAAGTCCTTTTCAATGAAAAGCGCTTTTTAAATGATTATTGAGGGTATATTTGTCATAATCCCTTTTGAAAATATGCATGCCTTTGATTTTTGTGGTTTTGTGGTTTGGAGGGACATCATTAGCATTAATGAACCATCCTTTCCACTTCTCTTCCATTTTTATCCATTGGATCTTCTACATTTTGATCTGATGGTTACTAAGTTCAAAGTATAAAACGGTAAAGAATCCATTTTTCATCACTTTAGTCTTTTAAAAAACTCAAGCTTTTCTGAAAAATTTTCATCCCAGCTTCCTGAAATCTTGCATGCCCACCTTATATTTGACATACTTTCTGCGAATTTACTCGGATTTTCCTTTCGACCTCAAGTGTTCAAAAAACTCATCATGTCGTTCATCCCGTCTCTGTTTGCAAATTTTTTCACCACTCGACTGCTTGACCTCAAACAGTAAGTGTCTCATCCTTCTCCTGTTTTTCTTTTTATTTTTTCTGGGTTCTGATCATTTAGTTTGCATCTTGTCATTCTATTTGGTTTAGCGATTCGGGTTTACGTTTTCTGGGTAATTTTTAGGGTTTAGGCATGATTTAGGTTTATCTTATTCTTTTCTAACAAATTTCATCTAGGAATTCGGATTGTTCTTTTTTGTAGAAATCTCCCAATCTGGTTCAAAAGTTTACTCTCCAAAGCTCTTGGAAACAAATACCCTAAAAAATTAGCCCTCCATTCAAACCCAGAAATCTGGACCCTCGATACAAATTAGAAATGAATGATGCCAAAATTAGAGATCATCTGATTAAATCGAACCAAGAAGAAATTGCTAGTCGTTATAGGCAATTCTTATAAGAGAATTCTGAGGGCAAACTTTTTTTTTTGGGAGACGCAGCCTGGCCTGAACCCACAATATTAGCTTCTATTCCACTCGCGAGAAAAATATTTTTACCTGAAGTCATTGTTGCTTTTGAACTAGGTTACCTAAATTTTGACATTATGTCTCCTAAGCCTCGTAAATCAAGACCCCACAGGATCACAATGTCACCTTCGAGGTTGAACTCATCGAATCCAAGGCTAGGTCAATTGGGGCCTACGTTCATGGCATCTTAAAGTCCTGCGGCATCAAGCAAAGGAAAGGTTGTGTCATAAGTTCCGTGTCTCCTGTGGAATTCACCTGTTTTCCTCCATAGAGGGTACGACGTAAAAAGTGCATTGGGCCTAGCATGAGTAATTCCTCGGGCATTAGAGCCTGGAGCCTCGAACACATCAAGGCTGGGGCAGTCCTTCCCCATAGGGATTATTTTAAGGAGTACTGTAACTACCTCAGGGTTACCCCATTCCAGCTGAACCCCATCTCGTATATGATCCTTGTGAGCTTGAAGGTCCTATACCATATTTTAGGATGGGAGTGCCCTACTTCTTTGGAGATAGCCTATTTTTACTCAGTCAAAGCAGTCCCTGCGAGAAAGAATGTTGCAGGAGGCTCTTACTATCTTGGGACTTATATTGGTGATTGGAAGATCATAGTTAGGTTGCCAAACAAAACATGGTTTAAAGAAGACTTCTTCGGGACGACGGGCCTCTCTCCAATAAATACAATTACCTTTCGCATCATACGTAAGTGCTTTTCCTTAGAAACTTAACTTTAAAATGTATTAATTTGTATCATTAAAGTCTCTTACTAAACTTTTGTCTGATTGTAGCAGTTCCTCGGAGACCAGTTCCTACTCCTGTGATAGCCAAACGCCACAAAATTTTGCTAAGTCTTCAATATGGGTTGCGAGCAATAGATTTCTTATTAAATGAGAAGATTCTGAAGAATGTTGGCCTTCTTACATCGGACGAATTTACTTGCGATTACAAAATACCCAAGTATTCTTCGTTTCAAAAGGTCCTGGTTCAAGTTGAAGAGGAAAGTTAGGAATTTGTGGCTCGCGCACAATATCTCGAGAGAACTGCCCCCAGGATGAAGGAGCATCGTGAGGTAATCTATGTGGGTAGTTGATATTGCTGAGCAGTACTGAACTATATTGGATAGATCAGGTCACATAGATTCAAACTGGGATTTAGATCCACTACACCCTTATGATCTTTTTATGATCACAAGATCTAGGGAGTTTAGTGAATATTATAGTCCATCCTCGTCATCTTCTAAAGATTATGGTAACCTTCTCAAGTGGGAGTTTTTTTCCCATTTTCACTTATTTATTTTGTTTAAGTGCTAATGTACTTCTCTTACCTCGCAGGTATGGATGTGGATTTGGAGTGCATGTTCAAGAGTCCTCCCTTAGTCGATAAGAAGTCTAAGAAGAGAGTTCCCAAGATGGTGAGGCCTCGAGTTCTATCAAGGAACCCAAAAGGACAAGGACCACTGCCAGCAAGAAGAAGTCCTGAAGCCTGCTTACCATGAAGCCAGCCAAGTCTCTAGAGAAGGGGAAAAAGGTCTCTGTTGTGAGGAATGCCAAGGAGCAACCAAATGGGTCAGTGCATCAGGTGAAATTCTCTGGTTCTCTTCAATAGATGGTTCTCCTCAAGCCCTCCTATCGCCTACCCCTCGAGGTCGGGACAGAAGGCTCGCAACTTTGCTCGTAGCATGCTACCAATGGTTGGCATAACATCCTGACTTTGGGGTTTGGCAACTGGGATCTTCTTACGCGAGGTAGCTCTAAGGATCTTGCCAAAAGGAGTTACGAGCTTTTGCATCAGATAATTTCCCTGTCTCCTTGTTCTCACTTTTCATCATTATATCATTTTTACTAACTTTGATTTGCCTTCTTCTTGTAGGCCTCTCTCTTTTCCGATGTTACTCATTATCAGTCGTCTCAGTAGGCTGAAATGCTTAAGGCTGAGCTTCACCAGACTAGGGAGCATAGGGATACTTTAGCCAAAAAGTGGAATGACTCCAATGCTGAGGTTTCTCACACAAAGGAAGAGGCAGTAAAGCAACGTGTGGCTGACCAAAAGAAGGTCAAGGAACTTGAGGACTCTCCCGAGTCCCTCCAAGCTGATCATGAGAAAAAAACTCAAAGAGATGGAGGCTAAAACCAAAGATAAGGTTATTAGCATCGGCAGGAGGACCATCTATCAAATCTGGTCAGCCAACCCTGATTTGGATTTCAGCTTTCTAGGTGACAATGCTGATGCCATGCTCGCCTTTTGCGAGAGGACTAGGAGAGAAGAACTGGGCAAGGAATAAGAGGTTGAAGTGTAACAAGAAGATCCATCCAAGTATCCTACAATTTAGGCTTGGTTTTTAAGTTGCGTTTTCTTTATTATTTAGGAAAATGGCCACATGGCCGAGACAATGGTTTGCCCCTTGTGGCAGTTTTTTAAAGACAAATTTGCATTTTTGGATGGCCAACTTTGCTTTTTATTTTATCCTTTATTCATTGTCTCATATTTTTACATTTAAACTTAATATATTTGTTTACATGCATTTTTACTCATAATTTAAACAATTATACTTTGATCAAATTTAAAATACTTTAAGCATTTCCCCTGATCTTCTTTTCCTTTTGTATTATTGCTTAAGTAGTTAATAATCTACTATGTAAGTGAGCAGTCATTGTTTCTCGTGTTTTATGTACGCGAGCAGTTTATTAGTTCTACTTCCCGTTAACAATTATAATTTGATTTAAGTAAACTTAAGCATACTTCGAATAATTCACCTTATGAATTGTTTTGTATGTTTTTTATTGCTCGTAGGAATAGTTAAGCTTTCTATTCACACCTTGATTTAATTATTTTTTGAAGGCATCTTGGTACCTCGTTTAATACGTTCCTATGAAATGCAAGTCGTTAAATATTCAGCTTCGCATGTAGCTTAGTGTTGTTTTTATGAGTCAAATCTCATTTGCAACTGCTAATTTTAACTTTGCGTCGTCCATAGATGACTTCAATCAATTACTTGAAAAACTTTAAAAGCTTTAAAATGGAATGGGTTTGTAATATATTATGTGTTTCTAGATAAATTCCAGTTGATCATACAGAGATATATACCCCTCAAGTAATTTTAAAGAATAAGACTTTGTAATTACTTGGAAAATAATTCAACTTTATTAATAATTGAAATTTAAAATATTACATCAATAAGAGAGATTACAACATTAGTTTACTAGTAGTAGGGTCGTAAATGCTCCACGTTCCAGTGGTTCTTTATTAGCGAGTCGTTAAGCTGAGCTAATTTATAAACCCCGATTCTAACTATTGCCTCGATCACATAAGAACCTTCCTAGTTTGGGTTAAATACTCCTGCAGATGCATCTCTCGTGTTTGCAAATACTTGCCTTAGTACAAAGTAACCAATGTTAAAGAGCCTTTTCTTCACCTTCTTATTGAATTATCTTGTAACTCGGTGTTGGTATGTTGCGTTAGTAATTTGCGACTAAGTATGTTTTTCTTCAAGTAGATCCAAGGACAGTTTCAAAAGTTCTTGGTTTTCTTCTTGATTATAGAAATCTCATCTATGGGTCGCAATATCGACTTCTACTGGCATCATTGCCTCCCAGATAAATGCCAGTGAGAATGGAGTATGTCCCGTTGTTGTTTTCTCAATCCTTCTGTAAGCCCAAAGTACTTGTAAAAGTTCATCTACCCATCTACCCTTTCCAGCGTCCAACTTCTTTTTGATAGTATCCTCCAAGGTTTTATTAACAGTTTTTACTTGCCAATTTTCTTGAGGCCTTTAGACCGTCGAGAAGCTCTTAATAATCTTGTTCCTTTCACAGAACTCAGTAAATAATTCACCATCTAACTGAGTTCCATTATCGGATACTATCTTAATGGGTATTCTAAATCTGCAAATTATGTTCTTGACGACAAAGTCAAGAACTTTTTTGTAGGTTATGGAAACCAGAGCTTCAACCTCTGTGCACTTTGTAAAGAAATCGATAGCCATTACTGCGTACTTTGCTCCTCCTCGCCGTTTGGGGAATGCCCCAATCAAATTGATCCCCAATATTACAAATAGGTACGACAAGGTCATCATTCTTAGTTCTGTTGGTGGCACGCGAGGTATATGTGAAAATCTTTGGCACTTATCGCATTTTTTTGACAAACTCGTGCGCGTCCTTATTTATAGTTGGCCAATAATATCCTTGTCGAATTATTTTGTTTGTCAAGCTTTACCAACCTGCATGATCTATGTAAAGTCCTCGTGGATTTCTCTGGTTATCTCTCTCGCTTCTGTGGGGAAAACACACCGTAAGAGAGGCATTGAATAACCCCTACAATATAATTTGGCTTCTACTATTGTGTAGCGAGGCACTGAATACAAGAGTTTTTGTGCCTCGTTTTTGTCAGCTAGAAGTTTCCCTTAAGAAGATAGTCAACTATGGGTGTCATCCAAGTAGGCGAGCTATCAATCATCTCGACTTCTTCCTTTTCACGTATACCTGGCTCGTTTAACACCTCCACTGGTACAAAATTCAATTCATCAAGTTCGTTCTACGAGGCAAGTTTTGCCAAGGTATCGGCGTAAGAGTTTTGTTCTTTGGAAATTTGTTCGATTTTCAAATATTCAAATTTTTCCAAGTTCTTCTGAACTTTCTCTAAATATTTTTCCATTTTAAGCCCTTAGGCTAGTATTCGCCTGGAACTTTATTCAATTTTAATTGCGAGTCACTATAACACACCAGATTCTTGACTCTTAACACTTCAGCTATTTTCAAACCAGCTATCAAGGGTTCATACTCAGCCTCGTTGTTTGAAGTGTCAAATTAAAATCTTAAGGCATGGTGAAACTTAAAGCCTTCTGGTGAGATTAGTATCACCCCTACACCTGAGCCATGTTTATTGGATGCTCCATCCACGTACAACTTCCAAGTGTCTGTGTCTCGTTGAACAAGTCAATTTTCATCTGGAATTATCCCTTCTATGAGGAAGTCTGCCAAAGCTTGGCCCTTGATGGATGTTTTTAAGTGATAAGTTATGCAGAACTACCCCCGTTCAATAGACCATTTTATCAATCTTCTAGAAGCATTTGGTTTTGACAAAACTTGTCTCAAGGGTTGATCTGTTAACACCTTTTATTGGATGTGCCTAGAAGCAAGGCCTTAATTTGTGAGATGCATGAATTAGGCATAGGCCAAGTTTTTCGAGAGGTGGATATCTCGATTCTGCCCGCAGTAACCTCTTACTAACATAGTAACCTGGTTGCTGGTGCTTCCCCTCTTCTCGCACTAATGCTGCACTAATTGCATTTTCCAAGATAGCTAGGTAGATAAGTAAAACCTCCCCAGTAATTGGTTTAGCCAAAACTGAAGGGGTTGATAGATGCTTCTTCATGTTTGTGAAGGCTTCCTTGCATTCATCTCTATATTCGAATTTTTTGTTGCCTCGCAACACATTGAAGAATGGTAGGCACTTATTAGTTGATTTCGAGATGAATCTGTTAAGAGCTGCCATTCTCCCCGTTAAGGCATGTACTTCCTTCAACTTTGTTAGAGATGGCATTAGCATCAAGGCCTTAATTTTTTCTGGATTTGCCTCAATGCCTCTCACGTTGACTTTGAATCCCAGAAATTTTCTTGAGGAGACTCAAAAGGAAGACTTCTTTGGGTAAAGTTTCATATTGTACTTTTTTAGTATTTCAAATCACTCCACGAGGTCTTTTGTGTAGTCTCCACTATTTATCCACTTCATCAACATATCATCGACGTAGACTTCCATGTTCCTCCCTATTTGCTTTTCAAACATTTCATTCACTAGTCGCTGATACGTTGCCCCAGCGTTCTTCAAACCAAAAGGCATGACTTTATAACAATAAAGTCTCATGTTGGTTACAGAACATGTAATCTCTTAATCAGGGACATGCATTTTAATATGGTTATATCCAGAATATGCATCCATGAATGTCATAAGCTCGTGTCCACCAGTTGCATCCACTAACTGGATTGATCCTTGGTAGTGGAAAGCAATCCTTTGGACACGCCTTGTTTAAATTTGAAAAGTCGATACAAGTTCTCCAAGTTCCATTTGGTTTTGGGACAAGGAAAGAATTTCATATCCATGAGGGGTAGAATGCCTCGCTTATAAAGTCATTAGTCAACAACTTATCCACTTCCTCTTGAGTACCCCTTGTCTTTAAGGATCAAAGGGACGTCGTTTCTATCTCTTCGTTGGGTAATTCGAGTCGATATTCAGATGGTGACAAAGAACTTTAGGGTCAATCCCTATCATATTGGAGTGGCTCCAGGCGAACTGATCCTGGTTTGCCTTCAGAAAACTTATTAGTTGCTATTAAAGTTTTTCATCCAGGTTTTTCCCAATGAATACACACTTTGTGGGATTTTCTAAATCTAAAATGACTTCCTCCAATTCCTTGATTGGTTTCAATTGATTCTTTTCATCTTGAACTCGAGGATCCAGATCCTTGACATGCTTCTCGCCTTCCGCAGTTGTGATTGCCATTAGTTGATGACCATCTTTTCTATTCTTTAGCTCTATGAGGTAGCATTCACGAGCCAGTAGTTGGTCACCTCGCACTACACCCAGAAAGTTGATGTTTGAAACTTCAAAGATAGGTATTTCATTGAACTAACTGCCCCTAGTCCAATTAGCGCAAGTCGACCCAACAGTATATTCTCGGCCGATGGTAAGTCGACAACTAGAAAATCTTTCATTATGGTAGTGGATAATGGCTCCTCACCTACAATTCATGAGAGTTCAATTATTCCTTCACTGGCGACACTATCACCTATAAATCCACATAGATTTACCGTGCAAGGTTTTAACTTTTTGCTTTCCAGTCCCATTTTCTTCAATGTATCCTTATAAAGGATATGTTGGAATTATTTTACGAGGATCTTAGATCTACTCACAAGTATGTTGATTAACATCCTAAATATGAACTTCTAAAACGATTATAAGTAAACACATATAAAGTATGAGAAACCTTACATTGGGTGCAGCGGAATAATATGTCTCCTTCCACTAAGATCTCTAACCCTTGTATCCTTTTTGTTGCAGAGTATTATCAAGATCTGAGCCCGAATGTCCTTCTTTGTTGAATCTTGATTCTTCACGATCTTCCACACTATGATTGAGGTACAACTTGTTATGTGTGGGCACTACTCTATCACTAAGGGATTTCGAAACAATCAAAGAAGAAGGAAGAAGAAGAGGTGGCGGCTAGGTTTAGAAAGATAGTTCAGGATTTTCTCTGAAAGGAATAAGATGCATTGTCACTTTCCTGAAGCCATCACTTTCTATTTATAGAATACCACATAGGGTTAGGTTTGAATTACTTGGCATTAAAATAATGAAAATATTAAATGATAAACCCTATGCATGTGGCCGGCCATGGCTTGTGGATATGGGCCCACTTTTGCAATTTTGCTGTTTTATCATTTCTGCATCCCATTTTCTCAAAAATACCAATTTTTAAATTCAACCATTTAAATGTCAATTTTAACTATTTAATAACTATAATTAATTATTAAATAATATTGTCATTTATTATATTTATTAATTAGACTAACTAAAGTCTCTTAATTAACAAATATAGCCTATAAACTCTTTCTTTACAGTTTCGCCCTTACTTAGTGATAAATTCATAAATAGAAATAGTCTTACTTGAGAATTATAATTGATTAATCAAAACCAATTAAATGAGTCTTACAAGTAGTATTGTCTAAACTAGTGTGGGGACCATGGGCCTATATATCCGAGCTTCCAATAAGCAGATCAAGAATTTACCTCTTAAATTTACTGACTTATTAATTCTTCGTTGAATCTACGCATAGAACTTAGAATTACACTCTCAGCTATATAGAATGCTCTAAATGTTCCACCATATAGACACGCTATTAATTATCCATTGTTATAATCCTCTATATAGATGATCTACACTATAAAGGGATCAAATTACCGTAACACCCTACAATGTATTTTATCCTTAAAACACTTAACCCCGTATAAATGATATTTAAGCTAAGTGAAATGAGTACTCCACCAATTATTTTTCGTGTGGTTAAGCTCGAAGGAAATCATCTTTTACTTTATATTCGCCAGATAGAAGCTATAGATTCTATATTTATGTTAGCGCTCCCACCCAATTGCACTACCGTGTTCCCAAAATGTACGTATCACCCTGACCAAAAAGTAGGCTTAACTAACAAATCAAAGAACACGAATAACACTCTTGAGATTTAACCTAATCATATCAGGATTAAGATCATTTGATCTAGGATCAACTAGGTGATATTGAACTGAATAGATATTACGGTAAGTTTAATAAATCTATGTCAAAGTTCAATATCGGTCCCTTCCGATGCATACTACATGCATCCAACCCAAGTTTTACTTTAACCAATGCTCTGGAAAGAACATAGCATTTCTCCAAATGCAAGTAAACTCTGTTGTAGATTTTCATATCAGTAAAACCCCAGTGTTCTGATAAATCTAGGAATCTTTAATCACATAGTCATGTTTACTTTCCACTGTGCTGACAACACAATAAACATGAACAAGTATCTGAAAAGGGTTTGGATGAACTTATAAATCAAATAGACAAATAATTGATAAGGTGAACCAAAGCATACACAAATCAATGAAAAATACTTCTGTTTCTTTATTGATATTGAATAATCCGGATTACATTGAAATGGAATTTTCTTTAGGGCATAAATCCCAACAGGATATTCACTGAACTTCCATTATCCACCAACACCCTTGTTATCCCAATTTCTACACTCTGACGTGGCATCACTCGATGGTGACATGTGGAATCGACTCCAGGTATCCGCTCCAAGGCACGAGCCCAACAGGACACTTCGTGCATTCGCTCGGACGAAGGTCTTTAAACCGAGCAGTCGGCAATCCGCACAGAACACCAACACTTACCAAATTCAGCTTTCGCATCGTGAGTCATCACGGAAATCCCACGATCAGTGTATTCTGTATTTACTATGCAATCTTTTTGCTTATATCAATTGTAAAGAGAAGGGAAATACTTCCTCTCCAAGCTTATAGCCCTATAAATAGTGATGCATATTCACTGAGCAAAGGGTAGAGGGATTTTTTCTAAGAATTCATATTCAGAGATACTGTTGTAAGAGCTCTAGGAAAAGGAACCTTTCTCCTTGTTCTTAAGTCAATATAAATAACGAGGATTAGGCTATTACCGAACTGCTCGGGGCTGAACTTCTATAAAATTCTTGTGTCTTTACTGTTGGGAATATTTTACCAGGATCTAGATTTCCTACCATGTATGTTTCACTTAGGGATTAGGTTTTCACTTAGGGTTTTTTTTGTTATCATTTTCTATTTATACCATCCAATTTTCCTTACTAAATTTATTTTATTTATTTCATTTTAATAAATAAAAATTTAATATAATTAAAGACCCCAAATTAAAAATTTCAAATCTTATATAAAAATAAAATGCCACAATATTTAACTGAAGACCCAAATTAAATTCTCCAATCACATTTTAATTAAAAATGATTGTCTAATAATTTTTCTCTTTTAGATAATTTTTTAAATAACTTTTACAATAAATTTTTAAATACAACTAATTTCTAAAATTATCCTCTAATTAAAAATCTGTAAATTTCAAATTTCTCAATTTTATAAATTCTCAAATTATAAATTTATTAAGCAAAAAAAAAAATTGTTTTTTGTTTTAAATCTGAAACTTTTTTTTAGTGTTTTCTTTTATTAAATATTTTTTTATTAAGCAAAAAAAGTAGAAATTCTTTCATTTTTTTTAAATCTAAAACTTTTTTATGTATTTTCTTTTATTGAATAGAAATTTTTTTTATTAAACAAAAAAAAAATCTTTTTTTTTAATTTGAATTTTCTTATACTAAAAAGAACATTTTCCACCAGTTTATAACTGTTGGGAATACTAAGTATACCCAACGGTTGTAAACTATGGGGAATACTAAATATTCCCAACAGTTTACAACTGTTGGGAATACTAAGTATTCCCAACAGTTATAAATTGTTGGCATTCACTGTTTTCTTTTAAAAAAATTCATTTAGTATTGCCCACGGTTGTCCACCGTTGCCATTGGTTTTTCCCAACAGTTTTTTTGCTTTAGTTTTAAACCGTTGGGAAAAATCTCCACCTACTTTTTCCAACTGTTTTCATAATTGACCCCCTTATTAATCGTTAGGAGAATCCACTTTTGTAGTAGTGAATATGTGGTTGTATCTTTTGATGACTCAGTTTTAGTTACATCAAAGAGTTCTTAGAATAGTGCAAGTGGATTCTGGTCACAGAATACTAAACTCATATTCCTTACTAACATACAGTTTGAATCCATTGATAGAAAATGGTTATTAAACACCTGTGAAAGTGTAACTGTATAATGAGTAATTCTTTCTTGGACCACCACTACTAATTTAACTCTAAGCCTGGTTTGCCCATACAAGTAGGAGATTTCTAAGATTGAGGATTTATATCATTTTGGGATAGAATTTCAGGAATATAATCATATGCGTCATTTAATTTCTTAAGAGAAAATTTAGAATGACATGAAATGATTTATAGACCATTCATCCAATGATATGTTATTGAGCTAATTCGAAATGAATAAGCTAAGAGGAATTAGGATAATGTCGTTTTTAAATAAGAATCCAACGATGCTTCGATAAGCGAGAGTCAAAGTAATCTTATTTATACAATCTTGTTGTTTCATATTGTAAATACTAGACTAAGGTGTCATCAATTGATGAACAGCTAGATGTTGCATTTACAATATTTATCATTCGAGATCTAACACTATTATGTTTGTCTAATGTTGACAATCCATTAGGGATTTGTCCCATTAGAACAACAAGCCTAGTTAGATCAACAATGAAGATTCGAAATTAAACTACAAATAATAACAAAAAATAACATGGTTCAATATAAATTCATACATAATTCAGAAATTATCAAACATATAGCAAATAACAAAGACATTTGAAAATACAAAGCAAGCATATCTTAAATAATTTCTAAGGTTTCCAACAAACTGATACAGTGTCCCGGTAGGCGAGAGTCAAAGTATCATTCATTAAATAGAGTTGTCAGCTCATCTAAAATGCAAACCATTCTAGCAACCTTTAATTCGATCAAAATAAGAATCCAACGTTGTCTCGGTAGGCGAGAGTCAAGGTTATTCTCATTTTATGAGCTTCCACCATTATTTCATGTTTTATAAGTTTATCTCTATGTAGTCACTGTAGGGGAGACTCTAATAGAGACGAAAACTTACAAAACACTTATCAAATGAGATCTTACGGTGTTAAATGCGTTCAACGAATAACCATCCATAAGGGGGACGAAGTCTAGCGTCTCGAGGTTATATTGAAAATATTTAACTATTGTAAGACCAACAATGGAGATCGAATATCCTTATAACTAAAAAGCTCATTATTTTAGAGAGTTGTATTTTCTCTGATACTTATTTAATCTATTTATTTTAAATATATATTTATTTAATTAAAATTTCCAATTTAGAATAAAAATTCTAAATATAAATTTTAATTTAATATTTATAAATTATACTTAGATGGATATGAAAATAACATGAATTATTTCCATCTTAGTAATAATTTCGAATAAATATTTAGAAAAATATTGAATTTAAGTTGTTTCAAAATTAATTTAAATTAACTTACAACTCAAATTTAATTTTCTATAAATATATATTGCATTTCGAAAAATTGAAGTATATAAGAATACAATTTTCGAAAAATGCTTTAAAATAAAATAAAAATAAATCCTGGAAAAATTATTCTAATTTTATGTTGTCCCAAAATTAATTAATAAAATTAATTTACAACAAAAAAATATAATTTTCCTATTTAATTAAATATTTAAGAAAAATTTCAAATATTTAAGTATCATGATTAAGAATCAACTTAAATATTAATTTTCTATTTAATTAAATATCACTAGAAAAATACTTCAAGCAAAACAGATAATATTTATCTAGACTTTAATGGACTAATTAATTAAATTTCTAATTATAATATATTTTAGTTCATTTATTTTAATTAATCATTAAATGAAAAAATTATTGATTTAAGTTGGTCCAAAATAAATAATTTTCAACTTTAATCTATTTTTTCAAATAAAATTCGAAATTTCTGCATTTAAGAAATGCAATTTCGAAATTGTGGAAAAAAGATTAATAAAATAAAAAATATATATATTTTGAAAATTATTCAGATTTAAGTTATTTTGAAATAAGATTCCAAACTTAAGATAATTTTCAACTTTAATTAAATAACATGAAAAAAATAATATTTAAGTATCATGATGAAAATCAACTTAGATATTTAGTTTTCAATTTAATTAAATGTATTAAACTCAAGAAATAAAAATTAAGTATAGAGGAGACTTAATTATTAATTCTAGTTTAATACTAGGAAAAAATATACTAATCTTAGATTGTACCAAAATTAATTATTAAACAATTAATTTGACAATCTATGATATTTTCTTAATTAAATATTACAAAATATAATTAGTACTAGAAATAATTATCTAGAATATATATCATTAACTAAGTATCTTTTCAAAATTTGAAAAATATCTAATTTAAGTTGTTATAGAAAGAATCTAAAATAACCAACTTAAAAATTTCCAAATAAAATTTAATTAAATATCAAAATTAAGTTGTAACTACTTAATTTAAGAATATTCCATTTTAAGTTTAACAACTTAAAAAATATCTCTAGAATCTTCAATAACCAACTCCTAGAATTCCTCAGCTTAATTTTAAATTCAGAAGATATTCAAATTTAAGTTGATAAGAAAAAAGTTAGTTAGTAATAACTAATTTATAACTTAAATAGGAATATTTAATGAAATAATTAAAATAAGCTTCAGAAAGAATCTAGTTAGTCAAAATTCTTTATTTAATTAAATATAAGAAAACTACAAATAGTTTATTTAGAAATAATATCTTAAACTAAGAGTGTTTTTCTTAAAATTAACTTTAAAATATTAAAATGAAAATAAATTTCATATATTTTAAAACTTAATTATGTTGCTAATCAATTTTATTAGGTTAAACTAATTTAATTAACCTAGCACAGTTATCCAAATCAGGCAAATGGGCCTTCACAATTGGGGTAGTTCATGTGAGGGGGAGTTGGGTTCAGTATGTCGTACCCACTTCTATTGGCCCCCATCTCTCACACAAGGCCCAAAAGAGAGGAATTTAACCTTAAAATAAAAAACTGTTATTAATTGAATATGCCCAAAAACTATATTGGCCTAAATAAAATCTATCATGGTGTGACATTTTATTTAGCAACAACCTATATGCATCTAAACATAAAGTAAACATATAGGCTCACATAGGCACACAGATTTGGATGGATCCTATCATGTTACTAGGTCATACACAGATGAAAGAAGAATGTAAAATTTACCTGTTACAAATTATTTACTTGACCTATTGACAATTGAACCATGGGTTAAAATCAGATCATTGGATCTGTAAACAAGTTAACCATGGCAATTTAGATCAAGCAATAATAGGTTTTAGAAAACTTACAAACAAGCCAAAACACATACTCCTGCAACAAGTTGAATTTGGATAGTTGGATGTAGGATTTATTTAATTTAAAATTAATTAATAAAAAAATTTCGAAACTAATATTTAAATAAAAAAAATTCGGTTAAAAAAATTAAAAATAAACCTACAATTTTGCAAAATTAGGTTTCAACTAACGTAAATATCATTCCAAAAAAAAAATTTGCTAACCACCTTTTAAATTTCATGTTATTTTATAAATTAAATATTCAATAAAATAAGATGATAAATACATACCCTTTTTTGATTTTATAATTTAATTTAAGTAAAAATAACAAAATTTAAAAGTCAGTAAAAATATCTTATTTCTATTTAAAATACCATGATTATAATAATCTTATTTTAAATCTAAATAAGGTCAAATTACTTAAAATAGAATATTTTACAAAAAGAATTTAATATCTGACCTTAGATTTAAGATAAAATAATCAAATTTTAAAAAATAAGAAAAGAAGTAAGCAAAAATAGATTTTTACCTATTTTCAAATTCAAATTACACTAATATCTAAAATTAATTTTAAAAAATCAAATTAATTTATTTCTAATAATTAGATTTGAAATATGAAAAGTAAAAATCAAAATACAAAACTACACAAAAAATGGGAAGTTAATTCCATGAAATAGTATGAAAATTGAAGAAAAACGAAAAAACTTTGAGCTGTACGGACGGTATGCAAAGCACACCATCCAGGTGCATATCCTTGGGCACAAGGGGCTGCTTGGATGCACAAAGGGTGCTGCCAGCAGCCAGCCACGCGCACAATGGTGTGTCACCACCCCCAATTTTTTCAAAACTTCAAAAAATCATAACTAATTCAAATAAAATCGAAATTGAGTTCTGTAAAAAAGTGAATTGCTTACTTTTTTCCATACTATCCAAGAAAAATAATTCCAGAAACGAAGATTCAATTATGTTTTCTAGAATTTCACAAACATCAATCAATCATCAATACAACACATAGATCAACATGAAACCATCCAAATCAACACATATCATCGTTTTAATTCATATTTCATGAAAGTAAATCATTACCATGGCTCTGGTGCTAGTTGTTGGAATTATTTTACCAAAATCTAAATTTACTACCAAGTATGTTTCATTAACATCCTAATATGAAATCTAAAACAATGAAATAAACACATAAGAGTTTAAGAAAACCTTACATTGGGTGCAGCAGAATATTATGACTCCTTCAATTCAGATCCCTAGCCCTTGATTCCTTTCTGTAGCAGAGCATAATCAAGATCTGAATCTGGATCTCCTTCCTTTGATGTTGATTCTCCTTCTTGTTGGTTGGATTCTTCACAATCTTCCACAATATGATTGAGATACCACTTGATGTGTGTGGGCACTACTCTATCACTAGGGTTTTTCGAAATTGAAGAGAAGAAAAGAGAAGAAGAGTGGCGGCTTGGAGGCTCAGGTTTTCTCTGAAAAAGAATAAGATGCATTGCATAGTTTCCTGAAGCCATTACTTTCTATTTATAGAATGCCATCTAGGTTTAGGTTAGAATTGTATGGCATTAAAATAATGAAAAATATAAATGGTAAACCCTATGCAAAGTGGCCTGCCATATTAGTGGATAATGGGCCTCACTTTGCAATTTTGCATTTTGTCGTTTTTCAATCCCATTTTCTCAAAAATACCAATTTGATCAATGACCCTCAAATAGATGATCTACATTGAATAGGCACTAAATTACCGTTACACCTTCAATGTATTTTATCCTTAAAACACTTAGCTCCGTATAAATGATATTTCAGCGAAGTAAATGAGATCTCCACCATTTATCTTTGTTTAGCCAAGCTCGAAGGATATCATCGTTTCACTTCTAAATTCCTATAGAAGTTATAGACTCCATATTTATGTTAGCGCTCCCACTCAATTATACTATCATGTTCCCAAAATGTAGGTATCACCCTGACCCAAAAGTAGGCTTAACTAACAAATCAAATAACATGTATAATACTCTTGAGATCGAACCTAACCATATCAGGATTAAGCTCATTTGATCTAGGATCAATAGGTGATATTGAATTGAATAGATATTACGGTAAATTTTAACAAATCTAATCAAAGTTCAATATCGGTCCCTTTTGATGTATACTCCATACATCCGATACTGGTAATCTTTGCCAATGCCCTGGAAATGACATAGCACTTATCCAAGGTGTAAGAATACCTATCGCTGATTATCATGTCAGTCTAAATCCAGTAAACTGACAAATCAGGGAATAAACTTTGGAACATATAATTAAGATTATATTCCACTGTGCTGACAACACTATAATCATTAACAAATTCATATGTTCTGGAATTAAATAGAATTCATACATTATATATGTATAATCATGAAATAAATCATGTGAACCATGGAACATAAAATGTTATTTCTGATCTTTATTAATAAGTAAATCTGATTATATTGAAATGAGTTTTATTTAGGGCACAAAACCCAACATTTACTTACTTTATAATATTTCAATCGTATTGAACTACTTGTCACTTACAAAATTAGACTCACTGTCGTTGGCTAAAAGCGAGATCAACATTGTGGTGCTTTCATTGAGAGCAGAATCAAGGATCGCTTTTCATTATAAATTTAATCACAAGTACGATGGTGGTACAGACTCGTAGTGGCGTGGTTACCCAACAAATCCACAGGCGGTGGATCCTGCACTGCAGATTCCAAGAAACACAAGGGTTCCGCTAGCCGTAATTCCCGGACAGCCATGAACTGCGGGTCATGGTGTGACAACTCCTGTGGATGAGATTGCGCCCGGCGTGCAAGAGATTGGGAATACCAGTTCAGCAGCTGACCAGTGCGTTCATAGCACAGTCGTTCTGCCCGCTACCAATGTTCAAACGACCATTTGATATGACACTGAGATCCAGAATCTCCAGGGCGCTCTTGGACTCATGCAGGGTCATACCAACACCCTACATCATGATCAGGAGGAACTATGTGCTGCGGTAAATCTCGCGTTTGAAGAGCAGAAGCGCATGTTTGCCGAATGGAGGGACAAAGAGATGGAAGCGTTAAGGGCTCATCTGTTGGAATTATTTTACCAGGATCTAGATTTACTACCATGTATGTTGTTTAACATCCTAATATGAATTTCTAAAATAATGTAAATAAACACATATAAAGTTTAAGAAACCTTACATTGATTGCAGCGGAATATAATGACTCCTTCCGTTCAGATCTCTAGCCCTTGATTCTTTTCTGTAGCAGAGCATTATGAAGATCTGAACCTGGATCTCTTTCTCTCCTTCTTGTTGATTGGATTCTTCACAGTCTTACATACTACGATTGAGGACCAACTTGATGTGTGTGGGCACTTACTCAATCACTAATGGCTGAAATTATACGGTAAAGAAAGACTAAGTGTTTCGAATTGAAGAAGAAAGAAGAAGGAAGAAGTTTCATCAAAAAGTTAGGTTATTAGCTTTGGAGGCATTAGTTTGGATGATGAGACCATAGCCTTCCTTTTATACTATTCTTCAATAGGGTTAGGGTTGAATTATATGGACTAAACAAGAATAAAATATTGGGCAAAAAAACAACCTTGGCCGTACAAGATAGTGCACCTCTTTCTAGTTAGATTTTTGCCACTTTATTTCAACCACTTATTCTTCTTTTGAATAATACCATATTTTCCAATTCAAACCTATAAATGCCAAAATTATTTATTTAATAAATAAAATAATTATCAAACAAAATTTTCATTTATAATATTAATTAATTAGACTCCATAAACTCCCTTAATTAACAAATAAAACCCAAAACACTATTTCTTCACAATCAAGCCATAACATAGTGAAAAATTCATACACTAGACATAGTCTAATTTTAGAATTAAAATTGATTAATTAAAATCAATTAACTGGGTCTTACAAGCAGTTTGTCTCAAATAGTATGGGGACCATAGGCCTATATAACCGAGCTTCCAATAAGTAGACTTAGAATTTAACAAGTAAATTCACTAACTTATTAATTAATCATTGAATCCACTCATAGAACTCGAAATTGCACTCTCAGTTACATAGAATGCTCTATATGTTCCACGATATAGATACACTATTAATTATCCATTGTTATAATCCCAATAATCAATGATCCTCTGTAGATGATCTAAATTGCATAGGTATAAAATTACCATTACACCCTTTCAATGTATTTTATCCTTAAAAAACTTGGCCACCTATAAATGATATTTTATGAAATAATATATTCACTAAAATGAGATCTCAATCATTTATCTCTATTCAGTCAAGCTCGAAGGAAATCATCGTTTCACTTCTAAATACCTATAGAAGCTATAGATTGCATATCTATGTTTAGCGCTGCCACTCAATTGTACTATCGTGTTCCCGAAATGTACGTATCACCCTGACCAAAAAGTAGGCTTAACTAACAAATCAAAGAACACGAATAACACTCTTGAGATCGAACCTAATCATGTCAGGATTAAGATCATTTAATCTAGGATCAACTAGGTGATATTGAATTGAATAGATATTACGGTAAATTTATCATATCTAATCAAAGTTCAATATCGATCCCTTCCAATGTATACTCCATACATCCGATAGTGGTAAACTTTGCCAATGCCCTGGAAAGGACATAACACTTATCCAAGGTGTAAGTATACCTATCACTGATTATCATGCGAGTCTAAATCCAGTGAACTGACAAATAAGGGAATTCAATTTTTTGAACATATAATCATGATTATATTCCACTGTGGTGACAATACTATAGTCATGAACAAATACATATGTTCTGGACCAAATAGAATTTGTAAACATGAAATAAATCATGTGAACCATGATACATAAAATGATTTCTGATCTTTATTAATTATTAAATCTGATTATATTGAAATGGGTTTTATTTAGGGCTGAAAACCCAACAAACTCCCACTTGCACTAATATAAAACGAAAAGTGCATTTCAAATAATCTCAACACCTTGATATCCAAATCAAGTGTAGTATGTAGTATTGTCTCCATAATAGGATCTGACTGGTTGTATTCAATACAACCTTTCATCCACCATTATATTTCCTTAATCACAAAATCTTTGATATTGTAAAATTCCTCTCTATATGTCTACTCCTTTAGGGATACTGGATTCTTTACTTTTTGGCAACTACTTTTGCGTTAGTCAGGAAGTAACACTAGTAGTTAATAAATGTTGGAACAATGCCAAAAATGTATAGAACTTTCCTTAGACTGAATAAGTATCTTTCCTGCAACTTTAACATTCAGTCTCTCTGGTAGACTTAGAGACTTCAGATAGGTTTTTACACTTCTCCAAAATCACTACTCCACCCCCAGAGTAATCACACTCTCATCAGAAGACTTTCTAGCACTAAGGCAAGTCTAGAAATCTTATTTGGTGCAGGCTAAGAGTATTAAATGCACTCTTATTGACTAACATATATTTCCTCTTCTTGATCTTAAGATTCAATTGATTGTCTTCCAATGTTCCTTTTCGAAATTAATCTGATACCTACCCATTACTCCCACTCAACAGTAGTTGTCTGGTCTAATACATAGGAAAGCATATTTGAGACCTCTCAGTGTTGATTCAAGGAATTCTTTCATTGGCCTTATGTTTTCTGTAATAGGTGAAACTTTTCCTTAGATAAATAAAATCTATATCTAGAAGTCGAGAAGCTTCTATAGATTGCCATTAGAAAAATGCTCCAGTAACTTACTAAAGTAAATTGCTTGCACTACAGTAAGTAAATTACCAGGCATACCACAAGCCATAGGTTTAGCTAATTTCAAACCAATAATACTAGGAACAGGACGTTTTGTTAAGTCTATTGAATAGACTTATGTTCAAAATTTCCTTTCTTGTGCTTGTAATAGAAAACTTTTTGGTTGTTCCATATGAATGGTCTTAACCATAGTTCTCTTGGCTTTGCTATTTAGTTTCTTATTCTGACAATCAATTACTTGTTTCAACTAAGAATGGATTTTCATCACAAGTGTCTTCCACGTCATAACAGGGTGAGTTCCTTGAAACCCTCCCACTACGACAAGGTTCTGTGAATTTCGTCTAAGAATAGTAAATGGTATTGTCCCCTTCGGTTGTGTCAAAAACAACAGAGGCAGTGGGACCATCTTATAAGAATAAGATGATAGAACACTTTTAGAATCAAGAAAAATATCTCCTTTATTTGCTACTTTATTTTTCAGACTTAGTCATTTTCTTAGAAAAGTAGTATTTGTTAAAACAAACACTTTCTTATTTAATGACTATGGGATTGTCCACCTCTAATCACTTAGAATAGCTAACAAACATGCAAACCTTAGTTAACAGTTCTAGCTTTTCTTAAGATTACGATTAGGTCATCCATGAATCTAGTAATGGTTTATACTAAGTACACAACCATTCCATCATTCTGAAATTTTCCTTTCACTAGGGTATTTCCTTAGAAGGACTTTGGCAACGACTAGTAACTAATTATAGACCTTATACTATCATCAATATGCAAATCGAATTTCTGGGGAGGTAAGTTTGGATATAGTTCAGAAAATCAACTTAATGATCTTTAAATTGCATATCTAAATATTTCTCCACCCCTATCAGTTCGCAAGATCTTTAACCACTTACCTTAATGGTTTTCCACCATTGCTAGAAATTCATGAAATTTTTTAAACATTTCAAATTTCTTTTGCACAAGGTAAAATCTAGAGTGATCGTTTTAAGAATATAACAAAAACTCAAACCCCTGAATGTATATCCATCTACTAATATAGATGATTTTACTTTCAGTGGATATAGGCATGTTGACTCTTTGCAGAGAATGATCTTGTTAAAACCACTATGAACAAGATACAAATGCCATAGATTTATAAAATATGTGGTTGTGGTCTTTCGATGACTTAGGTCTAGTTACATTAAAAAGTTCTTAGAATAGTTCAAGTGGATCCTGGTCACAGAATTCTAAACTCATATTCCATACTTTAACATACAGTTTGAATCCATTGACAAAAAATGGATATTAAACACTTGTGAAAGTTGAACTGTATTGTATTCTGGAAATAGAAATATAAAATTTCTATTTGGAATCGAAAATTATAAGTCAAAGACTTAAATTTATACCAAATATACAATGAGTAATGATTCTCGCTTGGACCACCACTACTAATCTAACTCTAAGTCTAATTTTCCTAAAGTAAGCATATCTAAGTAGGAGATTCTAAGATCGAGGATTATATCATTTCAGGATAGAATGTCAGGATTATAGTCATCTGTGCCATTCAATTTTATAAAAGAAATAGAAGGATATTATAAGGAGATGATTTATAAACCATTCATCCAATGATAAACTATGTAAGCAAATTCGAAATGAATAAGCTAAGAGGAATAAGTAAAAGATAATTTTGATTTAAAATAAGAATCCAACGATGTCCCAGTAGGCGAGAGTCAAAGTTATTCTTGTTTGTAAATGTCTTCATTGTTTCATATTGTAAATACTTGTCTAAGGTGGCATCTATTGATGAACAGCTAGATGTTGCATTTACAAATAATTATCTATTGAGATCTAACACTATTATATTTGTCTAATGGATGACAATTCATTAGGATTTGTCCAATTAAAAACAACAAGCCAAGTTAGACCAACAATGAAGATTCGAAATTCAACTACAATTAATAACAGAAAACAACATGGTTCAATATAAATTCACACACAATTCAGAAATTATCTTTAGCAAATAACAAAGACATGTGAAAATACAAAACAGGCACATCTTAAATAATTTCTAAGGTTTCCAACAAACTGATACAGTGTCCTGGTAGGCGAGAGTAATAGTATCATTTATTAAATAGAGTTGTTAGCTCATCTAAAATGGATACAGTTCTAGCAACATTTTATTCGATCAAAATAAGAATCCAACGTTGTCTCGGTAGGCGAGACTCAAGGTTATTCTTATTTTATGAGCTTCTACCATTGTTTCATACTTTGTAAATTTATCTCTAAGTAGTCACCGTAGGGGAGAGTCTAATAGAGACGAAAACTTACAAAATACTTATCATAAGAGATTGTTACGGTGTTAAATGCTTCAACGAATAACCATCCATTAGGGGGACGAAGTCTAGCGTCTCAAGGTTATATTGAAAACATATTAACCATGTACGACCAACAATAGAGATCGAATATCCTTATATGTAAAGCTCATTATTTTAAAGAGTTGTATTTTCTTTGATACTTATATTAATCTATTTATTTTAATATATATTTATTTAATTAAAATTACCAATTTAGAATAAAATTCTAAATATAAATTTTAATTTAATATTTATAGAATTATACTTAAGGAAGATTTGGAAAAATAAAAATAAATTATTTTCCATCCTTAGTATTAATTTTCCAATAAATAGTACGAAAATTATTCAATTTAAGTTGACCCAAAATTAATTAAAAATTTAACCTCAAATTTAATTTTCTATAAATATATATAATGCAAAATTCGAAAAAATAATGTATTTAAAATAAATAATATTTTCGAAAATGCTATAAAATAAAATAAAATAATTCTTGAAAAATTATTCTAACTTATGTTGATCCAAAATTAATTAAAAAATTAATTTTCAACATAAATATAATTTTCTTATTTAATTAAATATTAAGAAAATTATCAAATATTTAAGTATCATGATAAAAATCAACTTAAATATTAATTTTCTATTTAATTAAATATCACTAGAAAAATACTTCAAGCAAACAGACAATAACTATCTAGACTTTCATTGACTAATTAATTCATTTTCTTATAATATTATATTTTAGTTCATTTATTTTAAATAATAATTAAAATGAAAAATATAATAATTTAAGTTGGTCTAAAATTAAAAAAAAAAATAATTTTCAACTTTAATCTATTTTCAAGAAAAAAAAATTCAAAATTTTCTGCATTTAAATAAAAAATGCAATTTCGAATTAACAAAAATGATTAATAAAATAAAATAAAATATCTTTTGAAAATTATTCATATTTAAGTTGTTCTGAAATTAAAATTTCCAACTTAAAATAATTTTCTATTTAATTAAATGTCCTGAAAATAATAATATTTAAGTATTAAGAATGAAATCAACTTAAATATTTAATTTTCAATTTAATTAAATGTATTAAATACAAGAAATAAATAATCAAGTATAAAAGAAACTTAGTTATTAATTCTAATTTAATACTAGAAAAAAAAATTTAATTAAGTTGATCCAAAATTAATTAATAAATAATTATATTCAACTTAAAATATTTTCCTAATTAAATATTAGAAAAATATAACTAGTCACTAGAAATTACTATCTAGAATATAGTTCAATTAATTAACTATTTTTCTAAAATTAACTTTAAAATATGCAATGAAAAAAAATCATATATTTTAAAAGTTAATAATGTTGCTAATTCAATTTTAATTAGGTTAGACTAATATAATTAACCTAATACAATTATTTAAATAAGGCAAATGAGCCTTCACAATTGGGGTGGTTCATGTGAGGGAGAGTTGGGTTCAGTATGTCGTACCCACTACTATTGGCCCCCTAACTCTCACACAAGGCCCAAAGGAGAGGAATTTAACCATTAAATAAACAATTGTTACTCATTGAATAAGCCCAATTCTAATTGGGTCTAAATAAAATTACTTATGTGAAATTTTATTTTAGCAACCTGGTCCATTTATTTACTTAAAACTTAAATGGGCTTCCTATATGCATCTAAGCCTAAAAGCAAACATATAGGCTCACACAGGTCAAATGATTTGGATGGACCTATCATGTTACTAGGTTTACACAGATGAAAGAAGTACAAAATTAACCTGTTACAAATTATGTATAAGATCTATTGACAATTGGACTATGATTTAAGTCAAATAATTGGATCTGTCAACAAGTTAATCATAGCAATTTAGATCAAATAAATTATAGGTTTGTGAAAAAAAATTGAATAAACAATATAAATAAATAAACTAACATTACAAACACAATATCCATGTAACAGATTGTGAAATTAAATATTAATATAATTAAATTATTATTTTAAACTAACCAATTAAAATTTTGAAAAATTTAGGGTTGTTAAAACCAACCTTAAAAATATCATCAAAATTCAAAATTCAAAAATGAAAACTAATTTAAAATATCTAAGTTTTTTTGAATTATTTTATCAAATTAAATTAAACATCAAATAAGATAAATGATTTGAAAAAAATAATATTTTCAATATCATTTCTAATCTTATAATTTAATAAAATTAAAATAATAAAATAAACCAATTTTAAAATAGATATGGTTAGGCAATTATTATTTTAAGAATGAAATAATAAATAAATAATTGTTTTCCTAATTATATATCAAAATATCTTAAATTAAGCATTATTCAAATTTCTACAAAAATATCTAAGTTATTTAAATATTTAAAATATAATTTATAAATTTCTAATAAGTAAAAGATAGTAAAATATCATTTTTCAAACTTATAATTTATAAACAATTAAATGTTTAACAAAATAACAAATTTTTGAATTTGAAAATATTATGGTTAGAATATCTATAAAAATATCAAGGTTAATTTCAAATTTATTAATTATTTAACTTACCATATAAGGTAATTTTAATATAATATTTCAAATTAAAGGATAAGGCTATCATTTAATTTAAAATATGTCAAATATTAAAATATCTTACCTTAAAAATAAATAATATATAAATATTAAAGAAATTAACAAATTTTTAAATCTGACCATAATTTAAAATATAAAATAATCAATTTTTAAATTTAAACCTCAAAATATCAAAAATTAATAATAATATATTAAAAATAAATATTATTTATTTTTAAAAAAATGATATTTAAGTTTAAATATATTAAAAATAATATTTTATTTTAATTTTGGGGTTTGAAAATTGGAAAAATCCCACAAAATTCGGAAATTTGGGGTGTGCTACCAGGAGGGCTGCACGTTCAGCCCAGGAAGGCTGCAAGCAGCCCTTGTGCGCGTGCGAGAGGGACTTCAGCAGGGTCAGGTGGGCGGCATTCTTCGGCGCCTGCAGCTTTAAGCATGTCTGAATGGGTGCGACATCAGCGAGCTTCAGACAGGATGGGTGTCCCTTGTCTGCGCGCGTAAGGAGTCTTGTCCGAAGCTCCTGGTGCGTGTGTGCATTAAGCTTCGACTCCATGGACATCCAATTTTCAAACCTTTATAACTTTCTCGTTTTTAATCGGAATCGAGTTTCGTAAAAAACAAAATTGCTTAATTTTTCAGAAGGAGTCCAAATAAAATATTTTCAGAAAGAAAATAAAATTATTTTCATGGAAAAATTTCGTAAATCACATACATTCATCATATAATCACATAAACCATCATGAAACAATCCAAATCAACACAAACATCGTTTTAATTCATATTTCATGAAAGTAAATCATTACCATGGCTCTGAGGCCAGTTATTGGAATTATTTTACCAGGATCTAGATTTACTACCATGTATGTTTTTTAACATCCTAATATGAATTTCTAAAAAAATGTAAATAATTATATATAAAGTTTAAGAAACCTTATATAGATTGCAGCGGAATGTAATGACTCCTTCCGTTCAGATCTCTAGCCCTTGATTCCTTTCTGTAGCAGAGCATTATGAAGATCTGAACCTCGATCTCTTTCTCTCCTTCTTGTTGATTGGATTCTTCACAGTCTTACATACTATGATTGAGGACCAACTTGATGTGTGTGGGAACTTACTCAATCACTAATGGCTGAAATTATTTGGTAAAGAAAGACTAAGTGTTTCGAATTGAAGAAGAAAGAAGAAGGAAGACGTCTCATCAAAAAGCTAGGTTATTAGCTTTGGACGCATTAGTTTGGATGATGAGACCATAGCCTTCCTTTTATACTATTCTTCAATAGGGTTAGGGTTGAATTATATGGATGTAAAAAGAATAAAATATTGGGCAAAAAAACCACCTTGGCCGTACAAGATAGTGGACCTCTTTCTAGTTAAATTTTTTCCACTTTATTTCAACCACTTATTCTTCTTTTCAATAATACCATATTTTCCAATTCAAACCTATAAATGCCAAAACTATTTATTTAATAATTAAAATAATTATCAAATAAAATTGTCATTTATAATATTTATTAATTAGACTCCATAAACTCCCTTAATTAACAAATAAACCCCAAAATACTATTTCTTCACAATCAAGCCATAACATAGTGAAAAATTCATAAACTAGACATAGTCTAATTTTAGAATTAAAATTGATTAATTAAAATCAGTTAAGTCTTACAAGCAGTTTGTCTCAACTAGTATGGGGACCATGGGCCTATATAACCAAGCTTCCAATAAGTAGACTTAGAATTTACCCTGTAAATCCACTAACTTATTAATTCCTCATTGCATCCACTCATAAAACTCAGAATTGCACTCTCAGTTACATAGAACGCTCTATATGTTCCAAAATATAGATATGCTATTAATTATCCATTGTTATAATCCCAATAATCAATGATCCTCTGTAGATGATCTACATTGCATAGGGATAAAATTACCGTATCACCCTTTCAATGTATTTTATCCTTAAAACACTTGGCCACCTATAAATGATATTTTAGTGAAATAATATAATCACTAAAATGAGATCTCAATCATTTATCTCTATTCAGCCAAGCTCGAAGAAAATCATCGTTTCACTTTTAAATACCTTTAGATGCTATAGATTCCATATCTATGTTTAGCACACCCACTCAATTGTACTATCGTGTTCCCAAAATGTACGTATCACCCTAACCAAAAAGTAGGCTTAACTAACAAATAAAAGAACACGAATAACACTCTTGAGATCGAACCAAATCATGTCAGGATTAAGATCATTTGATCTAGGATCAACTAGGTGATATTGAATTGAATATATATTACAGTAAATTTATCATATCTAATCAAAGTTCAATATCGGTCCGTTCCAATGTATACTCCATACATCCGATACTGGTAAACTTTGGCAATGCCCTGGAAAGGACATAACACTTATCCAAGGTGTAAGTATACCTATAGCTAATTATCATGACAGTCTAAATCCAGTGAACTGGAAAATCAGGGAATTAAACTTTTTGAACAGATAATCATGATGATATTCCATTGTACTGACAACACTATAGTCATGAACAAATAAATATGTTCTGGACCTTATAGAATTTGTAAACATGAAATAAATCATGTGAACCATGCAACATAAAATAATTTCTAATCTTTATTAATTAGTAAATCTGATTATATTGAAATGGGTTTTATTTAGGGCAGAAAACCCAACATCACCATGCAGTCATTGACAATCATAGTCGGTAAGCCACTGTACTGATACAAAAAAGCCTATCAATTTGTCGGGCAGCAACCCCCGAATGTCATCCCTCTGGGTGAAACAGACGAAGATTCAGCGATGAATACCTCTTAGACTATAAATGGCCAGCCACCAAATCTCGGGTCACAGGTTCCACTTGTGGGCCAAGTGGTAGGTGGCAGACCTTGTCTAGTAATTCATCGGGAGAAGTCATACCCATTAATTTGGACCGGGTTAATGGTGCTGGTCAACACATTAACCAAACCAACCAATCACTAAGACAACCAGGCGCTTCCGTATTCGATAGGTTGGGGATGACACATGATCTCAGAAACGATCTGAATAGGAGGAGAGGAGTAGACGATCAGCTTAACACACCGATCATGTAGCCCAGAACCCGCGCTCAAATTCCCGCTCAGAAAGATACTGATGTGACTCAGATCGGCCAAAATGCCGAACAGGTTAGTCCAGCTCTGTAGGCAGAGCTGGACAAACTAAAGAATATGTTCTGAAGCATGGCCGGTCAAAGAAATAATGATCTCGAGTTGGACAGAGCACGTGGAACCCGTTTCTCCCCCGAGATCAATCTCCTGACATTGCCCCACAAGTTTAAAATGCCAACCTGGAAGATGTACACTGGAAAAGAAGATCCTCTTTCCCACCTCAATTATTTCAAGACGCAAATGGATCTGCAGGGAGTATGAGGAGACATATGTTGCAGAATTTTTCTTGCCACCCTATCAGAAGCCTCCCAGCAAACCTGGAAAGGTCAACTCATGGAAAACTTTCTCCATGGAATTCCATGCACAATTTTCCTCCTCTCGCAAACTTCCGTTGCACCTAGGAGACCTGATCAAAGTCAAGCAAAGACCAGGCAAACCTCTCCGAGCCTAGATCAGCAGATTCATGACGGAGGCGACTAAGGTTGCACGAGTCTAAAACAATGAAATTAAACACATATAAAAGTTTCAGAAAACCTTACATTGGGTGCAGCAGAATACTAGTGTCTCATTCTGCTCAGATCTCTAACCCTTGTATCCTGTCTGTCGCAGAGTATCACCAGGATTTGAGCCCCAATGTCCTTCTCTTGAATCTGAATTCTTCACAGCCTTACACACTATGATTGAGATACCACTTGATGTGTGTGGGAACTCACTCTATCACTCAAGGTATGAAAATTTTAAGAGAAAAAGAGAAGAAGTGGTTCGACTATGGGTATAGAATAGATGGCTCAATTTTTCCTGAAGGCAAGAAATTTCATCATCTATTTAAGTGTGAGCCATCACTATCTATTTATAGGCAACCACTGGGTTTAGGTTAGGAATTATTAGGCATTAAAATAATGAAAATATTAAGTGGAAAATTCCCTTTAAGTGGTCGGCCATAGTTAGTGGGCCCCACTTGGGTATTTTTCTAATTTTTACAATATTTTCCTTATTTTCTCAAAAATGCCATTTTTCCAATTCTAACCATTTAAATGCTAAAACTAATTATTTAATAATAAAAATTAAATATCAAATAAAATTATCATTTAATATATTTATTAATTAGACTTAATAAAGTCTTTCAATTAATAAATAAGACCTAGAATCTCTTTTCTTCACAATTTAGCCATTGCTTAGTAAAAATTCATAAACTAGACATAGTCTAATTTTAGAATTATAATTGATTAATTAAAATCAATTACCTGAGTCTTACAAGCAGTATGGTCTCAACTAGTATGTGTTGGGTCTTATGCCCTAAATAAAACTCATTTCAATATAATCAGATTTACTTATTAATATAGATCAGAAATAACATTTAATGTTGCATGGTTCACATGATTTATTTCATGATTATATGTACATAATGTATAAATTCATCTGAAACCCTTTTCACATACTTGATCCTGTTTATTGTGCCGTCAACACATTGGAAAGTAAACATGACTATGTGAATAAAGTTTCCTAGATTTATCAGACATAGGGTTTTACTGATATGATAATCTACAATAGAGTTTACTTGCATTTGGAGAGGTGCTCTGTTCTTTCCAGAGCATTGGTTAAAGTAAAGCTCAGGTTGGATGCATGGAGTATGCATCGGAAGGGACCGATATTGAACTTTGACTTAGATTTATTAAACTTACCGTAATATCTATTCAAGTCAATATCGCCTAGTTGATCCTAGATCAAATGTTCTTAATCCTGTTATGATTAGGCTCAATCTTGAAAGGCTATTCGTGTTCTTTGATTTGTTAGTTAAGCCTACTTTTAGGTCAGGGTGATACGTACATTTTGGGAACACGGTAGTGCAATTGAGTGGGAGCGCTAACATAAACAAGGAATCTATAGCTTCTATCTGGCGAATAGTAAGCAAAGGATGATCTCCTTCGAGCTTGACCAAACGAACATAAATGGTGGAGTACTCATTTCACATAAGCTGAAATATCATTTATACGGGGTCAAGTGTTTTAAGGAATAAATACATTGTAGGGTGTAACGGTAATTTAATCCCTTTATAGTGTAGATCATTCATATAGAGGATCATTGATCACATTAGGATTATAACAATGGATAATTAATGATGCGTCTATATGGTGGAACATATAGAGCATTCTATATACTGAGAGTGCAATTCTAAGTTCTATGCGTTGATTCAACGAAGAATTAATAAGTTAGTGAATTTTAGTGCTAAATTCTTGATCTACTTATTGGAAGCTCGGTTATATAGACCCATGGTCCCCACACTAGTTGAGATAATATTGCTTGTAAGACTCATGTAATTGGTTTTGATTAATCAATTATAATTCTCAAATTAGACTATGTCTATTTGTGAATTTTTCACTAAGTAAGGGCGAAATTGTAAAGAAAGAGTTTTAGGGGGATATTTGTTAATTATGATACTTTGTATGGTTCAATTAATAAATATGATAAATGACAATATTATTTAATAATTATTTATAGTTATTAAATAGTTAGAATTGACATTTAAATGGTTGAATTTGAAAATTGGCGTTTTTGAGAAAATCAGATGCAGAAAAGATAAAACTGCAAAATTGCAAAAAGTGAGGCCCAAATCCACCTTGCATGGCCGGCCACTTTTGTAGGGTTTTTCCCTCTGATATTTTCATTATTTTAATGCCAAATAATTCAAACCTAACCCTAGTGGAATGCTATAAATAGATAGTGAAGGCTTCAGGAAATTTACACAAAATTTCTACACTTTTCTTCTGACACTTCTGATTAAGAAAAAACTGAGCCTCTCTCTCTCCCTATCTTAGGTCGAACCCACTCTCTCTTTCTTCTTCCTTAAATTTCGAAATTACCTTAGTGTATGAGTAGTGCCCACACACAGCAAGTGATACCTCAATCATAGTGAGGAAGATCATGAAGAAAGACTTTCAGCAAGAAGGAGTTTCAGCATCAAAGATTCAGAGAAAGAGATCCAGGTTCAGATATTGATAATGCTCTGCTACAGAAAGGAATCAAGGGCTAGATATCTGAACGGAAGGAGTCATATGTTGGAAATTATTTTACCAGGATCTAGATTTACTAACAAGTATGTTGGATTAACAACCTAATATGAATTCTAAAACAATGAAAATAAACACATATAAAGTTAGAAAACCTTACAGTGGGTGCAGCGGAATAATATGACTCCTTCCGTTCAGATCTCTAGCCCTTGATTCCTTTCTGTAGCAGAGCATCACCAAGATCTGAACCTGGATCTTCTTTTCTCCTTCTTTGATGCAGAAATTCCATAGTCTTCCATACTATGATTGAGATACCACTTGATGTGTGTGGGCACTACTCATCTCACAAGGATTTCGAAATTTCTCTCTATTTTTCTCTCTCAATTTCGTGGCTCATCATGCATACAAGAGAAGAGAGCAAGGTTCCTTTATATAGGGAAAAGGGAGAGCACAACTTTCCAAATAAAACAGTTTCCTTAATTACTGTGTAATCAATTAACTGCCTTATTTAGTGTGATCCACCACTATCCTATTATAGCTAGGCTTTGATTAGCAATTACATGGCAATTAAAAAATAAAATAATAATTGGGAAACACAAAGGGAGTGCTTCGGCCATAGAGGGAAATGGGCCTCACTTGGATTTTGCTGTTTCCTCAATTTTATTTCAATTTCTCCAAAAATGCCATTTTTCCAATTCTAATCATTTAAATGCCAAAACTAATTATTTAATAACTAAAATAGATTATTAAATAATATTGTCATTTAAAATAATTATTAATTAGACATACAAAGTCTCTTAATTAATAATTAAACCTAGAAACCCTTTTCTTTACGATTTCATCCTTAAACTGTGAGAATTCATAAAGTAGACATAGTCTAACTTTTAGAATTATAATTGATTAATTAAAATCAATTAACTGAGTCTTACAAGCAGTATGGCCTCAACTAGTATGGGGACCATGGGTCTATATAACCGAGCTTCCAATAAGTCGAACTGAATTTACCAAGTAAATTCCCTAACTTATTAATTCCTCATTGAATCCACACTTAGAACTTGGAATTGCACTCTCAGTCATATAGAAACGCTCTATATGTTCCACGATATAGACACGTCATCAGTTATCCATTGTTATAACCCTAATGTGATCAATGATTCTCTATATAGATGATTTACACTGTACAGGATTAAATTACCGTAACACCCTACAATGTATTTTATCCTTAAAACACTTAACCCTGTATAAATGATATTTCACCTAAGTGAAATGAGATCTCCACCATTTATCTTCGTTTAGTTACGCTCGAAGGAAATCATCCTTTACTTCTATTTGCCAAATAGAAGCTATAGATTCCATATTTATGTTAGCGCTCCCCCACTCAATTGTATTACCGTGTTCCCAAAATGTACGTATTACCCAGATACAAAACTAGGCTTAACTAACAAATCAAAGAACACGAATAACACTCTTGAGATTGAGCCTAACCATATCAGGATTTCGATCATGTGATCTAGGATCAACTTATGATATTGAATTGAATAGATATTTACGGTAAGTTTCAAAATCTAATTCAAAGTTCAATATCGGTCCATTCCAATGCATACTCCATGCATCCGATACTGGTAAACTTTGCCAATGTCCTGGAAAGGACATAACACTTTCCCAAGGTGTAAGAATACCTATCGCTGATTATACCATGTCAGTCTAAATCCAGTGTTCTGACAAATCAGGGAATCAACTTTTGAACATATAATAAAGATTATATTCCACTGTGCTGACAACACTATAATCTTTAACCAACTCATATGTTCTGGACTTAAAAAGAATTCATACATTATATACCTATAATCATGAAATAAATTATGTGAACCATGCAACATAAAATGTTATTTCTGATCTTTATTAACAAGTAAATCTGATTATATGAAATGAGTTTTATTTAGGGCATAAAACCCAACATCATATTATTCCGCTGCACCCAATGTAAGGTTTACTAAACTTTATATGTGTTTATTTCATCGTTTTAGAAAGTTCATATTTAGGGTGTTAATCAACATACTTGTGAGTAGATCTAAGATCCTGGTAAAATAATTTCCAACAGTATGGGGACCATGGGCCTATATAACCGAGCTTCCAATAATTCGAACTAGAATTTACCAAGTAAATTCCCTAACTTATTAATTCCTTGTTGCATCCACTCATAGAACTTTGAAGTGCACTCTCAGTCATATAGAACGCTCTATATGTTCCACGATATACATACGCTGTAAACATTTAACCATCGTTCTAATCTCAATAATCAAAGATCCTCTAAAGATGATTTACACCGAGTAGGGATAAATTTACCGTTTGACTCCTGAATGTATTTTCTCCTTTAAACACTTAGCTTCCTGTAAATGATATTTCAGTGAACTAAAATATAATCACTGAAACAAGAGCTCTTCCATTTACCTCTATTAAGCCAAGCTCAAAGGAAACCATCGTTTCACTTCTATGTCCTAATAGAAGCTATAGATTCCATATCTATGTTTAGCGCTCCCACTCAATCATACTACCATGTTCCCAAAATGTAAGTATCACCCTGACCAGAAAGTAGGCTTAACTAACAAATCAAAGAACATGAATAGCACTCCTGAGATTGAACCTAAGCATGTCAGGATTAAGATCTTTTGATCTAAGATCAACTAGTGATATTGACTTAGAAAGATACAACGGTAAGATTATAATATCTTAACCAAGATCAATATCTATCCCTGTCCAATGTATACTCCATACATTCGAAGCTAGCATACTTTGCCAATGTTCTGGAAAGAACATAACACTTATGCAAAGTGCAAGTACACTTCCTCGTTGATTATCACATCAGTGTAAATCTAATGCACTGATGAAGCAGGTGTTGGAAATATTTTACCAGGATCTACATGTTTCATTAACATCCTAATATGAATTCTAAAACAATGAAATAAACACATATAAAGTTTAGGAAACCTTACATTGGGTGCAGCGGGATATAATGACTCCTTCCGTTCAGATGTCTAGCCCTTGATTCCTTTATGTAGCAGAACATAATCAAGATCTGAACCTGGATCTCTTTCTCTCCTTCCTTGATGCTGATTCTCCTTCTAGTTGATTGGATTCAACACAATCTTCCACATTATTATTGAGATACCACTTAATGTGTGTGGGCACTGCTCTATCACTAGGGTATTTCAAAATTGAAGAGAAGAAAAGAGAAGAGAGGGTGGCGGCTATGAATAGAATAGGAGGCTCAGGCTTTTCTCTGAAAGAAATAAGATGCAAGTCCTAGTTTTCTGAAGCCATCACTTTCTATTTATAGAAACCCATCTAGGTTTAGGCTAGAATTGTATGGCATTAAAATAATGAAAATATAAATGGTAAAATGCTTGCATAGTGGCCGGCCATGATATGGATAATGGGCCTCACTTTGCAATTTTGTCATTTTATCATTTTTCAATCCCGTTTTCTCAAAAATGCCAATTTTCTAATTTAACCATTTAAATGCCAATTCTAATTATTTAATAACTATAAATTAATTATTAAATATATTGTCATTTAATATATTTATTAATTTAGACTTATAAAGTCTCTTAATAAATAAATAAACCTAGAATCTCTTTTCTTTACAATTTCGCCCTTGCTTAGTGAAAATTCATAAACTAGACATAGTCTAACTTTAGAATTATAATTTATTAATTAAAATCAATATACTGAGTCTTACAAGCAGTATGGTCTCAACTAGTATGGGGACCATGGGCCTACATAACCGATCTTCCAATAAGTCGAACCGAATTTACCAAGTAAATTCCCTAACTTATTAATTCCTTATTGAATCCACACTTAGAACTTGGAATTGCACTCTCAGTCATATAGAACGCTCTATATGTTCCACGATATAGATACGCTATTAGTTATCCATTATTATAATCCTAATTTGATCAATGACCCTCTAATAGATGATCTACATTGAATAGTTACTAAATTACCGTTACACTTTCAATGTATTTTATCCTTAAAACACTTAGCTCCTTATAAATGATATTTCAGCGAAGTGAAATGAGATCTCCACCATTTATCTCTGTTTAGCCAAGCTCGAAGGATATCATTGTTTCACTTCTAAAATCCTATAGAAGTTATAGACTCCATATTTATGTTAGCGCTCCCACTCAATTATACTATCATGTTCCCAAAATGTACGTATCACCCTGACCCGAAAGTAGGCTTAACTAACAAATCAAAGAACATGTATAATACTCTTGAGATCGAACCTAACCATATCAGGATTAAGATCATTTGATCTAGGGTCAACAGGTGATATTGAATTGAATAGATATTACGGTAAATTTTAATATATCTAATCAAAGTTCAATATCGGTCCCTTCCGATGTATACTCCATACATCCGATAATGGTAAACTTTGCCAATGCCCTAGAAAGGACATAACACTTATCCAAGGTGTAAGAATACCTATCGCTGATTATATCATGCCAGTCGAAATCCAGTGAACTGGCAAATCAGGGAATAAACTTTCGAACATATAATTAAGATTATATTCCACTGTGCTGACAACATTATAATCATTAAGAAATCCATATGTTCTGGACTTAAATAGAATTCATACATTATATATATATAATCATGAAATAAATCATGTGAATCATGCAACATAAAATGTTATTTCTGATCTTTATTAATAAGTAAATCTGATTATATTGAAATGGATTTTATTTAGGGCACAAACCCAACAGCAGGGACTTTGTCTTTTGAAGCATATAATCACAATCACATTCCACTATGTTGACATCATTGTAATTATAAATGACTATATGTTCTGGACTTAACAGATTTTGTATATATTAAACCATGAACATGAAAACTACATGTCAACATAAATGACTTCTAATCTTTATTGATAAGAAATCAGATTAGATTGAAATGAATTTTATTTAGGGCATAAAATCCAAACAAACTCTCACTTGCACTAACATAAAACAAGTAGTTTTCAATCAATCTATTGTCTTGATCTTCAGATACATGTAGGATCGATATTTGACTCAACCCAAATATCTGGAACTATGTTTATAAAAAATTATGCAACATTATTTACTATATGCATTACTCATCAAGTGATACTGAATTCCTTACTGCTTATAAAGCGCATCTGAATAAACAGAAGACATATCTCTCATTCTTTTCAAGAATGAAATAGAGATAACACAGTGTAGAATAACTTTCTGGTAATTTCGAATTTACCAAGTTATATATCTTCAGTGATGGAGCTTGAATTATTATAGATGGGTTTTTACACTCTTCTAGAATAACCCCTCCACCCTAGAGTAACCACCATCTCGGATTCTTTATGAGTTGGTGTAGATATAAGGACTTTTAATATATACATCTCTATTATCTAACATATAGGTCACTTTCATAAATCTTCCTTGACTTTCTACTTATGTTACTTGTTTGATTACATCTCAGATGGCTCCCACTCAACAGTAGGAGTCTGGTTAAATTCATACATAGAAGTACATTTAACCTCTTACTATTATTTTCAGGGATATCTTGTTGTAACATATTATTTTTAGTCTGAAACTGTAAGTTCCTTCTAGACTAAGTCATCAACATAGCAATCTAGTATTAACATTAATGTAAAATACTTGCTTAAAGATTAAGTAATCATTAGAGATACCATAAAACTTTTCATGAGGATTAGGAATATTTGCCTAAGTCAATCGAATAGACTATGCAAGAATTCTACTATCTTTTTCTCAAAATTTTGATAAGTTATTTCTATCCATATGAATGGTAAGATTTACTTTCTCAGTTGGGTTCTAAAGTTCCTATCACAAGTGTCAACCAAATGAAGATGGGTTTAGAATTTTAAAATTCTCCCACTCAAATAAGGTACCGTGATACAATATCAAAGAACTTTATTGGTATCAATTTCTATTACAACATTAATTATTAATTGGAACATAAATTAAGATCAAGAATATATTCTGATAATTGGCTAATTTATTATATTACATCTGTTGCTCCAAAATTCGCCCAAAATACGTGGACCAGTCGAGAGGGGACACGTGGATCAGATAACTTGGAAAGATTTGCTAAGTCTTTTTATGCCACCAGGAAGCGCTATTAGCATGGGTCCCGGAGGAGACACCCGGAGTACAAGGTACTCCAGGAAGCTAGTATAGCATGAGGGCTCACCGGGATGTGTCAGGTCTCTCCCGAGAAATCAAGTCGCATTTAATGCTGCATGGGAGGAAGCGTGTTGGGACTGTAACACGCAATAAAGTCTGACGGCACAACCCCCGAACAGCAGCGCTACAGTAATGATCATTTAAGTCTAGCGACGGCTACTCTGCGAAGAGTCACGTCAATCATAAGACAAAAAGGACATTCTCCATAAAAACCCTACAGCACCTAGGGATTTGACCATGCATCACCCATGGTATATTCATCGGAAATGCCCAACTTTATGGATACTTACAGACACATGTGTAACAACAATTCTAGGGATTACCCCACCAAAACACTATAAATACCCCCTCAAAGCTCATTTAATGGGGTCGAGAATCTTGGTTGCAAAAAGAGCAAGAAGAGAACAAACTCACCAAGAACATTCTCTGTATTTAAGAGAAAAACATTCTCTCAAGTGTAGAATCTGTATTAAATACATCCATTAATAGCAGTGGCTCGTGGACTAAGGCTCATTAACGCCCCAACCACGTAAAAAGTCTTCATCTCACTTTCTTACAGCTCCTTATTATAATTATATTTTAATAGTTGCCGAAAACCTCGGTCAACATTTTGGTGCTTTCATTGAGAGCTGAGGAAAGCTGCTTCACAACAAGCATTTAACTTCACGACAATGGTGGAGACAAGAGCTACACGTCATCCTCACCCTCTAGAAGACGCTCAAGATCCCAATGAGGAAGATATAGCCTCAAGGGCAGCAGAGGAGTCCGAGGAAGAAGAAGAAGAAATAGTTCCCGATGAGAACTATGAGGAACACCTCGACGAGTATGCCTATGACGGAGGAAGCTACTCGGAGCTGGTGCTCCTTAGACAAAAAGCTATCGATCATGAAGCTGAGATCGAAGCTCAAAAAGCGCAAAATCAAAAAATGCAGGAAGTGATGCTAGCCATGCAGAAAGCCATGGAGGCAGCTGGTATTCACGTGCATCCCAAGGCGATGGCCGCTGGACTCGACGGGGAGCCAGCAACGTCTTCGCCTAATTCCCAGCAGCAAAGGCCTAGGGAACCTAGCCCTATAAGGCACCCTGCTGAGGAAAACCAAACAAAAAACCCTACTTCTGCCCCTGGTCGAAAGAAAAAGGCGCAGGATCCGCGAAAGGTCCGCTCGGATTTCCCTAAAGGGAAAGGTCCGCAGAGGGGCAAGCCCCAAAGAGGGAGTCTTGGCCCTCAGGATCGAGGGGACCGGAAAAGCGTTTCCCTGCACCAGGAACCAGGGGGTAGAGGAAGAAGAGGACAGAGATGTCCACCCATTGATCTGAGAAATCAAATCAATGGGAATCAAGGTGACCTCCGGGATCACCTTGACCAAAAAAGATACAGGCCCGTAGTCTCCTCGGGTACTGTAAACGAAGGGATTATGGCAGAACTTGCCATACTTCGAAAAGATATTGCTCGAGTCTCCCAGAGGCAGAAGGGAGATGACTCCGACTCGGACAGTGAGGATCGGGAGCCTTGTGCCAAACATATCCTGGAGGCGGAGCTCCCTAAAAACTTTAAAATGCCCGAAATGGCAGCATATACTGGGAACTCCGACCCCAGTGATCACTTGTCACGGTTCAACCGGGTCATGACAGTCATGCGGGTCAGCAATGACGCCAAATGCTTATGCTTCCCCCTCACTCTGAGCGGATCGGCAGAGGAATGGTTCAAGAAATTGGAACCAGGATCGGTGGGTTGTTGGAACAAACTCCAAACCAACTTCCGGAGACAATTTGTCGCTGCCAGGAAGGTCAACTTGGAGGTTAGTGCCTTGACCAACATCAAGCAACTGCCCACCGAGACCTTGAAGAATTACATCAAGAGGTTCCGAGAGGAAGCCTCGAAGACCAAGAAGGTCGACGACGGACAACAGCTTGCGCTTCTCCAAGCAGGAATTCGCACTGGGACTCCCTTCTGGAACGAATTACAGCAAGAAGGCGCTGCCAGCCTTCAGGACTTCCAGAAGCGAGTCCAGAAATATATTAACCTCGAAGAAGCCCAAATCGTGGCTTACGGAGGCTATTATCCCACCGGGATAGCGGGATACATGCCAGGAGTATCGCCCTCGGGTACTGTCCCGACCGCGACCCCTCCGGTAAGTGGCATACAGTTCTCTGCTACTCCCGGATACAGCCAGGGCCAAGCTTTGCCCCCGGCATCTTCCCATTACGGCAACCCGTCCGGGGTGAATGGACGTACTCCTTCACAAGCTGCCCCGACCGCTAGCTTAACAGGCCCTACCCAGGGGTCTGGGAGCAAAAGGTCTTCCAAAGGCAGCACCCGAACGGGAGAGAAGCGCCAAAAGAAGGGGTACACACCCCAATACACCCAGTACACAGAGCTCACGGACTCTCAGGAACGTGTATATTTTGCCACAAGGCAGAATACGCACTACCGGAGACCACAGCCATTGTACAAAGACAGCTCCCGGAGAGATCCGAGTAAAAGGTGCGAGTACCACAACGACATTGGTCACAGCACCAATGAGTGTAAAAATCTCAAAGACGAGATTGAGAATTTGATCCGTTTGGGCCACCTCTACGAGTGGATCAAAAATAGGTTGCCCCACCTTAATCCAGGGCAGGTGGCAGGGGGTATGCCTTCGGGAACACCAGGGGGTACAGCAGGAGTATTGCCTCCAGCTGCTCCCGCAGGTGACACCCAGCATATACCCGGACTACCGCCCCGGCCTAATGGACGGGTAGCCATGATCTCCGGAGGTCCCCATATCGGAGGAAACACTCGCAAGGAGCGAAAGAGATATGCCGAGGCCGCAAGACACAGTGAGGTGTGGGAGGTCACTCAACTCCCGGCTCAAAGGCCTCGGCTAATGGACCAACCCATAACGTTCACGGAAGAAGACGCCAAGACGGTGCGTTTTCCTCACCACGACCCGCTGGTCATAGAGACCCCCATCGCAAATAAAGTGGTGGCTAGGGTCCTGATTGACAATGGAAGTTCCGTGAACTTGCTCTTCAAAGAAGCCTTCACTGCGATAGGGTTGACCGACCGGGACCTCTCTCCTAGTGGATCGCAGCTCACAGGGTTTAACGGGACAACGCTAATCCCGATGGGAAAAGTCAGGCTCCCAGTTACCCTGTGCCCGGATACCCCCCAAAGCACATTCAAGTATTGCACCTTCGTGGTGGTAGACTGTCCAACGGCCTACAACGCAATCTTAGGCCGACCGGCCCTCGTCGACTTTGGTGCAATTACTTCAATCCGACACCTATGCCTAAAATTCCCTACCCAGGAAGCCGGAGTCGGAACGGTGAGGGGGAATCAAGGAGAGGCCAGGCAATGTTACAATGTTGCCACCCACTTGCCAGTACTCATGGTCCGGGGGCCCCCTGAGATAGGGTCCGAAAGGGTCGTAGAACCAACGGATTTAAGCTGCTGTCTTTCATGGATGCTTATGCTGGGTACAACCAAATAAAAATGCATACGGCAGACCAGGAGTGCACTAGCTTCAGGACCGACAAGGGCGTATACTGTTACCTAGTCATGCCTTTCGGACTGAAAAACGCCGGAGCAACCTATCAAAGAATGGTTAACCGGATGTTTAAAAGCCTCCTGGGACGAAACATGGAAGTATATGTAGACGACATGCTCGTCAAATCCAAAGCATGCAACAGCCATGCAAGCGACTTAGAGGAATGTTTCGAAGTCGTCCGGAGATACGGCATGAAGCTCAATCCGAAAAAATGCACCTTCGGGGTCAAGTCGGGAAAATTCTTGGGCTTCATAGTCAGCCAAAGGGGGATCGAGGCGAACCCAGAGAAAATCCAAGCTCTCCTGGACATGCCATCCCCCAAGAAACATAAGGACGTGCAGAGTTTGACCGGAAAGGTAGCCGCACTGAGCCGCTTTATCTCACGGTCCACGGACAAGTGCATACCCTTCTTCAACATACTGAAGAAATGCCAAAAGTTCGAATGGACAGACGAATGCGAGGAGGCATTCAAAAGGTTAAAAGACCACATGGCCAAACCTCCTATCCTATCAAAACCCGTCCTTGGAGAAGACTTGTTCCTTTACTTGGCCGTCTCCGAGCATGCGGTCAGTGCTGCACTGGTCCGGGAGGAAGAAAAAATTCAGCACCCCGTGTACTATGTTAGTAAGCGCATGGTAGGGGCCGAGACAAGGTACCCGGTTATTGAAAAATTAGTATTCTGCCTCCTGATGGCATCAAGGAAGTTGAGACCATACTTCCAAGCCCATCCGATCAGAATCTTGACCAATCATCCACTCCGGCAAGTTCTCCAGAAGCCTGAAGCATCCGGAAGGCTCCTCAAGTGGGCGATGGAGCTGAGTCAGTTCGACTTACATTACGTGCCCCAGATTTCCATAAAAGGCCAAGCCTTGGCGGACTTCATCACCGAATGTAATGAAGCCGAGGCGACAGCCAATACACCGGAGCCACCCATCCCCACTTGGAGAGTATTTGTAGACGGAGCTTCTAATGAGAATGGTTCAGGAGCCGGAGTGGCTATGATATCACCTACTGGATTGCGGCTCCAGGCAGCACTCCGATTCAACTTCACTGCTTCGAATAATGAAGCCGAATATGAGGCCCTGATAGCAGGGCTAAAATTGGCTAAAGCTGTAGGAGCCAAGAGGGTGGAAGTCTACAGCGATTCTCAGCTGGTTGTAAACCAGGTTTCCGGAGAATACCAAACTCGCGGCGAAAGGATGGCCGCGTACGTAACAATAGTCCGAGAACTACTCCACGAATTCACGGACTATAAAATAGAAAGAATCCCCCGAGAAAAGAACGCTCACGCGGACTGTCTGGCTAAGTTAGCCTCGGACAGCGAAATCGAAGAGCTGGGGGTAGTACCAGTGGAACGCTTGGCAGAGCCAAGCATCAAAATAAAAGAGACCACACAAACGGTTGGGCAAGAACCCAGCTGGATGGTCCCCATCATAAAGTACATAACCACAGGTGAGTTGCCCCAAGAGAGGGCACTGTCTCGAAAGATTCAGTATCAGGCTCATCGTTATGTAATGATGGATCAAATTCTCTACCGGAGAGGACTCAGCATGCCTTATTTAAGGTGTGTATCGGACCCTGAAGCTAGACAAATCATGCTGGAGGTCCATGAAGGGTTCTGTGGAGATCATACGGGAGGACCCAGCCTCTCAAAGAAAATATTGAGGCAGGGGTACTTCTGGCCAACAATGAAAAAAGATTGTATAGACTATGTCCAAAAGTGTGACTCGTGCCAAAGGTACGCGAACATACCGAGAGCTCCTCCAAATGAGATCACTTTGATGACCAGCCCCTGGCCCTTCGCGGTCTGGGGAATAGATCTCATCGGGTCTCTACCTACGGGAAAAGGAGGGGTAAAGTATGCAATAGTAGCAGTGGACTACTTCACCAAGTGGACAGAGGCTGAGCCTATGAAGACAATAACTGCTAAGAAGGCGTTGGACTTTGTTATCAAAAACATAGTGTGTCGATACGGCTTGCCTCACAAGATAGTCTCAGACAATGGAAAGCAATTTGATTGCGAGGAATTTACTGACTTTTGCAACCAACACGGAGTGGTAAAAAGCTTCTCCGCGGTAGCCCGGCCTCAAACAAACGGCCAGGCGGAAGCAGTCAATAAGATCCTAAAGGTCACCTTGAAAAAGAAGCTGCTGGCCTGTAAAAATAACTGGCCTGAAGAATTGCCAAGGGTATTGTGGGCCTACCGGACGACCCCCAGAACCACAACCGGTCACTCGCCGTTCTCAATGGCGTACGGTTGTGAAGCAATGGTCCCGGTGGAAACATTATTCCCATCCCACAGGAGGACGACTTATGATCCGGCCACCAATCAGGCCCTGCTCCAAGAGGCTCTGGATCAAGTCGAAGAACTCCGGGATGAGTCCCAAATACGGATGGCTGCTTATCAAAAGAAGGTGACCAAGTATTTTAACTCCAAGGTTAAAAATAGAAAATTCGCTATTGGGGATATGGTCCTAAGAAGGGTTTTCCCAGCCACCCAAGAACCCGGAGTGGGGGTACTTGGACCAAATTGGGAAGGACCATATGAAATCGAGGACGAAATCGGTTCTGGCACTTACAAACTGAAAAGAATGGACGGAACTACTGTCCCAAGAGCCTGGAATGCCGATCACCTCAGAAAATATTACCAGTAGCGAATTAAACTTAGATTTTGTTCAAAGGGTTTGTACCGTCCAAATGTATGCCTCCTCTATATTAAATAAAACTGAGTGCCTTAAAAACAAAGTTTCTATGCCACTCAGGGGGGTACTAGGGTATACCGCACGGACAAACAAAAACAAACTAAGTAAAATATCCTGACCCAAAGGGCAGGTCAATCTAAGTAAAATATCCTGACCCAAAGGGCAGGTCAATCTAAGTAAAATATCCTGACCCAAAGGGCAGGTCAAAAAATATGCGCAAAAATAAAGAGCATAAGTATAAAAACCCTGAGCCAAAGGACAGGTTAAAATACCTAAGTGTGACAAATAAAGATCGCATATATATAAGAAAAAAAAATATCCTAGCCCAAAGGGTAGGTCATACACATGTAAATGGCCCGGGGACAGGCCTTAAGATATAATTGTCTCCCCTTCAAATAAAAGCTGCCGCCTATATATAAATTGTTCTAAGGCAGCAGCAAATATGTACAAACAAAACAAAAAAAAAAAGAGTTATAAAAAGAACGGGTAGAATCTGGGTCAATAATACGGCAGCTCAGTCAGCCCGCGGAGGAAGACGAGGTCCAATCCGTGCCTCAAGCGCAGCATCAAGCTTCTTCTTCTTTTCCCGGAATTTGGCAATCATGTCCTCGGGTTTGGGATAGAAAGTAAGCTTGATACTCTGATCATTGGTGGCCCAAGCCATGTAGACACCATCATCGAAGCGCTTCGGGCACCGAGCGCAGGAGACAGGAGAAAGGAGCTCGGCCCTCTTGGCCTTCCTGGTAGACTGATCTTTGTAATCCCTAAGCTCATTCAACTCCGCAGCTAGAGCGGCCTTGGATTCGATATCCGACTGGTGAGTCTCCTCTAGAGACCTCACCTTGGCGGCCATTTCATCCAAAGCCTCCCTGGCCTCCCGGAGATCTCGCCTGGCCTTCTCGACAGCCCCGGTTTGAGCCCTTAGTTCCTCCTGATGATGGGCCTCCATCCTGTCTCTCCGCTGGGCCTCGTCCCGGATCATGGCCTCCGCCTGAGCCTCCCTCCGGTGGGCCTCCTCTTCCTTGGCCTTGGCCGCTGCCTCCTGGCGCTCGGCAGCCTCCTGGTAGATCTGCCTCTCCGCTGTGAGGTCTTGGAGGACCTTCCTGACGTCGTTCATGTCCCCAAAGTCGGACAGAGCGAAGCCATGGTTTATGATGTTCCTGGAGAGGCGACCAGCCTCAGCAGCAAGCTGAACCATAACGAGGTATAAGGAAAAATTTCTCAAAGGAAGAAAACAAAATACAAACAACAAAAAGGAAACGCAAAAAATTGCAAAGTACTTACCACTGTGAGAGAATGGCTGAGGTCCTGGACCTGGAAGATAGAGTTCAGGGAAGCACAAGTGGCAAACCGCTTGGGCGCACAACGTGTAAGCTGAGAAGCGAACTCACCGGTCATCTCCGCGGCAAAGGGAGCCAAAGTGGGCCCTAGGAGGGGACGGAACCAGTCCGTTAAGGGGTCCAGATTGAGGTTCCACGGATCATGATAGTCCGGGTGGTTGATGCTCGCCTCAACCTCAGCTCGCAGAATCCTCCTAAGGGCCTCCACCTCGGCATACCCCCGGGAGTACTCGTCCATAGCATAGTTGTGTTTGGCTATGCGAAGCTCCTGCCTCACCTCATCCCCCGGAATCGGGGTAAGATCAATGTGGGGAGGAGCAGGATTTTCCTCCATCGGGGAAACCCCGCCGTCTAGGCCATGAGCAGGAGTGTCGGCCCTCCGAGGCCTCTTCGGCTCGTCCTGGGCAATCATCTTGCCCTTACGCTTGCGAATCAGAGCCACTTCAGGCTCCTCCTCGTCCTCCTCTGCTACCACTGGAAGGGCTTGAGGCTCTCCAGTACCCTCAGCGGCTTCCTCCGAGAAGTCCCACCCTTTCCCTTGGCCTTCTCCCGGAAGCACCTCCTCGTCATCCACTAAGTCAATGGTTTCGGGGGGAGCGCCGGAAGGAACCTTCAAGGAAGGAGCCGGGGGAGAGGGGGTGAAAGCCGGAGGAGCCACGGGAGTATGAACCCCGGCAAGCTGTTCCAGGATGGCATCCATGGAGGTACCTGTTCCAAAAAATAAGCAAGTGTTAGAAGTTCGTGAGGAACCGCTTATAAAAGATGCAGCAAATAAGCTACTCCTACCCGAACTTCCTAATTCGGCCCTAGCAAAGTCCCGAACTTTAATGCTGGCAGCATCATCTCCAAGATAACTGTCCGAGGGCCGAAACCAGCTGGACGCTATGTAAGCCGACGGACCTAAGGGAATAGGTTCCGGAGGGCCGGAGCCCATCCGGGACCGACCTAGGTAATCTCCTAAGTTCGTAAAATAAAATTCCTTCAAATGATCCCCCCACCGGGTCGACGGCATCTTAAACCTACGGAGACGCTCGTCGAACCCTATGGGCCTATGACTGGTATATTCATCAACGGAAGGAACATAGCGAATTATCAAGGGAGACTTACCACCGGCACCGGAAGTGCTAGCACCGGGAGCACCCGAGTTTGGTTCGGGGGCTGAAGGCTGAGGCCGGGAAGTCTGATTCTCAGAAGAACCTTCAAGACGAAGGGGCCTCCCGGCGGAAGGACCCCCAATCTCTTCTTGAAGTATCTTGTCAAAAAATTTAGCCTCGGACTTCCCGCCAATGGCTTGGCTCCTTCGCACCACCGGACTCCCCACGCGAAGCCCTCTCCCAGAGGCAGCCTGGGCCTTAGAATACGCCTTCTCCCGGGCCTTCCGGTAGAGATAATCTTGGTACTTCTTCTCTGTCGTAGCAATGAGCTCGTCCCGGAAGGCCTTCTCCGCAACCGGCGCCCTCACATTGGGGCAGATGACCTTTGAGAGGTTGGAGTCATCCACGGATTGATGAGAAAGGATAAGTTTAGCCTTCCTACAATTCTCCGTGGTGACCAGGCCCCCGACATCAAGATCGGCATGGTCGTAGGAGGCGAAGGCTTGGGCCCTTCTAAGGAAAGCCTGAGTGGGGAGCGTCCGCTGGTAAGGTGGGATCCGCACCCACTCCGTGAGAAGCTCCGGGTGGTCCACGGCTCTGAACCCGGACGAGAAGAAAAAGCGGTGGCGGTACTCCTTAACATGAGTCTGCCTATTATATGGAACCATCCCCTCGTGAGCAGGGTGGATCCGGAACCCATAAAAACCATCCTTAAGTTTGTCCCCTTTCTTGGGGACGGATACAAGTTCATAAAAATATAAAATTTCCGCCGGGCTGGGAGACCCCCAGCCACGGGCGGTGTAAAAAATGAATAAGCCTGAGAGCAGGCGGTAAGCTTGAGGAATAAGTTGGTATGGCGCAAGGCCGACAAATACAAGAAAATTCACAAAGTAATCTTGGAGCGGGAGCATGGCACCGGCCATCAAATGGGTCTGACTCCAAGCCCCGAAGCCGTCATAGTTGTGATTAGGCGTCTCCGAGTCACGAGGAGGCCGGTGGAAGGTCCCTGAGGTAGAGGGTTTGATCCCAGCCACATTAATAATGTTCTCCAGCTGGTGAGGACAAGTCAGGGTCGACCGAAGCTCTGCCGCTTCCCAGCCAGTTGCACGGGACTTGTACCCCTCCTGGGCGACGGGTCCCAAAGAAACCTCCTCCAGCGTGGCCATACTTTTCCCTTTCTTCTTAGAAGATTTTGAGCCAGAAGCAGACATTTTGTGTTCTGAGAAAAACAAAAGGGAAAAAGAAAAACCCAGCAGTTAGGTCCCATACCAAACCCTAAATCAAGAAAAAGGGAGTGGGGGTCCCCTAACCGCTGGAAAGAGGCCCCTCCGACACGTGTCACCTGGGAAACTCTGGAGAGAATCCCTCAACAAGTGTCGGGTGCAATGAAATCGCAGAAAGTGGTTTCGCAAAAAAAAAAAAGAAAAAAGCCATCTTATGCCCTAAGCAACTGTTAAAAGAAGAACACATGGCCTTCTCCAAACAGAACTGTATAAACTACAACAGGGGCATGATAAATGGCGATTCTACAACTAATGCAGTAAACATAAAACAGAACTCGAAGAACTTAAACACTCACACACCCAGAAGCCTCTAAGTGCGAACCCAGAAAACGAACGAAGTAAATATAAGCATGTTATTATCTAAGGATGCAAGAAACTTACAGTCGATCGTTGAACTGGGGGTACTGAACGTGGTTGAGTGAGAGTTGGGAAGCACTGGCAAAATCAAACACTGGAAAATTAAATGAAGTGTCTGAGTGTTGAGACAGTTCGTGCTACTTTGAGGAATTTTCTCTCTAGGAAATTCGAGCAGAAATGGCAAGGAATGGAAAGTAACCGAAATGAAGGAAAGGTGGTGGCTTTTATAGGCAAAAGTGCATGAGGAACAGGCGTCTTCACCTACCAATCGCACGGTGGGGGAAACGCACGATTCGAATTCCCAAAGATCAACGGACCAGATCAATCTACCATTAAGGCGGTGGAAACGTTTGAGTATCCGTCTGACACCATCAATGCGCCGCATCAATCATGGGGCGTGAAACGAATCGACCTCTGCAAAAGTGAATCGCTGCATTTAATGCCATTATCAGACACACCTCCACGCGCCCCCAAGTCGTATCAGAAGACCGAGGAGGCGGCTGGAAACATTCCTGCAAAAAGCATGTCGCTGCATTAAATGACATCATTTAATTTGCCCCCACGCGCTCGAGGCTCGAGCTAGGGAAACGAGGGGTCAACCGGAGACACTTGAACAAGCCTTGGTTTATTTTTACTAAGTAAACAAGGCTTGGGGGGTAAATGTTGCTCCAAAATTCGCCCAAAATACGTGGACCAGTCGAGAGGGGACACGTGGATCAGATAACTTGGAAAGATTTGCTAAGTCTTTTTATGCCACCAGGAAGCGCTATTAGCATGGGTCCCGGAGGAGACACCCGGAGTACAAGGTACTCCAGGAAGCTAGTATAGCATGAGGGCTCACCGGGATGTGTCAGGTCTCTCCCAAGAAATCAAGTCGCATTTAATGCTGCATGGGAGGAAGCGTGTTGGGACTGTAACACGCAATAAAGTCTGACGGCACAACCCCCGAACAGTAGCGCTACAGTAATGATCATTTAAGTCTAGCGACGGCTACTCTGCGAAGAGTCACGTCAATCATAAGACAAAAAGGACATTCTCCATAAAAACCCTACAGCACCTAGGGATTTGACCATGCATCACCCATGGTATATTCATCGGAAATGCCCAACTTTATGGATACTTACAGACACATGTGTAAGAACAATTCTAGGGATTACCCCACCAAAACACTATAAATACCCCCTCAAAGCTCATTTAATGGGGTCGAGAATCTTGGTTGCAAAAAGAGCAAGAAGAGAACAAACTCACCAAGAACATTCTCTGTATTTAAGAGAAAAACATTCTCTCAAGTGTAGAATCTGTATTAAATACATCCATTAATAGCAGTGGCTCGTGGACTAAGGCTCATTAACGCCCCAACCACGTAAAAAGTCTTCATCTCACTTTCTTATAGCTCCTTATTATAATTATATTTTAATAGTTGCCGAAAACCTCGGTCAACAACATCCATGTTTGAAATATGTGTGCCATAGAGTACTGTGGTGTATTGAGTATAGTCTAGAGTTCAAAATGAACTATATAATTCAATAGTATAGTCCACCCCTAAGTATGTAGAGATCATGATCCACCCCTAAGGGATATAGAGATCATGGTCCATCCCTTAGTGATATAGAGATCATTTGGAGTTATGGATATAATCCAGACTTCAATAGATATAAAAGATCGTTGAACTGCATATTATTCTTAACTTTTTCCAACCCAATTAGATCAAAAGATCTTTTGATTAAACAAATTCTTAATAATTGTTTTAGAATTAACAATTATTCATAAACATAGAAATGAAATGCTAATTGTTTATGTAGTATTAACTCTTTGCAGAGTTTAATATACTATAGAATTTGTATCAATAATAAAACACATACACATACAAACATTAAAACATATAAATATAATTGGTACAGACATACACAAGATAAAGTAAATGAAGCTCAATTCACAATTGCAATTCATTTCCAAAATAGAAAACTTTATTATAAAATTCTCCAAAATTAAAGGAATTGTCTGCAATAATATGAAAAATAGGGAATAAAATCCCAAACTAATAATTGAAATCCAAATTATTCTAAAAATAAAAAAATTAATTCAAGAATAATAATTAAAAAAAAATAGAAGATTTCGAGCTTCATCTTGGACTATCTCTACCCATCTGTTAAACCATCCGGTTCAACTCGCTAGGATAGCATCCGAGTTCAAGCAGCTGGAGCTGAAATAAGAAGAAAAACAAACAAACATGTTTAGTAGGTCCAGAATTAATAACCCAAGGGGATAATAGTTCTCTAAAACACATGAGTTTATAGCATACAACGAAATACCTTGTTTCTTTGCTAGAAACTTAGGGCATTGGGGTTTCCAGTGGCCCTTTCATTGCAATAGAAGTATTTTCCTTTTGGTTTATCACCGGTAGTAGAAGCCTTTTTCTTTTTAACTGTTTTCGCAGCTTCAAAAGGCTTCTTGCTATTATTCCACTTCTTCTTGTTCTTGGGATTGGAAGTAGAGGCAAAGTTTGCCTCAGCCTTAGCCGCCCCATTAGCATTCCCAGAATTTTGAGCTTTAGATCCTCCTTTCACTGGTCCTCCTATCAAATTTTCAAATGGTTGAAGGTCGTTTACCAACTCGTGAAAGTCTGGTTCCTTCTTGCTCATGACATAATTTGAAGTATAAGGTAGAAAGGCTGGAGTCAAACTGTTCAAGATCAGACTCACTTGAGTTGTCTGATCCATAACAGCTCCATGATTCTGAGCTTCCTGGAAGTAACTCGCCATTTGGAGAAGGTGATCACGCACGTTCTGATGAGGTTTCATCCGTCCATTGATGAAATTCCTTATCGCTTCAAAGCGAGATTGAATTGATGCCATCCCGAATAGTTCAGTTAACTGGTTCATGATTTCTGCAGCTGTGTCAGTGTTAGCGAACCTTATTTTAAAGTTGTCAACCATGCTAGAAAGCATGAAGTATCGAGCTTTGTTGTTGGCATTCTGCCAAGGCTCGTACTTCTCCTTTAATTCTTTGGTTGCATTATCACCCGTCTGCTCAGGAGACAGTTGACTTAACACAAACAGGGCATTTTCACCAATGAGAGCAATGTTAATGTTCTCTTTCCATTTGGGAAAGTTAGATCCATTCAGCTTATTATCAGTCAACAGTGACACCATGGGGTTGGTCATTGTCATGTTGGATACTACAAATAACAATAAATAGAAATCAAGTAAGGTTCAACACAAAATCTCATTCAGAAATTATTAGCACATAGCAAGTAGGAATTACAAGTGAAAATACTAAAACATACAATCCTAAATAATTTCCAAGGTTTTCAACAAACTGATATTAGTGTCCCGTTTAGGCGAGAGTCAAAGTTACCATCCATTGAATAGAGTTGTCAGCTCATCTAAAATGATAAACATTCTAGCAACCTTTTATTCGATCAAGATGAGAATCAAGTGTTGTCTCGTTTAGGCGAGAGTCAAGGCTATTCTATCTTATGAGCTTCTACCATTGTTTCATACTTTTGTAAGTCTTACTAATAGTCGCCACCATTAGGGTGATCCATACTAAAAATAAAACACTTACAAATAGTACTTATCTTTCGAGATTCTACGGCGTTAAATTGCTAATGAACGTTCCTCCATTAGGGAGGATTACTCACTAAAACAAGAACTATGTAGAACCAACAATGGAGATCGAATATCCTAATAATTTTAAAGCTTATTATTTAAAATGTATTTTCTTCTAATATTTATTTCAATGTATTTATATTAAATATATTTATTTAATTAAAATTTCCAATTTAGAGCAAAATTCTAAATATAAATTTTAATTTAATATTTATAAAATTATTGGATATGAAAATAAAATGAATTATTTCCATCTTAGCAATAATATTCAATAAATATTTAAAAAATTATTCAATTTCAGTTGTATCAAAATTTATTTAAGTTGATTTACAACTCAAATTTAATTTTCTATAAATATATAATGCATTTCGAAAATGTATTTAAAATAAATACAATTTTCGAAAATGTTATAAAATAAAATAAAATAAATCCTGAAAAATTATTGTAATTTTATGTTAGTTCAAAATTAATTAATAAAAAAAATTAATTTTCAACATAAATATAATTTTTCTATTTAATTAAATATTACGAAAAATTTAAATCTTTCAGTATCATGATGAAAATCAACTTAAATATTAATTTTCTATTTAATTAAATTTTACTAGAAAAATACTTCAAACAAAATAAGTAATAACTATCTAGACTTTCATTGGCTAATTAATTTATTTTCTAATTATAACATATTTTAATTAATCATATAAATGAAAAAATCTTTGATTTAAGTTGGTCCAAAATTAATTAATAAAAATAATAATTTACAACTTTAATCTATTTTTTCAAAGAAAATTCAAAATTTTCTGCATCTAAAAAAAATGCAATTTTGAAAAATGATTAACAAAATAAAATAAAATATATATTTAAAAATTATTCAAATTTAAGTTTCTGAAATTAAAATTTCCAACTTAAAATAATTATTTATTTAATTAAGTGTATTAAATACAAGAATTAAATAATCAAGTATAAAATCAACTTAATTATTAATTCCAATTTAATACTAGGAAAAATATTTTAATTAAGTTGATCCAAAATTAATTAAAATAAATTAATTTTTAACTTAAAATATTTTCCTAATTTAATATTAGAAAATATAACAACTACTAGAAGTAACTATCTACAATATATTTCAAATAACTAAGTGTTTTTCTAAAATTAATTTTAAAATATTAAAATGAAAGATAAATTTTATATATTTTAAAAGTTAATTATGTTGCTAATTCAATTTTAATTAGGTTAGACTAATATAATTAACCTAATACAATTATTTAAATAAGGCAAATGGGTTCAGTATGTCGTACCCACTGCAATTGGCCCCCTAACTCTCACACAACGCCCAAAGGAGAGGAATTTAACCATTAAATAAATAATTGTTATTAATTGAATAAGCCCAATTCTAATTGCGCATAAATAAAATTACCTAAGTAAAATTTTATTTTAGCAACCTAGTCCATTTAACTAATAAAACTTAAATGGGATTCCTATATGCATCTAAGCCCAATAAGCTAACACATAGGCTCACACAAGTCAAAATGATTTGGATAGGCCCTATCATGTTACTAGGTTTACATAGATGAAAAAAATTGCAAAATTTACCTGTTACAAATTATTTATAAGATCTATTGACAATTGAACTATGATTAAAATCAGATCATTGGATCTGTCAACAAGTTAATCATAGCAATTTAAATGAAATAAATAATAGGTTTGTAAAAAAAAAATTGAATAATTATAATTAAATAATAAAACAATACAAACAAAAAAGTAACTGATTTGGAAAATCTGGAAAGTAGGCTAAATATCTCAATTTTAAAATTGAAAAAAAAAATTTTAAAAAAATATCTTAACTAAAAATTAAATTTAGGTTGTTAGAGAATATTAAACAAAATTTAAAAATCTAATAAACTCCAAAATTTCCTAAATTCTAACTTAAAATCAAAAAATATCTTACCAATTTTTCAAATTTTAAGTTTATTTAAATGTTTAATAAGATAATAATAAAATATCTTGAATTTTAAATTTAGATATTGCTAATATTATATTCTTAGTCTTATAATTTAATAAATTTAAAAAAATTACAAAATAAACTATTTGAAAAATAAGATATTTTTATATGGTTAGAATATTTCCAATTTTATTAAAATAATAAAATAAAATAATTTTAAAAAATTTATGGTTTGAAACCCTAAAATTTCTATTCAAACCTAAACTAACCAACTTTTCAAATCTTAATGTTATTTTTGCCAAAATATAATTTTAATAAAGAAAATGTCTAATAAGATAAAATATTGAAACTAACATATTCGTAATCTTATAATTTTAATTAATAAAATATAGTTCAAAAATAACAATTTGAAAAAAAAATAATATGGTTAGCAAATTTTTAAATTTGAACAAGATTATTTCAAATGATAATATTTTAATACCAAAATAAGATCAATTAAATTTAATAAAAAAAATGTAATATCTGATCTTATAATTAAAATAAATAATATAATCTGAAATTTCAAAAATTAACCATAAGGCTATTTTAATTAATTAAAAAATTAATAAAAATTAATTTTATTCTGACAATTAGATTTTAATATTGAAAATTTAGATTCTACACAAAAATCTACCAAAATTTGGCTTTTGTTTCAATGAAAAACGATTTTTGAATTAAAAGATATGAAGAAAATAAAATTGGTGCATTGCATACCCTTGCGCGCGCAGAAGCAAGGGATTGCCCGAGAAACAAGGCTGCATGCAGCCTACCTGACCGAGGGAGCTCGGCTGGACGCGTCTTCAGACAGCCCGTGTCCGAGTTCCCTTAGTCAAGCTATCTGAATACGCGTGAGGATGCCGAGGTTTCCCTAGGTTGCGCGCGCGTGTATGTGCATCAAGTGGTGATATTTTCATTCAAATTCAAAAAATCATAACTAATTCATAAAAAATCCAAATTAAGTTCTGTAAAAGCCAAAATTTATTAATTTTTTTTCTACTTTCTAGTAAAAATAATTCAAGATCGAAATAAAAAATATTTCTAAACTATCATCACATAAGCACACAAACCATCATGAATAGGAGCGGAGCTAGAGCTAAATAGTTAGGGGGGCCAATGTCAAACAACGTAATATATAACAAATTTAAATTTTAGTAATTAAAATATCTTTTAAGGGTATGTGTCAATTGTGAAAAATATTATTATTTTTTAAATTTTATAAATATATTTTATACAATATTTTAAAAAATAATAAATTAAGTAATTGAATTAAAAGCAAAATGTAAGTTTTTATCCTAAAATAAAAGTAAAATGCGAGTGATACTTTTAAAATTTGACAAGATGCAATTTAATATTACCAAATTAATATTAATATGTAGTTTCTTAGAGAAAAAAACTTATATTGATTTTAAAAATAGTATAATTGGTTAATTATACTACTATTAATCAAATAATTTACTAAATATATTTTTAAATTAAAACAAATCAAATTAAGTGTAATAAAAGAATAATACAACTATTACTTTACTATAATTGTGAAACATACATTCATTTATATAATAAAATTATATATTTTTCATAATAAAATTATATTTAATTAAATAAATACTAATTTTTTTAAAAAAAAATCATCCATCAAAATTCGTGCTTGTATCAATATCTTTCCATAAACTCTTATATGTTATTATATATATCAATGCTAAGTAAATAATTTTCAAAAATTCAGGGGAGCCACAACCCCTGTTGGGGTGTACGTTGCTCCGCCCCTAATCATGAAACCATTCAAATCAACACAAAACATCATTTTAATTCATATTTCATGAATGTAAATAATTACCATGGCTCCGAGGCCAGTTGTTGGAATATGTTTTACCAGGATCTAGATTTACTACCACGTATGTTGTTTAACATCCTAAATATGAATTTCTAAAACAATAAAATTAAACACATATAAAGTTTCAGAAAACCTTACATTGGGTGCAGCGGAATATTAATGCCTCCTTCCGCTAAGATCTCTAACCCTTGTATCCTGTCTGTCGTAGAGTATCACCAAGATCTGAGCCCGAATATCCTTCTCTTGAATTTGGATTCTTCACAGCCTTACACACTATGATTGAGATACCACTTCATGTGTGTGGGCACTCACTCTATCACTCAAGTTATGAAAATTTTAAGAGAAAAAGAGAAGAAGTGGTTCTGTTATGGGTATAAAATAGATGGCTCAATTTTTCCTGAAGGAAAGAAATTTCATCATCTATTTAAGTGTGAGGCATCACTATCTATTTATAGGCAACCACTAGGTTTAGGTTAGGAATTATTAGGCATTAAAATAATGAAAATATTAAGTGGAAAATTCCCTTTAAGTGGTCGGCCATAGTTAGTGGGGGCACCTTGTTGGGTATTTCTCCAATTTTGACAATTTTTTCTTGTTTTCTCAAAAATGCCATCTTTCTAATTCTAAATATTTAAAGGCCAAAACTAATCATTTAATAATTAAAATTAATTATCAAATAAAATTGTCATTTAATATATTTATTAATTAGACTTAATAAAGTCTTTCAATTAATAAATAAGACCTAGAATCTCTTTTCTTCACAATTTAGCTCTTGCTTAGTGAAAATTCATAAACTAGACATAGTCTAATTTTAGAATTATAATTGATTAATTAAAATCAATTATCAGAGTCTTACAAGCAGTATGGTCTCAACCAGTATGGGAACCATGGGCCTATACAACTGAGCTTCCAATAAGCCGAACTAGAATTTACCAAGTAAACTCCCTAACTTATTAATTCTTTGTTGCATCCACTCATAGAACTTAGAATTGCACTCTAAGTCATATAGAACGCTCTATATGTTCCACGATATACATACGCTGTAAACATTTAACCATCGTTCTAATCTCAATAATCAAAGATCATCTATAGATGATTTACACCGAGTAGGGATAAATTTACCGTTTGACTCCTCAATGTATTTTCTCCGTAAAACACTTAGCTTCCTGTAAATGATATTTCAGTGAACTAAAATTTAATCACTGAAACAAGAGCTCTTCCATTTACCTCTATTAAGCCAAGCTCAAGGGAAATCATCGTTTCACTTCTATGTCGTGATAGAAGCTATAGATTCCATATCAATGTTTAGCGCTCCCACTCAATCATACTACCATGTTGCCAAATTGTACGTATCACCATGACCAGAAAGTAGGCTTAACTAACAAATCAAAGAACATGAATAGCACTCCTTAGATTAAACCTAAGCATGTCGGGATTAAGATCTTTTGATCTAAGATCAACTAGTGATATTGACTTAGAAAGATACAATGGTAAGATTATAATATCTTAACCAAGATCAATATCGGTCCTAGTCCAATGTATAGTCCATACATTCGAAACTAGCATACTTTGCCAATGTTCTGGAAAGGACATAAGACTTATACAAAGTGTAAGTACACTTCCTCACTGATTATCACATTAGCGTAAATCCAATGCACTGATGAAATAGGGACTTTGTCTTTTGAAGCATATAATCACAATCACTTTCCACTGTGTTGACATCACTGTAATTGTAAATGACGATATGTTCTGGACTTAACAGATTTTTTATATATTAAACCATAAACATGAAAACTACATGTAAACATAAATGACTTCTAATCTTTTATTGATAACAAATCATATTAGATTGAAATGGGTTTTATTTAGGGCATAAAATCCCAACACACTATATCATGTATTTCCAGATAAATTTTGGTTAATCATACACATATGCCCCTTAAGTAATTTTAAAGAATAACACTTTGTAATTACTTAAATAAAAGAAATGATTCACTTTATTCATAACTAAAGTTTAAAATATTACATCGGTAATGCAAGTTACAATCATTAATTTTCTGGTAGTAGGGTCACAAATGTTCCACGTTCTAGTAGTTCTTTATTAGCAAACCATTTGGCTGAGCCCATTTATAAACTCTGATTCCTACTATCGCTTCAATCACATACGAACCCTCCCATTTTGGGTTGAATAGCCTCGCAGATGGATCTCTCATATTTGCAAATACTCACCTTAGCACCAAGTCTCCAACATTGAATAGCCTCTTCTTGACTCTTTTGTTGAATTATCTTGTTACTCGGTGTTGATACGCTGCATTAATGACTTGTGACTCAGTTTGTTTTTCATCAAGCAGATCCAGGGACATTTTTAGGAGTTCCTGGTTTTCTTCTTGATTATAAAACTCTCGCCTATGAGTCGATATGCTCACTTCCACATGTAACATTGCTTCCAAGATAAATGCTAGTGACAAGGGAGTGTGTCTGATTGCTGTTTTCTCAGTAGTTCTGTGAGCCCAAAGTACTTGAGGTAGCTCGTCGACCCATCTACCTTTGGCAGCGTCTAAATTCTTCTTGATAGTATCCTTCAAGGTTTTATTAACAGCTTCTACTTGTCCATTCGCCTGAGGCCTGGATACTGATTAGAAGCTCTTAATTATTTTGTTCCTTTTGAAGAACTCAGTGAACAAGTCACCATGAAACTGAGTTCCGTTATCAAATACTATTTTCATGGGAATTCCAAACCTGCAAACAATGTTTTTGACAACAAAGTCGAGGAATTTTTTGCAGGTTCTGGAGACAAGAGGCTCAGCCTCAGTCCATTTAGTGAAGAAATCAACGGCTACCACAGCGTACTTGGCTCCCCCTCGCCCTGTGGGGAGTTCCCCAATTAAATCAATCCCCCACATAGCAAATGGGTAAGGCGAGGTCATCATTCTTAGCTCCGTTGGTGGTACGCGAGGTGTATGTGAAAATCTCTAACACTTATCACATTTTTTGAAAAACTCATGGGTGTACTTATTGATCGTTGGCTAGCAATATCCTTGTCTTATGATATGCTCTGCCAACCTGCATGATCCCCACAAAAGCCCTCATGAATTTCTTTAATGATCTCGTTTTCTTGTGTAGGAAGAAAACACCGAAGTAGAGGCATGGAATAACCTCTTCTGTACAATTTACCTTCGACTATCGTGTAGCGAGGTACTGTATATAGGAGTTTTTGTGCCTCGTTCTTGTTAGTTGGAAGTTGTCTGTTGAGTAGATAGTTGATTATAGGAGTCATCCAAGTAGGTGAGCCATCTATCATCTTGACATCTTCTTTTTCACATATACTTGGTTTGTTTAGCATCTCTACCGATTCAAGTTTAATTCATCTAGATCGCTCTGCGAGGCCAGTTTTACTAAGGCATCAACGTTAGAGTTTTGTTCTCTTGGGATTTGCTCGATTTTAAAGTAATCAAACTTTTCTAAGTTTTTTCAGAACCTTCTCTAAGTACTTAGCCATTTTTAAGCCTTGAGCCTGGTATTGTCCGAGAATCTTATTTATAATTAGTTGCGAATCACTATAACATATGAGATTCTTGACCTTCAACACCTTGGCTATTTTCAAGCCAGCGATCAAGGCTTCATATTTAGCCTCGTTGTTTGATGCATCAAATTGAAATCTCAAAGCATAATGAAACTTAAAGCCTTCTGGCAAAATAATATTACCCTTGCACCCGAGCCTTGCTCGTTGGATGCACCATCCACGAATAACTTCCAAGTGTCCGCATCTCGGTGAACAAGCAGATTTTACTCTAGAGTTATTTCTTCTATTAAGAAGTCTGAAAAAGCTTGGCCCTTGTAGGATGTTCGAGGGTGATAATTTATGTCAAACTGCCCCAGTTCCATTGACTATTTTATCAATCTTCCAGAAGCGTCTGGTTTTGATAAAACTTGTCTCAAGGGTTGATCAGTTAATACTTTTATTGGGTGTGCCTGGAAGTAAGGTCGTAACTTGTGAGACGCGTGGATAAGGCATAAAGCAAGTTTTTCAAGAGGGGGATACTTTGACTATGCCACTAGTAACCTTTTACTAACATAGAAAACAGGTTGCTGGTGCTTTCCCTCTTCTCGCACTATAGCTGCACTAATCGCGTCTTCTGCGATTGCCAGATAGAGGAGTAACTGCACTATTACATGTTTGTTGGGTCCATATGATAGATAAGGAGGTAATGTGGTAAGTGGTGAAGGACATGAAGACTCAACCCGCTGAGTGTTGGTAAGTTAAATTTTGAGGGCAAAATTTCTTTTAAGGAGGGTAAAATGTAATATCCAGATTAAAATAGTATTTAATTTTTTTCTTGGGATATTAATAGTGCGAGGATAATTATCTCATTTATTTGTGTTGTTAGTGAGTAGAGATTATTGCTTAGAGTAGTTGTACCAATTTTCTAAAGAGAGTTAAAGTTGTATTAACTACGAAAGTAAAATATTATGATATTTTCATAAGTAGGTAATCGTTTAATTAAAGCCCGATATGAAAGTCCATTAGGGTTTTTATAATATATTTATTAGATTTAATTAATTATATAAGTGGTATTAAATAATATAATTATTTAATTAATGTTAAAAAATTTGTAAGTTGAGAAATTCGGAGGTTTAGAAATTGTTTTAGTAAAACAGCCATATCTGAAGTTTTATAACTCCGATTGAAGTGATTTTAGTGGCATTTGAAAGATAATTTAAAGATCTATAAATTTTGTAGAAATAGCTGTATCATAATTCCTAATTTTTCTAGGTCAAAACTAGGCCCTAAAGCTACGAGATTGAGAGCTTACAATTTAGATTTAAAAGTTAGATATTTGTTTATTTAATAAGTTATCATATTATTATTGTCATTATATTATTATTATTCATAAAACTAAACCTAATAGATTCAGGATAGTATAGGTTTCATTCAACTCTAAAATTATATCGTTCTATTCTTCTCACCATCTAAGCAATAAGACTCACCCTAAAATTTTGAAGTCATCTTTCCATTACATCCTTAGCCAAATCTATACCACTCTTCACTCTCATCTTTGATCACCATCATCTCATGTCTATTGATCCAAGCAACTTGATGTAATTGAGGTAAGAAACTCTACAATAGGAGAATATTCGTAGGTCTCCTTTTCTTATTTTTTTCAAATGAAACCTGTCTCAGTAAAACTGTCATATCTCTTTAAATACTCATCCGATTCTCGCAATCCTAGTTCCTATATAAAGCTAATTGAATTTCCCATAATTCTTATGAAGAAAGGTTTTACCGAATCAAAATTTATCTATATCAAAAATTAGTATTTCTATGCTGTTTGTTGTAAATCATTTTTTCATATTTTCTATATAAGTTGTCTCACTAAAATCTGAATATCCCTCTGAATGATGATCCGATTCTAGCGATCTATGTGTCGTTAAAAGAATCGATTTTCTAAATGTTTTATGAAGTAACCATTCACCAATTATTGATTATTCTAAGTCAAAATTATTGTTTTAATGTTGTAGTTCGAAATCCATTTGTGTTGGGATTTCTAAAAAACTGTTTCAGTAAAATATCTATATCTCTTACGTTATAACTGTGATTTTAAATATTTTAGTGTCATTAAAAAGGTAATTTTTATTTTCTAAAACTTTTATGAATAGAATATTCTCTGATTTAGAATATTTCAGTATCAAAACTTTGTATTTCTGATGTCTCCTGTGATTTGTTACTCCATATTCTTTCTCAGAAATAGTTTCAGTAAAACTATCATAACTCCCTCAGTTTTAATCCATTTTTAATGATCTATATATCATTGGAAAGTTAATTTTTATGAAGGAAACTTTCACTGAATTTGTATAGTTATTGGTCAAAAATAGTGTTCTTTCTATTGTACTGTAAGAGTACGAATTTTAATGTTAGGGCCTTGACCCATGTGTTGTTATAGGTAGTAGTGACGAGATAACAAGTCTTAAGCAGCGGGATTCGAGGTAAGGAAATTAGATAGTTTTGTATGTATTTATCTGTATAAATTTAAATTCTTTATGTATTGAAATATGATTTATAATTTGTTATTATGAATATGTATATGAATTTGAGAATGTGTGGTATGGACACAATATGAGTTTGTGAATTGATACATAGATTATGGTTGTATGACTTGTATATATTGTATGTTGCATTTGTATGTTTCAGGTTGTATGTTGTACGCTAACGTCTCAGGTAAAGTGGGAGACTATGGTGGGGTATGATACAGGATAAGATCGTTGAATGTAGAGAAACCCTACCCTACATTTTTGTAATATCCCGAAAAATGTATTGATATTTTATTGAGACATATTTTATTAAATATGTGATTAAGTGGGTATTAGAGTGGGATTATAATCCTACTTAAACTAATTAAGAGTTGATTAGGAAAATATGAGTAAATGAATAATAAAGCGTAATTTATTAATTACGGAGATTGTATTGAAATATGTGGGTATCGTAGATACCATAATTCGAATAAAATATTTTCGGGCGTGACAATTGTGGAACTCGACAGAATGGTCAGAAATGTCACGATGGTTGAAATTGTGTTATATTGGAATTATACCGGACTAGGTTAAAATGTTGAGAAGTAGGTTAAATCGGGAAAGTTAGAAAATAACCAAAATACCCTTAGGTTAAGTTATAACTCAAGCTTTAAGGGAGGGGTAAAATAGTCATTTTACCAAGTATTATTTTAGTTTTGTCTTATATGGATTTTGAATTTTTGTTGGCTGAATTAGAATTATAATTTAGGTTTTTTTTCTTTTTATTTAAATTAAAGATAGGAAATGTTAGATAAAAGGAAAAAAAAAATTAGAATACATATATGTTGCTCTCTCTTTCTCTCTCTCTCGAAAATCCTAAGAAGCCATTTGAAGCTGAGTTTTTCTTCTTCAATCAACCAAGTTTAGATTGGTTTAAGCTAACCCAAGGTTCTACCCAAGATTAAAGGTGAGTCTCATGTTCTTTTTCTTGAAATTTCATGATTTGAATTGAGTTTTTGCTTAGGGTTTAGTTCAAAAGGCTGTTATGCTAAGGAGAGTTGAGGATGTGTTTGTAGGCTGCATTTAGAGTTTATTTAAGTTTAAATCAATTAGAATTAGTGGCTGTTTCATTTGAATGGATTTAGGTGAAGTTTATTAAGTTTAATTTCACTTAATTATGCAATTTTGGTTAAATGGATGAGGTGATGTTAATTGATGCTTGGATTATGTTGAGTATATGATTTTGGTTTGATTTGGAGCAGTTTGGCAGGTATGGTTGAGTTTGTAGTTGTAGTTTGAGTTGAGTGAGTTAGAGTTTAAGAGCTCAAAACTCACTCAACAATGGTGAAGTTGTGATTTTAAGTTAATTGTTGGTTTTGAGTGTTGAGATATGTTGCATACATGTTATAGAACTGTTCTGTGAAGTTTGGGGACAATTGGTTAGGTTTGGAGCAAGTTTTGGGACTTTGAAGATCTAAAATTTTCGACTTTCTGGTGTGATGAACCGGAATTCCGAATGGTACAGGGCTGCACCAACCGGAATTCCGGATGGTCAATTTTCAGGAATCGCCGATTTTTCGTATTTTAGCCATAACTTTTCACTCGGGTGTCTGTTTTAGACATTCTATATACCGTTTCGAAGCTTATCAAGAGCTCTACAGTATGAGACATAGTTTAGAGCCAAAAGATATATTTTATTTTAGGGTGTTCTTACGATAAGATTTGGTAGAAAACCCTAGGTTATTTTATGCAAGTTTTAGACAGTGTTTTGGAATAGACCCTTATTGATTTACCTTTGCCGTGACATAGGACTCGAAAGTGTCGGGCATTGTTCCACTCAGGTCGGCCCACATACTTGACTTTGGACTTGAGGTAAGAAAAGTATTAAATATTGTATAAGGTTAATGTTATGATTGTTACAGTTTCGATTAAGATCGAAATCTTGTTATACGTTGTTGTGACTTAATCTTAATCGAGGTTAATGATATGTATTGGATGTAACTCGATTATGATCGAGGGAAATTAATAGGAAACGATTATCATCGTTGTGACTCGATTATGATCGAGGGTAATGATATGAAACGAGTATCATCGTTTGACTCGATTATGATCGAGGGAAATATTATGAAACGATTATCATCGTTTGACTCGATTATGATCGAGGGAAGTATTATGAAACGATTATTATCGTTGTGGCTCGATTATCATCGAGTAAAAGAAACGGTTATCACCGTTATGAGTAATTACTCCTGAAACCGCAGATAGGTTTCTTACTTATCGTTTGCTATATCGGGCAACGATAGTGACATATGTAGCTCGTGGGTAACGAGTGGTAAGGGTACTTTATGAGGTATCGGGATTGTGTGATTACGAGGTCGTGAGATGGATTAAGTGTGTTGTTATATGATGAGTTGTAATTGAATATATTATGTTATAGTGGGACTGAATGGATGTTATGTTGCTTGTGAAGTTAATCACTTTTCTTGTAATAATGCATGATTAGAATGCTTTATGAAGTACAAAGATTGAGTGGATATGTTAATGTGTGAACTGGAGTGCTTTATGAAGCATTGAAAGTAAGTGTTTACAATACTATATGATTAGGGTGTTTTATGAAACACTGAGGTTATTGATTATCTATAACTATAAATACTCTTAATTTTGTAACAAGTTTGCCTGTATAGACGTTGAATTGTATATGTACGTTGAAAGAGAATGATCTCTTGGTATGTATAATCTGTGGCACTATAATTTGCTATTATTTTCCATGATTTTCTTTATCTAGTAGCTTTTCTTGCTGAGTCACTGTGACTCACGGGTACTTCATGGTGCAGGTAAGAAGATTAGCAGTTCTGTTCGGCCATGGGTCAAAGGTCTTCCAGCAGTGTAAATATCAACCGTGTTGTCTTGGCTTTTGTGAAGCAGGATCAACCCTTTTCTATGATTTGATGTATAACATATTCTTGTTCAAATGGATTTGTAATTAGTTGTAAAAGAATTTTCTTAGCAGGGGATCCCCATATTACAACAGTATTTAAAATGAAAGTCTTTATGTTGAATTTAATTAAAGGTTTTAATTAAACCACACTTTTTCTAAAAATTTATAGATTAGTAATAATAATAAGTTTATAAAAGCACACACGTGGCGTCCCTGAGAGTCAGGGCGTTACAACATGGTATCAGAGCGACCAAGGTTTAAAGATCCTGAAGACTGGCTTGATATGTACATTGGCTGCAAAGACTCGTTCGACTCATGGCTTAGTAAGTGCTGATTGTTAGTTAATTAGTGGATTATTTACTAATTGTTTGAATTGTCTTCTTATTTGATATGTGTAAAGTTGTTCGAGAAGTGTGATAAGTTTTTTTTTTTTGATATAAAGTTGCTAAGTATGTCTATGCATGTGCGGTAATGCTTATTAGCATTAATTCTAGTTAGAAAGATTTTAACTATGAGAAAGGAATGATCACACTAGGAGGTGTACCTGAGGTGATCTAGTAAGTAAAATTGAGAGCCTGTTAGTCTCGGGGTAGGTGGTGTGGGTATAAATCTTCCACTACCACAGGGCTAAGAGCAAATGAATGCTATGAAGTAAGAGATTATCCGAGTGGCAAGGTAGTAGAACTTGCATAGTTGATCCCAGACAGTGTGGGGATGGAGAATGATACTAAACCGGACCGATTGGCCAAGTTTTGTTTTCAAGAAGCGGCTGTTAAGGCTGCTAGGGAGTCTAATTTAGTTGAAGGTGGGAAAAGTATATCGCTCGGCATGTGGGTATAGTTGTTTAGTAACTAGGGGTTTTCTAGTTATATGCTCAGGTGGTTGATTTAACCTCTTTTGCTAAGAGTGTAAGGTCGAGATGTAAGAGACACTAGCAAAGTGAATGCCACATGAGAGCGTGTTTTTAGCATGGGGTAGTAGGCCATTTAGAAGAAGCTGCCTATTGTTGCTGTGACTGGATTAAAAAGGGTGATAACATTTTAGATTTTTGTGGGAGTTTGTTTGATCTAGACTGAGACTGGTGCTAGTCTTTCCACCGTGATAAGTTGAGCTTCTATGAATCATACTTTGTTAATAGTTTTAATTGATTTTGGTACAACGTAAACTTATATTTCGAGAAGGATGATTGGAAGATTGTAAAAGTTAAAGATGTGTTGCTAAGTGGTTCTGGTACTCTACTTTTACTGTAGAACTAGTTATTCTACAGTAAGTGGTTCAAATCCCTTCTAGAGTTGTGGAGGAAGAAGGGAATGCTTGGTTGTAATTGTTGAGCTAAGATTAGAAAATCATGAGGATGAATTAGGAATGGATTGATTTGTAAAGTTTAATGCAATTATCGATTGTGAAAGAAAGATGGTAACTCTTGAACCTAAAGGTGAGGACCCATTCGTGTTCATGGGCAAGGTTCAAGAGTCCTGAATTTCATTAATTTCAGCATTTAAGGCAAGAGATTTAATGTGGAATGGATGCATCCGTTTCTTAACTAGTAAGGTATATATTATGAAGAATACCTATGGGACCAGAATACGTTACAGTGGTCTGAGAATTTCTGAATGTCTTTTCAGGGAAGTTATTGGAGTTACTATTAAATGGGAGATTGATTTTGAAATAAATTTGGTACTTGGGCAGAGTTATATCTTAAACTTCGTATCGAATGGTATTTGAGATGGTTGAAGGTTCAGTTACAGGGGATGCTGGATGTTGGACTTGAAATTGTTGGACTTTGTATCCCATCCTGGGGTACGCTAGTTTTATTTGTGAAGAAGAAGAATGAAACTTTACAAAAGTGTATTGATCGATGGAAATTAAATAAACTCATGACGAAGAGTAAGTATTTCTTTGTCAAGGATAGAAATCGTGATGATTAATGTTAGGGAAGTACCATTTTTTTTTCTTTTCTGAGATCGGTCTTCGATCTGGTTATTACCAGTTGAAGATTTAAGAGAAGGGTATTTCCAAAGCAATTTAGAGTTGACTTCAACCCAAGTTTACAACTGAGGTTAAAGATTTTCTGGAATTAATAGAATGCTACAGATTATTTGTTGAGGGAAGTTTACACTTTTAGTGGAGTTAGGTCGAAAGAATTGAAACAAAGATTAACTATCGAACCAATGTTAACATTGTTAGTTAGTGAGGAGATAATGTGGTATGTCGTGACACTTCTAAACAAGAACTAGATCGTATTTTTACACAGTTTAGGAGAGTTGTTGCTTAACTACTTAGACCAATTGAAGGAGTATGAGCAATGGTATTTCAGTTATGATATTGAATTGGTAATAATTGTTTTGCACTGAAAGTGAGGCACATTATCTGTATGGTGAGAATGTGAAGTCTATATAGAACACAAAAGCCGCAAATATTGTTTCTTTTGGGAGAATTTAGATAAGAGGCAATAGTGACAGTTAGAGTCGATTGAAATTTTAACGGTGTGATTACCTTCTACTTTGGGAAGTTAATTAGTAGTGAAAATTTTAAACCGAAAAGATCTTACCAAAGGTTACTGGAAATGTAACCAGAATAAGAATTGAGATCGTGATTGGACAACTTGTTAATATTACATTGTAGTGCAATTTGTTGGAAAGAAATGAAATGGCCCAGCAGAGTGACTCCGAACTTTAGAAGCACGAGAAGAGGTTTGGCACTGGCATGACAAATGACTTTTGATTTTGTTTGAGGGAAATTTTATGATATAAATTAAATTAGTGTATCAGTCCGGTAAGGATACTGAATGGAAGATTCTAAATTAACAGTTATTAGAGTATTGTTAATGTGATACTAATGCAGTTTAAAGATTTAAGTTTGCGTATTGCTTATATAATGGATGAAAGAGCTATGTTGATCTTAAGTGTAGAAATATTAAATTTCAAATTGGGAATCCTATCTTCCTTCAGGTGGTTTCAATGAAAGGGAAAATTCAGAAATTGGTTAGAAAGGGGAGTTAAGTCCCAGGTTAATCAGTCTGTTTTAGTTTTTGGAAAGGGAAGGTCGGGTAGCTTATTAGCTAGCCATACTCCCTATTTTATCTAAAGTTTACAATATATGCTTCGAGGTTTTAGAAATACAAAGTCAAAGAAATCCATATACGGAGTTGGGAGAATATTGAGTTTCAAACAAACTTGTTATATGAGGAACAATCGGTACAGATTTTTGAACAGAAAAGAGAAAGTGTTGCGGAACCAAGACTATATCACTAGTTTTAGTGCTGTGAAAGAACAATAAGATTGAAAGGCGATTTGGGAGTTAAGGTCGCAGTTGCGAGAGCTGTATCTCGAGTTGTTTGAATAATTTCGAGGACGAAATTTCTATAAGGAGGGGATAGTTGTAATATCCCGAAAAATGTATTGATATTTTATTGAGACATATTTTATTAAATATGTGATTAAGTGGGTATTAGAGTGGGATTATAATCCTACTTAAACTAATTAAGAGTTGATTAGGAAAATATGAGTAAATGAATAATAAAGCGTAATTTATTAATTACGGAGGTTGTATTGAAATATGTGGGTATCGTAGATACCATAATTCGAATAAAATATTTTCGGGCGTGACAATTGTGGAACTCGACAGAATGGTCAGAAATGTCACGATGGTTGAAATTGTGTTATATTGGAATTATACCGGACTAGGTTAAAATGTTGAGAAGTAGGTTAAATCGAGAAAGTTAGAAAATGACCAAAATACCCTTAGGTTAAGTTATAACTCAAGCTTTAAGGGAGGGGTAAAATAGTCATTTTACCAAGTATTATTTTAGTTTTGTCTTATATGGATTTTGAATTTTTGTTGGCTGAATTAGAATTATAATTTAGGTTTTTTTTTTCTTTTTATTTAAATTAAAGATAGGAAATGTTAGATAAAAGGGAAAAAAAAAAATAGAATACATATATGTTGCTCTCTCTTTCTCTCTCTCTCGAAAATCCTAAGAAGCCATTTGAAGCTGAGTTTTTCTTCTTCAATCAACCAAGTTTAGATTGGTTTAAGCTAACCCAAGGTTCTACCCAAGATTAAAGGTGAGTCTCATGTTCTTTTTCTTGAAATTTCATGATTTGAATTGAGTTTTTGCTTAGGGTTTAGTTCAAAAGGCTGTTATGCTAAGGAGAGTTGAGGATGTGTTTGTAGGCTGCATTTAGAGTTTATTTAAGTTTAAATCAATTAGAATTAGTGGCTGTTTCATTTGAATGGATTTAGGTGAAGTTTATTAAGTTTAATTTCACTTAATTATGCAATTTTGGTTAAATGGATGAGGTGATGTTAGTTGATGCTTGGATTATGTTGAGTATATGATTTTGGTTTGATTTGGAGCAGTTTGGCAGGTATGGTTGAGTTTGTAGTTGTAGTTTGAGTTGAGTGAGTTAGAGTTTAAGAGCTCAAAACTCACTCAACAATGGTGAAGTTGTGATTTTAAGTTAATTGTTGGTTTTGAGTGTTGAGATATGTTGCATACATGTTATAGAACTGTTCTGTGAAGTTTGGGAACAATTGGTTAGGTTTGGAGCAAGTTTTGGGACTTTGAAGATCTAAAATTTTCGACTTTCTGGTGTGATGAACCGGAATTCCGAATGGTACAGGGCTGCACCAACCGGAATTCCGGATGGTCAATTTTCAGGAATCGCCGATTTTTCGTATTTTAGCCATAACTTTTCACTCGGGTGTCCGTTTTAGACATTCTATATACCGTTTCGAAGCTTATGAAGAGCTCTACAGTATGAGACATAGTTTAGAGCCAAAAGATATATTTTATTTTAGGGTGTTCTTATGATAAGATTTGGTAGAAAACCCTAGGTTATTTTATGCAAGTTTTAGACAGTGTTTTGGAATAGACCCTTATTGATTTACCTTTGCCATGACATAGGACTCGAAAGTGTCGGGCATTGTTCCACTCAGGTCGGCCCACATACTTGACTTTGGACTTGAGGTAAGAAAAGTATTAAATATTGTATAAGGTTAATGTTATGATTGTTACAGTTTCGATTAAGATCGAAATCTTGTTATACGTTTTTGTGACTTAATCTTAATCGAGGTTAATGATATGTATTGGATGTGACTCGATTATGATCGAGGGAAATTAATAGGAAACGATTATCATCGTTGTGACTCGATTATGATCGAGGGTAATGATATGAAACGAGTATCATCGTTTGACTCGATTATGATCGAGGGAAATATTATGAAACGATTATCATCGTTTGACTCGATTATGATCGAGGGAAGTATTATGAAACGATTATTATCGTTGTGGCTCGATTATCATCGAGTAAAAGAAACAGTTATCACCGTTATGAGTAATTACTCCTGAAACCGCAGATAGGTTTCTTACTTATCGTTTGCTATATCGGGCAACGATAGTGACATATGTAGCTCGTGGGTAACGAGTGGTAAGGGTACTTTATGAGGTACCGGGATTGTGTGATTACGAGGTCGTGAGATGGATTAAGTGTGTTGTTATATGATGAGTTGTAATTGAATATATTATGTTATAGTGGGACTGAATGGATGTTATGTTGCTTGTGAAGTTAATCACTTTTCTTGTAATAATGCATGATTAGAATGCTTTATGAAGTACAAAGATTGAGTGGATATGTTAATGTGTGAACTGGAGTGCTTTATGAAGCATTGAAAGTAAGTGTTTACAATACTATATGATTAGGGTGTTTTATGAAACACTGAGGTTATTGATTATCTATAACTATAAATACTCTTAATTTTGTAACAAGTTTGCCTGTATAGACGTTGAATTGTATATGTACGTTGAAAGAGAATGATCTCTTGGTATGTATAATCTGTGGCACTATAATTTGCTATTATTTTCCATGATTTTCTTTATCTAGTAGCTTTTCTTGCTGAGTCACTGTGACTCACGGGTACTTCATGGTGCAGGTAAGAAGATTAGCAGTTCTGTTCGGCCATGGGTCAAAGGTCTTCCAGCAGTGTAAATATCAACCGTGTTGTCTTGGCTTTTGTGAAGCAGGATCAACCCTTTTCTATGATTTGATGTATAACCTATTCTTGTTCAAATGGATTTGTAATTAGTTGTAAAAGAATTTTCTTAGCAGGGGATCCCCATAGTACAACAGTATTTAAAATGAAAGTCTTTATGTTGAATTTAATTAAAGGTTTTAATTAAACCACACTTTTTCTAAAAATTTATAGATTAGTAATAATAATAAGTTTATAAAAGCACACACGTGGCGTCCCTGAGAGTCAGGGCGTTACAATTTTACTGAGTCGTGTATGAGATTGTTATGGTGGTGTGATACAGTGATGTTACTATTGAATATAGATACCCTACCTATAACAGTTGTAGGGCTGCATATGCCCAGGTTATTATATGGGCAGATTAGGCCCAGGATATTGTAGGGCCAGGCTAGGCCTGGGTTATGTAAGTAATGCTATGATATGCTAATGTTATGGTAATGACATTATTATTTATAGTATTTATATGATTATGTTTTGTGTATGATATTGGAGTTATGATCTCTGTATATATGTATGATGTGAACAATTAGTATGGACCTATTTGATAAAGATTTCTATGTATACAGTTATTTGGTTATGGTTATAAAATAGGGTGTGTGATATTGCTAAAACTTAATAAATACATTAATGGTATGTGTGATATTATATGGTATTGCATAATAAACATTTCCTTACTGAGCTTTTAGCTCACCCCCTTACTTTCCCCCTACAGGTATTAGACAGGAAAGTATGTATAGTGAGCAAGGTGAGTTCTGGTACATATACTGTGAGCAGCTATGTACGGGCAAACGATTTAGAACGTCGGTGGTGCTTGTTTTATTTTAAGCAGTTGATAAATCTAAACCCAATGGAAATGTATTTTTTAAAATCATTTACTTATCGTATTTTATTTTACAAATGAAGGATCTTTCTCTATGGCATTTCAATTTCTAAAACCCATTGTTGTATTTTAAGGAGTTTTTTTTATATTTTCAAATTATGCATTTAAAATAGTATTTTTGTAAAGTAAGGCAAAAATATCGGGGCGTTACAATATAAATAAATAATTAAGTATCTTGATTAAAATCAACTTAATTATTAATTCTAATTTTAAGTTCCAAGAAAATATATTATAATTTAAGTTGGTCCAAAATTAATTAACAAATTAATTTTCAACTTAAATATATTTTTCTACTTAATTAAATATTAGAAAATATAAATTAGTTACTAGAAATCACTATCTAGAATATTTCATTAAACTAAGTGTGTTTCTCTAAATTAATTTTAAAATAATCCAACGAAAAATTAATTCCATCTATTTCAAAATTAATTATGTTGCTAATCCAATTTTAATTAGGTTAAACTAGTAGAATTAGCCTAATACAATTATTTAAATAAGGCAAATGGGCATTCACAATCGGGGTTGTTCATGTGAGGGAGAACTGGGTTCAGTATGTCGTACCCACTACTAATGGCCCCCTAACTCTCACACAAGGCCCAAAGGAGAGAAATTTAACCATTCCTTAAATAATTGTTATTCATTGAATAAGTCCAATACTAATTGGGCCTAAATAAAACTATCATTGGCGACATTTTATTTTAGCAACCTAGTCTATTTAAATGTCTAGAAATAAATAGATTTCCTATATGCATCTAAGCCCAAAAGTAAACATATAGGCTCACACATGTCAAATTGATTTGGATGGGCCCTATCATGTTACTAGGTTTACACAGATGAAAGAAATTGCAAAATTTACCTGTTACAAATTATTTAACAAATGTGAAGTAAGATATTTATATAATTAAATTATTATTTTAACTAACCAACAAAGTTTTGAAAATTTAGGGTTGTTGTCACAACTTTAAATATCTCTTCAAAATTTAAAATTCAAACTAATTTAAAATATCTAGGTTTATTTAAGTTATTTTATCAAATTAAATTAAATACCTAATAAGATAAATGGTTTAAAAATAACCAAATAGATATTTTCAATATTATTTTCTAATCTTATAATTTAATAAAATTAAAATAACAAAATAAATTAATTTTAAAATAGATATAGTTGGCAATTATTACTTTAAGAATAAAATAATAAAAAAATAATAATCATACTAATTATATGTCAAAATATCTCAAATGAAGCATTTTTCAAATTTCTACAAAAATATCTAGGTTATTTAAATATTTAAAATACTATTTATAAATTTCTGATAAGTAAAATGATATAAAATATCGTTTTTCTAACTTATAATTTATAAAGAATAAAATATTTAACAAAATAACTAATTTTTAAATTTAAAAATATTACGGTTAGAATATCTATAAAAATATTTAAGTTAATTTAAAATTTATTAATTATTTAATTTATCTTATAAGATAATTTTAATATAATATTTCAAATTAAAAGGATAAATTATCTTTTAATTTAAAATATGGCTAATATTAAAATATGTCATCTTATAATTAAATAATATATAAATATTAAAGAAATTAACAAATTTTTAAAATCTAACCATAATTTCAAATAAAATAATCAATATTTAAATTTAAACATCAAAATATCATAAAAATAATAATAATCTATGAAAAATTAAATATTAGTAATTTAAAATTGATATTTAAGTTTAAAAATATTTAAAATAATAATTTATTTTGATTTTTAGGGTTTGAAATTGAGAAAAATCAGAAAAAATGAAAAAATCCCACAAAAATAGGGTTTGGAGGCTCGATGCACGTGCAGCCTAGGATGGTTGCACGCAGCCCTTACGCATGCGGAAGACTGGGAATTGCAGCCTCATCCGCCGAGCAAACTCGGCGTTTGCAGCATCTGACATGGGCAGATTGCAGCCTTGTGCGTGTTTGAACAGGTGCAATCCCGTGTCTTCAGACACGACTTGTGCGCACGCACGGGCTTCTTGTCTAAAGCTCCTGGTGCATTTGCGCACGGGCTTCGACAGCCTGGCACCCAATTTTCAAACAACCATAACTTCCTCATTTTCAATCTGAATTGAGTTCCATCAAAATAAAAAATTGCTTAATTTTTCACAAGGAATCCAAATAAAAAAATTTCAGAACAAAAATAAAATTATTTTCATGGAAAAATTTCGAAATTCACATACATTCATCAAATAACACATAAACCAACATGAACACATCCAAATCAACATAAAAACAATATTTATCATTTTAAATCCATATATCATGAAAGTAAATCCTTACTATGGCTCTGAGGCCAGTTGTTGGGAATATTTTACCAGGATCTACATTTACTAACAAGTATGTTGAATTAACATCCTAAATATGAATTCTCTAAAACAATGAAAATAAACACATCAAGGTTTAAGAAAACCTTACATTGATTGCAGCGGAATATAATGACTCCTTCTTTTCAAGATCTCTAGCCATTGATTCCTTTCTATCGCAGAGCATTATCAAGATCTAAACCTGGATCTCTTTCTCTCTTTCGGGTTTGGTTACCACCGTCTTACTCACTATGATTGATTTCTTGACTTGCTATGTGTGGGCATGTTACTCTTTCACTCAAGGTTTCGAATATGGAAGAACAATGAAGGAGGCTGAAATCACTAAGGGAGGAACTCTCTCATCTAGGCTGGTTGAATAGTTAGGTTGACATTAGTTGACAAATTGTCAAGAGGATGAGATGAGAGTTTCATGTTCCTTTTATAGTGTTTCAACTAGGGCTTAGGGCTGAATTATATGGATTAAAAAAGAATAAAATCTCGGGAAAAAATTACTTCTTGGCCGTACACTTTAAAGGACCGAACTCCAGTTAGATTTTTGCACTTTATTTCAACCACTTATTCTTCTTTTCAATAATACCATATTTTCCGATTCAATCTTATAAATGCCAAAACTATTTATCTAATAATTATAGTTAATTATCAAATAAAATTTTCATTTATGTTATTTATTAATTAGACCATACAAAGTCTCTTAATTAACAAACTGACCCCAAAACCTCTTTTCTTCACCATTAAGCCCTTGTTTAGTGAAAATTCATAAATAAAACATAGTCTAATTTTAGAATTATAATTGATTAATTAAAATCAATTAACTAAGTCTCCCAGCAGTATTATCTCAACTAATGAGGGGACCATGGGCCAATATAATCAAGCTTTCAATAAGTAGACCTAGAATTCACCAAGTAAATTCTCTAACTTATTAATTCCTCCTTGCGCCACTATAGATTTGGAATTGAATAGAACTCTTAATTATATAGAATGTTTTATATTTACCACGATATAGATACGCTATGATTATCCATTGTTACAATCCTAATAGTCAAAGATCATCTATAGATGATCTACACTGAATAGGGAAAAATTTACCGTTCTACCCTTTAATGTATTTTATCCTTAAAACACTTAGCAACCTATAAATGATACTTTAGTAAACTAATATATTTACTGAAATGAGGCCTCAATCATTTATCTCTATTCAGCCATGCTCGAAGGAAATCACCGTTTCACTTCTAAATACTTATAGAAGCTATAGATTCTATATCTATGTTTAGCGCTCCCACTCAATTGAATTATCATATCCTTAATTTGTCTGTCGCGAGAAGATCCAATTGGTCAACTTTAACGAAAAAATTGAAGAACATAAATAATACAACTAAGTTGACCCTAACCATATCAGGTTTAAGATCCATAAACCTAAGATCAACCATTGATATTTACTTAGAAAGATATTATGATGTCTTATCTAAGATCAATATCGGTCCCTTCCAATGTATACTCCATACATTCGATACTGGTAAACTTTGCTAATGCTTTGGAAAGGACATAACATTTATCCAAGATGTAAGTATACCTTATCGTCGATTATCATGCTAGTCTAAATCTAATGAACTGTCAAATCATGGGAATTAAACTTTTGAATATATAATCATGATTATATTCCACGGTGTTGATGACACTACAATCATGAAAAAATATATACATATTTACATATGTTCTGGACTTAATAGAATTTACACATTAAACATAATCATGAAATAAATCATGTGAACCATGCATAATAAAAGTGATTTTTGATCTTTTATTAATTAGTAAATCTGATTATATTGAAATGAGTTTTATTAAGGGCACAAAACCAAATATTTACATCCTTCTAGAATAATTTCTCCACCCCCCGAGTAACCACCATCTCTAATAAGTTATGAGTTGGTGTAGATAACAAGTTTCTAATATACAACCCTATCATCTAACATATAGGTCACTTTCATAGATACTTTCTTGATTGTCTCCTAATGTTCCTTGTTTGATTACATCTTAGATGGCTCCCACTCAACAGTAGGAGTCTGGTTAAGTTCGTACACAAGTGTACACTTAGCCTCTTACTATTGGTTCCCATGGACATCTTGTTGTTACATATTATCTTAGTCTGAAACTAATAAGTTTCTTCTAGACTAAGTCATCAACATAGCATTATAGTATAAACATTAATGTAAAATACTTGTTTAAGATTAAGTAATCATAAAAGATAGCATAAAAAATTTCATAAGGATTAGATATTTTGCCTAGGTCATTCGAATAGACATTGCAAAATTTCCTATCTTATCCTTATAATTCAGATAAGTTACTTCTATCCATATGAATGGTTAGATTTACTTTCTCAATTTTATTCTAAAGTTCCTATCATGATCATAACATGGCAATCTATCACTAGTGTCATTCAAATAAAGATGGGCTTGGAATTTTAAAATTCTCCCACTCAGATAAGGTACTGTGATACTATGTCCAAGAACTTCACTGGTATCAATTTCTATTACTACAGTACCAGGTTAATTGGAACAATTACAGGATCAAGAATAAGTTCTAATAATCTGCTAAGGCTAATAAGGATTTCCCCCCCCCCCCCGGAACTTTGACATGTACCAAATCATGCCCCCTGAACTTTTTTGGCCGTTAAAAATTCCCCCTGAACTATTGAGATTGTTAGATTTAAGGACTTTTGTCTAATTTCATTCAATTTTCTTGTTTCAGTGATTTTTTATGTACTAAACCATGCTTCACAGACCTTGATATCTACCAAATCATGTCCCTCAAACTTTGATATGTACTAAATCATGCCCCCTAAACTTTCATCCATGTTAGAATTTTTTTACTAAAATTAGACAAAAGTCCTTAAATCTAACAATCTCAATAGTTCAGGGGGAATTTTTAACGGCAAAAAAAGTTCAGGGGGCATGATTTGGTACATGTTAAAGTTCAGGGGGAAAATCTTAATTAGCCATTCGCTAATTTGTTCATTATATTACATCCATGTCTAATCAAAATATGTGTGCCATTGATAATCTGTGGTATATTGATTATAGTCTAGAGTTCAAAGTTAAAAAAAAAGGCTTGAACTACGTATATCAATAACTTCTTCCACCCCTAAGTGTTATAGAGATTCTGTGGAGTTATGAATATAGCCTATAGTTCAATAGATATAAAAGATCGTTGAACTGCACATATTACTTCCTAACTTCTTCCACCCCTATCAGATCAAAAGATATTTTTATTAAACAAAATCTTAATAATTTCTTAAGAATTGACAATTATTCATAAACATTGAATTTAAATTCTAAGTTTTATGTGGTATTATCTCTTTGCAGAGAATAATATACCATAGATTTTGCATCAATAATAAAACAGAAACACTTACAAATATGATAAACATATAAATATAATTGGTATTGGCATACAAGTTAAAGTGAATATGAAGCTCAATTTCATAAAAGCAATTCATAATGAAAATATCTTAAAGAGAAAATTTTATTAATAATCTCAAAATTGTCATAATGAATTGTCTGCATAAATATGAAATAGGGAATAAAATTCCAAACTAATTAATTGATACTAAATTGTTCATAAACTTAAACAATTAACTCAAAAATTAAAGAAGATTTCGAGCTTCATCTTCACTTGGACAATCTCCACCCTTCTGTCCAACCATCTGACTCAACTTGCTAGGATAGTAATCTAAGTTTAAGCAGCTAGAGCTGAAATAAGAAGAAAATAAACATGGTTAGTAGATCTCGAATTAATAACCAAAGAGGATAATAATTTTCTAAAACATATGAGTTTATACCATAAATAGAAATACCTTGTTTCTTTGCCAAAAACTTAGGACACTGGGGTTTCTAGTGGCCTGTTTCGTCGCAATAGAAGCACTTTCCTTTTTGCTTTACCTTTTAATCGGCATCCTTTTTATTCTTATTAGCTATGTTAACAGCTTTAAGAGGCTTCTTGTTATTCTTCCACTTCTTTTTGCTGGGTTTCGAAGCAGAGGCAATATTTACCTCAGCTTTGGCTGTACCATTAGCAGTGCCAAAACTAGGAGCTTTGTTTCCTCCTTTTTGTGGACCTCCAATCAAATTCTCAAATTTTTGAAGGTTTTTGATTAACTCGTGGATGTCAAAAAGTCAACTTGTTCATGACATAATTTGATGTAAATGGCAGAAAAGCTGGAGTCAAACTATTAAAGGTCAAACTCACTTGAGTTTCCTGATCTATAATAGCTCCATGATTCTCAGCTTCCTGAAAGTAACTTGCCATCTGAAGTAGGGGATCAAGAACGTTCTGATGAGGTTTCATCCGTGCATTGATGAAATTTTCGGTCGCCACAAACCGAGCTTAATTTGACGCCATCCCAAAAGGTCAGTCAACTGGTTCATGATATCTGCAGCCGTGAGAGTATTGGCAAACCTTGTTTTGAAGGTATCGACCATGCTAGATAGAATACAGTATCGAGCTTTTGTAATGACTACTTTAGTGATTTGGGTTAGTTAAGGCAATTAGCACTAATTTCTGATATTTTTATAATTATTTATGAATTTAATTATTTTTGGGCCCCATTTTTAGAAATGGGCATTAGAGTTATAATTTCTCAATTCTGGAGATTTTATTAAACTCTAGGAGTATTATTTGACTTATACGTGAATTATGCAATTTTTGTAATTTTTGCTCGACGACAACGAAAAGTGGGATGGATGGCTAGTTTGATCACATGGGTAAGTTTAGAACCTTATTTCTTAGTGGGATATATTTTGGAGAAAATAAAATATTAAGGTTGAGTGGGGTTATGGAATTTGACCATTTTACCCCTAGTCTTGAAAATACCCTAGTTTTAAGTTAAAGGGCATTTTAGTAATTAGCCAATGAGTGATTTAGTGGCTGCCTAGGTTGATGACACCTAGCCTCTTTACTCAGCAAGTGATTAATTAGATAATAAACTCTTTTCATTTTGAAGAAAATAAAGAGAAAAATAAGAAAAATAGGAAAATCAAAGAGGTAACCTCTCTCTTTCCCTTCTCTCTCTTCGAACCAGCCAAAAGCCAAGGGAAAATCACTCCAAGCTAAGCACAAAGTGTTCTTGAGTTTGAGGTCCCTAGTTTATTTGCTCTTTGTTTTTAAAAGCTTTAATTGGTTTGAGTATATGATTTTTAAAATTAGGGGTTGTTAGGGTTTAGTTTTTTTGTAGTTTGAAATTGTAGAAAATAGTGAATCGAATTGTGTGTATATTTCATAGAATAGTACATATTTATATACAAAGCTAGGAGACTAAATGGGAAACTACCAATAAAATAGGAAACTACTAAATATCAGTTACCCTAATTATTTTACAACTAATATACAGCTAATATTCTAACAGAAATGTAAGGTTTATTTGAGTTAGATTTAGCTTTTTGCAGCTTGTTTTGGTGTATGGGATTGGATTTATGCAAGTTTGAATTTAGAAACCTAAACTTTCATCTTTAATGCCATATTTGAATTCAGTGGCTTTTTCTGGGATTTTCTGGTTGGATTATGTTGTATGTAAATTGTTTAGGTACTTTGGAAAGTTTGGTTGCATTTGGTAGAGTTTTGAGTAAGAAATAAGATTTTTGGGGAGGACTGGTATAAACAGGTTTACCGGTTTACCAGTACTTGTAAATTCGGTAAACTGGTTTTGGCAGGGTTCCCCAAATATACCGTTTTCTCAATTCTCGTCCATTTTAGTGCCTTAGGGGTGTTTCCCTATTTCTTGAGTTATTGTAATCCCTAATAAATATAACAGAGCCTAGAGTTATAGGTTTGGGTTTTTCGGATTAGGGTTTTGAACATGTGATTTACCCGATTTCAATATGTGATTAGTGTTGGAATTTATTTTACCAGGATCTTAGATCTACTCACAAGTATGTTGTTTAACACCCTAAATATGAACTTTCTAAGATGATAATTAAACACATATAAAGTTAAGAAAACCTTACATTGGTAGCAGCAGAATAATGTCTCCTTCCACTCAGATCTCTAACCCTTGTATCCTTTCTGTCGCAGAGTATTATCAAGATCTGAGCCCGAATGTCCTTCTCTTTGTGTGTGATCCTTCACAGTCTTCCAATCTATGATTGAGGTACCACTTGCTGTGTGTGGGAACTACTCTATCACTAGAGGGTTTCGAAATTGTGGAGAGGAAAAGAGAGAGAGGTAAGGTCGGCTATAGAGAGAGAAAGTGGAAGGCTCACTTTTTATGAAAAAGGCAATCTTTGATTTTCTGACAAAAAGCTTGAAAAACGTGTTATTTGACTGAGCCATCACTTTCTATTTATAGGCAACTACTAGGTTTATTTTAGTAATTATTTGGCATTAAAATAATGAAAATATTAATTGGAAAAACTCATCCAAGTAGGCGGCCATAGGTGTTAATGGGCCTTACTTGGATTTTGCAGTTCTCACAATTTTTATTTCTATTTTCTCAAAAACGACAATTTTCCAATTCTAACCATTTAAATGTCAAAACTAATTATTTAATAACTAAAATAGATTATTAAATAATATTGTCATTTAATATAATTATTAATTAGACATATAGAGTCTCTTAATTAATAAATAAACCTAGAATCTCTTTTCTTTACAATTTCACCCCTGCTTAGTGAAAATTCACAAATTAGACATAGTCTAACTTTAGAATTATAATTGATTAATAATAAATCAATTATTGAGTCTTACAAGCAGTATGGTCTCAACTAGAATGGGGACCATGGATCTATATGCTGAGCTTCCAATAAGTGAACCGAATTTACTAAGTAAATCCCTACTTATTAATTCCTTGTTGAATCCACTCTTAGAACTTAGAATTGCACTCTCAGACTTATATAGAGCATTCTATATGTTTCACGATATAGATATGCTATCTCATTTAACCATTGTTATAATCTTAATGTGATCAAAGATCCTCTATATAGATGATTTACATCGAGATGGGATAATTTTACCGTTTTCACCCCTCAATGTATTTGGCCCCTTAAAACACTTAGCTACCTGTAAATGATGTTTTAGTGATCTATGAATTAGTCACTGAAACAAGAGCTCATCCATTTACTTCTATTTAGCTAAGCTCGAAGGGAATCATCACTTGACTTCTATACACTAGTAGAAGCTATAGATTCCATATTTATGTTCAGCGCTCCCACTCAATCATACTATCATGTTCCCAAAATATACGTATCACCCTGACCCAAAAGTAGGCTTAACTAATAAATCAAAGAACATGAATAGCACTCCTGAGTTGAGCCTAAGCATATCAGGATTTAGATTCTTTTAATCTAAGATCAACTACTGATATTGACTTGGAAAGATACAACGGTAAGTTTATAATATCTTAACTAAGTTCAATATCGGTCCAGTCCAATGTATACTCCATACATTCGAAACTAGTATACTTTAGCAATGATCTGGAAAGAACATAACACTTACTCCAAGTGTAAGTACACAACATCGTTGATTATCACATCAGTGTAAATCCAAAACACTGATGAAACAGGGACTTAGTCTTTTGAATCATATAATCACAATCACATTCCACTGTGTTCACAATACTCTAATTGTGAATAAATATATGTTCTGGACTTAACAGATTTTGTGCATATATTAAAACACATTAAACCATAAGCATGAAAAATTCATGCAAACATAAATCACTTCAAATTTCTTAAATTGATATCTAATCAGATTGTAATGGGTTTTATTTAGGGCACAAAATCCAACAATTAGGGCATCCATTCAGCACGGGACTTTCCTTTCAAGTCGACTATTTCATTTGACTCTGGAAAGAAGGTAAGAACTATGTATAATGTGTGATATGGATATTCGAATGTATGTATCTGTTAATATATATATGCCTGCTTGTTGTGATTCATACACTACCAACACTTGTACGGTAACGGTACAAAGTGCATTGGTAAAGTGTGTGATGTTTGTAAGTACATCGTGGTGTTACCACCACTAGTATGGGAAGGTACAAGGTGTCTGTGGTACAACACTTAACATTACTCAAGGTGCGGTCCATACCTTACCTACACTAGTATGATGGTATAATAAGTGCATGTGGTACATGGTACATGGTCGTATCTTAGTTAAAACATTCTTACTCATCTATTAATCCTTGTAAATAGGTGTATGGGAACCTAGATAAAAGTCAGTATTATATGATATGTTATGTGCTTTTCTTACTGAGTTTGTCGACTCACAGTTCTACTTCCATGTGTAGGTAAAGGAAAGGCGATAGCTGAATAAGAGTGAGCCTTGCTGAGATGAGGTTGTACATGTCGTGGCAGCGCGACCTAGAGTGTTTGGTCTCGAGACATCTGGGGTTATTATTTTATAGTTGTTGTGCGACCTGGTTATGCATTTTTTGTATTTTGTATAAAAGTGTAAAAATGGGATCCCGATACTTGTAAATAATTTTGTAAAGATATAAAGTTTAGTATTTAATATAAAAGTTTTTTTAAAATTGACACGATTTTCGAGTAAATTATTTAATTAGCAAAGATAGCACTATAATTGAAAATTCACTATAGTGTGCCTTAGCATTAGGGCGTTACAATTTTGGTTTCAGAGCTGCCATGTTTGTCTACCGAAGCTCATCAAAGAAAGCTCGGCTCACTGTTCAGTAAGCCCATACTTGTTTAATATTTACTTCGTTATTAAAGCATGTTAGGAATCATATTAGATTGTGGTTATTTATTTTAAATGTGTTTCCTTAGAATCCATAAGTGTGGTAGTAAGTTTGTAATTGGGTCGTTGCCTGACCAGACTGACTTACTAATTGGTAGGTTTGTCCTATAGAATGAACACCTGGTGCAATACGGAGAGTCGGAGTAATGTGGTCAGGGCTAGTAACGGTTGGAGAGAATGGAGTCCAAGTTGTCCCCATAGCCAAGGTGAAAGCCTTTGGAGGGCTTCTAATGGGAGTGATGGTCATCCGTCACAGGCTCTGTTAGATTTGGAGTAAAGGTTCACAGAAATGGAAGCTATGATTCAACAACATGATGAGGAGATTCAGAGGTTGAAACAACAAAGGTCTCCTGTTGTACCTTTACCTCATATGCCACTCATTCTCGATTCGGTATTATTAGCGGAGCATGGTATGGCTAGTAACCAAGTGGAAACATTGCATGAGAGAATTTGGATGCATGAACATACAGTTCTTCAGGGAGATTCAAATATGAAGAATGCTCTTTGTACTGGAAGCCTTAAAGAATTTATTCTAAAACCTCAAGAGGTTATGATAGGAGGTCAGGATACCACTTGCCATATTTCTATTTATGGTGGAGGTGGTAGGGGCTTTGTGGTTGAGAAAAAGAGGAAACCTACGTCGACAGTGGTGGGTTTTAAACAAAACAAGCAGCTCTAAGGGAACCAAGGCAAAGGTAGATGCAAGGGTTATTCTTGTTGGGAATTATTTTACCAGGATCTTAGATCTACTCACAAGTATGTTTATTAACATCCTAAATATGAACTTTCTAAAACGATAAAATAAACACATATAAAATAAACATTGATGCAGCGGAATTAATGTCTCCTTCCACTCAGATCTCTAACCCTTGATTCCTTTCTGTAGCAAAGTATAATCAAGATCTGAGCCCGAATCTCCTTCTTCTTCAAGCTTTGATCCTTCACAGTCTTCCAATCTATGATTGAGTTACTGCTTGCTGTGTGTGGGCACTTACTCTTTAACTAGGGTCACGAAAAAGATGAAGGGAAAAGAGAGAGAGAGATTTCGGCCAAGGTAGAGAGTGAGGAAGGCTCAGTTTTTTCTGAAGAGAGAAATTTCTGTCAGAAAGCTAATGAAAGCATGTGTGATTTGACTGAGCCATCACTTTCTATTTATAGGCAACTACTAGGTTTAGGTTTAGAATTATTTGTCATTAAAATAATGAAAATATTAATTTGAAAAAAGCTAATTAAGTGGCCGGCCTAGGTGTTGTAATGGGCCTCATTTAATTTTGCAATTTTATCAAATTTTATCTCTATTTTCTCAAAAACGCCAATTTTCCAATTCTAACCTTTTAAATGCCAAAACTAATTATTTAATAACTAAAATAGATTATTAAATAATATTGTCATTTAATTTAATTATTAATTAGACATATAAAGTCTATTAATAAATAAATAAACCTAGAAAACTCTTTTCCTTACAATTTCCCCCCTGCTTAGTGAAAATTCATAAAATTAGACATAGTCTAACTTTAGAATTATAATTGATCAATCACGAATCAATTAATGAGTCTTACAAGCAGAATGTTCTCAACTAGAATGGGGACCATGGATCTATATGCTGAGCTTCCAATAAGTGAACCAAATTTACCAAGTAAATTCCTACTTATTAATTCTTCGTTGAATCCACTCTTAGAACTTAGAATTGCACTCTCAGACTTATATAGAGCATATTGTATATTTCACGATACCAATATACTATCTCATTTAACCATTGTTATAATCTTATTGTGATTTAAAGATCCTCTATATAGATGATTTACATCGACATGGGATTTCTTTACCGTTCTCACCCCTCAATGTATTTTGCCCCTTAAAACACTTAGCTACCTGTAAATGGTGTTTAGTGATCTAATAATTAGTCAGTTAAACAAGAGCTCATCCATTTACTTCTATTTGCTAAGCTCGAAGGGAATCATCACTTGACTTCTATACACCAGTAGAATCATCACTCCCACTCAATCATACTATCATGTTCCCAAAATATACGTATCACCCTGACCCGAAAGTAGGCTTAACTAATAAATCTAAGAACATGAATAGCACTCCTGAGTTGAGCCTAACCATATCAGGATTTAGATTCTTTTCAATCTTAAGATCAACTACTGATATTGACTTGGAAAGATATGTATAACGGTAAGTTTGTAATATCTTAACTTAGTTGCAATATCGGTCCAGTCCAATGTATACTCCATACATTCAAAACTAGTATACTTTACTAATGTCCTGGAAAGAACATAACACTTACTCCAAGTGTAAGTACACATCATCGCTGATTATCACATTAGTGTAAATCCAATAACACTGATGAAACAGGGACCAAAACTTTTGATTCATACGATCACAATCACATTCCACTGTGTTGACGATACTGTAATTGTGAATAAACATATGATCTGGATTTAACTGATTTTGTGTGTATGAATGTAATAAACATATTAAACATGTTAAACCATTAGCATGTAAAATTCATGCAAACATCAATCACTTCAAATTTCTTATATTGATAACTAATCAGATTGTAAAGAGTTTTATTTAGGGCATAAAACCCAACAAACTCCCACTTGCACTAATATAAAAACAAACTGTGCAAATAGGTCAATCTGATGTCTTGATCTTTAGATCAAGTGTAGTATATTTGAATCCACCCAAACTTCTGGAAACTAGTTCATAAATACTCTTATGAAACATCCTTTACTATATGCTTTACTTATCAATGGATACTGAAATCTTTACTGTTTTAAAAGTACATCTGAATTAACAGAAGACATATCTCTCATATTTTAAAATATGTAATTGAGATAATACAGTGTAGACTTTTCTTCAGTGATATAACTTTCTGGTATTTTCGAATAGACCAAGTTATAGTTCTTCTCTGGTAGAGCTTGAATTATTATACAATAATTCCTCCACCCCCAAAGTAAGCACCATCTTATAGAATTTCGAAATTAGATGGTGAGATACAAAGACAACTGATACACAGGTCCTTAATATCTGACATATAGATCACTTACATAAATCCTTCTTGAATATCTTCAAATGTTCCCTATTTGATTACATCTCAGATAGCTCCCACTCAATTGCAGATGTCTAGTTAAATAATACTTTTAACCTCTGATTGTTTAGAGAGTTACCTAGTTGTGACTTTTGTATTAGTCTGAAACTTTAAGTCAAGACTAAGTCATCAACATAGCAGACTAGTATTTGAAGTGAAAAATACATGCCAGAGATTAAAGTAATCAAAATTAAGATACCATCAAATTTTATGAGGATTAAGAATTCTATGTTCAAGTCATTTGAATGGACTGAACTAGAGTTCTTTATCTTATTCTCATAATTCTGATAAGCTATACCTATCCATGTGAATGGTTAGATTTGCTTTTCAGTAGTGTTCTTAAGTACCTATCACAATTGTCAACCTAATGAAGATGGGTGTAGAACTTTAAAATTCTCCCACTCAATTAAGGTAGTGTGAAACTTTAACAAAGAACTTTCAAAGGTATCAAACTTTTACTTACAACAGTAAAATCGAAATGGAACATACAATCAAGATCAAGAATTTATATTGACAATAGCTGACTCATTATATTACTTCTATGTTTAAACAAGATATGTGTTTCATAGGGAATTGTGGAATAGACTCCACCCCTAAGAATATACATATAGGGTACTTGTGGATAACCTCCACCCCTAAGTATATAGAGATTATGATCCACCCCTAAAGGTTGTAAAGATCATGATTCTCTTAGTGTGATAGAGTTTATGTGGAGTTGAATACTATCCAGAGTTCATTAGATATAAAAGATCGTTGAACTGCATAGTTTTCTTAACTTTTCTCCACCCCTATCAGATCATAAGATCCTTTTATTAAACAAATTCTTAATAATTGTATGAGAATTAACAATTATTGATAAACATAGAAATAATTTCTAGTGTTTATATAATATAACTCTATGAAGAGTTGTAAATATTATAGAATTTGCATCAATAATAAAAACACTTACACATACAAACATATAAATATAATGTGGTAATAGTTGATGAAGATAAATTAAATGAAGCTCAATCTCATTAATTGCAATAGGGAATTTCGAAAAAACTTTATTAATATTAAAAAAAATGTATTGCAACAATATGAGAGAAACAGGGATAAATATCCCTAACTAAAATTTGAAATCCAAATTGTCTTTAAACTAAAACAATTAATTCAAAAATTGAAGAGCTTCATCTTCATCTTGACGATTTCACCCTTGGTCCAGCTTTCTGATCCAACTCATATGAGTTCAAGTAGCTTGGCCTATTAGAAGAAGAAAACAAATAAACAAAGTTAGTTCAGAATCATCAATCCAATTGGATAACAATTCACTAAACTCTTAAAGTTTATTGATGGAAATACCTTGTTTCTTTGCAAGAAGTTTAGGACACTGGGGTTTCCAATGACCTTTCTCTTTGCAGTAGAAACACTTTCCTTTAAGTGTAGCATCACCAGAAGGAACAGCCTTTTTATTGGCTTTTGTTCGCTTCTTGGTGTTGTGCCACTTCCTCTTCGATTTGGGCTTTGAAGCAGAGGCAACATTTGCTTCAGGTTTCATCGTCCCATTACCATTCCCAGGATTGTGAGGTTTACTCCCTTTCTTCTTGGGTCCTCCAATCAAATTTTCATAAGTTTGAAGGTCATTGACTAATTCATGAAAGTCAATTTCCTTCTTATTCATGACATAATTTGATGTATATGGTAGAAATGCTGGAGTCAGGCTATTCAAGATAAGACTAACTTGAGTAGCATTGTCCATTTCAGCACCATGATCCTGGGATTCTTGGAAATAACTGGACATGAGGAGAACATGATCACGCACGTTTTGATGAGGTTCCATCCGTGCGTTAATGTACTTCTTAGTCGCGTCAAAGCGTGACTGAAGTGATGCCTTACCGAATAGCTCATTTAACTTCGTCATAACTTCAGCAGCCTTCTCGGTTTTAGAAAACCGAGTTTTGAGGGTGTCAACCATGCTAGAAAGCATAAAGTATAGAGCTTTGTCATTTGCTTTCTGCCAACGCTCATACTTTTCTTTCACAGCTTTGGTTGCATTTGTTGGGTTTTATGCCCTAAATAAAACTCTTTACAATCTGATTAGTTATCAATATAAGAAATTTGAAGTGATTGATGTTTGCATGAATTCTACATGCTAATGGTTTAATATGTTTAACATGTTTAATATGTTTATTACATTCATACACACAAAATAAGTTAAATCCAGATCATATGTTTATTCACAATTACAGTATCGTCAACACAGTGGAATGTGATTGTGATCATATGAATCAAAAGTTTTGGTCCCTGTTTCATCAGTGTTATTGGATTTACACTAATGTGATAATCAGCGATGATGTGTACTTACACTTGGAGTAAGTGTTATGTTCTTTCCAGGACATTAGTAAAGTATACTAGTTTCGAATGTATGGAGTATACATTGGACTGGACCGATATTGCAACTAAGTTAAGATATTACAAACTTACCGTTATACATATCTTTCCAAGTCAATATCAGTAGTTGATCTTAAGATTAAAAGAATCTAAATACTGATATGCTTGGGCTCAACTCAGGAGTGCTATTCATGTTCTTTGATTTATTAGTTAAGCCTACTTTTGGGTCAGGGTGATACGTATATTTTGGGAACATGATAGTATGATTGAGTGGGAGTGCTGAACATAAATATGGAATCTATAGCTTCTACTGGTGTATAGAAGTCAAGTGATGATTCCCTTCGAGCTTAGCAAATAGAAGTAAATGGATGAGCTCTTGTTTAACTGACTAATTATAAGATCACTAAACACCATTTAAAGGTAGCTAAGTGTTTTAAGGGGCAAAATACATTGAGGGGTGAGGACGGTAAAGAAATCCCATCTCGATGTAAATCATCTATATAGAGGATCTTTAAATCATAATAAGATTATAACAATGGTTAAATGAGATTGTATATTGGTATCGTGAAACATACAATATGCTCTATATAAGTCTGAGAGTGCAATTCTAAGTTCTAAGAGTGGATTCAACGAAGAATTAATAAGTAGGAATTTACTTGGTAAATTTGGTTCACTTATTGGAAGCTCAGCATATAGATCCATGGTCCCCATTCTAGTTGAGAACATTCTGCTTGTAAGACTCATTAATTGATTCGTGATTGGTCAATTATAATTCTAAAGTTAGACTATGTCTAATTTTATGAATTTTCACTAAGCAGGGGTGAAATTGTAAGGAAAAGAGTTTTCTGGGTTTATTTATTTATTAATGGACTTTATATGTCTAATTAATAATTAAATTAAATGAAAATATTATTTAATAATCTATTTTAGTTATTAAATAATTAGTTTTGGCATTTAAAAGGTTAGAATTGGAAAATTGCCGTTTTTGAGAAAATAGAGATAAAATTTGATAAAATTGCAAAATTAGTGAGGCCCATTAACACTATATGGCCGGCCACTTAATGATGATTTTTCAAATTAATATTTTCATTATTTTAATGCCAAATAATTCCTAACCTAAACCTAGTAGTTGCCTATAAATAGAAAGTGATGGCTCAGTCAAATTACACATGCTTTCATTAGCTTTCTGACAGAAATTTCTCTCTTCAGAAAAACTGAGCCTTCCCTCACTTTCTACCTTGGCCGAAATACCTCTCTCTCTTTTCCCTTCATCTTTTTCGTGACCCTAGTGAAAGAGTAAGTGCCCACACACAGCAAGCAGTAACTCAATCATAGATTGGAAGACTGTGAAGGATCAAACTTGAAGAAGAAGGACATTCAGGCTCAGATCTGTATTATACTCTGCTACAGAAAGGAATCAAGGGTTAGAGATCTGAGTGGAAGGAGACATTTATTCCGCTGCATCAATGTAAGGTTTTCTTAATATTATATGTGTTTATTTTATCGTTTTAGAAAGTTCATATTTAGGATGTTTAAACAACATACTTGTGAGTAGATCTAAGATCCTGGTAAAATAATTCCCAACAACTGGCCTCAGAGCCATGGTAATTGATTTACTTACATGTAATTTGGACTTTAAAACGATTGTTTGTATGTTCTTTGGATGGTATCATGTTGTATTGAGTGTTATTTGATGATTGATTGATGTTTGTGAAATTTTCGTGAAAAATAATTGTGATTTCGTTTCTGGAATTATTTTTATTGGATAGTATGGAAAAAATTAAGCAAGTTAGTCTTTTACAGAACTCAATTTGGATTTTATTTGAATTAGTTATGATTTTTTGAAGATTTGACGAAATCGGGGTTGTGCTGATATTTTCCTGCGATCGCAGAACTGTCCGTACAGTTTCGAATTTTTTCTTTTTTCTTCAATTTTTCATACTTTTTCATGGAATTAACTTCCAATTTTTTGTATGATTTTATATATATACTATTACTATTCCTAATTCAATTCTAATTATCATTTTGAATTAATTTAATATTTTTTTTAATTTAATTCAAGATATTAGTGTAATTTGAATTTGAATAGAATTAGTATCTATCTTCTTGCTTAAAATATCTATCTTATTTTAAATTTGATTATATTATTTTTTTAAAATTTAAGGTTAGATTTTATGAGATATTTTTAATATCTTTTAAGATATTTTAAAAATATCTTATCTTTTAAGATATTTTAAAAATATCTTATCTTTTAAGATATTTTAAAAATATCTTATCTTTTAAGATTTTTTTTTAAATTAAATCTTTTTAGATATTTTGACCTTATTTAAATTTAAATAAGATATTTATAATCATGTAATTTTAAATAGATATAAGATATTTTGCTAACTTTTAAATTTTGTTATTTTATTTATTTGAATTAAATTTAAAAAATCTGAAAAGATATTTCATTTATCTTTTCTAATTTTTATTTTTAAAATAACATTTAATTTTTAAAAGTAGTTAGCAAATTTTGAAATGATATTTAGGTTGGTTGAAACCTAATTTTTCAAAAAGTAGGTTTAATTTTAAATATTTTTTAAAAAATTTCGAAATTTAATTTTTTTTATTATTATTTCCGAAATTAAATTTTTTTTAATTTTATTTTATTTTTCGAAAATTAAATTTTTTTTTAATTATTTATTTTTCGAAATTATTTATTTAAAATTAAATAAATCCTACTTCCATCTATCCAGCTAACCTTGTTGCAGGAGTATGTGTTTTTAGCTTGTGTGTAAGTTTTTAAAAACCTATTATTACTTGATTGCAAACAGCCATGGTTACTTTTTGCCAGATCTAATGATCTGATGGCTCCCTTGGTCAAGTTAATAATTTGTAACAGGTAAATTTTACAATCTTCTTTCATCTGTGTATGACCTAGCAACATGATAGGATCCATCCAAAGTGTGCCTGTGTGAGCCTATATGTTTATTTTATTATATATAGATGCATATAGGTTGTTGCTAAATAAAATATCACACCATGATAGATTTTATTTAGGTCCATTTAGTTTTTGGACCTATTCAATTAATAACAGTTATTCATTTTAAGGTTAAATTCCTCTCTTTTGGGCCTTGTGTGAGAGTTGGGTGCCATAGAAGTGGTTACGACATACTGAACCCAGCACCCCCTCACATGAACTACCCCAATTGTGAAGGCCCATTTGCCTGATTTGAATAACTGTACTAGGTTAATTTTATTAGTTTGACCTAATAAAAATTGAATTAGCAACATAATTAACTTTTAAAATATATGAAAATTTATTTTCATTTTAAAGTTAATTTTAAGAAAAACACTTTTAGTTTTAGATATTATTTCTAGACAAACTATTTGTATTTTTTTTTGTATTTAATTAAATATAGAATTTTAACTAACTAAGATTCTTTCTGGAGCTTATTTAATTAAATATTCCTATTTAATTTATAAATTAGTTGTATCAACTGATTTTTCTTAACTAACTTAAATTTGAATATTTGATTTAAATTTTAAATCAAGTTGAGGAATCTTAGGCATTAGTTATTAAAGATTCTTAAGATATTTTTTAAGTTAATATCTTTTCAAATATTAACTTGAAATGGAATATCTTAGATATTTTTTTTGTTAATATCTTTTCAAATATTAACTTCAAAAGATATCTTCAAATTAAGTGGTTACAACTTAATTTGTGATATTTAATTAAACCTAGATTTGAAATTATTTAAGTTTTAGATTTTTTCTATATAACTTAAATTAGATATTTTTCAAATTTTGAAAAGATACTTAGTCAAATAAGATATTTTCTAGATAATAATTTCTGGACTACTTATTATTTCTAATATTTAAATAGGAAAATCATACTTTGTGAAATTAATTATTTAAATAATTAATTTTGGTACAATTTTATTAAGTATATTTTTCCTAGTATTAAATAGAAATTAATAATTAAGCCTTCTCTACACTTAATTATTATTTCTTGAATTTAATACATTTAATTAAGTTGAAAAATCTAAATATCTAAGTTGATTTTCATCATGATACTTAAATATTTATTGATTCTTCATGACACTTAATTAAATAGAAAATTATTTTTAGGTTGAAATTTAATTTTTCAACTTAAATTTAAATAATTTTCAAAATATATATTTTTCTTTATTTTATTAATCAATTTCGAAAATTGCATTTTATTTATGCAATATTTTCGAATTTTTTATTTTGAAAAATAGATTGAGTTGTAAATTAATTATTTATTTTAATTAATTCTTGGACCAACTACAATCAATGATTTTTTCATCTAATTGATTAATTTAAAATAAATGAATTTAAAATATATATATATATATATATATATATATACTATTAGAAATTGAATTAACTAGTCAAAAGAAAATCTAGATAGGTGATATTTTTGCTTGAAGTATTTCTTTTCTATTTTTATTATTTTTCGAAAATTGTATATTTTATATACTTTCGAACCCAATAAATATATTCTCAAAGGAAATTTTTAAGTTGCTAATTATTTATTTAATTCAACTTAAATTAATTTCCTTAATATTTATATTTAAGATTATTACTAAGATGGAAATAATTAATTTTATTTCAATCACCATCTAAGTATAATTTTATAAATATTATATTAAATTCTTTTTTTTGAATTTTAATTCTTAATTTAGAATTTAATGAGATTTATTTATTAGAATAATAAAGAAAATACATTTTAAAAAATGAGCTTTATTATTATTAAGATATTCGATCTCCATTGTGGGTTTTACACCGCGTTTGTTTTATTGAGTAATCCTCCCTAATAGAGGAACGTTCATTAGCAATTTCGCACCGTTTAATCTCGCATGATAAGTGGTTTGTAAGTGTTTTATATGGTATATATTACCCTAATGGTGGCGACCATATTTGACTTGCAAATTGCGAAACAATGGTAGAAGCTCATGTGATAGAATAGCCTTGACTCTCGCCTAAACGGGACAACGCTGGATTCTGATCTTGATCGAATAAAAGGTTGCTAGAATGTTTAACATTTTAGATGAGCTGACAACTCTATTCAATGGATGGTAGCTTTGACTCTCGCCTAAACGGGACAACCGATATCGCCTTGTTGAAAACCTTGGAAATTATTTAGGATTGAATTTTTTAAGTATTTTCTCATATCATTCCTACTTGCTATGTGCTTATAATTTCTGAATTGATTTTGTGTGTTAAACCATTATTTAATTTCTATTTGTTGATTTCTATTATTTTGTAGTATCCTGTTTACCAAAATGAATCCCATGTTATCACTGTTGACTGAAAACAAGCTGAATGGATCTAACTTTAATAAATGGAATGAGAACATTAATATTGCTCTCATAGGAGAAAGTGCCTTGTTTGTTTTAACTGAGCCGTCACCTGAAGTGCCTGGGGATAATGCACCCAAAGCTGTGAAAGAAAAGTATGAGGGTTGGCAGAAAGCAAATGACAAAGCTCTATACTTCATGCTTTCTAGCATGGTTGACACCCTCAAAACTCGATTTTCTAAAACTGAGAAGGCTGCTGAAGTTATGACGAAGTTAAATGAGCTATTCGGTAAGGCATCACTTCAGTCACGCTTTGACGCGACTAAGAAGTACATTAACGCACGGATGGAACCTCATCAAAACGTGCGTGATCGTGTTCTCCTCATGTCCAGTTATTTCCAAGAAGCCCAGGATCATGGTGCTGAAATGGACAGTGCTACTCAAGTTAGTCTTATCTTGAATAGCCTGACTCCAGCATTTCTACCATACACATCAAATTATGTCATGAATAAGAAGGAAATTGACTTTCATGAATTAGTCAATGACCTTCAAACTTATGAAAATTTGATTGGAGGACCCAAGAAGAAAGGGAGTAAACCTCACAATCCTGGTAATGGTAATGGGACGATGAAACCTGAAGCAAATGTTGCCTCTGCTTCAAAGCCCAAATCGAAGAAGAAGTGGAAGAACACCAAGAAGCGAACAAAAGCCATGAAAAAGGCTGCTCCTTCTGGTGATGCTGCACTTAAAGGAAAGTGTTTCTACTGCAATGAGAAAGCTCATTGGAAACCCCAGTGTCCTAAACTTCTTGCAAAGAAACAAGGTATTTCCATTTATAAACTTTAAGAGTTTTAGTGAATTATTATCCAATTGGATTTATGATTCTGGACTAACTTTGTTTATTTGTTTTCTTCTTCTTATAGGCCAAGCTACTTGAACTCAATTGAGTTGGATCAGCAAGCTGGACCAAGGGTGAAATCGTCCAGATGAAGATGAAGCTCTTCATTTTTTTTTGAATTAATTGTTTTTAGTTTAAAGACAATTTGGATTTCAAATTTTAGTTAGGGATATTTATCCATGTTTCTCTCATATTGTTGCAATACATTTTTTTTTATTATTAATAAAGTTTTATTTTTCGAAATTCACCATTGCGAAACTATGAGATTGAGCTTCATTTAATTTATCTTCATCAATAATTACCACATTATATTTGTATGTTTGTATGTGTAAGTGTTTTTATTATTGATGCAAATTCTATAATATTTTCAACTCTTCATAGAGTTATATTATATAAACACTAGAAATTATTTCTATGTTTATCAATAATTGTTCATTCTCATACAATTATTAAGAATTTGTTTAATAAAAGGATCTTATGATCTGATAGGGGTGGAGAAAAGTTAAGAAAACTATGCAATTCAACGATCTTTTATATCTAATGAACTCTGGATAGTATTCAATTCCACATAAACTCTATCACACTAAGAGAATCATGATCTTTACAACCTTTAGGGGTGGATCATAATCTCTATATACTTAGGGGTGGATGTTATCCATAGTACCCTATATGTATATTCTTAGGGGTGGAGTCCATTCCACAATTCCCTATGAAACACATATCTTGTTTAAACATAGAAGTAATATAATGAGTCAGCTATTGTCAATATAAATTCTTGATCTTGATTGTATGTTCCATTTCGATTTTACTGTTGTAAGTAAAAGTTTGATACCTTTGAAAGTTCTTTGTTAAAGTTTCACACTACCTTAATTGAGTGGGAGAATTTTAAAATTCTATACCCATCTTCATTAGGTTGATAATTGTGATAGGTACTTAAGAACACTACTGAAAAGCAAATCTAACCATTCACATGGAAACGAATAGCCTATCAGAATTATGAGAATAAGATAAAGAACTCTAGTTCAGTCCATTCGAATGGCTTGAACCAAGAATTCTTAATCCTCATAAAATTTTATGGTATCTTAATTTTGATTGCTTTAATCTCTGGCATGTATTTTTCACTTCAAATACTAGTCTGCTATGTTGATGACTTAGTCTTAACTTAAAGTTTCAGACTAATACAAAAGTCACAACTAGGTAACTCTCCAAACAATCAGAGGTTAAAAGTATTATTTAACCAGACATCTATAATTGAGTGGGAGCTATCTGAGATGTAATCAAATAAAGAACATTAGAAGATATTCAAGAAGGATTTATGTAAGTGATCTATATGTCAGATATTAAGGACCTGTGTATCAGTTGTCTTTGTATCTCACCATCTAATTTCGAAATTCTATAAGATGGTGCTTACTTTGGGGGTGGAGGAATTATTGTATAATAATTCAAGCTCTACCAGAGAAGAACTATAACTTGGTCTATTCGAAAATACCAGAAAGTTATATCACTGAAGAAAAGTCTACACTGTATTATCTCAATTACATATTTTAAAATATGAGAGATATGTCCTCTGTTAATTCAGATGTACTTTTAAAACAGTAAAGATTTCAGTATCCCTTGATGAGTAAAGCATATAGTAAAGGATGTTTCATAAGAGTATTTATGAACTAGTTTCCAGAAGTTTGGGTAGATTCAAATATACTACACTTGATCTGAAGATCAAGACATCAGATTGACCTATTTGCACAGTTTGTTTTATATTAGTGCAAGTGGGAGTTTGTTGGGTTTTATGCCCTAAATAAAACTCTTTACAATCTGATTAGTTATCAATATAAGAAATTTGAAGTGATTGATGTTTGCATGAATTCTACATGCTAATGGTTTAATATGTTTAACATGTTTAATATGTTTATTACATTCATACACACAAAATCAGTTAAATCCAGATCATATGTTTATTCACAATTACAGTATCGTCAACACAGTGGAATGTGATTGTGATCATATGAATCAAAAGTTTTGGTCCCTGTTTCATCAGTGTTATTGGATTTACACTAATGTGATAATCAGCGATGATGTGTACTTACACTTGGAGTAAGTGTTATGTTCTTTCCAGGACATTAGTAAAGTATACTAGTTTCGAATGTATGGAGTATACATTGGACTGGACCGATATTGCAACTAAGTTAAGATATTACAAACTTACCGTTATACATATCTTTCCAAGTCAATATCAGTAGTTGATCTTAAGATTAAAAAGAATCTAAATCCTGATATGCTTGGGCTCAACTCAGGAGTGCTATTCATGTTCTTTGATTTATTAGTTAAGCCTACTTTTGGGGCAGGGTGAAACGTATATTTTGGGAACATGATAGTATGATTGAGTGGGAGTGCTGAACATAAATATGGAATCTATAGCTTCTACTGGTGTATAGAAGTCAAGTGATGATTCCCTTCGAGCTTAGCAAATAGAAGTAAATGGATGAGCTCTTGTTTAACTGACTAATTATTAGATCACTAAACACCATTTACAGGTAGCTAAGTGTTTTAAGGGGCAAAATACATTGAGGGGTGAGGACGTTAAAGAAATCCCATCTCGATGTAAATCATCTATATAGAGGATCTTTAAATCACAATAAGATTATAACAATGGTTAAATGAGATAGTATATTGGTATCGTGAAACATACAATATGCTCTATATAAGTCTGAGAGTGCAATTCTAAGTTCTAAGAGTGGATTCAACGAAGAATTAATAAGTACTTGGTAAATTTGGTTCACTTATTGGAAGCTCAGCATATAGATCCATGGTCCCCATTCTAGTTGAGAACATTCTGCTTGTAAGACTCATTAATTGATTCGTGATTGGTCAATTATAATTCTAAAGTTAGACTATGTCTAATTTTATGAATTTTCACTAAGCAGGGGTGAAATTGTAAGGAAAAGAGTTTTCTGGGTTTATTTATTTATTAATGGACTTTATATGTCTAATTAATAATTAAATTAAATGACAATATTATTTAATAATCTATTTTAGTTATTAAATAATTAGTTTTGGCATTTAAAAGGTTAGAATTGGAAAATTGCCGTTTTTGAGAAAATAGAGATAAAATTTGATAAAATTGCAAAATTAAGTGAGGCCCATTAACACCATATGGCCGACCACTTAATGATGATTTTTCAAATTAATATTTTCATTATTTTAATGCCAAATAATTCCTAACCTAAACCTAGTAGTTTCCTATAAATAGAAAGTGATGGCTCAGTCAAATTACACATGCTTTCATTAGCTTTCTGACAGAAATTTCTCTCTTCAGAAAAACTGAGCCTTCCCTCACTTTCTACCTTGGCCGAAATACCTCTCTCTCTTTTCCCTTCATCTTTTTCGTGACCCTAGTGAAAGAGTAAGTGCCCACACACAACAAGCAGTAACTCAATCATAGATTGGAAGACTGTGAAGTATCAAACTTGAAGAAGAAGGACATTCGGGCTCAGATCTTGATTATACTCTGCTACAGAAAGGAATCAAGGGTTAGAGATCTGAGTGGAAGGAGACATTTATTCCGCTGCATCAATGTAAGGTTTTCTTAACTATATATGTGTTTATTTTATCGTTTTAGAAAGTTCATATTTAGGATGTTTAAACAACATACTTGTGAGTAGATCTAAGATCCTGGTAAAATAATTCCCAACAGCATTGTCCCCAGGCACTTCAGGTGACGGCTCAATCAAAACAAACAAGGCACTTTCTCCTATGAGAGCAATATTAATGTTCTCATTCCATTTATTAAAGTTAGATCCATTCAGCTTATTTTCAATCAACAGTGATAACATGGGATTCATTTTGACAAAACAGGATACTACAAAATAATAGAAATCAACAAATAGAAATTAAATAATGGTTTAACACACAAAAACAATTCAGAAATTATAAGCACATAGCCAGTAGGAATGATATGAGAAAATACTTAAAAAATTCAATCCTAAATAATTTCCAAGGTTTTCAACAGACTGATATCGGTGTCCCGTTTAGGCGAGAGTCAAAGCTACCATCCATTGAATAGAGTTGTCAGCTCATCTAAAATGTTAAACATTCTAGCAACCTTTTATTCGATCAAGATCAGAATAAAGCGTTGTCCCGTTTAGGCGAGAGTCAAGGCTATTCTATCTTATGAGCTTCTACCATTGTTTCGCAATTTGCAAGTCAAATATGGTCGCCACCATTAGGGTGATCTATACCATATAAAACACTTACAAACCACTTATCATGCGAGATTAAACGGTGCGAAATTGCTAATGAACGTTCCTCCATTAGGGAGGATTACTCACTAAAACAAACGCGGTGTAAAACCCACAATGGAGATCGAATATCTTAATAATAATAAAGCTCATTGTTTAAAATGTATTTTCTTTATTATTCTAATAAATAAATCTCATTAAATTCTATTTAAGAATTAAAATTCAAAAATAAGAATTTAATATAATATTTATAAAATTATCCTTAGATGGTGATTGAAATAAAATTAATTATTTCCATCTTAGTAATAATCTTAAATACAAATATTAAGGAAATTAATTTAAGTTGAATTAAATAAATAATTAGCAACTTAAAAATTTCCTTTGAGAATATATTTATTGGATTCGAAAATTTAAAGTATATAAAAATACAATTTTCGAAAATAATAAAAAATAGAAAAGAAATACTTCAAGCAAAAATATGACCTATCTAGATATTCTTTTGACTAGTTAATTCAATTTCTAATAATATATATATATATATTTTAAATTCACTTATTTTAAATTAATCAATTAAATGAAAAAATCATTGATTGTAGTTGGTCCAAGAATTAATTAAAATAAATAATTAATTTACAACTCAATCTATTTTTCAAAATAAAATTCGAAAATATTGCATAATTAAAATGCAAATTTTGAAATTGATTAATAAAATAAAGGAAAATATATATATTGAAAATTATTTAAATTTAAGTTGAAAAATTAAATTTCAACCTAAAAAATAATTTTCTATTTAATTAAGTATCATGAAAGATCAATAAATATTTAAGTATCATTATGAAAATCAACTTAGATATTTAGATTTTTCAACTTAATTAAATGTATTAAATTCAAGAAATAATAATTAAGTGTAGAGAAGGCTTAATTATTAATTTCTATTTACTACTAGGAAAAATATACTTAATAAAATTGTACCAAAATTAATTATTTAAATAATTAATTTCACAAAGTATGATTTTCCTATTTAAATTTTAGAAATAATAAGTAGTCTAGAAATTACTATCTAGAAAATATCTTATTTGACTAAGTATCTTTTCAAAAATTTGAAAAATATCTAATTTAAGTTATATAGAAAAAATCTAAAACTTAAATAATTTCAAATCTAGATTTAATTAAATATCACAAATTAAGTTGTAACCACTTAATTTGAAGATATCTTTTTAAAGTTAATATTTGAAAAGATATTAACCAAAAAATATCTAAGATATTCCATTTCAAGTTAATATTTGAAAAGATATTAACTTAAAAAATATCTTAAGAATCTTAATAACTAATGCCTAAGATTCCTCAACTTGATTTAAAATTTAAATCAAATATTCAAATTTAAGTTACATAAGAAAAAATCAGTTGTTACAACTAATTTATAACTTAAATAGGAATATTTAATTAAATAAGCTCCAAAAAGAATCTTAGTTAGTTAAAATTCTTTATTTAATTAAATACAAGAAAAATACAAATAGTTTGTCTAGAAATAATATCTAAACTAAAAGTGTTTTTCTTAAAATTAACTTTAAAATATTAAAATGAAAAATAAATTTCCATATATTTTAAAAGTTAATTATGTTGCTAATTCAATTTTATTAGGTCAAACTAATATAATTAACCTAGTACAGTTATTCAAATCAGGCAAATGGGCCTTCACAATTGGGGTAGTTCATGTGAGGGGGTGCTGGGTTCAGTATGTCGTACCCACTTCTATGGCTCCCAACTCTCACACAAGGCCCAAAAGAGAGGAATTTAACCTTAAAATGAATAACTGTTATTAATTGAATATGTCCAAAAACTAAATGGACCTAAATAAAATCTATCATGGTGTGACATTTTATTTAGCAACAACCTATATGCATCTATATTGAAACAAAATAAACATATAGGCTCACACAGGCACACTTTGGATGGATCCTATCATGTTGCTAGGTCATACACAGATGAAAGAAGATTGTAAAATTTACCTGTTACAAATTATTAACTTGACCAAGGGAGCCATCATATCATTAGATCTGGCAAAATGTAACCATGGCTATTTGCAATCAAGTAATAATAGGTTTTAAAAAACTTACATACAAGCTAAAACCACATACTCCTGCAACAAGGTTAGCTGGATAGTTGGAAGTAGGATTTATTTAATTTTAAATAAATAATTTCGAAAAATAAATAATTAAAAAAATTTAATTAATTTCGAAAAAAATAAACAAAAAATATTTAATTAATTTTCGAAAATAAAATAAAAAATAAATTTAAATTTCGAAATTATTTTAAAATAAATATTTAAAATTAAACCTACATTTTGAAAAATTAGGTTTCAACCAACCTAAATATCATTTCAAAATTTGCTAACCACTTTTAAAAATTAAATGTTATTTTAAAAATAAAAATTAAATAAAAATTAGAAAAGATAAATAAAATATCTTTTCAGATTTTTAATTTTAATTCAAATAAATAAAATAACATAATTTAAAAGTTAGCAAAATATCTTATATCTATTTAAAATTACATGATTATAAATATCTTATTTTAAATTTAAATAAGGTCAAAATATCTAAAAAGATTTAATTAAAAAATCTTAAAAGATGAGATATTTTTAAAATATCTTAAAAGATATTATAAATATCTTATAAAACCTGACCTTAAATTAAAAAAAGTATAATCAAATTTAAAAATAAGATAGATTTTTAAGCAAAAAGATAAATACTAATTCTATTCAAATTCAAATTACACTAATATCTTGAATTAAATTAAAAAAAAATTATTAAATTAATTCAAAATGATAATTAGAATTGAATTAGGAATAGTAATAGTATATATACAAAACCATACAAAAAATTGGAAGTTAATTCCATGAAAAGTATGAAAAATTGAAGAAAAAAGGAAAAATTCGAAACTGTACGGACAGTTCTGCGATCGCAGGAAAATATCAGCACAGCCCCGTTTTTGTCTAATCTTCAAAAAATCATAACTAATTCAAATAAAATTCAAATTGAGTTCTGTAAAAGGCTAACTTGCTTAATTTTTTCCATACTATCCAATAAAAATAATTCCAGAAACTAAATCACAATTATTTTTCACGAAAATTTCACAAACATCAATCAATCATCAAATAACACTCAATACAACATGATACCATCCAAAGAACATACAAACAATCGTTTTAAAGTCCAAATTACATGTAAGTAAATCAATTACCATGGCTCTGAGGCTAGTTGTTGGGAATTATTTTACCAGGATCTTAGATCTACTCACAAGTATGTTTATTAACATCCTAAATATGAACTTTCTAAAACGATAAAATAAACACATATAAAGTTAAGAAAACCTTACATTGATGCAGCGGAATTAATGTCTCCTTCCACTCAGATCTCTAACCCTTGATTCCTTTCTGTAGCAAAGTATAATCAAGATCTGAGCCCGAATCTCCTTCTTCTTCAAGCTTTGATCCTTCACAGTCTTCCAATCTATGATTGAGTTACTGCTTGCTGTGTGTGGGCACTTACTCTTTCACTAGGGTCACGAAAAAGATGAAGGGAAAAGAGAGAGAGAGATTTCGGCCAAGGTAGAGAGTGAGGAAGGCTCAGTTTTTTCTGAAGAGAGAAATTTCTGTCAGAAAGCTAATGAAAGCATGTGTGATTTGACTGAGCCATCACTTTCTATTTATAGGCAACTACTAGGTTTAGGTTTAGAATTATTTGGCATTAAAATAATGAAAATATTAATTTGAAAAAAGCTAATTAAGTGGCCGGCCTAGGTGTTGTAATGGGCCTCATTTAATTTTGCAATTTTATCAAATTTTATCTCTATTTTCTCAAAAACGCCAATTTTCCAATTCTAACCTTTTAAATGCCAAAACTAATTATTTAATAACTAAAATAGATTATTAAATAATATTGTCATTTAATTTAATTATTAATTAGACATATAAAGTCTATTAATAAATAAATAAACCTAGAAAACTCTTTTCCTTACAATTTCACCCCTGCTTAGTGAAAATTCATAAAATTAGACATAGTCTAACTTTAGAATTATAATTGATCAATCACGAATCAATTAATGAGTCTTACAAGCAGAATGTTCTCAACTAGAATGGGGACCATGGATCTATATGCTGAGCTTCCAATAAGTGAACCAAATTTACCAAGTAAATTCCTACTTATTAATTCTTCGTTGAATCCACTCTTAGAACTTAGAATTGCACTCTCAGACTTATATAGAGCATATTGTATGTTTCACGATACCAATATACTATCTCATTTAACCATTGTTATAATCTTATTGTGATTTAAAGATCCTCTATATAGATGATTTACATCGAGATGGGATTTCTTTACCGTTCTCACCCCTCAATGTATTTTGCCCCTTAAAACACTTAGCTACCTGTAAATGGTGTTTAGTGATCTAATAATTAGTCAGTTAAACAAGAGCTCATCCATTTACTTCTATTTGCTAAGCTCGAAGGGAATCATCACTTGACTTCTATACACCAGTAGAAGCTATAGATTCCATATTTATGTTCAGCACTCCCACTCAATCATACTATCATGTTCCCAAAATATACGTATCACCCTGACCCGAAAGTAGGCTTAACTAATAAATCTAAGAACATGAATAGCACTCCTGAGTTGAGCCTAAGCATATCAGGATTTAGATTCTTTTCAATCTTAAGATCAACTACTGATATTGACTTGGAAAGATATGTATAACGGTAAGTTTGTAATATCTTAACTTAGTTGCAATATCGGTCCAGTCCAATGTATACTCCATACATTCGAAACTAGTATACTTTACTAATGTCCTGGAAAGAACATAACACTTACTCCAAGTGTAAGTACACATCATCGCTGATTATCACATTAGTGTAAATCCAATAGCACTGATGAAACAGGGACCAAAACTTTTGATTCATACGATCACAATCACATTCCACTGTGTTGACGATACTGTAATTGTGAATAAACATATGATCTGGATTTAACTGATTTTGTGTGTATGAATGTAATAAACATATTAAACATGTTAAACCATTAGCATGTAAAATTCATGCAAACATCAATCACTTCAAATTTCTTATATTGATAACTAATCAGATTGTAAAGAGTTTTATTTAGGGCATAAAACCCAACAATTCTTACCTTGAGTGCCCACGTTGTAAGAAACATCATCCCAGAGAGTGTAATTGGAAAGCATGCTTCCTGTGTGGCATGGTTGGGCACTTTAAGAAAAGTTTCCATCAGGCAAAGAAAGATAAGCAGAAGCTGGAAGCAAAGCCCGTACTTGCTCAGATATTTGTTATCACCCAAGCTGATGCTGCAGCCAGTCCTTCTATGGTGAGAGGTCAGCTTCTTATCAACAACTCCCATTTTAATGTACTATTTGACTTTAGGACTATACACTCGTATGTGGTATCGAGAGTAATTAATCTTTTGGGTAGGCCTTATGATCTTCTTGAAAGAGGATTCGGAACCCTAATGCCTAGCGGGAAGTTGGTTATGCCAATTAGGATCGAAGATAGGGAGTTGAGAGCTGACCTTATAGAACTGAAATTAACGGAGTTTGATATTATACTTGGGATGGATTTTCTGTCCAAGCATTTGGCCAATATTGATTATAAGCAGAAAATGATGACTTTTTAGCAAGAGGATGAGGATCCATTTGTTTATGTTGGATCGGTTTAGGGGTCTTTGATTCCAGTTATTTCGGTGTTAAGGGCTAGGGATCTACTACACAGGGGATGTGTAAGATTTTTAGCAGTGGTGATTGACTTCAACAGACCCGAGACATTTGGGCTTGAAGTAGTCAGAGTTGTTTAAAACTTTCTCGACATATTTCCCGAGGAGTTGGCAAGATTGCCGCCACAAATTGACTTTGTAGTTGATTTGGTACTTGGAGTTGAACCTATTTCTAAACCTCCGTATAGGATGGCTCCAGTAGAACTTAAGGAGCTTAAGTTACATCTTCAAGAGATGCTTGATATTGGGTTTACCCGACCCAGTGTATCGCCCTAGGGAGCTCTAGTTTTGTTTGGGAAAAAGAAAGATGGTTTCCTCAGAATGTGAATTGACTATCGGGAACTAAACAAGTTGACGATCAAGAAATAGTATCTGTTACTCTAAATTGATGATTTGTTCGATCAACTTCAGGGAAAGACGGTGTTTTCAAAGATTGATCTGCGATCTGATTATCATCAACTCAGAATTCGGGAGGAAGATATACCAAAGACTGCGTTTCGAACCAGATATGGGCACTACGAGTTTCTGGTAATGTCATTCGAATTGACTAATGCTCCTGCAACCTTTATGGATCTTATGAATAGAGTATACAAGGATTTCCTCGATAACTGCGTCATAGTGTTTATCGATGACATCTTTGTGTACTCTTAGTTAGAAGAGGAGCATGAGCATCATCTTCAAATGGTATTGCAGTGACTTAGGGATCACAAGTTGTACGCAAAATTCAAAAAGTGTGAATTCTGGTTGTCAAAGGTATCTTTTCTAGGGAATATTATCAGAAAGATTATAATTATGGTTGGTCCAAGCAAGATCGAGTCAGTGAAGAGTTGGCCGAGGCCAAAATTAGTGATAGAAGTTTGAAGTTTCCTTGGTTTAGCAGGGTATTATCGATGTTTTGTCAATGGATTCTCTAAGATCTCTATGCCACTGACTGAGTTAACTAAGAAAAATCAACAATTTGTATGGTTAGACAAATGTGAAGCAAGTTTTTAGGAGTTGAAGCAACGTTTGATAACAGCTCCGGTGTTAGCTTTGCCATCAAATCGAGAAAAGTTCGTTGTTTACTGCGATGCATCCAGATAGGGTTTGGGATGTGTTCTGATGCAAGCTGATAAAGGCATAGCCTATGCCTCTCATCAACTGAAAGACTATGAACAGCGCTACCCAACACATGACGTAGAGCTTGCTGCTGTGGTGTTTGCTCTACACATATGGCGGCATTATCTTCATGGTGAGAAATGTGAGATTTATTATGATCATATAAGTCTCAAGTACTTTTTCACCTAGAAAGATTCAAAGATGAGGCAAAGAAGGTGGCTGGAACAGGTTAAGGATTATGACTGTGAGATTTTGTATCACCCAGGGAAAGCCAATGTTGTGGTTGATGCACTGAGTAAAAGAGGTCTCGGGCAGGTTTTCACCACTATTTTGATAACTCCTCAACTGGCTTCTGAGATGGTCAGTGTGGGGATTGAATTTGTAGCTGGAAAGTTGCACAACTTAACACTCCAGTCTGATTTGTTAGAAAGAGTCAGAAAGGCATAACTAGAAGATCCCGAGCTAGTCAAGATTCGAGATGACGTGATGGCTGGTCGGCCTAAAGACTTTTCAATCTCGAATAATGGAATGTTATTGTATAAAGCTCAAGTTTATGTTCCTAGTGTTGATGAGCTTAAGAAAGAAGTCCTTGATGAAGCTCACACCACATCTTTTTCACTACATCGGGAACCACCAAAATGTATCAGGATCTAAAACCGTACTTGGTATGGGATGAAAAGAGACGTGATAGACTACGTGTCCAAATGCTTAACCTGTCAACAAATCAAAGCTGAACATTAAAGGTCGAAAGGGTTATTGCAACCTTTAGCTCTTCCTGAGTGGAAATGGGAGGACATTGCAATGGATTTCGTACCTGGTTTGCCTAGAACCATAGGAATGTATGATTCAGTATGGGTTGTAGTGGACAAATTCATAAAATTAGCTCACTTTGTGCTAATGAAAGTTACTTATGCAATGAATCAATATGATGAACTGTATGTAAAAGGAGAGCGTCTCCTTGGAGCTCTTAAATCCATTGTTTTAGATAGAGATCCAAGGTTTACATCAAAATTTTGGATGAGTCTTCATAAAGCTATTGTACTGCAATCAGACTTATCCTACGAAGAGCAACCTGTTCAGATTCTTCACAGAAAGGAAAAGGTTCTTCGGAATAAGACCATTGCTTTGGTCAAAGTACTCTGGAGAAATAGCAAGGTGGAGGAAGCCACCTGGGAATTAGAGTCTGAGATGAGGACTCAACATCCAGAGTTATTCAAGTTAAATTTCGAGGACGAAATCCTTTTTACGGGGGGATAATGGTAATGACCGCTTTAGTAATTTGGATTAGTAAAAGAAATTAGCACTAATTTCTGACATTTTTATAATTATTTATGAGTTTAATTATCTGTGGGTCCCATTGTTACAAATGGGCATTAGAGTTATAATTTCTCAGTTCCTGAGATTTTATTAAACTCTAGGGGTATTATTTTTCTTATATGTGAAATATGCTATTTTTGTAATTCTTGCTTGACGACAACGGAAAATGCGATGGTGGCTAGTTTGATCACATGGGTAAGTTTAGAACCTTATTTCTTAGTGGTAAATATTTTAGAGAAAATAAAATACCGGGATTAGTCAGGGTTATGAAATTTGACCATTTTACCCCTAGACTTTATTTTAACTTAAGTGTAGGCTACAAGGGTATTTTAGTCTTTTATTATCGGGGTTAGGTGGATGGATTAGAAGGTGGCAGCTGGCCACTTATTCATTTTCAACCAAAATGAAGTAACCTTCTCATTTTAGAAAAATAGGAAAATTGAAGAAAATACCAAGTAATTAAGAAAAGCTCTCTTCCCTTCCTCTCTCTTCGAACTAGCACAAAACAAGGGGGTTGTTGCTGATCTTTGGGGTGTTTTCAGCAAGGATTTAGAGGGAATCAAGCCAAGGTAAACCCTAGATACTTTGTAGCTTTGTTTTCTTAAGATTTTAATTGGTTTCACGTTGTGATTTTGTGAATTGATGGTTGTTAGGGTTAGAAATGTTTAGGGTTCGAATTTTAAGGTTCATTTGAGTTGGTTTAAGCTTCTTGCAGCTGGTTTTAGTGTATGGGGTTGGATTTATGCAAATTTGAGTTTTGAACTCAAAGCTTTTGTCTTTAATGGCAAGTTGAGTTTCATTGGGTTTTTCTTTGATTTTCTGGTTGGAATATGTTGTGTATACATTGTTTAGGTACTCTGGAAAGTTTGGTGGCAATTGGACAAGTTTTGAGAAAATTGGTGAATTTTTGGGGAGACTGATATAAAAACCGGTTTACCGGTTTTACCAGTACCTGTCAAACCGGTAAACTGGTTTTAGTAGGGTTCCCCAAAAAATCAGTTTTCTCAATTCTCGTCCATTTCAGTGTCGTAGTTGGGTGTTTTCCTATTTCCTGAGTTAGTGTGATTCATAGAGAGTATAGCATAACCTAAAGTTGTAGGTTTGGATTTCCCGGATTAGGGTTTTCGACCATGTAATTTACTCGATTTTATTATGCGATTAGGGCATCCATCTAGCGCGAGACTTTCCGTTCAGGTCGGCCAGCACACTTGAATTTGGAAAGAAGGTAAGAACTATATATAATGTGTGATATTAATAACTGAGTGTATGTATATGTTATGTGTATATGCATGCTTAAGGTTTAGTTGCACTACCAACACTAGTACAAGTTATGGTACAAAGTGTATTGGTATAGTGTATATTGTTTATGACTACAATACGGTGATACCAGCACAAGTATGGGAAAGTACTAGGTGTGTGGTTTATCACTCAGTGGTACTCAGGGTACGAAACAAGCCCTACCAACACTCGTACAGTGGGGTACGTAGTGTATGTGGTATAGTGGCTATACCCTAGTATTGAACGTTCTTACTCATCTAGATAGGTGTATGGGTGCCTAGTTACAAGACGGTATTATGTGATATGTTATATGCTTTTCTTACTAAGTCTGTCAACTCACAGTTCTGCTTCCATGTGTAGGTAAAGGAAAGGAGAAAGCTGAACAGGAGTGAGCCTTGCTAGGATGGGATTGTACTTGTCGTGGCAGCGTGACCTGGAGTGTTCGGTCTCGGGACATCTGGAGATTTTATTTTGTAGTCGCTCTGCGACCTGGATGTTATATTTTGGCATATTTTGTATAAAAGTTTAAAATCGGGATCCCGATGTTTATAAATTATTATGTAAATTATAAAGTTTAATATTTATAATAAAATTTTTAATTTGACCCAATTTTTGAGAAAAAATCTTTGATTAACAAAGTTAACACTGTAATTGAAAAAGCACTGTAGCGTGCCTTAGCATTAGGGCGTTACAGAATATCCTTATAATAAAGCTCATTATTTAAAGTGTTTTTTCATCTAATATTTATTTTAATATATATTTATTTATTTAATTAAAACTACCAATTTAGATAAGTCTAAATAGAAATTTTAATTTAATATTTATAAAATTATACTTAGATAGATCTGACAATAAATAAAATTATTTTCCATCTTAGTAATAATTCTCAATAAATGTTATGAAAATTACTCAATTTAAGTTGGTCCAAAATTAATCAAAATTAATTTTCAACTCAAATTTAATTATCTATTTTTTCGAATTTATTATATAGTAAAATAAAATAAATCTTGAAAAATTATTCTAATTTATGTTGGTCCAAAATTAATTAAATTAATTTTCAACATAAATATAATTTTCCTATTTAATTACATTTATAAGAAAAATATGAAATAGTTAAGTGTCTTGAATGAAATCAACTTAAATATTAATTTTCTATTCAATTAAATATAACTAGAAAAATACCACAAGTATACAGAAAATAAGTATCTAGATATTTCACTAACTAATTATTTATTTCTAAAGAAAATATAATTTATTTTAATCTATTTATTTTAATTAATCATTAATGAAAAAATTACTTGATCTAAATTAATTAAAAAAAATTAATTTTCAAATTTAATCTATTTTTCAAAAAAAGAATTCAAAAATATGTGCATGAAAAAATGTATTTCAAAATTTAGTGGGAAATGATTAATAAAATAAATAAAATATATTTTGAAATTATTCTAATATAAGTTGTTTGAAATTAAAATTTCCAACTTAAATATAATTTTCCATCTAATTAAATATCTTGAAAATATTTAATATTTAAGTGTCTAGAATAAAATCAACTTAATATTTAATTTTCTATTTAATTAAATGTATATATATTAAATATAGGAAACAAATAATTAAGTATCTAGAATAGAATCAACTTAATTATTATTTCTAATTTAATATCTAAGAAAAATATTCTAATTTAAGTTGATCTAAAAAAATTAAAATAATTAATTTTGAACTTAAATATATTTTTCTAATTAATTAAATATTAGAAAATATAGTTAGTTACTAGAAATAACTATTCAGAATATATCTCATTCAACTAAGTATTTTTCTAAACTTAATTGTATAATAATCTAATGAAAAATAAATTTTATATATTTTAAACTAATTAAGTTGCCAATTTAATTTTAATTAGGTTAGACTAATATAATTAACCTAATACAATTATTTAAATAAGGCAAACAGGCCTTCACAATTTGGGTGGTTCATGTGAGGGATGGCTGAGTTCAGTATGTCGTACCCACTACTAATGGCCCCCTAACTCTCACACAAGGCCCAAAAGAGAGGAACTCAACTATCAAAGAAATAAATATTATTCATTAAATAAACTCAATACAAATTTGGGCCTAAATAAAACTATCTTATGTGATATTTTGTTTTAGTAACATAATCCATTTGATTAACAAACTTCAATGGGCTTCTTATATGCATTTAAGCCCAAAAGCAAACATATAGGCTCACATAGGTCAAATGATTTCGATGGGCCATATCATGTTTCTAGGTTTATACAAATGAAAGAAATTGCAAAATTTACCTGTTACAAATTATTTATAAGATTTATTGATAATGAGACTATGAATAAAATCAGATCATTGTTGGGCTTTGTGCCCTAAATAAAACTCTATTTCAATGTAATCTTTATCATTAATTATCAATAAAGAAACAAAAATATTTTCATCACTTATTTAGTGTGTCATTTTGTTCATGTTATCATTTATATATTTTTTTGATTTATAAATTCATCCAAATCCTTATCACATTGGTATTCTTCTTTATTGTGTTGTCAGCACAGTGGAATGTAATCAAGATTATGTGATTAAATGTATTCCTAGATTTATCAATTCTCAGGGTTTAATTCATATGATAGTCTACATAATAGTTTACATGCACCTTGGATAAGGGATATGTCCTTTCTAGGGCATTAGTTAAAGTAAAGCTTGAGATGGATGCATGGAGTATGCATTGGAAGGGACCGATATTGAACTTTGATTAGATATGATAAATTTATCCTAATATCTATTCAATTCAATATCACCTAGTTGATCCTAGATCAAATGATCTTAATCCTAACATGTTTAGGTTTGATCTCAAGAGTATTATTCAAGTTCTTTGATTTGTTAATTAAGCCTACTTTTTGGTCAGGGTCATACGTACATTTTGGGAACATGGTAGTGCAATTGAGTGGGAGCGCTAATCATAGATATGAAATTTATAGCTTCTATTTGGACATAGAAGTGAAATGATGATTTCCTTCGAGCTTGGCTAAACAGAGATAAATGGTTGAGTACTCATTTCAGTGATTGTGTTAGTTCACTAAAATATCATTTATAGGTAGCTAACTGTTTTAAGGATAAAATATATTGAAGGGTGTAATGGTAAATTAATCCCTATGCAATGTAAATCATCTACAGAGGATCATTGATTATTGGGATTATAACAATGGATAATTAATAGCGTTTCTATATTGTGGAACATATACAGCGTTCTATATAATTGAGAGAGCAATTCAAAGTTCTTTGGTGGATGCAATGAGGAATGAATAAGTTAGTGGATTTACTTGGTAAATTCTAGATCTGCCTATTGGAAGCTCGGATATATAGGCCCATGGTCCCCATACTAGTTGAGACAATATTGCTTGTAAAACTCAGTTAATTGATTTTAATTAATCAATTATAATTCTAAAATTAGACTATGTCTAGTTTATGAATTTTCACTAATTTAGGGCTTAATTGTGAAGAAAAGAGATTTTAGGGTTTATTTGTTAATTAAGAGACCTTAATAAGTCTAATTAATAAATATATTAAATGGCAATTTTATTTAATAGTTAATTTTAATTGTTAAATAATTAGATTTGGCATTTAAGTTGTTAATTGGAAATATGGAATTTTTGAGAAAATAAGATGAATAATTTGAAAAATAGAAAAATTGCAAAGTGGGGCCCAATATCCATGGTCGGCCACTTGAGGAGAAATTTACCAGTTTATTTTTCATTATTTTAATGCCAAATAAATCTAACCTAACCCTAAGTGGTTTCCTATAAATAGGTAGTGATAGCCTCAAAGGAAAAGATAATGCAAACTCTTTCCTTCAATAAAATTTTGAGCCACCTTCACTCTTCCAATTTCGAAACCCTCTCTCTCTTTTCCTCTGTTCAAACCGAACCCTATAGTGATTACAGTAAGTGCCCACACACATCAAGTGGTACTCAATCATAGTGTGTAAGGCTGTGAAGAATCCAGATTCAAGAGAAGGAGATTCGGGCTCAGATCTTAGTGATACTCTGCTACAGACAGGATACAAGGGTTAGAGATCTGAGTGGAAGGTGCCATTAAATTCCGCTGCAACCACTGTAAGGTTTCTAAAATTTTATATGTGTTTATTTCACATCGCTTTAGAAGTTCATGTTTAGGATGTTAAAAACATACTTGTTAGTAAATCTAAATCCTGGTAAAATAATTCCAACAACTGGCCTTAGAGCCTTGGTAATTGATATACTTTCAAGAAATTTGGACTTAAAACGATATATGTGTGATTTGGATGTGATTCATGTTGATCTATGTGTTTTTTATGATTGTTTGATGTTTGCAAATTTTTTACGAAAAATAATTTGAATTTTTTTTCTAGAATTACTTTGGTTGGAAAGTTTCAAAAAAATTAAGTAATTAACTTTTTTAGAGGACTCAATTTTGATTTAATTTGACTTAGTTATGATTTTTTGAAGTTTCAAAAAAAGATAGGGGTGGTGTCACCCCATGCGCGCTCGGATCCGAGTGTTCACTCGGTCGATCACACGTGCCTCGGACAAGGTCCCGTTTGAGTTTTCTCGGTCTGAAGGACCTGATTTGTCTGAAGATGAGGCCATGCGCGCGCGGGACAGGCTGCATGCAGCCTCCTTGGCTGAGGTTTCTCGGCCAGTCCCCTTAGTGTGCGCGCGCGGATGGTATGCTCTGCATACCATCTGCATCAAACCCAATTTTTTTTTTCATTTTTCTTCATTTTTTCATACTTTTTCATGGAATTAATTTGAAATTTTTTGTGTAATTTTGTACTTTTATTTTTATTTTTCATATTTCAAATCTAATTATTAGAATTAAATTAATTAATTTTTTTTTAAAATTAATTTAAGATATTAGTGAAATTTGAACTTGAAAATAGGTAAAAATCTATTTTTGGGCTTAATTAGTTATCTTATTTTTAAAATTTGATTATTTTATCTTATTTTTAAATTTAATGTCAGATATATAATATTTTAAATTATTTAATTTTTTTTTAATAAAATGACTTTATTTGAAATTTAAAATAAGATTAATTTAATCATGAAATTTTAAATTGAAATAAGATATTTTGCTAACTTTTAAATTTTGTTATTTTATTTAAATTAAATTGTAAAATTAGAAAAATGATATTTATTTATGATTTTATTTTATTGAATATTTAATTTTATTTTAAATAACATGAAATTTGAAAAGTTGTTAGCATTTTTTTTAAATAAATATTTAGGTTAGTTGAAACCTAATTTTTCAAATTTATAGGTTAAATTTTAATTTTTTTTTAATTTAATTTATTTGTTTTATTCCAAAAAAAAATTATTTATTTATTTATTTATTTTTCAAATTTTATAAATTAATTAATTAATTTAAATTTTAATAAATCCTATATCCAACTTGTTACATGCTTGTGTGTTTTATATATTGTTTAACTATTAAACTATGTTTTTATAAAACCTATTATTGTTTGATCTAAATTGTAATGGTTAACTTGTTAACAGATCCAATGATCTGATTTTAACCAATGGTTCAATTGTCAATAGGTCAAATATATAATTTGTAATAGGTAAATTTTACAATCTTCTTTCATCTGTGTATAAACCTAGTAACTTGAGAGGATCCATCCAAATCAGTGTGCATGTGTGAGCCTATATGTTTGCTTTAGGCTTAGATGCATATAGGTAGCCCCTTTAATTTTGTAATTAAATTGGACTAGGTTGCTAAATAAAATGATCACTTTTGATATATTTTATTTAGGCCCAATTAGTACTTGGGCCTATTCAATTAATAACAGTTGTTCATTTTAAGGTTAAATTCCTCTCTTTTGGGTCTTGTGTGAGAGTTAGGGGGCCATACCAGTGGGTACGACATATTGAACCCAGCCCTCCCTCACATGAATAACCCCAACTGTGAACGCTCATTTGCCTGATTTGAATAACATTACTAGGTTAATTAAACTAGTTTAACCTAATAAAAATTGATTAGCAACATAATTAATTTCGAAATATATGAAATGAATTTTTCATTTAAATAATTTGAAATTAATCTAAGAAAAAGACACTTAGTTTAATGAAACTTTTTCAAGATAAACTATATGTATTTAACTAAATAAAGAATTATAACTAATTAGATTCTTTTGATGTTTAATAATTTAATATTTCATTAAATATTTTTTTTAAGTTGTAAATTAGTTACTTATAACTAATTTTTGAATCAACTTGAATTTGAATATTTTTTGAAATTCATAATTAAGTTGAGGGATTCTAGGAATTAGTTATTGAAAGATTCTTTGAATATTGTTTTAAGTTGAAAGTTTGTTAATTTTAGATCAACTTAAAATGGAATATTTTTCAAATTAAGTGGTTAGTAACTTAATTTTTTATTTAATTAATTTTTTTTTTGAAAATAATTTAAATTGAAAATTTAGTTATTTTAGAAGAACTTAAATTAGATCATTTTCAAAAATTTATTTTATTATATTTTAATTTACTTATTTATTTTTCGAATTTTATATATTTATATATAATATTTGAAAATTAAATATTGAAAATTAAATGAAAGTTAAAAATTTATTTTTAATTAATTTTGCACCAACTTTAAATTAATAATTTTCATTATTAAAATATAATTAAAATAAATGATTAAATAAAAATACATTTTTTTAAATAATGAGCTTTAATCAAGAGACATTCGATCTCCATTGTTGGTTCTGTAGGGTTTTATGCCCTAAATAAAACTCATTTTAATATAATCAAATTTACTTATTAATATAGATCAGAAATAACATTTAATGTTGCGTGGTTCACATGATTTATTTCATGATTATATGTACATAATGTATGAATTCTATTTAAGTCCAGAACATATCAATTTGTTAATGATTATAGTGTTGTCAACACAGTGGAATATAATTTTAATTATATGTTCGAAAGTTTATTCCCTGATTTGTCAGAACACTGGATTTAGACTGACATGGTATAATCAGTGATAGGTATTCTTACACCTTGGATAAGTGTTATGTCCTTTCCAGGACATTGGCAAAGTTTACTAGCATCCGATGTATGGAGTATACCTTGGAAGGGACCGATATTGAACTTTGATTAGATATATTAGAATTTACCGTAATATCTATTCAATTCAATATCACCTGTTGATCCTAGATCAAATGATCTTAATCCTGATATGATTAGGTTCAATTTCAAGAGTGTTAAACGTGTTTTTTGATTTGTTAGTTAAGCCTACTTTTGGGTCAGGGTGATACGTACATTTTGGGAACACGGTAGTGCAATTGAGTGGGAGCGCTAACATAAATATGGAATCTATAGCTTCTATCTGGCGAATAGAAAGTAAAGGATGATTTCCTTCGAGCTTAACCAAACGAAAATAAATGGTTGAGATCTCATTTCACTTAGCTGAAATATCATTTATACAGGGTTAAGTGTTTTAAGGATAAAATATATTGTAGGGTGTTGCGGTAATTTCATCCCTTTACAGTGTAAATAATCTATATAGAGGATCATTGATGACATTAGGGTTATAACAATGGATAACTAATGACGTATCTATATCGTGGAACATATAGAGCGTTCTATATACTAAGAGTGCAATTCTAAGTTCTATGCGTGGATTCAACGAAGAATTAATAAGTCAGTGAATTTAAGATATAAATTCTTGATCTACTTATTGGAAGCTCGGATATATAGACCCATGGTCCCCATACTAGTTGAGACCATACTGCTTGTAAGACTCAGTTAATTGATTTTGGTTAATCAATTATAATTTTAAAGTTAGACTATGTCTAGTTTATGAATTTTCACTAATCAAGGGCGAAAAGAGATTCTAGGTTTATTTATTAATTAAGAGACTTTATATGTCTAATTAATAAATATATTAAATGACAATATTATTTAATAATTAATTTTAGTTATTAAATAATTAGAATTGGCATTTAAATGGTTGAATTCGAAAATTAGCGTTTTTGAGAAAATCAGATGTAGGAATGATAAAACAGCAAAATTGCATAAGTGAGGGCCATTATCCAAGGCCCATGGCCGGCCACAGTTATAGGCTTTTATCATTTATTTTTTCATTATTTTAATGCCAAATAATTCTAACTTAAACCTAGGTTGTTACCTATAAATAGATAGTGATGGCTCTCATTCACACTTAACTTTGTGAACTTTGTCAGATGAAATTGAGCCTCCTATTCTCTATAGCCGAAACAACTTCCCTCTTCTTTTCTTCTCTAAATTTCGAATCCCTTGAGTGAATGCGTGAGTGTCCACACACATCAAGTGGTATCTCAATCATAGTGTGTAAGACTGTGGAAAACCATCCAACAAGAAGGAGAATCAGCATCAAAGGAAGGAGAGAAAGAGATCCAAGTTCAGATATTGATAATGCTCTGCTACAGAAAGGAATCAAGGGCTAGATATCTTAACGGAAGGAGTCATTATATTCCGCTGCACCCAATGTAAGGTTTCCTAAACTTTATATGTGTTTATTTCATTGTTTTAGAATTCATATTAGGATGTTAATGAAACATACTTCTTAGTAAATCTAGATCCTAGTACAATATATCCAACAACTGGCCTCAGAGCCATGGTAATGATTTACTTTCATGAAATATGAATTAAAACGATGTTATATGTTGATTTGGATGGTTTCATGTGGTTTATGTGCTTATTTGATGATAGTTTAGAAATCACAATATATGTTATTGAAATATTTTTTATTTCGATCTAGGATTATTTTTTCTGGAAAGTAGACGAAAAATTAATAAATTTAGGTTTTTACAGAACCTAATTTAGATTTTTTATGAATTAGTTATGATTTTTTGAAGTTGAACGAAAATATTAGGATTTGAATGTCACACGCGCGCACGAGCCTCGGATCCGGTCAGACACGCTACTGTCTGAAGGGCAGCTCGTGCCCAAGATCCTCGGTCAACTGGGGCTGCTTGCAGCCTCTATCCTTGGCCACTCCCTTGTTTTCGTCATAACTTTTGATTCAAAAATCGTTTTTCATTGAAACAAAAGCCAATTTTTGTTAGAATTTTGTGTAGAATCTAAATTTTCAATTAAAAATCTAATTTTCAGAATAAAATTAATTTTATTAATTTTTTAATTAATTAAAATTAGTTTTTGATATTAGTAGGCTTTGAATTTTGAAAATTTGATTTCTCACAAAGGAGCCTTATGGTTATTTTTGAAATTTTAGATTATTTTATTTATTTTTAATTATAAGATCCGATATTATTTTAAATTTTAAAGGATCTTACTTTGATATTAAAATATTTTTTTTTAAAAAAAAATAATCTTGTTCAAATTTCAAAATTTGCTAACCATATCATATCTTTTTCAAATTTGTTATTTTCAAAATATATTTTATTAATTAAAATTATAAGATTAGGTTTAACATTTTATCTTATTATACATTTTTTTTATTAAAATAATATTTTGGCAAAAATAACATGAAATTTGAAAAATTAGTTAGTTTAGTTTGAATAGATATTTTAGGTTTTCAAACCATAAATTTTTCAAACTTATGATTTTATTATTATTTCTTAAAATATTCTAACCATATAAAATATCTTATTTTTCAATTAGTTTATTTATGTAATATTTAAATTTATTAAATTATAAGACTCAGAATATAATAATGGAATATCTAAATTTAAAATTCAAGATATTTTATTATATTATCTTATTAGAAATTTTAAATAAATTTAAATTTTGAATAAACTTGACATTTGAAAAATTGGTTAGATATTTTTTTTTTATTTTTTATTAGAATTTAAGAAATTTAGGAGTTTGTTGAATTTTGAATTTTTTCAAATATTCTCTAACAATCTAAATTTGAATTCTAGTTAAGATATTTATTTTAAAATTTAATTTTATTTTAAATTTTAAAATTGAGATATTTTAGCTTACTTTCCAGATATTCCAGATCAGTTATTGTTTGTATTGTTTGATTATATTATTATGTATTCAATTTTTTTTTTACAAACCTATTATTTATTTGATCATAATTGCTATGATTAACTTGTTGACAGATCTAATGATCTGATTTTAATCATAGTTCAATTGTCAATAGATCTTATAAATAATTTGTAACAGGTAAATTTTGCAATTTCTTTCATCTGTGTAAACCTAGTAACATGATAGGGCCCATTCAAATCTTTTGACCTGTGTGAGCCTATATGTTTGCTATTGGGCTTAGATGCATATACGAAGCCCATTTAAGTTTTACTAAGTAAATGGACTAGGTTGCTAAAATAAATTTTGACATAAATAAATTTATTTAGGCCCAATTAGATTTGGGCTTATTCAATGAATAACAATTATTTATTTAAAGGTTAAATTCCTCTCTTTTGGGCCTTGTGTGAGAGTTGTGGGCCAATAGAAGTGGGTAAGACATACTGAACCAATACTAAACCCAGCTCTCCCTCACATGAACTATCCTAATTGTGAAGGCCCATTTGCCTTATTTAAATAATTGTATTAGGTTAATTATATTAGTCTAACCTAATTAAAATTGAATTAGCAACATAATTAACTTTTAAAATATATGAAATTTATTTTTTCATTTAATATTTTAAAGTTAATTTTAGAAAAACACTTAGTAAATGAAATTATTCTAGATAGTTATTTCTAGTACTAGTTATTTTTTCTAATATTTAATTAGGAAAATATCATAGATTGTGAAATTAATTGTTTAATAATTAATTTTGGTACAATCTAATTTAAAGTATATTTTTCCTAGTATTAAATTAGAATTAATAATTAAGTCTTCTCTATACTTAATTATTTATTTATTGAATTTAATACATTTAATTAAATTGAAAATTTAAATATTTAAGTTGATTTTCACCATGATACTTAAATATTATTTTCATGTTATTTAATTAAAATTGAAAATTATTTTAAGTTTGAAATCTTATTTCATATAACTTAAATTTGAATAATTTTCAAAATATATTTTATTTTATTTTATTAATCTTTTTCCACAATTTCGAAATTGCATTTCTTAAATGAAGAAATTTCGAATTTTATTTGTAAAATAGATTAAAGTTGTAAATTATTTATCTTAATTTTGGACCAACTTAAATCAATGATTTTTTTCATTTAATGATTAATTAAAATAAATGAAGTAAAATATATTTAATTAGAAAATGAATTAATTAGTCAATGAAAGTCTAGATAGATATTATCTGTTTTGCTTGAAGTATTTTTCTAGTGTATTTAATTAAATAGAAAATTAATATTTAAGTTGATTTTCATCATGATACTTAAATATTTTAAATTTTTCTTAAATATTTAATTAAATAGGAAAATTATATTTTTTGTTGTAAATTAATTTTATTAATTAATTTTGGGCCAACATTAAATTAGAATAATTTTTCCAGGATTTATTTTTATTTTATTTTAACAAGCAATTTCGAAAATTGTATTATTAAATACATCAATTTTTCGAAATGCAATATATATTTATAGAAAATTTAATTTGAGTTGTAAATTAATTTAAATTAATTTTGTAACAACTTAAATTGAATTTTTTTCTAAATATTTACTGGAAATTATTACTAAGATGGAAATAATTCATGTTATTTTCATATCCATCTAAGTAAAATTTATAAATATTAAATTAAAATTTATATTTAGAATTTTTCATTCTAAATTGGAAATTTTAATTAAATAAATATATATAATTAAAATAAATTGATTAAAATAAATAGTAGAAGAAAATACACTTTAAATAATGAGCATTATTATTAGGACATTCGATCTCCATTGTTGGTTTTACATAGCGTTTGTTTTAGTGAGTAATCCTCCCTAATGGAGGAACGTTCATTAGCAAGTTCGCACCGTTTAATCTCGAAAGATAAGTAGCTTTGTAAGTGTTTTATATGGTATGGATCACCCTAATGGTGGCGACTGTATTTGACTTACAAAATATGAAATAATGGTGGAAGCTCATAAGATAGAATAGCCTTGATTCTCACCTAAACGGGACAACGCTGGATTCCAATCTTGATCGAATAAAAGGTTGCTAGAATGTTTAACATTTTAGATGAGCTGACAACTCTATTCAATGGATGGTAGCTTGGACTCTCGCCTAAACGGGACAGTGATATCAGTTTGTTGAAAACCTTGGAAATTATTTATGATTGTATGTTTTAGTATTTTCACTTGTCATTCCTACTTGCTATATGTTTAATAATTTCTTAATTGTGTATGAATTTATATTGAACCATGTTATTTTCTGTTATTAAATTGTAGTTTAATTTCGAATCTTCATTGGTCGTCTAACTTGGTTTGTTTTATCTAATGAGATAAATCCCTAATGGATTTTTACCATTAGACATACATAATAGTGTTAGATCTCGAAAGATAAATATTGTATATGCAACATCTAGTTGTTCATCAATTGATGACACCTTAGACTAGTATTTTTACAATATGAAACAAGAAGATTGTATAAATAAGATTACTTTGTCTTGCGCTAATCGAAGCATCGTTGGATTCTTATTTAAACAACGAAATTATCCTAATTCCTCATAGCTTATTCATTTCGAATTAGCTCAATAACATATCATTGGATGAATGGTCTATAAATCATTTCATGTCATTCTATATTTTCTCTTAAGAAATTAAATGACGCATATGATTATAATCCCAAAATTCTATTCCCAATTGATATAAATCCTCAATCTTAGAAATCTCCTACCTGTATGGGCAAATCTGACTTAGAGTTTAAATTAGTAGTCGTGGTCCAAGAAAGAATGACTCATTATATTTGGTATAAATTTAAGTCTTTCACTTTAATTTTAGATTCCAAACAGAAATTTTCTTATATTTCTAATTCCAGGATACAATACAGTTACACTTTCACAGGTGTTTATTAACCATTTTCTATCAATGGATTCAAACTGTATGGAATATGAGTTTAGTATTCTGTGACCAGGATCCACTTGCAATATTCTAAGAACTCTTTGATGTATCTAAGTCATCAAAAAGACACAACCACACATTTTTAATCTATGGCATTTGTATCTTGATCATAGTGGTATTGGCAAGATCAATCTCTGCAAAGAGTTAATATGCCTGTATCCACTAAAAGTAAGTTCATCTCACTCGCAGATGGATGCACATTCAGGGGTAAATATAAGTTTTTCGTTGTATTCTTAAAACGATCACTCTAGATTATACCTAAAGCAAAGAAATTTGAAATGTTTGAAAAATTTCTGAATTTCTAGTAATGGTGATAAACCATTAAGGTAAGTGGTTAAAGATCTTGCGAACTGATAGGGGTGGAAAAATAGTTAGTAGATATGCAGTTCAAAGATCATTAAATTGATTTTTGAATTATATCCAAACTTACCTCCCCAGAAATTTCGATTTGCATATTGATGATTAGTTACTGGTCGTTGCCTAAGTGTTTCTATATACAATTTCAGAATGATGTAATGGTTGTATACTTAATGTAAATCATTACTAGATTCATGGATGACCTAATCAAAATCTTAAGAAAAGCTAGAACTGTTAACCATGGTTTGTTAGCTATTCTAAGTGATTAGGGGTGGACCATCCCATAGTCAATAGATAAGGAATTGTTTGTTTAAACAAATACTACTTTTCTAAGAAAATGACTAAGTCTGAAAAGTAGCAAATAAAGGAGATATTTTTTTTCTTGATTCCAAAAGTGTTCTATCATCTTATTTGACATATGATGATCCCACTGCCTCTGTTGTCTTGTCACAACCAAAGAGGTTAATACCATTTAGTTTTCTTAGACATAATTCACGGTACCTTGTCGTAGTGGGAGAGTTTCTAGGAACTTCACTTCTTATGACTTGGAAGACACTAGTGATTAAAATCTATTGTGAGTTTAAACAAGTAATGGATTGTCAAGATAAGAAACTAAGAAGAAAAGCCAAGAGAACTATGGTTTAATCCATTCACATGGAGTAGCCTAAATTTTTCTATTACAAGGACATAAAAGGAAATTTTCATTAATAAGTCTATTCAATGGACTTAACAAAACTTCCTATTCCTAGTATTATAGGTTTGATTTTATCTAAACCTATGGCTTGTGGTATACCTGGTTAATTACTTACTCTAATGCAAGCAACTTACTTTAATAAGATTCTGAAGCATTTTCTTTCTAATGGAAATCTATAGAAGCTTCTCGACTTCTAGGCATAGATTTTATTTATCTAAGGAAAAGTCTCAACTATTCCAGAAAAGATAAAGCCATGAAAGAATTTCTTATATCAACAGTGAAAGGTCTCAGATATGCTTTAGTATGCCTTATACCAAACACCTGCTGTTGAGTGGGAGTAATGAGTAAGTATCATATTAATCCAGCAGAAGAACATTGGAAGACAATCAAGAAAATCTTAAGATTAAGAAGAGGAGAAGTGTAAAAATCTATCTGAAGTCTCTATAGGTCTACCAAAAAGGGACTGAATGTTAAAGTTGCAGGAAAGGTACTTATTCAGTCTAAGGAAAGTTCTATACATTTTTGGCACCATTCCAAATTGCCTTAACTACTAGTGTTATTTCCTGATTAACCAAAAGTAGTTGCCAAAGGTATAGAATCCAGTATCCCAAAAGAGTAGACATATAGAGAGGAATTTCACATTATCAATGATTTTGTGATTAAGGAAGAGTAATGGTGGAGAAAAGGTTGTGTTTAATTCAACCTTTTAGATCCTATTACGAGGAGTTTACTACTACTACACTTGATTTGTATATCAAGGTGTTGAGATTATTTGAAATGCACATTTTATTTTATATTAGTGCAAGTGGGAGTTTGTTGGGTTTTATGCCCTAAATAAAACTCATTTCAATATAATCAAATTTACTTATTAATATAGATCAGAAATAACATTTAATGTTGCATGGTTCACATGATTTATTTCATGATTATATGTACTTAATGTATGAAATATATTTAAGTCCAGAATATATCAATTTGTTAATGATTATAGTGTTGTCAACACAGTGGAATATAATCTTAATTATATGTTCGAAAGTTTATTCCCTGATTTGTCAGAACACTGGTGTAACGCCCTAATGCTAAGGCACGCTACAGTGCTTTTTCAATTATAGTGCAATCTTTGCTAATCAAACAATTTTCTCGAAAAACGTGTCAAATTAAAACTTTTTCATTAAATATTAAACTTTGTAATATAATAAAATATTTACAATTGCCGGGATCCCGTTTTAAAACTTTGTAAAATTAACTTTTCAAAATATACATTTATTACATGTCGCATAGCGACTATCAAAATACAATTCCCAGATGTCCCGAGACCGAACACTCCAGGTCGCGCTGCTTTGACATGTACAATCCCACCCGAGCTCAAGTTCACTTATGTTCAGCCTTCGCCTTTCCTTTACCTACACAAGGAAGCAGCACTGTGAGTCGATAGACTCAGTATGAAATGCATATAAGATATCATATAATTTCCGACCTGTAAATAGGCGCCCATACACCTATTTACAGAGCTTAATAGATGAGTATGAACGTTCTAACTACTTGTGCTATTGACCATGATATCACTCCTACCAGCTCTATAATCGTGCTGTAAGACCCGCACTATGTTTGTGCCGCTATGATAGCATCAATAACACCCAAAAGTATAATTGGCCATGATATCACTCTTAACTAGTACGATGCCTGTACTGCTGAACCGACACAATGGTTGTGTCGCTATGATAGTACCAATTCATACTTTCGGGGGTGAATATCACTCTTAACCAGTACGATGCCTGTACTGCTGAACCGACACAATGGTTGTGTCGCTATGATATCACCCGAACATAAACAATGATACACACAGCATGCATATATATCATACATATACATACACCCAGATAATCACATCACACATTATACACAGTTCTTACCTGTATTCCGAATTCAAGTGTGCTGGCCGACCTGAACGGAAATCTCGTGCTAGATGGATGCCCTAATCACATTTTGAAACCGGGTAAGTCACATGATTAAAACCCTAATCCCGAGAACCCAAAACCAAAACCCTAGGTTCTGCTATGCTTTTAATGGGTTATTCTAACTCTGGAAATGGAGAAACACCCATCCGAGGCACTAAAATGGACAAAAATCTGGAAATGGGTTATTCTAGCCGGTTTGCACCAGTATTCCCAAAACACTTCATCCTTTGCTCAATTTTCCACCAAATGTCACCAAACTTTCCAGAGTACCTACCCAATGTATTCACAACATAATCCAACCAGCATTTCACAGAAAAACACACCAAATCAATTTATGCCATTAAAGCTCAAAGCTTTGAACTCAATGTTCAAAGTTACATAAAACCAACCATAAACTTCAAAACCAGCTACTATGCGCTAAACTCAACTCATACTAACCTTAGAATTCAAACCCTAAGCATTTCAAATCCTTACAGCCCCCAAAACCAAGAATCACATATTCAACCTAACTAAAAAGCTTGAAAACTAAAAAGGGTTTCATTAGAACTTACCTTAGGTTGATTTTCCCCCTTGGATTACTTGCTGAAAACTCAAAAAAATGGAAGAGAGGATTGATCCTTGCCCTTGCTTGTCCCAGCCGAAAGAAAGAGAGAGAGAATTTCAAGAAAAGTCTAAATTTCTAATTTTCTTTCTTTCCTTAAATGAAAAAGGACTTTTCCCCAAATTAATTCATGCTGAATAAATCACTTGGCTAGGTGTCAATCACCTAGGGCAGCCACCTATCCTCATCAAGGAAAAGACTAAAATGTCCTTTAAACTTAAAACTAGGGTATTTCTAAAGTTAGGGGTAAAATGGTCAAATTCCATAGCCCCACTCAATCCCGATAGTTTATTTTCTCAAAAATATTCCCCACTAAGAAATAAGGTTCTAAACTTACCCATGTGATCAACCTAGCCATCCATCGCATTTTCCGTTGTCGCCGAGCAAAAATTACAAAAATAATATATTTCACATATAAGCTAAATAATACCCCTATAGTCTAATAAAATCTCCGGAATTGAGAAATTATAACTCTAATATTTATTTCTAAATATTGGGGTCCACAATTAAATTAATTCACAAATAATAATAAAATAAAATTAGTGCTAATTGCCTTTACTAATCCAAATTACTAAAGCGGTCATTACAATTGGATTTTGACTGACATGGTATAATCAGTGATAGGTATTCTTACACCTTGGATAAGTGTTGTGTCCTTTCCAGGATATTGACAAAGTTTACCAGAATCGGATGTATGGAGTATACACCGGAAGGGACCGATATTGAACTTTAATTAGATATATTAGAATTTACCGTAATATCTATTCAATTCAATATCACCTATTGATCCTAGATCAAATGATCTTAATCCTGATATGGTTAGGTTCAATCTCAAGAGTGTTATTCGTGTTCTTTGATTTGTTAGTTAAGCCTACTTTTGGGTCAGGGTGATACGTACATTTTGGGAACACGGTAGTGCAATTGAGTGGGAGCGCTAACATAAATATGGAATCTATAGCTTCTATCTAGCGAATAGAAAGTAAAGGATGATTTCGTTTGAGCTTAACCAAACGAAAATAAATGGTGGAGATCTCATTTCACTTAGCTGAAATATCATTTATACAGGGTTAAGTGTTTTAAGGATAAAATACATTGTAGGGTGTTACGGTAATTTAATCCCTTTACAGTGTAAATCATCTATATAGAGAATCATTGATCACATTAGGGTTATAACAATGGATAACTAATGACGTGTCTATATCGTGGAACATATAGAGCGTTCTATATACTGAGAGTGCAATTCTAAGTTCTATGCGAGGATTCAACGAAGAATTAATAAGTCAGTGAATTTAAGATATAAATTCTTGATCTACTTATTGGAAGCTCGGATATATAGACCCATGGTCCCCATACTAGTTGAGACCATACTGCTTGTAAGACTCAGTTAATTGATTTTGATTAATCAATTATAATTCTGAAGTTAGACTATGTCTAGTTTATGAATTTTCACTAAGCAAGGGCGAAATTGTAAAGAAAAGAGATTCTAGGTTTATTTATTAATTAAGAGACTTTATATGTCTAGTTAATAAATATATTAAATGACAATATTATTTAATAATTAATTTTAGTTATTAAATAATTAGAATTGGCATTTAAATGGTTGAATTTGAAAAATAGCGTTTTTGAGAAAATCAGATGCAGGAATGATAAAACAGCAAAATTGCATAAGTGAGCCCCATTATCCAAGGCCCATGGCCGGCCACACTTATAGGCTTTTATCATTTATTTTTTCATTATTTTAATGCCAAATAATTCTAACTTAAACCTAGGTGGTTACCTATAAATAGATAGTGATGGCTCTCATTCACACTTAACTTTGTGAACTTTGTCAGATGAAATTGAGCCTCCTATTCTCTATAGCCGAAACCACTTCCCTCTTCTTTTCTTCTCTAAATTTTGAATCCCTTGAGTGAATGAGTAAGTGCCCACACACATCAAGTGGTATCTCAATCATAGTGTGTAAGACTGTGGAAAACCATCCAACAAGAAGGAGAATCAGCATCAAAGGAAGGAGAGAAAGAGATCCAGGTTCAGATATTGATAATGCTCTGCTACTGAAAGGAATCAAGGGCTAGGTATCTGAACGGAAGGAGTCATTATATTCCGCTGCACCCAATGTAAGGTTTCCTAAACTTTATATGTGTTTATTTCATTGTTTTAGAATTCATATTAGGATGTTAATGAAACATACTTGTTAGTAAATCTAGATCCTGGTAAAAGATATCCAACAGGTTCTACATAGTTCTTGTTTTAGTGAGTAATCATCCTTAATGGATGAACGTTCATTAGCAATTTAACGCTGTAGAATCTCGAAAGATAAGTATTATTTGTAAGTGTTTTATTTTTAGTATGGATCACCCTAATGGTGGCGACTATTAGTAAGACTTACAAAAGTATGAAACAATGGTGGAGGCTCGTGAAATAGGAATGACCTTGACTCTGGCCTAAACGGGACAACGTCGGATTCTCTTTTCGATCGAATAAAAGGTTGCTAGAATGTTCGTCATTTTAGATGAGTTGACTACTCTATTCAATAGATGATGCTTTGACTCTCGCCTAAACGGGACACTGTATCAATTTGTTGAAAACCTTGGAAAATAAAGAATATGTTTCACTTCTGGTATTTTTATAAACATATTTGTTATACTTGTTATTTTCTAAATTTGTGTATGAATTTATTGAACAAAATGATTTACTTCTATTTATTGATATTTGTAGTGTCAAAATGAACAACCCATACCCCGACCCACTTTTAGTAAATGCCTTTGCAAATGAACTCTATAGTGTGAAAATGCTCCCTGGAATTGAATTATCTAGAGAAAAATGGGTTCAGTTCATACTTAATAGTCTTCCTCCTGAGTATAATGGAATTGTTGTATCTTATATGATCAACAATTTTAACTCTTCCGACATGGATAAGCTAGAAGAAGAATTGCGAGCTTATGAACGGAACTTGATTGCAACGTCGCCCCCAAGATTTGCAAACTTGTGTAAGAGGAAAAGAATTAAGGATGAAGCTTCTAACAATGCTGCTTCTTCAAGTACAATTGAAGGTAATAAACTTCAATGTTCAAATTGTAATGAGAAGGGACATCAAAAACGATGTCCCAGACTTCTAAACAATTTGAATGAAGGTAATGCTTTTGTTTTTGAATCATGTGTTTTAGAGAATGACAAATCCTTCTGGATTGTTGATTCTGGATCTACTAACCTGTTGGAAATTATTTTACCAGGATCTCAGATCTACTCACTAGTATGTTGACTAACACCCTAAATATGAACTTCTAAAACGATTATGAAATAAACACATATAAAGTTTAGGAAACCTTACATTGGGTGCAGCGGAATAATATGACTCCTTCCGTTCAGATCTCTAACCCTTGTATCCTTTCTGTCGCAGAGTATTATCAAGATCTGAACCTGGATCTTATTCACTCCTTCTTTAGTGCTGAAACTCCTTCTTGTTGAATGTCTTTCTTCACGATCTTCCTCACTATGATTGAGGTATCACTTGCTGTGTGTGGGCACTACTCTAATTACGAAGTGTTTCGAAATCTCAAGGAAGAAGAGAGAGAGAGAAGTGGCGGCCAGGTATAGAGAGAAGGCTCAGGTTTTTCTGAATGAAAAGTGTGAAAGTTAAGTGTAAATTGCCTGAAGCCTTCACTATCTATTTATAGCATTCCACTAGGGTTAGGTTTGAATTATTTGGCAATAAAATAATGAAAATGTCATATGAAAAACCTATAAAAGTGGCCGGCCCTAAGCAATGTGGATTTGGGCCTCACTTTTTGCAATTTTGCAGTTTTATCATTTTTGCATCTGATTTTCTCAAAAACGCCAATTTTCAAATTCAACCATTTAAATGTTAATTCTAATTATTTAATAACTATAAATAATTATTAAATAATATTGTCATTTATCATATTTATTAATTGAACCATACAAAGTATAGTATCATAATTAACAAATATGCCCCTAAAACTCTTTCTTTACAATTACGCTCTTACTTAGTGAAAAATTCACAAATAGACATAGTCTAATTTGAGAATTATAATTGATTAATCAAAACAAATTATATGAGTCTTACAAGAAATATTATCGCAACTAGTGGGGGGACCATGGGTCTATATAACCGAGCTTCCAATAAGTAGATCAAGAATTTATAACCTAAATTCACTGAACTTAGAATTGCACTCTCAGTATATAGAATGCTCTATATGTTCCACCATATAGACACATCATTAGTTATCCATTGTTATAATCCTAATTTGATCAATGATCCTCTATATGAATGATCTACACTGTAAAGGGATTAGATTACAGTTACACCTTACAATGTATTTTATCCTTAAAACACTTAACCCCGTATAAATGATATTTCAGCTTATGTGAAATGAGTACTCCACCATTTATTTTCGTTTGGTCAAGCTCGAAGGAGATCATCCTTTACTTACTATTCGCCATATAGAAGCTATAGATTCCATGTTTATGTTAGCGCTCCCACTCAATTGTACTACTGTGTTCCCAAAATGTACGTATCACCCTGACCCAAAAGTAGGCTTAACTAACAAATCAAAGAACACGAATAGCCTCTTCAGATTGAGCCTAATCGTAACAGGATTGAGATCATTTGTTCTAGGATTAACTAGGCGATATTGACTTGAATAGATATTACGGTAAGTTTAATAAATCTAAGTCAAAGTTCAATATCAGTCCCTTCCGATGCATACTCCATGCATCCAACCTGAGCTTTACTTTAACCAATGGTCTGGAAACAACATAGCATTTCTCCAAATACAAGTAAACTCTGTTGTAGATTATCATATCAGTAAAAACCCTGTGTCTAATAAATCTAGGAAACTTTATTCACATAGTCATGTTTACTTTCCAATATGTTGACAACACAATAAACAGGATCAAGTATGTGAAAAGGGTTTCAAATGAATTCATACATTATGTACATATAATCATGAAATAAATCATGTAAACCATGCAACATTAAATGTTATTTCTGATCTATATTAATAAGTAAATCTGATTATATTGAAATGAGTTTTATTTAGGGCATAAAACCCAACAAACTCCCACTTGCACTAATATAAAACAAAAAGTGCATTTCAAATAATCTCAACACCTTGATATACAAATCAAGTGTAGTAGTAGTAAACTCCTCGTAATAGGATCTGAAAAGTTGAATTAAACACAACCTTTTCTCCACCATTACTCTTCCTTAATCACAAAATCATTGATAATGTGAAATTCCTCTCTATATGTCTACTCTTTTCGGATACTGGATTCTATACCTTTGGCAACTACTTTTGGTTAACCAGGAACTAGTAGTTAAGGCAATTTGGAATGGTGCCAAAAATGTATAGAACTTTCCTTAGACTGAATAAGTACCTTTCCTGCAACTTTAACATTCAGTCCCTTTTCTGGTAGACCTAGAGACTTCAGCTAGGTTTTTACACTTCTCCAAAATCACTATTCCACCCCCAGAGTAATCACCATCTTATTAGAAAGATTTTCTAGCACAAAGGCAAATCTCGAAATCTGATGTGGTGTAGTCTAAGAGTTTTAAATACACCCTTATTGACTAACATATAGTTCCTCTTCTTAATCTTAAGATTTACGTGATTGTCTTCCAATGTTCTTCTCCTGGATTAATCTGATACCTACTTATTACTCCCACTCAACAGCAAGTGTCTGGTCTAAGGCATACAAAAGCATATCTAAGACCTCTCACTGTTGATTTAAAAAATTCTTTCATGGCTTTATCTTTTCTGGAATAGTTGAGACTTTTCCTTAGATAAATAAAATCTATGCCTAGAAGTCGAGAAGCTTCTATAGATTGCCATTAGAAAGAAAATGCTTCAGCATCTTACTAAAGTAAGTTGCTTGCATTAGAGTAAGTAATTACCAGGTTTACCACAAGCCATAGGTTTAGATAAACTCCAACCTATAATACTAGGAATAGGAAATTTTGTTAAGTCCATTGAATAGATTTATAAACAAAATTTCCTTTTATGTCCTTGTAATAGAAAATTTAGGTTATTCCATGTGAATGGATTAAACAATAGTTCTATTGGCTTTTCTTCTTAGTTTCTTATCTTGACAATCCATTACTTGTTTAAACTCACAATGGATTTTAATCACTAGTGTCTTCCAGGTCATAAGAAGGGGAGTTCCTAGAAACTCTCCCACAACGACAAGGTACCGTGAATTATGTCTAAGAAAACTAAATGGTATTGACCTCTTTGGTTGTGACAAGACAACAGAGGCAGAGGGATCATCATATGTCATATAAGATGATAGAACACTTTTGGAATCAAGAAAAATATCTCCTTTATTTTCTACTTTATTTTCAGACTTAGACATTCTCTTAGAAAAGTAGTATTTGTTTAAACAAACACTTTCTTATCTATTGACTATGGGATGGTCCACCCCTAATCACTTAGAATACCTAACAAATATGCAAACTATGGTTAACAGTTCTAGCTTTTCTTAAGATTTTGATTAGGTCATCCATGAATCTAGTAATGATTTACACTAAGTATACAACCATTAAATCACTCTGAAATTGTATTACCATAGAAGGACTTAGGCAACAACTAGTAACTAATCATCAATATGCAAATCGAATTTCTGGGGAGGTAAGTTTGGATATAATTCAAAAATCAATTTAATGATCTTTGAACTGCATATCTACTAACTATTTCTCCACCCCTATCAGTTCGCAAGATCTTTAACCACTTACCTTAATGGTTAATCACCATTGCTAGAAATCAGAAATTTTTCAAACATTTCAAATTTCTTTGCTTAAGGTATAATCTGGAGTGATCGTTTTAAGAATACAACGAAAAACTCATATCCACCCCTGAATGTGCATCCATCTGCGAATGAGATGAACTTACATTCAGTGGATATAGGCATATTAACTCTTTGCAGAGATTGATCTTGTCAAAACCACTATGAACAAGATACAAATGCCATAGATTAAAAAAGTGTGGTAGTGTCTTTTGATGACTTAGGTTTAGTTACATCAAAGAGTTATTAGAATAGTGCAAGTGGATCCTGGTCACAGAATACTAAACTCATATTCCATACAGTGTGAATCAATTAATAGAAGATGGATATTAAACACTTGTGAAAGTGTAACTGTATTGTATCCTGGAATTAGAAATACAAGAAAATTTCTGTTTGGATTCTAAAATTAAAGTCAAAGACTTAAATTTATACCAAATATAATGAGTAATTCTTTCTTGGACCACCACTACTAATTTAAACTCTAAGTCAGATTTGCCCATACAAGTAGGAGATTTCTAAGATTGAGGACTTATATCATTGTGGAATAGAATTTCGGGTTATAATCATATGTCATTTAATTTCTTAAGAGAAAATAGAATGACATGAAATGATTTATAGACCATTCATCCAATGATATGTTATTGAGCTAATTCGAAATGAATAAGCTAAGAGGAATTAGGATAATTTCGTTGTTTAAATAAGAATCCAACGATGCTTCGAGTAGCGAAAGTCAAAGTAATCTTATTTATACAATCTTCTTGTTTCATATTGTAAAAATACTAGTCTAAGGTGTCATCAATTGATGAACAGCTAGATGTCGCATATACAATATTTATCTTTCGAGATCTAACACTATTATGTATGTCTAATGGTGAAAATCCATTAGGGATTTATCTCATTAGATAAACAAACCAAGTTAGACCAACAATGAAGATTCGAAATAAAACTACAATTTAATAACAGAAAATAACATGGTTCAATATAAATTCATCCACAATTCAGAAATTATTAAACATATAGGAAGTAGGAATGACAAGTGAAAATACTAAAACATACAATCCTAAATAATTTCCAAGGTTTTCAACAAACTTATATCAGTGTCCCGTTTAGGCGAGAGTCAAAGCTACCATCCATTGAATAGAGTTGTCAGCTCATCTAAAATGTTAAACATTCTAGCAACCTTTTATTCGATCAAGATTGGAATCCAGCGTTGTCCCATTTAGGCGAGAGTCAAGGAAATTCTATCTTATGAGCTTCTACCATTGTTTCATAATTTGTAAGTCAAATATGGTCGCCACCATTAGGGTGATCCATACCATATAAAACACTTACAAACTACTTATCTTTCGAGATTAAACGGTGCGAACTTGCTAATGAACGTTCCTCCATTAGGGAGGATTACTCACTAAGAAAAATGCTATGTAAAACCAACAATGGAGATCGGATATCTTAATAAGAAAGCTCATTCTTTAAAATGTATTTTCATTAGGATTTATAATAAAATATATATTCATTGTATATCGAATTTAGAATTAAAATTCTAAATTAGAATTTAATTTAATGTTTATAAAATTATACTTAGATGGTAATTGAATTATTTCCATCTCAGTAGTAATTTTGATATATAAATATTAAGAAAATTATTTAAGTTGTATTATTTAAATTAATTTTCAACTCAAAATAAATTTTCGTGAGAATATATTTATTGGATTTTGAAAAAGAAAGTATAAAAACTTTATATTTTCGAAATACTTAAATAATAATTACTTAAAAAAATACTTCAAGCAAAAATATCACCTATCTAGATTTTCCTTTGACTAATAAATTCAATTTCTAATAATATACTTTAATTCATTTATTTTAAATTAATCAATAAATGAAAAAATCATTGATTTAAGTTGGTCCAAGAATTAGTTAAAATAAATTATTAATTTACAACTTAATCTATTTTTCAAGATAAATTCAAAATCATCTTGCATTATGAAATGCAATTTCGAAAATTGATTAATAGAATAAAGAAAAAAAATATATTTCGAAAATTATTTACATTTAGTTGAAAAAATAAATTTCAACTAAAAATAATTTTCTATTTAATTAAGTGTCATGAAAAAGAAATATTTAAGTATCATGATGAAAATCAACTTAGATATTTAATTTTCAATTTAATTATATGTATTAAATTCAAGAAATAAATAATTAAGTGTAGAGAAGGCTTAATTATTAATCTCTAGTTTAATACTAGGAAAAAATATACTTAAAATAAATTGTACCAAAATTAATTATGTATATAATTAATTTCACAATGTATAATATTTTCCTATTTAATATTAGAAATAATAAGTAGTCTAGAAATAACTATCTAGAAAATATCTTATTTGACTAAGTATCTTTTCCACAAAATTTGAAAAAATATCTAATTTAAGTTGTATTAGAAAAAATCTAGAACTTAAATATTTTCAAATTTAAATTTAACTAAATATCAAAAATTAAGTTGTAACCACTTAATTTGAAAATATTCCATTTTAAGTTAATATTCGAAAAAATATCAACTTAAGAAATATCTAAAGAATCTTAATAACCAATTCCTAAAATTCCTCAACTTAATTTTGAAATTTGAAATTCAAAAGATATTCAAATTTAAGTTGATTAGTTAGTGATAACTAATTTTCAACTTAAATAGGAATATTTAATGAAAAATTCAAATTAAGCTTCAGAAAGAATCTAGATGGTTATAATTCTATATTTAATTAAATACAAGAAAATACATATAGTTTAGCTTAGAATAAAATTCTTTAAACTATGGTTTTCTTAAATTAATTTCAAAATAAATGAAATTAATTATGTTGCTAATCAATTTTATTAGGTTAAACTAATTTAATTAACCTAGTACAGTTTTTCAAATCAGGCAAATGGGCCTTCACAATTGGGGTGGTTCATGTGGGGGGGGCTGGGTTCAGTATGTCGTACCCACTACTATTGCTCCCAACTCTCACACAAGGCCCAAAAGAGAGGAATTTAACCTTAAAATGAACAATTGTTATTAATTGAATAGGCCCAAAAACTAAATGGGCCTAAATAAAATCTATCAAAAACTATGATATTTTATTTAGCAACAACAACCTATATGCATCTATAACAAAATTAAACATATAGGCTCACACAGGCACACAATTTGGATGGATCCTATCATGTTGCTAGGTCATACACAGATGAAAGAAGATTGTGAAAATTACCTGTTACAAATTATTTACTTGACCAAGGGAGCCATGAGTTAAAATCAGATCATTGGATCTGTCAACAAGTTAACCATGGCTATTTGCAATCAAGCAATAATAGGTTTTAAAAACTTACAAACAAGCTAAAACACATACTCCTGCAACAAGGTTAGCTGGATAGTTGGATGTAGGATTTATTTAATTTTAAATAATTAAATTTCGAAAAATAATTAAATAAAAAAAATATTTATTTTCGAAAAAAAAAATAAAATAAAATATATATATATTTTCGAAATTTATTAAAATAATATTTAAAATTAAACCTACAATTTGGAAAAATTAGGTTTCAACTAACCTAAATATCATTTCAAAATTTGCTAACTACTTTTAAAAATTTAATGTTATTTTATAAATTAAATATTCAATAAAAATAAAAAAAGATAAATAAATATCTTTTTCAGATTTTATGATTTAATTTAAATAAATAAAATAACAAAATTTAAAAGTTAGGAAAATATCTTACTTCTATTTAAAATTACATGATTATAGTTATCTTATTTTAAATTTAAATAAGGTCAAATTATTTAAAAAATATTTAATTTAAAAATTTAAAATGTCACCTTAAATTAAAAAAAATAAAAATAAGATATAATCAAATTTAAAAATAAGATAGATAATTAAGCAAAAAAGATAGATATTTACTATTTTCAAATTCAAATTACACTAATATCATGAATTAATTTAAAAAAATAATTAATTTAATTATCATATTTAGAATTGAATTAGGAATAATAAATGTCTAAATACAACAAAAGATCGGAAGTTAAATCCATGAAATAGCATGAAAAATTGAAGAAAAACGAAAAAATTCCGAGCTGTACGGACAGTATGCAATGGGCGCGAATGGGAGTGCTTGGGCGAGGAAACACGGCGCAGCAAGGGTGCTGCATTATTTCCGCGCGCGCGTGGTGTAGTGACACCATCCCGATATTTTTCGAAACTTCAAAAAATCATAACTAATTCAAATTAAATCGAAATTGAGTTCAGTAAAAAAGTAAATTGCTTAATTTTTTCCATACTATCCAATAAAAATAATTCCAGAAACAGATTTTTAATTATTTTTCAAGAAGATTCACAAACATCAATCAATCATCAAACAACACTCAAAACAACATGATACCATCCAAAACATCAAAATAATCGTTTTAAGTCCAAATTTCTTACAAGCAAATCAATTACCATGGCTCTGAGGCCAGTTGGCTGAAATTATTTTACCAGGATCTTAGATCTACTCACAAGTATATTGATTAACACCCTAAATCTGAACTTCTAAAACGATTATGAAATAAACACATATAAAGTTTAGGAAACCTTACATTGGGTGCAGCGGAATAATATGACTCCTTCCGTTCAGATCTCTAACCCTTGTATCCTTTCTGTCGCAAAGTATTATCAAGATCTGAACCTGGATCTCTCTTTCACTTCTTCTTTAGTGCGAAACTCCTTCTTGTTGAATGGCTTTCTTCACGATCTTCCTCACTATGATTGAGGTATTACTTGTTGTATGTGGGCACTACTCTAATCACTAAGTGTTTCGAAATCTCAAGGAAGAAGAGAGAGAGAGAAGTGGCGGCCAGGTATAGAGAGAAGGCTGAGGTTTTTCTGAATGAAAAGTGTGAAAGTTAAGTGTAAATTCCCTGAAGCCTTCACTATCTATTTATAGCATTCCACTAGGGTTAGGTTTGAATTATTTGGCATTAAAATAATGAAAATATCAGATGAAAAACCCTATAAAAGTGGCCGGCCCTAAGCAATGTGGATTTGGGCCTCACTTTTTGCAATTTTACAATTTTATCATTTTTGCATCTGATTTTCTCAAAAACGCCAATTTTCAAATTCAATTATTTAAATGCCAATTCTAATTATTTAATAACTATAAATAATTATTAAATAATATTGTCATTTATCATATTTATTAATTGAACCATACAAAGTATAGTATCATAATTAACAAATATGCCCCTAAAACTCTTTCTTTACAATTACGCTCTTACTTAGTGAAAAATTCACAAATAGACATAGTCTAATTTGAGAATTATAATTGATTAATCAAAACCAATTATATGAGTCTTACAAGCAATATTATCTCAACTAGTAGGGGGACCATGGGTCTATATAACCGAGCTTCCAATAAGCAGATCAAGAATTTATGACCTAAATTCACTGACTTATTAATTCTTCGTTGAATCCACGCATAGAACTTAGAATCGCATAGAACTTAGAATTGCACTCTCAGTATATAGAATGCTCTATATGTTCCACCATATAGACACATCATTAGTTATCCATTGTTATAATCCTAATTTGATCAATGATCCTCTATATGAATGATCTACACTGTAAAGGGATTAGATTACCGTTACACCCTACAATGTATTTTATCCTTAAAACACTTAACCCCGAATAAATAATATTTCTGCTTATGTGAAATGAGTACTCCACCATTTATTTTCGTTTGGTTAAGCTCGAAGGAGATCATCCTTTACTTACTATTCGCCAGATAGAAGCTATAGATTCCATGTTTATGTTAGTGCTCCCACTTAATTGCACTACCGTGTTCCCAAAATGTACGTATCACCCTTACCCAAAAGTAGGCTTAACTAACAAATCAAAGAACACGAATAGCCTCTTGAGATTGAGTCTAATCATAACAGGATTAAGATCATTTGATCTAGGATCAACCAGGCGATATTGACTTGAATAGATATTACGGTAAGTTTAATAAATCTAAGTCAAAGTTCAATATCAGTCCCTTCCGATGCATACTCCATGCATCCAACCTGAGCTTTACTTTAACCAATGGTCTGGAAACAACATAGCATTTCTCCAAATGCAAGTAAACTCTGTTGTAGATTATCATATCAGTAAAACCCTGTGTCTAATAAATCTAGGAAACTTTATTCACATAGTCATGTTTACTTTCCAATATGTTGACAACACAATAAACAGGATCAAGTATGTGAAAAGGGTGTCAAATGAATTCATACATTATGTACATATAATCATGAAATAAATCATGTGAACCATACAACATTAAATGTTATTTCTGATCTATATTAATAAGTAAATCTGATTATATTGAAATGAGTTTTATTTAGGACATAAAACCCAACATAACCATGTTTTCTCTTCATTGCAGCTGCTTGAAACTTGGGATTATCTAAATCAAGAGGAGCTGAAGCTCAATGTTGGAAATGGCGAGTTAATATCGGTCCAAGCTAAAGGAAGAGCCCGCCTCAAGTTTCAGAAGAAATTTTTAGGTTTAGACAATGTTTTGTTTATTCCTAATTTTAGTAGAAACTTGATTAGTGTTTCATGTTTACAAACACAATTTTATAAATTGAATTTTTTGAGTTCTATTTGCACAATTTCTCGCAATGGATTTCAATTATGTGTTGCTCACACAGAACAAGGGCTTTTTGTTTTAAGATCGCAAATACAAATCCCACTTAACAATGAACTTTTTAATATTGCTAAACCTAGAAACCATAGAAGAAAAGAGATTGATAATGATGATGAAACTTATCTATGGCATTTACGATTAGGTCATATAGGCTATGACAGACTTCATAGGTTAACCAAAGACGGTCCATTGAAAATTGTCTTCTTGGGTGAATTACCAGTATGTGAATCTTGCCTAGAAGGAAAAATGACCAAACGTTCTTTTTCTGCAAAGGGAAAGCGTGCCAAACAACCCCTTGGGTTAGTACATTCAGATGTCTGTGGATCCCTTAATGTTAAAGCTAGAGGTGGTTATGAGTATTTTGTCACTTTCATTGACGATTTCTCAAGATATAGTTTCATTTACCTAATGCAAAAGTAATCTGAAACGTTTCAAAAGTTTCAGGAATTTGATGCTTTGGCTCAAAACCAATTAGGTAAAGCATTAAAGATCTTGCGAACTGATAGGGGTGGAGAGTATATGGATATGCAGTTCAAAGATCATTTAATTGAACTTGGAATTGAATCTCAATATACTGCCCCTAGCACTCCACAGCAAAATGGAGTAGCAGAAAGGAGAAATCGCACACTTTTAGAAATGGTTAAGTCTATGCTGAGTTATTCAACTCTGTCTACGTCCTTCTGGGGATATGCTACAGATGGCAAACGACATTCTAAATATTGTTCCATCTAAAGCAATTCCTAAGACACTCGTCGAATTATGGAATGGTCGTACACCTAGTTTATGCCGTTATAAGATTTGGGGGTGCCCTGCTCATGTCTTAAGAAAGAAAGAAGGCAAACTAGAATCGCGAACTGAAGTTTGCTTGTTTGTCAGAGATTCTAAAGAGACTAGGGGTGGACTATTTTATAGTCACAAGGATAACAAAGTGTTTGTTTCTACAAATGCTACCTTCCTTGAAGATGACTATATTAAAGACTTCAAGTCGAAAAGTAAAGTTGTTTTAGAAGAAATGATTTCAGGTATAACTCCTTCTGATGTTCCATCCTCTTCTACTCAAGTAGATGATAATCCCACTCCCTCGGTTGAAACAAAACAAGATGTTACAACTGAGAGAACTACCACAAAAGTTCCAGCTCAGAAGGTCACCACTCCTCGTCGTAGTGGGAGGGTTTCTGCTAAACCATCTCGTTATGGCTTGGATGGTGAAATCAATATGGTTGTTGGTGACGGTATTGATGACGACCCATTAACCTATAAATAGGCAATGGCAAGTCCCGAACAGAAACAATGGTAATCTGGCATGGATTTAGAAATAGATTCCATGAAAAAGAACAAAGTCTTGGAATATGTAGACGCACCCAATGACTATCATCCAATTGGATGTAAGTGGGTCTACAAGAAGAAAAGAGGCACTGGAGGCAAAGTCGAAACTTTTAAAGCTAGACTGGTTGCCAAGGGTTATACCCAAAGAGAAGGCGTGGACTATGAGGAAAGTTTTAGTCCGGTCGCCATGCTCAAATCTATCTGAATTCTTCTCTCCATAGCAACCGCTTTCGATTATGAAATTTGGCAAATAGATGTCAAGACAACCTTCCTTAGTGAAATTCTTGAAGAAACCATCTATATGGAGCAACCAGAAGGCTATGTTCTTCCAGGGTAGGAAAAGAAAGTTTGCAAACTGTATAGGTCCAATTATGGACTTAAGCAAGCTTCTCGCTCCTGGAACAAAAGGTTTGATGAAATCATCAAGACCTACGTCTTTCTTCAAAATGAAGATGAACCTTGTGTTTACCAACTCAAGCAAAATCAAGTGGTAGTCTTCCTGGTCCTTTATGTTGATGGCATTTTGATTATTGGCAATATTATCAATAAAATGACTGACATCAAGGAATAGCTTGACACTCAATTTGAAATGAAGGATTTGGGTGAAGCTGCATATGTTCTCGGTATTCAGATTATCAGAAACCGAAAGAATAGATCCTTTCCTCTCTCTCAAACAACTTACATAGATAAGGTTTTAGAGAGATTCTCAATGACAAACACCAAAGGGGCACAAATGCCTTCTAGATTTGGTGTCCGTCTATCTAAGGAACAGTGTCCCACTGATCCTCAAGAGATAGAGGACATGAGAAGGGTTCCTTAGGCTTCAGCAGTTGGAAGTCTAATGTATGCAATGTTATGCACTAGACTTGACATCTGTTATGCAGTAGGAATTGTGAGCAGGTATTAGACAAATCCAGGACAGGAACATTAGAATGCTATTAAGCATATTTTGAAGTACTTGAAAAGTATAAAGCAATTCGTGTTAGTCTACAAGGGTGGTGCTTTAAATCCCGTAGGCTATACCGATTCAGATTTTCAGGCATGTCTTTATGACAGGAAATCTACATCTGGGATGGTGTTTACTCTTGGAGGTGGAGCAGTGGTTTGGAGAAGTGCTAAACAAACCACAATTTCAGACTTAACCATGGAGGCAGAATACATAGATGTCGCGGAGGCTGCTAAGGAACTTGTCTAGCGTAGAAAGTTCTTCACAGGACTCGGTGTTGTTCCTGGAATGGAAAAACTACTAGTTTTGTTTTGTGATAACACTAGAGCCATAGCCAACAGTAAAGAGCCTCGAAGCCACAAGAGAAGAAAACACATAGAAAGGAAATATCACATCATCAGAGAGTATGTGGCAAGAGGGGATGTACTGGTGGAAAAAGTGGACACTGAGGACAACCTAGCTAATCCATTCACCAAAGTTTTGGCAGGAACTGCATTTGAAAATCACCGATTGAATTTAGAATTAATTGAAATGTACTGATTTTTTTATATTAGTGCAAGTGTGAGTTTGTTGGGCTTTGTGTCCTAAATAAACTCTATTTCAATGTAATCTTTATCATTAATTATCAATAAAGAGATAGAAGTATTTTCATCACTTATTTAGTGGGTCATTTGGTTCATGTTATCATTTATATGTTTATTTGATTGATAAATTCATCCAAATCCTTATCACATTGGTATTCTTATTTATTGTGTCCTCAGCACAGTGGAAAGTAATCAACATTATGTGATTAAATGTATTCCTAGATTTATCAGTACACAGGGTTTAACTGATATGATAATCTACAACATAGTTTACTTGCACCTTGGATAAGTGTTATGTCCTTTCCAGGGCATTGGTTAAAGTAAAGCTTGGGATGGATGCATGGAGTATGCATTGGAAGGGACCGATATTGAACTTGGATTAGATATGATAAATTTACCGTAATATCTATTCAATTCAATATCACCTAGTTGATCCTAGATCAAATGGTCTTAATCCTGACATGGGTAGGTTCGATCTCAAGAGTATTATTCATGTTCTTTGATTGGTTAGTTAAGCCTACTTTTTGGTCAGGGTGATACGTATATTTTGGGAACATGGTAGTGCAATTGAGTAAGAGCGCTAATCATAGATTTGGAATCTATAGCTTCTATCTAGACATAGAAGTGAAATGATGATTTCCTTCGAGTTTGGCTAAACAGAGATAAATGGTTGAGTTCTCATTTCAGTGATTATGTTAGTTCATTGAAATATCATTTATAGGTGGCTAAGTGTTTTAAGGATAAAATACATTGAAGGGTGTGACGGTAAATTAATCCCTATGCAATGTAAATCATCTATAAAGGATCATTGATTATTGGGATGATAACAATGGATAATTAATAGCGTATCTATCTCGTGGAACATATAGAGCGTTCTATATAACTGAGAAGGCAATTCCAAGTTCTACAGTGGATGCAATGAGGAATTAATAAGTTAGTGGATTTAGTCGGTAAATTCTTGATCTGGTTATTGGAAGCTCAGATATATAGGCCCATGGTCCCCATACTAGTTAAGATAATACTGCTTGTATGACTCAGTTAATTGATTTTAATTAATCAATTATAATTCTAAAATTAGACTATGTCTAGTTTATGAATTTTTACTAAGCTAGGGCTTAATTGTGAAGAAAAGAGATTTTAGGGTTTATTTGTTAATTAAGAGAGTTTATTAAGTCTAATTAATAAATATATTAAATGGCAATTTTATTTAATAATTAATTTTAATTATTAAATAATTAGATTTTGCATTTAAGTGGTTAAATTGGAAACATGGTATTTTTGAGAAAATAAAATGAATAATTGGAAAAATGGGAAAATTGTAAAGTGGGGCCCAATATCCATGGCTGGCCACTTGAGGAGCAATTTACCATTTTATTTTTCATTATTTTAATGCCAAATAAATCTAAGCTAATCCTAAGTGGTTTCCTATAAATAGGTAGTGATGGCCTCAAAGGAAAAGATGAAGCAAACTCTTTCATTCAGTAAAATTTTGAGCCACCTTCACTCTTCCTATTTCGAAACCCTCTCTCTCTTTTCCTCTCTTCAAACCGAACCCTAGAGTGATTACAGTAAGTGCCCACACACATCAAGTGATACTCAATCATAGTGTGTAAGGCTGTGAAGAATCCAGATTCAAGAGAAGGAGATTCGGGCTTAGATCTTGGTGATACTCTACCACAAACAGGATACAAGGGTTAGAGATCTGAGTGGAAGGAGCCATTAAATTCCGCTGCAACCACTGTAAGGTTTCTGAAACTTTATATGTGTTTATTTCATATCGTTTTAGAAGTTTATGTTTAGGATTTTAAAAACATACTTGTTAGTAAATCTAGATCCTGGTAAAATAATTCCAACAATCATTGGATCTGTCAACAAGTTAATCATAGCAATTTAGATCAAATAAATAATAAGTTTGTAAAAAAATTGAATAAATGAATAAATAAATAAATAAACATAACAAATAACAAACATGTAACAAATAAGTGGAAAGTAGTTTAAGATATTTTTATTTAAAAATAAAATATTAAAAATATATCTTAACGAGAATTTAAAATTTAGGTTGTTAGAAAATATTTAAAATCTAACAAATCTCCTAAATATCCAAAATTCTAACTGGAATTTAAATATCTAACTAATTTTCAAATTTTCAGTTTATTTAAATAATTTAAATTAATTAAATATCTAATAAGATAATATAATATAAATATAATATCTTAATATAAAATTTAGACATTTCTAATATTATAATTTAATAAATTAAATATAGCTAAACAAATAAAATTGAAAATAAGATATTTTGATGGTTAGGATATTATGAATTTTATTTAATTATTATATAAAACAAAATATCTTACGTGAAAAAATTTTATGGTTACCAAACCTAAAATTTCTTTTCAAATGAAATTAACAAATTTTTCAAAATTTCATGTTATTTTGCCAAAAATAAATATCTAATAAGATAAAATATTAAAACTAACATTTTTCCAATCTTATAATTTAATTTAATAAAATAAATTTCAAAAAATAATAAATTTTGAAAATCTGATATGGTTAGCAAATTTGAAACTTTAACTTGATTATTTCTAAATTTTATTAATATTTTAATATCAAAATCAGATCATTTCAAATTTTAATAATAAAATAAGTAATATTTGATCTTATAATTAAAATAAACAAAAATAATCAAAAATTTCAAAATTAACCATAAGACTAGTTTGTGAAAAAAATCAAATTTTCAAATTCAAAAGCTACTAATATTTAAAACTAATTTTAATTAATTAAAAAATTAATTTTATTCCAATAATTAGATTTTTATTTCAAAATTTACATTCTACACAAAATTTTACCAAAATTTGAATTTTATTTCAATGAAAATTGATTTTTTAAAAAGATATCACAAAAACAAAAGTGCACTAGGGGAGTATGCAATGCCTACTCCCCGCGCACACATGAGGCTGCAAGTGGGCAAGGGAAAGACTACTAGCAGCCTGCTTGGGGGGCAAATCTCGGTCAGGAGGGGAAACTTCGGACATGGCCTTGTCTGAAGGCCTCATGCCCGAGGGAGCCTCTCCCTCCGCGCGCGTGTGCATCCCTTTGAGATATTTTTATTCAAACTTCAAAAAATCATAACTAATTCATAAAAAATCCAAATTAAGTTCTGTAAAGGCCTAAATTTATTAGTTTCTCATCTACTTTCTAGGAAAAGTATTTTTAGAACGAAACAAAAAATATTTATCATTGTAAATTGCGATTTCCATACAATCATCAAATATGCACATAAACCAACATCAACACATCCAAATCAACACAAATATCGTTTTAAATCTATATTTTAGGAAATTCAATCATTACCATGGCTTTGATACTAGTTTTTGAGGATTATTTTATGAGGATCTAGATTTACTACCATGTATCTTATTTAACATCCTAAATATGAATTTCTAAAACAATGGAATTTAAACACATATAAAGTTCAAGAAACCTTACATTGGTTGCACCAGAATTAAATGATTCTTTCCACTCAGATCTCTTAACCCTTGTATCCTTTTGTAGTAGAGTATCACTAAGATCTGAGCCTGATTCTACTTCAGTTGATTGGATTCTTCACAGTCTTACACAATATGATTGAGTACCAACTTGCTATGGGTGGGCATGTACTCAATCGCTATAAGGGTTCAAAAATAGAGAGAGAAAGAGAAGGCTCAAATTTTGACTGAAGACTAGTGAATGCTAAAGTTTCAACAACTGTCAGTTTTGAGTCCATCGCTATCTATTTATAGGAATCCTTCTAGGTTTACGTTTGAATTATCTGGTATTAAAAAGTTGATAAATAAATGGTAAAATCAAGCATAAGTGGCCGACCATAGGATGTGGGCCCACCACTTGTAATTTTGCCATTTTTAAACTATTTATCCTATTCTTTCACAAATGCCATATTTTCCAATTCACCCACTTAAATGTCAAAACTATTTATTTAATAATTAAAATTAATTATCAAATAAATTTTCCATTTAATATATTTATTAATTAGAGTTACAAAAGTCCCTTAATTAACAAATAAACCCCAGAATCTCTTTTCTTCATAATTAAGCCCTAGCTTAGTGAAAATTCACAAATAAGACATAGTCTAATTTTAGAATTGTAATTGATTAATTAAAACAATTTAACTGAGTCTTACAAGCAGTAAATTCTCAACTAGTATGGGGACCATGGGCCTATATAACCGAGCTTCCAATAAGCAGATCTAGAATTTACCAAGTAAATTTTCTAACTTATTAATTCCTCTTTGCACCACTATAGATTTGGAATTGCACTCTCAATTATATAGAACGCTCTATATGTTCTACGATATAGATACGCTATGAAAATTTAACCATCGTTCGTATCCCAATAATCAAAGATCTTCTACAGATGATTTACACCGAGTAGGTGTTGTTAAATTTAATACGCAAGTGCACGTATCGTTGTTCAAGTAATAAACTCACACGAGTGAGGTTGAACCACAGAGAATTGGACTGAATACCACTAGATTAAATTTAGGATTCTATTTAGCAAACCAATAATTCTATGATTGAAGTAAAACAAAGATTATCAAGAAAATAAAATTAACATTAAAAAGGTTTAATCAAGATGGTAAATTAGGGAAGAGAATCATGTTGATTTATTTACCCAATTTTTAATGCTAATTACTACCCTTTTTCTTGATGTGAATGATAGATTAAACAAATTACCCTAACTCTTTTCAATTCTTTTAGGCCCTAAATCACATGTTAGCTAATCAATCTCTGAATTAGATTAACATGTAATCAGATTTAAGTAATAATCTAAATGTCACACAGGTTACGCAAATACTTTCGTTTCACATAAAACCTAGATTATCCAATTTTAGCATTCTCAATTCTCACTTTTCAGATTTGGAATTGAGATCATAGAACATGTAGAAGGTGATCAATCTTAAACATGGAAATACACACAAATATGGATAATTTCACAAACAAGAAAGAAGGAATAATAATTATCATTAACTAAGCAAAACGTCAATCAACATTCATCGTCTTCCCCACATGGGACTTTAGTTCATAAAATCCATAATAAAATCTAAAACAGAAATTAACATAACAATCAAGAGTGAAGAAAGAACTAGTTGGTGATTGCGCTCCAGATCGTCACAATAGCTTCCTCTCCTCTTTCTTTTACTTTTCGGGGCTAATCTCTGATGATTTTCGTTATGAAATACGAGTCCCTTAAATAGAAATTAGGGATGCTTCCTCTGAATGGCGAAAATTCAAAACTAGCCAAAAATTCACGTGTTTTGCCCATAGTAGTGACTACATAAAGCCTAGTCGCGACCATAGGCAAAGTTGAAAATATCACGTCTCTACCTAGCCTCCTAGTCGTGACCTTAGGTCTAGCTGGTCGCGACTACTGAAGCTATTTTGACAGCTTCAGCAGATTTTTTCAAGAATACCCGGTCTTGTAAACAATTGATCAAATTTGAACTCTAATGCCTCGGGGACATAAAACAAGGAAAATCAAGCGTTAAACCATTCCAAAAGGTAACATTAACAGAGAAAACACCTATGAAATCGACCCGGAACTTAGGCTAAAAATAGCCTAACAAAATTCTCCCAAACTAGATCCTTACTCGCCCTCGAGTAAGACTAAGACTAACACTAAGACTCAATTAACTTGTTGGGTTTTGTGCCCTAAATAAAACCCATTTAAATATAATCAGATTTACTTATTCATAAAGATCAGAAATAACATTTTATGTTGCATGGTTCACATGATTTATTTCATGATTATATATATATAATGTATGAATTCTATTTAAGTCCAGAACATATGAATTTGTTAATGATTATAGTGTTGTCAGCACAGTGGAATATAATCTTAATTATATGTTCGAAAGTTTATTCCCTGATTTGTCAGTTCACTGGATTTAGACTGACATGATAATCAGCGATGGGTATTCTTACACCTTGGAAAAGTGTTATGTCCTTTCCAGGGCATTGGCAAAGTTTACCAGTATCGGATGTATGGAGTATACATCGGAAGGGACCGATATTGAACTTTGATTAGATATATTAAAATTTACCGTAATATCTATTCAATTCAATATCACCCGTTGATCCTAGATCAAATGATCTTAATCCTGATATTATTAAGTTCGATCTCAAGAGTACTATACATGTTCTTTGATGTGTTAGTTAATCCTACTTTTGGGTCAAGTTGATACGTACATTTTGAGAACATGATAGTATAATTGAGTGGGAGCGCTAACATAAATATGGAATCTATAACTTCTATAGGAATTTAGAAGTGAAACGATGATATCCTTCGAGCTTGGCTAAACAGAGATAAATGGTGGAGATCTCATTTCACTTCGCTGAAATATCATTTATACGGAGCTAAGTGTTTTAAAGATAAAATACATTGAAGGAGTAACGGTAACTTAGTGCCTATTCAATGTAGATCATCTATTAGAGGGTCATTGATCAAATTAGGATTATACCAATGGATAATTAATGGCGTATTTATATCGTGGAACATATAGAGCGTTCTATATGATTGAGAGTGCAATTCCAAGTTCTAAGTGTGGATTCAATAAGGAACATATCGTGGAACATATAGGGAATTTACTTGGCAAATTCAGTTCGACTTATTGGAAGCTCGGTTAATATAGGCCCATGGTCCCCATACTAGTTGAGACCATACTGCTTGTAAGACTTAGTTAATTGATTTTAATTAATCAATTATAATTCTAAAGTTAGACTATGTCTACTTTATGAATTTTCACTAACCAAGGGCAAAATTGTAAAGAAAAGAGATTCTAGGTTTATTTATTAATTAAGATACTTTACATGTCTAAATTAATAAATATATTAAATGACAATATTATTTAATGATTACTTTTTAGTGATTAAATAATTAGAATTGGCATTTAAATGGTTAAATTGGAAAATTGGTATTTTTGAGAAAATGGGAATGAAAAATAACAAAATGGGAAAGTTGCAAAGTGAGGCCCAATTTCCTTATATGGCCGCCCACTATGCAAAGCTTTTACCATTTTATTTTTCCATTATTTTAATGCCATACAATTCTAACCTAAACCTAGATGGCATTCTATAAATAGAAAGTGTTGGCTTCAGGAAACTTATGACTTTGCACATTCTTTCTTTCAGAAAAAGCCTACACGCCCCTCTGTCTCTTTTCTTCTCTTCAGATTTCAAAATTTCCTTGAGTGATAGAGTAGTGCCCACACACATCAAGTGGTATCTCAATCATAGTGTGTAAGACTGTAGGAGAATCCAAACAACAAAGAAGGAGAATCATCATCAAAGGAAGGAGAGAAAGAGATCCAGATTCAGATCTTGATAATGCTCTGCTACAGAAAGGAATCAAGGGCTAGAGATCTGAATTGAAGGATTCATTATATTCCGCTGCACCCAATGTAAGATTTTCTTAAACTCTTATGTGTTTATTTCATTGTTTTAGAATTCATATTAGGATGTTAATAAAACATACTTGGTAGTAAATCTAGATCCTGGTAAAATAATTTCCAACAACTGGCACCAGAGCCATGGTAATGATTTCCTTTCATGAAATATGAATTAAAACGATATTTTGCGTTGATTTGGATGGTTTCATGTTGGTTTATGTGCTTATGTCATGAATGTATGTGTTGTACGAATTTTTTCCATGAAAAATATTTTTTTCTATTTTTGAAAATATTTTATTTGGATTCCTTGTGAAAAATTAAGCAATTTTTTTTTATGGAACTCGATTCCGATAAAAATTGAAAAAGTTATGAATTTCGAAAAATCGGTATTCAAGGCTGTCGAGTGGGTGCATCAATCGCACCAGGCACTCGGACAGCATGGGCTACGAGCGCGAGCACCCTGCTGTTCCGCCCATGATCTCCCTGCCAGCGCTGAAGAATGTCGCACAGCCACCCTGCAATCTCCTCGCTCCGCGTCCGTTTGGGGCTGCTTGCACCCTCCTGCCTCTCCTGGCAGCCAACCCACAAATTGCGATTTTTGTGGGTTTTTCCCAAAAAATCCAATTTTTCATGGGATTGTTTCCAAAAATTCGATTTTCCCAATTTTAAATTTTTCCAATTTGAAATATTTCCAATTTTAAATATTTCCCTTTTGAAATATTTCCAATTTAAATATTTTCTATTATGGTAAGATTTAAAAATTTGTTAACTTCTTTAATATTTATATATTAGTTAATTATAAGATTAGATATTTTGATATTTAACATATTTTAAATTAAAAGATAACCTTGTCTTTTTATTTAAAATTAAATAATTAATAAATTTGAAATTAACATAGATATTTTTATAGATACACTTACCATAATATTTTCAAATTCAAAATTTGTTATTTTGTTAAATATTTAATTATTTATAAATTATATGTTTAAAAATGATATTTTTCTATATATATCATTTTTTTTCTTATTGGAAATTTATAAATCATATCTTAAATATCTAAATAACTTAGATATTTTGTAGAAATTTGAATATTGCTTAATTCGAGATATTTTGACATATAATTATGGTAATTATTATTTATTTATTATTTTATTCCTAAAATAATAATTATCTAACCAAATCTATTTTAAAATTGGTTTATTTTATTAAATTATAAGATTTGAAAGTGAGATTGAAGATTCTTTCTTTCAAATCATTGATCTTATTTGATATTTAATTTAATTTGATTCAAATAAACCTAGATGCTTTAAGATTAGTTTCCTTTATTTTGAGATTTTAAGGTTTGTTTTATCAACCCTAAATTTTCAAAAATTTAATTGGTTAGTTTAAGAATAATAATTTAATTATATTAATATCTTATTTCACATCTGTTACATGGACAATGTTTGTTTATTTATTTATTTTGTTTATTCAAAACTTTTTTTAACAAACCTATTATTTATTTGATCTAAATTGCTATGATTAACTTGTTGACAGATCCAATGATCTGATTTTAATCATAGTTCAATTGTCAATAGATCTTATAAATAATTTGTAACAGGTAAATTTGTACTTCTTTCATCTGTGTAAACCTAGTAACATGGTAGGACCCATCCAAATCATTTGACCTGTGTGAGCCTATATGTTTGCTATTGGGCTTAGATGCATATAGGAAGCCCATTTAAGTTTTTACTAAGTAAATGGACTAGGTTGCTAAAATAAAATTTGACATAAGTAATTTTATTTAGGCCCAATTAGATTTGGGCTTATTCAATGAATAACAATTGTTTATTTCAAGGTTAAATTCCCTCTCTTTTGGGCCTTGTGTGAGAGTTGGGGGCCAATAGAAGTGGGTACGACATACTGAACCCACCTCCCCCTCACATGAACTACCCCAATTGTGAAGGCCCATTTGCCTTATTTAAATAATTGTATTATGTTAATTATTTTAGTCTAACCTAATTAAAATTGAATTAGCAACATAATCAAGTTTTAAAATATATGAAATTTATTTTTCATTTTAATATTTTATAGTTCATTTTAAAAAAATACTTAGTTAATGATATATATTCTAGATTGTTATTTCTGTACTAGTTATTATTTCTAATATTAAATAGGAAAATATCATTGATTGTGAAATTAATTGTTTAATACTTAATTTCGGTACAATCTAAGTTAAGTATATTTTCCTAGTATTAAACAAGAAATTAATAATTAAGTTTCCTCCATACTTAATTATTTATTTCTTGAATTTAATACATTTAATTAAATTGAAAATTTCAATATCGAAGTTGATTTTCATCATGATACTTAAATATTCTTATTTTCATGTTATTTAATTAAAAGTTGAAAATTATCTTAAGCTTGGGATCTTATTTCAGAATAACTTAAATCTGAATAATTTTCAAAATATATTTTATTTTATTTTATTAATCTTTTTCCCACAATTTTGAAATTGCATTTCTTTAATGCAGAAATTTCGAATTTTATTTTAAAAATAGATTAAGGTTGAAAATTATTTATTTTAATTTTGGACCAACTTAAATCAATGATTTTTTCATTTAATGATTAATTAAAATAAATGAACTATAAAATATATTATAATTAGAAATTGAATTAATTAGTCAATGAAAGTCTAGATAGATATTATCTGTTTTGCTTGAAGTATTTTTCTAGTGATATTTAATTAAATAGAAAATTAATATTTAAGTTGATTATTCATCATGATACTTAAATATTTGAAATTTTTCTTTAAAAATTTAATTAAATAGGAAAATTATATTTTTTTTTGTAAATTAATTTTATTAATTAATTTTGGGCCAACATAAAATTAGAATAATTTTTCCAGGATTTATTTTTATTTTATTTTAAAGTATTTTCGAAAGTAGTATTCTTATACACTTCATTTTTCGAAATGCAATATATATTTATAGAAAATTAAATTTGAGTTGTAAATTAATTTTGAAACAACTTAAATTGAATAATTTTCTAAATATTTATTGGAAATTATCACTAAGATGGAAATAATTCACGTTATTTTCATATCCATCTAAGTATAATTTATAAATATTAAATTAAAATTTATATTTAGAATTTTTTATTCTAAATTGGAAATTTTAATTAAATAAATATATATATATATAAAATAAATTGATTAAAATAAATATTAGAAGAAAATACAACTTTCATTAAATAATGAGCTTTATTATTATTAGGATATTCGATCTCCATTGTTGGTTTTACATAGCTATTGTTTTAGTGAGTAATCCTCCCTAATGAAGGAACGTTCATTAGCAAGTTAGCACCGTTTAATCTCAAAAGATAAGTAATCTTGTAAGTTTTTTATATAGTATTGATCATCCTAATGGTGGCGACTATATAAGACTTGCAAGAGTATGAAACAATGGTGGAAGCTCATAAGATAGAATAGCCTTGACTCTCGCCTAAACGGGACAACGCTGGATTCCAATCTTGATCGAATAAAAGGTTGCTAGAATGTTTATCATTTTAGATGAGCTGACAACTCTATTCAATGGATGGTATCACTGACTCTCGCCTAAACGGGAGACTGATATCAGTTTGTTGAAGACCTTGGAAATTATTTAGGATTGTATGTTTTAGTATTTTCACTTGTCATTCCTACTTGCTATATGTTTAATAATTTCTGAATTGTGTATGAATTTATATTGAACCATGTTATTTTCTGTTATTAAATTGTAGTTTAATTTCGAATCTTCATTGTTGGTCTAACTTGGTTTGTTGTTCTAATGGGATAACTCCCTAATGGATTGTGACCATTAGACAAACATAATAGTGTTAGATCTCAAAAGATAAATATTGTAAATGCAACATCTAGTTGTTCATCAATTGATGACACCTTAGACTAGTATTTACAATATGAAACAAGAAGATTGTATAAATAAGATTACTTTGACTCTCGTTAATTGGAGCATCGTTGGATTCTTATTTAAATATGAAATTATCCTAATTCCTCTTAGCTCATATCATTGGATGAATGGTCTATAAATCATATAGTGTCATTTTATTTTCTCTTAAGATATTAAATGACGCATATGATTATATTCCCGAAATTCTATCCCAAAATGATATAAATCCTCAATCTTAGAAATCTCCTACTTGTATGGGCAAATAAAACTTAGAGTTAGATTAGTAGTGGTGGTCCAAGAAAGAATTACTCATTATACAGTTACACTTTCACAGGTGTTTAATAACCATTTTCTTTCAATGGATTCAAACTGTATGAGTTTAGTATTCTGTGACCAGAATCCACTTGCACTATTCTAAGAACTCTTTGATGTAACTAAACCTAAATCATCAAAAGACACAACCATATTTTATAAATATATGGCATTTGTATCTTGTTCATATTGGTTTTGACAAGATCAATCTCTGCAATGAGTTAATATGCCCATATCCACTGAAAGTAAGTTCATCTCATTCGTAGATGGATGTACATTCAGGGGTGGATATGAGTTTTCGTTGTATTCTTAAAACGGTCACTCTAGATTTTACCTTAAGCAAAAGAAATTTGAAATGTTTGAAAAATTTCATGAATTTCTAGCAATGGTAAAAACCATCAAGGTAAGTGGTTAAAGATCTTGCAACTGATAGGGGTGGAGAAATAGTTAGTAGATATGCAGTTCAAAGATCATCAAATTGATTTTTGAAATTATATCCAAACTTACCTTCCAAGAAATTCGATTTGCATATTGATAATTAGTTACTAGTCGTTGCCTAAATCCTTCTATGGCAATATAATTTCAGAATTATGCAATGGTTGTATACTTAATGTAAATCATTACTAGATTCATGGATGACCTAATCGAAATCTTAAGAAAAGATAGAACTGCTAACCTTGGTTTGCATGTTTGTTAGCTATTCTAAGTGATTAGGGGTGGAAAATCCCATAGGCAATAGATAAGAAAGTGTTTGTTTAAACAAATACTACTTTTCTAAGAAAATGACTAAGTCTGAAAATAAAGTAGCAAATAAAGGAGATATTTTTTATTGATTCCATAAGTGTTCTACAAGATGATCCCACTGCCTTTGTTGTCTTGACACAACCGAAGAGGTGAATACCATCTAGTTTTCTTAGACATAATTCACGGTACCTTGTCGTAGTGGGAGGGTTTCTAGGAACTCACCTTCTTATGACTTGGAAGACACTAGTGATTAAAATCAATTGTAAGTTTAAACAAGTAATGGATTGTCAAGATAGGAAACTAAGAAGAAAGCCAAGAGAACTATGGTTTAATCCATTCACATGGAGTAACCTAAAGTTTTCTATTACAAGGACATAAAAGGAAATTTTCGTTTATAAGTCTATTCAATGGAATTAACAAAACTTCCTATTCCTAGTATTATAGGTTTGAGTTTATCTAAACCTATGGCTTGTGGTATACTTGGTAATTACTTACTCTAATGCAAGCAACTTACTTTAATAAGATGCTGAAGCATTTTCTTTCCAATGGAAATCTATAGAAGCTTCAAAACTTCTAAGCACAGATTTTATTTATCTAAGGAAAAATCGCAACTATTCCAGAAAAGATAAAGCCATGACAGAATTTCTTAAATCAACAGTTAGCGGTCTCAGATATGCTTTAGTATGCCTTAGAGCAGACACCTGCTGTTGAGTGGGAGTAATGAGTAGGTATTAGATTAATCCAAGAGAAGAACATTGGAAGATAATCAAGTAAATCTTAAGATTAAGGAGAGGAACTATATGTTAGTCAATAAGGGTGTATTTAAAACTGTTAGACTACAACACATCAGATTTCGAGACTTGCCTTTGTGCTAGAAAGTCTGCTGATAAGATGGTGATTACTCTGGGGGTGGAGTAGTGAATTTGGAGAAGTGTAAAAACCTATCTGAAGTCTCTAGGTCTACCAGAGAGAGACTGAATGTTAAAGATGCAGGAAAGGTACTTATTCAGTCTAAGGAAAGTTCTATACATTTGTGGCACCGTTCCAACTTGTCTTAACTACTAGTGTTATTTCCTGATTAACCAAAAGTAGTTGCCAAAAGTATAGAATCCAGTATCCCAAAAAGAGTAGACATATAGAGAGGAATTTCAAAATATCAAGGATTTTGTGATTAAGGGAAAGTAATGGTGGAGAAAAGGTTGTTGTTAATTCAACCTGTCAGATCCTATTACGAGGAGTTTACTACTACTACACTTGATTTGTATATCAAGGTGTTGAGATTATTTGAAATGCACATTTTGTTTTATATTAGTGCAAGTGGGAGTTTTTTGGGTTTTGTGCCCTAAATAAAACCCATTTCAATATAATCAGATTTACTTATTAATAAAGATCAGAAATAACATTTTATGTTGCATGGTTCACATGATTTATTTCATGATTATATATATATATAATGTATGAATTCTATTTAAGTCCAGAACATATGAATTTGTTAATGATTATAGTGTTGTCAGCACAGTGGAATATAATCTTAATTATATGTTCGAAAGTTTATTCCCTGATTTGTCAGTTCACTGGATTTAGACTGACATGATAATCAGCGATGGGTATTCTTACACCTTGGAAAAGTGTTATGTCCTTTCCAGGGCATTGGCAAAGTTTACCAGTATCGGATGTATGGAGTATACATCGGAAGGGACCGATATTGAACTTTGATTAGATATATTAAAATTTACCGTAATATCTATTCAATTCTATATCACCCGTTGATCCTAGATCAAATGATCTTAATCCTGATATGATTAGGTTCGATCTCAAGAGTACTATACATCTTCTTTGATTTGGTAGTTAAGCCTACTTTTGGGTCAGGGTGATACGTACATTTTGGGAACATGATAGTATAATTGAGTGGGAGCGCTAACATAAATATGGAATCTATAACTTCTATAGGAATTTAGAAGTAAAACGATGATATCCTTCGAGCTTGGCTAAACAGAGATAAATGGTGGAGATCTCATTTCACTTCGCTGAAATATCATTTATACGGAGCTAAGTGTTTTAAGGATAAAATACATTGAAGGTGTAACGGTAATTTAGTGCCTATTCAATTTAGATCATCGATTAGAGGGTCATTGATCAAATTAGGATTATAACAATGGATAACTAATGACGTATCTATATCGTGGAACATATAGAGTGTTCTATATGACTGAGAGTGCAATTCCAAGTTCTAAGTGTGGATTTAATAAGGAATTAATAAGTTAGGGAATTTACTTGGTAAATTCGGTTCGACTTATTGGAAGCTCGGTTAATATAGGCCCATGGTCCCCTTACTAGTTGAGACCATATTGCTTGTAAGACTCATTTAATTGATTTTAATTAATCAATTATAATTCTAAAGTTAGACTATGTCTACTTTATGAATTTTCACTAAGCAAGGGCGAAATTGTAAAGAAAAGAGATTCTAGGTTTATTTATTAATTAAGATACTTTACATGTCTAAATTAATAAATATATTAAATGACAATATTATTTAATGATTAATTTTTAGTTATTAAATAATTAGAATTGGCATTTAAATTGTTAAATTAGAAAATTGGCATTTTTGAGAAAATGGGAATGAAAAATAACAAAATGGGAAAGTTGCAAAGTGAGGCCCAATTTCCTTAAATGGCCGCCCACTATGCAAAGCTTTTACCATTTTATTTTTCCATTATTTTAATGCCATACAATTCTAACCTAAACCTAGATGGCATCCTATAAATAGAAAGTGTTGGCTTCAGGAAACTTATGACTTTGCACATTGTTTTTTTCAGAAAAAGCCACACGCCCCTCTCTCTCTTTTCTTCTCTTCAGATTTCGAAATTTCCTTGAGTGATAGAGTAGTGCCAACACACATCAAGTGGTATCTCAATCATAGTGTGTAAGACTGTAGGAGAATCCAAACAACAAAGAAGGAGAATCAGCATCAAAGGAAGGAGAGAAAGAGATCAAAATTCATATCTTGATAATGCTCTGCTACAGAAAGGAATCAAGGGCTAGAGATCTGAATGGAAGGAGTCATTATATTCCGCTGCACCTAATGTAAGGTTTTCTTAAACTCTTATGTGTTTATTTCATTGTTTTAGAATTCATATTAGGATGTTAATAAAACATACTTGGTAGTAAATATAGATCCTGGTAAAATAATTTCCAACATAACTATGCTGTCAGATGATTATAGTACTGCTGGCTCATGTTAAATTTCCTTCCATTAATTAAACTAGATTTTCAATTCAAAAAACTCTAACAATTAATTGGGATGTTTATCTTATCACACAATGTGCAGATACAAAGTGGCTTTACAATTAAAATAATGTTATAATGGTTTCACTCCATCAAACCATTCCACAAACCAAGAGCCAATATGCTTGCATGCTTACCTCTCTCCAATGTTGACAACATTCTTTTCGGAATCAAAAGGACTTTTTAGGTAAGAATTTATGGCTTAGATATTCGGAAAATAAGAAACATTTTTGGCTAAAGATATCATAAGCACAATATAACCCACAAACTTCTCATAATTTAAAATTTCCCGAAGTGTTCCCACAACTAACTATGATTGAGATTTTTTCTATTTTTTTTTCCAATCACTGGACATCACTGAAATTTTTCTTTTATTTCTTATTTTCATTTTTTTTCTCTCTGAGGAGAGCAAATACTCTTCAAAATATTTTTCAAGTGATGCCGAGTTAAATTTTTTTTTTCACATGTTTCCCAATCACGCAAGATTTTTGTTTTATTTTCTTCAACACTTCCATACACTCTATTTTTCACTCCCCCACACTTATTGTAAGGCTTATGATACCATTCAAAATGTAATGAGGACAACAAAACAACAATGTGGATACATCTTTAGTTCAATGGGTGAAGAAACGAAACAGGTTTAGGCTCAAAAAGGTTCACTAACGATATTCATTTTAAGGTAGTCTTGAAAGGCTCAAACTGTCCAAACAAACTTCCTATATCATGTTCCTAGTAAATGCTATCAAGGATTTCGCCTCAAGAGAATAAGACATGCAAGTTCTAAGCCATTCAATCAGTCTTACCACAAACCACAGTAAAACAATTATAACATATTTCACAGATCGTCAATTTGCATCCATACACAGTCTTTATAAGCATCCACACGAATCCAAAGAGTTACAAGAATTAAGCACACAGTTTCAAAATTTTAGGACATTTTACAATTAACAGCAGCATACAACTATCTTCAGCTTATTTTCAAAGCATAAAAACAAACTAAACTAAAGCAGAAAAAATTGAAAATTTGAAGTCCCCCTTAAAACTTAAATTCACATTGTCCCCAATGTGCAAATAAAACTCAAGGAATAGAGACTTACTTGAGACCCCCATCAGAAGGGGTTCGGTGGTGGCGGTTGATCATATGGATGAAATTGAGGAGGCGGTGCCAGATAGTTGGGTCCTCGATCTCAATGTTCATGCGAGTGATAAGAGAGTTAAGTTGAGTGACTTGAATCTCATCATATATGATCCTTTGAACCATGTAATTCTACATATGATTGTTTTGTTGAATGATGTAGTTAAGTTGGGCATGTGTGTACTGCATCGCTGGATCAATTGGGCCAGGCAATTGTTGTGGCACATTTTCCTCCTCCTTTGCATCTTGTTCACCAGGGCGCCTTTTGCCTTGTGGTTGAGCTTCTGGTGGTGGCTGCCCATAGGGATGGGGCTCCTTGAGCCTATTAACCATGCTCACATCCATCTTTCTCTGCGGCACTACTTTGTTGTCAAAGGGAAATTCTTTCACCTCATAAGCTTGACAAAGATCAGTAATTATTCCAGCCAACCCAAGTCCACCTCCCGCGGCGCCTTGAACTATCAATTCAAAACTACTTCGAACAACCTGGCCCACATTAATCTTGTACCCTTTCAGGATGGCATAAACATACTTCAAACGATCAATTTGCACATCAGAAAACTGCTTGCTAGGCACCAACCGGGAACTCACAAAATAAAGCCATATTTTCGCCACGGGATTTATTTCATTCTGATGCAACAAATTTGGCGACCCATCCGGCCCATCCTGATCATGAAACCTCAACCCCAGGAACCCAACAATTTCAACTCTGTCCACATAGTCAAGAAGTTCATCATTTTCAATCACCCTTAATCGCTATTCATCTCTAGTGAGATCTGGCAATTCGTAAAGTGCGTTGATAGCATCAGATGTGGCTGAGACTTCCTTATTGAAAACTTTAACCATCCATGTTTCCTTTCGGGCCAATTGGCCAAGAATTCACAAGCCATGGTGACGTTGGCTCGGTCTTTGACATCCACATAGCTAACCCAATTCATGCTTTCAATTTGACTCCAGATTGCTTCAAACCTTGGTTGGCGTCTCAACGGGTATTGGTGTAATCAATCCCCCAATCTTCAATGTAGGGCCTATCCTTCAACTTGAGGAACTGTTCTTCAGCCGCTTCACTAACAAATCAGGTCTTGTCAAAAGGTTTTCTTGAAGCGGCCCGAGAAGGATTGGATGATGAACCACCCTCTTCATTTGCCCTAGTGCTCTTTGGTCCCATAATGACAAACACAATTTCACACAAAAAAAAAATTCTATAAATTTTTGACAGCACCTCCCCTAATTTCTTCAATTCCCAAAATTTCAAACTCATAACACACAAAAATATCACCAATAATCCACAAATATTCTCAACAATTTTAATAGAAATCAACAATCCCACTCAAAATATTGATCAATACCCAATCACATTACCATCTATTCACTTAAACAAACAATGTATCTATTGGTGAAGAAATAGAACTTACTATTTCAATGAGTTTTCAATGCACCTCCATTGTTGAATGTCTTGAAAGCTTGAAGATGAATATGATAATTGATTTTGGGTATGTAGATGAGATTAGAATGTGATTTGGATGGGAAATTGAGATGACATGAGAGAATTTGAAATTTTTGGTGTAGAAAGCGTGTAGGGTCAGCTGAGATAGATGAGAGTAGGGTTTGAAGGATTTTAGGTTTGAAATGGGGCTTCTTAAAGGCAATTTAGTGTTCAGCCTGATCCATGGTCACGACCACATAATGCCCTAGTCGCGACCATGGATCAATATGCGAGAGAGGGGCTCTCTGTAAGACCTCTAGTCACGACCATGAAAAAGGGTCGCGACTATGGAATATCATGGTCGCGACTACTGTAGGTCTCAAATTGTTAGGCTATCTGTAAAACCCCAGGTCGCAACCACTGGGTGATGGCCCGAATTTTTTTTTCTTTTTCAACTTTTCACGCTTTGCACGGTTTAACTTAAAACAAACGTCTGCAAATTTACAAAACATTAAAATGCTAAAAACGAACAAACAAATATTTCCAAAAGTCTCAAAAAAAAAATAACAAAGTAACTAAATCACTTGGGTTGCCTCCGAAGAGCGTTGTTTGTATCGTCATATAGCCGGACGTTGAGTTTCTTTTCAAAGAGGCGCTAGTATGATGGCGGACTTGGCTTGGTCAACTTGACCTCCCAAGTAGAGCTTTAACCGCTGTCCATTCACTTTAAAAGTTTCTAGACTCTCGCCTTTTAGTTCCACCGCTCCATATGGGAATACCTTGACCACCTTAAACGGTCTCGACCATCTTGACTTCAATTTTCCAAGAAAAAGTTTCAACCTTGAGTTAAAAAGTAAGACTTGCTGCCCGAGTTGAAATTCCTTCCTAATCAAATTTCTGTCATGCCATTTCTCAGTCCTTTCCTTGTATATCTTTGCATTCTCATATGCTTTGTTTCTGAATTCTTCCAACTCATCTAATTATAGCAGTCTCTTCTCTCCTGCAGCGACTAAATCCATGTTCAAGGTCTTCATTGCCCAATAATTTTTATGCTCCAATTCCATCAGCAGATGACAGTCTTTTCCATACACAAACCTATATGGTGACATTCTTATATGTGTTTTGAATGCTGTTCTGTAAGCCCACAATGAATCATCTAGTTTCCTTGATTAGTCCTTCCTTGAACTTTGCACTGTTTTCTCCAATATCAGCTTAATTTCCCAGTTGGAAATCTCGGCTTGGCCATTGCTTTGTGGATGGTAAGGTAGACCAGTCCTATGGCAGACTCCATATCTTGCTAGCAGAGCTTCAAATATTTTTTACAAAAATGATCCCCTTCATTGCTAATGATTGCTCAGGGAGTTCCAAACCGAATGAAAATGTACTTTTGAAGGAAAGACAAAACTGTTTTACCATCATTCGTGTGTGTTGCAGCAGCTTCCACCCATTTTTATATATAGTCCACAGCCAACAAGATATACAGATTATTGAAAGAAGATGGAAAAGGACCCATAAATCTATGCCCCAAACATTGAACAACTCCACCTCTAAGATACCTATGAAAGGTATTTCATTTCTTCTAGAAATATTCCCCGTTCTCTAACAATGATCACATGCCTTCACAAAATCATTAACATCTTTAAAAAGAGTAGGCCAATGGAACCCGCTTTGAAGAACCTTATCAGCAGTTCTTGTGCCACTGAAATGCCCCCCACATTGTAAGGAATGGCAGTGGTTCAAGATAGAATACATCTCTTCTTCAGGCACACATCTTCTTATTATCTGATCAGCACAGTGTTTGTAAAGAATCCGCTCTTCCCAGTAGTAGTGCTTCACCTCTGAAAAGACCTTTTTCAGCTGTTGACGAGACATCTCAGGGGGTGTAACATTTTAGCTAAGAAGTTCACATAGTCTGTGAACGAAGGTACCATCAAGTTTTCCCTCAAACTAAAAAATTGCTCATCGGGAAACTCTATTCATTTATCTGCACCTCCTTTGCATTTTGGCTTTCTTCTAATTCAAGTCTTGACAAATGATCAGCAACTAGGTTTTCAGTTCCCTTCTTGTCTTTTATCTCAATGTCGAATTCTTGAAGCGGAAGCACACACCGAATCAATCTTGGCTTTGCATCCTTCTTGGTCTTAAGGTACTTTATTGCAGAGTGATCCGTATAAACAATCACCTTATTCCCAATTAGCTATGGTCGAAACTTGTCACACATGAACACAATTGCTAGCATTTCTTTTTCCGTGGTGGCATAGTTCATCTGAGCATCATTCAGGGTTTTGCTAGCATAGTAGTGGTATGAAACACCCTATCAACTCTTTGTCCCAAGACAGCTTTGATGGCGTAGTCACTTGCCTTACACATCAGTTTGAATGGTAATTCCCAATTTGGTGAAGTGACTATAGGTGCCGACATTAATTTTTCCTTAAGAGCTTGGAAGGCCTTCAAGCATTCCTCTCCAAACTCAAAAGTTACCCCCTTAACAAGCAAATTGGACATTGGCTTGGAGATCTTTGAGAAGTCCTTGATAAATCTTTGGTTTAATCCTGCATGGCCCAGAAAACTCCTTACTCCTTTTACAAAAACTGGAGGGGGTAGATTCTCAATTGTAGACACTTTTGCTCTATCCACCTCAATGCCTGCTGTAATGATCGCTTTAGTAATTTGGATTAGTAAAGGCAATTAGCACTAATTTCTGTTAATTTTATAATTATTTATGAATTTGTTTATTTGTAAACCCCAATATTTAGAAATGAGTATTAGAGTTATAATTTCTCAATTCCGGAGATTTTGTAATTTTTGCTCGGCGACAACGGAAAATGCGATGGATGGCTAGTTTGATCACATGGGTAAGTTTAGAACCTCATTTCCTAGGGGGAAATATTTTAGAGAAAATAAAATATCGGGATTAAACGGGGTTATGGAATTTGACAGTTTACCCCTAGCTTTAAAAATACCCAAGTTGTAACCTTAACGCCATTTCGGTCTTTGTGTTAATTAAGAGTTAAGTGGCAGCCTAGGTTTGTGACACCTAGCATTCTAATTTATTCAGCAAGGATTAACTTAATCAATCCTTTATTCACTTTAGTTAAAACCTAAGGAAAATACAAAAAAAAAATCAAGAAGCTTTCTCTTCCTTTCCCTCTCTCTTCGAACCAGCTCACGACAAGGGAATAGCTACTGGTTTTTGAGTGTTTCAGCAAGGGATTCAAGAGGAGATCAAGCCAAGGTAAGCCCTAAGATCTCCTTGCCCTAGTTCTTGAATTTAAGTTTAGGTTGAATTTGTGATTTTGTGATTTAGTGGTTGTTAGGGTTAGGTTGAGTTGTAGTTCGAATTCTAGGCTTAATTGGAGTTTGTATTAGCTTCTTGTAGCTGGTTTTGATGGTTGGAATAGGTTTTGTGCAAGTTTGAGCTTTGAGTTCAAAGCAATGATCTCTAATGGCATAATTTGTTTCAAAGAGTTTTTCTCTGAATTACTGGCTGGAATATGTTGTATATACCCTAATTAGGTACTCTAAAAAGTTTGGTAGCATTTGGTGGAAAATTGAGCAATGAATGAAATGTTTGGGTTGGACTGGTGCAAACCGGCTAGCTGGTTTTACCAGACCCCTAAAACCGGATAGCTGGTTTTGGCAGGATCCCAAAACACCTCATTTTCTCAATTTTTGTCTATTTCAGTGTCGTGGTTGGGTGTTTCCCGAATTCCAGAGTTTGAGTAACCTTTAGGGAGTATAGCAGAACCTAGAGTAGTGGGTTTGGGTTTCCCGGGATTAGGGTTTTAATCATGTCACTTACCCGATTTCATAATGTGATTAGGGCATCCATCTAGCACGAGACTTTCCGTTTAGGTTGGCCAGCACACTTGAATTCGGGAAGAAGGTAAGAACTGAATATAACGTGTGATATTAATATCTGAGTGTATGTATATGTTATGTGTATATGCATGCTTAAAGTGTTAATTGCACTACCAACACTTGTACAGTTATGGTACAGAGTGCATTGGTATAGTGGATATTGGTTAGGAGTACAGTACTGTGATACCAGCACAAGTACAGGAAAGTACTGAGAGTGCGTGGTATATCACTTAGTGGTACTCAGGGTACAAAAAAAAACCCTACCAACACTCGTACAGTGAGGTACGTAGTGCATGTGGTGTAGTGGCTGTACTCTAGTATTGAACGTTCTTACTCATTTGTTGAGCCTTGTAAATACGTGTATGGGCGCCTAAATACAAGTCGAAAATTATATGATATGTTATATGTTTTTCTTACTGAGTCTATCAACTCACAGTTCTGCTTCCATGTGTAGGTAAAGGAAAGGCGAAAGCTGAATAGGAGTAAACCTGAGCTCGGATGAAGTTGTACATGTCAAAGCAGCGCAGCCTGGAATGTTCGGTCTCGGAACATCTGGGATTATATTTTGTAGTCGCTGTGCGACTTAGGTTATATGTATTTTGAAATATTATGTTTTAAAAGTTTGTAAATGGGATCCCGGCATTTGTAAATAGTTTTGTATATTATAAAGTTTATTATTTAATATAAAAGTTTTAATTTGACACGTTTTTCCAGAATATTCTTTGATTAGCAAAGACAGCACTGTAATTGAAAAACCATTGTAGCGTGCCTTAGCATTAGGGCGTTACAATTTTGGTATTAGAGCCGCCAGGTTTTTCTACCGAAGCTTGCCAAGACATGTACAATATTCATCAGGGAAAGCTCGCTTCACGGTTCAGTAAGCCCGTACTTGTTTAGTATTTTAAATAATTATGAAAGCATGTTAGGAAGCATATTATATTATAATTAATTATTTTAAGCGTGTTGCCTTTAAGTCCTAAAGAGCGGTATTAATTTTTATGATCGCTGTCTAACCTGCCTGGCTTATCGGTTCGCAGGCTAAGTCCTATAAAATGGACGCCCAGCAAAATACAAGAAGTCAGGGTAATATGGTTGAGACTGGAGGCGGTCACGGAGATCAAAATCCCCAGAATCCCCGTGGTCGCGGCCGTGGCCGTGGCAGAGCTCAGGGTGGTCGCCCTGTAAGTCCACCACAAGCTCCTCCGGATTGGGAGCAGAGATTTGCGCAAATGCAAGATCGAATCTGCCAGCAGGATGAAGAAATTCAGAGGTTGAGGCAGCAGGGTCCTCCTGCCGTGCCTCCTCAGCCAGTTGTTCAAGCCGTTGCAGTTCTAGCGATGCCAGTAGAACAACCTGTTGTTGGAAACTGTATGGAGCCGTTGTACGAAAGGTTCTGTAAGCAAGCACCTCCAGTGTTTCTAGGAGGTCCCGATGTGATGAAGACTGAGCAGTGGCTCACAGTGATTGAATGAATTCTAAATTTTATGGGAGTAGTTGGTAATGAACGGGTCACCTCTGCCACTTTCCAGTTCCAGGAGGACGCCCTTGTCTGGTGGGAGTTGATAACCCTCACTCGAGACATCACAGTTATGACCTGAGAAGAATTTCGGGAGTTGTTTAACTCTAAATATTACAATGAAGTCGTCCGCAGTGCTAAGCGAAAAGAGTTCACTGAGTTGGAGCAAACCGAGGGGATGTCGGTTACTGAGTATACTACAAAGTTTCACGGTCTGGCCAAGCTCGCCGTGGGTATCGTGCCAACTGACTTTAGCAAGAAAGAAAAGTATTTGGCTGGTTTAAATGTGAAGATCAGGCATGAGCTAGTGATCACCACGAATGAAGCAACCACATATGCTGAAATGGTTGAGAAGCTTTGAGAGCCGAGGGTGCTGTGAAATTCCTTCAGGAGCCCCGGGTGACTCCGAGTGTTGGTGGAACCCCCACTTTTCCTACTCTTGTGTATGGTAGGGATGGTGGTGACTCCACCACTGATCAGAAAAGGAAGGTTACCTCGGCATCTGGTGGTTCAGGGCAAAGTAAGCGGTTTCGTGGAAACCAAGGTAGAGGTGGACGCCAGGGTTACTCTTACCCTGAGTGCCCACATTGCAAGAAACATTACCTGAGAGAATGCAACCGGAAGACATGCTTTCTATGTGGCATGGTGGGGCATTTCAAGAAAGATTGCCCTCAACAAAAGAAAGAAGAGCCGAAAGCCGAGGTAAAATCGGTACCTGCTTGAGTGTTTGCTATCACCCAAGCTGATGCTGCAGCCAGTCCTTCTGTTGTGACAGGTCAGCTTCCCCTCAATAAGTCCTTGTATAATGTATTATTTGATTCGGGAGCTACACGTTCATATGTAGCTACGAGAATAATTGATCTATTGGGTAAGCCTTGTGATGTTCTAGAAAGAGGGTTTGGAACCCTAATGCCTAGTGGGGAGTTGGTTATCTCTAATAGGCGTATTAGGTCTACGCCGGTTAGGATCGAGGATAGGGAGTTCAGCACTGACCTTATAGAACTGGAATTAACTAAGTTTGACATCATACTTTGGATGGATTTCTGTCCAAGTATTCAGCCACTATAGATTGTAAGCGAAAAATGGTGACTTTTCAGCCAGAAGGTGAAGATCCATTTTTCTATGTTGGATTAGTTTAGGGGTCTCGGATCCCGATTATTTCTGTATTGAGGGCTAGAGATTTACTACAGAGTGGATGTGTAGGATTTTTAGCAGTGGTGATTGACTCCAGCAAACCCGAAACCTTTAGGCCTGAGGTAGTCAGAGTGGTAAAAGACTTTCTCGACGTGTTTCCCGAAGAATTGCCGCCGAAATGAGAAATTGATTTCGTAATTGATCTGGCACCTGGAGCCGAACCTATTTCAAAAGCTCCATATAGAATGGCTCCAGCAAAACTCAAGGAACTTAAGTTACAGCTTCAGGGGATGCTTGATATTGGGTTTACCCGACCCAGTGTATCGCCCTGGGGAGCTTCGGTTTTGTTTATGAAAAAGAAAGATGGTTCCCTCAGAATGTGTATTGATTATCGGGAGCTAAACAAATTGACAATTAAGAACAAGTACCTGTTACCCAGAATCGATGATTTGTTCGATCATCTTCAGGGAAAGACAGTGTTTTCGAAGATTGATCTACGATCTGGGTATCATCAACTCAGAATCCAGTAAGAGGACATACCGAAGACTGCTTTTTGAACCAGATATGGGCACTATGAGTTTCTGGTAATGTCATTCGGATTGACTAATGCTCCTGCAGCCTTTATGGATCTCATGAATAGGGTATTCGAGGATTTCCTCGATAACTGTGTTATAGTGTTTATCGATGACATCATTGTATGCTCTCAGTCAAAAGAGGAGCACGAGCATCATCTTCAAATGGTATTGCAGCGACTTAGGGATCACAAGTTGTATGCAAAGTTTAAAAAGTGCGAATTCTGGTTGTCTGAGGTATCTTTTCTAGGACATATTGTTGGAAAGAATGGGATTATGGTTGATCCGGGCAAGGTTGAGTCAGTAAATAATTGGCCGAGGCCAAAATCTGTGACGGAGGTTCGAAGTTTTCTTAGTTTAGCAGGGTATTATCGATGTTTTGTCGAGGGATTTTCTAAAATCTCTATGCCCCTGACTGAGTTGACTAAGAAGAATCAGATATTTGTATGGTCAGATAAATGTGAAATAAGTTTTTAGGAGTTGAAGCAACGTTTGATAACAGCTCCAGTGTTAGCTTTGCCATCAGATCAAGAGAAATTCGTTGTTTATTGTGATGCATCCAGACAGGGTTTGGGATGTGTTCTGATACAAGCTGACAGAGTCATAGCTTATGCCTCTCGTCAATTGAAAGATTATGAGCAGCGCTATCGAACTCATGACCTAGAGCTCGCTGCTGTGGTTTTTGCTCTTAAGATATGGCGGCATTATCTTTATGGTGAAAAATGTGAGATTTATACCGATCATAATGTTGGGTTTTATGCCCTAAATAAAACTCATTACAATCTGATTAGTTATCAATTTAGAAGTGAATTATGATTACATGTATGTTACATGTTTATGGTTTAATATATATACTTGATATATGCACAAAATCAGTTAAATCCAGAACATATAGTTATTCACAATTACAGTATCGTCAATACAGTGGAATGTGATTGTGATTATATGATTCAAAATATTTGGTCCCTGTTCATCAGTGTTTTGGATTTACACTGATGTGATAATCAGCGATGAAGTATACTTACACTTGGAGTAAGTGTTATGTTCTTTCCAGAACATTGGCAAAGTATACTGGTTTCGAATGCATGGAGTATGCATTGGACTGGACCGATATTGAACTTGGTTAAAGATATTGTAAACTTACCGTTGTATCTTTCCAAGTCAATGTCAGAAGTTGATCTTAGATTAAGAGAATCTAAATCCTGATATGCTTAGGCTCAATCTCAGGAGTGCTATTCTTGTTCTTTGATTTATTAGTTAAAGCCTACCTTTGAGTCAGGATAATACATATATTTTGGGAACAAGATAGCATAACTGAATAGGAGTGCTAAACATAAATATGGAAATCTATAGCTTCTACTGGTGTATAGAAGTAAAGTGATGATTCCTTTTGAGCTTAGTTAAATAGAAGTAAATGGATGAGCTCTTGTTTCAGTGACTATATATTAGATCACTAAAACATCATTTACAGGTAACTAAGTGTTCAAATGGGCAAAATACATTGAGGGGTGTAAACGGTAAATTGGTCCCGTCTCGATGTAAATCATCTATATAGAGGATCTCTAAATCACATTAAGATTATAACAATGGTTCCATGAGATAGCATATTGATATCGTGAAACATATGATATGCTCTATATAAGTCTAAGAGTGCAATTCCAAGTTCTAAGAGTGGATTCAACGAGGAATTAATAAGTTAGGGATTTACTTGGTAAATCGGTTCAACTTATTGGAAGCTCAGAATATAGATCCATGGTCCCCATTCTAGTTGAGACTATACTGTTTGTAAGACACTATAATTGATTTATGATTAATCAATTATAATTCTAAAAGTTAGACTATGTCTAATTTGTGAATTCTCACAGTTTAGGGATGAAATTGTAAATAAAAAGGGTTTCTAGGTTTAATTATTAATTATGAGACTTTGCATGTCTAAATTAATAATTATTTTAAATGGCAATATTATTTAATAATCTATTTTAGTTATTAAATAATTAGTTTTGGCATTTAAGTGATTAGAATTGGAAAAATGGCATTTTTGGAGAAATAGAAATAAAATTGAGGAAACTGCAAAATCCATGTGAGGCCCATACACACCATGGCCGGCCACATGCTTGCATGTTTCCCAATTATTATTTTCAATTTAAATTGTCATATAATTGCTAATCAAAGCCTAGCCTAAATAGGAAAGTTCTATGTGTGGATGCAACAAGGAATTAATAAGTCAGTGGATTTACTTGGTAAATTCTTGATTTGCTTATTGGAAGCTCGATTATATAGGCCCATGGTCCCCATACTCGTTGAGACCATACCGCTTGTAAAACTCAGTTAATTGATTTTGATTAATCAATTATAATTCTGAAATTAGACTATGTCTAGTTTATGAATTATTCACTAAGCAAGGGCAAAACTGTGAAGAAAAGAGATTCTAGGTTTTATTTGTTAATTAAGAGACTTTGTATGTCTAATGAATAAATATATTAAATGACAATATTATTTAATAATTAATTTTTAGTTATTAAATAATTGGAATTGGCATTTAAGTGGTTAAATTGAAAAATTAGCGTTTTTCAGAAAATATGATGGGAAAATGACAAAATGGCAAAATTGCAAAGTGGGGCCCAATAACATCCTATGGCCGGGCACACTCAGAATTTACCATTTATTTTTCTATTATTTTAATTCCAAATAAATCTAACCGAAACCTAGGTGGTTACCTATAAATAGATAGTGATGGCTCACACTTAAAGTTGATGAAATTTCTTGCCTTCAGGAAAATTGAGCCATGTTACCTATACCATAGCCGAACCTTCATTGTATCTTTTCTTCTTCAATTTTTGAACCTTGAGTGATATAGTGAGTGCCCACACACATCAAGTGGTATCTCAATCATAGTGTGTAAGACTGTGAAGAATCCAATCAACAAGAATGAGAATCAGACTAAAGGAAGGAGAGAAAGAGATCCAGGTTCAGATCTTGGTGATGCTCTGCTACAGAAAGGAATCAAGGGCTAGAGATCTGAACGAAAGGAGTCATTATATTCCGCTGCACCCAATGTAAGGTTTCCTAAACTTTATATGTGTTTATTTCATTATTTTAGAATTCATGTTAGGATGTTAATGAAACGTACTTGTTAGTAAATCTAGATCCTGGTAAAATATTTCCAACAGTACTTCCTTTCTCCAGTTTCGTCCCAATGAATAAAGGAGCGACATTTCCTACCATATAACATCTCATAGGGAGCCATCCCTATTGTACTCTAGTAACTATTGTTGTAGGAGAACTCAATCAACGGCAAGTACTTACTCCATGAACCCTCAAAGTCCATGACACAGGCTCGCAGTAAATCTTCTAGTATCAGAATTGTTCTTTTTGACTGACCATCAGTCTGAGGGTGAAAGGCCGTGCTAAACTTCAACTTAGTCCCCATAGCCTTCTGAAGACTTACCCAAAACTTTGATGTAAACTTTAGGGGCTCCATGGAGACGAACTATCTCCTTTACATACAGTTCAGCGTACTGATCCACTGAATATGTAACTTTCACTGGTAGAAAGTGAGCTGATTTTGTGAATCTGTACACTATGACCCATACCGAATCATACATTCCTGTTGTTTTAGGCAATCCTATGACAAAATCCATTGCAATGTCCTCCCACTTCCACTCAGGAAGGACCAAAGGTTGCAATAACCCTGCCGGCCTTTGATGTTCAACCTTGATTTGCTGGAATGTTAAGCATTACCTCATCTCGAACCTTAACTAGCTCGGGATCTTCTAATTGTGCCTTTCTGATTCTCTCTAATAGATTAGATTGAAGTGTCAAGTTGTGCAACTTTCCAACTACAAACTCAATCCCTGCACCAACCATATCAGATGCTAGTTGAGGGGCTATCAAAATCGTGGTACAAATCTACCTGGGACCCTTTCTACTCAAAGCATCAGCCACAACATTGGCCTTTCTAGGGTGATATAAAATCTCACAGTCGTAGTCTTTAACAAATTCCAGCCACCTCCTCTGCCTCATGTTCAAATCTTTCTAAGTGAAAAAGTACTTGAGACTCTTATGTGTTGGAATTATATTTATCCAGGATCTTAGATCTACTCACAAGTATGTTGATTTAACAACCTAATATTGAACTTCTAAAACGATGAACTAAACACATAAAAGTTAAGAATAACTTACAGTGATTGCAGCGGAATTAATGTCTCCTTCCACTCAGATCTCTAACCCTTGATTCCTGTCTGTAGCAGAGTATAATCAAGATCTGAGCCCGAAAGTTCTTCAGTTGGATGTGATCCTTCACAGTCTTCCAAACTATAATGAGGTACTGAGTGATGTGTGTGGGCACTTCTCTCTCACTAGGAATTTCGAAATTTCTCTCTTGTTTTCTCTCTTGATTTCATGTGACACACAATGCAAAGCAAAGTTTTCTCATGCACAAGAAGAGTAGAGAGGGGGCGGCTATAAATAGGAAAAGGGAAGAGCACAACTTTCCAAATAAACAGTTTCCTCTTTTACTGTGTAATTGAATAACTGCCTTATTTAGTGTGATTCACCACGAATTGCACTCTCAGTCATATAGAACGCTCTATATGTTCTACGATATAGATACGCTATAAATAATCCATTGTTATAATCTTAATTTGATCAATGAACCTCTAATAGATGATCTACATTGTATAGGGATTAAATTACCGTTACACCCTTCAATGTATTTTATCCTTAAAACACTTACCTCCGTATAAATGATATTTCACCGAAGTGAAATGAGTACTCAACCATTTATCTCTGTTTAGCCAAGCTCGAAGGAAACCATCGTTTCACTTCTAAATACCTATAGAAGTTATAGATTCTTTATCTATGTTTAGCGCTCCCACTCAATTGTACTACCGTGTTTCCAAAATGTACGTATCACCCTGACCAAAATGTAGGCTTAACTAACAAATCAAAGAACACGAATAACACTCTTGAGATCGAACCTAATCAGGTCAGGCTTAAGATCATTTGATCTAGGATCAACTAGGTGATATTGAATTGAATAGGTAATACGGTAAATTTAACACATATAATCAAGGTTCAATATCGGTCCCTTCCCATGTATACTCCATACATCTGATACTGGTAAACTTTGCCAATGCCCTGGAAAGGACATAACACTTATCCAAGGTGTACGAATACCTATCGCTGATTATCATGCCAGTCTAAATCCAGTGAACTGACAAATCAGGGAATTAAAATTTCGAACATATATTCAAGATTATATTCCACTGTGCTGACAACACTATAATCATTAACAAATACATATGTTCTGGACTTAATAGAATTTATACATTAAGTAATCATGAAATAAATCATGTGAACCATGCAACATAAAATATTATTTCTGATCTTTATTACTAAGTAAATCTGATTATATTGAAATGGGTTCTGTTTAGGGCAAAAAACCCAACAAACTCCCACTTGCACTAATATAAAACGAAAAGTGCATTTCAAAAATCTCAACACCTTGATATACAAATCAAGTGTAGTATGTAGTATACTTTCCGTAATAGGATCTGACAGGTTGTATTCAACACAACCTTTACTCCACCATTACATTTCCTTAATCACAAAAACTTTGATAATGTGAAATTCCTCTCTATATGTCTACTCTCTTGGGATACTGGATTCTTTACTATTGGCAACTACTTTTGTGTTAATCAGGAAGTAACACTAGTAATTAAGAAATGTTGGAACAATGCCAAAAATGTATAAAACTTTCCTTAGACTGAATAAGTATCTTTCCTGCAACTTTAACATTCAGTCTCTCTCTAGTAGACTTAGAGACTTCAGATAGGTTTTTACACTTCTCCAAAATCACTAGTCCACCACCAGAGTAATCACCATCTAATCAGCAAACCTTCTAGCACTAAGGCAAGTCTAGAAATCTGATTTGGTGTAGTCTAAGAGTATTAAATACACCCTTTATTGACTAACATATAGTTCCTCTTCTTGATCTTAAGATTTACTTGATTGTCTTCCAATGTTCCTTTCCAGGATTAATCTGATACGTACTCATTACTCCCAATCAACAGCAAGTGTCAGGTCTAAGGCATACTAAAGCATATCTGAGACCTCTCACTGTTGATTCAAGAAATTCTTTCATGGCTTTATCTTTTCTAGAATAGTTGAGACTTTTCCTTAGATAAATAAAATCTCATGTCTAGAAGTCGAGAAGCTTCTATAGATTGCCATTAGAAAAGAAAATGCTTCAACATCTTACTAAAGTAAGTTGCTTGCACTAGAGTAAGTAAATTACCAGGCATACCACAAGCCATAGGTTTAGATAAACTCAAACCTTTAATACTAGGAACACGAAGTTTTGTTAAGTCCATTGAATAGACTTACAAACGAAAGTTTCCTTTCTTCTCCTTTTAATAGAAAACTTTTGGTTGTTCCATATGAATGGTTTTGACCATAGTTCTCTTGGCTTTTCTTCTTAGTTTCTTATCCTGACAATCCATTACTTGTTCAAACTAACAATGGATTTTAATCACCGGTGTCTTCAAAGTCATAACAGGGTGAGTTCCTTGAAACCCTCCCACTACGACAAAGTACCGTGACTTTTGTCTAAGAATCTAAATGGTATTATCCTCTTCGGTTGTGTCAAGACAACAGAGGCAGTGGGACCATCTTATAAAGAATAAGATGATAGAACACTTTTGGAATCAAGAAAATTATCTCCTCTATTTGCTACTTTGTTTCAGACTTAGTCATTTTCTTAGAAAAGTTGTATTTGTTTAAACAAACACTTTCTTATCTAATGACTATGGGATGGTCCACCCCTAATCACTTAGAATAGCGAACAATCATGCAAACCATGGTTAACAGTTCTAGCTTTTCGTAAGATTACGATTAGGTCATCCATGAATCTAGTAATAGTTTACACTAAGTACACAACCATTGTATCATTCTGAAATTTTCCTATCACTAGGGTATATCCCTAGAAGGACTTAGGCAACGACTAGTAATTAATCATCAATATGCAAATCGAATTGCTGGGAAGGTAAGTTTGGACATAATTCAAAAATCAACTTAATGATCTTTGAACTGCATATCTACTAAATATTTCTCCACCCCTATCAGTTCGCAAGATCTTTAACCACTTACCTTAATGGTTTTTACCATTGCTAAAAATTCATGAAATTTTTCAAACATTTCAAATTTCTTTGCATGAGGTAAAATCTAGAGTGATCGTTTTAAGAATATAACGAAAAATCATATCCACCCCTGAATAGGAAAAGGGAAGAGCACAACTTTCCAAATAAACAGTTTCCTCTTTTACTGTGTAATTGAATAACTGCCTTATTTAGTGTGATTCACCACTTTCCTATTTAGGCTAGGCTTTGATTAGCAATTATATGGCAATTTAAATTGAAAATAATAATTGGGAAACATGCAAGCATGTGGCCGGCCATGGTGTGTATAGGCCTCACATGGATTTTGCAGTTTCCTCAATTTTATTTCTATATCTCCAAAAATGCCATTTTTCCAATTCTAATCACTTAAATGCCAAAACTAATTATTTAATAACTAAAATAGATTATTAAATAATATTGCCATTTAAAATAATTATTAATTTAGACATGCAAAGTCTCATAATTAATAATTAAACCTAGAAACCCTTTTTATTTACAATTTCATCCCTAAACTGTGAGAATTCACAAATTAGACATAGTCTAACTTTTAGAATTATAATTGATTAATCATAAATCAATTATAGAGTCTTACAAACAGTATAGTCTCAACTAGAATGGGGACCATGGATCTATATTCTGAGCTTCCAATAAGTTGAACCGATTTACCAAGTAAATCCTTAACTTATTAATTCCTCGTTGAATCCACTCTTAGAACTTGGAATTGCACTCTCAGACTTATATAGAGGAAATCATATGTTTCACGATATCAATATGCTATCTCATTTAACCATTGTTATAATCTTAATGTGATTTAGAGATCCTCTATATAGATGATTTACATCGAGACGGGACCAATTTACCGTTTACACCCCTCAATGTATTTTGCCCATTTGAACACTTAGTTACCTGTAAATGATGTTTTAGTGATCTAATATATAGTCACTGAAACAAGAGCTCATCTATTTACTTCTATTTAACTAAGCTCAAAAGGAATCATCACTTTACTTCTATACACCAGTAGAAGCTATAGATTTCCATATTTATGTTTAGCACTCCCATTCAGTTATGCTATCATGTTCCCAAAATATATGTATTATCCTGACTCAAAGGTAGGCTTTAACTAATAAATCAAAGAACAAGAATAGCACTCCTGAGATTGAGCCTAAGCATATCAGGATTTAGATTCTCTTAATCTAAGATCAACTTCTGACATTGACTTGGAAAGATACAACGGTAAGTTTACAATATCTTTAACCAAGTTCAATATCGGTCCAGTCCAATGCATACTCCATGCATTCGAAACCAGAATACTTTGCCAATGTTCTGGAAAGAACATCACACTTACTCCAAGTGTAAGTATACTTCATCGCTGATTATCACATCAGTGTAAATCCAAAACACTGATGAACAGGGACCAAATCTTTTGAATCATATAATCACAATCACATTCCACTGTATTGACGATACTGTAATTGTGAATAACTATATGTTCTGGATTTAACTGATTTTGTGCATATATCAAGTATATATATTAAACCATAAACATGTAACATACATGTAATCATAATTCACTTCTAAATTGATAACTAATCAGATTGTAATGAGTTTTATTTAGGGCATAAAACCCAACAAACTCCCACTTGCACTAACATAAAACAAGTTGTGCATTACAATCAATCTTTTGTCTTGATCCTCTGATCAAGTGTAGTATATTTGAATCCACCCATATATCTGGAACTAGGTTCATAAGACTCATGAAACCTCCCTAACTTATGCTTTACTCATCAAGGGATACTGAAATCCTTACTGCCCATTAAGTACATCTGAGCAACCAGAAGACATATCTCTCAAATTTTAAAATTTGGAATTGAGATAATGCAGTGTAGAATTTTCTTGAGTAAAATAACTTTCTGGTAATTTTGAATTTACAAAGTTATATCTTCTCTGATGAAGCTTGAATTATTATAGATGGGTTTTAACACTCTTCTATAATGATTCCTCCACCCCCAGAGTAACCACCATCTCACAATTTTTAATGAGTCGGTGTGCATATCAGGATCACTAATGCATAGTTCCTTAATAACATATACGTCACTTTTGTAAATCTTTCTTGATTGTCCCCTAATGTTCCCCATTTGATTACATCTCAGATGGCTCCCACTCAATAGCAGATATCTGGTTAGAAACTTTTAACCTTTTACTATTGTTTCTGGGAACATCTCATTGTGACTTATTATCCTAAGGTGAAACTGTAAGTTTCTTTAAGATTAGGTCAACAACATAGCAGTCTAGTATTTGAAGTGTAAAATACTTGCTAGAGATTTAAGCAATCAAATCAAGATACCATAAAATGTTATGAGAAATAGACCTCTTGAATCAAGTCTTTCGAATAGACTGTGCAAGAATTCTTCTATCTTACTCTCATAATTCTGATAAGTTGTTTCTATCCATGTGAATGGTTAGACTTTTATCAGAGGTGTTCTTAAGTTCCTATCACAATTATCAACCAAACGAAGATGGGTAAAGAATTTTAATATTTTTCCACTCAACCAAGGTAATGTGATACATTATCAAAGAACTTTAATGGTATCAATAACTATCACAACAGTAAATCTAAACTGGAACATATAATCAAGATCAAGGATTTATTCTGATAATAGCTAATTTATTATATTATTTCCATGTTTAAAATTATGTGTCACAAAGGGTACTGTAGAATAAAGTTCACCCCTAAGTTTATAGAGATTATGGTCCACCCCTAAAAGTTGTAAATCTCTAAGTGTGATAGAGAGTCTGTGGAGTTGAATATAATCCAGAGTTCATTAGATATGAAAAATCGTTTGAACTGCATATTATTCTTAACTTTTCTCCACCCCTATCAGATCAAAAGATCTTTTTATTAAACAAATTCTCAAATAATTGTTTTTGGAACTAACAATTATTCATAAACATAGAAATAACTTCTAGTGTTTATGTAGTAATGACTCTGTAAGGAGTTTAAATACCTTTTCAATTTGCATCAATAATAAAAACACATACACATTCAAACATAATGAATATAATAATCGGTAATAGATAAGATAAAGTACTGAAGCTCAGCTCATAAATTGCAATATAATTGAAAAAGATATTTTATTATAAACCCAAAAAAAAAAATTGTTTGCAATATTTATGAGAACCAAACAGGGAATTAAGATCCCAAAACTTGAAATCCAAATTGGTTGAAAAACTAAACAATTAATTCAAATGAAAGAGCTTCTTCTTTATTGTAGACAATCTCCATCCACCATCCAGCTTTCTAATCCAACTCGCTAAGACAGCACCCGAGTTTAAGAAGCTTTAGCTATAAGAAGAATAATAAACAAGGTTAGTAGTCCAGAATTATTAATCCAAAAGGATAATAATTCACTAAAAACACATCAGTTTATAAAGAAAATACCTTGTTTCTTTGCGAGATACTTAGGACATTGGGATTTCCAATGGCCTTTCTCATTGCAGTAGAAACACTTTCCTTTTGGTGTATTGCCAGAAGATCCATCATTTTTGTTCCTAGCTGCATTCGCAGCTTGAGCTCGCTTCTTGGCATTTTTCCACTTCTTCTTATGATTGGATTTGGAAGTAGAAGCAACAAGTGCCTCAGGATTACTCGTCTTATTACCATTTCCAGAATACTGAGGTTTATTCCCTCTTTTCTTGGGACCTCCAATCAAATTTTCATATGTCTGAAGGTCATTGACTAAAGTATGAAAGTCTTGTTCCTTCTTATTCATGACATAATTTGATGTGTAGGGCGAAAATACTGAGTCGTGCTATTCAAGATGAGACTCACTGGAGTAGTCTGATCCATTTCCGCACCATGATTACGGGCTTCCTGGAAATAACTAGCCATCTGGAGAAGGTGATCACGCACATTCTGATGGGGTTCCATCCGTGCGTTGATGAATTTCTTAGTCGCGTCAAAACGAGACTGGATAGATGCCATACCGAATAGCTCAGTTAACTGCGTCATGATTTCTGCAGCCGTGACAGTGTTTGCAAACCTTGTTTTCAAGGTGTCAACCATGCTGGAAAGCATGAAGTAACGAGCTTTATTGTTAGCATTATGCCAACGCTCGAACTTCTCTTTCACAGTTTTGGTTGCATTGTCACTTGGCTGCTCAGGGGACGGCTCAGTCAACACAAACGAGACACTTTCACCTATGAGAGCAATATGAATGTTCTCTCTCCACTTTGGGAAGTTAGACCCATTTAGCTTATTTTCAGTTAAGAGTGAAAACATGGGATTTGACATTGCAATTCAGGATACTACAAGATAACACATAGATATCAATTATGGTTTATCACAAAATCTTATTTAGAAATTATTAGCACACAGCAAGTAGGAATGACTAGAGAAAATACAAAAAAAAATTCAATCCTAAATAATTTCCAAGGTTTTCAACAAACTGATATCAGTGTCCCGTTTAGGCGAGAGTCAAAGCTATCATTCATCGAATAGAGTTGTCAGCTCATCTAAAATGGCAAACATTCTAGCAACCTTTTATTCGATCGAAAAGAGAATCCGACGTTGTCCCGTTTAGGCGAGAGTCAAGGTCATTCTTATTTCATGAGCTTCTACCATTGTTTCATATGTTTGTAAGTCTTATACAGTACCCACCATTAGGGTGATCAATACCAATATAAAACACTTACAAACATACTTATCTTTCGAGATTAAACGGCGCTAACTTGCTAATGAACGTTCCTCCATTAGGGAGGATTACTCACTAAAACAATAGCTATGTAAAACCAACAATGGAGATCGAATATCTCAAAATAATAAAGCTCATTATTTAAATTGTATTTTCTTCCATTATTTATTTATTTTAAATCTATATATATTTATTAAATTTTAAATTTAGAATAGAATCTAAATAAAAATTTAATTTAATATCTGTAAAAATTAAACTTAGATGGTTAAGAAAATAAAATGAATTATTTCCATCTTAGTGTTAATTTTCCAACAAATATTAAGAAAATTACTTAATTTAAGTTGTATTAATTTAAATTAATTTGCAACTCAAATTAAAATTTTCTACAAATATATATATTGTGTTTCCAAAAATATACAATTTTCGAAATACATTTAAAATAAATCAAACTTTACTTAGAAAAAATACTTCAAGCAAAAATATTATCTATCTAGATTTTCTTGACTAATTAATCCAATTTCTAATAATATATTTCAGTTCCTTTATTTTAGATTAATCATTAAATGAAAAGATCATTGATTTAAGTTGATTCAAAATTAATTAAAATAATTAATTTACAACTTCAATCTATCTTTCAAGATAAATTCAAAATCATCTTGCATAATTAAATGCAATTTTGAAAAAATAATTAATAAAATAAATAGAATATATTTTGAAAATTATTCAAATTTAAGTTGTTATGGAAATACCCAACTTAAAATAATTTTCATATTTAATTAAATATCATGAAAATAACAATATCTAAGTATCATTATGAAAATCAACTTAGATATTTAATTTTCAATTTAATTAAATGTATTAAATTCAGGAAATAAATAATTAAGTATAGAGAAGGCTTAATCATTAATTTCTAATTTAATACAAGGAAAAATATCCTTAATTGAATTGTAGCAAAATTAATTATTAAACAATTAATTTCACAATCAATGATATTTTCCTATATTAGAAATAATAATTAGTATAGAAATTAATATCTAGAAAATATCTCAATTCTACTAAGTATCTTTTCAAGATTTGGAAAATATCTGATTTAAGTTATTATAGAAAGAATCTATAAATACAAACTTAAAATTTTCCAAACAAAATTTAATTAAATATCAAAATTAGGTGTTAACTACCTAATTTAAAGATATTCCCTTTTTAAGTTTAAAACCAACTTAAAATAATATCTTTCAAGAATCTTCAGTAACTAATTCCTAGAATTCCTCAGCTTAATATTATTATCAAAATATATTCAAATTTAAGTTAAAAGGAAAAATTAGTAATTACTAATTCATAACTTAAATAAGAATATTTAATGAAATAATAAAAGTAAGTTTCAGAAAAAATCTAGTTAGTTAAAATTCTTTATTTAATTAAATACAAGAAAAATACAAATAGTTTATCTAGAAATGAAATTCAGTAAACTATGTTTTTCTTAAATTAATTTCGAAGAAATTAATTATGTTGCTATTCAATTTTATTAGGTCAAACTAGTATAATTAACCTAGCACAGTTATCCAAATCAGGCAAATGGGCCTTCACAATTGGGGTTGTTCATGTGAGGGGGGGCTGGGTCCAGTATGTCGCACCCACTTCTAAGGCTCCCAACTCTCACACAAGGCCCAAAAGAGAGGAATTTAACCTTAATATGAATAACTGTTATTAATTGAATAGGCCCATTAACTAAATGAGCCTAAATAAAATCTATCAGGTTATGACATTTTATTTAGCAACAACAACCTATATGTATCTATAATAGAAATTAAACATATAGGCTTACACAGGCACACAGATTTGGATGGATCCTATCATGTTACTAGGTCATACACAGATGAAAGAAGTTTGTAAAAATTACCTGTTACAAATTATCTACTTGATCTATCATCAATTGAACCATGGGTTAAAATCAGATCAATTGATCTGTCAACAAGTTAACCCTGGCAATTTAGATCAAGTAATAATAGGTTTTAGAAAACTTACAAACAATCTAAAACACATACTCCTGCAACAAGGTTAGATCTGGATAGTTGGATGTAGGATTTATTTAATTTTAAATCTATATTTCGAAAAATAAAATTAAAATTAAACCTACCATTTTGAAAAATTAGGTTTTGGGTAACCTAAATGTCATTTCAAAATTAAATTGCTAACTTTCCTTTTAAATTTCATGTTATTTAATAAATCAAATAATAAAATAGAAAATGGTAAATACATACCCTTTTCTTATTTTACAATTTAATTTAATTAAAAAATAACAAAATTTAAAAGTTAACAAAAATACCTTATTTCCTCTTTTAAAATTATCATGATTATTTTGATCTTATTTTAATTAAGGTCAAGTTACCAAAAAAAAAAAATTAATATCTGACCTTAAAAAAATAAAATAATCAAATTTTAAAGGAAATAAGAAAAGAGGTAAGCAAAACTTGATTTTTCCTATTTTTCAAAATCAAATTACACTAATATCTAAAATTAATTTTAAAAAAAATAAAATTAACTTATTTCTGATAATTAGATTTGAAATTTGAAAAACCAAAATCAACATACAAAACTACACAAAAAATCGGAATTTAATTCCATGAAATAGCATGAAAAATCGAAGAAAACGAAGAAAAATAGCACACTGTACGGATGGTATGCGTTGCATACCATCCGCGCGCGCAGGGAAGGTGATCTGCCGAGTTTCCTCGGCGCTGGGAGGCTGCCAGCAGCCCTTCCGCGCGCGTGGGTAGGGTGATCACCACCCAGATTTTTCCCGATTTTCAAAAATTCATAACTCATTCAAATTAAATCGAAATCGAGTTCTGTAAAAAAGTAAATTGCTTAGAATTTTCCAAACTATCCAATAAAAATAATTCCAGATACAGAAAATAAATTATTTTTCCCAGAATTCACAAACATCAATCAAACATCAATATGACACATCATGAAACCATCCAAATCACAAGCAAATCGTTTTAAGTCCAAATTTCTTGCAAGCAAATCAATTACCATGGCTCTGGTGCCAGTTGTTGGAATTATATTTATCCAGGATCTTAGATCTACTCACAAGTATGTTGATTTAACAACCTAATATTGAACTTCTAAAACATGAACTAAACACATAAAAGTTAAGAATAACTTACAGTGATTGCAGCGGAATTAATGTCTCCTTCCACTCAGATCTCTAACCCTTGATTCACCGTCCGTAGCGAGTATAATCAAGATCTGAGCCCGAAAGTTCTTCAGTTGGATGTGATCCTTCACAGTCTTCCAAACTATAATGAGGTACTGAGTGATGTGTGTGGGCACTTCTCTCTCACTAGGAATTTCGAAATTTCTCTCTTGTTTTCTCTCTTGATTTCATGTGACACACAATGCAAAGCAAAGTTTTCTCATGCACAAGAAGAGTAGAGAGGGGGCGGCTATAAATAGGAAAAGGGAAGAGCACAACTTTCCAAATAAACAGTTTCCTCTTTTACTGTGTAATTGAATAACTGCCTTATTTAGTGTGATTCACCACGAATTGCACTCTCAGTCATATAGAACGCTCTATATGTTCTACGATATAGATACGCTATAAATAATCCATTGTTATAATCTTAATTTGATCAATGAACCTCTAATAGATGATCTACATTGTATAGGGATTAAATTACCGTTACACCCTTCAATGTATTTTATCCTTAAAACACTTACCTCCGTATAAATGATATTTCACCGAAGTGAAATGAGTACTCAACCATTTATCTCTGTTTAGCCAAGCTCGAAGGAAACCATCGTTTCACTTCTAAATACCTATAGAAGTTATAGATTCTTTATCTATGTTTAGCGCTCCCACTCAATTGTACTACCGTGTTTCCAAAATGTACGTATCACCCTGACCAAAATGTAGGCTTAACTAACAAATCAAAGAACACGAATAACACTCTTGAGATCGAACCTAATCAGGTCAGGCTTAAGATCATTTGATCTAGGATCAACTAGGTGATATTGAATTGAATAGGTAATACGGTAAATTTAACACATATAATCAAGGTTCAATATCGGTCCCTTCCCATGTATACTCCATACATCTGATACTGGTAAACTTTGCCAATGCCCTGGAAAGGACATAACACTTATCCAAGGTGTACGAATACCTATCGCTGATTATCATGCCAGTCTAAATCCAGTGAACTGACAAATCAGGGAATTAAAATTTCGAACATATATTCAAGATTATATTCCACTGTGCTGACAACACTATAATCATTAACAAATACATATGTTCTGGACTTAATAGAATTTATACATTAAGTAATCATGAAATAAATCATGTGAACCATGCAACATAAAATATTATTTCTGATCTTTATTACTAAGTAAATCTGATTATATTGAAATGGGTTCTGTTTAGGGCAAAAAACCCAACAAACTCCCACTTGCACTAATATAAAACGAAAAGTGCATTTCAAAAATCTCAACACCTTGATATACAAATCAAGTGTAGTATGTAGTATACTTTCCGTAATAGGATCTGACAGGTTGTATTCAACACAACCTTTACTCCACCATTACATTTCCTTAATCACAAAAACTTTGATAATGTGAAATTCCTCTCTATATGTCTACTCTCTTGGGATACTGGATTCTTTACTATTGGCAACTACTTTTGTGTTAATCAGGAAGTAACACTAGTAATTAAGAAATGTTGGAACAATGCCAAAAATGTATAAAACTTTCCTTAGACTGAATAAGTATCTTTCCTGCAACTTTAACATTCAGTCTCTCTCTAGTAGACTTAGAGACTTCAGATAGGTTTTTACACTTCTCCAAAATCACTAGTCCACCACCAGAGTAATCACCATCTAATCAGCAAACCTTCTAGCACTAAGGCAAGTCTAGAAATCTGATTTGGTGTAGTCTAAGAGTATTAAATACACCCTTTATTGACTAACATATAGTTCCTCTTCTTGATCTTAAGATTTACTTGATTGTCTTCCAATGTTCCTTTCCTGGATTAATCTGATACGTACTCATTACTCCCACTCAACAACAAGTGTCTGGTCTAAGGCATACTAAGCATATATGAGACCTCTCACTGTTGATTCAAGAAATTCTTTCATGGCTTTATCTTTTCTAGAATAGTTGAGACTTTTCCTTAGATAAATAAAATCTCATGTCTAGAAGTCGAGAAGCTTCTATAGATTGCCATTAGAAAAGAAAATGCTTCAACATCTTACTAAAGTAAGTTGCTTGCACTAGAGTAAGTAAATTACCAGGCATACCACAAGCCATAGGTTTAGATAAACTCAAACCTTTAATACTAGGAACACGAAGTTTTGTTAAGTCCATTGAATAGACTTACAAACGAAAGTTTCCTTTCTTCTCCTTTTAATAGAAAACTTTTGGTTGTTCCATATGAATGGTTTTGACCATAGTTCTCTTGGCTTTTCTTCTTAGTTTCTTATCCTGACAATCCATTACTTGTTCAAACTAACAATGGATTTTAATCACCGGTGTCTTCAAAGTCATAACAGGGTGAGTTCCTTGAAACCCTCCCACTACGACAAAGTACCGTGACTTTTGTCTAAGAATCTAAATGGTATTATCCTCTTCGGTTGTGTCAAGACAACAGAGGCAGTGGGACCATCTTATAAAGAATAAGATGATAGAACACTTTTGGAATCAAGAAAATTATCTCCTCTATTTGCTACTTTGTTTCAGACTTAGTCATTTTCTTAGAAAAGTTGTATTTGTTTAAACAAACACTTTCTTATCTAATGACTATGGGATGGTCCACCCCTAATCACTTAGAATAGCGAACAATCATGCAAACCATGGTTAACAGTTCTAGCTTTTCGTAAGATTACGATTAGGTCATCCATGAATCTAGTAATAGTTTACACTAAGTACACAACCATTGTATCATTCTGAAATTTTCCTATCACTAGGGTATATCCCTAGAAGGACTTAGGCAACGACTAGTAATTAATCATCAATATGCAAATCGAATTTCTGGGGAGGTAAGTTTGGACATAATTCAAAAATCAACTTAATGATCTTTGAACTGCATATCTACTAAATATTTCTCCACCCCTATCAGTTCGCAAGATCTTTAACCACTTACCTTAATGGTTTTTACCATTGCTAAAAATTCATGAAATTTTTCAAACATTTCAAATTTCTTTGCATGAGGTAAAATCTAGAGTGATCGTTTTAAGAATATAACGAAAAATCATATCCACCCCTGAATAGGAAAAGGGAAGAGCACAACTTTCCAAATAAACAGTTTCCTCTTTTACTGTGTAATTGAATAACTGCCTTATTTAGTGTGATTCACCACTTTCCTATTTAGGCTAGGCTTTGATTAGCAATTATATGGCAATTTAAATTGAAAATAATAATTGGGAAACATGCAAGCATGTGGCCGGCCATGGTGTGTATAGGCCTCACATGGATTTTGCAGTTTCCTCAATTTTATTTCTATATCTCCAAAAATGCCATTTTTCCAATTCTAATCACTTAAATGCCAAAACTAATTATTTAATAACTAAAATAGATTATTAAATAATATTGCCATTTAAAATAATTATTAATTTAGACATGCAAAGTCTCATAATTAATAATTAAACCTAGAAACCCTTTTTATTTACAATTTCATCCACTAAAGCGTGAGAATTCACAAAATAGACATAGTCTAACTTTTAGAATTATAATTGATTAATCATAAATCAATTATAGAGTCTTACAAACAGTATAGTCTCAACTAGAATGGGGACCATGGATCTATATTCTGAGCTTCCAATAAGTTGAACCGATTTACCAAGTAAATCCCTAACTTATTAATTCCTCGTTGAATCCACTCTTAGAACTTGGAATTGCACTCTCAGACTTATATAGAGGAAATCATATGTTTCACGATATCAATATGCTATCTCATTTAACCATTGTTATAATCTTAATGTGATTTAGAGATCCTCTATATAGATGATTTACATCGAGACGGGACCAATTTACCGTTTACACCCCTCAATGTATTTTGCCCATTTGAACACTTAGTTACCTGTAAATGATGTTTTAGTGATCTAATATATAGTCACTGAAACAAGAGCTCATCTATTTACTTCTATTTAACTAAGCTCAAAAGGAATCATCACTTTACTTCTATACACCAGTAGAAGCTATAGATTTCCATATTTATGTTTAGCACTCCCATTCAGTTATGCTATCATGTTCCCAAAATATATGTATTATCCTGACTCAAAGGTAGGCTTTAACTAATAAATCAAAGAACAAGAATAGCACTCCTGAGATTGAGCCTAAGCATATCAGGATTTAGATTCTCTTAATCTAAGATCAACTTCTGACATTGACTTGGAAAGATACAACGGTAAGTTTACAATATCTTTAACCAAGTTCAATATCGGTCCAATCCAATGCATACTCCATGCATTCGAAACCGAATACTTTGCCAATGTTACGGAAAGAACATCACACTTACTCCAAGTGTAAGTATACTTCATCGCTGATTATCACATCAGTGTAAATCCAAAACACTGATGAACAGGGACCAAATCTTTTGAATCATATAATCACAATCACATTCCACTGTATTGACGATACTGTAATTGTGAATAACTATATGTTCTGGATTTAACTGATTTTGTGCATATATCAAGTATATATATTAAACCATAAACATGTAACATACATGTAATCATAATTCACTTCTAAATTGATAACTAATCAGATTGTAATGAGTTTTATTTAGGGCATAAAACCCAACAAACTCCCACTTGCACTAACATAAAACAAGTTGTGCATTACAATCAATCTTTTGTCTTAATCCTCTGATCAAGTGTAGTATATTTGAATCCACCCATATATCTGGAACTAGGTTCATAAGACTCATGAAACCTCCCTAACTTATGCTTTACTCATCAAGGGATACTGAAATCCTTACTGCCCATTAAGTACATCTGAGCAACCAGAAGACATATCTCTCAAATTTTAAAATTTGGAATTGAGATAATGCAGTGTAGAATTTTCTTCAGTAAAATAACTTTCTGGTAATTTTGAATTTACAAAGTTATATCTTCTCCGATGAAGCTTGAATTATTATAGATGGGTTTTAACACTCTTCTATAATGATTCCTCCACCCCAGAGTAACCACCATCTCACAATTTTTAATGAGTCGGTGTGCATATAGGGATCACTAATGCATAGTTCCTTAATAACATATACGTCACTTTTGTAAATCTTTCTTGATTGTCCCCTAATGTTCCCCATTTGATTACATCTCAGATGGCTCCCACTCAATAGCAGATATACGGTTAGAAACTTTTAACCTTTTACTATTGTTTCGGGAACATCTCATTGTGACTTATTATCCTAAGGTGAAACCGTAAGTTTCTTTAAGATTAGGTCAACAACATAGCGATCTAGTATTTGAAGTGTAAAATACCCGCTAGAGATTTAAGCAATCAAATCAAGATACCATAAAATGTTATGAGAAATAGACCTCTTGAATCAAGTCTTTCGAATAGACCGTGCAAGAATTCTTCTATCTTACTCTCATAATTCGATAAGTTGTTTCTATCCATGTGAATGGTTAGACTTTTATCAGAGGTGTTCTTAAGTTCCTATCACAATTATCAACCAAACGAAGATGGGTAAAGAATTTTAATATTTTTCCACTCAACCAAGGTAATGTGATACATTATCAAAGAACTTTAATGGTATCAATAACTATCACAACAGTAAATCTAAACTGGAACATATAATCAAGATCAAGGATTTATTCTGATAATAGCTAATTTATTATATTATTTCCATGTTTAAAATTATGTGTCACAAAGGGTACTGTAGAATAAAGTTCACCCCTAAGTTTATAGAGATTATGGTCCACCCCTAAAAGTTGTAAATCTCTAAGTGTGATAGAGAGTACGTGGAGTTGAATATAATCCAGAGTTCATTAGATATGAAAAATCGTTTGAACTGCATATTATTCTTAACTTTTCTCCACCCCTATCAGATCAAAAGATCTTTTTATTAAACAAATTCTCAAATAATTGTTTTTGGAACTAACAATTATTCATAAACATAGAAATAACTTCTAGTGTTTATGTAGTAATGACTACGTAAGGAGTTTAAATACCTTTTCAATTTGCATCAATAATAAAAACACATACACATTCAAACATAATGAATATAATAATCGGTAATAGATAAGATAAAGTACTGAAGCTCAGCTCATAAATTGCAATATAATTGAAAAAGATATTTTATTATAAACCCAAAAAAAAAAAATTGTTTGCAATATTTATGAGAACCAAACAGGGAATTAAGATCCCAAAACTTGAAATCCAAATTGGTTGAAAAACTAAACAATTAATTCAAATGAAAGAGCTTCTTCTTTATTGTAGACAATCTCCATCCACCATCCAGCTTTCTAATCCAACTCGCTAAGACAGCACCCGAGTTTAAGAAGCTTTAGCTATAAGAAGAATAATAAACAAGGTTAGTAGTCCAGAATTATTAATCCAAAAGGATAATAATTCACTAAAAACACATCAGTTTATAAAGAAAATACCTTGTTTCTTTGCGAGATACTTAGGACATTGGGATTTCCAATGGCCTTTCTCATTGCAGTAGAAACACTTTCCTTTTGGTGTATTGCCAGAAGATCCATCATTTTTGTTCCTAGCTGCATTCGCAGCTTGAGCTCGCTTCTTGGCATTTTTCCACTTCTTCTTATGATTGGATTTGGAAGTAGAAGCAACAAGTGCCTCAGGATTACTCGTCTTATTACCATTTCCAGAATACTGAGGTTTATTCCCTCTTTTCTTGGGACCTCCAATCAAATTTTCATATGTACGAAGGTCATTGACTAAAGTATGAAAGTCTTGTTCCTTCTTATTCATGACATAATTTGATGTGTAGGGCGAGAAAATGCTGAGTCGAGGCTATTCAAGATGAGACTCACTTGAGTAGTACGATCCATTTCGAGCACCATGATTCTGGGCTTCCTGGAAATAACTAGCCATCTGGAGAAGGTGATCACGCACATTCTGATGGGGTTCCATCCGTGCGTTGATGAATTTCTTAGTCGCGTCAAAACGAGACTGGATAGATGCCATACCGAATAGCTCAGTTAACTGCGTCATGATTTCTGCAGCCGTGACAGTGTTTGCAAACCTTGTTTTCAAGGTGTCAACCATGCTGGAAAGCATGAAGTAACGAGCTTTATTGTTAGCATTATGCCAACGCTCGAACTTCTCTTTCACAGTTTTGGTTGCATTGTCACTTGGCTGCTCAGGGGACGGCTCAGTCAACACAAACGAGACACTTTCACCTATGAGAGCAATATGAATGTTCTCTCTCCACTTTGGGAAGTTAGACCCATTTAGCTTATTTTCAGTTAAGAGTGAAAACATGGGATTTGACATTGCAATTCAGGATACTACAAGATAACACATAGATATCAATTATGGTTTATCACAAAATCTTATTTAGAAATTATTAGCACATAGCAAGTAGGAATGACTAGAGAAAATACAAAAAAAAATTCAATCCTAAATAATTTCCAAGGTTTTCAACAAACTGATATCAGTGTCCCGTTTAGGCGAGAGTCAAAGCTATCATTCATCGAATAGAGTTGCCAGCTCATCTAAAATGGCAAACATTCTAGCAACCTTTTATTCGATCGAAAAGAGAATCCGACGTTGTCCCGTTTAGGCGAGAGTCAAGGTCATTCTTATTTCATGAGCTTCTACCATTGTTTCATATGTTTATAAGTCTTATACAGTACCCACCATTAGGGTGATCAATACCAATATAAAACACTTACAAACATACTTATCTTTCGAGATTAAACGGCGCTAACTTGCTAATGAACGTTCCTCCATTAGGGAGGATTACTCACTAAAACAATAGCTATGTAAAACCAACAATGGAGATCGAATATCTCAAAATAATAAAGCTCATTATTTAAATTGTATTTTCTTCCATTATTTATTTATTTTAAATCTATATATATTTATTAAATTTTAAATTTAGAATAGAATCTAAATAAAAATTTAATTTAATATCTGTAAAAATTAAACTTAGATGGTTAAGAAAATAAAATGAATTATTTCCATCTTAGTGTTAATTTTCCAACAAATATTAAGAAAATTACTTAATTTAAGTTGTATTAATTTAAATTAATTTGCAACTCAAATTAAAATTTTCTACAAATATATATATTGTGTTTCCAAAAATATACAATTTTCGAAATACATTTAAAATAAATCAAACTTTACTTAGAAAAAATACTTCAAGCAAAAATATTATCTATCTAGATTTTCTTGACTAATTAATCCAATTTCTAATAATATATTTCAGTTCCTTTATTTTAGATTAATCATTAAATGAAAAGATCATTGATTTAAGTTGATTCAAAATTAATTAAAATAATTAATTTACAACTTCAATCTATCTTTCAAGATAAATTCAAAATCATCTTGCATAATTAAATGCAATTTTGAAAAAATAATTAATAAAATAAATAGAATATATTTTGAAAATTATTCAAATTTAAGTTGTTATGGAAATACCCAACTTAAAATAATTTTCATATTTAATTAAATATCATGAAAATAACAATATCTAAGTATCATTATGAAAATCAACTTAGATATTTAATTTTCAATTTAATTAAATGTATTAAATTCAGGAAATAAATAATTAAGTATAGAGAAGGCTTAATCATTAATTTCTAATTTAATACAAGGAAAAATATCCTTAATTGAATTGTAGCAAAATTAATTATTAAACAATTAATTTCACAATCAATGATATTTTCCTATATTAGAAATAATAATTAGTATAGAAATTAATATCTAGAAAATATCTCAATTCTACTAAGTATCTTTTCAAGATTTGGAAAATATCTGATTTAAGTTATTATAGAAAGAATCTATAAATACAAACTTAAAATTTTCCAAACAAAATTTAATTAAATATCAAAATTAGGTGTTAACTACCTAATTTAAAGATATTCCCTTTTTAAGTTTAAAACCAACTTAAAATAATATCTTTCAAGAATCTTCAGTAACTAATTCCTAGAATTCCTTAGCTTAATATTATTATCAAAATATATTCAAATTTAAGTTCAAAGGAAAAATTAGTAATTACTAATTCATAACTTAAATAAGAATATTTAATGAAATAATAAAAGTAAGTTTCAGAAAAAATCTAGTTAGTTAAAATTCTTTATTTAATTAAATACAAGAAAAATACAAATAGTTTATCTAGAAATGAAATTCAGTAAACTATGTTTTTCTTAAATTAATTTCGAAGAAATTAATTATGTTGCTATTCAATTTTATTAGGTCAAACTAGTATAATTAACCTATCACAGTTATCCAAATCAGGCAAATGGGCCTTCACAATTGGGGTTGTTCATGTGAGGGGGGGCTGGGTCCAGTATGTCGCACCCACTTCTAAGGCTCCCAACTCTCACACAAGGCCCAAAAGAGAGGAATTTAACCTTAATATGAATAACTGTTATTAATTGAATAGGCCCATTAACTAAATGAGCCTAAATAAAATCTATCAGGTTATGACATTTTATTTAGCAACAACAACCTATATGTATCTATAATAGAAATTAAACATATAGGCTTACACAGGCACACAGATTTGGATGGATCCTATCATGTTACTAGGTCATACACAGATGAAAGAAGTTTGTAAAAATTACCTGTTACAAATTATCTACTTGATCTATCATCAATTGAACCATGGGTTAAAATCAGATCAATTGATCTGTCAACAAGTTAACCCTGGCAATTTAGATCAAGTAATAATAGGTTTTAGAAAACTTACAAACAATCTAAAACACATACTCCTGCAACAAGGTTAGATCTGGATAGTTGGATGTAGGATTTATTTAATTTTAAATCTATATTTCGAAAAATAAAATTAAAATTAAACCTACCATTTTGAAAAATTAGGTTTTGGGTAACCTAAATGTCATTTCAAAATTAAATTGCTAACTTTCCTTTTAAATTTCATGTTATTTAATAAATCAAATAATAAAATAGAAAATGGTAAATACATACCCTTTTCTTATTTTACAATTTAATTTAATTAAAAAATAACAAAATTTAAAAGTTAACAAAAATACCTTATTTCCTCTTTTAAAATTATCATGATTATTTTGATCTTATTTTAATTAAGGTCAAGTTACCAAAAAAAAATTAATATCTGACCTTAAAAAAATAAAATAATCAAATTTTAAAGGAAATAAGAAAAGAGGTAAGCAAAACTTGATTTTTCCTATTTTTCAAAATCAAATTACACTAATATCTAAAATTAATTTTAAAAAAAATAAAATTAACTTATTTCTGATAATTAGATTTGAAATTTGAAAAACCAAAATCAACATACAAAACTACACAAAAAATTGGAATTTAATTCCATGAAATAGCATGAAAAATCGAAGAAAACGAAGAAAAATAGCACACTGTACGGATGGTATGCGTTGCATACCATCCGCGCGCGCAGGGAAGGTGATCTGCCGAGTTTCCTCGGCGCTGGGAGGCTGCCAGCAGCCCTTCCGCGCGCGTGGGTAGGGTGATCACCACCCAGATTTTTCCCGATTTTCAAAAATTCATAACTAATTCAAATTAAATCGAAATCGAGTTCTGTAAAAAAGTAAATTGCTTAGAATTTTCCAAACTATCCAATAAAAATAATTCCAGATACAGAAAATCAATTATTTTTCCCAGAATTCACAAACATCAATCAAACATCAATATGACACATCATGAAACCATCCAAATCACAAGCAAATCGTTTTAAGTCCAAATTTCTTGCAAGCAAATCAATTACCATGGCTCTGGTGCCAGTTGTTGGAATTATATTTATCCAGGATCTTAGATCTACTCATAAGTATGTTGATTTAACAACCTAATATTGAACTTCTAAAACATGAACTAAACACATAAAAGTTAAGAATAACTTACAGTGATTGCAGCGGAATTAATGTCTCCTTCCACTCAGATCTCTAACCCTTGATTCCTGTCTGTAGCAGAGTATAATCAAGATCTGAGCCCGAAAGTTCTTCAGTTGGATGTGATCCTTCACAGTCTTCCAAACTATAATGAGGTACTGAGTGATGTGTGTGGGCACTTCTCTCTCACTAGGAATTTCGAAATTTCTCTCTTGTTTTCTCTCTTGATTTCATGTGACACACAATGCAAAGCAAAGTTTTCTCATGCACAAGAAGAGTAGAGAGGGGGCGGCTATAAATAGGAAAAGGGAAGAGCACAACTTTCCAAATAAACAGTTTCCTCTTTTACTGTGTAATTGAATAACTGCCTTATTTAGTGTGATTCACCACGAATTGCACTCTCAGTCATATAGAACGCTCTATATGTTCTACGATATAGATACGCTATAAATAATCCATTGTTATAATCTTAATTTGATCAATGAACCTCTAATAGATGATCTACATTGTATAGGGATTAAATTACCGTTACACCCTTCAATGTATTTTATCCTTAAAACACTTACCTCCGTATAAATGATATTTCACCGAAGTGAAATGAGTACTCAACCATTTATCTCTGTTTAGCCAAGCTCGAAGGAAACCATCGTTTCACTTCTAAATACCTATAGAAGTTATAGATTCTTTATCTATGTTTAGCGCTCCCACTCAATTGTACTACCGTGTTTCCAAAATGTACGTATCACCCTGACCAAAATGTAGGCTTAACTAACAAATCAAAGAACACGAATAACACTCTTGAGATCGAACCTAATCAGGTCAGGATTAAGATCATTTGATCTAGGATCAACTAGGTGATATTGAATTAAATAGGTATTACGGTAAATTTAACATATATAATCAAAGTTCAATATCGGTCCCTTCCCATGTATACTCCATACATCCGATACTGGTAAACTTTGCCAATGCCCTGGAAAGGACAAAACACTTATCCAAGGTGTAAGAATACCTATCGCTGATTATCAAGCCAGTCAAAATCCAGTGAACTGACAAATCAGGGAATTAAACTTTCGAACATATATTCAAGATTATATTCCACTGTGCTGACAACACTATAATCATTAACAAATACATATGTTCTGGACTTAATAGAATTTATACATTAAATAATCATGAAATAAATCATGTGAACCATGCAACATAAAATATTATTTCTGATCTTTATTACTAAGTAAATCTGATTATATTGAAATGGGTTCTATTTAGGGCAAAAAAACCAACAAACTCCCACTTGCACTAATATAAAACAAAAAGTGCATTTCAAATAATCTCAACACCTTGATATACAAATCAAGTGTAGTATGTAGTATACTTTCCGTAATAGGATCTGACAGGTTGTATTCAACACAACCTTTACTCCACCTTTACATTTCCTTAATCACAAAAACTTTGATAATGTGAAATTCCTCTCTATATGTCTACTCTCTTGGGATACTGGATTCTTTACTATTGGCAACTACTTTTGTGTTAATCAGGAAGTAACACTAGTAATTAAGAAATGTTGGAACAATGCCAAAAATGTATAGAACTTTCCTTCGACTGAATAATTATCTTTCCTGCAACTTTAACATTCAGTCTCTCTCTGGTAGACTTAGAGACTTCAGATAGGTTTTTACACTTCTCCAAAATCACTAGTCCACCCCCAGAGTAATCACCATCTAATCAGCAGACCTTCTAGCACTAAGGCAAGTCTAGAAATCTGATTTGGTGTAGTCTAAGAGTATTAAATACACCCTTTATTGACTAACATATAGTTCCTCTTCTTGATCTTAAGATTTACTTGATTGTCTTCCAATGTTCCTTTCCTGGATTAATCTGATACGTACTCATTACTCCCAATCAACAGCAAGTGTCAGGTCTAAGGCATACTAAAGCATATCTGAGACCTCTCACTGTTGATTCAAGAAATTCTTTCATGGCTTTATCTTTTCTAGAATAGTTGAGACTTTTCCTTAGATAAATAAAATCTCATGTCTAGAAGTCGAGAAGCTTCTATAGATTGCCATTAGAAAAGAAAATGCTTCAACATCTTACTAAAGTAAGTTGCTTGCACTAGAGTAAGTAAATTACCAGGCATACCACAAGCCATAGGTTTAGATAAACTCAAACCTTTAATACTAGGAACACGAAGTTTTGTTAAGTCCATTGAATAGACTTACAAACGAAAGTTTCCTTTCTTCTCCTTTTAATATAAAACTTTTGGTTGTTCCATATGAATGGTTTTGACCATAGTTCTCTTGGCTTTTCTTCTTAGTTTCTTATCCTGACAATCCATTACTTGTTCAAACTAACAATGGATTTTAATCACCGGTGTCTTCAAAGTCATAACAGGGTGAGTTCCTTGAAACCCTCCCACTACGACAAAGTACCGTGACTTTTGTCTAAGAATCTAAATGGTATTATCCTCTTCGGTTGTGTCAAGACAACAGAGGCAGTGGGACCATCTTATAAAGAATAAGATGATAGAACACTTTTGGAATCAAGAAAATTATCTCCTCTATTTGCTACTTTGTTTCAGACTTAGTCATTTTCTTAGAAAAGTTGTATTTGTTTAAACAAACACTTTCTTATCTAATGACTATGGGATGGTCCACCCCTAATCACTTAGAATAGCGAACAATCATGCAAACCATGGTTAACAGTTCTAGCTTTTTGTAAGATTACGATTAGGTCATCCATGAATCTAGTAATAGTTTACACTAAGTACACAACCATTGTATCATTCTGAAATTTTCCTATCACTAGGGTATATCCCTAGAAGGACTTAGGCAACGACTAGTAATTAATCATCAATATGCAAATCGAATTTCTGGGGAGGTAAGTTTGGACATAATTCAAAAATCAACTTAATGATCTTTGAACTGCATATCTACTAAATATTTCTCCACCCCTATCAGTTCGCAAGATCTTTAACCACTTACCTTAATGGTTTTTACCATTGCTAAAAATTCATGAAATTTTTCAAACATTTCAAATTTCTTTGCATGAGGTAAAATCTAGAGTGATCGTTTTAAGAATATAACGAAAAATCATATCCACCCCTGAATAGGAAAAGGGAAGAGCACAACTTTCCAAATAAACAGTTTCCTCTTTTACTGTGTAATTGAATAACTGCCTTATTTAGTGTGATTCACCACTTTCCTATTTAGGCTAGGCTTTGATTAGCAATTATATGGCAATTTAAATTGAAAATAATAATTGGGAAACATGCAAGCATGTGGCCGGCCATGGTGTGTATAGGCCTCACATGGATTTTGCAGTTTCCTCAATTTTATTTCTATATCTCCAAAAATGCCATTTTTCCAATTCTAATCACTTAAATGCCAAAACTAATTATTTAATAACTAAAATAGATTATTAAATAATATTGCCATTTAAAATAATTATTAATTTAGACATGCAAAGTCTCATAATTAATAATTAAACCTAGAAACCCTTTTTATTTACAATTTCATCCCTAAACTGTGAGAATTCACAAATTAGACATAGTCTAACTTTTAGAATTATAATTGATTAATCATAAATCAATTATAGAGTCTTACAAACAGTATAGTCTCAACTAGAATGGGGACCATGGATCTATATTCTGAGCTTCCAATAAGTTGAACCGATTTACCAAGTAAATCCCTAACTTATTAATTCCTCGTTGAATCCACTCTTAGAACTTGGAATTGCACTCTCAGACTTATATAGAGGAAATCATATGTTTCACGATATCAATATGCTATCTCATTTAACCATTGTTATAATCTTAATGTGATTTAGAGATCCTCTATATAGATGATTTACATCGAGACGGGACCAATTTACCGTTTACACCCCTCAATGTATTTTGCCCATTTGAACACTTAGTTACCTGTAAATGATGTTTTAGTGATCTAATATATAGTCACTGAAACAAGAGCTCATCCATTTACTTCTATTTAACTAAGCTCAAAAGGAATCATCACTTTACTTCTATACACCAGTAGAAGCTATAGATTTCCATATTTATGTTTAGCACTCCCATTCAGTTATGCTATCATGTTCCCAAAATATATGTATTATCCTGACTCAAAGGTAGGCTTTAACTAATAAATCAAAGAACAAGAATAGCACTCCTGAGATTGAGCCTAAGCATATCAGGATTTAGATTCTCTTAATCTAAGATCAACTTCTGACATTGACTTGGAAAGATACAACGGTAAGTTTACAATATCTTTAACCAAGTTCAATATCGGTCCAGTCCAATGCATACTCCATGCATTCGAAACCAGTATACTTTGCCAATGTTCTGGAAAGAACATAACACTTACTCCAAGTGTAAGTATACTTCATCGCTGATTATCACATCAGTGTAAATCCAAAACACTGATGAACAGGGACCAAATCTTTTGAATCATATAATCACAATCACATTCCACTGTATTGACGATACTGTAATTGTGAATAACTATATGTTCTGGATTTAACTGATTTTGTGCATATATCAAGTATATATATTAAACCATAAACATGTAACATACATGTAATCATAATTCACTTCTAAATTGATAACTAATCAGATTGTAATGAGTTTTATTTAGGGCATAAAACCCAACAAACTCCCACTTGCACTAACATAAAACAAGTTGTGCATTACAATCAATCTTTTGTCTTAATCCTCTGATCAAGTGTAGTATATTTGAATCCACCCATATATCTGGAACTAGGTTCATAAGACTCATGAAACCTCCCTAACTTATGCTTTACTCATCAAGGGATACTGAAATCCTTACTGCCCATTAAGTACATCTGAGCAACCAGAAGACATATCTCTCAAATTTTAAAATTTGGAATTGAGATAATGCAGTGTAGAATTTTCTTGAGTAAAATAACTTTCTGGTAATTTTGAATTTACAAAGTTATATCTTCTCTGATGAAGCTTGAATTATTATAGATGGGTTTTAACACTCTTCTATAATGATTCCTCCACCCCCAGAGTAACCACCATCTCACAATTTTTAATGAGTCGGTGTGCATATCAGGATCACTAATGCATAGTTCCTTAATAACATATACGTCACTTTTGTAAATCTTTCTTGATTGTCCCCTAATGTTCCCCATTTGATTACATCTCAGATGGCTCCCACTCAATAGCAGATATCTGGTTAGAAACTTTTAACCTTTTACTATTGTTTCTGGGAACATCTCATTGTGACTTATTATCCTAAGGTGAAACTGTAAGTTTCTTTAAGATTAGGTCAACAACATAGCAGTCTAGTATTTGAAGTGTAAAATACTTGCTAGAGATTTAAGCAATCAAATCAAGATACCATAAAATGTTATGAGAAATAGACCTCTTGAATCAAGTCTTTCGAATAGACTGTGCAAGAATTCTTCTATCTTACTCTCATAATTCTGATAAGTTGTTTCTATCCATGTGAATGGTTAGACTTTTATCAGAGGTGTTCTTAAGTTCCTATCACAATTATCAACCAAACGAAGATGGGTAAAGAATTTTAATATTTTTCCACTCAACCAAGGTAATGTGATACATTATCAAAGAACTTTAATGGTATCAATAACTATCACAACAGTAAATCTAAACTGGAACATATAATCAAGATCAAGGATTTATTCTGATAATAGCTAATTTATTATATTATTTCCATGTTTAAAATTATGTGTCACAAAGGGTACTGTAGAATAAAGTTCACCCCTAAGTTTATAGAGATTATGGTCCACCCCTAAAAGTTGTAAATCTCTAAGTGTGATAGAGAGTCTGTGGAGTTGAATATAATCCAGAGTTCATTAGATATGAAAAATCGTTTGAACTGCATATTATTCTTAACTTTTCTCCACCCCTATCAGATCAAAAGATCTTTTTATTAAACAAATTCTCAAATAATTGTTTTTGGAACTAACAATTATTCATAAACATAGAAATAACTTCTAGTGTTTATGTAGTAATGACTCTGTAAGGAGTTTAAATACCTTTTCAATTTGCATCAATAATAAAAACACATACACATTCAAACATAATGAATATAATAATCGGTAATAGATAAGATAAAGTACTGAAGCTCAGCTCATAAATTGCAATATAATTGAAAAAGATATTTTATTATAAACCCAAAAAAAAAAAATTGTTTGCAATATTTATGAGAACCAAACAGGGAATTAAGATCCCAAAACTTGAAATCCAAATTGGTTGAAAAACTAAACAATTAATTCAAATGAAAGAGCTTCTTCTTTATTGTAGACAATCTCCATCCACCATCCAGCTTTCTAATCCAACTCGCTAAGACAGCACCCGAGTTTAAGAAGCTTTAGCTATAAGAAGAATAATAAACAAGGTTAGTAGTCCAGAATTATTAATCCAAAAGGATAATAATTCACTAAAAACACATCAGTTTATAAAGAAAATACCTTGTTTCTTTGCGAGATACTTAGGACATTGGGATTTCCAATGGCCTTTCTCATTGCAGTAGAAACACTTTCCTTTTGGTGTATTGCCAGAAGCTCCATCATTTTTGTTCCTAGCTGCATTCGCAGCTTGAGCTCGCTTCTTGGCATTTTTCCACTTCTTCTTATGATTGGATTTGGAAGTAGAAGCAACAAGTGCCTCAGGATTACTCGTCTTATTACCATTTCCAGAATACTGAGGTTTATTCCCTCTTTTCTTGGGACCTCCAATCAAATTTTCATATGTCTGAAGGTCATTGACTAAAGTATGAAAGTCTTGTTCCTTCTTATTCATGACATAATTTGATGTGTAGGGCAGAAAATCTGGAGTCAGGCTATTCAAGATGAGACTCACTTGAGTAGTCTGATCCATTTCAGCACCATGATTCTGGGCTTCCTGGAAATAACTAGCCATCTGGAAATTAATTTACAACTCAAATTTAATTTTCTATAAATACATATTGCATTTCAAAAAATTGAAGTATATAAGAATACAATTTTCAAAATTGCTCTTAAAATAAAATAAAAATAAATCCTGGAAAAATTATTCTAATTTTATGTTGGCCCAAAATTAATTAATAAAAATTAATTTTCAACAAAAAATATAATTTTCCTATTTAATTAAATATTAAGAAAATTTCAAATATTTAAGCATCATGATGAAAATCAACTTAAATATTAATTTTCTATTTAATTAAATATCACAAGAAAAATACTTCAAGCAAAACAGATAATATCTATCTAGACTTTCATTGACTAATTAATTCATTTTCTAATAATAATATATTTTAATTAATCATTAAATGAAAAAAATCATTGATTTAAGTTGGTCCAAAATTAAAATAAACAATTTTCAACTTTAATCTATTTTTCAAATAAAATTCAAAATTTTTCTGCATTTAAATAAAATATGCAATTTCGAAAATAATAAAAAAATAATTAATAAAATAAAATAAAATGTATTTTCAAAATTATTCAAATTTAAGTTATTCTAAAATAGGATTTCAAAACTTAAAATAATTTTCCTATTTAATTAAATATTAAGAAAATATCAAATATTTAAGTATCATGATGAAAATCAACTTAAATATTAATTTTCTATTTAATTAAATATCACTAGAAAAATACTTCAACCAAAACAGATAATATCTATCTAGACTTTCATTGACTAATTAATTCATTTTCTAATAATAATATATTTTAATTAATCATTAAATGAAAAAAAATCATTGATTTAAGTTGGTCCAAAATTAAAATAAATAATTTTCAACTTTAATCTATTTTTCAAATAAAATTCAAAATTTTTCTGCATTTAAATAAAAAATGCAATTTCGAAAATAATAAAAAAAATGATTAATAAAATAAAATAAAATATATTTTGAAAATTATTCAAATTTAAGTTATTCTAAAATAGGATTTCAAAACTTAAAATAAATTTCTATTTAATTAAATATCATGAAAATAATAATATTTAAGTATCAAGAATGAAATCAACTTAAATATTTAATTTTCAATTTAATTAAATGTATTAAATTAAATAATTAAGTATAAAAGAAACATAATTATTAATTCTAATTTAATACTAGGAAAAATATTCTATAATTAAGTTGGTCCAAAATTAATTAAAATAAATAATTAATTTACAACTTAAAATATTTTCCTAATTAAATATTAAAAAATATATTTAGTACTACAAATAACTATCTATAATATATATCATTAACTAAGTGTTTTTCTAAAATTAACTTTAAAATATTAAATGAAAAATAAATTTCATATATTTTAAAAGTTATTTATGTTGATAATTCAATTTTAATTTGGTTAGACTAATATAATTAACCTAATACAATTATTTAAATAAGGCATATGGGCCTTCACAATTGGGGTTATTCATGTGAGGGAGGGCTGGGTTTAGTATGTCGTACCCACTGCTATTGGCCCCGTAACTCTCACACAAGGCCCAAAGGAGAGAAATTTAACCTTTAAATAAACAATTGTTATTCATTGCATAAGCCCAAATCTAATTGGGCCTAAATAAATTTACTTATGTCAAAATTTATTTTAGCAACCTAGTCTATTTACTTAGTAAAACTTAAATGGGCTTCCTATATGCATCTAAGCCCAATAGCAAACATATAGGCTCACACAGGTCAAATAATTTGGATGGTCCCTATCATGTTACTAGGTTTACATAGATGAAAGAAGTACAAAATTTACCTGTTACAAATTATTTATAAGATCTATTGACAATTGGACTATGATTAAAATCAGATCATTGGATCTGTCAACAAGTTAATCATAGCAATTTAGATCAAATAAATAATAGGTTTGTTAAAAAAAATTTTGAATAAACAATATAAAATAAACAAATATTGTCCATGTAACAGATGTGAAATATGATATTAATATAATTTAAATTATTATTTTAAACTAACCAACTAAATTTTGAAAATTTAGGGTTGTTAAAAACAACCCTTAAAAATCTCAAAATTTAAATTCAAAAATGAAAACTAATTTTAAAATATCTAGGTTTATTTGAATTATTTTTATCAAATTAAATTAAATATCAAATGAGATCAATGATTTGAAAAAAAAAAGTCTTCAATATCATCTTCTAATCTTTTTTTTTTTTTTTGATAAATCAATGAGTTGTATTGCACAAACTAAATTTACAACCTAATAGCACCCAAAGCAAGGCCTCAATCTATACAATTCTCTGTTATTATTTTTTTTTTCCACATTTGCTTACAAAAGATTTCTATGTTAACTATAGAGCAAAAAACCACTCTCTATCTACACTTGAGAGTTTCTTTGGGAGGAAATTTTGTACTCGAGTCCTTAGACTCCATTTAACCTCTTCAATCATTCGGTTGGTGTCCACTTGCACACCCTTCCATAGAACGGCATTCCTCAGTTTCCAAGCAGTGTACACCATGGCTGCAACCGCAGCACTATATACAGCCTTCTTGAACTTTGAGAATTTTGCCCTCCCAATCCACTTAACTAGTTGCTGAACATTGAATGTGACAGCTTTCCAATCCAGCCAAGACTTGATCTCTACCAAGCATTGGTTGGTTATCCTGCATTCAAAGAACAGATGTTGTATATTCTCATTGCATTCATCACATAAATTGCATTTCTCTTGAACCTTAATACCCATTTTGAACAACCGGTCTTTGCTCTTCAGCTTGTTCAGCCTCACAAGCCAAACAATCATACAGTGCTTGGGTGTATTCAATCTTGAACATACTTCTTTGCTCCAATGGGTTTTCGGTTTTGGGGTGCTGAATAGTTTGTAGCCTGCCTTAATAGCATATTTGTTCCTATGAAAATCAGCACTAACATTCAAAGATAGGATCTGGTTTTTGAGAGCAACAAGCCTCTTCCAATACCAACTCGAGTGGATAGAGGCATTGTACCTCCACCAGCTTTGTCCTTTGATGTATACACTATTCACCCACCTTAGCCATAAGCTCTCTTGGTTGTTCGAGATTGCCCAAATATATTTGGACATGGCAGCCTTGTTCCAAGTTTCAAGCTTTGTGATACCTGAACGCCAAGTAGCTTTAGGTTGACATACATTGTCCCAAGCCACAACACCTGCTCCATAAAACATCGCTTGACCTTTCCATAAGAAAGCTCTACAGATAGCTTCAATGGAATTCAGGATTCTTTTGGGCATGATTATGATTTGACTCCAGTACGCCTGTATGGTAATCAAAACTGAATTGATAAGAGTTGTTCTCCCAGCAAATGATAGGTTCCTTGAACTCCAGGTTCTGATTCTTGATGTCATTTTCTCAACCAGAATCTCACTTTCTTTCTTGGATATCTTCTTAGCACAAATTGGAATTCCCAAATATGTGAAAGGAAGCTCATGTCTCTGAAAGCCTGAAAGTTGTAAAATCATGTCCACACACTCATGCTGCATATTACAACAGTATATAACAGTTTTAGTGGCATTAGGTTGCAAACTTGATGTTAATGAGAAGAGCTTTAAGGCTTGTAACATGTATAGCACACTCTTGAAGTCACCATGACTGAATAATAGAACATCATCTGCAAAAGCCAGATGATTTAATTTGAGGCTCAAACATCTGTCATGAAAGTGGAAATCTTCCTTCTCTCCAGTCTTCCCCATTAATCTAGAAAAGTATTCCATACCCAGTACAAACAACAGGGGAGACATGGGGTCTCCTTGTCTAAGTCCTCTCCTAGATTCAAAGAAACCATGTAAGGTCCCATTGAACATAAGAGAGAACTTTGGAGTGGATACACAATTCATTATGAGTTGAATAAATGTGCTGGGGAAGTTGAGCCCAATTAGAACCTCCTCCAGGAACTCCCACTCAACTGTGTCATAGGCTTTTTGGAGGTCAAGTTTGATCATACAACTTGGCTTATTGGCTTTCCTGCAGTAGTGTCTCACCAAATCTTGGCAAATCATGATATTATGTCCTATGAATCTTCCTTTAATAAATCCCCCTTGTGACTGGGAAATTATTTCAGGAAGAATGTTGCTGATTCTAGAGCTCAAAAGCTTTGTTGCAATCTTATAAATAACATTGCAACAAGCAATTGGCCTAAAATCTTTAACAGAGTTAGGACATTTACATTTAGGAACCAGTGTAATGATCGTAGAGTTAATCTCTTTAAGAATGTTACCTGATTCCAAAAAGCTATCACTGCACTACTAATTTCCTCTCCAGTGAGCTCCCAATTATCTTGGAAGAAGCTACTTGAGAACCCATCCGGTCCAGGAGATTTATTTCCAGGTATGCTGAAGGCTGCCTTCTTCACTTCCTCACTAGTAAATCTTTGAGTAAGGCCAATTATCTGCTCCTTTGTTAGTACTGGTCCTTTGGCTATTATTCTAGGATCTACTTTCCTTCTCTGCTCCATTTTTGACCCAAGCAACCCTTTGTAGTAGTCCAAGAATGCCTCCGTGATTAGCTCTGGCTCATGGACTCTGCTACCATCAAATCTTTCAATGGAAAGGATACGGTTTTGTCTCTGCCTTTGCTTAATGCAAGCATGGAAGAGGGCTGTGTTACAATCACCTTGCTGAATCCAATCAGCTTTAGATTTCTGCTGCAAGAAGGAGGTGTAATCACCCTGTATTCTGGTCAGTTTTTCCCGAGCTTCCTTCTCCTGTATGTGCAAAGCACTATCCATGGGATGCATCTGAATCTGATTTTGTAGGAATTCCAACTCTGCCTTTGCTCTTATAACCGAGGCTTGGAGGTCTGAGAAACCCTCCTTGTTGATCTCTTTAAGCCTCATTTTAAACTGTTTCATCGTAGACACTACTTGGAACATTTTTGATCCTTCTCCTGGCTGTCTCCACACTTCCCTTAGTTCAGATTCATACTTCAGATGTGATTTCCAAATCTTGAAGTATTTAAAAGGCTTCTTCCCACTGACCACATTAGGATAAAGAGTCAAAATTCTTGGTGTGTGGTCGAATAAACCTTCATTGAGGAATACCGCTTCAGCAAGATCATACTTATTGATCCATGATTGGTTGGACATAATTCTATCTATCTTTGAAAAGATTCTATCTTCTCCATGTTGCTTATTTGACCAAGTAAAGAAATTCCCACTTGCTTTGACATCTTCCATTTGACAAGCATTGACACATTGCAAGAACTCTGTGTCCGGATGAGTTTTAACCCGATGCCCTATTCTCTCCTCTTTGGGAAGAATGTCATTAAAATCCCCCATTAACAACCAATGCTCATTTGTTTTCAGCTCACATAAATCCTTCCATAGGACTCTTCTTTCAAATCTATTGTTTGATACATAAACCACAATCAAAAGACTATTAAATCCTTCAGTTGTTGTCAACCTTAAATGCATTAGTTGACTAGTGCATTTAAGGATGTCAACAGTAAATCTATCAGGATTTCAAGCAATAACAATCATACCACCTGCATGCCATGCTATGTTGGATGAAAAATACCAATTTACAAACACATTCAAGTATAAGGCTCCAAGCTTTGAAGCCTTAACTCTTGTTTCAAGGAGACCAACAAAATCAACTTTTTGAGAATTGATAAATTGCTTTATCATTTGTTACTTATGTTGACTGTTGGCTCCCCGAACATTCCAGGCTAATAATTTATCCATTAGACAGAGAGGGATCTCCCCCCCCCCCCCCCTCCTGTCTTGCACAAAGTATCAGCCTGCTCAAGGTCATTAGCACCAGCAACCAATTCCTCTTCCTCAAGCACCTGGAACATGTTTCCCACTTCAGTGTTAATAGTCAAACCAGCACCAGCAACTTTATTCCCTGTATTATCTCGATTAACACTACTCTTCTTGCTTTGAACTTTAGTAAAACCTTCCTCATCTACTTGAGGTTGTTGTCTTTTGTCACTCTTAACAATCCACTTCTGCTTCCCATTGCTGTTCTTTTTACACTCTGCAACATGCCCAACCCCTGAACAATGTGTACAAGAGATAGGCTTCCATTCGTATTTAATCCCTACCGAAGTGTTCATGCCAAACTCATTCTCAAACTCCAGCAGATCTCGCAGCTTTTGATCCATTTGAACCTTAACTAAAATTCTAGGGTAACTCAGTCTCTCTCTTTCTCTTGTTACACTATCCACCATAATCGGGTTTCCAACTTGAGCTACAATCTTGAAGAGTGATTTCTGACCCCAATACTTCAATTCCAGTTCTTCCAGCTGCACCCAAACTGGTACCTTTTGCACATCTTCTTTCTTATAGTTTTCATTTGGGTCCCAAGGTTTCACAATCACCGGCCTTCTATTAAAAAATATGTACCCACCATTTAATACCTGATCCCTGTCCTCAAGAGAGTGAAATCGAATGATAAAAATTCCATAAGACAGCATTTTCACTCGATCTACTTTCCCCTGCCAAATCCTGTGCACAAATCCATCCTAAACATGGACTGGGGGATTCACTCCTAACACATAGCATACTATGGATGGTTTCCAAAAATGAATTTCATCTTTAATGTCATCCATAGTAATCCTCACTTTGTTCACATTCTGATTAACATGCTTAAAAGAATTCTCAAGGTTCCGAACTACAGAATTAGACCTCAAAATAGGAGGTATCGATTTCTTACCAGCTGCAATCTCACTGTTGCATTGGTTGTTTGCTTAAATGAAGTGTGCAAAGTCATTAAGAGCATCTTCTTGCCTCTTAATCGCATCCAGAGACGATTTTGGTGAAAGAGGTTGGAATACATCGTTTGGAGCAGGGTCATCATCTCTTGCCGCATCCTCATTAGAAAGCTCCAAGGCTTCAATTTCAGCAATTCTTTCCATCGATCCAGCCTGTACCGCCTCAGTTACCTCCTTCCTTCCTGCTTTCTTTGAGAGTTTCGTTGCAGATTTAGGTTTTCCAATATTTATAGATCTTGTTTTAGCCATGGCATTAGCTGTATCAGCTACAAGAGCAGGAACCGGGAAAACCTTACTATAAATTTAGTGAAATTTCATCTTCTAATCTTATAATTTAATAAAATTGAAATAATAAAATAAACCAATTTTAAAATAGATGTGGTTAGATAATTATTATTTTAAGAATAAAAGTACAAATAAATAAATAATTAATTATCCTAATTGTATGTGATATCTCAAATTAAGCATAATTCAAATTTCCACAAAAATATCTAAGATATTTAAATATTTAAAATATAATTTATAAATTTCTAATAAGTAAAATGATATAAAATAGTGAAATATCATTTTTAAACTTATAATTTATAAATAATTAAATATTTAACAAAATAATAAACTTTTGAATTTGAAAATATTATGTTTAAAATATCTATAAAAATATCTAGGTTAATTTTAAATTTATTAATTATTTAATTTGTCATATAAGATAATTTTAATATAATATTGCAAATAAAAAAGATAAAGTTATCTTTTAATTTAAAATATGTTAAATATCAAAATATCTAATCTTATAATTAAATAAAATATAAATATTAAAGAAATTAACAAATTTTTAAATCTCACCATAATTTAAAAAATAAAATAATCAATTTTTAAATTTAAACCTCAAAATATCAAAATTAATAATAATCTATTTAAAAATAAATATTATTAATTTAAAATATGATATTTAACTTCAAATATATTAAAATAATATTTTATTCTAATTTTGGGGTTTGAAAATAGAAAAAATCCGAAATTGGGAAAATATCCCACAAAAATCGGATTTTTTTTGGGAAGGCAGCAGCTAGGCTGCACGTGCAGCCCCAAGAGGCTGCGAATCACGCCTGGCGCGCGCGGAAGAGAGGGAGACACTGAGAAAACTCGACAGATGCAGCCTGTCTGACCGAGAGACCTCGGTCAGGTGCAGGGTGCTGGGGTGTCTCCGTGTCCGAGCATCAGCGCCTTCAGACAACATCTCGTGTCCGAGATGCGCGTGCGTGTAGGCTTCTTGTCTGAAGCCTGGTGCACTCGATGCACCAACTCAAAGCTGAAACTTCAAAAATTCATATCTTCTTCAATTTTTATCGGAATTGAGTTCCATAAAAAAGAAAATTGCTTAATTTTTCACAAGGAATCCAAATAAAATATTTTCAAAAACAGGAAAAATATTTTTCGTGGAAAAAATTTACACAACACATACATTCATCAAATAACACGTAAACCACATGAAGCCATCCAAATCAACACATATCATCGTTTTAATTCATATTTCATGAAAGTAAATCATTACCATGGCTCTGAGGCCAGTTGTTTGAAATATTTTACCAGGATCTAGATTTACTAACAAGTATGTTTCATTAACATCCTAATATGAATTCTAAAACAATGAAATAAACACATATAAAGTTTAGGAAACCTTACATTGGGTGCAGCAAAATATAATGACTCCTTCCGTTCAGATCTGTAGCCATTGATTCCTTTCTGTAGCAGAGCATCACCAAGATCTGAACCTGGATCTCTTTCTCTCCTTCCTCTAGTCTTATTCTTCTTCTTGTTGATTGGATTCTTCATAGTCATACACAATATGATTGAGATACCACTTGATGTGTGTGGGCACTCTATCTATCCCTCAAGGTTCGAAAATTGAAGAAGAAAAGAGAGAATGAAGGTTCGGCTATGGTATAGGTAAGATGGCTCAATTTTCCTGAAAGCAAGAAATTTCATCAACTTTAAGTGTGAGCCATCACTATCTATTTATAGGTAACCACCTACGTTTAGGTTAGATTTATTTGGCTTTAAAATAATAGAAATATAAATTGTAAATTCTTAGTGTGGCCGGCCATAGGATGTTATTGGGCCCCACTTTGCAATTTTGTCATTTTGTCATTTTTTAATCTCATTTTCTCAAAAATGCAATTTTCCAATTTAACCATTTAAATGCCAATTCTAATTATTTAATAACTTAAAATTAATTATTAAATAATATCGTCATTTGATATATTTATTAATTAGACATATAAAGTCTCTTAATTAACAAATAAAACCTAGAATCTCTTTTCTTCACAATTTTGCCCTTGCTTAGTGAAAAATTCATAAACTAGACATAGTCTAATTTCATAATTATAATTGATTAATTAAAATTAATTAACTGGGTCTTACAAGCAATATGGTCTCAACTAGCATGGGGACCATGGGCCTATATAACCAAGCTTCCAATAAGCAGATCAAGAATTTACCAAGTAAATCCACTGACTTATTAATTCCTTGTTGCATCCACGCATAGAACTTGGAATTGCACTCTCAGTCATATAGAACGCTCTATATGTTCCACGATATAGATACGCTATAAATTATCCATTGTTATAATCCTAATTTGATCAATGATCCTCTAATAGATGATCTACATTGTATAGGGATTAAATTACCGTTACACCCTTCAATGTATTTTATCCTTAAAACAATTAGCTCCGTATAAATGATATTTCACCGAAGTGAAATGAGTACTCAACCATTTATCTCTGTTTAGCCAAGCTCGAAGGAAATTATCGTTTCACTTCTAAATACCTATAGAATTTATAGATTCTGTATCAATGTTTAGCGCTCCCACTCAATTGTACTACTGTGTTCCCAAAATGTACGTATCACCCTGTCTAAAAAGTAGGCTTAACTAACAAATCAAAGAACACGAATAACACTGTTGAGATCGAACCTAATCAGGTCAGGATTAAGATCATTTGATCTAGGATAAACTAGGTGATATTGATTTGAATAGATATTACGGTAAATTTAAAATATCTAATCAAAGTTCAATATCGGTCCCTTCCGATGTATACTCCATACATCCGATACTGGTAAACTTTGCCAATGTCCTGGAAAGGACATAACACTTATCCAAGGTGTAAGAATACCTATCGCTGATTATCAAGCAAGTTTAAATCCAGTGAACTGACAAATCAGGGAATTAAACTTTCGAACATATATTCAAGATTATATTCCACTGTGATGACAACACTATAATCATTAACAATACATATGTTCTCGACTTAATAGAATTTATACATTAAATAATCATGAAATAAATCATGTGAACCATGCAACATAAAATGTTATTTCTGATCTTTATTAATAAGTAAATCTGATTATATTGAAATGGGTTTTATTTAGGGCACAAAACCCAACAAGTACTTGGGTCTAGAATTAGTTCAGAGAACCAATGAAGCTGTTGATAAGATCAAGGCTCGGATGCTTGCTTCTCAAAGAAGGCAGAAAAGTTATGCTGATCCGAAGCGCAGAGATGTTGCATTTTAGGCAGGGGAACATGTTAAGTTAAGCCCTATGTTCATTAGGCCATTTCAGATACTCGAGAAGGTCGGGCAGGTAGCGTATCGGATAGCCTTATCACAAGCTTTGTCGGCTATTCATGATGTATTCCATATTTCAATGTTGAGGAAATATGTTTCAGACCCGACTCATATCTTGAGTTATGAAGCCCTTGAACTGGAATCAGACTTATCCTATGAAGAGCAACCTGTACAGATTCTTGATAGAAAAGAAAAAGTTCTTTGGAACAAGACTATTTCTCTAGTTAAGGTGCTTTAGAGGAACAGTAAGGTGGAAGAAGCCACCTGGGAGTTGGAGTCTGATATGAGGACTCAACATCCAGAGCTATTTAGGTTAGATTTCGAGGACGAAATCCTTTTAATGGGGGATAATTGTAATGACCGCTTTAGTAATTTGGATTAGTAAAGACAATTAGCACTAATTTCTGTTAATTTTATAATTATTTATGAATTTGTTTATTTGTGGGCCCCAATATTTAGAAATGAGTATTAGAGTTATAATTTCTCAATTTCGGAAATTTGGTAATTTTCGCTCGGCGACAAGGGAATAGCTGCTGGTTTTTGAGTGTTTCAGCAAGGGATTCAAGAGGAAATCAAGCCAAGGTAAGCCCTAGCATCTCCTTGCCCTAGTTCTTGAATTTAAGTTTAGGTTGAGTTTGTGATTTTGTGATTTAGTGGCTGTTAGGGTTAGGTTGAGTTGTAGTTCAAATTCTAGGCTTAATTTGAGTTGATATTAGCTTCTTGTAGCTGGTTTGATGGTTGGAATAGGTTTTGTGCAAGTTTGAGCTTTGAGTTCAAAGCTTTGATCTCTAATGGCATAATTTGCTTCAATGAGTTTTTCTGTGCATTACTGGCCGGAATATGTTGTATATACCCTAATTAGGTACTCTAGAAAGTTTGGTAGCATTTGGTGGAAAATTGAGCAAAGAATGAAATGTTTGGGGTGGACCGGTGCAAACCGACTAGCCGGTTTTGGTAGGATCCCCAAACACCTCATTTTCTCAATTTTCATCCATTTCAGTGCAGGGGTTGGGTGTTTCCCTAATTCAGAGTTTGAGTAACCTCTAGGGAGTATAACAGAACCTAGAGTAGTGGGTTTGGGTTTCCCAGGATTAGGGTTTTAATCATGTCACTTACCCGATATCATAATGTGATTTGGGCATCCATCTAGCACGAGACTTTCCGTTCAGGTCGGCCAGCACACTTGAATTCGGAAAGAAGGGAAGAACTGAATATAACGTGTGATATTAATATCTGAGTGTATGTATATGTTATGTGTATACGCATGCTTAAAGTGTTAATTGCACTACCAACAATTGTACAGTTATGGTACTGAGTGCATTGGTATAGTGGATATTGGTTAGGAGTACAGCACTGTGATACCAGCATAAGTACAGGAAAGTACTGAGAGTGCGTGGTATATCACTTAGTGGTACTCAGGGTACAAAACAAACCCTACCAACACTCCTACAGTGAGGTACGTAGTGCATGTGGTATAGTGGCTGTACTCTAGTATTGAACGTTCTTACTCATTTGTTGAGCCTTGTAAATAGGTGTATGGGCGCCTAAATACAAGTCGGAAATTATATGATATGTTATATGCTTTTCTTACTGAGTTTGTCGACTCACAGTTATGCTTCCATGTGTAGGTAAAGGAAAGGCGAAAGCTGAACAGGAGTAAACCTGAGCTCGAATGAAGTTGTACATGTCAAAGTAGCTCAACCTGGAGTGTTCGGTCTCGGGACATCTGGGATTATATTTTGTAGTCGCTGTGCGACCTGGGTTATATGTATTTTGAAATATTATGTCTTAAAAGTTTGTATACGAGATCCCGATATTTGTAAATAGTTTTGTATAGTATAAAGTTTATTATTTAATATAAAAGTTTTCATTTGACACGTTTTTCAAGAAAATTCTTTGATTAGCAAAGAAAGCTTTGTAATTGAAAAAGCACTGTAGCGTGCCTTAGCATTAGGGCGTTACACCTGCCTTCAAAATCTTGTGCCCCAAAACAATTCCCTGTATTACCATGAAATGGCACTTTCCCAGTTAAGTACCAAGTTTGACTCCTCACATCTGATTAGCACTTTCTCCAAGTTCTTCAAACAATTGTCAAATGAGGAACCGAAAACTGAGAAATCATCCATAAAGATCTCTATACAAGTCTCAATCAATTCTGAAAAGATCACCATCATACACCTCTGAAATGTTGTTGGAGCATTACATAGTCCAAATGGCATTCTCCTTAAAGCGAAAATGCCATATGGACATGTAAAGGTTGTCTTTTCTTGATCTCCCAGTGCTATGGCTATTTGATGGTAACCAGAGTAGCCATCTAGGAAATAGTAGTACTCTTTTCCAGCCAACCGGTCTAGCATCTGGTCAATGAATGGCAAAGGAAAATGGTCTTTTCTGGTTGCCTTTTTAAGCTTCCTGTAGTCAAATTAAGATTTGCCAACTAGAAACCGTTCTTGTAGGGATCAATTCATTTTATTTTTTCATTTTTTATCACTATCATCCCACCTTTCTTTGGAACTACTTGCACTGGGCTAACCCATTTACTGTCTGAAATTGGGTAAGCCACCCCAGCATCTAACCACTTGACCACTTCCTTTCTGACAATCTCTTTCATTGGTGGATTAAGTCTTCGGTGTGCATCAATAGGCAGTTTAGCTCCCTCCTCCATTAGAATTCGATGCATAACTGTTGAGCGACTGATTCCCTTTATATATCAGCCAATGTCCACCCAATGTCCTTATTATGTGCGCGGAGTACTCTTAGCAGCTTATCAGTCTCCACATCAGAAAGTGAAGCTTCTTGTCTTTTCCCAAAAACTCATACCGTAGATGATCAGGAAGCACCTTCAGCTCTAGTTCTAGTGGTTTTTCTGTAGATGGCACAGGCTTCTTTGGAACAACTCCCAACTCTTCATAGTACTTTCTATTCAATGGCCCATAGGAGTCAAGCCTTTCAGCGTACCCCATCGCCTCAATTCCATCTTGCCCATTCAAATCGTCTTCAGTTAGACTCATTTCTAATGAATCTTCCATCAACTTTTTCTTCTCCGCTATAGTGTCTACAAGATCTAAAAAGAAACAATTATCGCTGGCCTTTGGAAAAGTCATTGCCTTTAGAACATTGAAGATCACTTCTTCCCCTTGCACTCACAGCTTCAATTCACCTGTCTGAACATCAATCAATGCTTAACCTGTTGCCAAGAATGGTCTCCGAAGGACAATCGAAACATTTCTGTCTTCTTCCATGTCCAGAACAATAAAATCAGCTGGCAAAATAAATTTATCCACTTTGACTAGAACATCTATGATGACCCTGTTGGGTTTTATGCCATAAATAAAACTCCATTTCAATGTAATCTGGATTATTCAATATCAATAAAAAAAAACAGAAGTATTTCTCGTCATTTGTGTATGTTTTGGTTCACCTTATCAATTATTTGTCAATTTGATTTATAAATTCATCCAAACCCATTTCACATACTTCATCCTGTTTATTGTGTTGTCAGCACAGTGGAAAGTAAACATGACTGTGTGATTAAAGATTCCTAGATTTATCAGAACACTGGGGTTTTACTGATATGACAATCTACAACAGAGTTTACTTGCATTTGGATAAATGCTATGTTCTTTCCAGAGCATTGGTTAAAGTAAAGCTTGGGTTGGATGCATGGAGTATGCATCAGAATGGATTGATATTGAACTTTGACATAGATTTATTAAACTTACCATAATATCTATTCAATTCAATATCACCTATTTGATCCTAGATCAAATGATCTTAATCCTGATACGATTAGGTTCAATCTCAAGAGTGTTATTCGTGTTCTTTGATTTGTTAGTTAAGCATACTTTTGGGACAGGGTGATACGTACATTTTGGGAACACGGTAGTGCAATTGAGTGGGAGCGCTAACATAAATATGGAATCTATAGCTTCTATCTGGCGAATAGAAAGTAAAGGATGATTTCCTTCGAGCTTAACCAAACGAAAATAAATGGTGGAGTACTTATTTCACTTAGCTGAAATATCATTTATACGGGGTTAAGTATTTTAAGGATAAAATACGTTGTAGGGTGTTACAAAAATTTAATCCCTTTACATTGTAGATCATTTATATAGAGGATCATTGATCAAATTAGGATTATAACAATGGATAATTAATAGTGTGTCTACATGGTGGAACATATAGAGCGTTCTATATAGTTGAGAGTGCAATCTAAGTTCTATGCGTCGATTCATCGAAGAATTACTAAGTCAGTGAATTTAAGAGGTAAATTCTTGATCTGCTTATTGAAGGCTCGGATATATAGGCCAATGGTCCCCACAATAGTTGAGACAATACTACTTGTAAGACTCATTTAATTGGTTTTGATTAATCAATTATAATTCTCAAGTTAAACTATATCTATTTGTGAATTTATCACTTATTAAGGGCAAAACTGTAAAGAAAGAGTTTATAGGGTATATTTGTTAATTAAGAGACTTTGGTTAGTCTAATTAATACATGTAATAAATGACAATATTATTTAATAATTGCTTATAGTTATTAAATAGTTGAAAATGACATTTAAATGGTTGAATTTGAAAATTGGTATTTTTTGAGAAAATAGGATGCAGAAATGATAAAACAGCAAAATTGCAAAAGTGAGGCCCATATCCATAAGCCATGGATGGCCACATGCATAGGGTTTATCATTTAATATTTTTATTATTTTAATGCCAAGTAATTCAACCCTAACCCTATGTGGTATTCTATAAATAGAAAGTAATGGCTTCAGGAAAGTAACACAATGCATCTCATTCCTTTCAGAGAAAAACCTGAGCCATCTTTCTAAACCTAGCCGCCACCTCTCTTTCTTCTTCTTCTTTGATTGTTTCGAAATCCCTTTGTGATAGAGTAGTGCCCACACACAGCAAGTAGTACCTCAATCATAGTGTGGAAGATCGTGAAGAATCCAGATTCAACAAAGAAGGACATTCGGACTCAGATCTTGATAATACTCTGCGACAGAAAGGATACAAGGGTTAGAGATCTGAGTGGAAGGAGACATATTTTTTCACTGCACCCAATGTAAGGTTTCTCATACTTTATATGTGTTTACTTATAATCGTTTTAGAAGTTCATATTTAGGATGTTAATCAACATACTTGTGAGTAGATCTAAGATCCTTGTAAAATAATTCCAACAGCTGGTATCAGAGCCATGGTAATTGATTTTCTTGCAAGAAATTTGGACTTAAAAAGATTTGTTTGTGATTTGGATGGTATCATGTTGTTTTGTGTGTTGTATTGATGATTGATTGATGTTTGTGAAATTTTGGGAAAAATAATTGAATTTTCGTTTCTAGAATTATTTTTATAGGATAGTTTGGAAAAAATTAAGAAATTTACTTTTTTACAGAACTCAATTTCGATTTTATTTGAATTAGTTATGATTTTGTGAAGATTTGAAAAAAGTTAGGGGTGGTGACACACCCTCACGCACGCGGAATGGCTGCTTGCAGCCTCCAGCGCCGAGGAAACTCGGCCCACCTTCCCCTTGTGCGCGCGCAGATGGTATGCTTGCAGATGGTATGCTGTACAGCATACCATCCGTACAGCTCACAAATTTTTTCGTTTTCTTCGATTTTTCATGCTATTTCATGGAATTAACTTCCGATTTTTTGTGTAGTTTTGAATTTTGATTTTTACTTTTCATATTTCAAATCTAATTATCAGAAATAAATTTATTTGAATTTTTAAAATTAATTTTAGATATTAGTGTAATTTGAATTTGAAAATAGGTAAAAATCTATTTTTTGCTTATTTTTTTTATCTTATTTTTAAATTTGATTATTTTATCTTAATTTTAAATATAAGGTCAGACATTAAATTTTTTTTAATTGTTTTTTAAATAATTTGACCTTATTTAAGTTTAAAATAAGATTACTATAATCATGGTATTTTAAATAGAAATATGATATTTTTGCTAACTTTTAAATTTTGTTATTTTTTTTAAATTAAATTATAAAATCAGAAAAGGATATTTATTTATCATTTTATTTTATTGAATATTTAATTTATAAAATAACATGAAATTTAAAAGGTGGTTAGCAATTTTTTTTGAAATGATATTTAGGTTAGTTGAAACCTAATTTTTTCAAAATTGTAAGTTTAATTTTTAATTTTTTTTAAAAATCGAAAATATTTTTTATTTAAATACTATTTTCGAATTCTTTTTATTAATTAATTTAAAATTAAATAAACCCTACATCCACCTATCCAATCCAACTTGTTGCAGGAGTATGTGTTTTAGATTGTTCGTAAGTTTTTCTAAAACCTATTATTGCTTGATCTAAATTGCTATGGTTAACTTGTTGACAGATCCAATGATCTGATTTTAACCCATGGTTCAATTGTCAATAGGTCAAGTAAATAATTTGTAACAGGTAAATTTTACATTCTTCTTTCATCTGTGTATGACCTAGTAACATGATAGGATCCATCCAAATATGTGTGCCTGTGTGAGCCTATATGTTTACTTTTGTTATAGATGCATATAGGTTGTTGTTGCTAAATAAAATGTCATATCTTGATAGATTTTATTTAGGCCCATTTAGTTTTTGGGCCTATTCAATTAATAACAGTTGTTCATTTTAAGGTTAAATTCCTCTCTTTTGGGCCTTGTGTGAGAGTTTGGGGCCATAGAAGTGGGTACGACATACTGAACCCAGCTCCCCTTCACATGAACTACCCCAATTGTGAAGGCCCATTTTCCTGATTTGGATAACTGTACTAGGTTAATTAAATTAGTTTAACCTAATAAAATTGATTAGCAACATAATTAATTTCATTTTTTTAAAATTAATTTAAGAAAACATAGTTTAATGAATTATATTCTAGATAAACTATATGTATTTTCTTGTATTTAATTAAATATAGAATTATAACCAACTAGATTCTTTCTGAAGCTTAATTTTATTATTTCATTAAATATTCCTATTTAAGTTGAAAATTTGTTATTTCTAACAAATCAACTTAAATTTGAATATCTTTTGAATTTCAAATTTTAAAATTAAGTTGAGGAATTTTAGGAATTGGTTATTAAGATTCTTTAGATATTTTTTAAGTTGATATTTTTTAAATATGGATAAACTTAAAATGGAATATTTTTTAATTAAGTGGTTACAACTTAATTTTAATATTTAATTAAATTATTATTTGAAAAATATTTAAGTTGGATATTTTAGATTCATCTAAACAACTTAAGTTAGATATTTTTTTCAAATTTATTCCATTATATTTTAATTATTTATCTAATTTCAAATTTATTTTTCGAATTTAAATAGTCGAAATTTAATTAAAGTTGGATTTTTTTTAATTCAAATTTTTTATATAAAACCAACTTTAGTTTGTAATTTTTCATTATCAAAATATGGAATAAAAGAAATGATTAAATAAAATACATATTTTTTTTTAAAATAATGAGCTTTAATCAAGAGACATTCGATCTCCATTGTTGGTTTTACATAGCTTTTGTTTTAGTGAGTAATCCTCCCTAATGGAGGAACGTTCATCAGCAAGTTAGCACCGTTTAATCTCGAAAGATAAGTATTATTTGTAAGTATTTTATATTAGTATTGATCACCCTAATGGTGGCGACTGTATTTGACTTACAAAAGTATGAAACAATGGTGGGAGCTCATGAAATAGGAATGACCTTCACTCTCGCCTAAACGGGACAACGTCGGATTCTCTTTTTGATCGAATAAAAGGTTGCTAGAATGTTTATCATTTTAGATGAATTGATAACTCTATTCAATGGATGATGCTTTGACTCTCGCCTAAACGGGACTCTGTATCAGTTTGTTGGAAACCTTGGAAAATAAACTATGTTAGATTTTGTATTTTTATAACATATGTGATTATTTGTTATTTTCTGAACTTGTGTATGAATTTATTGAACCAAAACCTTATTTCTATTTTATTGATATGTTGTAGTGCCAATATGAATAATCCTCACCCCGATCCACTCCTAGTTAATATCTTAGCAAATGAACTCTATAGTGTGAAAATGCAACCTGGTAGTTGCATTAACTCGCACCTATTGTTGATGAATCTGAAGTTCCAAAAGGCAAATCTACATGGAATTGAATTATCAAAGGAACAATGGCTACAATTCATTCTTAATTGTCTTCCTCCGGAGTATAATGGATTTGTTGTATCATACATGATCAACAATTTTAACTCCTCCGACATGGACAAGCACGAAGCAGAATTACGAGCTCATGAACGGAATTTGATTGCAATGGGACCTCCTGGTTTTGCAAACTTTAATCAGAGGAAGAGGATTAAGCATGAAGGCTCTAACAAAGCTGCTTCTTCAAGTATAATTATCAGACATGATCTTCTATGTTCGAATTGTAATGAAAAGGGACATCAAGAAGAACGATTTCCCCGGCTTCTAAACAATTAAAACAAAGGTAATGCTTTTGTCTTTGAATCATGTGTTTTAGAGAATGACAAATCCACATGGATTGTTCATTCTGGGTCTACTAACCATGTATGTTCTTCATTGCAGCTGCTTGAAACTTGGGAAAATCTGCTTCCAGAAGAATTAAAGCTTAAAGTTGGAAATGGCGAGTTAGTATTGGTCGAAGCTAGAGGAACAGCCCGTATCAAGTTTCAACAGAAATTTTTACTTTTAGAAAATATTTTATTTATTCCAAACTTTAGTAGAAACTTGATTAGTGTTTCATGTTTACAAACACAATCTTATATATTGAATTTTTCGAGTTCTTATTGTTCAATTTCTCGTAATGGATTTCATATATGTGTTGCTCACATGGAACAAGGGCTTTATGTTTTAAGACTGAATACACAAATCTCACTAAATACTGAACTTTTTAATGTAGCTAAACCTAGAAGTCTTAAGAGAAAAGAGATTGATAATGATGAACAAACTTATCTATGGCATTTACGTTTAGGTCATATAGGTTTTGATAGACTCAATAGGCTTACCAAGGACGGTCCATTGAAAAATGTCATCTTAGGTGGATTGTCGGTATGCGAGTCTTGCGTAGAAGGAAAGATGACCAAACGTTCTTTCTCTACAAAGGGAGAGCGTGCCAAACAACCCTTAGGGTTAGTGCATTCAGATGTTTGCGGACCCCTGAATGTAAAAGCCCGAGGTTGTTATGAGTATTTCGTCACTTTCATTGACGATTTCTCTAGATATAGTTTTCTTTACCTAATGCAAAAGAAATCTGAAACGTTTGAAAAGTTTCATGAATTTCATGCTTTGGCTCAAAACCAATTAGGTAAAACATTAAAGATCTTGCGAACTGATAGGGGTGGAGAATATATGGATAGGCAATTCAAAGATCATTTAATTGAACTTGGAATTGAATCCCAATACACTTCCCCAAGCACTCAACAGCAAAATGGAGTTGCAGAAAGACGAAATCGCACTCTTTTGGAAATGGTTAGGTCTATGCTGAGTTATTCAACTCTGTCTACGTCCATCTGGGGATATGCTATTCAGATGGCAAACGACATTTTAAATGTTGTTCCATCTAAAGCAGTCCCTAAGACACCCGTCGAACTATGGAATGGTTGTACACCTAGTTTACGCCATTGTAGAATATGGGGGTGCCCTGCTCATGTCTTGAGAAAGAAAGAAGGCAAACTGGAATCGCGAACTGAGGTTTGCATGTTTGTCGGAAATTCTAAAGAGACTAGGGGTGGACTGTTTTATAGTTACAAGGATAACAAAGTGTTTGTTTCTACAACTGCTACTTTTCTTGAAGGTAACTATATTAAAGACAACAAACTGAAAAGTAAAGTTGTATTAGAGGAAATGCTTTCAGATATAACTCCTTCCAATGTTCTGTCCTCTTCCACTCAAGAAGAGGATAATCCTACTCCCTCAGTCGAAGCAACTGAGAAAACTACTACCAAAGTTCCTGTTCAGAAGATCACCGCTCCTCGTCGTAGTGGGAGGGTTTCTACAAAACCGTCTCATTATGGCTTGGATGGTGAAATCAATATGGTCGTTGGTGACGGTATTGAAGATGACCCATTAACCTATAAATAGGCAATGGCAAGTCTAGAACGGAAGCGATGGTCAGCCGGCATGGATTCATAAATGGATTCCATGAAAAAGAACAAAGTCTGGGAATATGTAGACGCACCCGATGACTATCGTCCAATCGGAAGTAAGTGGGTCTACAAGAAGAAAAGAGGCGCTAGAGGCAAAGTCGAAACTTTTAAAGCTAGACTGGTCGCCAAGGGTTATACCCAAAGAGAAGGCGTGGACTATGAGGAAACTTTTAGTCCTGCCGCCATGCTCAAATCCATCCGAATTCTTCTTCCATCGTAGCCGCTTTCGACTATGAAATCTGGCAAATAGATGTCAAGATAGCCTTCCTTAATGGGGTTCTTGAAGAAACCATCTATATGGAGCAACCGGAAGGCTATGTTCTTCCAGGGCAAGAAAAGAAAGTTTGCAAATTAAATAAGTCTATTTATGGACTTAAGCAAGCTTCTCGCTCATGGAACAAAAGGTTTGATGAAATCATCAAAACCTACGGCTTTCATCAGAATGAAGATGAACCTTGTGTTTACCAACTCAATGAAGACAAAGTAGTAGTATTCCTGGTCCTTTATGTTGATGACATTTTGATCATTGGCAACAATATCAAGAAAATGACTGACATCAAGGAATGGCTTGACACTCAATTCGATATGAAATATTTGGGTGAGGCTGCCTATGTTCTCGGTATTCAAATTATCAGAAACCGGAAGAACAGATCTCTTGCTCTTTCTCAAACAAATTACATAGATAAAGTTTTAGAGAGATTCTCCATGACCAACATCAAAGGGGCGACTATGCCTTCTAGATATGGTATCCGTCTATCTAAGGAACAGTGTCCTACTGATCCTCAAGAGATAGAGGACATGGGAAAAGTTCATTATACTTCAGCAGTTGGAAGTCTAATGTATGCAATGTTGTGCACTAGACCTGACATCTGCTATGCAGTTGGAATCGTGAGCAGGTATCAGACAAATCCAGGTCAGGAACATTGGAATGTTGTTAAGTATATTCTTAAATACTTGAGAGTACAAGAGATTACGTCTTAGTCTACAAGGGTGTTGCTTTAAATCCCATAGGCTATACCGACTCAGATTTCCAAGCATGTCTTGATGACAGGAAATCTACATTTGGGATGGTGTTTACTCTTGGGGGTGGAGCAGTGGTTTGGAGAAGTGCTAAACAAACTGCGATTTTAGATTCTACCATGGAGGCAGAATTCATAGCTGCTGCAGAGACTGCCAAAGAGGTTGTCTGGCTGAGAAAGTTCTTCACCAGTCTTGGTGTCGTGCCTGGAGTGGAAAAGCCTCTAGTTTTACTTTGTGATAACACTGGAGCAATAGCAAACAGTAAGGGGCCTCGAAGCCACAAGAGAAGCAAACATATAGAAAGGAAATATCATATCATCAGAGAATATGTGGCAAGAGGGGATGTACTGGTGGAAAAAGTGGACACAGAAGACAACTTAGCTGATCCATTCACCAAAGTATTGGCAGTGACTGCATTTGAAAAGCACCGTCAGAATTTAGGATTAATTGAAATGTACTAATTAGTTTTATATTACTGCAAGTGGGAGTTTGTTGGGTTTTATGCCCTAAATAAAACTCCATTTCAATGTAATCCGGATTATTCAATATCAATAAAGAAATAGAAATATTTTTCATTCATTTGTGTATGTTTTGGTTCACCTTATCAATTATTTTTCTATTTGATTTATAAATTCATCTAAACCCTTTTCACATACTTGATCCTGTTTATTGTGTTGTCAGCACAGTGGAAAGTAAACATGACTATGTGATTAAAGATTTCTAGATTTATCATAATACTGGGGTTTTACAGATATGACAATCTACAACAGAGTTTACTTGCATTTGGAGAAATGTTGTGTTCTTTCCAGAGCATTGGTTAAAGTAAAGCTTGGGTTGGATGCATGGAGTATGCATCGGAATAGACCGATATTGAACTTTGACATAGATTTATTAAACTTACCGTATATCTATTCAATTCAATATCACCTAGTTGAATTGTTAGGTTCAATCTCAACAGTGTTATTCGTGTTCTTTGATTTGTTAGTTAAGCCTACTTTTGGGTCAGGGTGATACGTACATTTTGGGAGCACGATAGTGCAATTGAGTAGGAGCGCTAACATAAATATGGAATCTATAGCTTCTATCTGGCGAATATAAAGTAAAGGATGATTTCCTTTGAGCTTAACCAAACGAAAATAAATGGTGGAGTACTCATTTCACTTAGCTAAAATATCATTTATACGGGGTTAAGTGTTTTAAGGATAAAATACATTTTAGGGTGTTACGGTAATTTAATCACTTTACAGTGTAGATCATCTATACAGAGGATCACTGATCAAATTAGGTTTATAACAATGGATAATTAATAGCGTGTCTATATGGTGGAACATATAGAGCGTTCTATATAGCTGAGAGTGCAATTCTAAGTTCTATGCGTGAATTCAACAAAGAATTAATAAGTCAGTGAATTTAAGAGGTAAATTCTTGATCTGCTTGTTAGAAGATCGGATATATATAGGCCTATGGTCCCCACACTAGTTGAGACAATACTAATTGTAAGACTCATTTAATTGGTTTTGATTAATCAATTATAAGTCTCAAGTTAGACTATGTCTATTTGTGAATTTATCACTTATTAAGGGCGAAACTGTAAAGAAAGAGTTTATAAGGTATATTTGTTAATTAAGAGACTTTGGTTAGTATAATTAATAAATATAATAAATGACAATATTATTTAATAACTGATTATAGTTATTAAATAGTTGAAATGGACATTTAAATTGTTGAATTTGAAATGGCATTTTTTGAGAAAATGGGATGCAGAAATGATAAAACAGCAAAATTGCAAAAGTGAGGCCCATATCCACAAGCCATGGTCGGCCACATGCATCGGGTTTATCATTTAATATTTTCATTATTTTAATGCCAAGTAATTCAACCCTAACCCTATGTGGTATTCTATAAATAGAAAGTAATGGCTTCAGGAAAGTAACACAATGCATCTCATTCCTTTCAGAGAAAAACCTGAGCCATCTTTCTAAACCTAGCCACCCCCTCTCTTTCTTCTGCTTCTTCGATTGTTTCGAAATCCCTTTGATATAGAGTAGTGCCCACACACAGCAAGTAGTACCTCAATCATAGTGTGGAAGATCGTGAAGAATCCAAATTCAACAAAGAAGGACATTCGGGCTCAGATCTTGATAATACTCTGCGATAGAAAGGATACAAGGGTTAGGGATCTGAGTGGAAGGAGACATATTATTCCGCTACACCCAATGTAAGATTCTCATACTTTATATGTGTTTACTTATAATCGTTTTAGAAGTTCATATTTAGGATGTTAATCAACATACTTGTGAGTAAGATCCTGGTAAAATAATTCCAACAGACCCCTCTTGGATGAGCCAATGACCGATCAGCCAATTGCAAGGTTACTGTAGTAGGCTTTGCCTCACCCAACTGTTCTAAAAACCGACAGAGGCATCAAATTGATGCTCGCTCCCAAATCACACAATGCATTTATCCCCTCTATTCTCCTAATATTACAATGAATGGTTAAACTCCCAGGATCTCTGACTTTGGGAGGGAGTTTCTTCTGCAATATCGCACTACACCCCTCAGTCAATGCCACTGTTTCATAGTCTTCCATTTTCCTCTTTTTGGACAAGATTTCTTTCATGAATTTGACATAACTAGGCATTTGTTCCAAGGCTTCTGCAAAGGGAATGTTGATGTGCAGCTTTTTAAATACCTCTAGAAATTTCGAAAACTGCTTGTCTAGGTTGGTTTTTCGGAGTCTCTGTGGATAGATGATCTTCACATGGTGGTCTATGCTGACTGGTGGAGAATCTTCTTATGTTGCGAGACTGTTAGTAGTCACTACTACAAAAAAACCCTTTTAATGCCTCTTTTTTAAGTCCAACAAAATTATTGTTGGACATAAAAAGATTTTGAGGAGTTTTCTAGTCCAACATTGTAGGACTAGAAAAAAATTCTATCTAGTCCAATAAAGTTAGACTAGAAAACCAGTAGTAAACGTGATATATATATTTTCTAAAAGAATGGTGTATTTTGAACTCCAACAATGCTAGACTAGATAAATATTTTGGGGGACTTTTCTAGTCCAAAATAGCTGGACATGAGCCTAATTAAAAAATAATAATTTTCTTATTTTTTTAATTGAAATCCACAATTAAACATGATTAATTTTCCTATTTTTGTACCATATATTCCCTTATTTCATTCCTTATTAAATTTCTTTCAAAAAATATTCCTTATTAAATTCTCTCTCTCATTAACCTAATTCACACCAATCTCTCTCACTCTCTCGGATCGCTAAAGGAGAAAATCTAGCCGCATTCCACAATAATTTCTCTTCTCTCTCTCAGTTCAACGCGAATAAAAAAAAATGAAAGTTTAACTCCGGCGACCCTGAAGCCACATCACAGCCTCGAAGCCTCGAAGCCGCTGCACAACCACGAAGCAAGTTCGTCGGATTCCCCAGGTCCATCTTTGTTTTCTTTTTCTCATTCTCTGTCTCTTTCCCATGTTTTCCTAACCCAACTTCATCGATTGGTATTTTCCAGGTCCAAACTCCTGCGATTCATGTTCTCTTTCTCAGTTTCCTTTTCTTTCTTTCTTTTTCGGCAATGGTGAGACGAACAGATGGGATGCATAGCTGGTGGCACTGGTGAAACGAACGCAGAGTTTGGATTTTGTAATGTTGGCCGGAGTTGAACGAAAAGGATGGGTTGGGTTTGCACCTAGTTTCGGTTCCCAAATTGTTTAAAATTCGAAATCTGTTTCAGTGCCATGAGATTAGTGTTTTGGTATGGGTTTAAGATGGCAATTTGAACACTCTATTTACTATGTATTTTCTATTTTTTTAACCCTTGCTTAAAAAAGAAAAGGGTATGCAGAGATAAACTTGTAAAAATAATAAATTGTATTTTCTTATTTTTGTTGGTACAATTCAGTAAAGAAAGAAGCTTTAGTATAATTGTAGTTCTTTTTAGTATTTATTTTATTTTCAATAATCTAAGATATTATAAATTAATTATTATATATAAATAAATTTTATAATTTTTGAACAATTTATAATATTTGAATAATTTTTATTATTTATTAAAAAATGAAAAATGTGTACTTTAACGTCTAACTTTGTTGGACTATAAATGAGTTCTCATTTTGACTCCAAATATTATGTCCATCAATGATGGCTAGAAATATTTTTCTAGTCGAGCATTATTAGACTAGAAAAATACACTTTTTATGTCCCAAGCTACTATGTCCAACACAAAATAGACTCAAAAAATTTATCTAGTCTAATTTTGATGGACTTAATAGGGGTTTTTGTAGTAGTGAGTCTTCTTTTATACTGATGTCGGTGGTGGTTGATCCTTAACCTCTTCTTCCACTAGTTGTCTCCTTCATACTTCTTCCCACTTCTCAAGGTGATTGCCTTACAGTTTTCTTTTGGGTTCACCTCTGTTATGCTAGGCAAGTTCCCTTGAGGACGGGTAGCTATCTCAGTTGCCAATTACCCCATCTAATTCTCTAAGGCTTTAATAAATGGTCTAGTCCCTGTAATAAATTGTAGCAACAAATCTGTTTGTAGACTAGACCCTCCACTAGAACCTTGTTGTTGTGGTTGTTGTTGATTCTGTTGGGACTGATTTCTCTGCTGATAGAACCCATGTGGTTGCTGATTAGAATAACTATTTCATCGACTCCCTCCTTGATTGTACCCCTAGTTATTGTTTTGAGAATAATTCCCAATGGCTTTTGCTTCATCAATCGGAAAACTATTCACATCTACTGGGCATTCGTCCTAGGTGTGAGGACCCCCACAGAGCTCACAAATAACTTGAGCCTGTTTTGCCTGAACAACTATCAGAATTGTTAGGGCCTCTACTTGGGCTGTCAATTTGGTGATGGCATCTACCTTGTGCATACCAGCTACCTTCTTCGTTTGCCTTCTTTCAGTTTGCCATTGTTAATTATTCATGGCCATTTCTTCGAGCAAATCATAGGCCTCTTCTACACTTTTTCTCATAAATGCCCCACCAGTTGCGGCATCTATAATCGTTCTGGTGTTACCAATCAGCCTGTTGTAGAAGTTATGAACCAACATCCACTTTTCAATCCCATGATGTGGACATTTCTTGATTAGATCCTTGAACCTCTCCCAAGCCTCATGGAGAGATTCATTGTCTAGCTAATAGAAAATATTAATTTCTCCTCGCAGCTTGGCAGACTTTGCTGGAGGAAAAAACTTGGACAAGAACTTTTTTGCCAAATCAGTCCATGTTGCAATAAAGTTTGGTGGCAAGGAGATCAACCAGCTTTTGGCTCGCTCCCTCAGCGAGAATGGGAATAGTCTCAAGCGGATGGCATCATCACTGACTCTGTTTACCTTGAAAGTCTGAAATAACTCCATGAAATTGGACAAGTGCAAATTAGGGTCTTCAGAGGGGAGTCCACCAAACCAGACTGTAGACTGCACCATTTGGAGTATGGCTGGCTTTATCTCAAAGTTATTGGCCTCTACGGTAGGTGGTCTTATACAAGACTGAACCCCCATCAATGTTGGGAGAATGTAGTCTCTCAGACTACGACCGTTTGCCTAATCTTCAACGGCACCTCCATTATTACTGTTGTTGTCGCCATTATTTTTGCGATTAGCATTATCAGCCATGACTTCTTCTGTTTTAGCACTTGCTGAAATTCTTTCTTGCCTTTTGTTTCTTTTGGTTCTTCTAAAGGTCCTCCCACTTTCAGGATCAACCGACAGTATTATACTTTGTCCTTGACGTCGCATACACCTTCAATTCTTGAAATAGATTAAGACAATTTGAGAGAAACAAGTTCGCAATCAGCAGAAAGAATTAACCAAAGTAGAATTTAATCTAATCTTATGTAATACCAATTTTTAAACGATTCCCCGGCAACGGCACCAAAAACTTATTGTTAAATTTAATACGCAAGTGCACTTATCGTAGTTCAAGTAATAAACTCACACGAGTGAGGTCGAACCATAGGGACTTGGACTGAATATCACTAGATTAAATTTATGGTTCTATTTGGCAAACCAATAATTCTATTATTGAAGTAAAATAAAGAATATCAAGAAAATAAAATTAACACTAAAAAGATTTAATTAAGATGGTAAATTAGGGAAGAGAATCTGGTTGATTTATTTACCCAATTGTTAATGCTAATTACCACCATTTTTCTTGATGTGAATGACAGATTAAACAAATTAATCTAACTCTTTTCAGATCTTTTAGGCCCTAAATCACATGTAAGCTAATCAATCTCTGAATTAGATTAACCTGTAATCAGCTTTAAGCAATAATCTAAATGTCACACAGGTTACGCAAATACTTTAGTTTCACATAAAACCTAGATTATCCAATTTTAGCATTCTCAACTCTCACTTTTCAGATTTTGAATTGAGATCATAGAACATGTAGAAGGTGATCAATCTTAAACATAGAAATACACACAAATATAGATAATTTCACAAACAAGAAAAAAGGAATATAAATTATCATTAACTAAGAAAAACATCAATCAACATTCATCGTCTTCCCCAAATGGGAGTTTAGTTCATAAAATCCATAGTAACATTCATAATCAAATCTAAAATAGAAATTAACATAAAATTCAAGAGTTAAGAAAGAACTAGTTGGTGATTGCGCTCCGGATCATCACAATAGCTTCCTCTCCTCCTTCTTTAACTTTTCGGGGGTATCTCTGATGATTTTTGTTATAAAACGCGAATCCCTTAAAAAGAAATTAGGGCTGCTACCTCTGAATGGCAAAAATTCAAAACTTGTCAAAAATCTCGTGTTTTGCCCATAGTCGCGACTAAATAAAGCCTAGTCACCACCATAGGCAAAGTTAAAAATACCATGTCTCTACCTAGCCTCCTAGTCGCGACCATAGGTCTAGCTGGTCGCAACTACTAAAGCTATTTTGACAGCTTCCGCAGATTTTTCTCCAGAATACCCCGTCTTGTCAACAATTGATAAAATTTGAACTCTAATCCCTCGGGGACCTGATACAAAGAAAATCAAGCGTAAAACCATTCCAAAAGGAAACATTAATAGAGAAAACACCTATGAAATCGACCTGGAACATAGGCTAAAAATAGCCTAACAGTAGGGACAAATTTACCGTTTTACCCCTCAATGTATTTTATCCTTAAAACACTTAGCTTCCTATAAATTTTATTTCAGTAAACTAATAGAATCACTAAAATAAGAGCTCTTCCATTTATCTTTATTAATCCAAGATCGAAGAAAATCATCATTTCACTTCTATATCCAAATAGAAGCTATAGATTCCATATCTATGATTAGCGCTCCCACTCAATTGTACTATCATGTTCCCAAGCTGTACGTGTGACACGAACCAAATGGTAGGCTTTGACTAACGACTTAAGGAACACAAATACCAGTCTTGAGATCGAACCTAACCATGTCAAGATTAGGATCTTTTGATCTAAGATCAATTAGTGATATTGACTTAGAAAGATACATCAGTAAGATTATTATATCTTTACTAAGATCAATATCAGTCCCAGTCCAATGTATACTCCATACATCCGATACTAGCATACTTTTCCAATTTTCTAGAAAGAACATAACACTTATCAGAGGTGTAAGTAAGCTTTATCGCTGACTATCACATCAGTGTAAATCCAGCGCACTGATGAATCATGGGACATTATCTTTTGAAACATATAATCACAATTACCTTCCATTGTGTTTACATCATTGTAATTGTGAATAACTATATGTTCTAGACTTAACAAAAATTGTATACATTAAACCATAAACATGAAAACTACATGTAAACATAAATGACTTCTAATCTTCTTTTGATAACAAATCAGATTATATTGAAATGGGTTATATTTAGGGCATAAAATCCCAACAGACACAACAACTGTCACCTCTCCAGATCAACACTTGAAATTACCTGCATAGAAGAGATAAGAGGAGGTGAGCAACCTGACAAAGCTACAGACAAAGTTCTAGTCAAGTGCACCCAAGAGTACTTTCCAGTAAATTACATTGTACAAGGCTGGGTATCAGCAAAGTACCGTCTAAAGTATACCTACTTTGAAAATAGTGAGTCTTAAGTTGTGCGCTTTACTATAATGGACTCACTACCAAGTCTTATACAGAGTTCCTAAGGGAACCACGCATAAGATCACAGTTGTATATGCCTACAAGGGTGTCATGAGACCCTAGTCGAGATCAAAAGAGAACAAAAGTCTGACTGCCCCCTTGGAACCTTGTGTTGGGAATATTTTACCAGGATCTAGATTTACTAACAAGTATGTTGATTAACATCCTAAATATGAATTCTCTAAAACAATGAAATAAACACATAAAGGTTTAAGAAAATCTTACATTGATTGCAGCGGAATATAATGACACCTTCCGTTCAAGATCTCTAGCCCTAGATTCCTTTCTGTAGCAGAGCATTATCAAGATTCGAACCTGGATCTCTTTCTCTCCTTCGGGTCTGCCGTCTTATTCACTATGATAAAGTACTTGACTTGATATGTGTGGGAACGGCACTCATTCACTCAAAGTTCAAAAGTGAAGAACAATGAAGGAGGTAAAATCTCTATAGAAGGAACTCTCTCATCTAGCTTGGTTGAATAGTCATGTTTGACATTCATTGGATGAGTGACATGTTGGGTTTTGTGCCCTAAATAAAACCCATTTCAATATAATCTGATTTACTAATTAATAAAGATTAGAAATCGCATTTATGTTGCATGGTTCACATGATTTATTTCATGATTATGTTTAATGTATAAATTCTACTAAGTCCAGAACATATGTATCTGTTCATGATTATAGTGTTGTCAGCACAGTGGAATATAATCATGATTATATGTTCAAAAGTTTAATTCCTTGATTTGTCAGTTCACTAGATTTAGACTGGCATGATAATCAGCGATGGGTATACTTACACTTTGGATAAGTGTTATGTCCTTTCCAGGGCATTGGTAAAGTTTACCAGTATCGGATGTATGGAGTATACATTGGAAGGGACCGATATTGATCTTGGACAAGATATCATAAACTTACAGTTATATCTTTCTAAGTCAATATCAATGGTTGTTCTTAGGTCTATGGATCTTAATCCTGACATGGTTAGGTTCGATCTGAAGAGTGTTATTTGTGTTCTTTGATTTGTTAGTTAAGCCTACCTTTTGCTCTGGGTGATTCGTACATTTTTGGAACATGATTATACAATTGAGTGGGAGCGCTAAACATAGATATGGAATCTATAGCTTCTATCAGGACATAGAAGTGAAACGATGATTTTCTTCGAGCTTGGCTGGATAGAGACAAATGATTGAGATCTCATTTCAGTAATTATATTAGTTTACTGAAATATCATTTATAGGTAGCTAAGTGTTTTAAGGAGAAAATACATTGAAGGGTAGAACGGTAAACTTTTCCCTATTCAGTGTAGATCATCTATAGAGGATCCTTGACTATTAGAATAACTTTGACTCTCGCCTACCAAGACATCGTTGGATTCTTATTTTAAATCAAAATTATCCTTTAATTATTCCTCTTAGCTAATTCATTTCGAATTTGCTTACGTAGTATATCATTGGATGAATGGTTTATAAATCATCTACTTGTGATGTCACTCTAATTTCTCTTATGAAATTGAATGGTGCAGATTACTATTTCCTAACATTCTATCCCAAAATGATATAAATCCTCGATCTTAGAAATCTCCTACTTGTATATGTTTACTTTAGGAAAATTAGACTTAGAGTTTGATTAGTAATAGTGGTCCAAGAGAGAATAATAACTCAAGAAATATATGGTATAAATTTAAATCATTGACTTTAAATTTTAGATTCCAAATATTATTTCAGTTTCCAGAATACAATACAGTTCAACTTTTACAAGTTATTAATATTCATTTTCTATCAATGGATTCAAATTGTATGTTAATGTATGGAATTTAAGTTTAGTATTCTGTGACCAGGATCCACTTGGATTATTCTAAGAACTCTTTGATGTAACTAGACCTAAGTCATCAAAATATTACAATCACGTTTTAGTATCTATGGCATTTATCTTTGTTCATAGTGGTTTTGACAAGATCATTCTCTAGAAAGAGTCAATATGCCTATATCCACTAAAAGTAGGATCATCTATATTCGAATATGGATGTACATTCAAGGGCGGATATGAGTTATCGTCAAATTCTTAGACGATCACTCTAGATTTTACCTTATGCAAAGAAATTTGAAATGTTTGTGAAATTTCATGAATTTCTAGCAACGGTGGAAAACTATTAAGGTAAGTGGTTAAAGATCTTGCGAACTAATAGGGGTGGAGAAATATTTGGTAGATATGCAGTTTAAAAATCATTAAATTGAATTTTGAATTGTATCCAAACTTACCTCCCTAGAAATTCAGATTGCAAATTGATGAAAGTGAAGGTTTATGATTAGTTACTAGTTATTGCCTAAGTCCTTCTAGGGAAATACCCTAGTGATAGGAAAATTTTAGAATGATGAAATGGTTGTGTACTTAGTGTAAACCATTACTAGATTCATGGATGTCCTAATCGTGACCTTAAGAAAAACTAGAACTGTTAACTAAGGTTTGCATATTTGATAGCTATTCTAAGTGATTAGGGGTGGACCATCCTATTGTCATTAAGATCAGAAAGTGTTTGTTTCAATAAATACTACTTTTCTAAGAAAATGACTAAGTCTGAAAATAAATTAGTAAAGTAGAGGACATATTTTTTCTTGATTCTAAAAGTGTTCTATCATCTTATTCTATATAAGATGATCCCACTGCCTCTGTTGTTTTGACACAACTGAAGAGGACAATAACATTTAGTGTTCTTAGACAGATAGTCATAGTACCTTGTTGTAGTGGGAGGGTTTCAAGAAACTCACCCTGTTATGATTTGGAAGACACTTGTGATTAAAATCCATTGTTCGTTTAAACAAGTAATGAATAGTTAGAATAAGGAACTAAGAAGTAAAGCCAAGAGAACTATGGTTAAAAACATTCATATGGAATAACCAAAAGTTTTCTATCACATGAACAAGAAAGGAAATTTTTAAAATAAGCCTATTCAATGGACTTAACAACGCTACATGTTCCTAGTATTATATGTTTGAGATTATCTAAACCTATGGCTTGTGGTATGCCTCGTAATTTACTTACTCTAGTGCAAGCAACTTTCTTTAGTAAGATGCTGGAGCATTTTTCTAATGGCAATCTATAGAAGCTTCTTGACTTCTAGATATAGATTTTATTTATCCAAGAAAAAGTTTCAACTATTCTAGAAAAGATAAAGGTCAATGAAACAATTCCTTGAATCAACAGTGAGCGGTCTCAGATATGCTTTGTTATGCATTAGACCAGACACCTGCTGTTGAGTGGGAGTAATGAGTAAGTATGAGATTAATCCAGGAAAAGGAACAATGGAAGACAATCAAGTAAGTATTAGTCGATAAGGGTGGTATTTAATACTCTTAGACTACACCAAATTAGGTTTCTAGACTTGCCTTAGTGCTAAAAAGTCTACTGATAAGATGGTGATTACTCTTGGGGTGGAGTAGTGATTTTTGAGAAGTGTAAAAACCTATTTGAAGTCTCTAAGTCTACCAGAGAGAATGACTGTTAAAGTTGCAGGAAAGATACTTATTCAGTCTAAGTTTTATACAATTTTGGCATTGTACCAATAATTAATGAAATACTAGTGTTACTTCCTAACTAACACAAAAGTAGTTGCCAAAAAGTAAAGAATCCAGTATCCCTAGAGGAGTAGACATATAGAGAGGAATTTCACAATATCAAGGATTATGTGGTTAAAGAAATGTAATGGTGGAGGAAAGGTTGTATTGAATAGAACATGTCAGATCCTATCACTATTACATTTCCTTAGTCACAAAATCCTTGATATTATGAAATTCCTCTCTATATGTCTACTCCTCAAGGGATATTGGATTCTTTAATTTTTGGTAACTACTTCTGTGTTAATCAGGAAGTAACACTAGTAGTTCATTAATTATTGGTACAATGCCAAAATTGTATAGAACTTTCCATAGACTGAATAAGTATATTTCATGCAACTTTAACATTCAGTCTCACTGGTAGAGTAAGAGACCCCGAATCATTTTTTAATCACTGCTACACCCCTAGAGTAATCACCATCTCATTAGTAGACTTTCTATCATCAAGCAAGTCTAGAAACGTGATTTGGTGTAGTCTACGAGTATTAAATACCACCCTTATCGACTAACATATAGTACCTCTTCTTCATCTTAAGCTTTACTTGATTATCTTCCAATGTTCTTTCCTTGATGAATCTGATACCTAATCATTACTCCCACTAAACAGCAGGTGTCTGGTCTGATGCATACTAAAAGCATATTTGCATATCTGAGACCACTCACTATTGATCCTAAAGAATTGTTTCTTTGGCCTTTATCTTTTCTGAAATAGTTGAAACTTTTCCTTAGATAAATAAAATTTGTCTAGAAGTCGAGAAGCTTCTATAGATTGCCATTCCAAGAAAAATGCACCAGCATCTTACACAAGTAAGTTGCTTGCACTAGAGTAAGTAAATCACCAGGCGTACCACAAGCAATAGGTTTATATAATGTTAAACCTATAATACTAGGAACGAGAAGTTTTGTTGAGTCCATTGAATAGACTTATTTTCAAAATTTCCTTTCTTGTCCTTGTAATAGAAAACTTTTAGTTACTCCATATGAATGGTTTTAACCATAGTTCTCTTGGCTTTACTTCTTTGTTCCTTATTCTAACTATCCATTACTTGCTTAAACTAACAATGGATTTTTAATCACAAATGTCTCCCAAGTCATAATAGGGTGAGTTCCTTGAAACCCTCCCACTACAACAAGGTATCGTGACTTTTTGTCTAAGAACATAAGTGGTATTGTCCTCTTCGATTGTGTCAATACAACAGAGGCAGTGGGATCATCTTATATAGAATAAGATGATAGAACACTTTGGAATCAAGAAAAAATATCTCCTCTACTTCGCTACTTTGTTTTCAGACTTATTCATTTTCTTAGAAAAGCAGTATTCGTTGAAACAAACACTTTCTTATCTTAATGACCATAGGATGGTCCACCGCTAATCACTTAGAATAGCTATCAAACATGCAAACCTTAGTTAAAAGTTCTAGCTTTTCTTAAGGTCATGATCACGACATCCATGAATCTAGTAATCGTTTACATTAACTATACAACCATTCCATCATTTTAAAATTTTCCTATCACCAGGGTATTTCCCTAGAAGGACTTAGGCAGCTGCTAGTAACTAATCATAAACATTTTACGATCATCAACAAGCAAATCGAATTTCTAGGGAGGTAAGTTTGGATGCAATTTGAAGTTCACCTTAATGATCATTGAACTGCATATCTACCAAATATTTCTCCACCCCTATCAGTTCACAAGATCTTTAACCACTTACTTTAATATTTTTCAACATTGCTATAAATTCATGAAATTCTCAAACATTTCAAATTTATTTGCATAAGGTAAAATCTAGAGTGATCGTCTTAAGAATTTAACGATAACTCATATCCACCCCTAAATGTACATCCATATTCAAATATAGATGATCTTACTTTCAAGTGGATATATGCATATTTAACTCTTTCCAGAGAATGATCTTGTCAAAACCACTATGAACAAGATGCAAATGCCATAGATATCTTAGAATGTGGTTGTGGTCTTTTGATGACTTAGGTCTAGTTACAACAAAGAGTTCTTAGAATAGTCCAAGTGGATCCTGGTCATAGAATACTAAACTCATATTCCATACATTAACATACAGTTTGAATCCATTGACAGAAAATGGATATTAGTAACTTGTGAAATTCATACTGTATTGTCCAATGTATTCTAGGAAACTAAAATTTAAAATCTCAATTTGGAATCTAAAATGTAAAGTCAAAGGCTTAAATTTATACCAAATATTTCTTCAGTAATATTCTAGCCTGGACCACCACTACTATTCTAGCTCTAAGTCTAAGTTGCTTAAAGTAAACATATACAAGTATGAGATTTCTAAGATCGAGGATTTATATCATTTCGGGATAGAATGTTAAGAATATATTCATCTGTGCCATTCATATCATAAGAGAAATAAGAGTGACATCATAAGCAAATTATTTATAAACTATTAATCCAATGATATACTAATTAAGCAAATTCAAAAAGAAAAAGCTAAGAGAAAACATTAAAGGATAATTTCGATTAAAATAAGAATCCAACGATGTCCCGGTAGGTGAGAGTCAAGGTCATTCTTATTTTATGAAACTCTTCATTGTTTCATATTGTAAATACTAGTCTAAGTTGTCAGCTTTGGATGTACAACTAGATGTTGCATTTACAAATACTTATCTGTCAAGATCTAACACTATTATGTTTGTCTAATGAATGACAATCCTTTGGGATTTGTCCCATTAAAACAATAATGTAAGTTAGACCAACAATGAAGATTTGAAATTATACTACAATTAATAACAGAAAATAACATGGTTCAATATAAATTTATACACAATTCAGAAATTATCATAACATTTAGCAAATAACAAAGACATGTGAAAATACAAAACTATCATATCTTAAATAATTTATAAGGTTTTCAACAAACTAATAGAGTGTCCTGGTAGGGGAGAGTCAACGTAATCATTCATTGAATAGAGTAGTTAGCTCATCTAAAATAGACACCATTTTAGCAACCTTTTATTCGATCAAAATAAGAATCCAACGTTGTCCCGGTAGGCGAGATTCAAGGTTATTCTTATTTTATGAGCTTCCACCATTGTTTCATACTTCATAAATTTATCTCTAAGTACTCACCGTAGGGGAGAGTCTAATAGAAACGAAAAACTTACAAAATACTTATCATAAGAGATCGTTACGGTATTAAATGCTTCAACGAATAACCATCCATTAGGGGACGAAGTCTAGCGTCTCGAGGCTATATTTAAAACAAATTAACCATGTAGGACCAACAATGAAGATCGAATGTCCTTATAACTAAAGCTCATTATTTAAAAGAGTTGTATTTTCATTTGATACTTATTTTAATCTATTTACTTTAACATATATTTATTTTATTAAAATTACTAATTTAGATAACTCTAAATATAAATTTTAATTTAATATTTATAAAATTATACCGTAGGAAGATCTGAAAAACTAAATAAATTATTTTTCATCCTTAGTATTAATTTTCCAATAAATATTATGAAAATTACTTAATTTAAGTTGGTCCAAAATTAATTAAATAATTAATTTTTAACTCAAATTTAATTTTCAATACATTTATAACTAAATTCAAAATACAATGTATAAAGATACATTTTCGAAATTCAAATAAAATAAAATAAAATAAAACTAGAAAAATTATTCTAATTTATGTTGGTCTAAAATTAAATAAATTAATTTTTAACACAAATATAATTTTCCTATTTAATTAAATCTCTTAAGAAAAATATCAAATATTTAAGTGATTAGAATAAAATCAATTTAAATATTAATTTTCTATTTAATTAAATATATCTAAAAAAATACCAAAAAGTCTACCTAGAAAATATCTATCTAGATAAACTAATTATTGATTTTCTAATTAAAATATTATATTTTAGTCTATTTATTTAAAATAAATCATCAATGAAAATTACTTGATTTAAGTAGATCTAAAATTAATTAATAAATTAATTTTCAAATTTAATCTAATTTTCAAAATTGAAAATTTTTGAAATATCTACATTAATGCATTTCGAAATTAAGTTGAAATGATCTCTAAAATAAAATAAAATATATTCTGAAAATTATTCTAATTTAAGTTGATCTGAAATTGAAAAATTTCGAGCTTAAATATAATTTTCCTATTTAACTAAATTCATTAAAATGGAAATAATTAAGTATCCAGAATAAAATCAACTTAATTATTAATTCTAATTTAATTTTTAAAAATTATTCTAATTTAAGTTGGTCTAAAATTAAAAAAATTAATTTTCAACTTAAATAAATTTTCTAATTTAATTTAATTTTATGAAATATAAACAAATAATTAAGTATCTTGAATAAAATCAACTTAATTATTAATTCTATTTAAGTTCTAATAAAAATATCCTAATTTAAGTTGGTCTAAAATTAATTAAAAAATTAATTTTTAACTTAAATATACTTTTCTACTTAATTAAATATTAGAAAATATAAATTAGTTACTAGAAATCACTATCTAGAATATTTCATTAAACTAAGTGTGTTTTCTAAATTAATTTTAAAATAATCCAATGAAAAATTAATTCTATATATTTCAAAATTAATTATGTTGCTAATTCAATTTTAATTAGGTTAAACTAGTATAATTAGCCTAATACAATTATTTAAATAAGGCAAATGGGCCTTCACAATTGGCCTTGTTTATGTGAGGGAGGGCTGGGTTCAGTATGTCGTACCCACTACTATTGGCTCCCTAACTCTCACAGAAGACCCAAAGGAGAGGAATTTAACATTTCATTAAATAATTGTTATTCATTGAATAAGTCCAATACTAATTGGGCCTAAATAAAACTATCATAAGGTGATATTTCATTTTAAAAACCTAGTCCATTAAAATATCTTAAAATAAATGGGCTTCCTATATGCATCTAACCCCAAAAACAAACATATAGGCTCACATAGATCAAATTAATTTGGATGGGCCTTATCATGTTTTTAGATTTACACAGATGAAACAAGTACAAAATTTACTTGTAACAAATTATTTATAAGATCTATTGACAATTGGACTATGATTAAAATCAGATCATTGGATCTGTTATCCCAAATTTGCCACTCTGGCGTGGCATCACGAGAATGGTGACACGTGGACTCTACTTAGAGCATTTGATCAGATCAACATGCCGAGCAGGATGCCTCGCTGGCATGTCCATAATGGAATACTCAACGAGCCGTGCAGAATGAGCAACACTTAGCGAATTCAACTAAACGCATCATGAGTCACCAGCTCAATCCCTATAACTCAGGGATCAACTTGCATGGATGTGGCATACACACGATCCCACTATCAGTGTATTCAGCCTCAATCCCACGATCCTTGCATTCAGCATTGATCACACGATCTTTCTGTTTATGCGCATTGTAACGAGAGAGGAAACTCTTCCTCCTCAAGTTTCTAGCCCTATAAATAGTGAGGAATGTTCACTGGGCAAAGGATGGAGAAATTGTACGCCGAAATGCTATAAGCTAAGGCTATCTAAGAATTATATATTCAGAGATATTATTGTAAGAGCTATAAGAAAAGGAATCTTCTTCCTTATTCTTAAGTCAATACAACTAACGAGGATTAGGCTATTACCGAACTGCTCGGGGCTGAACCTCTATAAAATTTATGTGTCTTATTATTGCTTTACTACATATTCTTATTACGACGTATCGTTTATCGCTTATCAAAAAGACTCATTGTCATTGGCTAAAAGCGAAGTCAACATTTTGGTACTTTCATTGAGAGAAGAATCACAGATCGCTCTTTCGACACGATGGTGCAAACTCGTAGAGGCCTGTCCGACCCAGCAAACTCACAAACGCTGGATCCGACGTTGCAGGACCTAGGGAGTTCAAGGGTTCCACCCGCTGTCAATCCTGGACAGACGGGAAGCGTGGTAAATGATGGGACAACTCCTGTTAGTGAAACTGCACCTGGTGTGCAAGAGACCGGAAACAACGGTTCCGCACACAGCCAGGACGTTCATAACATGACTGTTCCACCAAGCATCAACGCCCAGACAACCATCGGAGACGCAACCAAATTGCAAAACCTCAACACTGCGCTTGGACTCATGCAGGGTCACAACAATACCCTGCATCACGATCAGGAGGAATTACGTGCCGCAGTCTACCTCGCGTTCGACGAACAGAGGCGTATGTTCGCCGAGTGGAGGGACACAGAGATGGAGGCATTAAGGGCTCACCATGCAGAAATCGAAGATCGTAGTCGGCAAGCCATTGTGCTGATACGAAGAGCCTATCAGACTGTAGGCCAGCAAACGTCGAGCGTCATTCCCCTAGGAGAAACCGAGGATGACCCAACGGTGGATGCTTCCCAGACAACCAACGGTCAGCCGTCTAATCCCCGGTCACGAGTTCCACTCGTGGGCAAGAGGTAGGCGGACAGACCTTGTCCGGGAATCCATCAGGAGGAGTCATGCTCGACAGATCCACGCAAAATAATGGAGCCATTCCACCTGCCAACCAAGCGAACCAAACGTTAAGGCAGCCAGGTTCTTCTGTGTTTGATAAGTTTGGAACAACCCATGACCTAAGGGACGACCTAAACAGAAGAAGGGCAACAGACGAGCAGAATACTACAACTAACGTGCAGTCTGGAGCCCATACTCAAATCCCCACTCAAAAAGACGCTGACGTAATCCAACCCGACAAGAATCCCAATCAAGTCAGCCCAGCCGTACAGGCCAACCTCGACGAACTGAAGAATATGTTTCAGGGCATGGCCGGGCAGCGTAACAACGATCTTGAGTTAGACCGTGCACGCGGAACTCCATTCTCACCAGAGATCAATCTCCTGCCACTACCTCACAAGTTCAAGACGCAACCGTGGAACATGTACACTGGGAGAGAAGATCGTCTCTCCCATTTCAAGTACTTTGAGATGCAAATGGATTTACAAGGGGTACGAGGAGACGTATGTTGCAGAATCTTCCCCGCTACTCTGTCGGAAGCCGCACAACAATATGTTGGGTTTTATGCCCTAAATAAAACTCCATTTCAATGTAATCTATTTTATTCAACATCAATAAAGAAACAGAAGTATTTTTCATTCATTTGTGTATGTTTTGGTTCACTTTATCAATTGCTTGTCTATTTGATTTATAAATGCATCTTAAACCCTTTTCACATACTTGATCCTATTTATTGTGTTGTCATCACATTGGAAAGTAAATATGACTATGTGAATAAAGTTTCCTAGATTTATCAGACACGGGGTGTTACTGATATGATAATCTACAACAAGAGTTTACTTGCATTTGGAGAAATGCTATGTTCTTTCCAGAACATAAGTTAAAGTAAAGCTCAGGTTGCATGCATGGATTATGCATCGGAAGGGACCGATATTGAACTTTGACTTAGATTTAATTAAACTTACCGTAAAATCTATTCAAGTCAATATCTCCAAGTTGATCCTAGATCAAATGTTCTTCATCCTGTTATGATTAGGCTCAATCTTGAAAGGCTATTCGTGTTCTTTGATTTGTTAGTTAAGCCTACTTTTAGGTCAGGGTGATACGTACATTTTGGGAACACGGTGGTGCAATTGAGTGGGAGCGCTAACATAAACATGGAATCTATAGCTTCTATCTGTCAAATAGTAAGCAAAGGATGATCTCCTTCGAGCTTGACCAAACGAACATAAATGGTGGAGTACTCATTTCACATAAGCTGAAATATCATTTATACGGGGTCAAGTGTTTTAAGGATAAAATACATAGTAGGGTGTAACGGTAATCTAATCCATTTACAGTGTAGATCATTCATATAGAGGATCATTGATCACATTAGGATTATAACAATGGATAACTAATGATGCGTCTATATGGTGGACATATAGAGCCTTCTACATAATGAGAGTGCAATTCTAAGTTCTATGAGTGGATTCAACTAAGAATTAATAAGTTAGTGAATTTTAGTGCTAAATTCTTGATCTACTTATTGGAAGCTCGGTTATATAGACCCATGGTCCCCGCACTAGTTGAGATAATATTGTTTGTAAGACTCATGTAATTGGTTTTGATTAATCAATTATAATTCTCAAATTAGACTATGTCTATTTGTGAAATTTTCACTAAGTAAGGGCGAAATTGTAAAGAAAGAGTTGTTAGGGGCATATTTGTTAATTATGATACTTTGTATGGTTCAATTAATAAATATGATAAATGAAAATATTATTTAATAATTATTTATAGTTATTAAATAGTTAGAAATGGCATTTAAATGGTTGAATTAGAAAATTGGCGTTTTTGAGAAATGAGATACAAAAGTGGTAAAATTGCAAAATTGCAAAAAGCAAGGCCCAAACCCAATAAGCCATGGTCGGCCACTTTTGTAGGAAATTTAAACTGATATTTTCATTATTTTAATGCCAAATAATTCAAACCTAACCCTAGTGGAATGCTATAAATAGATAGTGAAGGCTTCAGGAAAATTACACTTCTGATTCAGAAAACCTGAGCCTCTCTCTCTACCTTGACCGCCACCCTCTCTCTCTCTTCTTCCTTGATAATTTCGAAACACCTTATTGATTATAGTAGTGCCCACACACAGCAAGCAATACCTCAATCGTAGTGAGGAAGATCGTGAAGAAAGATCATCAGCAAAGGAGTTTCAGCATCAAAGATTCAGAGAAAGAGATCCAGGTTCAGATCTTGATAATACTCTGCTACAGAAAGGATACAAGGGTTAGAGATCTGAACGGAAGGAGTCATTTAATTCTGCTGCACCCAATGTAAGGTTTCCTAAACTTTATACGTGTTTATTTCATCGTTTTAGAAAGTTCATATTTAGGGTGTTAATCAACATACTTGTGAGTAGATCTAAGATCCTGGTAAAATAATTTCCAACAACTGGCCTCAGAGCCATGGTAATTGATTTGCTTGAAAGAAATTTGGACTTTAAAACGATTGTTTGATGTTTTTGGATGATATCATGTTGTATTGAGTGTTATTTGATGATTGATTGATGTTTGTGAATTTTCGTGAAAAATAATTGAATATCTGTTTCTAGAATTATTTTTATTGGATGGAAAAAATTAAGCAAGTTACTTTTTTACAGAACTCAATTTCAATTTCATTTGAATTAGTTATGATTTTTTGAAGTTTCGAAAAAAATCGGGTTGGACTGACACCCACCTGCGCGCGCGGAAATCATGCGTGACACGCATTCCGCCGAGCAGACTCGGCCCAAGACCCGAGACACTTGTTAATATTATTATGACGGGTATGCACTGCATCCCGTCTGTACAGCTTGCAATTTTTTCGTTTTTCTTCGTTTTTTCATGCTTTTTCATGGAATTAACTTCCGATTTTTTGTGTAGTTCTGTATTTATACTATTACTATTCCTAATTCAACTCTAATTATCATAATGAATTAATTTAATATTTTTTAAATTTAATTCATGATATTAGTGTAATTTGAATTTAAAAATAGTTAGTATCTTTTTTTTTTTTTTGCTTAATTATCTATCTTATTTTTAAAATTGATTATATCTTATCTTATTTTTAAATTTAAGGTCAGATTTTAAATTTTGAATTAAATCTTTTTTTTAAATAATTTGAGCTTATTTAAATTTAAAATAAGATAACTATAATCATGTAATTTTAAATAGATGTAAGATATTTTGCTAACTTTTAAATTTTGTTATTTTATTTATTTAAATTACATTTAAAATCTGAAAAAGATATGCATTTATCTTTTTTTAATTTTTATTTATAAAATAACATTTAAATTTTAAAAGTAGTTAGCAAATTTTGAAATGATATTTAGGTTGGTTGAAACCTAATTTTTCAAAATTGTAGGTTTAATTTTAAATTTAAATTTTTTTAAAAAAAATTTTGAATTTTTTTTATTTTATTTTAATTTTTTCGAAAATAAATATTTTATTTATTTAATTAATTATTTCGAAATTAATTATTTAATTTAAAATTAAATAAATCCTACATCCAACTATCCAGCTAACCTTGTTGCAGGAGTATGCGTTTTAGCTTGTATGTAAGTTTTTAAAACCTATTATTGCTTGATTGTAAATAGTCATGGTTAACTTGTTGACAGATCCAATGATCTTATTTTAACTCATGGCTCCCTTGGTCAAGTTAATAATTTGTAACACGTATATTTACAATCTTCTTTCATCTGTGTCTGACCTAGCAACATTATAGGACCCATCCAAAGTGTGCCTGTGTGAGCCTATGTGTTTAATTTCATTATAGATGCATATAGGTTAATGTTGCTAAATAAAATATCATAGTTCTTGATAGATTTTATTTAGGCCCATTTAGTTTTTGGGCTTATTCAATTAATAACAGTTGTTCATTTTAAGGTTAAATTCTTCTTTTTTGGGCCTTGTGTGAGAGTTGGGAGCCATAGTAGTGGGTACGACATACTGAACCCAGCACCCCCTCACATGAACCACCCCAATTGTGAAGGCCCATTTGCCTGATTTGAATAACTGTACTAGGTTAATTACACTAGTTTAACCTAATAAAATTGATTAGCAACATAATTAATTTCATTTATTTTGAAATTAATTTAAGAAAACCATAGTTTAAAGAATTTTAATATTCTAAGCTAAACTATATGTATTTTCTTGTATTTAATTAAATATAGAATTATAACCATCTAGATTCTTTCTGAAGCTTAATTTAAATTTTTCATTAAATATTCCTATTTAAGTTGATATTTAGTTATCTACAACTAACCAACTTAAATCTGAATATCATTTGGATTTAAAATTTCAAAATTAAGTTGAGGAATTTTAGGCATTGGTTATTAAGATTCTTTAGATATTTTTTAAGTTAATATCTTTTCGAATATTAACTTAAAATGGAATATTTTAGATATTTTTTAGGTTAATATCTTTTCGAATATTAACTTAAAATGAAATATCTTCAAATTAAGTTGTTACAACTTAATTTTAATTTAATTAAGTCTGATTTGAAAGATATTTAAGTTGATTTTTTTAGATTCTTCTAAAACAACTTAAACAAGATATTTTTAAATTTGTTCCATTTAATATTCGAATTTAAATAATAATTGAAATTTAATTAAAGTTGATTTTTTATTTAAACCAACTTTGATTTGTAATTTTTCATTATTATATTATGGAACTTGTTCGATATTTACTCGAATTTATTTTTCGAATTAAATAATAATTAAAAATTAATTAAAGTTGATTTTTTTAAAACCAACTTTACTTTGTAATTTTTCATTATTATAATATCGAATAAAATGATTATACAAAATACATATATATTTTTTTTTTAAAGAATGAGCTTTTAATCAAAAGATATTCGATCTCCATTGTTGGTCTTACAATAGTTAAATTTTTTCAATATAACCTCGAGACGCTAGACTTCGTCCCCCTATGGATGGTTATTCGTTGAACACTTTTAACACCGTAAGATTTCATTTGATAAGTGTTTTGTGAGTTTTCGTCTCTATTAGACTCCCCCCTACGGTGACTACTTAGAGATAAACTCATAAAACATGAAACAATGGTGGAAGCTCATAAAATGAGAATAACCTTGACTCTCGCCTACCGGGACAACGTTGGATTCTCATTTTGATCGAATAAAAGGTTGCTAAAATAGTTTTATTTTAGATGAGCTGACAACTCTATTCAACTAATGTTATCTTTGACTCTCGCCTACCTGGACACTGTATTTCATTATGTTGGAAACCTTGGAAAATAAACTATGTTAGATTTAGTATTTTTATAACATATGTGATTATTTGTTATTTTCTGAACTTGTGTATGAATTTTGAACCAAAACCTTACTTCTGTTCTATTGATGTGTTGTAGTATCTATAACCCTCTTCCCATTCCACTCCTAGTTAATATCTTAGCAATTGAACTTGAAGTTATAAACTCCTTGTCAGAGTAATACTTCACATATGCTCATGATGGACTTTAAATTCCAGAAAGCAGGTAAGCTGGGAATTGTTCACTCTGAAGAGCAAAAAGTTCATAACTCCATAAATCCTACTACTTCAAGCTTAGTTGAGAAGATAAGAGAAAGGGATTCCACTTCCTCAAGTTATACTTCACAACAAAATGAACCAGCAAGAACAACAATTAACAAACGAATAAGCAGTAATGCTTTAGTCTTCGAATCATGTGTGTTAGAGAATGATAAATCCATTTGGGTTCTTGATTCTGGGTCTACAAACCATGTCAGTTGTTCATTGCAATTACTTGAGAATTGGAATTATTTGAAATCCGGAGAATTGAAACTTAAAGTTGGTAATGGCGAAATTGTATCGGTTAGAGCTAGAGGAAAAGCCAAACTCAAGTTTCAAAACAGAATTTTGGAATTAGACAAAGTCTTATACATTCCAAATTTCAGTAGAAACTTGGTTTCTGTTTCATGCTTACAATTGCAACAATACAAATTAGATTTTTCGAGTTCTGGTTCTACCATTTCTCGAAATGACATTCAGATTTGTGTTGCATCCATGGAACAGGGGCTTTATGTTCTTAGACCGGAAACACCATTTGCCCTGCATAACGAACTTTTTAAAGTAGCTAAACCTAGAAACCACAAAAAGCAAAAGATCGTTGATGATAATGAAACATATCTATGGCATTTAAGTTTGGGTCACATTGGCTATGACAGACTAAACAGGCTAACCAAAGACGGTCCATTGAAAAATGTCGTCTTAGGTGAATTACCTGTTTGCGAATCTTGCCTAGAAGGAAAGATGACCAAACGTTCTTTCTCTGCAAAGGGAGAGCGTGCCAAACAACCCCTAGGGTTAGTACATTCCGATGTCTGCGGACCTTTGAATGTCAAAGCTCGAGGTGGTTATGAGTACTTTGTCACTTTCATTGACGATTACTCTAGATATGGACATATTTACCTTATGCATAAGAAATCTGAAACATTTGCAAAGTTTCAAGAATTTCACGCATTGGCTCAAAACCAATTGGGTAAAACATTAAAGATCTTGCGAACTGATAGGGGTGGAGAATATATGGATATGCAGTTCAAAGATCATTTAATTGAACTTGGAATTGAATCCCAATTAACCACCCCTAGCACTCCACAGCAAAATAGAGTTGCAGAAAGACAGAATCGCGCGCTTTTGGAAATGGTTAGGTCCATGCTTAGTTTCTCAACTCTACCTACGTCCTTCTGGGGATATGCAATTCAGATGGCAACCGACATTTTAAATGTTGTTCCATCTAAATCAATCCCTAAGACACCTTTATAACTATGGATTGGTCGTACACCTAGTTTACGCCATTACAGAATCTGGGGGTGCCCTGCTCAGGTCTTAAGAAAGAAAGACGGCAAACTTGATTCATGAACTGAAGTTTGCATGTTTGTCGGTAATTCTAAAGAGACTATGGGTGGACTATTTTATAGTCGCGAGGATAATAAAGTGTTTGTTTCTACAAACGCAACTTTCCTTGAAGATGACTATATTAAGAATTTCAAATCACAAAGTAAAGTAGTGTTGGATGAAATGCTTTCAGATATAAGTCCTTCCAATGTTCCGTTCTCTTCCACACGTGAAGAGGACAATCCCACTCCCTCAGTTGAACAAACTGAGAAATCTACTACTAAAGTTTCTGTTCAGAAGATCACCGCACCTCGTCGTAGTGGGAGGGTTTCAACAAAACCAGCTCGTTATGGCTTGGATGGTGAAATCAATATGGTCGTAGGTGACGGTATTGAAGACGATCCATTAACCTATAAACAGGCAATGGCTAGTCCGCAACGAAAACGATGGTCGGCCGGCATGGATTCAGAAATGGATTCCATGAAAAAGAACAAAGTCTGGGTATATGTAGACGCACCTGACGACTATCATCCGATAGGATGCAAGTGGGTTTACAAGAAGAAAAGAAGAGCTGGAGGCGAAGTCGAAACTTTTAAAGCTAGACTTGTAGCCAAGGGTTATACCCAAAGAGAAGGCGTGGACTATGAGGAAACTTTTAGTCCTGTTGCCATGCTCAAATCCATCCGAATTCTTCTCTCCATAGCTGCTGCTTTCGATTATGAAATCTGGCAAATGGATGTCAAGACTGCCTTCCTTAATGGGGTACTTGAAGAAACCATCTATATGGAGCAACCAGAAGGTTATGTTCTTCTTGGGCAGGAAAAGAAAGTTTGCAAATTAAATAGGTCTATCTATGGACTTAAGCAAGCTTCTCGCTCATTGAACAAAAGGTTTGATGAAATCATCAAGACCTACGGCTTTCTTCAGAATGAAGATGAACCTTGTGTTTACCAACTCAAGGAAGACCAAATAGTAGTATTCCTGGTCCTTTATGTTGATGACATTTTAATTATTGGAAACAATGTCAAGAAAATGACTCACATCAAGGAATGGCTCAACACTCAATTCGATATGAAAGATTTGGGTGAAGCAGCCTATGTTCTTGGTATTCAGATTATTAGAAACCGGAAGAACAGATCTCTTGCTCTCTCTCAAACAACCTACATAGACAAAGTCTTAGAGAGATTCTCCATGAACAACACCAATGGGGCAAACATGCCTTCTAGATATGGTATTCGTCTATCTAAGGAACAATCTCCGATCGATCCTCGCAGATAGAGGACATGGCAAAAATTCCCTATGCCTCTGCAGTTGGAAGTCTAATGTATGCAATGTTATGCACTAGACCTGACATCTGTTATGCAGTGGGAATCGTGAGCAGGTATCAGTCTAATCCAGGACATGAACATTGGAATGCAGTTAAGTATATTCTAAAATACTTGAAGAGTACAAGGAATCTTGTGTTAGTCTACAAGGGTGGTGCTTTAAATCCCATAGGCTACACTGATTCAGATTTCCAGGCAAGTCTTGAAGACAGGAAATCTACATCAGGGATGGTGTTTACTCTTGGGGGTGGAGCAATGGTTTGGAGAAGTGCAAAACAAACCGCGATATCGGACTCGACTATGGAAGCTGAATACATAGCTGCAGCCAAAGCTGCTAAAGAACTTGTCTGGCTAAGAAAGTTCTTCACCAGTATAGGTGTCGTTCCTTGAATGGAAAAGCCTCTGGTCTTACTTTGTGATAACAATGGAGCAATAGAAAACAGTAAAGAAACTCGAAGCCACAAGAGAAGCAAACACATTGAAAGGAAGTATCACATTATCAGAGAATACGTGGCAAGAGGGGATGTACTAGTTGAGAAAGTTGACACAGAGGACAACCTATCTGATCCATTTACCAAAGTCTTTGCCGTGACAGCATTTGAAAAGCACCGTCAGATTTTAGGATTAATTGATATGTGGTAATTAGTTTTATATTAGTGCAAGTGGGAGTTTGTTGGGTTTTATGCCCTAAATAAAATTCCATTTCAATGTAATCTATTTTATTCAACATCAATAAAGAAACAGAAGTATTTTTCATTCATTTGTGTATGTTTTGGTTCACTTTATCAATTGCTTGTCTATTTGATTTATAAATTCATCTTAAACCCTTTTCAAATACTTGATCCTATTTATTGTGCTCTCATCACATTGGAAAGTAAATATGACTATGTGAATAAAGTTTCCTAGATTTATCAGACACGGGGTTTTACTGATATGATAATCTACAACAAGAGTTTACTTGCATTTGGAGAACTGCTATGTTCTTTCCAGAACATTGGTTAAAGTAAAGCTCAGGTTGGATGCATGGAGTACGCATCGGAAGGGACCGATATTGAACTTTGACTTAGATTTAATTAAACTTACCGTAAAATCTATTCAAGTCAATGTCGCCAAGTTGATCCTAGATCAAATGTTCTTAATCCTGTTATGATTAGGCTCAATCTTGAAAGGCTATTCGTGTTCTTTGATTTGTTAGTTAAGCCTACTTTTAGGTCAGGGTGATACGTACATTTTGGGAACACGGTAGTGCAATTGAGTGGGAGCGCTAACATAAACATGGAATCTATAGCTTCTATCTGGCGAATAGTAAGCAAAGGATGATCTCCTTCGAGCTTGACCAAACGAACATAAATGGTGGAGTACTCATTTCACATAAGCTGAAATATCATTTATACGGGGTCAAGTGTTTTAAAGATAAAATACATAGTAGGGTGTAACGGTAATCTAATCCCTTTACAGTGTAGATCATTCATATAGAGGATCATTGATCACATTAGGATTATAACAATGGATAACTAATGATGCGTATATATGGTGGAACATATAGAGCATTCTACATACTGAGAGTGCAATTCTAAGTTCTATGCGTGGATTCAACGAAGAATTAATAAGTTAGTGAATTTTAGTGCTAAATTCTTGATCTACTTATTGGAAGCTAGGTTATATAGACCCATGGTCCCCGCACTAGTTGAGATAATATTGTTTGTAAGACTCATGTAATTGGTTTTGATTAATCAATTATAATTCTCAAATTAGACTATGTCTATTTGTGAAATTTTCACTAAGTAAGGGCGAAATTGTAAAGAAAGAGTTGTTAGGGGCATATTTGTTAATTATGATATTTTGTATGGTTTAATTAATAAATATGATAAATGAAAATATTATTTAATAATTATTTATAGTTATTAAATAGTTAGAATTGGCATTTAAATGGTTGAATTAGAAAATTGGCGTTTTTGAGAAAATCAGATACAAAAGTCTTAAAATTGCAAAATTGCAAAAAGCAAGGCCCAAACCCAATAAGCCATGGGCGGCCACTTTTGTAGGCAATTTAAACTGATATTTTCATTATTTTAATGCCAAATAATTCAAACCTAACCCTAGTGGAATTCTATAAATAGATAGTGAAGGCTTCAGGAAAATTACACTTCTGATTCAGAAAACCTGAGCCTCTCTCTCTACCTTGGCCGCCACCCTCTCTCTCTCTTCTTCCTTGATAATTTCGAAACACCTTAGTGATTAGAGTAGTGCCCACACACAGCAAGCAATACCTCAATCATAGTGAGGAAGATCGTGAAGAAAGATCATCAGCAAAGGAGTTTCAACATCAAAGATTCAGAGAAAGAGATCCAGGTTCAGATCTTGATAATACTCTGCTACAGAAAGGATACAAGGGTTAGAGATCTTAACGGAAGGAGTCATTTAATTCCGCTACACCCAATGTAAGGTTTCCTAAACTTTATACGTGTTTATTTCATCGTTTTAGAAAGTTCATATTTAGGGTGTTAATCAACATACTTGTGAGTAGATCTAAGATCCTGGTAAAATAATTTCCAACACAATAGTATTTTAAGTTGGCTCCAGGAAAGTTTAGTTCATGGAAAACCTTCTCTTCGGAATTCCATGCACAATTCTCTTCCTCACGCCAACTCCCATTGCATGTGGGAGATTTGGTCGAAGTAAAACAGCGACCAGGCGAGCCACTCTGGGCATACATTAGCAGATTCATGACGGAAGTGACCAAGGTATCACGGGTGACCGAGGATGGAAAGTTATCCGCGATATTGGGGGGCATTGAAGTCCTTGGCGAATTGTGGAAGGACATAAGGAAAAACGGACCGATCGACTCAATGAGTGATTTCGTTCACCGGGTCGAAGGTTTCATCAAGCTCGAAGAAGCCATTCAGCGAGCAAAGGATGAGGAAAAGCCGAACAAAACGAAGGCTCCCTCTACAGGAACGTACGCCCAGCTTCCCCAATATTCCAGCAATTCAAGTGGCAAGCGTTCAGGCAACAACCACAAGCAAGGAAACGGGAAGAAGGGAAAGTTCACCGAAAAACCCGGACAGACTCCCCGTGATCGCGCCAAACACACTGCATTCACTATCTTAACTGAAGATATATAAAGTGTGTGTATAGCGACTCAATTGCTAATTCCGTACAAGAAGCCCGGGCCCATGAAGAAAGATACCAGCAAAAGGGACATGTCAAAGTTTTGTCGGTTCCATGGAGACTACGGCCACGACAGCAACGAATGCTACAACTTGAAGTGGGAAATAGAACTTCTAATCAAGAAAAACAGCCCGCAGTTACAGAAGTACGTCAAGGCCAACCAAGGTCAGAATAACCAGGATCTGATGCCTCCGCCAATAGATGGACACTTGCAAGTCATCATTGGAGGCCCGCACATCGCTGGAGACACGGGCAAAGCTTGAGAACGATATGCCCGCACAGCTCAATACGAGCAAGAAGAAGTCATCCTGGCCGTGGAAGAAAGGAAGCCTAGAGTTCCACGCGCAGGAGAGCCAACCATAACATTCAACGACGAAGATGTTGTCCAGATAAGATTTTTGCACAACGACCCGCTAGTCGTGGAAGTCCAGATAGCAAACCAAATGGTGTCCAGAACCATGATCGATAATGGGGCATCTTCAAATATTTTATTTAAGACTGCTTACGAGAAGATGGGGCTCCAGCTCAAGGATTTAACTCCATGCCTTCAGCCCGTCTATCGTTTCTCCGGCCAAGGATTCGCGCCTCTGGGACAAATCTGGCTACCCGTCACAGTTGGACAAGCTCGAACGAGCATAACTATCATGGCACAATTCCTGATATTGGATGTTCCTTCAGCCTTTAACGTAATGCTAGGCCGACCAGCCTTGTATGACTTAAAAGCTGTCACATCAATATTCCACTCGTGCCTGAAGTTTCCAACCAAAAACGGGGTAGGGTGTCTTAGAAGGAATCAGCAATCTGCTCGGGAATGTTACAACCTTGCAGTGGCCAAGGCTAAGAAGGAAGTATCCTCCAGCCAGAGCCCGGACAAGGGAATAAATATTCCCAAGTAGACAACTTCCCAAGGCGAGGATGAAGATGTGGATCCTCGACTTGGGTACCCATGCAGCAATGTTGGACCTATGGAAGAATTAGAAGAGATCGAGATCGATCCAGCTATCCCGGCCAGAAAGCTAAAAATTGGAAAGGGTTTGTTGCTCGAAGTAAAATCGGAATTGATAAAATTTCTGAGAGCAAACCTAGATGTTTTTGCCTGGTCACATGCGGATATGGTCAGAATCGATCCTTCTATTCTTTCGCACGTCCTGAATATCGATCCTAACATCTGGCCAGTTCAGTAAAAACGAAGAATGCTAGATAAAGAACGAGCAGTAGCCCTGAAAGACAAAGTTGAAAAGTTGCGCAACAACAACTTCGTCATTGAAGTTTTTTACCCGGCTTGGGTTACGAACCCCGTGTTGGAAATATATTTTACCAGGAACTTAGATCTACTCACAAGTATGTTGATTTAACAACCTAAAATTGAACTTCTAAAACGATGAATTAAACACATAAAAGTTAAGAATAACTTACAGTGATGGCAGCGGAATTAAGTGTCTCCTTCACTTCAGATCTCTAACCCTTGATTCTTGTCTGTAGCAGAGTATAATCAAGATCTGTGCCCGAAAACTCTTCAGTTGGATGTGATCCTTCACAGTCTTCCAAACTATGATTGAGGCACTGAGTGATGTGTGTGGGCACTTCTCTCTCACTAGGATTTTCGAAATTCTCTCTTGTTTTCTCTCTTGAATTCGTGTGATACAATACATGCAAGAGAAGAGAGCAAAGGGCTACTATATATAGCAAAAGGAAAGAGCACAACTTTCCAAATAAGCAGTTTCCTCTTTTACTGTGTAATTGATTAACTGCCTTATTTAGTGTGATCAACCACTTTCCTATTTAGGCTAGGCTTTGATTAGCAATTACATGACAATTTAAATTGAAAATTATAATTGGGAAACATGCAAAGGGTGGCTGCCCATGGTGTGTATGGGCCTCAATGAAATTTTGAAGTTTCCTCAATTTTATTTCTATTTCTCCAAAAATGCCATTTTTCCAATTCCAATCTTTTAAATGCCAAAACTAATTATTTAATAACTAAAATAGATTATTAAATAATATTGCCATTTAAAATAATTATTAATTAGACATGCAAAGTCTCTTAATTAATAATTAAACCTAGAAACCCTTTTGTTTACTATTTAATCCTTAAACTGTGAGAATTCACAAATTAGACATAGTCTAACTTTTAGAATTATAATTGATTAATCATAAATCAATTATAGAGTCTTACAAACAGTATAGTCTCAACTAGAATGGGGACCATGGATCTATATGTTGAGCTTCCAATAAGTTGAACCGATATACCAAGTAAATCCCTAACTTATTAATTCCTTGTTGAATCCACTTTTAGAACTTGGAATTGCACTCTCAGACTTATATAGAGCATATCATATGTTTCACGATATCAATATGCTATCTCATTTAACAATTGTTATAATCTTAATGTGATTTAGAGATCCTCTATATAGATGATTTACATCGAGATGGGACCAATTTACCGTTTACACCCCTCAATGTATTTTGCCCCTTTGAACACTTAGTTACCTGTAAATGATGTTTTAGTGATATAATATATAGTCACTGAAACAAGAGCTCATCCATTTACTTCTATTTAACTAAGCTCAAAAGGAATCATCACTTTACTTCTATACACCAGTAGAAGCTATAGATTTCCATATTTATGTTCAGCACTCCCACTCAGTTATGCTATCATGTTCCCAAAATATATGTATTACCCTGACCCAAAAGTAGGCTTAACTAATAAATCAAAGAACATGAATGGCACTCCTGAGATTGAGCCTAAGCATATCAGGATTTAGATTCTCTTAATCTAAGATCAACTTCTGACATTGACTTGGAAAGATACAACAGTAAGTTTACAATATCTTTGACCAAGTTCAATATCGATCCAGCCCAATGTATACTCCATACATTCGAAACTAGTATACTTTGCCAATATTCTGGAAAGAACATAACACTTACTCCAAGTGTAAGTATACTTCATCGCTGATTATCACATCAGTGTAAATCCAAAATACTGATGAAACAGGGACCAAATCTTTTGAATCATATAATCACAATCACATTCCACTGTATTGACAATACTGTAATTGTGAATAACTATATGTTCTGGATTTAACTGATTTTGTGCATATATCAAGTATATATATTAAACCATAAACATGTAACTGTTGGAAATTATTTTACCAGGATCTTAGATCTACTCACAAGTATGTTTATTAACATCCTAAATATGAACTTTCTAAAACGATGAAATAAACACATATAAAGTTTAGGAAACCTTACATTGGGTGCAGCGGAATAATATGACTCCTTCCGTTCAGATATCTAGCCCTTGATTCCTTTCTGTAGCAGAGCATTATCAATATCTGAACCTGGATCTCTTTCTCTGAATCTTTGATGCTGAAACTCCTTCTTGCTGAATGTCTTTCTTTACGATCTTCCTCACTATGATTGAGGTATCACTTGCTGTGTGTGGGCACTACTCATACACTAAGTATTTCGAAATCTCAATGAGGAAGAGAGAGAGAGTGGATTCAGCCAAAGATAGGGAGAGAGAAGGCTCAGGTTTTTCTCTGAAGGAAAAATAGAAAATTTAAGTGTAATTTTCCTGAAGCCTTCACTATCTATTTATAGCATTCCACTAGGGTTAGGTTTGAATTATTTGGCATTAAAATAATGAAAATATCAGTTTAAATTGCCTACAAAAGTGGCTGGCCATGCTTAGTGGATTTGGGCCTCACTTTTTGCAATTTTGCAGTTTTACCTTTTATGCATCTAATTTTCTCAAAAACGCCAATTTTCTAATTCAACCATTTAAATGTCAATTCTAACTATTTAATAACTATAAATAATTATTAAATAATATTGTCATTTATCATATTTATTAATTGAACCATACAAAGTATCATAATTAACAAATATGCCCCTAAAACTCTTTCTTTACAATTTCGCCCTTACTTAGTGAAAAATTCACAAATAGACATAGTCTAATTTGAGAATTATAATTGATTAATCAAAACCAATTACATGAGTCTTACAAGCAATATTATCTCAACTAGTGCGGGGACCATGGGTCTATATAACCGAGCTTCCAATAAGTAGATAAAGAATTTAGCACTAAAATTCACTAACTTATTAATTCTTCGTTGAATCCACGCATAGAACTTAGAATTGCACTCTCAGTATATAGAATGCTCTATATGTTCCACCATATAGACGCATCATTTGTTATCCATTGTTATAATCCTAATGTGATCAATGATCCTCTATATGAATGATCTACACTGTAAGGGGATTAAATTACCGTTACACCCTACAATGTATTTTATCCTTAAAACACTTGACCCCGTATAAATGATATTTCAGCTTATGTGAAATGAGTACTCCACCATTTATTTTCGTTTGGTCAAGCTCGAAGGTGATCATCCTTTGCTTACTATTCGCCAGATAGAAGCTATAGATTCCATGTTTATGCTAGCGCTCCCACTCAATTGCACTACCGTGTTCCCAAAATGTACGTATCACCCTGACCTAAAAGTAGGCTTAACTAACAAATCAAAGAACACGAATAGCCTTTCAAGATTGAGCCTAATCATAACAGGATTAAGAACATTTGATCTAGGATCAACTAGGCGATATTGACTTGAATAGATATTACGGTAAGTTTAATAAATCTAAGTCAAAGTTCAATATCGGTCCCTTCCGATGCATACTCCATGCATCCAACCTGAGCTTTACTTTAACCAATGCTCTGGAAAGAACATAGCACTTCTCCAAATGCAAGTAAACTCTGTTGTAGATTATCATATCAGTAAAACCCTATGTCTGATAAATCTAGGAAACTTTATTCACATAGTCATGTTTACTTTCCAATGTGTTGACTGCACAATAAACAGGATCAAGTATGTGAAAAGGGTTTCAGATGAATTTATACATTATGTACATATAATCATGAAATAAATCATGTGAACCATGCAACATTAAATGTTATTTCTGATCTATATTAATAAGTAAATCTGATTATATTGAAATGAGTTTTATTTAGGGCATAAAACCCAATAGTAACATACATGTAATCATAAATCACTTCAAAATTCTAAATTGATAACTAATCAGATTGTAATGGGTTTTATTTAGGGCACAAAACCCAACACCCCGTACTCGTGCCTAAGCCGAACAAGAAATGGTGAGTCTGTATTGACTTCACAGACCTCAACAAAGCGTGCCCTAAAGACTGTTTCCCACTTCCAAGAATCGATCAGCTCGTCAATGCAACAGCTGGGCACGAAATATTAAGCTTCATGGATGCTTATTCGGGCTACAATCAAATCAAGATGCATCCACCAGACCAAGAACATACAAGTTTCCGGACAGATATGGGTCTCTACTGCTACAAAGTCATACCATTTGGTCTTAAAAACGCCGGAGCTACATACCAAAGATTGGTCAACAAAATGTTTAAAGATCAGATCGGCAGAAATTTGGAAGTGTACGTGGATGATATGCTCGTCAAATCCAGAAAGGATGGGGGGCACATAGACGACCTGGATGAATGTTTCAAAGTCCTCAGAAAATACAACATGAAACTAAATCCCTTAAAATGCTCCTTCAGGGTCAGCTCGGGAAAGTTTCTAGGCTTCATCGTCAATGCTCGAGGAATTGAAGCCAATCCGGAAAAAATCCAAGCACTCCTGGATATGAACTCGCCAACAAAAACCAAAGAGGTACAAAGCCTAACTGGTCGAATTGCCGCACTTAGCAGATTCGTGTCAAAATCAACGAATAAAAGTGTCCCATTCTTCAACATCCTGCGAGGAAACAAAAAGTTCAAATGGACAGAAGAATGTGAAAGAGCTTTTCAAGACCTAAAGGCACAGCTCGCAAAACCTCCCGTCCTCTCTAAACCTCTGGACGGTGAGGAACTAGGAATATACCTAGCAGTAATGGAGCATGCCATAAGCGCCGTACTAATCAGAGAAGAAGACGGCGTGCAGCATCCAATCTATTACATCAGTAAAAGACTCATCGAGGCCGAAAGTCGATATCCGTTGATAGAAAAGCTCGCCTACTGCCTCATCCTAGCAACAAGAAAGCTAAGGCCTTACTTTCAAGCTCATCCTGTTCGGGTGTACACCGACCAACCACCACGATAAATACTGCAAAAGCCAGATGCCTCTAGACGGTTACTCAAGTGGGCGGTGGAGCTGGGGCAGTACGAAATCAACTTCCAACCCCGAACAGCTATCAAAGGCCAAGCCTTGGCCGACTTTGTGGTGGAATGCACAGGAAAAACTGAAAGCATCCCAGAAGGCGATCTCGAGTTAACACCACAGCCGAGCAACACTGAAAATAAGCCGACCTGGAAGCTACATGTGGATGGGTCGGCCACAGATCAACTATCTGGCACAGGAATTGCCCTTGTCAAACCTTGGGGGCAACACTTGCATGCAACGGTCAAATTCGGATTCAAAGCCTCCAATAACGAGGCCGAATATGAAGCCCTAATCGCTGGACTCAAATTAGCGAAGGAGATGAAGGTCGAGCACATCGAGATCTGCAGTGACTCACAGCTAGTGGTAAATCATGTATCTGGCGAATACGAGGCTCGGGGAGAAAAAATGATAGCATATCTGAGCAAAATACAGGATCTGCTCGCACAATTCAAGAGCTACAGCCTCAGGCAAATTCCAAGAGAAGAAAATACAACGGCAAATGCGCTAGCCCGACTGGCCAGTAGCAATATAAGTGACAAGGCGAACGTGGTCCCAATCCAGTTTCTTGAAGAGCCTAGCATCACCGGCACGGAAGAAATCGAAATGATCGACACATCTCCAAACTGGATGACGCCAATAGCAGCCTATCTCAACTCTGGGGAACTCCCAGATAACTGAAATGAAGCTCGAAAAATGAGAAGAAAGGCAGCACGGTACATCATCGTAGACGGGATCATGTATAGAAGAGGATTCTCAATGCCATTACTCAGATGCGCCACACAAAGTGAAGTTGCACGGCTTCTATATGAAGTTCACGACGGATTCTGTGGAAATCACGCAGCCGGACAGAGCTTATCAAAGAAAATTCTAAGGCAAGGTTACTTCTGGCCGGCGATGATTGAAGATTCAAAAGCTTATGTCAAGAAGTGCGACAAATGCCAAAGATTTTCAAAAATACCAAGAGCTACGCCCAACGAGCTGACACAAATGCAAAGTCCGTGGCCCTTTGCCATCTGGGGAATTGACCTAATCAGACAGTTACCTAAAGGTAAAGGCGGAGTGCAGTAAGCAGTGGTAGCAGTCGACTACTTTACCTAGTTGGCTGAAGCAGAACCACTCACAACTATCACATCAAAGAAGGTTCAAGACTTTATAGTGAAGAACATCATATGCCGGTTCGGACTGCCGTACAAAATAGTTTCGGACAACGGCAAGCAGTTCGACAGTAAATCTTTCACTGATTTCTGTGCGAACCATGGCATCATCAAAAGCTTATACGCAGTGGCACATCCCCAAGCAAACGGTCAAGTTAAAGTAGTCAACAAGACCATGAAGGATACACTAAAGAAGAAACTTGAAGATGCCAAAGGAAATTGGCCAGAAGAACTCCCCGAAGTTCTATGGTCATACCATACAACGGAAAAAATAGCAACCGGTCAGACACCATTCTCAATGGCGTTCGGTTATGAAGCTATGCTGCCCGTCGAACTCGAGCCTGTTGGGTTTTGTGCCCTAAATAAAACCCATTTCAATATAATCATATTTACTTATTAATAAAGATCAGAAATAACATTTTATGAATCATGGTTCACACGATTTATTTCATGATTATATATCTAATGTATGAATTCCATTTAAGTCCAGAACATATGAATTTGTTAATGATTATAGTGTTGTCAGCACAGTGGAATATAATCTTAATTATATGTTCGAAAGTTTATTCCCTGATTTGTCAGAACACTGGTTTTAGACTGACATGGTATAATCAGTGATAGGTATTCTTACACCTTGGAAAAGTGTTATGACCTTTCCAGGACATTGGAAAAGTTTACCAGTATCGGATGTATGCAGTATACATCGGAAGGGACCGATATTGGACTTTGATTAGATGTATTAGAATTTACCGTAACATCTACTCAATTCAATATCACCTGTTGATCCTAGATCAAATGATCTTAATCCTGATATGATTAGGTTCAATCTCAAGAGTGTTATTCGTGTTCTTTGATTTGTTAGTTAAGCCTACTTTTGGGTCAGGGTGATACGTACATTTTGGGAACACGGTAGTGCAACTGAGTGAGAGCGCTAACATATATATGGAATCTATAGCTTCAATCTGACGAATAGAAAGTAAAGGATGATTTCCTTCGAGCTTAACCAAATGAAAATAAATGATGGAGTACTCATTTCACTTAGCTGAAATATCATTTATACAGGGTTAAGTGTTTTAAGGATAAAATACATTGTAGGGTGTTACGGTAATTTAATCCCTTTACAGTGTAGATCATCTATATAGAGGATCATTGATCACATTAGGATTATAACAATGGATAACTAATGACGTATCTATATCGTTGAACATATAGAGCATTCTATATGACTGAGAGTGCAATTCCAAGTTCTAAGAGTGGATTCAATAAGGAATTAATAAGTTAGGGAATTTACTTGGTAAATTCGTTTCGACTTATTGGAAGCTCGGTTATATAGACCCACGGTCCCCATACTAGTTGAGACCATACTGCTTGTAAGACTCAGTGAATTGATTTTAATTAATCAATTATAATTCTAAAAGTTAGACTATGTCTACTTTATGAATTTTCACTAAGCAAGGGTGAAATTGTAAAGAAAAGAGATTCTAGGTTTATTTATTAATTAAGATATTTTATATGTCTAAATTAATAAATATATTAAATGGCAATATTATTCAATAATTATTTTTAGTTATTAAATAATTAAAATCGGCATGTAAATGGTTAAATTGGAGAATTGGCATTTTTGAGAAAATGGGAATGAAAAATAACAAAATAGGAAAGTTGCAAAGTGAGGCCGAATTTCCTATTCTGGCCGCCCACTATGCAAAGCCCTTTACCATTTTATTTTTTCATTATTTTAATTCCATACAATTCTAAACTAAACCTAGAGGGCATTCTACAAATAGAAAGTGTTGGCTTCAGGAAACTCACAACTTTGCACATTGTTTCCTTCAGACAAAAAGCTATGCGCCACTTTCTCTCTCTCTTTTCTTCTCTAAATTTTCGAATTCCCTTGAGTGATAGAGTAGTGCCCACACACATCAAGTGGTACCTCAATCATAGTATGTAAGACTGTGGAAAATCAGCACCAACAAGAAGGAGAGAAAGAGATCCAGATTTAGATCTTGATTATGCTCTGCTACAGAAAGGAATCAAGGGCTAGAGATCTGAATGGAAGGAGTCATAATATTCTGCTGCACCCAATGTAAGGATTTCTTAAACTTTATATGTGTTTAATTTCATTGTTTTAGAATTCATATTAGGATGTTAATGAAACATACTTGGTAGTAAATCTAGATTCTCGTAAAATATTTCCAACAACTGGCACCAGAGCCATGGTAATGATTTACTTTCATATAATATGAATTTAAAACGATGTCTTATATGTTATGTGTTGATTTGGATGGTTTCATGTTGGTTTATGTGCTTATGTGATGAATGTATGTGTTGTACGAAATTTTTCCATGAAAAATATTTTTTCTATTTTTGAAAATATGTTATTTGGATTCCTTGTGAAAAATTAAGCAATTTTTATTTTTATGGAACTCGATTCCGATAAAAATTGAAAGAGTTATGATTTTTGGAAAATCAGGGTTCAATGGTGTCCCCACAAATTGCGATTTTTTAGGTTTTCCCCAAAAATCCAATTTTTTCATGGGATTATTTCCCAAAATTCAATTTTTCCAATTTTAGATTTTTCCAATTTGAAATATTTCCAATTTTAAATATTTCCAAATTTGAAATATTTCCATTTTTTAAATATTTCTATTTTTGGAATATTTCCAATTTTAAATATTTCCTATTATGGTCAGATTTAAAAATTTGTTAACTTCTTTAATATTTATATATTATTTAATTATAAGATTAGATATTTTGATATTTAACATATTTTAAATTAAAAGATAATTTTGTCTTTTTATTTAAAATATTATATTAAAATTATCTTATATGACAAATTAAATAATTAATAAATTTGAAATTAACATAGATATTTTTATAGATATACTTACCATAATATTTTTAAATTCAAAATTTGTTATTTTGTTAAATATTTAATTATTTATAAATTATAAGTTTAAAAATGATATTTTTCTATATATATATATCATTTTTTCCTTATTGGAAATTTATAAATCATATCTTAAATATTTAAATAACTTAGATATTTTGTAGAAATTTGAATATTGCTTAATTTGAGATATTTTGACATATAATTATGGTAATTATTATTTATTTATTATTTTATTCCTAAAATAATGATTATCTAACCAAATCTATTTTAAAATTGGTTTATTTAATTAAATTATAAGATTTGAAAGTGATATTGAAGATTCTTTCTTTCAAATCATTGATCTTATTTGATATTTAATTTAATTTGATTCAAATAAACCTAGATATTTTAAATTCTAATTTTGGAATTTATTTTTAGGTTTGTTTTTAACAACCCTAAATTTCCAAAATTAAGTTGGTTTGTTTAAGAATAATAATTTAATTATATTAATATCTTATTTCACATCTGTTACATGGATAATGTTTGTTTAATTTTATATTGTTTATTCAAATTTTTTTAAACAAACCTATTATTTATTTGATCTAAATTGCTATGATTAACTTGTTGACAGATCCAATGATCTGATTTAAATAATAGTCCAATTGTCAATAGATCTTATAAATAATTTGTAACAGGTAAATTTTGTACTTCTTTCATCTGTGTAAACCTAGTAACATGATAGGGCCCATCCAAATTATTTGACCTGTGTGAGCCTATATGTTTGCTATTGGGCTTAGATGCATATAGGAAACCCATTCAAGTTTTACTAAGTAAATGGACTAGGTTGCTAAAATAAAATTTGACATAAGTAATTTTATTTAGGCCCAATTAGATTTGGGCTTATTCAATGAATAACAATTGTTTATTTAAAAGTTAAATTCTTCTCTTTTGGGCCTTGTGTGAGAGTTGGGGGCCAAGAGAAGTGGGTACGCCATACTGAACCCAGCTCCCCCTCACATGAACTACCCCAATTGTGAAGGCTCATTTGCCTTATTTAAATAATTGTATTAGGTTAATTACATTAGTCTAACCTAATTAAAATTGAATTAGCAACATAATTAACTTTTAAAATATATGAAATTTATTTTTCATTTAATCTTTTAAAGTTAATTTTAGAAAAACACTTAGTTAATGATATATATTCTAGATAGTTATTTCTATACTAGTTATTATTTCTAATATTAAATAGGAAAATATCATTGATTGTGAAATTAATTGTTTAATAATTAATTTTGGTACAATCTAAATTTAGAATATTTTCCTAGTATTAAACTAGAATTAATAATTAAGTTTCCTCTATACTTAATTATTTATTTCTTGAATTTAATACATTTAATTAAATTGAAAATTTCAATATCCAAGTTGATTTTCATCATGATACTTAAATATTATTTTTTTCATGTCATTTAATTAAAGTTGAAAATTATCTTAAGTTTGGAATCTTAATTCAGAATAACTTAAATCTGAATAATTTTCAAAATATATTTTATTTTATTTTATTAATCTTTTTCCAAAATTTTGAAATTGCATTTCTTTAATGCAAAAATTTCGAATTTTATTTGAAAAATAGATTAAAGTTGAAAATTATTTATTTTAATTTTGGACCAACTTAAATCAATGATTTTTTTCATTTAATGATTAATTAAAATAAATGAACTAAAATATATTATTATTAGAAATTGAATTAATTAGTCAATGAAAGTCTAGATAGTTATTATCTGTTTTGCTTAAAGTATTTTTCTAGTGATATTTAATTAAATAGAAAAGTAATATTTAAGTTGATTCTTAATCATGATACTTAAATATTTGAAATTTTTCTTAAATGTTAAATTAAATAGGAAAATTATATTTTTTATGGTAAATTAATTTTATTAATTAATTTTGGGCCAACATAAAATTAAGATAATTTTTCCAGGATTTATTTTTATTTTATTTTAACAAGCAATTTCGAAAATAGTATTCTTATATACTTCAATTTTTTGAAATGCAATATATATTTATAGAAAGTTAAATTTGAGTTGTAAATTAATTTAAATTAATTTTGAAACAACTTAAATTGAATAATTTTCTAAATATTTATTGGGAATTATCACTAAGATGGAAATAATTCACGTTATTTTCATATCCATCTAAGTATAATTTTTCTCTCAAAAAAAAAAATCTAAGTATAATTTATAAATATTAAATTAAAATTTATATTTAGAATTTTTCTTCCTAAATTGGAAATTTTAATTAAATAAATATATATTTAAAATAAATTGATTAAAATAAATATTAGAAGAAAATACACTTTAAATAATGAGCTTTATTATTAAAACATTCGATCTACATTGTTGGTTCTACATAGTTCTTGTTTTAGTGAGTATTCCTCCCTAATGGAGGAACGTTCATTAGCAATTTAACGCCGTAGAATCTCGAAAGATAATATTTTTTTAAGTGTTTTATATAGTATTGATCACCCTAATGGTGGCGACTGTATTTGACTTACAAAAGTATGAAACAATGGTGGAAGCTCATAAGATAGAATAGCCTTGACTCTCTCCTAAACGGGACAATGCTGGATTCCAATCTTGATCGAATAAAAGGTTGCTAGAATGTTTATCATTTTAGATGAGCTGACAACTCTATTCAATAGATGGTATCACTGACTCTCGCCTAAACGGGACACTGATATCAGTTTGTTGAAGACCTTGGAAATTATTTAGGATTGTATGTTTTAGTATTTTCACTTGTCATTCCTACTTGCTATATGTTTAATAATTTCTGAATTGTGTATGAATTTATATTGAACCATGTTATTTTCTGTTATTAAATTGTAGTTTAATTTCGAATCTTCATTATTGGTCTAACTTGGTTTGTTTTTCTAATGAGATAAATCCCTAATGGATTTTCACCATTAGATATACATAATAGTGTTAGATCTCGAAAGATAAATATTGTATATGCAACATCTAGTTGTTCATCAATTGATGATACCTTAGACTAGTATTTTACAATATGAAACAAGAAGATTGCATAAATAAGATTACTTTGACTCTCGCTAATCGGAGCATCGTTGGATTCTTATTTAAAACGAAATTATCCTAATTCCTCTTAGCTTATTCATTTCGAATTAGCTCAATGACATATCATTGGATGAATGGTCTATAAATCATCTAAAGTCATTCTATAAGAAATTAAATGATGAATATGATTATATTCCCGCAATTCTATCCCGAAATGATATAAATTCTCGACCTTAAAATCTCCTACTTGTGTGGGCAAATCAACTTAGAGTTAAATTAGTAGTGGTGGTCCAAGAAAGAATTACTCATTGTACAGTTACACTTTCACAAGTGTTTAATAACCATTTTCTTTCAATGGATTCAAACTGTATGAGTTTAGTATTCTGTGACCAGAATCCACTTGCACTATTCTAAGAACTCTTTGATGTAACTAAACCTAAGTCATCAAAAGACACAACCATATTTTATAAATCTGTGGCATTTGTATCTTGTTCATAATGGTTTTGACAAGATCATTCTCTGCAAAGAGTTAACATGCCTATATCCACTGAAAGTAAGTTCATCTCATTCGCAGATGGATGTACATTCAGGGGTGGATATGAGTTTTTGCTGTATTCTTAAAACGATTACTCTAGATTTTACCTTATGCAAAAGAAATTTGAAATGTTTGAAAAATTTCATGAATTTCTAGCAATGGTGGAAAACCATTAAGGTAAGTGATTAAAGATCTTGCGAACTGATAGGGGTGGACAAAAAGTTAGTAGATATGCAGTTCAAAGATCATTAATTTAATTTTTAAATTATATCCAAACTTACCTCCCCAGAAATTCAATTTGCATATTGATAATTAGTTACTAGTCGTTGCCTAAATCCTTCTATGGTAATATAATTTCAGAATGATGCAATGGTTGTATACTTAATGTAAATCATTACTAGATTCATGGATGACCTAATCAAAATCTTAAGAAAAGCTAGAACTGCTAACCTTGGTTGGCATGTTTGTTAGCTATTCTAAGTGATTAGGGGTGGACCATCCCATAGTCATTAGATAAGAAAGTGTTTGTTTAAACAAATACTAATTTTCTAAGAAAATGACTAAGTCTGAAAATAAAGTAGCAAATAAAGGAGATAATTTTTTTTCTTGATTCCAAAAGTGTTCTATCATCTTATTTGACATATGATGATCCCACTGCCTCTGTTGTCTTGACACAACCGAAGAGGTCAATACCATTAAGTTTTCTTAGACATAATTCACGGTACCTTGTCGTAGTGGGAGAGTTTTTGGAATTATTTTACCAGGATCTTAGATCTACTCACAAGTATGTTGATTAACATCCTAAATAAGAACTTTCTAAAACGATGAAATAAACACATATAAAGTTTAAGAAACCTTACATTGGGTGCAGCGGAATATAATGACTCCTTCCGTTCAGATATCTAGCCCTTGATTCCTTTCTGTAGCAGAGCATTATCAATATCTGAACCTGGATCTCTTTCTCTGAATCTTTGATGCTGAAACTCCTTTTGCTGAATGTCTTTCTTCACGATCTTCCTCACTATGATTGAGGTATCACTTGATGTGTGTGGGCACTACTCTCACACTAAGATTTTCGAAATTGAAGAGGGAAGGAGAAAGAGAAGGGTCAGCCAAAGATAGGGAGAGAGAAGGCTCAGGTTTTCTCTGATTCAGAAAGTCTGAAGAAAAGTGTAGAAATTTTAGTGTAATTTTCCTGAAGCCTTCACTATCTATTTATAGCATTCCACTAGGGTTAGGTTTGAATTATTTGGCATTAAAATAATGAAAATATCATTTTAAATTTCCTACAAAAGTGACAGGCCCTATACTAGTGGATTTGGGCCTCACTTTTTGCAATTTTGCAGTTTTATCTATTCTGCATCTGATTTTCTCAAAAACGCCAATTTTCTAATTCAACCATTTAAATGCCAATTCTAACTATTTAATAACTATAAATAATTATTAAATAATATTGTCATTTATCATATTTATTAATTGAACCATAAAAAGTATCATAATTAACAAATATGCCCCTATAAACTCTTTCTATACAATTTCGCCCTTACTTAGTGAAAAATTCACAAATAGACATAGTCTAATTTGAGAATTATAATTGATTAATCAAAACCAATTACATGAGTCTTACAAGCAATATTATCTCAACTAGTGGGGGGACCATGGGTCTATATAACCGAGCTTCCAATAAGTAGATCAAGAATTTAGGACTAAAATTCACTAACTTATTAATTCTTCGTTGAATCCACGCATAGAACTTAGAATTGCACTCTCAGTATATAGAATGCTCTATATGTTCCACCATATAGACACATCATTAGTTATCCATTGTTATAATCCTAATTTGATCAATGATCCTCTATATGAATGATCTACAGAGTAAAGGGATTAAATTACCGTAACACCCTACTATGTATTTTATCCTTAAAACACTTGACCCCGTATAAATGATATTTCAGCTTATGTGAAATGAGATCTCCACCATTTATTTTCGTTTGGTCAAGCTCGAAGGAGATCATCCTTTGCTTACTATTCGCCAGATAGAAGCTATAGATTCCATGTTTATGCTAGCGCTCCCACTCAATTGCACTACCGTGTTCCCAAAATGTACGTATCACCCTGACCTAAAAGTAGGCTTAACTAACAATTCAAGGAACACGAATAGCCTTTCAAGATTGAGCCTAATCATAACAGGATTAAGATCATTTGATCTAGGATCAACTTGGCTATATTGACTTGAATAGATTTTACGGTAAGTTTAATTAAATCTGAGTCAAAGTTCAATATCGGTCCCTTCCGATGCATACTCCATGCATCCAACCTGAGCTTTACTTTAACCAATGCTCTGGAAAGAACATAGCACTTCTCCAAATGCAAGTAAACTCTGTTGTAGATTATCATATCAGTAAAACCCTGTGTCTGATAAATCTAGGAAACTATATTCACATAGTCACGTTTTCTTTCCAATGTGTTGACGGCACAATAAACAGGATCAAGTATGTGAAAAGGGTTTCAGATGAACTTATACATTATGTACATATAATCATGAAATAAATCATGTGAACCATGCAACATTAAATGTTATTTCTGATCTATATTAATAAGTAAATCTGATTATATTGAAATGAGTTTTATTTAGGGCATAAAACCCAACAAGAGTTTCTAGGAACTCACCTTCTTATGACTTGGAAGACACTAGTGATTAAAATCCATTGTGAGTTTAAACAAGTAATGGATTGTCAAGATAAGAAACTAAGAAGAAAAGCCAAGAGAACTATAGTTTGATCCATTCACATGGAGTAACCTAAAGTTTTCTATTACAAGGACATAAAAGGAAATTTTCATTAATAAGTCTATTCAATAGACTTAACAAAACTTCATGTTCCTAGTATTATAGGTTTGAGTTTATCTAAACCTATGGCTTGTGGTATACCTGGTAATTACTTACTCTAATGCAAGCAACTTACTTTAATAAGATGCTGAAGCATTTTCTTTCCAATGGCAATCTATAGAAGCTTCACAACTTCTAAGCATAGATTTTATTTATCTAGGGAAAAGTCTCAACTATTCCAGAAAAGATAAAGCCATGAAAGAATTTCTTAAATCAACAGTGAGAGGTCTCAGATTTGCTTTAGTATGCCTTAGACCAGAAACCTGCTGTTGAATGGGAGTAATGAGTAGGTATCAGATTAATCCAGGAGAGGAACATTGGAAGACAATCAAGTAAATCTTAAGATTAAGAAGAGGAACTATATGTTAGTCAATAAGGGTGTGTTTAAAACTCTTAGACTACACCACATTAGATTTCAAGACTTGCCTTTGTGCTAGAAAGTCTGCTGATAAAATGGTGATTACTTTGGGGGGTGGAATAGTGATTTTGGATAAGTGTAGAAACCTATCTGAAGTCTCTTAGTCTACCAAAAAGAGACTGAATGTTAAAGTTGCAGGAAAGGTACTTATTCAGTCTAAGGAAAGTTCTATACATTTGTGGCACCATTCCAACTTGCCTTAGCTACTAGTGTTACTTCCTGAATAACCAAGAAGTAGTTGCCAAAAGTATAGAATCCAGTATCCCAAGAGAGTAGACATATAAACAGGAATTTCACATTATCAAGGATTTTGTGATTAAGGAAGAGTAATGGTGGAGAAGAGGTTGTGTTTAATTCAACCTGTCAGATCCTATTACGAGGAGTTTACTACTATTACACTTGATTTGTATATCAAGGTGTTGAGATTATTTGAAATGCACATTTTGTTTTATATTAGTGCAAGTGGGAGTTTGTTGGGTTTTATGCCCTAAATAAAACCCATTTCAATATAATCAGATTTACTTATTAATAAAGATTAGAAATAACATTTTATGGTGCATGGTTCACATGATTTATTTCATGATTATATATATAATGTATGAATTCCATTTAAGTCCAAAACATATGAATTTGTTAATGATTATAGTGTTGTTTGCACTGTGGAATGTAATCTAAATTATATGTTCGAAAGTTTATTCCCTGATTTGTCAGAACACTGGATTTAGACTGACATGGTATAATCAGCGATAGGTATTCTTACAACTTGGAAAAGTGTTATTTCCTTTCCAGGACATTGGCAAAGTTTACCAGTATCGGATGTATGGAGTATACATCAGAAGGGACCGATATCGAACTTTGATTAGATATATTAGAATTTACCGTAATATCTATTCAATTCAATATCACCTGTTGATCCTAGATCAAATGATCTTAATCCTGATATAACTAGGTTCAATTTCAAAAGTGTTATTCGTGTTCTTTGATTTGTTAGTTAAGCCTACTTTTGGGACAGGGTGATACGTACATTTTGGGAACACGGTAGTGCAATTGAGTGGGAGTGCTAACATAAATATGGAATCTATAGCTTCAATCTAGCGAATAGAAAGTAAAGGATGATTTCCTTCCAGCTTAACCAAACGAAAATAAATGATAGAGTACTCATTTCACTTAGCTGAAATATCATTTAAACAGGGTTAAGTGTTTTAAGGATAAAATACATTGTAGGGTGTTACGGTAATTTAATCCCTTTACAGTGTAGATCATCTATATAGAGGATTATTGATCACATTAGGATTATAACAATGGATAACTAATAACGTATCTATATCGTGGAACATATAGAGCGTTCTATATGACTGAGAGTGCAATTCCAAGTTCTAAGAGTGGATTCAATAAGGAATTAATAAGTTAGGGAATTTACTTGGTAAATTCGGTTTGACTTATTGGAAGCTCGGTTATATAGACCCATGGTCCCCATACTAGTTGAGACCATACTGCTTGTAAGAGTCAGTTAATTGATTTTAATTAATCAATTATAATTCTATAAGTTAGACTATGTCTACTTTATGAATTTTCACTAAGCAAGGGTGAAATTGTAAAGAAAAGAGATTCTAGGTTTATTTATTAATTAAGATATTTTATATGTCTATATTAATAAATATATTAAATGGCAATACTATTCAATAATTTTTTTTAGTTATTAAATAATTAGAATTGGCATTTAAATGGTTAAATTAGAAAATTGGCATTTTTGAAAAAATGGGAATGAAAAATAACAAAATGGGAAAGTTGCAAAGTGAGGCCCAATTTCCTATTCTGGCCGCCCACTATGCAAAGCCCTTTACCATTTCATTTTTTCATTATTTTAATGCCATACAATTTGAACCTAAACCTAGAGGGCATTCTATAAATAGAAAGTGTTGGCTTCAGGAAACTCACAACTTTGCACATTGTTTCCTTCAGACAAAAAGCTATGCGCCACTTTCTCTCTCTCTTTTCTTCTCTAAATTTTCGAATTCCCTTGAGTGATAGAGTAGTTCCCACACACATCAAGTGGTACCTCAATCATAGTATGTAAGACTGTGGAAAATCAGCACCAACAAGAAGGAGAGAAAGAGATCCAGATTCAGATCTTGATTATGCTCTGCTACAGAAAGGAATCAAAGGGTAGAGATCTGAATGGAAGGAGTCATAATATTCCGCTGCACCCATTGTAAGGTTTTCTTAAACTTTATATGTATTTAATTTCATTGTTTTAGAATTCATATTAGGATGTTAATGAAGCATACTTGGTAGTAAATCTAGATCCTGGTAAAATATTTCCAACAATTGGCACCAGAGCCATGGTAATGATTTACTTTCATATAATATGAATTTAAAACGATGTCTTATATGTTATGTGTTGATTTGGATGGTTTCATGTTGGTTTATCTGCTTATGTGATGAATGTATGTGTTGTACGAAATTTTTCCATGAAAAATATTTTTTCTATTTTTGAAAATATGTTATTTGGATTCCTTGTGAAAAATTAAGCAATTTTTGTTTTTATGGAACTCGATTCCGATAAAAATTGAAAGAGTTATGATTTTTGGAAAATCAGGGTTCAATGGTGTCCCCACAAATTGCGATTTTTTAGGTTTTCCCCAAAAATCCAATTTTTTCATGGGATTATTTCCCAAAATTCAATTTTTTCAATTTTAGATTTTTCCAATTTTAAATATTTCCAATTTTAAATATTTCCAAATTTGAAATATTTCCATTTTTTAAATATTTTTATTTTTGGAAATTCTTTGTGGGAGATATGGTCCTAAGAAAGGTATTCCTAAACACCAAAGACAGCACGTCAGGCGTACTAGGACCCAACTGGGAAGGACCATACCAAGTGGTCGAAGTTCTCGACTCCGGAGCATACAAACTGGGTAAGTATGACCAAAAAATGCAACTCATTCTAGTACCACGATATTGGAATGGAGAACATTTAAGGAAATACTACCAATGAGTACTCAGGTCGGGTAGACCACTTCAAAGTACTCAGGTCAAATAGACCATTTCAAAGTACTCAGGTCGGGTAGACCACTTTAAAGTACAATTTCTTATTTGTTTTATGTCATGTTAAGCTAAAAAGATCATATTAGATCACTAGCTCTGATGTAAGTTACTACGGTAACAAATACATTTTCGATCAATAAAAGAATAAAGATAGTATTTCCAATTCTATTGAGTCAAGAAAATTAGCATGATTATAATTTACCTAAAGTGCATACAAAAGGTTTGGTCGAACCCAAAACACCGAATAGAAAAGCAATATATTTGTAAAAGACAAGTGACCAAGAGTCATACGTCTGCTCGGTCACTTGGGGGGCACCTATACCAGTACAAAGCATTTGGTAAACATAAAATAATCACAATTGCACTGTAATTATAAACAGAGAATGAAATTTATTAAGGATAACAAGAGCATATAGTACCGGGATTAAAAGCTGCCCGGTCAGCCCGTTGTCCAAAAAATGAAAAATAATTCCAAGTTTAAAGACCGCTTGGCCGGTCATGATGTCTTAAAGGCCTTGAGGCCATATATAATATATATATATAAACAGGAGAGATAAAAAGATCAATGTTCAAACAGCCGGAGTCCCAGGCTCTGGATTCGGTTCTTCTGAGCCAACTGGAGCAGGAGGATCTATTGTTCGAGCAGGAGAAGCATCAGCAACCTGGTCAGAAGCTTCGCCAGAAGTTGAAGCAGCCACCTCATTCCCACCATAGGCAACTTAGGGCTGCACAGTACTCGAGGTACATGTCCTTAGCGTCGCCCAAGTAGTCAGAGTTGGCCTGGGGATTAGCCTTCCAAAAATCAAAGAAGAGCTCGAGGCCGACAGTCTCCAAAGCATTGACCTTCTCCTTCAAACGGTCCGCCTCGGCCACCTGAGCGTCCTTATCTTCCTTCAGCCGAAGAAGGACCTGCCGAAAGAACTCCTCTCATCCTGAAGATGATCAACCTCATCAGATAAGGTCTCGATGGTTTCCTCAAAGCGATCAGCAGCCTCGAGGTCCTTTGTTAGCACGGTGATCTTCTTCTCAGCGGCAAACATCTTCTTGTTGGCCTCACCCAACTCATGACGAACAGCTGCAGTCTCCGCCCTGGCCTCCTCAGCTTCCTTCTTGGCCAAGTCCGCCTCCGCCCTCAAGGTGTCGGACAGAGCCGCACTCTTGGAAGTAGCAGATTTAGCCCGGGAGTAGGTGTAAGCCAACTTCAAACCGGCCTGCATAAAGGAAAAAGTCAGCATATGGAGCTAAGTGTGAAAAGTTAAAAGGGGAAGTATCAAAAAAGACTAACCCTGGTGAGCTTCTTTAAGACTCCGCCCACCAACACATCCAGAGATGAGTCGTCAGCACCAGCCAGTTGCTCACCGACCTCAGGAACCAGCCGGTTCATGTAGTGAGCCATCACCTCCTTGCCCTTCTTGGCCTCAGGCAGCACGGGCACGGGTGGAGTTGGTGCCCGCACCTGCTTAGGAATCCTCCTGACCAGTTCGGACCAAGATATTAGTGGCCCAGACTCCTTAGACTTGGCAGATTTGGGAGTGGAAAGATTCGCAGTAGTCAGCTCCTAAGAAAGGTCAATAACCTCTCCAGAAGGCCTCTTCTCTAAAGACCCCTCTCTGCCCTTAGACTTCTTGGCCGAAGGGGAGGCGCTAGAGCTTCCGCTCATCCTCTTCCATAAAGCGTCGATTATCTGTTGAGACATGTCTGCACAGAACAAAAAAAGTGTGGTTAGCAAAAACCAGCAGAAAATACAAAGCATGAAAATAAAGAAGCTGAAAAAGAAGTAAAGCACAGAGTGACTGCCCGCCCAGAAAGTCAGAAGTCCATCATCACCTGCTATCTCAGCCATAACAACCTTCCCTTTTCTAGCATAGGGATGAGATGGCCGAACAGGTGAAATGGGCTCCCTTATGCGAAGTGCATGTTCAACAGGTCTGGGCGTGGCCGGGAGTTTCTTCTTCCTCCTCAAAGGAGTCACCTGCTCAGCCTCAGCCTCAGCCTCAGCTTCATCTTCAGGATTCATAGACTCCTGAGCATACTGCTTTGCCCGGGTACCTCCCTTCAACTTAGCCTCTCACTTCAGTTGAATCAACTCATTCTCCGGATGAGTTCGTTCAGGCCGGGCAGCATCAGATTTTCTCTTCTTCCCCGTCACGGACTTAGAAGAAAAGTCCTCTGGGTAAAGCCCGTACTGCACCAGATTTTCATCGAAAGTCAACTGGATGATATCCCTATCTTCCGTCGGCAACCGGGCAAGTTTTTGAGCCCTATCCCTAAGAGTAAGGGTGAGGGGAGGACGGTGATATGTCGGGATCTGCTGAAACCGAGTCCGGGTGATACTCGGATCCTTCACCATGAAGTACTCATCAACAAAATGCCCTATTTTGCTGATGGCCTTGTGGTCCGTCCCGCTCAACCACTTGAAGCCTGGCTGAGAGAAGTAAAAATACCCCGACCTGCCTTGCTTGGGGGTAGACTTCAGGTCGAAGAACCAAGCGACCTCGTGGGGAGAAGGAGCATCCCATCCCTGGGAAGCGTAGAGGACGAAGAGAGCAGATAAATACTTAATGCCCTTGGGAGTAATCTGAGCCGGGCAGAGGCCGAAGAAGTCCACCACATCCCGGAAGTACTTATGCAAGGGCATCAGCGCCCCTTGTTGGCTCTGAGCCCCCGACCAGGCGCACATCCCCTTATCAGGGTTTGTGGCACGATTGTCGTGGGCGGGAATGTAGCAGTCCAGCTCGCCCAGGTATCCGTCCTGGTCGAGAGTACGGAGGCGTGCCTCCAAAATCTTGGACGGAGGACTTACCCACCTGGCGCCCAAGGCACCCTGCCTCTTGTGAGGAACCGCCTCAGCAAGCTCCTCACTGATGTAGTCAACGCCCTCAACCAGGACGTCCCCGTCGGCATCGACTGGTTGCCCAGCCTCATTGTACTCCCCATAGTTAGGGGGTTCAATCTCTTCCTCTCCCTCAGCGGCGGGAGGGCTGCCCAGACGCGCCTCGTCCAGCTCCTCAACCTCTTAGACCTCAGCGTCCCCCTCACGGTCCTCCTCCATTGGGACTGCCAAATCTTGTTCGGCGTCGGGCAGAGTGGCGAGCCGAGCCACCTGGGGATCAGAAGCGTCAGCCAGATGCGTAGTTTTCTTCGTACGAGCCATCATCCTATGGCTGGGTACGGGATCAGAAAAATCTCCTTCTCTAGAAGGAGAATTAGCACGAAGACGAGGGTGGACTTCGTGTAGAAGTTGAAGTAGCTCCTGGTCGATTTGATGCTCAGACTCCAAAGACTCACCTGGGTTCATCTACAAAAGACAACACACAAGATGAGTGTTGGACGGAGTATCAAACGAAAAACAAGCAAATATGCCGACTAGGAGTACCCAACAGATTAAAGAACGACCATGTTCAAAGAAAAGTCTAAAGTCAAGAAGTCAGAAAGTTTTTCTTAAGTTAGGGAAAAAAATTTCATGAAGCTTGGAATAAGCAAAATGGAAAACAGACGCATTGCAGTTCTAAAATATGCCTTACGGCTGAAAGCTAACACAAGGGCATGGAAAAGAAGAGTCGCAAAAGTTTCAAACCCTAGGGTTTCCTAAAGTGTTCTTTCTACAGCAAAGTTACATTCAAAGCGTAAGCATGCAAAGGAAAAACATAAAGGGAACCAGAAACTTACTCAAAGATTCGAATGTCCGGGTTAAAGCAAGCCAGAAATCGTCTGTAAGTGCTTCGGCAACTTTGAAGCCAAAAAGTTCTCTATTTTTGCTCTGAAGTTTGCTTAACAACGAAGGGTGATGAAATGAGGTAATGTGCCAGCACTCCAAGTATTTATAGGCAAAAGGGTAACTGTACGTAAAGGAACCTTAGACGCCTCGACTTCCCGCCTTGAAAGCGAATATGGGAAATCAAAATAATCGAGTGCAACCGTCAGCTGTGGAGAGAGAAATTCGGATTTTTAAAATATTAATTGTCAGAGCATTAATTAGCCGAAAACTGAAGGGACGCCCAGTCAGCTTCACATCGAGTCTCAAACGGTCATGCTCGACACGTGTCCCCCTACAAAGGCAGAGCCAGCTCGGAATAAGTCTACACGCAACCTCAGAGGTCCCGTGCAGACTTGGGGGGCAAATGTTATCCCAAATTTGGCACTCTGACGTGGCATCACGAGAATGGTGACACGTGGACTCTACTTAGAGCATCTGATCGGATCAACATGCCGAGTAGGATGCCTCGCTGGCATGTCCATAATGGAATACTCAACGAGCCGCGCAGAATGAGCAACACTTAGCGAATTCAACTAAACGCATCGTGAGTCACCAGCTCAATCCCTATAACTCAGGGATCAACTTGCGTTGATGTGGCATACATACGATCCCACTATCAGTGTATTCAGCCTCAATCCCACGATCCTTTGCATTCAGCATTGATCACACAATCTTTCTGTTTATGCGCATTGTAACGAGAGAGGAAACTCTTCCTCCTCAAGTTTCCAGCCCTATAAATAGTGAGGAATATTCACTGGGCAAAGGACGGAGAAATTGTACGCCGAAACGCTATAAGCTAATCTAAGAATTATATATTCAGAGATATTATTGTAAGAGCTATAAGAAAAGGAATCTTCTTCCTTATTCTTAAGTCAATACAACTAACAAGGATTAGGCTATTACCGAACTGCTCGGGGCTGAACCTCTATTTAATTTCTGTGTCTTATTATTGCTTTACTACATATTCTTATTACAACGCATCGTTTATCGCTTATCAAAAAGACTCATTGTCGTTGGCTAAAAGCGAAGTCAACAGGATCTATCAACAAGTTAATCATAGCAATTTAGATCAAATAAATAATTAGTTTGTTAAAAAAAAAGTTTTGAATAAACAATTAAATAACCAAACAATGTCATGTAACAAATTGTGAAATAAGATATTAATATAATTAAATTATTATTTTAACTAACCAACTAAATTTTGAAAATTTAGGGTTGGTGAAACAACCTTAAATATCTTTTTCAAAATTTAAAAATTCAAAAATGAAACTAATTTTAAAATATCTAGGTTTATTTGAATTATTTTATCAAATTAAATTAAACATATAATAAGATAAATGATTTAAAAATAACCAAAAAAAAAATATTTTCAATATCATTTTCTAATCTTATAATTTAATAAAATTAAAATCATAAAATAATAAACAAATAATTATTATTCTAATTATATGTCAAAATATTTCAAATTGAGCATTTTTTAAATTTCTACAAAAATATCTAGGTTATTTAACTATTTAAAATACTATTTATAAATTTTTAATAAGTAAAATGATATAATATATCATTTTTCTAACTTATAATTTATAAACAATTAAATATTTAACTAAATAACCAATTTTGAATTTAAAAATATTATGGTTAGAATATCTATAAAAAAAATATCTAGGTTAATTTCAAATTTAATAATTATTTAATTTATCTTATAAGATAATTTTAATATAATATTTCAAATTAAAAGGATAAAGTTATCTTTTAATTTAAAATATGGTTAATATTAAAATATTTGATCTTATAATTAAATAATATATAAATATTAAAGAAATTAACAAATTTTTAAAATCTAACCATAATAAAAAATAAAATAATCAATTTTTAAATTTAAACCTCAAAATATCAAAGAATTAATAATAATCTATTAAAAATTAAATAGTATTAATTTAAAATTGATATTTAAGTTTAAATATATTAAAAATAATATTTTATTTATAAATTAGGGTTTGAAAATTGTAAAAAAAAATGAAGTTGGGGAAAAATCCCACAAAATTCAGGTGGCTGCCCTATCCGCGCGCGCTAAGAGGAGATTGCGGGGTGTCTTGTGTGGCAATCCTTGGCGCCAACAGCCTTAGCACAAGGGACACGCAGGGTCCTGGGTGTGTTGCATGTCTGAATGCCAACCGAGACATGGCTTCAGGCAGGGGATTGTTCCCCTTTCGGCGCGCGCATGACTACTCCTTGTCCGAGTGCCTGGTACACACGAGCACCCACTTGACACCTCTTAAACCCAAAATTTTCAAACGTTCATAACTTTTTCAATTTTTATCAGAATCGAGTTCCGTAAAAACCAAAATTTCTTAATTTCTTAGAAGGAATCCAAATAAGATATTTTCAGAATGAAAAATAAATTATTTTCATGGAAAAATTTCGTAATACACATTCAATCATCAAATTACACATAAACCAACATGAACACATCCAAATCAACACACAAACAATATTCATCGTTTTAAATCCATATTTCAGGGAAGTAAATCATTACCATGGCTCTTAGGCCAGTTGTTGGGAATATTTTACCAGGATCTAGATTTACTAACAAGTATGTTGATTAACATCCTAAATATGAATTCTCTAAAATAATGAAATAAACACATAAGGGTTTAAGAAAACCTTACATTGATTGCAGTGGAGTATAATGAATCCTTCCGTTCAAGATCTCTAGCCCTAGATTCCTTTTTGTAACAGAGCATTATCAAGATTTGAACCTGGATCTCTTTCTCTCCTTCGGGTTTGGTTACCACCGTCTTACTCACTATGATTGAGTACTTGACTTGCTATGTGTGGGCACGGCACTCATTCACTGAAGGTTCAAAAGTGAAGAACAATGAAGGAGATTAAATCTCTATAGAAGGAACTCTCTCATCTAGGTTGGTTGAATAGTCAAGTTTGACATTCATTGGATGAGTGAGAGTATCATGTTCCTTTTATAGTGTTTCAACTAGGGCTTAGGGTTGAATTATATGGATTAAAAAAGAATAAAATATTGGGCAAAAATCCACTTATGGCCGTACACTAACGTGAACCACTTTCTAGTTAGATTTTTGCCATTTTATTTCAACCACTTATTCTTCTTTTCAATAATACCATATTTTCTAATTCAACCTGATAAATGTCAAAACTATTTATTTAATAATTATAATTAATTATCAAATAGATGTACAATCTCTATTATGTGATAAAGGAGCTGAAACTTGTGACCACTTATTCTTTGAATGCCCCTTTGCTATTGATTGTCTACAACAAATGAAAACATGGCTGGGATGGAAGGCTCCAGTAACCCGATTGACTAGCTTGGTGAGAAGCATTGAGCAGGGAAGGTTTCTACCTTTCAAAAGAGAGTTATGGAAGCTGCACTTGCTGCATTGGTGTATCTAATTTGGAAGGCTAGAAACATGAAGTTTTGGCAGCAAAAAGAGGAAACCTCGAATGTTCTTATACAACAACTGAAAAACACTTGTAAAAATACAATACATAGTGTATGGCCTAACAAAGTATCACTAGAAGATCTATCTTGGTTTAACACATTGTGAGTTTGTGAATTGTATAGAAACTTTTCAGGCTCTTTTCAAAAGAGTGATGTTTAGGATGTAAAAATATAAAGTTTATTGGAGTAATGAAGAACACTTGCTGATTTCCCAAAAAAAAAATTATCAAATAAAATTTTCATATATGTAATTTATTAATTAGACCATACAAAGTCTCTTAATTAATAAATGGACCCCAAAACCTCTTTTCTTCACAACTAAGCCCTTGCTTAGTGAAAATTTATAAATAAAACATAGTCTAATTTTAGAATTATAATTGATTAATTAAAATCAATTAACTGAGTCTGCAAGCAGTATTATCTCAACTAGTGAGGGGACCATGGGCCTATATAACTGAGCTTTCAATAAGTAGATCTAGAATTCACCAAGTAAATTCTCAACTTATTAATTCTGCCTTGCGCCACTATAGATTTGGAATTGAATACACTCTCAGTTATATAGAACACTCTATATGTACCACGATTTAGATACGTTATGATTATCTATTGTTACAATCCTAATAGTCAAGGATCCTCTATAGATGATTTACACTGAATAGGGACAAATTTACCGTTTTACCCTTAAATGTATTTTATCCGTAAAACTCTTAGCTACCTATAAATGATATTTCAGTAAACTGATATAATTACTGAAATGAGATCTCAATCATTTATCTCTATTCAGCCAAGCTCGAAGGAAATCATCGTTTCACTTCTAAATACTTATAGAAGCTACAGATTCCATATCTATGATCAGCGCTCCCACTCAATTGAATTACCATGTTCCCAAAATGTAAGTATTCCCCAGAACCAAAATGTAACACCCTAACTAGCATAGGCGTATCACGTGATTTTTTAAACATGCTGTGCAGCTCGTTGCTAATCAACGAGGTTTATGGAAAACGTGATTAATTAAAATTTTTGCTTTTTAATTAAACTTATAAAATAACATTACAAAAGACTCGGGATCCCGATTATAAAATCATTTACAAAAGTTTACTGTTCATACAAAATAATTATCGCCTAGCGACTAGTTACAAAAATCAGCCTCGCTGCCCCGAGGATCGTACTCTCCAGGCCTAACCGGCCCGACATGTACAACCTTCATAAGCTCGCTCACGGTCCATCAGCTTTAGCCTTGCCTTTACCTACACATAAACGTAGAACTGTGAGTTGACAGACTCAGTAAGAAAAGCATAATAATATTCATACATAATCCCGGTCATGATCAGACGCCCATACCCCTGATCATAACCCTAACTGTCGTGTCCAACACGATACTGAGTCCCACTACTGCCGTGTCCAACACGGTACTGAGTCACTACTGCCGTGTCCAACACGGTACTGAGTTCTGAACGTTCATAGGGACGGTACTATTGACACGTAACAACCTAATCGGTCGAACCGGTCATACTCCGGCTGCTGGTCATACTCCAGCCTGTACCGACGTGTTACTATATCCACCTGATCGGTCGAACCGGTCATACACCGGCTGCTGGTAATACTCCAGCCTGTACCGACGGGATACGTCAATAGTACGGAACCACCAACCAAGTGTCAGCCTGATCGGTCGAACCGGTCATACTCCGACTGCTGGTCATACTCCGGCTGTCAGACGTGACAGGGTTGGATGGTTCGAAGCCAACATACATAACTAATGTAATCTAACAGGCTTCCTACATGCACGCTAAACATGTAATCTACATATGCATACTGTTATACTAATCTTACCTGGATTTCGAATTCAGGTGTGCGGTCAACCTGACTGGAACTTTAACTGCGCGGCGGATTACAGGCTCCTAAACCATAAAAATCACAACACTATAAGTGACACGCTAAATCACTTCCCGGGGACTTAAACTAGGAACTAAAAGTTTCCCTATCGATAAAAAGCATGGCAATACCCCCTAAAACATAAAATCGAGGAAATCTAGGGTTTCAGAATTTTCCCCAACCGGTAGACCGGTTGCCCAACCGGAATTTCGGTTCTAGGAAAATTCAGAACCCCCATCCGAAATTCCGGATGCACAACCGGAATTCCGATTCCTCGCAGGCAGCAACAATCAAAAATTCATATCTTGCTCAAATCAACTCCAAATCATCTCAAACCTTCCAGACCTATTCCATATAACCCCTAGAACATTTCTAAGGCATCAAAACCACCCAGATTGCACATAATCAAAAATCACCATTGAAGCTCAAGCTTTCAGTTCTAAACTCAAACTTGAGCAAACCTAGCTAACATGCAATCAAACCAGCTTGAATCTACTTAAATAAGCATAACTAAGCCTTAGGAAAAAATTACAAACATCCACAACATCACAGCAACAGAACATAAACATTTCTTTCAAAAATCATAGTTTTTGCTTAGAAAAATCATAACTTTAAACAAGATAGCAAGCATGCATTATAACCTAGATAATCCATTCATTTTAGACCTAATTAAGCTTCTGAAAACAACATATAAACACAGCAACAATCAGCCACCCAAAACTAACATGCAACCTACCATTTCACTTTAAAAACTTCAAGAAACATTAAAGAAAGATGAAGAAAGCTTACTAGCAAATAGAGATCACTAAATCTGCTCAAAATGAACTTGAATCACCAAGGAAAACTCCACTTCCTTGCTGCTCAAGGAGGGCCGAAAAGAGAGAGAGAGGTTGAGAGAAAAGCTTCCAATTTTTTTCTAATTTTTAAACTTTGTAATTTTTTTGATAAAAATGAAATAAAAGCTATTAAAAAAAACACTCCATTTCAGCCAACACTTAACATAATAACACATTTATTTTTCATTAATAAACTCACTAGAAGACAAAATACTAATGGGGCAAAAAGACCATTTTGCCCCTCCACACTAAAACCACATAAATAACACTAAAGGGGTATTTTTGGGAAATTCTAAATTCCCGGCCATTCCCGACATTCCCAATGTCTAATAACCCGTCCCAAACTACTAACATACTAAGTTGTGATTTCTACTGAGCCAAACACCGGGTTCCAAAATACCGGGCACCGGAATGCAAAATTATGCAAACTACTACATGACATAAAAATGCATCTCTGAATTCAATAAATAACAGTATAATAAATTATTTAAATGACTATAAATAATTTTCATAATTAATCATAATTAACTGCTAATTTCCAAATTAAACTAAGCGGTCTTTACAACTATCCCCCCCCCCCTAAAAGGATTTCGTCCCCGAAATCTAACCTGAATAACTCCGGATATTGAGCTCTCATATCTGACTCTAGCTCCCAGGTGGCTTCCTCCACCTTGCTGTTTCTCCAGAGAACTTTGACCAATGCTATGGTCTTATTCCGAAGGACTTTATCCTTTCTATCCAGGATCTGCACTGGCTGTTCCTCATAAGACATGTCTGGCTGTAGTTCTAGGCTCTCATAACTGAGTATATGAGAGGGATCTGAAACGTATTTTCTCAACATCGAGACATGGAATACGTTATGAACTGCTGATAAAGCTTGAGGCAATGCTAACCGATATGCCACTTGACCTATCTTCTCGAGAATCTCGAAAGGTCCTGTAAATCTAGGGCATAACTTGCCTCTTTTCCTGAAACGTTTGATCCCCTTCATCGGAGATACCCGCAAAAACACATGGTCCCCTACTTGGAACTCAACATCTCTGCGTTTCGGATCTGCGTAACTCTTCTGTCTGCTTTGTGAGGCAAGCATTCTAGCTTTTATCTTCTCTATTGCCTCATTGGTCCGCTGCACTGACTCTGGACCTAGGTATTTCCTCTCCCCTGTCTCATCCCAGTGGATGGGAGATCTACACTTCCTACCGTATAACAGTTCATAGGGAGCCATCCCTATTGTACTCTGATAACTGTTGTTGTAAGAAAATTCTATCAACGGTAGATACTTATTCCATGAGCCTTCAAAGTCCATAACACAGGCTCTCAACATGTCCTCCAATATCTGAATTGTCCTTTCGGACTGACCATCTGTCTAAGGATGGAATGCTGTACTGAATTTCAGCTTTGTACCCATTGCTCATTGCAAACTTTTCCAAAATTTGGAGGTGAACTTCGGATCCGTGTCCGAAACTATAGACTTCGGTACCCCGTGAAGTCTTACTATCTCTCTGACATACAACTCTGCCAACTGATCCACTGTAAATGTTGTTCTAACCGGCAGAAAATGAGCAGATTTCGTAAATCGATCCACCACTACCCAGATGGAATCAAATAAACCCGTGGTCCTAGGTAACCCGACCACAAAATCCATCGTGATATCTTCCCATTTCCATTACGAGTAGGGTTAGAGGCTGCAACAACCCTGCTGGTCTCTGATGTTCAGCCTTAATCTGCTGACAAGTGAGGCATCTCGATACGAATTCTACCAAATTCTTCTTCATACCGCTCCACCAAAAGTACGGTTTCAAATCTTGGTACATCTTAGTGGTGCCGGGATGCAGAGAATACGGGGTAGAATAAGCCTCCTCAAAGATCTCATTCCTGAGTTCCACACTATTCGGAACACAAACCCTAGCTTTATACAAAAGCATCCCGCTATCTGCCACCAAAAAGTCCTTGGCTTGACCAGCCAAGACCTCATCTCTGATCTTCATTAACTCTGGATCCGTTATCTGAGCGACTTTTATTCTTTCCAACAGGTCGGATTGCAGCGTTAAGTTGTGAAGCTGACCTACCACAAACTCAATGCTGGATCTAACCATATCCTCTGCTAGCTGAGGTGAGATCTGAACCATGCTAGCCACTTAACTAGGACCTTTTTTGCTCAGGGCATCGGCCACTACATTGGCCTTTCCGGGGTGATAGAGGATCTCACAGTCATAATCCTTCACTAACTCCAACCAACGTCTCTGTCTCATGTTCAGATCTTTCTGAGTAAAGAAATACTTGAGACTTTTATGGTCGGTATAGATTTCACACTTTTCCCCATAAAGATAATGCCGCCAAATCTTCAATGCGAAAACCATCGCGGCCAACTCTAGGTCATGAGTCGGGTATCGCTGTTCATAATCCTTTAACTGACGGGAGGCATAAGCGATAACCCGATCGGCTTGCATCAACACACACCCCAAACCCTGTTTGGATGCGTCACAATAAACTACAAACTTCTCCTTGTCTGAAGGCAAAGCTAGCACTAGAGCGGTAATCAACCTCTGTTTTAGCTCCTGAAAACTAGCTTCGCACTTATCTGACCAAATAAATCGCTGATTCTTCTTTGTAAGCTCGGTTAGGGGCATTGAAATTTTTGAAAACCCTTCCACGAACCTACGGTAGTACCCAGCTAAACCCAAGAAGCTTCTGATCTCTGTCACCGTCTTCGGTCACGGCCAATCCCTGACGGATTCGATCTTCCCGGGATCCACCTTGATTCCATCTTTGCTCACAATGTGCCCTAAGAAGGATACCTGAGATAGCCAGAACTCACATTTCTTGAACTTGGCATAAAGCTTATGTTCTCGAAGCCGTTGCAGTACCATCTGAAGATGTAATTCATGCTCCTCTTCTGATTGAGAGTACACGAGGATGTCGTCGATAAACACAATCACAGAGATATCGAGGAAATCCTTGAATACTCTATTCATTAAGTCCATGAATGCTGCAGGAGCATTGGTTAGTCCGAATGACATAACCAGGAATTCGTAATGTCCATACCTAGTGCGGAAAGTCGTCTTCGGAATGTCCTCCTCTCGGATTCTCAACTGATGATAACCCGAACGGAGATCAATCTTAGAAAAGACCGTATTCCCCTGAAGCTAATCGAACAAATCATCGATCCTAGGTAATGGATATTTATTCTTCACCGTCAGTTTGTTCAATTCTCTATAGTCGATGCACATCCTCATAGATCCATCTTTCTTCTTGACGAATAAAACCGGGGCTCCCCAGGGTGACACACTGGGCCGAATGAACCCTATGTCAAGCTACCCTTGGAGCTGAATCTTTAATTCCTTAAGTTCAGCTGGAGCCATTCTATACGGGGCTTTGGAAATCGGTTCCACCCCTAATGCCAAGTCTATCACAAAGTCAATCTCCCGCTGAGGTGGTAACCCTGGAAGTTCTTCGGGAAAAACATCCAAAAATTCCTGAACCACTTTGATGTCCTCTGGCCGAATGGTATCTGGTCGAGTGGTGTCCACCACCACGGCCAGAAACCCTAAGCATCCGCCGTGCAATAAATCTCTAGCTGACATGGCCGAAATCACCGGGATCCGAGATCCCTGAACTGAACCAACAAACACAAATGGTTCTTCACTTTCCGGTTGGAAGATCACCATCTTCCTTTTACAATCAATGCTCGCCGAATATTTAGATAGGAAATCCATTCCTAAAATAATATCGAACTCTACTAAACTCATCTCTATCAAGTCAGCACTTAACTCTCTACCATCTATCCTGATCGGCATAGACCTAATCCACCTGCTGGAGATAACCAACTCTCCGCCAGGTAATAGGGTTCCAAACCCCGATTCATAACTATCGTACGGTCTATCCAATTTACTAAAGACTCTGGCTGCCACATAAGAATGTGTAGCCCCAGAATCAAACAGCACTGAGTAAAGTGAGTTATTTACAGAAAGCTGACCTGTGACAACTGATGGGCTGTCATCTGCATCAGCCTGAGTGATGGCGAACACCCTGGCTGGAGTGGGTATCGCCGGAGCTCTCGGTGCCTCTGATCGGAGCTGGGGACAGTCCCTCTTGAAGTGTCGGGGCATGCCACAGTGAAGGCATCCCTGACCTTTGCACTCACCCCGATGGTGCCTTTTGCAGCTAGGGCACTCGGGATAGGAGAATCGGGTCTCAGTACCACCAGGACGACTCCCTGCGATTGCGGTTCCCTCGGAACCTCTTGTTCTGACTCGAGCCACCGGAAGCAGTGGGTGCTCTCTTCCTCTGATCAATGGCCGAACCACTACTCCCTCTGCTAAAGCCTGATGCAGGAGGGGTAGGAGCCTCGCCACTCGCCGGAGTACTAGCTGACTCCGACATACACCCAACTGCGCCCTCAACTCGCAGTGCCTTCTCCACCATCTGAGCATAGGTGGTGTTGTCGTCCGTGGTGATCATTAAATCGTGTTTGATCTTCGCATTTAAACCATCAAGATACTTCTCTTTCTTGATGAAGTCGGTCGGCACAATTCCCGAGGCCAACCTCGCCAACTGATCAAACTGAGTAGTATACTCAGTGACGCTCATATTCTCACGCTGGGTCAAGTGAGCGAACTCTTTCCTCTTGGCGCTTCTGACCGCCTCATTGTAGTACTTAGCGTTGAAGAGTTCCTGGAACCTTTCCCAGGTCATGGTGGTGACGTCGTGAATCTGAGACACCATGTCCCACCAGACCAGAGCGTCCTCCTGGAACTGGAAAGTGGCACACACCACTCTATCATTACCGGTGACACCCATGAAGTTCAGGATCTTGGTAATCACCGTCAGCCACTGTTCGGCTTTCATCACGTCCGGACCTCCCAAGAAAACCGGAGGTGCTTGCTTCCGGAACTGCTCATACAGAGGTTCCAATCTATTGGCCGCCACCACTATCTCGGCATGGGCAGCAGGGGCAAGTGCCACTGGAACTACGGAGCCTTTGGGCTGCCGGGAGCACCCTGCGTCTCAACCTACGAATCTCGAGGTCTTGCTCTTCAATCCGGGCTTGCATCTCGGCAAGCCGAGACCTCCCAGTGCTGGGCTCCACGATCGGCGGGGAGCACAGGCAGCCTATGGCGGGTTCTCATCACCCCGACCACGAGCCCTGCCTCGGGGACCTCTACCTCGGCCCACGACGGTGGGGGCGAGCTCCCTGACCTTGATTCGACCCCACTGAGTTGCCCTGACTCCTGGTGGTCCGCCTGGCGTCCATCTAGTTAGAACCGCCTGCGAAACCAAGAGTTGGCATATCAGGTCGTATTCAAGGAGAGCTTACTAACGCCGCTTAATTTGGAAATTAAAAACGAAACATGCGCCTATTCTACTATCAGGCTACTAACATGCTTCCTAACAGGCTTTTCTTTTTTCATAACTGAATAAAATAAACTACTAAAGCAATAAAGGCTTACTGAACCGTGAAACGAGCTAACTGCTGATGATGATTGTACATGTCGTGACGATCTTCGGAAGACAACCTGGCGGCTCTGATACCAAATTGTAACACCCTAACTAGCATAGGCGTATCACGTGATTTTTTAAACATGCTGTGCAGCTCGTTGCTAATCAACGAGGTTTATGGAAAACGTGATTAATTAAAAAATTTTGCTTTTTAATTAAACTTATAAAATAATATTACAAAAGACTCGGGATCCCGATTATAAAATCATTTACAAAAGTTTACTGTTCATACAAAATAATTGTCGCCTAGCGAGTAGTTACAAAAATCAGCCTCGCTGTCCCGAGGATCGTACTCCCCAGGCCTAACCGCCCCGACATGTACAACCTTCATAAGCTCGCTCACAGTCCATCAGCTTTAGCCTTGCCTTTACCTACACATAAACGTAGAACTGTGAGTCGACAGACTCAGTAAGAAAAGCATAATAATATTCATACATAATCCCGGTCATGATCAGACGCCCATACCCCTGATCATAACCCTAACTGTCGTGTCCAACACGATACTGAGTCCCACTACTGCCGTGTCCAACACGGTACTGAGTCACTACTGCCGTGTCCAACACGGTACTGAGTTCTAAACGTTCATAGGGACGGTACTATTGACACGTAACAACCTGACCGGTCATACTCCGGCTGCTGGTCATACTCCAGCCTGTACCGACGTGTTACTATATCCACCTGATCGGTCGAACCGGTCATACTCCGACTGCTGGTCATACTCCAGCCTGTACCGACAGGATACGTCAATAGTACGGAACCACCAACCAAGTGTCAGCCTGATCGGTCGAACCGGTCATACTCCGACTGCTGGTCATACTCCAGCCTGTACCGACGTGACAGGGTTGGATGGTTCGAAGCCAACATACATAACTAATGTAATCTAACAGGCTTCCTACATGCACGTTAAACATGTAATCTACATATGCATACTGTTATACTAATCTTACCTGGATTCGAATTCGGGTGTGCGTCAACTTGACCGGAACTTTAAGCTAACGCGGCGGATTACAGGCTCCTAAACCATAAAAATTACAACACTATAAGTGACACGCTAAATCACTTCCCGGGGACTTAAACTAGGAACTAAAAGTTTCCCTATCGATAAAAAGCATGGCAATACCCCCTAAAACATAAAATTGAGGAAATCTAGGGTTTCAGAATTTTCCCCAACCGGTAGACCGGTTGCCCAACCGGAATTCCGGTTCTGGGAAAATTCAGAACCCCCATCCGGAATTCCGGATGCACAACCGGAATTCCGGTTCCTCGCAGGCAGCAACAATCAAAAATTCATATCTTGCTCAAATCAACTCCAAATCATCTCAAACCTTCCAGACCTATTCCATATAACCCCTAGAACATTTCTAAGGCATCAAAACCACCCAGATTGCACATAATCAAAAATCACCATTGAAGCTCAAGCTTTCAGTTCTAAACTCAAACTTGAGCAAACCTAGCTAACATGCAATCAAACCAGCTTGAATCTACTTAAACAAGCATAACTAAGCCTCGGGAAACAATTACAAACATCCACAACATCACAGCAACAGAACATAAACATTTCTTTCAAAAATCATAGTTTTTGCTTAGAAAAATCATAACTTTAAACAAGATAGCAAGCATGCATTATAACCTAGATAATCCATTCATTTTAGACCTAATTAAGCTTCTGAAAACAACATATAAACACAGCAACAATCAGCCACCCAAAACTAACATGCAACCTACCATTTCACTTTAAAAACTTCAAGAAACATTAAAGAAAGATGAAGAAAGCTTACTAGCAAATAGAGATCACTAAATCTGCTCAAAATGAACTTGAATCACCAAGGAAAACTCCACTTCCTTGCTGCTCAAGGAGGGCCGAAAAGAGAGAGAGAGGTTGAGAGAAAAGCTTCCAATTTTTTTCTAATTTTTAAACTTTGTAATTTTTTTGATAAAAATGAAATAAAAGCTATTAAAAAAAACACTCCATTTCAGCCAACACTTGACATAATAACACATTTATTTTTCATTAATAAACTCACTAGAAGACAAAATACTAATGGGGCAAAAAGACCATTTTGCCCCTCCACACTAAAACCACATAAATAACACTAAAGGAGTATTTTTGGGAAATTCTAAATTCCCGGCCATTCCCGACATTCCCAATGTCTAATAACCCGTCCCAAACTACTAACATACTAAGTTGTGATTTCTACTGAGCCAAACACCGGGTTCCAAAATACCGGGCACCGGAATGCAAAATTATGCAAACTACTACATGACATAAAAATGCATCTCTGAATTAAATAAATAACAGTATAATAAATTATTTAAATGGCTATAAATAATTTTCATAATTAATCATAATTAACTGCTAATTTCCAAATTAAACTAAGCGGTCTTTACACAAAAGTTAGCTAGCTTCCACGAACAACTCTAAGAACATAAATAATACAACTAAGCTGAACCTAACCATATCAAGATTAAGATCCATATACCTAAGATCAACCATTGATATTGACTTAGAAAGATATAACGGTAAGTTTATGATATCTTATCCAAGATCAATATCGGTCCCTTCCAATGTATACTCCATACATCCGATACTGGTAAACTTTGCCAATGACCTGGAAAGGACATAGCACTTATCCAAGGTGTAAGTATACCTTATCGCAGATTATCATGCCAGTCTAAATCCACTGAACTGACAAATGATGGGAATTAAACTTTTGAACATATAGTCATGATTATATTCCACTGTGCTGACGACACTATAATCATGAACAAATATATACATATTTATATATGTTCTGGACTTAATAGAATTTATACATTAAATATAATCATGAAATAAATCATGTGAACCATGCAACATAAAAGAATGATTTCTAATCTTTACTAATGAGTAACGCTGATTATATTGAAATGGGTTTTATTTAGGGCACAAAACCCAACACATTGGCCTTGGCCGACTAGGGTTCCCAAACCTAAGAGGGTCGGCTAGGTCCCATGACCCAGCCTAGGGCCAGCCAGGAATCTTATTACCAGGCATAGGGTGGCCAGCTTTTTATGGTGCCTCTATGGCCGACCAAACCCCATGGTGAACACCCATGGCTGGCCAGGTCTTGAACAAAATCTCCATGGCCGGCCAAGGTATACAGTGGATCTAAACATGTGTTTTTCAAGGACTTGAACACGTTCTTTGTGTTCTTCGTGACTCAAAGAGCCAAGAATCACAACGAAGGTTAGAATCAGATCTTTTTTGTCTAGAAATAACACATTATACATCCTAAGAGTACCATGCGGATCAAAATATCGAAAAAATTACAATCTAACGTGGGAATCAAAAAACATTCAAAGTAAAGAAAAGCTTCATGCAATCATGGCAAAATAAACTAAATTAAATAAATAGCGGGAATAGAAAGCTTACCTAGTACAAGAAACCTTTCACGAAGAGAATGGGAAGCTTGTATCGTCGAAATAGTGTAAGAATCTCGAGAGATGGAGCAATGTGGGCTTCGATCTCTAGAGAGAAGGAGGAGCTTTTAAAAGTTACTTTTTCTAGTGAGAGAATGAAATGTGCAAAATGAAGAGGGGTTTCCCTCCATAAGTCTTATATAGCTTTTGTGGAACCACTTCTTTACTTGCCATGCAGTGTTCAACTAAAATGCATGTAGAAGTACGATGCAGTTAACTTACTGCAACAAATGAGATTAGACAGTCAAAAACAGTTATTTCAAAGACTAAATATGTAGCAAAATTTACTCAGTTAAGGCTACATGAGTCTCAACTATGCTGGAAAGTCCCTATTCGCACATACATCCGCACAGGGACTTGGGGGGCAAATATTATTTTGATTTTTGCCTACCTGATGTGGCATGTCTATGTGGCCAATATTAACGCCACGTGACAGTACAACTCGCCAAGAAGAAGGCCAAGTCACCTACTCAGTACTTCAACCAACGGGGAGTTCTGACACTCAAACGGGACGACGAATGACGAACTATCTACCTCAAGGAGGCTGGTCACAACATAGGTTGGCCAGCTTTTGCACAGCATAAGGCCGACCAACCTGCATCCTGTAGATGCATGGCTAGCTTTGGGTATAGCTTCATGCGTGGTTAGCAAGCTAGATTACGAATTGGGCCTTAACAACCCACAAAAATAGAGAGAAAATATCTATTTTTAAGGGGCATTTTAGACATTTGTATTTTACTAATTTAATATGTAAATATATGCTTATTTATTCTAATTAAAGGGGTTAAGCTCTCCTATATAAAGATCATTAACTAAACCTAAAACCCCAAGCTGAGTTCTAAGTCTAAAATCATAAGTGGCAAACCCTAAGCTCTAAGTGTCTCTCTCTCTCACACGCCCATCATTGCTTCTCTCTTAACTTGAGATTTTCCATCTATGATTCTTACATTGTAACCTTAAGAGAGCTACTTAAGATCCCACCTATAGCGATCTGAATAGTATTATCTCTCGGTATCAATACAACTAAAAGGAAAGTAGGTCATTGTTGGAATTTATTTTACCAGGATCTTAGATCTACTCACAAGTATGTTTATTAACACCCTAAATATGAACTTTCTAAAACGATGAAATAAACACATATAAAGTTTAGGAAACCTTACATTGGTTGCAGCGGAACATAATGACTCCTTCCGTTCAGATATCTAGCCCTTGATTCCTTTCTGTAGCAGAGCATTATCAATATCTGAACCTGGATCTCTTTCTCTGAATCTTTGATGCTGAAACTCCTTTGCTAATGATCTTTCTTCACGATCTTCCTCACTATGATTGAGGTATCACTTGATGTGTGTGGGCACTACTCTAATCACTAAGGATTTTGAAATATTGAAGAAGAAGAGAGGGAGTGGTCAGCCAGATAGGGAGAGAGAAGGCTCAGTTTTTTTTTCTGATTCAGAAAGTGTCAGGAAAAAGTCTTATTTTTCTGAAGCCTTCACTATCTATTTATAGCATTCCACTAGGGTTAGATTTGAATTATATGGCATTAAAATAATGAAAAAATCAACTTAAAATACTACAATAGGTGGCCGGTCATACCTTTAATGGATTGGGCCTTGCTTTTTGCAATTTTGTAATTTTAACACCTTTTGTATCTGATTTTCTCAAAAATGCCAATTTCCTAATTCAATCATTTAAATGCCAATTCTAACTATTTAATAACTATAAATAATTATTAAATAATATTGTCATTTATCATATTTATTAATTGAACCATACAAAGTATCATAATTAACAAATATGCCCCTATAAACTCTTTCTTTACAATTTCGCCCTTACTTAGTGAAAATTTCACAAATAGACATAGTCTAACTTGTGAATTATAATTGATTAATCAAAACCAATTACATGAGTCTTACAAGCAATATTATCTCAACTAGTGGGGGGACCATGGGTCTATATAACTGAGCTTACAATAAGTAGATCAAGAATTTAGCACTAAAATTCACTAACTTATTAATTCTTCGTTGAATCCACGCATAGAACTTAGAATTGCACTCTCAGTATATAGAATGCTCTATATGTTCCACCATATAGACACATCATTAGTTATCCATTGTTATAATCCTAATGTGATCAATTATCCTCTATATGAATGATCTACACAGTAAAGGGATTAAATTATCGTAACACCCTACTATGTATTTTATCCTTAAAACACTTGACCCCGTATAAATGATATTTCAGCTTATGTGAAATGAGATCTCCACCATTTATTTTCGTTTAGTCAAGCTCGAAGGTGATCATCCTTTGCTTACTATTCGCCAGATAGAAGCTATAGATTCCATGTTTATGCTAGCGCTCCCACCCAATTGCACTACCGTGTTCCCAAAAAGTACGTATCACCCTGACCTAAAAGTAGGCTTAACTAACAATTCAAGGAACACGAATAGCCTTTCAAGATTGAGCCTAATCATAACAGGATTAAGATCATTTGATCTAGGATCAACTAGGCGATATTGACTTGAATAGATTTTACGGTAAGTTTAATTAAATCTAAGTCAAAGTTCAATATCGGTCCCTTCCAATGCATACTCCATGCATCCAACCTGAGCTTTACTTTAACCAATGTTCTGGAAAGAACATAGTATTTCTCCAAATACAAGTAAACTCTTGTTGTAGATTATCATATCAGTAAAACCCTGTGTCTGATAAATCTAGGAAACTTTATTCACATAGTCATGTTTACTTTCCAGTGTGTTGACGGCACAATAAACAGGATCAAGTATGTGAAAAGGGTTTCAGATGAATCTATACATTATGTACATATAATCATGAAATAAATCATGTGAACCATGCAACATTAAATGTTATTTCTGATCTATATTAATAAGTAAATCTGATTATATTGAAATAAGTTTTATTTAGGGCATAAAACCCAACAAACTCCCACTTGCACTAATTTAAAACAAAAAGTGCGTTTCAAATAATCTCAACACCTTGATATACAAATTAAGTGTAGTAGTAGTAAACTCCTCGTAATAGGATCTGAAAGGTTGAATTAACCACAACCTTTTCTCCACCATTACTCTTCCTTTAATCACAAAATCATTGATAATGTGAAATTCCTCTCTATATGTCTACTCTCTTGGGATACTGGATTCTATATCTTTGGCAACTACTTTTGGTTAATCAGGAAATTAACACTAGTAGTTTAAGGCAATTTGGAATGATGCCAAAAATGTATAAAACTTTCCTTAGACAGAATAAGTACCTTTCCTGCAACCTTAACATTCAGTCCCTCTCTGGTAGACCTAGAGACTTCAGATAGGTTTTTACACTTCTCCAAAATCACTATTCCACCCCCAGAGTTACCACCATCTTATCAGAAATATTTACTAGCACATAGGCAAATTTCGAAATCTGATGTGGTGTAGTCTAAGAGTTTTAAACACACTCTTATAGACTAACATATAGTTCCTCTTCTTAATCTTAAAATTTACTTGATTGTCTTCCAATGTTCTTCTCCTGGATTAATCTGATACCTACTCATTACTCCCACTCAACGAGCGGTGTACGGTCTAAGGCATACAAAAGCATATCTAAGACCTCTCACTGTTGATATAAGAAATTCTTTCATGGCTTTATCTTTTCTGGAATAGTTAAGACTTTTCCTTAGATAAATAAAATCTATACCTAAGAAGTTGTGAAGCTTCTATAGATTGCCATTAGAAAGAAAATGCTTCAGCATCTTACTAAAGTAAGTTGCTTGCATTAGAGTAAGTAATTACCAGGTATACCACAAGCCATAGGTTTAGATAAACTCAAACCTATAATACTAGGAACAGGAAGTTTGTTAAGTCCATAGAATAGACTTATTAACTAAAATTTCCTTTTATGTCCTTGTAATAGAAAACTTTAGGTTATTCCATGTGAATGGATTAAACCATAGTTCTATTGGCTTTCTTCTTAGTTTCTTATCTTGACAATCCATTACTTGTTTAAACTCACAATGGATTTTAATCACTAGTGTCTCCCAAGTCATAAGAAGGTGAGTTCCTAGAAACTCTCCCAATACGACGAGGTACCGTGAATTATGTCTGAGAAAACTAAATGGTATTGATCTCTTCGGTTGTGACAAGACAACAGAGGCAGTGGGATCATCATATATCAAATAAGATGATAGAACACTTTTGGAATCAAGAATTAAATATCTCCTTTATTTGCTACTTGTTTTCAGACTTAGTCATTATATTAGAAAAGTAGTATTTGTTTGAACAAACACTTTCTTATCTATTGACTATGGGATGGTCCACCCCTAATCACTTAGAATAGCTAACAAACCATGGTTAACAGTTCTAGCTTTTCTTAAGATTTTGATTAGGTCATCCATGAATCTAGTAATGATTTACATTAAGTATACAACCATTACATCATTCTGAAATTGTATTACCATAGAAGGAATTAGGCAACGACTAGTAACTAATCATCAACATGCAACTCGAAATTTCTGGGGAGGTAAGTTTGGATATAATTCAAAAATCAATTTAATGATCTTTGAACTGCATATCTACTAACTATTTCTCCACCCCTATCAGTTCGCAAGATCTTTAACCACTTACCTTAATGGTTTTAACCATTGCTAGAAATTAATGAAATTTTTCAAACATTTCAAATTTCTTTGCTAAAAGGTATAATCTAGAGTTATCGTTTTAAGAATATAACGAAAAACTCATATCCACCCCTGAATGTACATCCATCTGCGAATGAGATGAACTACTTTCAGTGGATATAGGCATATTAACTCTTTGCAGAGATTGATCTTGTCAAATCCACTATGAACATGATACAAATGCCATAGATTAAAAAAAATGTGGTAGTGTCTATGATGACATAGGTTTAGTTACATCAAAGAGTTCTTAGAATACTGCAAGTGGATCCTGGTCACAGAATACCTAACTCATATTCCATACAGTTTTAATCCATTAATAGAAGATGGATGTTGAACACTTGAGAAAGTGTAACTGTATTGTATTATGGAATTAGAAATATAAGAAAATTTCTGTTTGGAATCTAAAATTAAAGTCAAAGACTTAAATTTATACCAAATATAATGAGTAATTCTATCTTGGACCACCACTACTAATACAAACTCTAAGTCAGATTTGCCCATACAAGTAGGAGATTTCTAAGATTGAGGATTTATATCAATTGGGAATAGAATTTCGGGATTATAATCATATGCGTCATTTAATTTCTTAAGAGAAAATATAATGACATGAAATGATTTATAGACCATTCATCCAATGATATATTATGGAGCTAATTCGAAATGAATAAGCTAAGAGGAATTAGGATAATTTCGTTTATAAATAAGAATCCAACGATGCTTCGATTAGCGAAAGACAAAGTAATCTTATTTATGTAATCTTCTTGTTTCATATTGTAAAAATACTAGTCTAAGGTGTCATCAATTGATGAACAGCTAGATGTTGCATATACAATATTTATCTTTCGAGATCTAACACTATTATGTATGTCTAATGGTGAAAATCCATTAGGGATTTATCTCATTAGAAAAACAAACATGTTAGACCAACAATGAAGATTCGAAATTAAACTACAACTTAATAACAGAAAATAACATGGTTCAATATAAATTCATACACAATTCAGAAATTATAAGCATATAGCAAGTAGGAATGACAAGTGAAAATACTAAAACATACAATCCTAAATAATTTCCAAGGTTTTTCAACAAACTGATACAGTGTCCCGTTTAGGCGAGAGTCAAAGCATCATCCATTGAATAGAGTTGTCAGCTCATCTAAAATGATAACCATTCTAGCAACCTTTTATTCGATCAAGATTGGAATTCAGCGTTGTCCCGTTTAGGCGAGAGTCAAGGCAATTCTATCTTATGAGCTTCCACCATTGTTTCATAATCTGCAAGTCAAGTATGGTCGCCACCATTAGGGTGATCTATACCATACAAAACACTTACAAACTACTTATCATGCGAGGTTAAACGGTGCGAAATTGCTAATGAACGTTCCTCCATTAGGGAGGATTACTCACTAAAACAAACGCGGTGTAAAACCCACAATGGAGATCGAATATCTTAATAATAATCAAGCTCATTATTTAAAGTGAGTGGTATTTTCTTTGATTCTCTTTATTTAATCTATTTATTTTAAATATATATTTATTTAAAATTTCCAATTTAGAATGAAAAATTCTAAATATAAATTTTAATTTAATATTTATAAATTTTACTTAGATGGATATGAAAATAACATGAATTATTTCCATCTTAGTAATAATTTCCAATAAATATTTAGAAAATATTCAATTTAAGTTGTTACAAAATTAATTTAAATTAATTTACAACTCAAATTTAATTTTCTATAAATATATATTGCATTTCGAAAAATTAAAGTATATAAGAATACAATTTTCGAAAAATGCATATTAAAATAAAAAATTAATCCTGGAAGAATTATTCTAATTTAATGTTGGCCCAAAATTAATTAATAAAATTAATTTACAACAAAAAATATAATTTTCCTATTTAATTAAATATATAAGAAAAATTTCAAATATTTAAGTATGATGATGAAAATTAACTTAAATATTAATTTTCTATTTAATTAAATAACTAGAAAAATACTTCAAGCAAAAATATCATCTATCTAGATTTTCCTTTGACTAATTAATTCAATTTCTAATAATATACTTTAATTCAATTTATTTTAAATTAATCAATAAATGAAAAAATCATTGATTTAAGTTGATCCAAGAATTAATTAAAATAAATAATTAATTTACAACTTAATCTATTTTTCAAATAAAATTCGAAATTCCAGCATTTAAGAAATGCAATTTCGAAATTTGATTAATAAAATAAAAAAAATATATTTTGAAAATTATTTAAATTTAGTTGAAAAATAATTTTCTATTTAATTAAGTGTCATGAAAAAAATATTTAAGTATCATGATGAAAATCAACTTAGATATTTAATTTTTCAAATTAATTAAATGTATTAAATTCAAGAAATAAATAATTAAGTGTAGAGAAGGCTTAATTATTAATCTCTAGTTTAATACTAGGAAAAATATACTTAAAATAAATTGTACCAAAATTAATTATATAAATAATTAATTTCACAATGTATAATATTTCCTATTTAATATTAGAAATAATAAGTAGTCTAGAAATAACTATCTAGAAAATATCTTATTTGACGAAGTATCTTTTCCACAAAATTTAAAAAAAAATATTTAATTTAAGTTGTACTAGAAAAAATATAGAACTTAAATATTTTTCAAATTTAAATTTAATTAAATATCAAAAATTAAGTTATAACCACTTAATTTGAAAATATTCCATTTTAAGTTAATATTCGAAAAGATATTAACTTAAAAAATATCTAAAGAATCTTAATAACCAATGCCTAAAATTCCTCAACTTAATTTTGAAATTTGAAATTCAAAAGATATTCAGATTTAAGTTGGTTAGTTGTAGATAACTAAATATCAACTTAAATAAGAATATTTAATGACAAATTTAAATTAAGTTCCAGAAAGAATCTAGATGGTTATAATTCTATATTTAATTAAATACAAGAAAATACATATAGTTTAGCTTAGAATAAAAAATTCTTTAAACTATAATTTTCTTAAATTAATTTCAAAATAAATGAAATTAATTATGTTGCTAATCAATTTTATTAGGTTAAACTAGTGTAATTAACCTAGTATAGTTGTTCAAATCAGGCAAATGGGCCTTCACAATTGGGGTGGTTCATGTGAGGGGGTGCTGTGTTCAGTATGTCGTACCCACTTCTATGGCTCCCAACTCTCACACAAGGCCCAAAAGAGAGGAATTTAACCTTAATAAGAACAACTGTTATTAATTGAATAAGCCCAATAACTAAATGGGCCTAAATAAATACTATCAAGAACTATGATAATTTATTTTAGCAACAACAACCTATATGTATCTATAATCAAATTAAACACATAGGCTCACACAGGCACATTTTGGATGGGTCCTATCATGTTGCTAGGTCATACACAGATGAAAGAAGATTGTAAATATACCTGTTACAAATTATTAACTTGACCAAGGGAGCCATCAGATCATTAAATCTGGCAAAAAGTAACCATGGCTATTTGCAATCAAGTAATAATAGGTTTTGAAAACTTACACATAAGCTAAAACACATACTCCTGCAACAAGGTTAGTTGGATAGTTGGATGTAGGATTTATTTAATTTTAAATTAAATATTTAATTTCGAAAATAATTAATTAAATAATAAAAAAAAAATCGAAAATTTTAAAAAAAAATTTGAAAAAATTCGAAAATTAAAAAAAATTAAATTAAAATTAAACCTACAATTTTGAAAAATTAGGTTTCAACCAACCTAAATATCATTTCAAAAATTTGCTAACTACTTTTAAATTTTAAATGTTATTTTATAAATAAAAATTAAATTAAAAATTAGAAAAGATAAATAAATATCTTTTTCAAATTTTAAATGTAATTTAAATAAATAAAATAACAAAATTTAAAAAATTAGCAAAATATCTTATATCATTTAAAAATTACATGATTATAAATATCTTATTTTTAAATTTAAAATAAGATAAGATATAATCAAATTTTAAAATAAGATAGATTTTTAAGCAAGAAGATAGATACTAATTCTATTCAAATTTAAATTACACTAATATCTTGAATTAAATTTAAAAAATATTAAATTAATTCAAAATGATAATTACAATTGAATTAGGAATAGTAATAGTATAAATACAAAACTATACCGAAAATCGGAAGTTAATTCCATGAAAAAGCATGAAAAATCGAAGAAAAACGAAAAAATTGTGAACTGTATGGACAGATTTGCGATCGCAGGAAAATTTCAACACAGCCCCGATTTTTTTCAAATCTTCAAAAATTCATAACTAATTCAAATAAAATCGAAATTGAGTTCTGTAAAAGGCTAACTTGCTTAATTTTTCCCATACTATCCATTAAAAATAATTTCAGAAACAAAATTGCAATTATTTTTCACGAAAATTTACAAACATCAATCAATCATCAAATAACACTCAATACAACATGATACCATCCAAAGAACATACAAACAATCGTTTTAAAGTCCAAATTTCTTGCAAGTAAATCAATTACCATGGCTCTGAGGCCAGTTGTTGGAATTTATTTTACCAGGATCTTAGATCTACTCACAAGTATGTTTATTAACACCCTAAATATGAACTTTCTAAAACGATGAAATAAACACATATAAGTTTAGGAAACCTTACATTGGTTGCAGCGGAACATAATGACTCCTTCCGTTCAGATATCTAGCCCTTGATTCCTTTTTGTAGCAGAGCATTATCAATATCTGAACCTGGATCTCTTTCTCTGAATCTTTGATGCTGAAACTCCTTTGCTAATGATCTTTCTTCACGATCTTCCTCACTATGATTGAGGTATCACTTGATGTGTGTGGGCACTACTCTAATCACTAAGGATTTTGAAATATTGAAGAAGAAGAGAGGGAGTGGTCAGCCAGATAGGGAGAGAGAAGGCTCAGTTTTTTTTTCTGATTCAGAAAGTGTCAGGAAAAAGTCTTATTTTTCTGAAGCCTTCACTATCTATTTATAGCATTCCACTAGGGTTAGATTTGAATTATATGGCATTAAAATAATGAAAAAATCAACTTAAAATACTACAATAGGTGGCCGGCCATATGGATTGGGCCTTGCTTTTTGCAATTTTGCAATTTTAACACCTTTTGTATCTGATTTTCTCAAAAATGCCAATTTCCTAATTCAATCATTTAAATGCCAATTCTAACTATTTAATAACTATAAATAATTATTAAATAATATTGTCATTTATCATATTTATTAATTGAACCATACAAAGTATCATAATTAACAAATATGCCCCTATAAACTCTTTCTTTACAATTTCGCCCTTACTTAGTGAAAATTTCACAAATAGACATAGTCTAACTTGTGAATTATAATTGATTAATCAAAACAAATTACATGAGTCTTACAAGCAATATTATCTCAACTAGTGGGGGGACCATGGGTCTATATAACCGAGCTTCCAATAAGTAGATCAAGAATTTAGCACTAAAATTCACTAACTTATTAATTCTTCGTTGAATCCACGCATAGAACTTAGAATTGCACTCTCAGTATATAGAATGCTCTATATGTTCCACCATATAGACACATCATTAGTTATCCATTGTTATAATCCTAATGTGATCAATTATCCTCTATATGAATGATCTACACAGTAAAGGGATTAAATTACCGTAACACCCTACTATGTATTTTATCCTTAAAACACTTGACCCCGTATAAATGATATTTCAGCTTATGTGAAATGAGATCTCCACCATTTATTTTCGTTTGGTCAAGCTCGAAGGTGATCATCCTTTGCTTACTATTCGCCAGATAGAAGCTATAGATTCCATGTTTATGCTAGCGCTCCCACTCAATTGCACTACCGTGTTCCCAAAAAGTACGTATCACCCTGACCTAAAAGTAGGCTTAACTAACAATTCAAGGAACACGAATAGCCTTTCAAGATTGAGCCTAATCATAACAGGATTAAGATCATTTGATCTAGGATCAACTAGGCGATATTGACTTGAATAGATTTTACGGTAAGTTTAATTAAATCTAAGTCAAAGTTCAATATCGGTCCCTTCAGATGCATACTCCATGCATCCAACCTGAGCTTTACTTTAACCAATGTTCTGGAAAGAACATAGTATTTCTCCAAATACAAGTAAACTCTTGTTGTAGATTATCATATCAGTAAAACCCTGTGTCTGATAAATCTAGGAAACTTTATTCACATAGTCATGTTTACTTTCCAATGTGTTGACGGCACAATAAACAGGATCAAGTATGTGAAAAGGGTTTCAGATGAATCTATACATTATGTACATATAATCATGAAATAAATCATGTGAACCATTCAACATTAAATGTTATTTCTGATCTATATTAATAAGTAAATCTGATTATATTGAAATGAGTTTTATTTAGGGCATAAAACCCAACAGTCATTACCCGCTAACTAAGGGGGCCGAACCTCTATAAAATCCTGTGTTTTTTGTTTTCTTATTCTTATTATGTAACATGCAACAAGCGACAAGCATCAACATTGAATACAACTCTGCTGTCGGTTGGCCAAATCTGAGGTCAACAATACATATTTTTTTAATCTTTTATACATTTTTTTACCTATCTTTTTCCTTCTTTTTTTCAATTTTTTTGCTAATTTATTTTTAGTTTTTCTTCTTATTTTCTTATAAGTAAATAAGAGTTTAGAAAATTATAGAGCTCACGTGATGTATTAGTTTGGTAGAATGTAATGGTAATAGTAATAATGATGCAATAGAATAAGAATGGTAATGTAAATTGATTAGGATGTTTAGTTTCTTGTTGGAATACATATTATAAACCCTAAACTCTTAATGAGTAATAAATTCACAAAATTACTTTTAGAATAGTTAGTATTTTTGCCCCCTAAACTTTCGGCACTACCTAATTTCACCCCCTAAAATATACGGCTTTTTAAAAATTCTCCCTAAAATATAACAATTACATAATTATGCCATTCTGTTAAGTTCTGTTATCTTTACCGTTAAGAATTAGCCTTTTTACCTCCTAAACTTTGACTAATATAAAATTTTGCCCATTTTATCAAAAAAATAATTTTAAAAATTATAATATTCTATTTTTTAAGCAATTATAATATTTTATTAATTTTAGAAAAATAATAAAAATTATTAAAAAAAAAATCTGACAAAAATTTGAAATTAATTAAAAAATATTAATTTTACTTAAAAATATTAAATTATTCATAAAAATATTTTTAAACTTTATTTTATTTATAGACACGTATCTTAAAAAATCAAACCAAAATGATTGAGAATCTAATAAATAATTTAAATAAACTAAGATTTCTTGAAAAAAAAAAAGACAAACTTATTTATGTTTATAAACTTATATCTTAACAAATAAAAAAAAAATAATTAAAAATTCAATAAAAATATAAAATTATTTTTTAAAAAAGTGATAAATTAAACTAAAAAAATTTTATGTTTTCTTAAACAGTTCTATATTTTTTGAGAAAAATAAAATATACTCAAGTTTATTCTCGTAATTTTTTTTTTATATATAAAAATTGAATTTTAATATTTTTTTAAATATCTAAATGAATTTTTTAATATAAAATAAATAATTTTCTTAATCGCTTAATTAGTTTTAAAATTTTAATTTATTCTTTAATTTTCTTAATCATTCAAAATAATTCTTTCTTAAGATCTACATTAATTTTTTGAGATTTATTAAAAAAAATGTTCAATATTTCTCATTTTTATTTTGAGGGGGTACAATTTAATAGTTGTCAAAGTTTAGGGGACAAAATTACTAATTTACATAGACACATCAGCATTTAAACGGAATAATGAGATGAAACCTAAGAAAAGGACTAAATTAATTTTGTTCTTATTTAAAAAAAAAGTATTTAAGTTATTTCACTTTCATTTTATAATATTTATGATGTAATTCTTATTATATAATTTTTGTGATATAATAAAGATTTTATTACATAATGTAATCACCATTATATTATTGTAATCCCATTATATTATTTTTGAAAATTTTAATTACATAAAATATTGTTTCCGATTATTTTCTATTTTAAACTGATATATTTCTCCCATTGATTATTCTGATTCCAATTACAATTTAGTAAACGTACCATAAATAAAACATGACCTTACATATGGTATTAATCCTTTTGTACTCTTTTATTAGTAGATAATGGTAAAAAAAATTATATGGACTTATATTTAAACAACACAAGATATGATATACACCTTAGTTTCAACAGAAACTTGTATCACAGTGTTTTTGTTTAAAATTAAAGTAAAATATAAGTGATTAAAGTAAGATATATATTTATATATATATATATAAAAAAAATAATCTATGTAGGGCTTTCACATCCTAACCAATCAAAAGCCACCACGTATGCTACTTCCCATACACGTAAGAGATCCGTTCTATTACATCACCTAGACATGTGGACCCTTATGTCCAAATTGCCTACTCACTCAAATTCTTTAAAACGCTTTTCCCGTCAAATCTAACGGCGCTGTTAACACTCATCCCACACTATAAATACGGTCTCTCTCGATTCGCTTGTCCCCTCGCCTGTAAATTTATTTATTTTTTCATATTTTTTTTTCTTTTTTCTTTTCTGACTTCGGCATTAAACACTGCAGCTGTAATACAATCCGAAAGCTTCCACTCTCACCAAAATCTCGGACGATATATCGCCAGCATTTCCTTTCCCCCCTAGAAATTAATCTTTTCTCAATCTCTGATCAGTGCAAGAACAATAATAAGAAGAAGAAGATAGCATTAGCGAAATTGACTCTACCGAAATCGAAGAGATATTATATTAACTTCATATATGTTGTCGGCTGAAATTTTGGGTATCTGATTGGCTCCGGTGAAATTCATTTTGTGGCGCATTGATAAGCTTTTTATCAACCTCACTATCTTTTGCTTTGTTTTTGCTTCATCACCCATTTTCAGGTAATCAATTCTAGAGCAACGATTTCATTATTCATTATTCATTTTGATTTTGCTTTTTTTTTTTCCTTGGCTACCAAACAGAGTATTGCTTTACTTTTATTTTGTACATCTCTATCTTTTCTCATCTATTCTTTTTTTCTTCTCTCTCGTTTTTTTTCCTTTTTAAATGTTTTGGTCCCATGGGCTCCTCCATTCAGTCTTCGTTTTCGTTTTCATAAGTTGCTTGAGTTCGGATTTTACTTGACTTTTTCAATTTATTTTGGACCATTATAAGAGTCATTGTCTTTAGTAATAACTTTAAATTTAAAATTTAAAGTTTAAAATGAATTGTCTGCTTTGTAAAATAAATCTGGGTTTTGCATTTTGGTCATTTGCAGATATGTCGTCTAAACTGTAAAGCTGAGTAAGTAACTCAAAAGTATTTGCCCACTTGGGTGGTTCATAGTTGAGGAGGGTATAAACGACATTTTCATTTTGGTAAGTCCTTTTCATATTAATAATAATAATAATCCAATAATATATTGATATATGATTCTTCATTCTTTCCTCTCCTCCTAATTTGTTTTGGTTATGTCATCGGTATATACCCATTTAAACAAAAGCTCATTCCCTCATTGTTATTTTTTTAAAAAAGAAATTGTTTTCTCTGAATTTTTGAACGAAAAAAGGAATGAAGACAAGGGAATTTTTGTTGATTTGTGAAATGGGTTTTGTCAGAAACTTCGGCTTAACAAGATAGTATTGATTCTTTTGAATCGGCTTTTTTTTCTTTTAATTTTTTTTGTTTAACATTAAAGCAAAGCATATAGGGTACATGAGTCATTATTCATTCTTAAGTCGAGCTAATACGACCACTTTCAAATGGCATGACCATGGGTTTTGTTTCTTTCAATAATTGACTCATTATTTTTATTTTATTTTATCGGCATTCTTTCTTTCCCAGTCATCCCTGATCCCGAGTTCTTTTTTTTTTTTCTTTTTGCTTTTCTTCTCTTTCTTCCGGACCCATTTGTTTCCTGGAGAACCAAAAAACCAAAGACACAAAATAAAACAAAAGATTATTTTATATTTAAATATTCTTTTCTACTATATATATATATATTTCGGCTAGTATTTATTTGAGCACAGCACTTTTCTCGGTTCTCATTCATCATCTTTATTCTTTACTACTACATCAAAATTTTATTTTATAAATATATTGATGATTTTCGCCATTTGGGTCACAGTGGGTAGCATTTAATTTTCAGATTTGTTTTCTTTTTTGAGGTCAATTGTTGAATGTTTTATTTTTGAAAAATTCTACACGATAAGTTCTTCCGAAAATCATAAAATTAAATTCTACAGTGGGTAGCATTTAATTTCCCTACGAACCCAGTGTGCGGAGAATGTTGCAAATTTCCCCCGTCCAATGGTCCAACTCATTACACACAAATGTTCTCTTTCGAGTGGGGTTATTATCGTCATTTCCTCATTTCACGACATTTCATCTTAGACAAAGATGACTTTCTTGGAAAGATAAAACTTGGACCAATGTTAAACTAAGAAATCTACAAAATATAAATCATATTAATTTTTTTTTCGCTATTATTTTATTAGATTAAATAATAATCCAATATTTTCCTTTCAAAACAATTTATTATTATTATTTATGTTGTAAATGTGGTTCGTTAGGGTATTAACGTAATTAAATGACTTGTGTAGGGGTAGAATCGTAAAACCAAGATAAAGAATAAAGATGTTTACATGCATAGCATGTACGAAGCCAGACGATGAAGACGAAGGTGGAGCGCGTGGCAGCGGAACCCCAAGTACTAAAGAAGCCGTCAAAAGCCTGACGGCGCAGGTTCGTAATCCTGCACCTTCACACACAAGCCCTTTCTCTCTCTTTAATTTTTCTTTATATCAAATTCTATTAGCTCTGGTCTTTGCCCGGCTTCCCCTACAACCTTTGCTTTTTTTCAGTTTCTTTTTCTATCTTTGTGAAAACAAACAAAATTACAAGTCGATAGGAGTGTCTTTGATATGGTGGGGACCATCTTTGGCATCTTTCACGTTTTTATATATATATATTTTATATATATATATATATGGATTTAACTATTGCATGTGACTCACTTCCATACCCCTCCACTCCTCTTCGTACTCTCTCGTACACTACACTACTATTAATATTCATTTACTTATTTTTTTCCCCTTCACGTATATTTATCTTACATATTAATGCCATTGGCTCAAAAACTTGGATGAAAAAAGTGTCCTTGTCTGCTCATATAATATATATGTATTTGTGCTCATTCATTTATGGCATGGGTATTACTAATATCGATCGAGCTACATTGCCCCATTGAAAGGAAATATTGCTAATTATGACATACACACACAAGTTGATCATTAAGTATTGCATGAAATTCAAAGTGCTAGGAGCATTGATTATCTTCTGTGGAAACCACAATTTAATAACTAGATATTTTATAATTTTTAAATTATCAAGTGTCTGTTTGGCCTTTGGGTTGTCATAATTAAAAAACATCCTACAGTCTGGCCTATAAGGCTATGAATGAGTATATGTGTGTGTAAATGAATGTATTAGTGTGCCTACTTACTGGTGACTGTATAGGTTCGGCCACTAGACTGTCCGTGAATGTTACCCATCAATGAGAAAGTTGAACAATAATATATATACTTGGGAAATGGCGTACATAACCCTTAACTCCTTAACTGACCCGACTCTTCATGCGTGCCTTTCTGGTCAGCTAATTCATTTATTATTGTTTTCTATAATGTTTTATTTGTATTCATTTTTCCAGAAAAATGTATTTTCTTCTTTAAAAAGAAACTATATTACAAATTGTAGGACATATCGTTAATAGAAAAAACAGCTATTATATTTGAGATGTCTCTTTGTAGGTATATTGGATGAACTAATTATAAGTAGTCACATATTTGGACAAAAATATTAATAATAAGATAATGGTTGTCGATCGGTCAAAATGACTACTAACTTCCTAGAATATGTAATTTTGTTGATGATGTCAGCTAGAACACACATATATATATTAATATATATATAAATTCCCCAATTGTGCAAAGTCGTGGGCTGTCTGTCTTTGATAAAAAAAGACAGTCTCTTACTTGAAAAAGACAGGCGGGTGAATGTTGCTGGCTCGGCCCACCATTGAATTCTTGTCGTTTTACTATTTCAAATTCTTCTGAATCTGAACACACATTCACTTGATTACACAGTTGTATTGTTGGGATTCTCTCTGGGCCTTTACTACCCTCTCTCTCTCTCTCTTTGCTCCAGTGCATGTTTGCTCCTGTTTTGCCTATAGAATTTTCAGGGTGCTTCCTTTGAGGTGGACAAGTTTTCTTCTTGTGGCTGGGTCACTTCATAATATTTTTTACCTCTCTCAGTAGTAACTAAAAGTTAAAAAAAAACCATTGTTTGTTTTTTATCCAGCTATTAAATATACATGACTGTTGAACTGTAGCTTTTGTTGGGGTTTAGAATATTTTACGAGTGTTTATGGTTGAAAGTAATAGGTCATTTGAGCCATCAAGATAATACAATACATTATTTGATGCAACATCACGATCCATTTATTTATGCATGCATGTGATTTTGTCCATGTTACGTGCGACTTTAAGTTTCTGTAACTATATTGACATGACAAAACGAGTGGTGACATTCAGCAATCAAAGTAATCTTAATAAATACACAAATCAGCTTCTTGTGGGTATATATATATATATATGATAAAATTATGTATGTAATTTCTCTTCGAGCTACCTGACCCTTTTCAGTTTTTTTCTAATCAAGTTGAATACTGTAGTCTTATTTACACCTGAACAACCATAGCGTGCTCAACAACAGTATTTTCTGGATAAAGTATCTACTTTTAATGACATTTGCATGCTCCGAATAGAAGGACCACAAAAACTGACCATTTCAGCAGACATTAGAATATATCTAATGACATTGTATCTTTTGTCTCCTTTTATCTTGTCTTGTTGTGGAAAATGAAAAGTCTCTGTTCTGAACTTTTTCTATGGAAGAGTCTGCAGTTGTTCTCTTTTGACGACTTGTATTCTTCAGTACTGAAGAAATGCACACGCTTTCCACCAATTTGGTTTCATAAATGAAGTGATTTTTCGCTCTCCTTTTGACATAACATTTAGAACATTTTGTATGTTTCCCTCCCCTGTCCGGACATCAGTATTGTTGAGAGCAGGGTCCAACATATATGTATACAGTATACATAAGTACTTGTATTGAATACTTCTTTGAATGTATTATCTGTGTTATGCATTGACTATAACTTACAATTTCTTACGGAGCTCAAACACCTGAGCTGACTTGCTCATGCCTTTGTGTCACATACTTGGTGCTATTATGAGAAGCTAAGAATTTTTATATAAAAAAGTCATGACAGAGTCTTGATCATAAGTAATCAGTTTAATTTCAAGTACATAACTTGGGCACGTATGCATGCCGCGTAAAATAATCCTGAGGACAAATGTAATGCCGTGAAGACAGGAGTTGTGTAAAACACTTTTATTTATCCATGTTATCTGTGGAATGCATAAGTTCATTTGCACATTGTGATGTTGGGACTTATGAACATGCCTTGTTTCTTCCAACCACTTTATGCAGATAAAGGATATGGCATTGAAAGTATCTGGAGCTTATAAGCAGTGCAAACCCTGCACAGGTGGGACAAGTAGCAACTACAGAAAGGGACAGAGGCCTTATCCTGACTTTGATGCTGCTTCAGAAGGTGTTCCATACCCCTATGCTGGTGGTGCGAGCTCAAGTTCAACACCTGCATGGGATTTTACGTCTAGTCATCATCCTGGTGGAAGATCAGACTCAAGATTTACCGGGCTAATGAGTGGTGACCAGACTCCTAGAGGAGTGTCTGTGTCAGCGCAGTCTTGTGATGTGGTGTTAGAGGATGAGGAAGAGCCCAAGGAGTGGATGGCGCAGGTGGAGCCAGGCGTGCATATTACTTTTGTGTCTCTTCCCAATGGGGGAAATGATCTAAAACGAATTCGTTTCAGGTATTTTGATAATCCATTCTGGCAAAATGACTCCTTTTTAATATTTTTTTAAAGCTATTGAAATTCTTAATACGACATGAAGTTAATTTTATATACTTATTTTGATACTTTTTGATGTCTAGTATATACTCACATGTGATCTTTGTGTTGATGCATGTTGTCCCATGTTAGTGTCATCCTAATCTTTTCAACATACATTTAAAAAAAAGTTAGTGCTTTGCAATCAATTTTAGTTGTTGCTTTTTAACTAATACCAAATTTAAATTTCAAGCCGAGAGATGTTTGACAAGTGGCAAGCTCAGAGGTGGTGGGGTGAGAACTATGACAGAATCATGGAGCTCTACAATGTCCAGAGATTTAATCGGCAAGCTCTTCAGACTCCTTGTAGGTCGGAGGATGGGGTAAAGTTGCAAATTCTTTTACTTATTCTCTTTTAAATATATTATGCATCGAGTTGCTTATAACACCAAATGATGCTCCTACTAATTTGTCTTGTCAATTGGATCAGACTTTGTGTTTCTCAATCACGTATTTGAATCTTCGAAGTAGTATGTAGATAGATATGCATTAGTATGATAATGATTCACTTGATTCAAATTATTTTTGGTTTCACTTGATATTACAAGTGCATAAGGGTTTTGCATGATGCAAATGAGTTATCCTTTATTGTAGAATTAGTAACCAACCAAACTGATGAATGTATGCCTAAAGAAATTGTGTGCCTATTTCAGTTTGCTTAGTGTTTATAATTGTGGATTCTCTAACAGAGAAGGATGTAAAGCTGTGCTAAATGCTTAAATATTGATTTATAGAAGTTCTTTTTTATCATATATTTAGATTAATAATTGCTGTTGTTTCTGTGAGTTGATGAATCTTTTCTAGAGTTTCCATTGCTTCTGCATGCGCAGTAAAGATTAAAACGCTGCGCATGAAACATTGTAATTGTTGATAAAATTCTTCATGAAATTTCTGTATCCAGCTTGAGAACAGGAAATTTTCTCTGTTTACATATACTGTTCATGTTTTATCCTCTAATGGCCACAAGAGGAACTCAATCAGACATCAAACTGCTGAGAGAATTCTTCTACTTCTACTATGTTAACTTATAACTAGGACTTAGTAGCTGATACTATTGAGTAACACTAAGAATTTTCATTGATCCCACATATGAAATAACTGATTTCAATTAATCATGACTAACATACATACTTGTATTTATTGCAGAGAGATTCTTCTTATTCAAGGATGGGGTCTGTTATGGAAAGCCCGTCAATGAATAAAGACTGGACTCCAAGAAGCCATTATAAACCCCCTGGAAATAGATATTTCCCTCCTGACTCTTATGATCATGGTGGTGGTGGTCCTCACTACAATGCTAGTTCAAGTGGTTATGTTATAGGTGGCCACAAAGGTGAGACATCATCTTTTGATGCCTCGAGGACAACAACCTCATCTCGAGATGAGGCTTCAGTTTCAGTGAGCAATGCCAGTGACCTGGAGACTGAATGGATTGAACAAGATGAACCTGGCGTGTACATTACTATTAGACAGCTAGCCGATGGCACTAGGGAGCTGCGGCGTGTCAGATTTAGGTAACAATGTATTATTAAAGGAAGTTTACAACTAGTCTTGTCCCAACTATTAAAACTTTTCATGTTGAGTTCTCAAGACATAATCATACACTAAAATAATCATTAGGTGAAACATTACAAGGAACCTCAGAACTTATGCTTTGGTTTATTTTTGTATGATTGATGCAGTCGGGAAAAGTTTGGGGAGGTCCACGCGAAGTTATGGTGGGAGGCCAACAGAGAAAGAATACAAGCTCAATACCTTTAAATTTTTGTGACACAACCAAGAGTTGAGGAGGAGGATGATTAGAAAGTAAAAGAGCTAAGAAGCATATGGATGACTCAAAACGCCAATATTCCACTGAGAAGGAAACTGGCTAAATCCCCTCGCCTCTTATACAAAGCTGAAATGACATTCTTTGATCTAACACTACTACTACTACACAAGTAATGGGTTTCTTCTGCTCAAGACTCCATTTTTATTTTTACTTTTGGTGGGGGCCTTATGCACATTATCTCTTGATGTGTTCGGTTTTGCCTTAGTTATGTCTTTTTTATTTATAAATGATAATACTACATATTATTACAAATCACTTAATTTTTTTTTTCCTTTTTTGAGGCCTTTTTCCCATTTTGGGACTCATGTATTTTGGGCATCATCATATTATTTTTATTTATTTTGGCTATCATATTCTGTATCAGCTTTAGTTTGTAACACAGTTTATAGTTTGAGAAATGAAATTGGAAGCTTTTATAACTACCTTTTATCTTTTCGAAATTTCCTCGAATGATAGCATACCTTGATATCAAATGAAATTACAATTAAAACTGTAAATTCAGGTCCGACTCTTTGATACGGCATGAGCCCAACATGAGTTTGAAAGGTACGGGCACGACACGACATGAAAAAATAATTGTGCTAAGCACAGCATGATGATGTAAATTGACACAACACGACATGGGCTTTAGCATGACACAGGACGATAAGCCTGAAAGCACCGTAAAAAAAGCACAAGCATATTAGCTTAAAAATACGACACGTAAGCACGAATATATAAAACCCAAAAGCACGACATGCAAAATGCTCAAATTAATAAAAATGAAATAAAAGTTTCATGTAAAAAAAAATTATAGTTCACAAAGATACAATTATTTGATCTCAAATCTAAGCCAAATTCACTAATTTACTGAAGAAAATTCTAGTAATAGTTCACAAAGATACTAATTCACTTTGATGCAAATAAGTTCCCAACCTCAAAAAATAACGGTAATAGTCCCCAAGCTTGAAATTCTTGTAAGTCTGTTAGTCCTTATTTTAACAGATCTGTAGTTGCTTTAAAGATGCCACTTGTTGATATTGAACGACATAAGTCCCCCAAAAGTTCACTTTGATGCAGATAAGTCCCAAAATTCAAAAAATTATGGTAGCCCCAAGCTCAAGATTCTCATTAATCCGTAGGTACCTAATTTAACCGTTTGTAATTCTTAAAATTGTCAAGTGTCAAAAGTTTATTAGTCCACATCATAGAAAAACGATTTAAAAACTTTAATAACTTTTTTCGTTTTTTTTCAATTCTTTTATTAAAAATTATAAAACTTTATATACACTAAAAAATTACAATTTTTTACGATTTTCCACCCAACCTTCTTGGTGATCGAGGCTTACTGCCAACAAGTACAATTCCTTCATTTCCACCTTTTTCCTCGTCCCATCCCACTATCCCAAAAAATTAATTAAGCAACAGAAAAAAGAAAATATGTGATCGAGATCGAGATTGAGACCTTAGAGAGATGAAGTTTTTAGTTTTTTTTTCTTTACGTTTCAAGAAAGCTGAGAGATATGGATGGAGTACACGATAGAGAAAGAGAGATATGGGTAGTGGTGGGTGGTGGGTTTTGGTGGCCGATTCTTTGATCTCAGCTTTTCTGGTTCAAAGTTACTCAGACAATTTTTTTAAGAGCGGCCCATCTTACTAACAAAAATTGGAGAGTTTTAGTAGAGTAAATCAGTGTTCGGCAAGTTGGACTGAGAGTGAACGAGAAGAAGTAGAAAGAAAAAAATAAATAAAAGATGAGAAAATAAAGTTAGTTAATTAGTTTTGGAAGTTATTTATTTAGTCTAACTTATTTTAAATTATAATTATGATTTGGACCAATAAAATATCAACAAGGTACTTTGGAAGCAACAAACAAAGCAGCTCAATTGGGTACTTACAGACTAACATGGTTTGATATTTTGCACACACAGGTGTACGTATCGTTAACAGGTAGTAAATGTTGGAATTTATTTTACCAGGATCTAGATTTACTAACAAGTATGTTGGATTAACAACCTAATATGAATTCTAAAACAATGAAAATAAACACATATAAAGTTAGAAAACCTTACAGTGGGTGCAGCGGAATATTATGTCTCCTTCCATTCAAATCTCTAGCCCTTGATTCCATTCTGTAGCAGAGCATAATCAAGATCTGAATCTGGATCTTCATCTCTCCTTCTTTGATGCAGATTTTCCATAGTCTTACATACTATGATTGAGGTACCACTTGATGTGTGTGGGCACTACTCATCACTCAAGGAATTTCGAAAAACAGAGAAGAAAAGAGAGAGGAAAGTGGTGGCTCAGGAATTCACTCTGAAAAGAATGAGATACAATTCTCTGTCAAACCTGAACCCTTTACCTTCTATTTATAGAATACCACATAGGGTTAAGGTTGAATTACTTGACATTAAAAAATGAAAAATAAATGAGAAAAGGAAGCAAAGGTGGCCGGCCATACATTTGAGGAAACAAGCCTTCCACTTTTCCAACTTTTCCATTTTGTTATTTTCCATTCCCACTTTCTCAAAAATGTCAATTTTCCAATTTAACCTTTTAATTGTCAATTCTAATTATTTAATAACTTGGAAATAATTATTAAATAATATTACCATTTAATATATTTATTAATTTAGACATATAAAGTCTCTTAATCAATAAATAAACCTAAAATCTCTTTTCTTTACAATTTCGCCCTTGCTTAGTGAAAATTCATAAAGTAGATAGTCTAACTTTTAGAATTATAATTGATTAATCAAAATCAATTAACTGAGTCTTACAAGCTGTAACACCCTAACTAGCATAGGCGTATTACGTGATTTTTAAACATACTGTGCAGCTCGTTGCTAATCAGCGAGGTTTATGGAAAACGTGATTAATTAAAATTTTTGCTTTTTAATTAAACTTGTAAAATATTTATACAAAAGACTCGGGATCCCGATTACAAAACCATTTACAAAAGTTTACTGTTTATACAAAATACTTGTCGCCTAGCGACTAACTACAAAAATAGCCTTGCTGTCCCGATGATCGTACGCTCCAGGCCTAACCGCCCCGACATGTACAATCTTCATAGGCTCGTCCTCACGGTTCCACAGCTTTGATCTTGCCCAAACCTACACATGAACATAGCACTGTGAGTCGACAGACTCAGTAAGAAAAGCATAATAATACTCATACATAAATCCCGGTCATGATCAGACGCCCATACCCCTGATCATAACCCTAACTGCCGTGTCCAACACGATACTGAGTCCCCCTAACTGTCGTGTCCAACACGGTACTGAAATCTGAACGTTCATAGGGACGGTACTATTGACAAGTAACAACCTGATCGGTCGAACCGGTCATACTCCAGCCTGTACCGACGTGTTACAGTATCAGCCTAATCGGTCGAACCGGTCATACTCCGGCTGCTGGTCATACTCCTGCCTGTACCGACGTGATACGTCAAATAGTACGGAACCACCAACCTAAGTATCAGCCTAATCGGTCGAACCGGTCATACTCCGGCTGCTGGTCATACTCCAGCCTGTACCGACGTGATACAGTGTCAGCCTAATCGGTCGAACCGGTCATACTCCGGCTGCTGGTCATACTCCAGCCTGTACCGACGTGACACAGTTGGATGGTTCGAAGCCAACATACATATCTAATGTAATCTAACAGGCTTCATACATGCACACTAAACATGTAATCTACATATGCATACTGTTATACTAATCTTACCTGGATTCCGAATTCAGGTGTGCTGGTCAACCTGACTGGAACTATCAGCTCGGCGGATTACAGGCTCCTAAACCGTAAAAATCACAACACCGATAAGTGACACGCTAAATCACAACGGGGACAAAGGTTTTAAAACCAAACTTAACCTACTGAAACTTAATACAAAAATACCCCAAACTAGCAGAAAACAAACTGCCTGAAAACCTGAAACTAGCACGAAACGACAAGTTGAGAAAAACCGGTTTCTCACCCTACTGCAAAATCCGGGTAACCGGTTTTACAAGCAGTGTAAACCGGTTAGCCGGTTTTACCCAGAAAACCCACAAAAATCAATTCTCCAACCAAAATGTTTCCAAACTCAACCAAACTTTCCAGACCTGCTAATTAGACCCTAATAAACATTTTCCAAGTGATAAAACAAAGCTTCATGCACAAAATCAAAATCCACCATTAAAGCTCCAAGCTTTGAGTTCAAAACTCAAACTTGGTTAAATCTAACAAACAAGCATCCAAACCAACTCAAATCTTCCTAGATACGCATAAAATAATCTCAGAAAACAACAACAAGCAACAACAATAAGAGCAGCAACTGATTCATCAATTTCTTTGAAAAAACATAGTTTTGAGTAAAAATTTCATAGCTTGATAAAACCAACAAATCACCAACACAACCATGCTTGAATCAACATTTTAAATCATATTCTAACTTCAGAGATCAACAGCAAACAACCACAGCCACAATAGCAACTAAACTCCATTACATGCATGATTTCTTTTCTTACAATTCAAGAAAATAAGAAGGAAAGAGCTGAGGACCTTACCTAGATTAAAGATCACAAAGAATTTGATTGAAATCCATAGATGAAGCAGCAAATTCACCAACCCTAGCTGGGTTCTTAAGGGAAAAACGAGAGAGAGAGAGAGAGAGAGTTTGAAGAGAGAGAGAAATATGCTTCTTTTTTTCAATTTCTTATTTTTTGAAAAAGTGGATAAAATAATGGTTTTATTAACTCATTTCAGCCAACACAATAAATAATAAACCCACATAATCACATATTTCCACAACATAAAGTCCACAAAAGGACAAAATAACAATGGGGCAAAATGACCATTTTGCCCCTTCTCACTAAAATAGCATAACTAACACTAAAGGGGTATTTTGGGAAATTCCAAATTTCCGGCCATTCTTGACATTCCCAATGTCTATATAAACCGTCCCACTATACTAAAATACTAATTTGTGATTCTATTGAGCCATACACCGAGTTCCATGTTACCGGACACCGAAAATGCAAAATTATGAAATTTCACTATATGACATAAAAATGCATTCTGAATTCAATAATAACAGTATAAATAATTATTTAAATAGCTATAAATAATTTCATAATTAAACATAATTAACTGCTAATTTCCAAATTAAACTAAGCGGTCTTTACAACTATTCCCCCCTTAAAAGGATTTCGTCCCCGAAATCTAACCTGAAAAACTCTGGATATTGAGCTCTCATATCTTATTCTAGCTCCCAGGTGGCTTCCTCCACCTTGCTGTTTCTCCAGAGAACTTTGACCAATGCTATGGTCTTATTCCGAAGGACTTTATCCTTTCTATCCAGGATCTGCACTGGCTGTTCTTCATATGACATATCTGGCTGCAGTTCAAGGCTCTCATAACTGAGTATATGAGAGGGATCTGAAACATATTTTCTCAACATCGAGACATGGAATACGTTGTGAACTGCCGATAAAGCTGGAGGCAACGCTAACCGGTATGCCACTTGACCTATCTTCTCGAGAATCTCGAAAGGTCCTGTAATTCTAGGGCATAACTTGCCTCTTTTCTCGAAACGTTTGATCCCCTTCATTGGAGACACTCGTAAAAACACATGGTCCCCTACTTGGAACTCAACATCTCTACGTTTCGGATCTGCGTAACTCTTCTGTCTACTCTTTGAGGCAAGCATTCTAGCTTTTATCTTCTCTATTGCCTCATTGGTCCGCTGCACTGACTCTGGACCTAAGCATTTTCTCTCCCCTGTCTCATCCCAGTGGATGGGAGATCTACACTTCCTACCGTATAACAGTTCATAGGGAGCCATCCCTATCGTACTCTGATAACCGTTGAGGTAAGAAAATTCTGTCAACGATAGATATTTATTCCAAGAGCCTTCAAAATCCATAACACAGGCTCGTAACATGTCCTCCAATATCTGAATTGTCCTTTCGGACTGACCATCTGTCTGAGGATGGAATGCTGTACTGAATTTCATTTTTGTGCCCATTGCTCGTTGCAAACTTTGCCAAAACTTGGAGGTGAACTTCGGATCCCTATCCGAAACTATAGACTTCGGTACCCCGTGAAGTCTTACAATCTCTCTGACATACAATTCTGCCAACTGATCCACTGTAAATGTTGTTCTAACCGCCAGAAAATGAGCAGATTTCGTCAATCGATCCACCACTACCCAGATGGAATCAAACAAACCCGTGGTTCTAGGTAACCCGACCACGAAATCCATCGTGATATCTTCCCACTTCGATTCAGGTGGGGTTAGAGGCTGCAACAACCCTGCTGGTCTCGGATGTTCAGCCTTAATCTACTGACAAGTGAGGCACCTTGATACGAATTCTACCAAATTCTTCTTCATACCGCTCCACCAGAAGTACGGTTTAAGATCTTGGTACATCTTAGTGGTGCCGGGATGCAGAGAATAAGGGGTAGAATGAGCCTCCTCAAAGATCTCATTCCTGAGTTCCACACTATTCGGAACACAAACCCTAGCTTTATACAGAAGCATCCTGTTGTCTGACATTGAAAAATCCCTGGCTTGACCAGCCAAAACCTCATCTCTGATCTTCATTAACTCTGGATCGGTCATCTGAGCGGTTTTAATTCTTTCCAACAGATCAGATTGCAGCGTTAAGTTGTGAAGCTGATCTACCACGAACTCAATGCTGGATCTAATCATATCCTCTGCTAGCTGAGGTGAGATCTGAACCATGCTAGCTACCTGCTCGGGACCCTTCCTGCTCAGGGCATCGGCCACTACATTGGCCTTCCTAGGGTGATAGAGAATCTCACAGTCGTAATCTTTCACTAATTCCAACAACCGTCTCTGTCTCATGTTCAAATCTTTCTGAGTAAAGAAATACTTGAGACTTTTATGGTCGGTATAGATTTCACACCTTTCTCCGTAAAGATAATGCCGCCAAATCTTCAATGCAAAAACTACCGCGGCCAATTCTAGATCATGAGTCGGGTATCGCTGTTCATAACCCTTTAACTGACGGGAGGCATAAGCGATGACCCGATCGGCTTGCATCAGCACACACCCCAGACCCTGTCTGGATGCATCGCAATAAACTACGAACTTCTCGTTGTCCGAAGGCAAAGCTAGTACTGGAGCGGTAATCAACCTCTGTTTCAGCTCCTGAAAGCTAGCTTCGCACTTGTCTGACCAGACAAACCGCTGATTCTTCTTTGTAAGCTCGGTTAGGGGCATTGAAGTTTTAGAGAACCCTTCCACGAACCTACGGTAGTACCCAGCTAAACCTAAGAAGCTTCTAATCTCTGTCACTGTCTTCGGTCTCGGCCAATCCTTGACGGATTCTATCTTCCCGGGATCCACCTTGATCCCATCTTTGCTGACGATGTGCCCTAAGAAGGACACCTAAGATAGCCAGAATTCACATTTCTTGAACTTGACATAAAGCTTGTGTTCCCGAAGCCGTTGCAGTACCATCTGAAGATGTAACTCATGCTCCTCTTCTGATTGAGAGTACACGAGGATGTCGTCGATAAACACAATCACACAGATATCGAGGAAATCCTTGAATACTCTGCTCATCAAATCCATGAATGCTGCAGGAGCATTGGTTAGTCCAAATGACATAACCAGGAATTCATAATGTCCATACCTAGTGCGGAAAGCCGTCTTCGGAATGTCCTCCTCCCGGATTCTCAACTGATGATAACCCGAACGGAGATCAATCTTAGAAAAGACCGTCTTCCCCTGAAGCTGATCGAACAAATCATCGATCCTAGGTAATGGATATTTATTCTTCACTGTTAGCTTGTTCAACTCTCTATAATCGATGCACAGCCTCATAGTTCTATCTTTCTTCTTGACGAATAAAACCGGGGCTCCCCAGGGTGACACACTAGGCCGGATAAACCCTATGTCAAGCAACCCTTGGAGCTGAATCTTTAATTCCTTAAGTTCAGCTGGAGCCATTCTATACAGGGCTTTGGAAACCGGTTCCACCCCTGGTGCCCAATCTATTACGAAGTCAATCTCCCGCTGAGGTGGTAACCCTAGAAGTTCTTCGAGAAAAACATCTAAAAATTCCCGAACCACCTTGAAGTCCTCTGGCCGAATGGTATCTGGCCGAGTGGTGTCCACTACCGCGTCCAGAAACCCTAAGCATCCACCATGCAATAATTCCCTAGCTGACATGGCTGAAATCACCGGGATCCGAGATCCCTGAACTGAACCAACAAACACGAATGGTTCTTCACTTTCCGGTTGGAAGATCACCATCTTCCTTTTGCAATCAATACTCGCCGAATATTTAGATAGGAAATCCATTCCTAAAATAATATCGAACTCTACGAGGCTCATCTCTATCAAGTCAGCACTTAACTCTCTACCATCTATTCTGATCGGCATAGACCTAATCCACCTTCTGGAGATAACTAACTCTCCGCCAGGTGATAGGGTTCCAAACCCTGATTCATATCTATCATACGGTCTATCGAATTTACCAAAGATTCTAACAGCCACACAAAAACATCCTTGACCTAAGCACTCACCCGGAGGATGCCTCTTACTAAAGAGACACTCCGGTAGGAAAAACGGGTCTCAACACTACCCTGACAACCGCCTTGATTCTGGTTCCCTCGGAACCTCTTGTTCTGCCCCGAGCGACCGGATGCAGTGGATGATTTCCTTCTCTAGTCAATGGCCGAACCACTACCTCCCCTGCTGAAACCTGGCGCAGGAGGGGTAGGAGCCCCGCCACTCGCCGGAGTACTAGCTGACTCCAACATACACCCAACTGCGCCCTCAGCTCGCAGGGCCTTCTCCACCATCTCAGCATAGGTGGTCTTGTCGTCAGTGGTGATCATCAAGTCATGTTTAATCTTCACATTTAACTCGTCCAGGTACTTCTCTTTTGTTGGGTTTTATGCCCTAAATAAAACTCTTTACAATCTGATTAGTTATCAACATAAGAAATTTGAAGTGATTGATGTTTGCATGAATTTTACATGCTAATGGTTTAATATGTTTAATATGTTTATTACATTCATACACACAAAATCAGTTAAATCCAGATCATATGTTTATTCACAATTACAGTATCGTCAACACAGTGGAATGTGATTGTGATCATATGAATCAAAAGTTTTGGTCCCTGTTTCATCAGTGTTATTGGATTTACACTAATGTGATAATCAACGATGATGTATACTTACACTTGGAGTAAGTGTTATGTTCTTTCCAGGACATTAGTAAAGTATACTAGTTTCGAATGTATGGAGTATGCATTGGACTGGACCGATATTGCAACTAAGTTAAGATATTACAAACTTACCGTTATACATATCTTTCCAAGTCAATATCAGTAGTTGATCTTAAGATTAAAAGAATCTAAATCCTGATATGCTTGGGCTCAACTCAGGAGTGCTATTCATGTTCTTAGATTTATTAGTTAAGCCTACTTTCGGGTCAGGGTGATACGTATATTTTGGGAACATGATAGTATGATTGAGTGGGAGTGCTGAACATAAATATGGAATCTATAGCTTCTACTGGTGTATAGAAGTCAAGTGATGATTCCCTTCGAGCTTAGCAAATAGAAGTAAATGGATGAGCTCTTGTTTAACTGACTAATTATTAGATCACTAAACACCATTTACAGGTAGCTAAGTGTTTTAAGGGGCAAAATACATTGAGGGGTGAGAACGGTAAAGAAATCCCATCTCGATGTAGATCATCTATATAAAGGATCTTTAAATCACAATAAGATTATAACAATGGTTAAATGAGATAGTATATTGATATCGTGAAACATACAATATGCTCTATATAAGTCTGAGAGTGCAATTCTAAGTTCTAAGAGTGGATTCAACGAAGAATTAATAAGTAGGAATTTACTTGGTAAATTTGGTTCACTTATTGGAAGCTCAGCATATAGATCCATGGTCCCCATTCTAGTTGAGAATATTCTGCTTGTAAGACTCATTAATTGATTCGTGATTGATCAATTATAATTCTAAAGTTAGACTATGTCTAATTTTATGAATTTTCACTAAGCAGGGGTGAAATTGTAAAGAAAAGAGTTTCTAGGTTTATTTATTTATTAATGGACTTTATATGTCTAATTAATAATTAAATTAAATGACAATATTATTTAATAATCTATTTTAGTTATTAAATAATTAGTTTTGGCATTTAAAAGGTTAGAATTGGAAAATTGGCGTTTTTGAGAAAATAGAGATAAAATTTGATAAAATTGCAAAATCAAGTGAGGCCCAATCAACACCATGGCCGGCCACTTATATTAGTTTTTTCAAATTAATATTTTCATTATTTTAATGCCAAATAATTCTAAACCTAGACCTAGTAGTTGCCTATAAATAGAAAGTGATGGCTCAGTCAAATAATAAGTTTTCAGATCATCTTTCTGATAGAAATTTCTCTCTTCAGAAAACTGAGCCTTCCCTACTTTCTATTCCTTGGCCGAAATACCTCTCTCTCTTTTCTCTTCATCTTTTTCGTGACCCTAGTGAAAGAGTAAGTGCCCACACACAGCAAGCAGTAACTCAATCATAGATTGGAAGACTGTGAAGGATCAAACTTGAAGAAGAAGGCCATTCGGGCTCAGATCTTGATTATACTCTGCTACAGAAAGGATTTGAGGGTCAGAGATATGAGTGGAAGGAGACATTAATTCCGCTGCATCAATGTAAGGTTTTCTTAACTTTATATGTGTTTAATTTATCGTTTTAGAAAGTTCATATTTAGGGTGTTTAAACAACATACTTGTGAGTAGATCTAAGATCCTGGTAAATTAATTTCCAACAACTGGCCTCAGAGCCATGGTAATTGATTTACTTACATGAAATTTGGACTTTAAAACGATTGTTTGTTTGTTTTTGGATGGTATCATGTTGTATTGAGTGTTATTTGATGATTGCTTGATGTTTGTAAATTTTCGTGAAAAATAATTGTGATTTTGTTTCTGGAATTATTTTTATTGGATAGTATGGAAAAAATTAAGCAAGTTAGCCTTTTACAGAACTCAATTTCGATTTTATTTGAATTAGTTATGAATTTTTGAAGATTTGAAAAAAATCGAGGCTGTGCTGATATTTTCCTGCGATCGCAAATCTGTCCGTACAGTTCACAATTTTTTTCGTTTTTCTTCGATTTTTTATACTTTTTCATGGAATTAACTTCCGATTTTTTGTATAGTTTTGTATATATACTATTACTATTCCTAATTCAATTCTAATTATCATTTTGAATTAATTTAATTTTTTTTAAATTTAATTCAAGATATTAGTGTAATTTGAATTTGAATAGAATTAGTATCTATCTTCTTGCTTAAAAATCTATCTTATTTTTAAATTTGATTATATCTTATCTTTTTTTTTTTTAAATTTAAGGTCAGATTTTATAAGATATTTATAAAATCTTTTAAGATATTTTTAAGATATCTTATCTTTTAAGATATTTTTAATTATATCTTATCTTTTAAGATATTTTTTTTTAAATTAAATCTTTTTAAAGATATATTGACCTTATTTAAATTTAAAATAAGATATTTATAATCATGTAATTTTAAATGATGTAAGATATTTTGCTAACTTTTAAATTTTGTTATTTTATTTATTTAAATTAAATTTAAAATCTGAAAAGATATTTCATTTATCTTTTCTAATTTTTATTTAATTTTTATTTTTAAAATAACATTTAATTTTTAAAAGTAGTTAGCGAATTTTGAAATGATATTTAGGTTGGTTGAAACCTAATTTTTCAAAAAGTAGGTTTAATTTTAAATATTTTTTTTTTTAAATAATTTCGAAATTTAAATTTATTTTTATTTCCGAAATTAAATATTTTTTTTTTAAATTTTATTCGAAAATTAATTTTTTTTTATTTAATTATTTATTTTTCGAAATTATTTATTTAAAATTAAATAAATCCTACTTCCAACTATCCAGCTAACCTTGTTGCAGGAGTATGTGGTTTTAGCTTGTATGTAAGTTTTTAAAACCTATTATTACTTGATTGCAAATAGCCATGGTTACCTTTTGCCAGATCTAATGATCTGATGGCTCCCTCGGTCAAGTTAATAATTTGTAACAGGTAAATTTTACAATCTTCTTTCATCTGTGTATGACCTAGCAACATGATAGGATCCATCCAAAGTGTGCCTGTGTGAGCCTATATGTTTATTTTGTTTTAATATAGATGCATATAGGTTGTTGTTTTAATATAGATTTTATTTAGGTCCATTTAGTTATTGGACCTATTCAATTAATAACAGTTATTCATTTTAAGGTTAAATTCCTCTCTTTTGGGCCTTGTGTGAGAGTTGGGAGCCATAGAAGTGGGTACGACATACTGAACCCAGCACCCCCTCACATGAACTACCCCAATTGTAAAGGCCCATTTGCCTGATTTGAATAACTGTACTAGGTTAATTATATTAGTTTGACCTAATAAAATTGAATTAGCAACATAATTAACTTTTAAAATATATGAAATTTATTTTCATTTTAATATTTTAAAGTTAATTTTAAGAAAAACAATTTTAGTTTAGATATTATTTCTAGACAAACTATTTGTATTTTTCTTGTATTTAATTAAATATAGAATTTTAACTAACTAGATTCTTTCTGGAGCTTGTTTCATTAAATATTCATATTTAAGTTATAAATTAGTTGTATCAACTGATTTTTCTTATCTAACTTAAATTTGAATATTTGATTTAAATTTTTAATCAAGTTGCGGAATCCTAGGCATTAGCTATTAAAGATTCTTAAGATATTTTTTAAGTTAATATCTTTTCGAATATTAACTTAAAATGGAATATTTTAGATATTTTTAGGTTAATATCTTTTCAAATATTAACTTTAAAAAGATATCTTCAAATTAAGTGGTTACAACTTAATTTGAAATTATTTAAGTTTTAATTTTGATATTTAACTTAAATTAGATATTTTTCAAATTTATCTTTGAAATTATTTTTTAATTTTGATATTTAATTAAATCTAAATTTGAAATTATTTAAGTTTTAGATTTTTTCTATATAACTTAAATTAGATATTTTTCAAATTTTTGAAAAGATACTTAGTCAAATAAGATATTTTCTAGATAGTAATTTCTAGACTACTTATTATTTCTAATATTTAAATAGGAAAATAATATACTTTGTGAAATTAATTATTTAAATAATTAATTTTGGTACAATTCTATTAAGTATATTTTTCCTAGTATTAAATAGAAATTAATAATTAAGCCTTCTCTACACTTAATTATTATTTCTTGAATTTAATACATTTAATTAACTTGAAGAATCTAAATATCTAAGTTGATTTTCATCATGATACTTAAATATTTATTGATTTTTCATGACACTTAATTAAATTGAAAATTATTTTTAGGTTGAAATTTAATTTTTCAACTTAAATTTAAATAATTTTCAAAATATATATTTTTTCTTTATTTTATTAATCAATTTCGAAATTTGCATTTTATTTATGCAATATTTTTGAATTTTTTATTTTGAAAAATAGATTGAGTTGTAAATTAATTATTTATTTTAATTAATTCTTGGACCAACTACAATCAATGATTTTTTCATTTAAATTATTAATTTAAAATAAATGAATTTAAAATATATATATTATTAGAAATTGAATTAACTAGTCAAAGAATATCTAGATAGGTGATATTTTTGCTTGAAGTATTTCTTTTCTATTTTTATTATTTTCGAAAATTGTATTTTTATATACTTTAAATTTTCGAACCCAATAAATATATTCTCAAAGGAAATTTTTAAGTTGCTAATTATTTATTTAATTCAACTTAAATTAATTTCCTTAATATTTATATTTAAGATTACTACTAAGATGGAAATAATTAATTTTATTTCAATCACCATCTAAGTATAATTTTATAAATATTATATTAAATTCTTATTTTTGAATTTTAATTCTTAATTTAGAATTTAATGAGATTTATTTATTAGAATAATAAGAAAATACATTTTAAACAATGAGCTTTATTATTATTAAGATATTCGATCTCCATTGTGGGTTTTACACCGCGTTTGTTTTAGTGAGTAATCCTCCCTAATGGAGGAACGTTCATTAGCAATTTCGTACCGTTTAATCTCGCATGATAAGTGGTTTGTAAGTGTTTTATATGGTATAGATCACCCTAATGGTGGCGACCATATTTGACTTGTAAATTGCGAAACAATGGTAGAAGCTCATGAGATAGAATAGCCTTGACTCTCGCCTAAACGGGACAACGCTGGATTCTGATCTTGATCGAATAAAAGGTTGCTAGAATGTTTAACATTTTAGATGAGCTGACAACTCTATTCAATGGATGGTAGCTTTGACTCTCGCCTAAACGGGACACTGATATCAGTTTGTTGAAAACCTTGGAAATTATTTAGGATTGAATTTTTAAGTATTTTCTCATATCATTCCTACTTGCTATGTGCTAATAATTTCTGAATTTATTTTGTGTTAAACCATTATTTAATTTCTATTTGTTGATTTCTATTATTTTGTAGTATCCTGTTTTGTCAAAATGAATCCCATGTTATCACTGTTGACTGAAAATAAGCTGAATGGATCTAACTTTAATAAATGGAATGAGAACATTAATATTGCTCTCATAGGAGAAAGTGCCTTGTTTGTTTTAACTGAGCCGTCACACTGAAGTGCACAGGGATAATGCATCCAAAGCTGTGAAAGAAAAGTATGAGCGTTGGCAGAAAGCAAATGACAAAGCTCTATACTTTATGCTTTCTAGCATGGTTGACACCCTCAAAACTCGGTTTTCTAAAACCGAGAAGGCTGCTGAAGTTATGACGAAGTTGAATGAGCTATTCTGTAAGGCATCACTTCAGTCACGCTTTGACGCGACTAAGAAGTACATTAACGCACGGATGGAACCTCATCAAAACGTGCATGACCATGTTCTCCTCATGTCCAGTTATTTCCAAGAAGCCCAGGATCATGGTGCTGAAATGGACAGTGCTACTCAAGTTAGTCTTATCTTGAATAGCCTGACTCCAGCATTTCTACCATATACATCAAATTATGTCATGAATAAGAAGGAAATTGACTTTCATGAATTAGTCAATGACCTTCAAACTTATGAAAATTTGATTGGAGGACCCAAGAAGAAAGGGAGTAAACCTCATAATCCTGGTAATGGTAATGAGACGATGAAACCTGAAGCAAATGTTGCCTCTGCTTCAAAGCCCAAATCGAAGAAGAAGTGGAAGAACACCAAGAAGCGAACAAAAGCCAATAAAAAGGTTGTTCCTTCTGGTGATGCTACACTTAAAGGAAAGTGTTTCTACTGCAATGAGAAAGGTCATTGGAAACCCCAGTGTCCTAAACTTCTTGCAAAGAAACAAGGTATTTCCATTTATAAACTTTAAAAGTTTAGTGAATTATTATCCAATTGGATTTATGATTCTAGACTAAACTTTGTTTATTTTCTTCTTCTTATAGGCCAAGCTACTTGAACTCAATTGAGTTGGATCAGAAAGCTGGACCAAGGGTGAAATCGTCCAGATGAAGATGAAGCTCTTCAATTTATTTTTGAATTAATTGTTTTTAGTTTAAAGACAATTTGGATTTCAAATTTTAGTTAGGGATATTTATCCCTGTTTTCTCTCATATTGTTGCAATATTTTTTTTATTAATAAATTTTATTTTCGAAATCACCATTGCAAATTATGAGATTGAGCTTCATTTAATTTATCTTCATCAATTATTACCACATTATATTTGTATGTTTGTATGTGTAAGTGTTTTTATTATTGATGCAAATTCTATAATATTTACAGCTCTTCATAGAGTTATATTAAATAAACACTAGAAATTATTTCTATGTTTATTAATAATTGTTCATTCTAAATAAAATTATTAAGAATTTGTTTAATAAAAGGATCTTTTGATCTGATAGGGGTGGAGAAAAGTTAAGAAAACTATGCAGTTCAACGATCTTTTATATCTAATGAACTCTGGATAGTATTCAACTCCACATAAACTCTATCACACTAAGAGAATCATGATCTTTACTACCTTTAGGGGTGGATCATAATCTCTATATACTTAGGGGTGGAGGTTATCCACAAGTACCCTATATGTATATTCTTAGGGGTGGAGTCCATTCCACAATTCCCTATGAAACACATATCTTGTTTAAACATGAAAGTAATATAATGAGTCAGCTATTGTCAACATAAATTCTTGATCTTGATTGTATGTTCCATTTCGTTTTTACTGTTAGAAGTAAAAGTTTGATACCTTTGAAAGTTCTTTGATAAAGTTTCACACTACCTTAATTGAGTGGGAGAATTTTAAAGTTCTATACCCATCTTCATTAGGTTGATAATTGTGATAGGTACTTAAGAACACTACTGAAAAGCAAATCTAACCATTCACATGGATAGGAATAGCTTATCAGAATTATGAGAATAAGATAAAGAACTCTAGTTCAGTCCATTCGAATGACTTGAACCAAGAATTCTTAATCCTCATAAAATTTGATGGTATCTTAATTTTGATTACTTTATCTCTGGCATGTATTTTTCACTTCAAATACTAGTCTGCTATGTTGATGACTTAGTCTTAACTTAAAGTTTTAAGACTAATACAAAAGTCACAACTAGGTAACTCTCCAAACAATCAGAGGTTAAAAGTATAATTTAACCAGACATCTGCTATTGAGTGGGAGCTATCTGAGATGTAATCAAATAGGGAACATTAGAAGATATTCAAGAAAGATTTATGAAAGTGATCTATATGTCAGATATTAAGGAACTGTGTATCAGTTGTCCTTGTATCTCACCATCTAATTTCGATTTCTATAAGATGGTGCTTACTTTGGGGGTGGAGGAATTCTTGTATAATAATTCAAGCTCTACCAGAGAAGAATTGTAACTTGGTCTATTCGAAAATACCAGAAAGTTATATCACTGAAGAAAAGTCTACACTGTATTATCTCAATTACATATTTTAAAATATGAGAGATATGTCTTCTGTTAATTCAGATGTACTTTTAAAACAGTAAAGATTTCAGTATCCCTTGATGAGTAAAGCATATAGTAAAGGATGTTTCATAAGTGTATTTATGAACTAGTTTCCAGAAGTTTGGGTGGATTCAAATATATTACACTTGATCTGAAGATCAAGACATCAGATTGACCTATTTGCGCAGTTTGTTTTATATTAGTGCAAGTGGGAGTTTGTTGGGTTTTATGCCCTAAATAAAACTCTTTACAATCTGATTAGTTATCAACATAAGAAATTTGAAGTGATTGATGTTTGCATGAATTTTACATGCTAATGGTTTAATATGTTTAATATGTTTATTACATTCATACACACAAAATCAGTTAAATCCAGATCATATGTTTATTCACAATTACAGTATCGTCAACACAGTGGAATGTGATTGTGATCATATGAATCAAAAGTTTTGGTCCCTGTTTCATCAGTGTTATTGGATTTACACTAATGTGATAATCAGCGATGATGTATACTTACACTTGGAGTAAGTGTTATGTTCTTTCCAGGACATTAGTAAAGTATACTAGTTTCGAATGTATGGAGTATACATTGGACTGGACCGATATTGCAACTAAGTTAAGATATTACAAACTTACCGTTATACATATCTTTCCAAGTCAATATCAGTAGTTGATCTTAAGATTAAAAGAATCTAAATCCTGATATGCTTGGGCTCAACTCAGGAGTGCTATTCATGTTCTTAGATTTATTAGTTAAGCCTACTTTCGGGTCAGGGTGATACGTATATTTTGGGAACATGATAGTATGATTGAGTGGGAGTGCTGAACATAAATATGGAATCTATAGCTTCTACTGGTGTATAGAAGTCAAGTGATGATTCCCTTCGAGCTTAGCAAATAGAAGTAAATGGATGAGCTCTTGTTTAACTGACTAATTATTAGATCACTAAATACCATTTACAGGTAGCTAAGTGTTTTAAGGGGCAAAATACATTGAGGGGTGAGAACGGTAAAGAAATCCCATCTCGATGTAGATCATCTATATAAAGGATCTTTAAATCACAATAAGATTATAACAATGGTTAAATGAGATAGTATATTGATATCGTGAAACATACAATATGCTCTATATAAGTCTGAGAGTGCAATTCTAAGTTCTAAGAGTGGATTCAACGAAGAATTAATAAGTAGGAATTTACTTGGTAAATTTGGTTCACTTATTGGAAGCTCAGCATATAGATACATGGTCCCCATTCTAGTTGAGAATATTCTGCTTGTAAGACTCATTAATTGATTCGTGATTGATCAATTATAATTCTAAAGTTAGACTATGTCTAATTTTATGAATTTTCACTAAGCAGGGGTGAAATTGTAAAGAAAAGAGTTTCTAGGTTTATTTATTTATTAATGGACTTTATATGTCTAATTAATAATTAAATTAAATGACAATATTATTTAATAATCTATTTTAGTTATTAAATAATTAGTTTTGGCATTTAAAAGGTTAGAATTGGAAAATTGGCGTTTTTGAGAAAATAGAGATAAAATTTGATAAAACTGCAAAATCAAGTGGGGCCCACTATAACACCATGGCCGGCCACTTATTGTTGGTTTTTCAAATTAATATTTTCATATTTTAATGCCAAATAATTCCTAACCTAAACCTAGTAGTTGCCTATAAATAGAAAGTGATGGCTCAGTCAAATAACAAGTTTTCAGATCATCTTTCTGACAGAAATTTCTCTCTTCAGAAAACTGAGCCTTCCCCACTTTCTATTCCTTGGCCGAAATACCTCTCTCTCTTTTCTCTTCATCTTTTTCGTGACCCTAGTGAAAGAGTAAGTGCCCACACACAGCAAGCAGTAACTCAATCATAGATTGGAAGACTGTGAAGGATCAAACTTGAAGAAGAAGGACATTCGGGCTCAGATCTTGATTATACTCTGCTGTAGAAAGGATTCGAGGGTTAGAGATCTGAGTGGAAGGAGACATTATGTAAAGCCCGCTTAGTTAATTTGGAAATTAGCAGCTGTTTATGTTTAATTATGAAATTATTTATAGCCATTTAAATAATTTATTACTGTTATTTACGGAATTCAGAAATGCATGATTATGTCATCAGTAGCTTTTATATTTCGCATTTCCGGTGTCCGGTATTTTGGAACTCGGCGTTTGGCTCAGTAGAAATCACAACTTAGTATGTTAGTATTTTGGGGACGGGTTTTAGACATTGGGAATGTCGGGAATGGCCGGGAATTTAGAATTTCCCAAAAATACCCCTTTAGTATGATTTATGTGATTTTATGATGGAGGGGCAAAATGGTCTTTTTGCCCCAATGACTTTTTGTCTTTAGTGACTTTTTATTTGAAAAATTAAATGTTTATTTCATGGTTTATTTGGCTGAAATGAATAGTACTTAGTTAGTTTAATTCCTTTTCATTTTCTCAAAATTCTAAGTTTAGAAAAAAAGAAAGAAATTTTCAAGCAAACACTCTCTTTTCTCTCTCTCTTTTCGGCTGGACCTTTGGGTGCTTGGAGCTGGATTTTTGTGGTGATTCAAGCTAGTTTTGCAAAGCTCTAGTGAATTCTTGTTTGTGGTAGGTGTCTTCTAGCTTTCTCCTCTTTTATTTTAGGAAAAGTTTGGTATATTGTTGATGCATGCATGCTTTGGTGGCTGTTCTTGTTGCTGTGTTTGGTTCTTATTTTCTGAAGTTCAAAGCATGATTATTTGATGTTAATTGAGTTGTTTGAAGCATGAGTAGCTAGGTTGTTCAAAGTTTGAGTTTTCTTTGAAAAAATGTGGTTTTTGGAGGAAAATAGTGTGATTATGTTTCTGTGTTGTTGCTGTAATATCTGTTTGTTTTCAGAGGTGATATTATGCTTGATTATGTAGAATTAAGTGGGTTTGATTGCATGTTTAGGTGTTTTTGCTCAAGTTTGAGTTTAGAACTTAAGCTTGAGCTCCAATGGCAAATTTTGTATCTGTGGTTTCTGGGTAGGTTTGATGCCTTGGATTTGTTATTTGGGACATATAGAGCAGGTCTGGAAAGTTTGGGACCAATTGGGGTTAAATTGGTCGAGTTATGAAATTTTATGGTTGCTGCCTGCGAGGAACCGGAATTCCGATTGTGCATCCGGAATTCCGGATGGGGGTCCTGAATTTCCCAGAACCGGAATTCCGGTTGGGCAACCGGTCTTCCGGTTGGGGGATTTTTCAGAACCCTAGTTTTCCTCGTTTTTAGGTTTTTAGGGGTATTGCCATGCTTTTTATCGATAGGGAAACTTTTAGTTCCAAGTTTTAGTCCCCGGGAAGTGATTTAGCGTGTCACTTATAGCGTTGTGATTTTTATGGTTTAGGAGCCAGTAATCCGCCGTTCAGCTTCAGTTCCAGTCAGGTTGACCGGCACACCTGAAATCGGAATCCAGGTAAGATTAGTATAACAGTATGCATATGTAGAATACATGTTTAGCGAGCATGTAGGAAGCCTATTAGATTACATTAGTTGTATGTTGGCTTCGAACCATCCAACCCTGTCACGTCGGTACAGGCTGGAGTATGACCAGCAGCCGGAGTATGACCGGTTTGACCGATCAGGCTGACACTTGGTTGGTGGTTCCGTGCTATTGACGTATCCCGTCGGTACAGGCTGGAGTATGACCAGTAGCCGGAGTATGACCGGTTCGACCGATCAGGAGGATATAGTAACACGTCGGTACAGGCTGGAGTATGACCAGCAGCCGGAGTATGACCGGTTCGACCGATCAGGTTGTTACGTGTCAATAGTACCGTCCCTATGAACGTTCAAAACTCAGTACCATGTTGGACATGGCAGTAGTGCTCAGTACCATGTTGGACATGGCAGTAGCGGGACTCAGTATCGTGTTGGACACGGCAGTCAGTTTTATGTATGATATTATTATGCTTTTCTTACTGAGTCTGTCGACTCACAGTTTATGTTCATGTGTAGGTAAAGGCAAGGCTGTAGCTGATGGACCGTGAGCGAGCTTATGAGATTGTACATGTCGGGGCGGTTAGGCCTGGAGCGTACGATCCTCGGGACAGCAAGGCTGAGATTTCTGTAACTGTCGTTAGACGACTTTTATTTTGATGTAATAGTTAAACAGTAAAAACGTTTGTAAATGATTTTATAAATCGGGATCCCGAGACTTTTGTAAAATGGTTTATAAGTTTAATGAAAAAGCAAAATTTTAATTAATCACGTTTTTCCATAAACCTCGTTGATTAGCAACGAGCTGCACAGTACGTTTAAAAATTCACGTAATACGCCTAAGATAGTTAGGGTGTTACACATTAATTCCGCTGCATCAATGTAAGGTTTTCTTTACTTTATATGTGTTTAATTTATCGTTTTAGAAAGTTCATATTTAGGGTGTTTAAACAACATACTTGTGAGTAGATCTAAGATCCTAGTAAAATCATTTCCAACAGGCTGAAGTCGGTTGGCACTATACCCGAGGCTAACCTCGCCAACCGGTCGAACTGAGTAGTATACTCGGTTACGCTCATATTCTCTCGCTGGATCAGGTGGGCGAACTCTTTCCTCTTGGCGCTTCTGACCGCCTCGTTATAATACTTGGCGTTGAAGAGTTCCTAGAACCTTTCCCAGGTCATGGTGGTGACGTCGTGAATCTGAAACACCATGTCCCACCAGACAAGAGCGTTTTCCTGGAACTGGAAAGTGGCACACACCACTCTGTCATTACCGGTGACACCCATAAAGTTCAGAATTTTGGTGATCACCGTTAGCCACTGTTCGGCCTTCAACACATCTGGACCTCCCAGAAAGACCGGAGGTGCTTGCTTCCGGAACCTTTCATACAAGGGTTCCATTCAGTTTGTCGCTACCACTATCTCGGCCTGAGCAGCAGGGGCGGGTGCCACTGGAACTTCTGGCACCGGCACTGCAAGAGCACCCTGCTGCCTGAATCTCTGAATCTCATTATCTTGCTCCTTTATTCTGGCTTGCATTTCAGCAAACCCAACTTCCCCATTCTGGGGTTCCTGATTGACCTGGGCAGCCTGTGGCGAGTTGACATCACCCCGACCACGAGCCCTGCCCCTAGGACCTCTACCTCGGCCCATAACACTTGGGGGAAACTGAGCTCCTTGACCTTGATCTGACCCGACTGAGATGCCCTGACTCCTAATATTTCGTCTGGCGTCCATCTAGTCTGAACAACCTCGAAATCCCGAGTTGGCACTTCAGGTCACGATCATCGAGAGCTTACTAATGCCGCTTAATTGGAAATTAAAACGAAACATGCGCCTATTCTACTATCAGGCTTCTAACATGTTTCCTATCAGGCTTTTCTTATTTCATAATAAATAAATAAACTACTAAAGCAATAAAAGCTTACTGAACCGTAGAACGAGCTAACTGCTGATGATGATTGTACATGTCGTGACGATCTTCGGAAGACAACCTGGCAGCTCTGATACCAAATTGTAACACCCTAACTAGCATAGGCGTATTACGTGATTTTTAAACATAATGTGCAGCTCGTTGCTAATCAGCGAGGTTTATGGAAAACGTGATTAATTAAATTTTTTTCTTTTTAATTAAACTTGTAAAATATTTATACAAAAGACTCGGGATCCCGATTACAAAACCATTTACAAAAGTTTACTGTTTATACAAAATACTTGTCGCCTAGCGACTAACTACAAAAATAGCCTTGCTGTCCCGATGATCGTACGCTCCAGGCCTAACCGCCCCGACATGTACAATCTTCATAGGCTCGTCCTCACGGTTCCACAGCTTTGATCTTGCCCAAACCTACACATGAACATAGCACTGTGAGTCGACAGACTCAGTAAGAAAAGCATAATAATACTCATACATAAATCCCGGTCATGATCAGACGCCCATACCCCTGATCATAACCCTAACTGCCGTGTCCAACACGATACTGAGTCCCCCTAACTGTCGTGTCCAACACGGTACTGAAATCTGAACGTTCATAGGGACGGTACTATTGACAAGTAACAACCTGATCGGTCGAACCGGTCATACTCCGGCTGCTGGTCATACTCCAGCCTGTACCGACGTGATACAGTGTCAGCCTAATCGGTCGAACCGGTCATACTCTGGCTGCTGGTCATACTCCAGCCTGTACCGACGTGACACAGTTGGATGGTTCGAAGCCAACATACATATCTAATGTAATCTAACAGGCTTCCTACATGCACGCTAAACATGTAATCTACATATGCATATTGTTATACTAATCTTACCTGGATTCTGAATTCAGGTGTGCCGGTCAACCTGACTGGAACTATCAGCTCGGCGGATTACAGGCTCGTAAACCGTAAAAATCACAACACCGATAAGTGACACGCTAAATCACAATAGGGACAAAGGTTTTAAAACCAAACTTAACCTACTGAAACTTAATACAAAAATACCCCAAACTAGCAGAAAACAAACTGCCTGAAAACTTGAAACTAGCACGAAACGACCAGTTGAGAAAAACCGGTTTCTCACCCTACTGCAAAATCCGTGTAACCGGTTTTACAAGCAGTGTAAAACCGGTTTTACCCAGAAAACCCACAAAAATCAATTCTCCAACCAAAACGTTTCCAAACTCAACCAAACTTTCCAGACCTGCTAATTAGACCCTAATAAACATTTTCCAAGTTATAAAACAAAGCTTCATGCACAAAATCAAAATCCACCATTAAAGCTCCAAGCTTTGAGTTCAAAACTCAAACTTGGTTAAATCTAACAAACAAGCATCCAAACCAACTCAAATCTTCCTAGATATGCATAAAATAATCTCAGAAAACAACAACAAGCAACAACAATAAGAGCAGCAACTAATTCATCAATTTCTTTGAAAAAACATAGTTTTGAGTAAAAATTTCGTAGCTTGATAAAACCAACAAATCACCAATACAATCATGCTTGAATCAACATTTTAAATCATATTCTAACTTCAGAGATCAACAACAAACAACCACAGCCACAACAGCAACTAAACTCCATTACATGCATGATTTCTTTTCTTACAATTCAAGAAAATAAGAAGGAAAGAGCTAAGGACCTTACCTAGATTAAAGATCACAAAGAATTTGATTGAAATCCATAGATGAAGCAGCAAATTCACCAACCCTAGCTGGGTTCTTAAGGGAAAAACGAGAAAGAGAGTTTGAAGAGAGAGAGAGATATGCTTCTTTGTTTCAATTTCTTATTTTTTGAAAAAGTGGATAAAATAATGGTTTTACTAACTCATTTCAGCCAACACAATAAATAATAAACCCACATAATCACATATTTTCACAACATAAAGTCCACAAAAGGACAAAATAATAATGGGGCAAAATGACCATTTTGCCCCTTCTCACTAAAATAGCATAACTAACACTAAAGGGGTATTTTGGGAAATTCCAAATTCTCGGCCATTCCCGACATTCCCAATGTCTATATAAACCGTCCCACTATACTAAAATACTAATTTGTGATTCTATTGAGTCATACACCGAGTTCCATGTTACCGGACACCGAAAATACAAAATTATGAAATTTCACTATATGACATAAAAATGCATTCTGAATTCAATAATAACAGTATAAATAATTATTTAAATAGCTATAAATAATTTCATAATTAAACATAATTAACTGCTAATTTCTTAATTAAACTAAGCGGTCTTTACACAAGCAGTATGGTCTTAACTAGTATGGGGACCATGGGTCTATATAACCGAGCTTCCAATAAGTCGAACCGAATTTACCAAGTAAATTCCCTAACTTATTAATTCCTCATTGAATCCACACTTAGAACTTGGAATTGCACTCTCAGTCATATAGAACGCTCTATATTGTTCCATGATATAGACACGTCATTAGTTATCCATTGTTATAACCCTAATGTGATCAATGATCCTCTATATAGATGATTTACACTGTAAAGGGATTAAATTACCGTAACACCCTACAATGTATTTTATCCTTAAAACACTTAACCCTTTATAAATGATATTTCAGCTAAGTGAAATGAGATCTCCACCATTTATTTTCGTTTGGTTAAGCTCGAAGGAAATCATCCATTACTTTCTATTTGCCAAATAGAAGCTATAGATTCCATATTTATGTTAGCGCTCCCACTCAATTGCATTACCGTGTTCCCAAAATGGACGTATCACCCTGACCAAAAAGTATGCTTAACTAACAAATCAAAGAACACGAGTAACACTCTTGAGATTGAACCTAATCATATAAGGATTAAGATCATTTGATCTAGGATCAACAGGTGATATTGAATTGAATAGATATTACGGTAAATTTTAATATATCTAATCAAAGTTCAATATCGGTCCCTTCCGATGTATACTCCATACATCCGGTACTGGTAAACTTTGCCAATGTCCTGGAAATGACATAACACTTTTCCAAGGTGTGAGAATACCTATCGCTGATTATACCATGTCAGTCTAAATCCAGTGTTCTGACAAATTAGGGAATAAACTTTTGAACATATAATTAAGATTATATTCCACTGTGCTGACAACACTATAATCTTAACGAATTCATATGTTCTGGACTTAAAAAGAATTCATACATTATATACATATAATCATGAAATAAATCATGTGAACCATGCAACATAAAATGTTATTTCTGATCTTTATTAATAAGTAAATCTGATTATATGAAATGAGTTTTATGTAGGGCATAAAACCCAACAGTAAACTCACCAAGAGTGAGGTCGATCCCACGAGGATTGTAGTTAAGTACGTTAGAATTAAACTTTTACTTCTATTTGGTTGAATAAAAATTAAGAAAAGATTAAAATTAGAAAATAATAAAAATAGCGAAAGAAGAAGCAATTAAACTAATGAGAAAATTAATAGTTAATAAAAATTAGGGCTTCAACTTTAATTGTTTCTATTAATTATGGCCTAATATGATTGTCTCCCTATTATCAATGTCTATGCAATAGCAGATTTACTAAGGTAATTTATAATCTTCTTAGATATATAAATCTCAATCACATGCAAACTTTCTACTCTCGTGATAAATTTAACATACAACAGGTATTAAACACAGAAACTCTATAAGCTAAACTATATAAGTACTCTCGTCCTATATCGAAATTCATTTCTATTTTACTATAGCATAATTGACACTCACTTCTCAGATCTCTCATCAAAATCTTAGACAGTTAATTGGTGATCAGGCAATTAAAAGTAGTTAAGCACAAATGAAATAGAATACGTAGAAATTAGGGGGGAAAATAAATCATATTAAAACCATAAAGTAATGTCAAACAACATCCATCTAACCCTAATCAAGTGTTTAGCTACACATGTTCATGGAAGCAAAATCACACATATTAACTTTAAGAAAGAGAATAAAATAAAGAAGAAAAGAATGTTGAAAACCCTGTGAAGAATGCCTCCAGTATTGACTTTGGTCTCTGAAATTCGTACTCTTTTTTCCCTCTAAACTGCTTGCCTGAAATCAACTCCAATTCACCTTTTATATATGCTTTCAGGGACTAAAAAGATATAAAAACACACATGTTAAATGCCTATTCAAATTAGGAAACCACCAAAGCCCACGTGAGAGAAAAAGATGATTTTTGTGCAGTTTAGGGGGGCGGACCGCGGCCCACAAGGGCTGGGCCGCAGCCCGTGTCGGATCTGCTTCGTTTCGACGGTGATTTTTCTACTGCATCGACTAATAATATTTTGGCCATAACGTTCTCGATATTGCTCAGAATTTGATGATTAAAAATTTTCCGGAAAGATAAAAGAGAGATCTAGAAAATTTATGTTTTAACCTTTTTCAAAATCTACTCGGAAGATAGTAGAATTCAGACTTGAAGTTTCAGTTTTATTTTTTTGCATGATTGACATTGTATAGGGATTAAATTACCGTTACACCATTCAATGTATTTTATCCTTAAAATATTTAGCCACCTATAAATGATATTTTAGTGAACTAAACATAATCACTGAAATGAGTACTCAACCATTTATCTCTGTTTAGCCAAGCTCGAAAGAAATCATCATTTCACTTCTATACCCTAATAGAAGCTATAGATTCCATATCTATGTTTAGCGCTCCCACTCAATTGCACTACCATGTTCCCAAAATGTACGTATCACCCTGACCAAAAAGTAGGCTTAACTAACAAATCAAAGAACGTGTATAATACTCTTGAGATCGAACCTAACCATGTCAGGATTAAGATCATTTGATCTAGGATCAACTAGGTGATATTGAATTGAATAGATATAACGGTAAATTTATCATATCTGATCGAACTTCAATATCGGTCCCGTTCGATGCATACTCCATGCATCCAACCCAAGCTTTACTTTAACCAATGCCCTGGAAAGGACATAGCACTTATCTAAGGTGCAAGTAAACTATGTTGTAGATTATCATATCAGTTAAACCCAGTGTACTGATAAATCTAGGAATATATATTTAATCACACAATCTTGATTACTTTCCACTGTGCTGACGATACAATATACAAGAATATAAATGTATAAAGATTTGGATGAATTTATAAATCAAATAAACAAATAAATGATAACATGAACCAAATGACACAATAAGTGATGAAAATACTTCTGTTTCTTTATTGATATTTAAATGATAAAGATCACATTGAAATAGAGTTTTATTTAGGGCATAAAACCCAACACATACTTTATCAATGCCCTGAAAAGGGCATATCACTTATCCAAGTGTAAGTAAACTTTGTCTTATCACGTCAATGTAAATCCAGTGCACTGATAAATCATGGGACTTAAACTTTGAAACATATAATCACAATTACTTTCTACTGTGATGACATCATGGTAATTGTGAATGAATACATGTTCTGGATTTATGAAAAATTGTATATTAAACTATAAACATGAAAATAATATGTAAACTTAAATGACTTCTAATCTTCTATTAATTGCAAATAATATTATATTGAAATGAGTTTTTTTAGGGTATAAAATCCCAACAAACTCCCACTTGTACAAACATAAAACTAGAAGTAAATTTCAATCAATCCATTATCTTGATATCCATATCAAGTGTAGTGTGTTTGACTACCCGAATAACAGGAATTGTAAGGTTATAGTAAGCAATAGCTTTCTCCATTATTATTTCCTTTTGTGTTCATAAAACATTATGTAATATTATTTTTCTATATGTATCACTCCTCTAGGGATACAAACTCCTTAACAAGTGCATCTGAATGTACAGAAGACACAACTCTGATTCTATCCAAAATAGAATAGAGATAAAAAAAAAATAGTTAAGAACTTTCTTCAATTTGAATAACTTTCTAGTGTCTTTTAAAAGCAACTAAGTTATTTAGCTTCACTGGTGGAACTAAATTATTATAGATGGGCTTTTACAATCTTAAAGAGTAAGTCTTCCACCCCAGATTAACCACCATCTCAAATAAAGTTTTGAGTTGATGTAGATTTAAGGATTCTAAATACACCCTTATCATCTAACATATAGGTCACTTTTAGAGATTTTTTTTATGATTGTCTCCCAATGTGTCCTATTTGATTACATATTTGATCGCTCTCGCTCAACAGTAGGAGTCTGGTTCAATGCATACACAAGAGTGCATTTAACCTCTTACTATTGGTACTTAAAGACATCTTGTTGTGATATTTTATCTTAATCTGGAAATAATAAGTGCCTTCTAGACTAAGTCATCAACATAACATTCTAAAATGAAAGGAATCAGTTAATAAAAAATCAAAATATACAATATATATAATTTTCTAGTCTAAATGATTCTGAATCTTTTTCAACTCTTTGAAATATTATATTTTCAACTCTTTGAAATATTATATTGAAAAAGTAAGAGGTTAAAATAGGTCAAATGTTATGATTCATTTTTTAAATTGAAAAAAAAAGTACTTAAAAATATATTAATTATATTAAAATATATTAAAATTCATTATCATTGAAGTAAAATACTTGCTTAAGATTAAGTAATCACTAACATACCATAAAAAATTTCATAAGGACCATGAATTGTGCTTAAGTCTTTCGAATAGATATTGCAAAATTTCCTATCTTATCCTCATAATTCTGATAAGTTATTACTATCCATATGAATGGTTAGATCAAACTCCATAAAGGACACAAACCAGAAACGTACTTAACAACTCCATAACTAGAACCATCTTTAGAACTTGAAATTGAAGAGTCAAACTCCATAAAGGGAGACGTCAAAGCTATTGGTTTCTTAGATTTCCTCTTTTCAACAAGAGAATATTAGTCAATGAGAATTGGATGATCTTCCACAACTTGAATATTAGAATCAACAAAAACACATGTTGTACCCATCTAAGTATATATATAAAAAAAAATAGAGGAAAAAATATAAAGTCAGTCATTATCAAACAACTGTTGGGCAACTAAACAAAAACGGTAAAACAACCATACCTCAACACCAAGACCATGACTCTCCTTAATCTCAAAATTTTCAAAATCTGGAACCTGGTTACCAAAATCACCACTAAACCCACCTGAAGACATCTGTTTTTCTTTTCTTAAAAAAAATAATTAGAAAAAAATCTAATCATTCACAACTATTAAACAACCAGAAATCATCAAACAAACAACGTTACCATAATCTCAACTGCTTTCACACCCGACTGAAGAGTATTCTCAACATCAATTTGAGTGGCTCCGTCATTGAAATCAACAAAATTCTTGATAATTAAAAAATACAAACAAAAAAAGGGGAAAACAAAGTTTTTTTTTTTAAGATTTAAAAAACCTAAAAACAACTTCAAATAAACTAAAAAATAACAAAAAAAAATAAAAACAAACAATAAGAAAAAATAAAAAGATCATGATTAAATGCAAACACAATAATCTATAATATAACCATTGCAAAAATATAAGAAATACAAATTAAGAGTATGACTATTAGTGGTAAACTAATACAGAAAAAAGACTCCAAAATATAAAACAACATAACAACAACATAAAAATACTAATCCATTAACTTAAACATACAAAGTAACTAAAACCTAGTTACATTGTCTAATTATCTACCTTCTTCTCACTATCAGTGCATTCATCATCACTGCCCTTATCATCTTTTCCTTTGGACTTGAATCTTTATTATCATCCTCATCCTTCTTCTCTCCGTCACTACCCTCCTCCTCTTCATCATCACTACCTTCATCCAAATCTACACCTTCAGCATCTTCCTCTTCATTATCATTTGCTTCTTCATTGTCCTCTGAATCAATATTTTCTTCATTATCACTTCCACCATCATCATTGGAAGAGTCACTCCCTTTGTCCTGTAACAAAAATGTAAGCAAATATCAGATGAACACAACTAAAAATAAACTAGAAAACAATCATAAAAAAACTAGCATACATTAGCAACAGAATCAACAAAAATAGAAGAAAACTGTGTCTGTATTGTAGCCATTTGAGCAGCAAAAGAAACAAACTGTGCAGAAACAAACTCTTTCAAATCAACCAAATCAGATGAAATCTTCTGCTGAGAAGTATGCAGCAAATCTGTAACACCCTAACTAGCCAAGGCGTGTTACGTGATTTTTAAACGTACTGTGCAGCTCGTTGCTAATCAACGAAGTTTATGGAAATCGTGATTAATTAAAATTTTGCTTTTTAATTCAAACTTATAATATTTTATACAAAAATACTTGGGATCCCGATTACAAAATACTTTAGAAAAGTTAATTAATTCTTTACAAAATATTTGTCGCCCAGCGACTAACTACAAAAGCGCTGTTGTCCCGAGGATCGTACGCTCCAGGCCTAACCGCCCCGACATGTACAATCTTCATCGGCTCGTCCTCACGGCTCTTCAGCTTTGGCCTTGCCCTTAGCTACACATAAACACAGCATTGTGAGTTGACAGACTCAGTAAGAAAAGCATAAATCATAAACATACATATCTATCATACGGTCTATCCAATATACTAAAGATTATGGCTACCACATAAGAGTGTGTGGCCCCAGAATCAAACAATACTGAGTAAAATGAGTTGTTAACTCAGAGCTGAGCTGTCACCACTGAAGGGCTGGCTTCTGCATCAGCCTGAGTAATGGCGAACACCCTCGCTGGAGTGGGTCTCGCCGGAGCCTTTAGTGCTTCTGATCTGAGTTGAGGGCAATCCCTCTTGTAGTGTCCGGGCATGCCACACTGAAAGCACCCCTGACCTCTGCACTCACCCACATGGTGCCTTTTACAAATGGGGCACTCTGGGTAGGAATAACGGGTCTCAGCACTACCCTGACGGCCACCTCGACTCTGGTTCCCCGGAACCTCTTGTTCTGCCTCGAGCCACCGGTTGCAGTGGATGTTTTCCTTTTCTGGTCCATGGCCAAACCACTACCTCCCCTGCTAAAGCCTGATGCAGGAGGGGTAGGAGCCCCGCCACTCACTGGAGTCCTAGCTACTCAGTCATACACCCAACTGCGCCCTCAGCTCGCAGTGCATTTTCCACCATCTCAGCATAGGTGGTCTTGTCGTCTGTAGTAATCATCAGAACATGCTTAATCTTCACATTCAGTCCATCAAGGTATTTTTCCTTCTTACTGAAATCGTTGGCACAATTCCCAAGGCCAACCTAGCCAACCGATCAAAATGCGTCATATATTCCGTCACACTCATATTCTCTTTCTGGGTCAGGTGGGTAAACTCTTTCCTCTTGGCACTTCTGACGACCTCATTGTAATACTTTGCGTTAAAAAGTTCCTGGAACTTTTCCCAGGTCATAGTTGTGACATCATGGACACCATGTCCCACCACACCAATGCGTCCTCTTGAAATTGAAAAGTGGCACACACCACTCGATCATTCCCGGTGACACCCATAAAATTCAATATCCTCGTAATCACTGTTAGCCACTGCTCGGCTTTCATGACGTCCGGACCTCCCAGAAAAACTGGTGGTGCCTGCTTGCGGAACCTTTCATACAGGGGTTCCATTCTATTCACTGCTACTACTGGTTCGGCCTGGACAAAAGGGGCAGGTGCCACTGGAACTTCTAGAACAGGCACTGCAGGAGCACCCTGCTATCTCAATCTCTGGATCTCATTATCTTGCTCCTCTATTCTGGCTTGCATTTCTGCAAACCTATTTTCCTAGTTCTAGGCTTCCTGTTTGGCTTGGGCAGCCTGTGGTGGGTTAACATCACCCCGACCATGAGCCCTGCCCCTGGGACCTCTACCACGGCCCCGAACATTTGGGGGAAACTTAGCTCCCTGACCTTGATTTGACCCGACCGAGTTGCCCTGACTCCTGGTATTTCGCCTGGCGTCCCTCTAGTCTGAACAGCCTGCGAAACCAAGAGTTGGCATATCAGGTCATGATCAACGAGAGCTTACTAATGCCACTTAATTTGGAAATTAAAAACATGCGCCTATTCTACTATCAGGCTACTAACATGCTTCTTAACAAGCTTTTCTTAATTCATAATAATTAAATAAGCTACTAAAGCAATAAAAGCTTACTGAACCGTGGAACGAGCAAACTGCTGATGATGATTGTACATGTCGTGACGATCTTCGGAAGACAACCTGGCGGCTCTGATACCAAATTGTAACACCCTAACTAGCCAAGGCGTGTTATGTGATTTTTAAACGTACTGTGCAGGTCGTTGCTAATCAACGAGGTTTATGGAGATCGTGATTAATTAAAATTTTGCTTTTTAATTCAAACTTATAATATTTTATACAAAAATACTCGGGATCCCGATTACAAAATACTTTAGAAAAGTTAATTAATTCTTTACAAAATATTTGTCGCCCAGCGACTAAAAACAAAAACGTTGCTGTCCCGAGGATCGTACGCTCCAGGCCTAACCGCCCCGACATGTACAATCTTCATCGGCTCGTCCTCACGGTTCTTTAGCTTTGGCCTTGCCCTTACCTACACATAAACACAGCACAGTGAGTCGACAGACTCAGTAAGAAAAGCATAAATCATAAACATACATAAATCCCGGGTTATGATCAGACGCCCATACCCCTGACCACAACCCTAATTCCCGTGTCCCACACGATACTGAATCCCGAACGCTCGTACGACGGTACTTTTGACAGAGTAACATCCTATACTCGGTACACTGGTCATACTCCAGCTGCTAGTCATACTCCAGCCTTATCGATGTGTTACAGTATCAGCCTATACTCAGTACACTAGTCATACTCCAGGTGCTAGTCATACTCTAGCCTTACCGATGTGATACAGTCAAACAGTACAGTACCATCGACCAAAATATCAGCCTATACTCGGTACACTGGTCGTACTCCAGTTGCTAGTCATACTCTAGCCTTACCGATGTGATACTGTTGAATGGTACGAAGCCAACATACATATTTAATGTAATCTAACAGGCTTCATAACATGCACGCTAAACATGTAAATACATATGCATACTGTTATACTAATCTTACCTCGATTCTGAATTCAGGTGTGTCGGTCAACCTGAGTGGAACAAAAATGCACGGCAATTTACAGGCTCCTAAACCATAACAATCACAACACTTATAAGCGACACGCTAAATCACTTCCCGGGGACTTAAATTAAAAACTAAAAGTTTTCCTATCGATAAAAAGCATGGCAATACCCCAAACAACACAAAAATGGGAAGAACTAGGGTTCCCAATTTTTCCCCAACTGGCAGACCGGTTCTACAACCGGAATTCCGGTTCTAGAAATTCCTGGAAGCCCTAACCGGTCGACCGGTTGCGGATGGCTTCCCTGAACCGGACTTTCGGTTCAGTGCAGGAACTTTCAAAAATTTCATAACTCACTCAAATCAAACCCAATGCATACCAAACCTTCCAGACCTGTTCTAAATACCCCAATAAACATTTTGAAAGCATCAAAACAACCCAGAAATCACAGATACGAAAAATGCCATTAAAGCTCCAAGCTTTGAGTTCAAAACTCAAGCTTGGCTAAACCCCACTAACATGCATCCAAACCTGCTTGAATCTACTCAAACATGCATAATATAACCTCTGAAAACAACAGTAATCAACTACAACAAGCACAACAACAGATTTCAACAATTCACCATTAAAATCAAGATTTAGCTCAAAACTTCATACTTGTTTAAAATCAACTAAACACCAACAAAAACTTGCTTGAATCCACATATTAAAACCTAATTAAGCTTCAGAAAATACAATCAAAACCTAGCAACAACTACAGCCACAAATTCTCAAGCATGCAATATTCAACTTTTCCTTAAAATCCAAGAAACACAAAAAGAAGTTACAAGGACCTTACCAACAACTTGAATTACACTTAAAATGGTCGAAAATGCTGGAAATGCTAAGGAAAACTCCCAGCCCTAGCAGCCCACACAAAGCCGAGAGAGAGAGAGAGAGAGAGAGAGAGAGAGAGAGAGAGAGAGAGAGAGAGAGAGAGAGAGAGAGAGAGAGAGAGAGAGAGAGAGAGAGAGAGAGAGAGAGAGAGAGAGAGAGGAAGAACCTTCTTATTTTCCAAATTTCCAATTTTTTGAATAAGTGATAAAAATGCATAGTCTTTTCTTACTTTCAGCCAACATATATCAAATAATTTCATAACACAATGTCCACTAAAGGAGAAAATATCAATGGGGCAAAATGACCATTTTGCCCCTCCACACTAAAATAACATAAAGGGTACTAAAGGGTATTTTGGGAAATTCTAAATTCCCGACTAATTCCGACATTCCCAATATTTAAATAACCGTCCCACTATACTAACATGCTAAGTTGTGATCCTACTGAGCCAAACACCGAGTTCCATGTTGCCGGGCACCGAAAATGCAAAATTATGAAATTTCACTATATGACATAAAATGCATTCAGAATTCATATATAATAACATAAATAATTATTTAAATATCTATAAATAATTATTATAATTAAATCTTAATTCACTGCTAATTTTCAAATTAAATTAAGCGGTTTTTACAAAATCAATCTTAAACTCCAAACCATCAACTTTTTTAGAAAAAACATTAAGTTTGACATATATGTCACTCTCAACCACAGAAGGTTGTTCCGGACAGGCATACTCTTGTACGAATTGTAATCAGTGTTAAACTTGAAACTACTCAATTTCAATGATTTAAACTCAGCAGAAGTGGGTTTCATATTAGATAGTTGCAATTGAGAAAAAAACATAAAAAGGAAAAGATCAGTAAGAGTTACTCTTTAAAAAAAAAACAACAACAAAACAACTAATAATAAATAAAAAAAAAACAAATTGAAGTACCTTGTCTTTGGAGACATCAAAAATCGTAGTCTTTAATATTTTGAAAGTCGGCTGGTTGCTACAAGTCCACTGAATAATCTTTGGAATAGCAGAAATTTTCTTTTGGCAGTACTTACCATTCATGTATTTACAACACTCATAAAACCAAACTTGAAATACATGAGGACAACCAATCAAAGTGTAAAATATACTCGGCCTTTTTCCTAAACTCTTCGCCTTTCTAACACTTTCAACCCAACTGTCAAGCTTCCCCTTCAACGATAAAATAGTCAATTCAAAAGAACTCTGTCCCCAAGCAAATTCATCATACCTACCACCGTCTACAACATCTAAAATGGACTGATGAACATTTTTATGCTTAGTATCACTAAGAAAAAACCATTCAACAAAATAAAGAACTGCCAACAACATCTAAAAAATGGACCGATGAACATTTTTATGCTTAGTACCACTAAGCAAAAACCATTCAACAAAATAAAGAACTGCCAACTTAACAGCATCCTCATCAGAATCACCTCACCTCTTTGTGGTAAAACATTCCCTAACAGATTCTTTAGTAATAGAGGTTGAGGTTGGCCAATATTTCATACAAAGACAGTTAACATCTTGCTTAAAATCCAACATACTACAATCACTTTCACAATCTAAACTAGTTATCAATGCAAACTCCTCAATGCTAAACCTAATCTTAACACCACAAATCATAACCCACAATTCAGCATCATAAGGCTTCTGAACCTCCCTTCCTGCAACAATAACCCGTGAAAAACTTGTGGTTGCACTTTGAAATCAAGAAGCTTAATGAAATGGCCAAAACAAGTTTTCAAAAACATTTCAACCTTCTTAGAAGAAAGACAAGTCTTAATATTATTTATAACCATGTATGAAGCAGTGGAGACGGCTTTTGCAAGAAACAGATTCTTTTGGTCATATATGTAATCCCATTCCTACAACAGTTCCAACAAAAACATCATAAAAATAATAAAAAAAAACTAAAAAGCTAAAATACAATATACTACAGAAGTAACAAAAACAAAAATACACACCTTATATGAACAACCGAAAAACCCAAAAATCAACCACAAAACACCATTTTAAAAACACCTATACATAAACAGCATAAAAGATGAACAACCGAAAAAAAAAACACGTTAACAACAATATGTAAATCATGAAATTACTACAAAAATTGTTAACTGTAAAATAAAATTAAACAACAATAAAACTACAGAAAAATAACTGTTTAAAAAAAGTCAATAGAACACTAAAAGAACAATCAAAAAATGATTTAAAAATAAGGAAAAAATGTTATGAAACACAAAACCTTCGTACAAAAAATGAGAACAAAAACAACAATAAACCCTAAAAAAACACTTTTAAAACTTAAAAGCAACTAATAAGAAAACCCAAACTGAGAAATAGTAACATGGCGTAGTTTGGTTCAATAAGGCAAAAAGCTAGTTAATAGTAGTAAAAGGACTAAAAAAAACTAAAAAATAACACAAAAACAACATCAAGAGAAATACATAAAGAAATACACACAAAAATGTGACAAAACATAAAAACTGTGAATAGAAACAGATAAAACAAAAACAAAATGGAAAACAATGGTTGATAAAAAAATTCAACTTAAAAAAATGAAAAAAATGCAAAAGCTAAACAAACCTTGGGTTTAACTTTAGGCTTCAATTCCAACAAGAAACAGCAAACGAAAAACAAAACAACAAGAAAAAAACTAACAAAAATCAAAAAACAAAAGAAGACAACTTACATCCTTGACAAATTTTGAAGATTTGGTTCGCTTTGCCTTACGAGATTCAATCTTAGCTGAAAGATGTCTTTTTTTAAAACTAGAAGGCTCTGCAACATCACCCATTTCCTTTTTTGCAATGCCTTTCAAATCCATTTTAGGATCAACTTTAGAGGACTTTGAAGGAAGTTTCTTAGTATTTTTTGAAAATTTTTAGCACGTGAAGGGGACTTGGAACCCGACCTAGTGGTGGCCATTTATAGAATAAGAAAACAAACTGTAAGAGGAAAAAAGAAATGCAGTTATGCAAGAGAGGGGAGATCGTGGCATAAATGGGAGGCTGAAATTCGTGGGTTAGGGTTTAAGAGGTGATGATCGTGGGTTATGCCAAAAGAAAAGAAAAAACTAACAAAAAAGAGAGGAAAAATTCGAAAAAAGAATGAAAGAGAACAAGATGGCAAATATGGCGTGTAATATGGGAGAAAACTCATGACATTAGCATGCATAGATATTTTTGTAATTAACGAACTTTTTAAAATATAATATTGAAAAAAAAATTGTTAAAAAAAGTTTAAATAACCTTATAGGGATAGGATTTGGTCCCGCTATGCCAAAATAGGGAATACAATCCCTGATTGTACTGTAGCCGTTGGATTGAATTGGGGCATGATCTAATGGCTGGAGTTAAAGTAGGGGTATTTAGGGGGGGAAAATGGTAACCAGTTTGTTTTTTTTTTAATTTTAATTAATTAATTTTTGAAAAACTGACACCGAATGACGTTTGACGTTTGACGTTTGATGTACGGGTGACAGTTATTAATTTTGAAAATACTCTAAATAGTGGGTTCGTGGGTTATTAGGGCACATTTTGTTCTTCTTCACACTTCTTCACATTTCGTTCTTCTTCTTCTTCACATTGCCTTCTTCTTCTTCTTCTTCACATTTCCTTCTTCTTCTTCTTCACAGTTCCTTCTTCTTCTTCACATTTTGTTGTAGTGATTAAAATTATTTTAAAGTTTGGGGGAGGAAACTATAGTTGGTTCAGAGTTACTGTACTTTATTTTCTGGTTCTCCGGCTCCGTCTCCGACCTCGGTGTACAAGTAAGTTCTCCGAATGTAGCAATTTTATTCTTCTTTTGCATGTTTGTTCGTTCTTTAGTTTGGGGATGTGAAAAATTGTCTAACATTGTTAAAGAAAGATTTAAACTTTTGTAAAGAGAAGTGTTGTTCTTCAACCGTGTATGTGCATTTAATTTTGTTTTTGTGTTCCATTTTTGGTTTATTGAGTAATTTTAATCCTTTGTACATGCATTAAATCTGCTTCGTGAACAAGGTTTGATTCTCAGATTTCTGAAAATCGAAGGTATATGTGTGTACCCTTTTTGTTTGTTTTTTTTTATTGTAAAAGTGTTTTGGATTAATTTATACCCTGTGTATTAGGGGTCTTTGTTCAGAGTGTGTTAGAGTTAGTTCATCACTGTAAGTGGTTGTTATTTTTCAGTTAGTGAAGATTGCATTTAATTTATTTTGGTTATGGTGTGTAGTCATTATATGAAGTACTCTTCTATTGTACTCTGAATATATGCAATAATACTCAATATATTCAGTTATTGAAGATTGGATTTCATTCTCTGTTTTCACCATTGTCACTGCCATGATTCTTGAATCATGAACAGAAGGATTAACAATCCTAATACAGTGAAACAATTTTAACAAAAGAATGTAATGAAAGAAAGAAAAGTTATGTAAACATTGGTATGTAAAGTGTTGCTAAAATATTATTGTTTTCGAAAATCAATTTTGTTTGGTAATTTGGTAATTTTATTGTGAAAGTGATTTGGATTCACGTGTTTGGTCATTTTGGTGTGTATTTATTTTACCCAAATGTTTTACCCTCGGCTGCCCTATATTGACCTAAAAAAAATTTTGAAAGTAAGGAAAACAATGGAATGGTGATGGCTGTCATGTGTTGATAGGTAAAGAAACAATGGAATGTGATTTTTTTTGTTATCTGTTGGGTAGTGAGTGATTGTTGTAATTTAATTACAAGTTTTAGTTTGGATTTTCCTATTGTCATAAATTCGTTTTGAAAAATTTGATTGTTTAGACATAAGATTCATGAGGTAATGAGATACAGTATTGATAAAAAATATGGCAGTTTTGATTTTTTTGTGTAAATCAATTATCGGAGAATTTATTGAAATTGGTTATGACAGTTAGTAGTTAAGCATTATTTTGTTAATTCTGATATTAAATGTTTTCGAACTTGTTTTGTTCTCTGTTCATTATGAATTAAGAGGTACAAGGTACCGAGATTGGTTAAGCATTGTTGAGTTTTTTTTTTTGGCTTTGGTCGTACAAAGAGAGGGAAACTCGTGATTATATTCATAGAACATGTCATTGACCCCTCTTGGCTCTGATCTTGATGATTTAAGTGTTAGCCAAAAAGGTTTAATTCGTGGCCAGTTAAGTATTACAATTTCATGGATTTAGTAATTGTTGTTCAATTCAGTCCATTTTGTGTGTAAAAAAACTTGGATTTTACCTCATTTAATTCTTGTTTGAGAAATTTTTTTTATAAGCCCGTTTAGACCTATTTCACAAATATGGTTCTGCCAAATATGGTTCTGTTCATTATTGTGTATGGCAGTTGTTGGTTAAGTTTTGTTTTGTTCATTGTTTTGGTTGTGCAAGGCGTAGATTCTTGGGAGTAGTTCATCAATTGCTTGGAAGCAAACTTTTTTGTGTGTCAAACATCATATGTTTTTATCTGATGTGCATGGTGTGTTTGAAGTCTGAATTCTGGGAATGCTTTTTGTTTCGTATAATTTTTAAGTATTGGAAATCATTTAGTTGAAAAGAGTTTCACATCATTTTAATGTACTTTAATGTGTAACATGCAAAAAGCATGAAATGTGTGTTTGAAATCTGAATTTTTTCAATGCCGAATGGTTAAGTTGATTTTATGTGATTTTAGGTGATTACAATGCACGATTTTAATTGTGTTTTGGTCAATTATTTTTTTTTATATAGTGTATTTGCTGAAATATGTAGTCCTTAACGTTTAAATTTGTTTATCTTTAATTTGGTTAGGTTCATCATACATGGCTGGGAAATGCAAAAGGAAAGGGGGAAATGAACCAGTAAAGAAGGATGTCACCCCCGAGCCGAACGATAATGCGGTTGCTTGGAGAAATTTCTTGTAAGTTTTGAATGATGGATAGTTGTTTACTCGTGTGAATGATGTTTAACATTTATTTTATTATATATTTGATTGAAATTATGTCCATATGTAGCAATGCGAACTACAAAGCCCTTCGAGCAGCTGAGAAGGGATTAACTGAGAAAGAGGTTTGATGTCACTCAATTTTTTTATGTCAATTGTCCATAATTCATCGTAATTGTTTGACATACTTTAAGATTCTTTCCATGTACTCTGTAGTTGATGTAAGTTTGCCTCATATTACAGGCTACCAACAAATTGAAAGTGCAATACAAAGGTTTCACCGACGAGGAGAAGTCTGAGTGGAGAAGCTATGACCCTAACCTTAATCCCGCTAAGAAGGCGATGCAAACAAGGGGGAGGAAACCAAAGACAGCTGATGGCAAGGGGAAGAAAGTGGAGGTGGATGAGGAAGAGGTTGCTCCTGAAAGTGAAGAAGCATCTGTGTACGGTCGATGCTCCTTCAACCGTTTAATTAGGATTTGCAAGAACCTGAACCTGGAGCAGAAAGATGTGATCCAAAATGCTGGATTTGGATCATTCATCAGAGAGGATGCACCATACATTGACACCCGACTAGTGAGTTGGTTAATCAAACATGTTGACCCAACCACTAGCATACTGGATTTGTATGGGAGGAAAATTCACTTATCTGCCGCGATGTTCGGAGATGTTATGGGGGTCGACGACGGAGGGGATCCTGTAGTCACCGAGGGTGATAGTGACACTAGATATCTGGAGGAGATATTGAACGTTGTCGAGTACACCGTATCATTGACAGGGTTGGAGAAATCTTTGTTGGAGTGCGTTGAGGCAGACAGCCTATTTCTGATTAAATTTTCTTTGGTGGTCATAGGTACAGTCCTTGCGCCAAAAACGGGTTGCGATATCACTTCAGGGTACTTGCACTCCCTTAGGGTTACCAGGGACATTCGCCACAAGAACTGGGCAACTGCCGGGTTAAGGTATCTGATGAACTCAATTTTTAGATTTCGAAATAAGGCCACGAAGAATGTGTCTGGCTGGACCTTATTCCTCCAGGTACATTGATTTTGTTATTTTTCATTTATGTAAATGTGTTTATTAAGTTTATAATATAATATTGTGATTTATTAGTCGAATGTATTCCTAATACATTGTTTGTTTGTCACAGTTGGTGTACTTGACTCACGTGGAGTGGAACTTTGGATATGTCGACCGAACAGTGCTCCCCGTTGATTTTTGGGGTAGTAAACAATGTAAGTCCGCTTACAAATTTGTGAAAGACAATGGGGGTCCCAACAGCGACAAGGTACATCAAATTTTGGTTATAATGTGGTAATGTGATTTCAATTGATATTAATTATTTTGGGTTTGAAAAATTAAATTTGTTTAATTTGTTATGTTTACCAGATAACGCTCACTTCGAATCCCGTAATACTGCCCAACTACTACTCCGACTCGGAAGGAAGAAAGAGCAGTGACCACTTTATCAGCTCTATCAACGAGTTGAAGGAGTACTTCTCCAATGAGTTAAAGTCTCAGTTGAGATCATTTTCTTTGAAATTTATGGACAAAGAAGAAGGTGTAGGTGGTATTGACCGAGAGTTGGAGGAGGAGGATGCTGCGGAAGTGGGGAAGAAGGCGGAGTGCAGCCAGGCCGTGGAGGAGTCCCCGTTGAAGTCCCCTGTCCGTTCGAAGACTAATGTTGTTGGTCTATCCGAGGAAAATGTGGTGGAATCTGTAAGTACGCCTTCACTATCTGCTACAAAATCTGTTGAAGATGAAGGTGCTGCACATAAGACATTCGACGATGAGGACTTTGATATAGTCGAAGTGGCGTCTTTCTGGAATAAAGGCAAAGCCCTCGTCAAATCAAAGAAGACACAGTCGGAGAATGTGCCTTTAATTGAGGATGACTTCAACGATAAGGCCTACGAGCAATTTATTGAGTTGGGAAGAACTGTTGTCGGGCCTTTCAAGACGAAGGAAGCGATCCCCCGTAACCAATATGGGTTTTACAAGTTTGTTTTAAGCAACACATTAGATCCGGGGTAAGTAAATGTTATTTTCGTATTTCTCATTATCTATACTTGTAGAAATTTTTAATAACAGTTACATTGATTACAATTGAATCAGATATGTGCTTGCGAAATTTTGAAAGTTTATAGTGGATAGGAGGTGCATGGCATCGTTGCGACCCTTGCGAGAAGTTGAGGGATCCGTAAATGTCAAAGTAGTTACTAAATATGTATCATTTATTGTACATGTGTAAATCATATTTCATTTTGTTGCAGATCATTGACTATTTTTCTATACTAATGAACAAGTACGAACGTGATAGTCGATTAGCTGACCAACCTCGTGTTTGGTACATGCCCACTCGCATCTCGGTAATTGCTTTGCTGTACAACTTATTTTAAATTTTGTAATTCTTCAGTTTGGTTGTAATTTCTGTTACTTGACAAGATGAACAATGCTTTTGCAGCAAAAAACTCTCGGTTCGTTTAATGTGAAGAGGATTGCGAAAGATCGGGAATGGTCAAAACTGTTTTACGAAGACAACTTCCAAAAATGCGTCAAGGTACTTCATCATATACACATGGTCGTTCTTAATTGTAATTTTGAAAACTGAGATATGTTAGCGATGCATATTGGTCATTGTGGTGTCGAATATCTATATGGTCTGTAATTTCAATTTATTTTTGACTTTATTGTTCCTATATTCAATTGTAGATGTTTGTGCCGGTGTTGACTCTAGAAGGTGCACCACATTAGTTTGGTGCCGAAGTTAATATGAAGTCCAAGGTTGTCTCATTTCTGGACTCCCTACACACCGCAATGGATGAGAAGTATCGTGTGGACGCTACGAAAGAAATGGTAAAGTTGCAAAGTTTCATTGTTTGATGTGAACTCATTCTTCATTGAATCTAACTAATTGTATACGTTTGCAGTTGTCGACATTGGACCTTTTGTTTGAGGAGAATAGGTCGAAGAATGTGACTTCCGTGGATTTTGGAATTGACAGGAAAGATCGCGGGCTTCCTCAACAAGACAATGACCGAGATTGCGGTGTATACGTCATGAAGTACATGGAGGCTGGGGCCAATGAGGAAGAAGTAGTTGATCAGGCATACCACTGTTTAGTTATTTCAGAATGTACTACGCAAGTTTGATTGAGATTAACGTTGTGTAATTTAAATTTTATTCGGTGTTGTACTGTCAAGTTGATTAGAGTTAATTACATTTTCTAAGTTTTTGTTTTTGTTTCTGTATTGTGTCACAGTTTCGCCCGGTTGAGGCACGTTTGGAAATCACTGCGAGGATCATAACTGATGAACAAAATGAAATTCGTACCAAAGTGGTTGAAGATCGTAGGGCTGCACAAGCCAGCTCATTTGCATCATCCTCGGCCCCTTTGCGTAGTCCGTCAAAGTCTCCACGCGATCCTCAGTTCAGTACAGCGAAGTCTCGCCATACAAACATGTTTCCCCCGTCAAGAGCCTCCCATAGGTTTCAGTCTAGCAAGGCTAAGATTTCATATGGTGAATAGTCTGTAAAAAAACACTTGTGTTATTAATAGGTTGTATTATTAGTGTGTTGTTTAGTTTGGATTTGGGAGCATAGGTTGTGTTATTTGTGTGTTGTTTAGTTTGGATTTGGGAGCATTTAGATTTAGACATCTGTTTTTATTAGTTGACGTTTGGAACTGGTTATTATGTTGACAGACTTGTGTTTATTTTAGTTTTGAGAATATATTAACTTTGACATTGCACCATACTTAGCAAATCTTTGTACTCACACCATAACAATTCTTACAATGTACCCATACTTGAGAAGTACTTGATTGTACTTCACAGAAATTATTTAACCCCAAAAATTTATGATTTGTACTATACCATTAGAAATCACGACAAATGTGACTTCTTAATTTCCTTTATTTGTTTTTTTTGGTTAAAAGGTGACTTCTTCTTAATTATTTGAAGGAAATCATGTTAGTTGCCAAATATTACCAAATCTTTGTAGTCATTGAAGTTTAAACCGAATTTTCAAAACACATGTACAATAACATTACAAATAACGACAAAGGTGACTTGTTAATTATTTATAGAAAATGATGTTAGTTACCAAATCTTTGTACTCATTCAACTTTAAACTGAGTTTTGAAAACATATTAAAATTTAGATTGAAACCATATCATATCAACTCCCATTACTTTAACCAAATGTAAATAGACAATAGCCCCCTTAAATTTGGTTTTTCATAACATAGTAATGAGGAAAAATATGGAATATAGAATATTCTCATTGCGCTACTTCACATAACAAATACAAAGATGTGAATAACATATAATTTTGCAACTTCACATTGAACCCATTGAGGAAATTTGCTACAGAAATTAGAAATGTAGAAAACATATAATTTTGAGAACGTAGTGGGTACTTTATACCAAATGTTGATTTTGAGAACGTAGTGGGTACTTCATACCAAATGTAATTTTCGTCATCATCCACACGTATCTATTAAGTTCTACACAATTAAGTTAAACATTAGTTTTGAGAACATAAGATATACAAAACATACTCATTTTGCGACAACCCATATCTTTAACGCAATATAAGTTGGACAATGATGAAAAGGCAAATAAAAATGATAAAAATGAATTTTCTAATAACATTCTCATTGCGTTTCTTATCTTCTTCCAAAATCTTGATTTGGTTTCGCAATCCAGGTGTAGCATCTGTACTTCTCTTAACATGTGATTTATCGATCTAACAAAAGTAATCACATCCTCGACTTTCATCGTTCTCCTGAGTTGAAAATAACCCTATTAGTTTATCATGGCTGCCTAAGTACAGAAAACATAAATGAGAAGTACTTTTGAATCTAAAAAGACAAAACTCTTACATAGTGTGGACATCCGAAGAATCGACGACCAGGATTTGCTCTACTACTAGAAGTCCAAACATGAGCTAGATCACCACAGTAGCAATGGGGGTGTCCCTGAAGTGAATTTCTCCAAGGCGGACCACCCCCATCGAACCCGCATGAGTCTTCTCCACCACCAGCCACCATGTTCGATGTACTATAATTTGTGAGGTATACAAATTTTTTTTTTTTTGTTCTAACTATGGTCGAGATAATGTGTGTTACTCACAAGGAAAGGGGGCACCTGTTTATATATAGGCTGTTCCAAATGAGTTAGTGGTGGAAAAATGACTATATTTTTTAAAACTTTCTCACGTTCACCTTTAACTTGATCAATCTTGGTGCCAAAATAAACCCCAATTTCAAAACCTAATTCGTACAACATAATAGGGCATGGCTGATTGTTTCGTTGGGAAGCGTATCATGTCATGTCACAAGCAGTCCTTTCTTTTAAAATAATATTTTAGTGCTGTGTGAATTGACAAGGTCCCTCGAGTGAACAGTGTACGTCCCATATTAACACCAAAAATCTAATATTTCAACACTAATTTTTTTTCAATTCCAACCACAACACTAAAAATTACACCAAATATTATATTCTTTATTATTCTATTATTTTATTAATATAATAAGAATATTTTAATACTAAATATTTGTTAAATCCATTAAATAATATTAGTAAATATTAAATATTTTAATTTATATTTATTGAAATTTTTTTTTTTATATATATTTATTTTCAATCCTTATGGTATTTTTGACAAATGTTGCTCAAGTTTTGTTGTATTTGTGATAGTTTAATTATTGGTAATAGTCCAAATCGTAAAAACTGTACCGCATCGCACCATTTTTTGCGGTGCGATTTCTGCGATTTTTAGTTTCGCGGTGCGAGTGCGATTTGAGAAATTGGAAAAACCGCATGTATGGATTGGTTTAAAAAAAAAAAAGGTTAAAAACTACACTACCCACACTGCAAACACCCTAATATATTTTTAGCACACTTAAAAATATAAAAATACAAAAAAATACATTTATAAAAGTTTTGATTAATATTTCTTGATAATTATTTAGTTTTTTTTAATATTATATAATTATTAAAAAGTAAAAAAAAAAAAAAGGTTTACTGTTGTCTACAGTGCCAACCTAAATATGGTGGGACACTGTAGACAAACCCAAAAATTGATGTTGCAAATGTCGTCCGGTTGGACATGCTTTTAGTGTAATATCACCCTATTTTTTGGTTTATGCAGGCCCATTGGAGATGGCCTTACACTGGGATACACTTGTCTCGGTGGGACTGATACAGTGAACATCCTATTTCTATCTCTGTCTCAATCGTGAAGCCGAAAATTACATGTCGAAATATTTTTTTAAAAATTACAATTTTTCACGAGGGGTTCGTTATGGTAACAATGTCATCCTTGTTTCAAAAATATTCGAACAGTTAACAATGCACATCCTGTTACTATCTGTATCTCTGACACACAGTAAGTACTCAGGTTACCATTGGTGTACCGGAGTCACTATCCTCCTGAAGAACTCACTGAACCCAGTCGGGCTAGGGTTCTACTGAGCGGCAGTCAACCGTTCATAGTACTCACACTATTACTGGCGGTGTTTTTTGGTTAATGTGACACACAGTAAGTACTCAGGTTACCATTGGTGTACCGGAGTCACTATCCTCCTCACGAACTCACTGAACATCCTCTCCGGCTAGGGTTCTACTGAGCGGCAGTCAACCGTTCATAGTACTCACACTATTACTGGCGGTGTTTTTTGGTTAATGTGACACACAGTAAGTACTCAGGTTACCATTGGTGTACCGGAGTCACTATCCTCCTCACTGAACATCCTCTCTGACTAGGGTTCTACTGAGCAGCAATCAACCGTTCATAGTACTCACACTATTACTGGCGGTGTTTTTTGGTTAATGTGACACACAGTAAGTACTCAGGTTACCATTGGTGTATCGGAGTCACTATCCTCCTCACAAACTCACTGAACATCCTCTCGGGCTACGGTTCTACTAAGCGGCAGTCAACCGTTCATAGTACTCACACTATTACTGGCGGTGTTTTTTGGTTAATGTGACACACAATAAGTACTCAGGTTACCATTGGTGTACCGGAGTCACTATCCTCCTCACGAGCTCACTAAACATCCTCTCCGGCTAGGGTTCTACTGAGCGGCAGTCAACCGTTCATAGTACTCACACTATTACTGGCGGTGTTTTTTGGTTAATGTGACACACAGTAAGTACTCAGGTTACCATTGGTGTACCGGAGTCACTATCCTCCTCACGAACTCACTGAACATCCTCTCGGGCTACGGTTCTACTGAGCGGCAGTCAACCGTTCATAGTACTCACACTATTACTGGCGGTGTTTTTTGGTTAATGTGACACACAGTAAGTACTCAGGTTACCATTGGTGTACCGGAGTCACTATCCTCCTCACGAACTCACTAAACATCCTCTCCGGCTAGGGTTCTACTGAGCGGAACTCACCGAATCCAGTTCGACCTAGGGTTGTACGGAGTGACACTCAACCATTCGTAGTACTGACGCTGTGACTTACGGTGTTTACGGGCCCGGTGACACAGAGTATGTAGTCAAGTTAGCTTTCGGGTACCGGAGTCACTACTCTCCTAACGAACTCACCGAATCCAGTTCGACCTAGGGTTGTACGGAGTGACACTCGACCATTGGTAGTACTGACGCTGTGACTTGCGGTGTTTATGGGCCCGGTGACACAGAGTATGTAGTCAAGTTAGCTTTCGGGTACCGGAGTCACTACTCTCCTAACGAACTCACCGAATCCAGTTCGACCTAGGGTTGACCGGAGTGACACTCAACCATTCGTAGTACTGACGCTGTGACTTGCGGTGTTTACGGGCCCGGTGACACAGAGTATGTAGCTAACTCATCTTTGGGTACCGGAGTCACTACTCTCCTAACGAACTCACCGAATCCAGTTCGGCCTAGGGTTGTACGGAGTGACACTCGACCATTCGACCTAGTGTTGTACGGAGTGTGACACAGTATGTAGTGAAGTTAACTGTGAGGTACCGGAGTCACTACTCTCCTAACGAACTCACCGAATCCAGTTCGACCTACGGTTGTACGGAGTGACACTCGACCATTCGACCTAGTGTTGTACGGAGTGTGACACAGTATGTAGTGAAGTTAGCTGTGGGGTACCGGAGTCACTACTCTCCTAACGAACTCACCGAATTTAGTTCGACCTAGGGTTGTACAGAGTGACACCGATGCAGTATGGCAGAAGTCGCACTATGAATTAGGTTGTTTGGGCTGAGTATGTACTCAGTTCATCATGAAGCGTATCGGAGTCACTATTCTCCTGACTTTATTACTAGAGTCACTTCTTATCTCAAACTACTATTGTATTCATAACATTAAACGGTTTTGTTATTAAATATCTATATTTGTATAGTATTCAAAAAATTATTATAATCTTGATTCCAACGATTAATACGTTAATGTAATCTTACAAAAATTATTGCAATATTTATTCCAAAGAATAATATTTTAATGAAATATTAAAATTGTATTAAAAAAAATATTGACTTTTCATTATTAGCAAACATCCTAATTTAATTTCTTATTCATTTGGCCACACATGTTTATTTGGACATAATATTAGGATATTTGTTGCTACATGTGAGAAGTTTATGTGGCTATTGTTGTTGTTGACGGATGGGAACAATGGGAACAACATTTACCTTATTTAAATACATAATTTTTTTTACCACAGTCTACCAAACCAGAACAAAACCGAGCATGCATATTGGTTCGAATTACGTCTTCCAAGGAAAAGTTAATAGGGGGTTGGGTTTGTTGATATTACGTTTTTCAAGGGATTGAAAAAGTCAAATTTTTGTTTGGGTTATTTGTAGCCGTACCTAGGGTTATATTAATTATTATTTTTTAATTTTTGACAAGACTACACTCAACAATCACATCCACAAGTACTATATATACCTCTCTACCTCTCCTTCACATCTCAATTTAGTATTGTTTTCTTTCCTAGAGAACTCACTCCCTATCTGTAGACGTATGTATAATATATAAAAAAATAAATTATGTATTGTTGTTGCACCAAAGTGAAGATGTGTAAACAGAAGGATTGGTATGCACTGCAACCGTGTGTTGTAGGTGCATCAAGGGAATTTCAGCAATTCAATCAATCATCTCATAATAAATTTCGGTAATAACTCAACTCTTTATGTCTATTTATTTCAATAGCATATTATTACAAATTGTTTCTTAAAAATTTTATGTATGTGGTACATGTATATTCAGGAAATGTTGACAAAGGTTTCGGTTGGGTGGAGTAGGGTGGAGGGAACTACTTCCAAAACGGCCACCCAAATATGTCATCCTACCGAACCTCAACCTCCCGAGTGGACAAGGCCACCGTGGAATGAGTATTATAATATTTGACACAACGGTGCGCCAGACCCTCAAACAAAATGATACGCGGGAGGCAAATGTCAGCGTTTTTTACAGTCTTAGGTCAAATTGCTTCCTCATGTAATAAGAGTCTCGATGTTATAGTATATGTACAAGTTCATCTCAATACAATGTATATTTACAGTCTCAAATAATAATAATAATTAATCAATTTACGTACTAAAATAATAATGATAATTAATTGGTTCCATAATTTGTCTTTTATTTGACGCTCAAACTCAAATCTGGGGATGTACATGGTTAACTGGTTTATATTAAATTCACTAATAAACTATACCAAAAACTAAACAACCGTATTTTACAGTATCTTGTCCCAATCAATGAGATATTAATTAATTATTAAAATAATTTTTTTTGAAGAAAACTGTACTAAAAAAAATACATACAATATTTGACTTAGATCAAAAAAATAAATACTACTATATTAGTTGATTTTCTTTTTAATAAATTTTGTAATTTTATTAAGAACAGAAGTAGTAGAATAATTTAATTATAGTAATAACATATTTCTACGTAATACTTTTTTTAGGTTATTCAAGTAGATAGTACAACCTACTGATTTGACCGTATATGGATTGATGGGAAAATATGTTGGAAATTATTTTACCAGGATCTTAGATATACTCACAAGTATGTTTATTAACATCCTAAATAAGAACTTTCTAAAACGATAAATTAAACACATATAAAGTTTAGGAAACCTTACATTGGGTGCAGCGGAATAATATGACTCCTTCCGTTCAGATATCTAGCCCTTGATTCCTTTCTGTAGCAGAGCATTATCAATATCTGAACCTGGATCTCTTTCTCTGAATCTTTGATGCTGAAACTCCTTTGCTGATGATCTTTCTTCACGATCTTCCTCACTATGATTGAGGTATCACTTGCTGTGTGTGGGCACTACTCATACACTAAGGATTTCAAAATTCAAGAGGGAAGAGAAAGAAGAAGTGGCAGCTAAAGATAGGGAGAGAGAAAGCCTCAGGTTTTTCTCTGAAGGAAAAATAGAAAATTTAAGTGTAATTTTCCTGAAGCCTTCACTATCTATTTATAGCATTCCACTAGGGTTAGGTTTGAATTATTTGGCATTAAAATAATGAAAATATCAGATTAAATTGCCTACAAAAGTGGCTGGCCCTATACTAGTGGATTTGGGCCTCACTTTTTGCAATTTTGCAGTTTTACCTTTTCTGCATCTGATTTTATCAAAAACGCCAATTTTCTAATTCAACCATTTAAATGCCAATTCTAACTATTTAATAACTATAAATAATTATTAAATAATATTGTCATTTATCATATTTATTAATTGAACCATACAAAGTATCATAATTAACAAATATGCCCCTATAAACTCTTTCTTTACAATTTCGCCCTTACTTAGTGAAAAATTCACAAATAGACATAGTCTAATTTGAGAATTATAATTGATTAATCAAAACCAATTACATGAGTCTTACAAGCAATATTATCTCAACTAGTGCGGGGACCATGGGTCTATATAACCGAGCTTCCAATAAGTAGATCAAGAATTTAGCACTAAAATTCACTAACTTATTAATTCTTCGTTGAATCCACGCATAGAACTTAGAATTGCACTCTCAGTATATAGAATGTTCTATATGTTCCACCATATAGACACATCATTAGTTATCCATTGTTATAATCCTAATGTGATCACTGATCCTCTATATGAATGATCTACACTGTAAAAGGGATTAAATTACCGTTACACCCTACAATGTATTTATTCCTTAAAACACTTGACCCCGTATAAATGATATTTCAGCTTATGTGAAATGAGTACTCCACCATTTATGCTCGTTTGGTCAAGCTCGAAGGAGATCATCCTTTGCTTACTATTCGCCAGATAGAAGCTATAGATTCCATATTTATGATAGCGCTCCCACTCAATTGCACTACCGTGTTCCCAAAATGTACGTATCACCCTGACCTAAAAGTAGGCTTAACTAACAAATCAAAGAACACGAATAGCCTTTCAAGATTGAGCCTAATCATAACAGGTTTAAGAACATTTGATCTAGGATCAACTAGGCGATATTGACTTGAATAAATATTACGGTAAGTTTAATAAATCTAAGTCAAAGTTCAATATCGGTCCCTTCCGATGCATACTCCATGCATCCAACCTGAGCTTTACTTTAACCAATGCTCTGGAAAGAACATAGCACTTCTCCAAATGCAAGTAAACTCTGTTGTAGATTATCATATCAGTAAAACCCTATGTCTGATAAATCTAGGAAACTTTATTCACATAGTCATGTTTACTTTCCAATGTGTTGACGACACAATAAACAGGATCAAGTATGTGAAAAGGGTTTCAGATGAATTCATACATTATGTACATATAATCATGAAATAAATCATGTGAACCATGCAACATTAAATGTTATTTCTGATCTATATTAATAAGTAAATCTGATTATATTGAAATGAGTTTTATTTAGGGCATAAAACCCAACAAACTCCCACTTGCACTAATATAAAACAAAAGTGCGTTTCAAATAATCTCAACACCTTGATATACAAATTAAGTGTAGTAGTAGTAAACTCCTCGTAATAGGATCTGAAAGGTTGAATTAACCACAACCTTTTCTCCACTATTACTCTTCCTTTAATCACAAAATCATTGATAATGTGAAATTCCTCTCTATATGTCTACTCTCTTGGGATACTGGATTCTATATCTTTGGCAACTACTTTTGGTTAATCAGGAAATTAACACTAGTAGTTTAAGGCAATTTGGAATGATGCCAAAAATGTATAGAACTTTCCTTAGACTGAATAAGTACCTTTCCTGCAACCTTAACATTCAGTCCCTCTCTGGTAGACCTAGAGACTTCAGATAGGTTTTTAAACTTCTCCAAAATCACTATTCCACCCCCAGAGTAATCACCATCTTATCAGAAAGATTTACTAGCACAAAGGCAAATTTCAAAATCTGATATGGTGTAGTCTAAGAGTTTTAAACATACCCTTATAGACTAACATATAGTTCCTCTTCTTAATCTTAAGATTTACTTGATTGTCTTCCAATGTTCTTCTCCTGGATTAATCTGATACCTACTCATTACTCTCATTCAACAGCAGGTGTCTGGTCTAAGGCATACAAAAGCATATCTAAGACCTCTCACTGTTGATATAAGAAATTCTTTCATGGCTTTATCTTTTCTGGAATAGTTAAGACTTTTCCTTAGATAAATAAAATCTATGTCTAAGAAGTTGTGAAGCTTCTATAGATTGCCATTAGAAAGAAAATGCTTCAGCATCTTACTAAAATAAGTTGCTTGCATTAGAGTAAGTAATTACCAGGTATACCACAAGCCATAGGTTTAGATAAAATCAAACCTATAATACTAGGAACAGGAAGTTTTGTTAAGTCCATAGAATAGACTTATTAACTAAAATTTCCTTTTATGTCCTTGTAATAGAAAACGTTAGGTTATTCCATGTGAATGGATTAAACCATAGTTCTATTGGCTTTCTTCTTACTTTCTTATCTTGACAATCCATTACTTGTTTAAACTCACAATGGATTTAAATCACTAGTGTCTCCCAAGTCATAAGAAGGTGAGTTCCTAGAAACTCTCCCACTACGACAAGGCACCGTGAATTATGTCTAGAAAACTAAATGGTATTAACCTCTTTGGTTGTGACAAGACAACAGAGGCAGTGGGATCATCATATCTTATATAAGATGATAGAACACTTTTGGAATCAAGAAAAATATCTCCTTTATTTGCTACTTGTTTTCAGACTTAGTCATTATCTTAGAAAAGTAGTATTTGTTTGAACAAACACTTTCTTATCTATTGACAATGGGATGGTCCACCCCTAATCACTTAGAATAGCTAACAAACCATGGTTAACAGTTCTAGCTTTTCTTAAGATTTTGATTAGGTCATCCATGAATCTAGTAATGATTTACACGAAGTATACAACCATTACATCATTCTGAAATTGTATTACCATAGAAGAAATTAGGCAACGACTAGTAACTAATCATCAACATGCAACTCGAAATTTCTGGGGAGGTAAGTTTGGATATAATTCAAAAATCAATTTAATGATCTTTGAACTGCATATCTACTAACTATTTCTCCACCCCTATCAGTTCGCAAGATCTTTAACCACTTACCTTAATGGTTTTAACCATTGCTAGAAATTAATGAAATTTTTCAAACATTTCAAATTTCTTTGCTAAAAGGTATAATCTAGAGTTATCGTTTTAAGAATACAACGAAAAACTCATATCCACCCCTGAATGTACATCCATCTGCGAATGAGATGAACTACTTTCAGTGGATATAGGCATATTAACTCTTTGCAGAGATTGATCATGTCAAATTCACTATGAACAAGATACAAATGCCATAGATTAAAAAAAAATGTGGTAGTGTCTTTTGATGACATAGGTTTAGTTACATCAAAGAGTTCTTAGAATAGTGCAAGTGGATCCTGGTCACAGAATACCTAACTCATATTCCATACAGTTTGAATCCATTAATAAAAGATTGATATTAAACACTTGAGAAAGTGTAACTGTATTGTATCTGGAATTAGAAATATAAGAAAATTTCTGTTTGGATTCTAAAATTAAAGTCAAAGACTTAATTTATACCAAATAAAATGAGTAATTCTATCTTGGACCACCACTACTAATACAAACTCTAAGTCAGATTTGCCCATACAAGTAGGAGATTTCTAAGATTGAGAATTTATATTAATTGGGAATAGAATTTCGGGATTATAATCATATGCGTCATTTAATTTCTTAAGAGAAAATATAATGACATGAAATGATTTATAGACCATTCATCCAATGATATATTATGGAGCTAATTCGAAATGAATAAGCTAAGAGGAATTAGGATAATTTCGTTTAAAATAAGAATCCAACGATGCTTCGATTAGCGAAAGACAAAGTAATCTTATTTATGTAATCTTCTTGTTTCATATTGTAAAAATACTAGTCTAAGGTGTCATCAATTGATGAACAGTTAGATGTCGCATATACAATACTTATCTTTCGAGATCTTACACTATTATGTATGTCTAATGGTGAAAATCCACTAGGGATTTATCTCATTAGATAAACAAACATGTTGGACCAACAATGAAGATTCAAAATTAAACTACAACTTAATAACAGAAAATAACATGGTTCAATATAAATTCATACACAATTCAGAAATTATAAACATATAGCAAGTAGGAATGACTAGTGAAAATACTAAAACTTACAATCCTAAATAATTTCCAAGGTTTTCAACAAACTGATACAGTGTCCCGGTAGGCGAGAGTCAAAGCATCATTTATTGAATAGAGTTGTCAGCTCATCTAAAATAGAAACCATTCTAGCAACCTTTTATTCGATCAAAATAAGAATCCAACGTTGTCCCGGTAGGCGAGAGTCAAGGTTATTCTCATTTCATGAGCCTCTACCATTGTTTCATGTTTCATAAGTTTATCTCTAAGTAGTCACCGTAGGGGAGAGTCTAATAGAAACGAAAACTTACAAAACACTTATCAAATGAAATCTTACGGTGTTAAATGCGTTCAACGAATAACCATCCATAGGGGGACGAAGTCTAGCGTCTCGAGGTTATATTGAAAACATTTAACTTTTGTAAGACCAACAATGGAGATCGAATATCTTAATAATAATCAAGCTCATTATTTAAAGTGAGTTGTATTTTCTTTGATTCTCTTTATTTAATTTATTTATTTTAAATATATATTTATTTAAAATTTCCAATTTAGAATGAAAAATTCAAAATATAAATTTTAATTTAATATTTATAAATTTTACTTAGATAGATATGAAAATAACATGAATTATTTCCATCTTAGTAATAATTTCCAATAAATATTTAGAAAAATATTCAATTTAAGTTGTTACAAAATTAATATAAATTAATTTACAACTCAAATTTAATTTTCTATAAATATATATTGCATTTCGAAAAATTAAAGTATTTAAGAATACAATTTTCGAAAATGCATGTTAAAATAAAAAATTAATCCTGGAAAAATTATTCTAATTTAATGTTGGCCCAAAATTAATTAATAAAATTAATTTACAACAAAAAATATAATTTTCCTATTTAATTAAATATATAAGAAAAATTCAAATATTTAAGTATGATGATGAAAATCAACTTAAATATTAATTTTCTATTTAATTAAATACACTAGAAAAATACTTCAAGCAAAAATATCATCTATCTAGATTTTCCTTTGACTAATTAATTCAATTTCTAATAATATACTTTAATTCAATTTATTTTAAATTAATCAATAAATGAAAAAATCATTGATTTAAGTTGATCCAAGAATTAATTAAAATAATTAATTTACAACTTAATCTATTTTTCAAGATAAAATTCGAAATTCTAGCATTTAAGAAATGCAATTTCGAAAATTGATTAATAAAATAAAGAAAAAATATATTTTGAAAATTATTTAAATTTAGTTGAAAAATTAAATTTCAACTAAAAATAATTTTCTATTTAATTAAATGTCATGAAAAAGAAATATTTAAGTATGATGATAAAAATCAACTTAGATATTTAATTTTCAAATTAATTAAATGTATTAAATTCAAGAAATAAATAATTAAGTGTAGAGAAGGCTTAATTATTAATTTCTAGTTTAATACTAAGAAAAATATACTTAAAATAAATTGTACCAAAATTAATTAAATAATTAATTTCACAATTTATAATATTTTCCTATTTAATATTAGAAATAATAAGTAGTCTACTAATAACTATCTAGAAAATATCTTATTTGACTAAGTATCTTTTCCACAAAATTTGAAAAAATATCTAATTTAAGTTGTATTAGAAAAAATCTAGAACTTAAATATTTTTCAAATTTAAATTTAATTAAATATCAAAAATTAAGTTGTAACCACTTAATTTGAAAATATTCCATTTTAAGTTAATATTCGAAAAGATATTAACTTAAAAAATATCTAAAGAATCTTAATAACCAATGCCTAAAATTCCTCAACTTAATTTTGAAATTTGAAATTCAAAAGATATTCAGATTTAAGTTGGTTAGTTGTAGATAACTAAATATCAACTTAAATAAGAATATTTAATGAAAAATTTAAATTAAGTTCCAGAAAGAATCTAGATGGTTATAATTCTATATTTAATTAAATACAAGAAAATACATATAGTTTAGCTTAGAATAAAGAATTCTTTAAACTATAATTTTCTTAAATTAATTTCAAAATAAATGAAATTAATTATGTTGCTAATCAATTTTATTAGGTTAAACTAGTGTAATTAACCTAGTACAGTTGTTCAAATCAGGCAAATGGGCCTTCACAATTGGGTGGTTCATGTGAGGGGGTGCTGGGTTCAGTATGTCGTACCCACTTCTATGGCTCCCAACTCTCACACAAGGCCCAAAAGAGAGGAATTAACCTTAATAAGAACAACTGTTATTAATTGAATAAGCCCAATAACTAAATGGGCCTAAATAAATTCTATCAAGAACTATGATAATTTATTTTAGCAACAACAACCTATATGCATCTATAATCAAATTAAACACATAGGCTCACACAGGCACACTTTGGATGGGTCCTATCATGTTGCTAGGTCATACACAGATGAAAGAAGATTGTAAATATACCTGTTACAAATTATTATCTTGACCAAGGGAGCCATCAGATCATTAGATCTGGCAAAAAGTAACCATGGCTATTTGCAATCAAGTAATAATAGGTTTTGAAAACTTACACATAAGCTCAAACACATACTCCTGCAACAAGGTTAGCTGGATAGTTGGATGTAGGATTTATTTAATTTTAAATTAAATTTTTAATTTCGAAAATAATTAATTAAATAATCAAAAAAAATTCGAATTTTTTTTTTAAAAAAAAATTTGAAAAATTCGAAATTTTAAAAAAAAAAATTAAATTTAAAATTAAACCTACAATTTTTGAAAAATTAGGTTTCAACCAACCTAAATATCATTTCAAAAATTTGCTAACTAATTTTAAATTTTAAATGTTATTTTATAAATAAAAAATTAGAAAAGATAAATAAATATCTTTTCAGATTTTAAATTTAATTTAAATAAATAAAATAACAAAATTTAAAAGTTAGCAAAATATCTTACATCTATTTAAAATTACATGATTATAAATATCTTATTTTAAATTTAAATAAGGTCAAAATATCTAAAAAGATTTAATTTAAAAAAAAATCTTTAAAGATAAGATATAATTAAAAATATCTTAAAAGATTTTATAAATATCTTATAAAATCTGACCTTAAATTTAAAAAAAAAAATAAGATATAATCAAATTTAAAAATAAGATAGATTTTTAAGCAAGAAGATAGATACTAATTCTATTCAAATTCAAATTACACTAATATCTGGAATTAAATTTAAAAAATATTAAATTAATTCAAAATGATAATTAGAATTGAATTAGGAATAGTAATAGTATAAGTACAAAACTATACAAAAAATTGGAAGTTAATTCCATGAAAAAGCATGAAAAATCGAAGAAAAACAAAAAAATTCGAAACTGTACGGACAGATTTGCGATCGCAGGAAAAAATCAGCACAGCCCCGATTTTTTCAAATCTTCAAAAAATCATAACTAATTCAAATAAAATCCAAATTAAGTTCTGTAAAAGGCTAACTTGCTTAATTTTTTCCATACTATCCAATAAAAATAATTCCAGAGATAAAATCGAAATTATTTTTCACGAAAATTTTACAAACATCAATCAATCATCAAATAACACTCAATACAACATGATACCATCCAAAAACATACAAACAATCGTTTTAAAGTCCAAATTTCTTGCAAGTAAATCAATTACCATGGCTCTGATACCAGTTGTTGGAAATTATTTTACCAGGATCTTAGATATACTCACAAGTATGTTTATTAACATCCTAAATAAGAACTTTCTAAAACGATAAATTAAACACATATAAAGTTTAGGAAATCTTACATTGGGTGCAGCGGAATAATATGACTCCTTCCGTTCAGATATCTAGCCCTTGATTCCTTTCTGTAGCAGAGCATTATCAATATCTGAACCTGGATCTCTTTCTCTGAATCTTTGATGCTGAAACTCCTTTGCTGATGATCTTTCTTCACGATCTTCCTCACTATGATTGAGGTATCACTTGCTGTGTGTGGGCACTACTCATACACTAAGGATTTCAAAATTCAAGAGGGAAGAGAAAGAAGAAGTGGCAGCTAAAGATAGGGAGAGAGAAAGGCTCAGGTTTTTCTCTGAAGGAAAAATAGAAAATTTAAGTGTAATTTTCCTGAAGCCTTCACTATCTATTTATAGCATTCCACTAGGGTTAGGTTTGAATTATTTGGCATTAAAATAATGAAAATATCAGATTAAATTGCCTACAAAAGTGGCTGGCCCTATACTAGTGGATTTGGGCCTCACTTTTTGCAATTTTACAGTTTTACCTTTTCTGCATCTGATTTTATCAAAAACGCCAATTTTCTAATTCAACCATTTAAATGCCAATTCTAACTATTTAATAACTATAAATAATTATTAAATAATATTGTCATTTATCATATTTATTAATTGAACCATACAAAGTATCATAATTAACAAATATGCCCCTATAAACTCTTTCTTTACAATTTCGCCCTTACTTAGTGAAAAATTCACAAATAGACATAGTCTAATTTGAGAATTATAATTGATTAATCAAAACCAATTACATGAGTCTTACAAGCAATATTATCTCAACTAGTGCGGGGACCATGGGTCTATATAACCGAGCTTCCAATAAGTAGATCAAGAATTTAGCACTAAAATTCACTAACTTATTAATTCTTCGTTGAATCCACGCATAGAACTTAGAATTGCACTCTCAGTATATAGAATGTTCTATATGTTCCACCATATAGACACATCATTAGTTATCCATTGTTATAATCCTAATGTGATCTCTGATCCTCTATATGAATGATCTACACTGTAAAAGGGATTAAATTACCGTTACACCCTACAATGTATTTATTCCTTAAAACACTTGACCCCGTATAAATGATATTTCAGCTTATGTGAAATGAGTACTCCACCATTTATGTTCGTTTGGTCAAGCTCGAAGGAGATCATCCTTTGCTTACTATTCGCCAGATAGAAGCTATAGATTCCATATTTATGATAGCGCTCCCACTCAATTGCACTACCGTGTTCCCAAAATGTACGTATCACCCTGACCTAAAAGTAGGCTTAACTAACAAATCAAAGAACACGAATAGCCTTTCAAGATTGAGCCTAATCATAACAGGATTAAGAACATTTGATCTAGGATCAACTAGGCGATATTGACTTGAATAAATATTACGATAAGTTTAATAAATCTAAGTCAAAGTTCAATATCGGTCCCTTCCGATGCATACTCCATGCATCCAACCTGAGCTTTACTTTAACCAATGCTCTGGAAAGAACATAGCACTTCTCCAAATGCAAGTAAACTCTGTTGTAGATTATCATATCAGTAAAACCCTATGTCTGATAAATCTAGGAAACTTTATTCACATAGTCATGTTTACTTTCCAATGTGTTGACGACACAATAAACAGGATCAAGTATGTGAAAAGGGTTTCAGATGAATTCATACATTATGTACATATAATCATGAAATAAATCATGTGAACCATGCAACATTAAATGTTATTTCTGATCTATATTAATAAGTAAATCTGATTATATTGAAATGAGTTTTATTTAGGGCATAAAACCCAACAAAATATTACTAAAATGTTTATTATTTTAAAATACAAAAAAGGTCCTCCTCATTTATTTAAAATCGTTTTTTAGGGTTTTGAAGGATTTGTTGTTTACTTTAAGTGTTGAAATTATTATTTTATTATAAAAACGTACTTGGGTGAGTTTTACATATATATATGTCACATCATATGTACTGTAGGAGTTTTTATTAACAAAAGACAAAAATTAAACAAAGGTAATTTAAGTTTCATTGATATTAACCCAGTCAAAATGTATATTTAAATTAAAACATTATTTTCTTTCATATTGAATTCAAAGGTTTGTATATTTAAATAAATAATTTTTATTTTATTAAAGAAGGTAGTACATCCTACACATGTCAACTGATTATTGGAAATTAGTATTCCAATACAAACTAATAACAATTATTTTTCTCACAAATTGTACTAATTTCTTACACGTACCCATTATTAACTGAGCTGGTTCGTAGTACTCACAAATTGAGTTTTGATTATTAGTAAACATCATAATTTAATTGCTTATTCATTTGGCCACACATGTTTATTTGGACATAATATGAGCATATTTGTTGCTACATGTGACAATTTTGGGGATGGGACAACATTTCACTTATGTAAATATTTGATTTTCCTAACCAAACCATAACAAAACCGGTCAATAGGTTGGTTCAAATTACGTCTTTCAAGGAAAATTTATTAGTTGGTTGGGTATGTTGAACTTACGGTTTTCAATGCATTGACAAAATCAGACTTATATTGGTGTTATATCACCCCATCTTTAGCCGTACCAGTTTGTATTAATTATTTTTTTTTTTAATTTTTGAAAAGAGTACACAACACAATCACATCCACAAGTACTATATATACCCCTCTACCTGTCCTTACTCCTTGACACCTCAATATAGTATTGTTCTCTTTCCTAGAGAAGTCACTCCCTTCCTGTAGACGTATGTGTAGGGATAATATATAAAAAAATAAATTATGTATTGTTGTTGCACCGAAGTGAAGATGTGTAAACATAAGGATTGGTATGCACTACAACCGTGTGTTGTAGATGCATCAAGGAAATTTCAGCAATTCAATCAATCATCTCATAACAAATCTGGGTAATAACTCAACTCTTTTTGTCTATTTATTTCAATAGCATATTATTACAAATTGATTCTTAGAAATTTTATGTACCTACTATATGTATATTCAGGTAATGTTGACGAAGGGTTCGGATGGGTGGGTTAGGCTGGACGGAACTACTTGAGACGCCGCCAAATATGCCATCCAACCGAACCTCAACCAACCTCCCGCAGTCCACAAGGCCATCGACGGATGAGTGTTATCATATTTGACACAACCGTCGGTGCGCCAAACACTGGAACAAAATCGAGACGCGGGGCGGAAAACTAAAGTCTTGGGTCAAATAAAGCATCATGTGATAACAGTACCGATATTATAGTAATCTCAATACAATCTATATTTTCAGTGTAAAATAAAATATCTTAATTAAATTTATTTTGGGATACAACTATGTTATGTACAAATTGTGTTCTATTGTGTATGTCTTTCTAACTGTAAACTTAAATATTATTTGGAATGGAACTATGTTGACCGAATATGTGCCATTGAGTTTCACTATTTCCAATAAGTTATGAACAACACTTGCAATGTCAGATTTTAAAAAATAATTCCATAATAAAATAAGTGGATGAGCTAGGGTTTTCAAAGTAGATAGTATACCCTACTGATGTGACCTTATACGGATTGATGGTAAAATATTAGTAAAATAATGCCATATAACTATCAAGTAATTAGTAATACCTTCGAAATTATTATTTTTAAATATTTAATTTGAAATTTGAACTCACATCACCATTTGGTTGGGTTTTTCTAAATGCGTTTTTCCAATGCATTCACAAAGTCATCTTCATTGATAGGTTGTACAGTCTAGTCAAATCAGGTTTTAAATGTAAATATTTAATATTAATTTGACCAACATGGATTCATAACATCTTCATGGTAATGGTAGTTGGTTGTTCACTTTTATTATTGGAAAAGTGTAATGTTGAATACTTTATTGTAATGAAGAAGTGAAAAATTGTAATGTGATTCCTACAAATTAATTAGCAAATGTAAAAGATTTCTTTATTCTAATAACGTATTTCTACGTATGTCTTTCCAAACCTAAAAAAAATTTCAACAGACACAGAAATAAATTATATGAAAATATGTTTGGAACGTATTTCAATGTACGTCAGAAGCTAGATCTCCCATATCTCAATAAGTTCAAGTTTAAAAATAACATACATCAATATATGTGCACAGTACTTCACATCGTAAATAAAGTATGGCGCAATTATGTTTACTCAATATTTGAATTTAATGAGATAATTAGAATTTTTTGTCAAATGTAAAGTATAATTTCAGACATATTTATTCGTACAATACTTATTATAATACAGTTTAAACCATTTCTTATTTAGGAGTTGTACTAAATTTGGACTACTACCCATTCTTAATAGTCCACGTTCTTATGTTGTTGGGAATTATTTAAAAACTGTCCAAATATTGTAATCTTCTTAACCAAGTATGGACTACTTCCTCTAATTTTAATTTGTACATACTCACTAAAAAAACCAATTGTTGTCTTATCAATATTTAATTTTCTGTGTACGTCCCACAGTGTACTCACTGACGTTAAATGGAGTATTTCCCATACTTTAAATAACGTACGTCAGTGATTTCACAGTGTAACGTCAAATCAAACTCAGTACATGCAGATCTCATGGGATTCCCTGATTTGAGTTAATTAAGATACTATATGCAAACACGAAACCTACCTATATTACTTAAGGAGATTTAATATTTGTTGGGCTCTAATATACTAATATGACATTTTTCTTATTAAAATTTGGATAAATCAATTAGGTCAGATTTAATACGATAGTAGTCCCTATGATAGTATTACCCAACAAAATTAACAAAACTAAGTTAATTAACTATGATAGTGGTACCAACAATGATTATGATGTCAAATTTTAATAAATTATTGACTACTGAAATGAGTGGATGTCATATCACATTTTTAATTTCACCATTTAAACCATGTACTTATTATTTGAAGATGGTGATGTGACATTTTTATACGGCCGTAATAAATCAATTGACTTCATTCATTATGTCTTCCATGTGTACTAAATACTTGAAAGCATTTTATTTTTACTTTAATTCTGAAAATTATTATTTAAATCATAAAACCGTAGGTATATTTGTTTTTAATATAAAAATGTCACATCACATAGTACTTTCCAGATATTCCTTAGATTTTATTTGTGGGATTTGATTGACCTTCTCCTTGTATTAAAATTGGTTAACTAATAAATGGGTAAATTGGGATTTCTCAGATTGTCGTAAGTGGATATTACCATTGTCAAAATTTATTAACTATTAAATGGTTAAATTGGGAAAAAAAATCCATTATTATTACACGGACCCAATCACGTGTACATCAACCCAACAAACCACTATATAAGTAAAGGTTAGGTTATCCAAACAAAGCATTTTTTTCAAACCCCGTTTTACTATTTCCTAAATCAAATGGACCCTTACCAAAACTTCAACCCTTTTGAAACAAGTCCTCAAAAATTCCCACCGCATCCTTTTTCTTCCACAAGACACGTAGGTACACCGTCACGGAGTCCAAGACTCCGTTCAGCCTCCATTTCAGGATGTCCTAACTGTGCAAGGCTCGAGTCTGTTCTCCACGAACACGAAAAACTTATAAGGAAGGCACATTTACGAGCCACGGAGGCCAAGCAGGAGTCATACAAATTGGCGGAACACCTGTACCATTCAGCCCACGCCATGCAAGAAGCCAACACTTTAAGAGAAAAATTAGAGGGTATCATGGATGACATTCTCGACTACACCGAGGTGTCCATACCCCACTACCCAGTTCATGTAAAACAAGAATCACCAAACACTACTCCAAGAGAAAGTCCTTCACGACCAAAGTCCCCATTCAGAGACAATAGCCCTCCGTCTCAACGGAAGTTCCCTCAAGTTATAGAACTTGATTGAACATCCGTTCGGTTTCAATCGTGGTATTTTATATATATAGTGTACTTTTGTTACAACTCATCTCATATGGCCGTTGAATCAACTTTTTGTTAGGCCATTTAATGAGATTGAAGCACTTACCTCCATTATATATGTAGTTGTATGTAACTCTACTATATTATTTTAAGTCTATTTTCTTTCTGTTTGCAGTTGTGATTTCACAATGATTCACTTCACTTTTAATTCCACAATTAATTAATGAGGAAAGTGACATTAATACTCCAAAATAAACCACAGTACAGATTTCATAACAAATACTGATAGTACATTATAGCTTCAAAATATAAAATAACATAACTTGGACAATAACAAGTGCATCATTTACTGTTTTTGGGAGAAGTATCCACTCCTCCTTTGTCCCCAACTTCTATATCATCTCCATTTCGGTCATCACCTTCGTCAGTCGAATCTTTCACATTGTCCTGTTCTAGTGATTTATTTGCACCAGAGCATTCACCCTCATCAAACAGTGAGCAAACAAAATTAAGGATAGCCTCTTTATCATTATCATCATCGGAATCCCACATGCAGAGAAACTCTTTAACACAGCAAAGTTCTCTAACTTGCTGCCCAGTGAAGCATTGTCCCGTCTCTCCATGTAGACATAAAGCAGAGAAAGCTTCTATGAAAGATTCATAACGAATTATTTTTATGGACGCATCAGAAGTAGTGTTTTTGCTTACAGCATCTTCGTACCTACTATAGATACCTTCATTTGGTCCATTGAAAATAACCCAGTGTGGACCTGAACTCATACTTGATATATGTAATGCTAATAACTAAATTACAAGTTAATTTCTCTATAAACTTGATGCTGGATTGGAAAACGTCTCAAGTGTGTTATATAAGTCGTGAAGAATAACCCTATAGTACGTTTTTTAGTTAGCTGTACTCCATTGGGATGTACTCCATTGGGCACATCTGATGTGTCAAAAGAGGGGTGGTTAAATTTCTGAATTACACAATTAAATACACGTGTAGGCGTACGTAGTATGGTCAAATGTCAACATTATTCATCAATCCCGTTTTTCCAAAAAACCTAATGTACTACGTTACTGTTCTAACGTACAACGATAGTTTAATTCATAAGAAGATGTAGGTGAAGGGCCCATTAATATCAGCCCAACATATATAAATGCCCAACATATATAAATGGGAGAAACTACCCATTCTACTAAAAAATGTCATCACTACCAAAAAAAAAGATCCTTACTTTTCAATCTTTAATTTCCACAAATAAAAAAAATGTACTATTACTTATTTCCTGACGTACGAAGTGGTTTAATTCATTAAAAAAGGTTGGTAAAGGCCCATTCATATAAGCCCAACAATTTTAAATGTTACCACCAACCCATACAACTCAACAAAATTTCTAAACCCAAAACTCATACAATAACCTTATTTTCCAATTAATTTATTCAAAAGTAAATGTAATTGTACTATTTCACTGTTCAAAAGTACGAAGACAGTGGAATAGAGTTTCCAAATTTTCAAAGGCCCATTAATATCAGCCCAACATACTTAAATGTGATCACCAACCCATATTACTCTACAATCTGAGGCATTCAATCTCATGAAATCTAATTTCACTCGACTCACCACTATCTTTCCCTTACTCTTCATCTCTAATTCTTGGATATCAATAACAATCGAACACTGTAACTGTACTCAGTACATTAATGTCGAAGGAACAATTGGTTACTTATCAGTAAGTCCTTTTTTTTTATCTTTCTCGACAACCATTCCTTACCTATTAACTTTATCATTTAAATTGTTAATTCAAACAGATACAATATGGAGGCTGAGTCTCAAGCAGAGAACATGAATGAGGAACAAACCTACGAATGGGAAAGCATAATAGCAGAGCTAAACATCACAAAACCAGTGAATGAGATTCAAATATGTGACGTCCTAGGCAAGAGTCTCGACAAACTGGGAAAATGGGAAGCATTCTACGAAATGTACACGAAACGAATGGGTTTCAGCACAAGAAAAGATGATGTACGACGTTCTCACGGAGTCATTGTAATGCGCAGGTGGGTTTGTTGTTCCGAGGGTTACAAAAGAATCACAATAACGGAAAGACAAAGAAAAAAGAGACCTCATGATGTCACTAGAATCGGATGTCAGGCAGCATTACGTATTTTACTCACACAACCGTCTAACACTTGGAAATGCAAAGAGTTCAGCACAATACACAATCACGACCTCGCTTCATCAAGTGAGGTACAATTTTTGAGATCATACCGAGTAGTGTCCGATGGCTTGCTTGCCCAAGTTAGGTCGATGAACTCCGTTGGAATTAAAACTGCCAACATAATGTCTCATGTTGCTTTGCAAAGTGGAGGTTACGAGAGAATGCCATGTCAACTTCGAGATGTCTACAACAGGGTTGCTGGTGCCAAGCAAGAAGAAAAGATAGAGACGGACTCGGAAGGAGCGTTGGGATTTCTTGATTGTCTCGCAGAGAGGGATCCAAATTTCTTCGTTGTATATCTGGTGGACGAGGAGAATCGATTGGGTAACTTATTTTGGGCAGATGGAAACTCACGTGTCGACTATGTGGCTTTTGGGGATGTACTAGGGTTTGATACCACCTACATGACAAATGAGTACAATAAGCCTCTCACTGTTCTCATTGGCGTAAACCACCATTTCAACACATGCATCTTCGGGTTCGCTCTCCTCCTCCACGAGAAGCTTTCATCCTATCGTTGGCTGCTTCAAAAATTTCTCGAATGCCATGGAGATAAGAAGTCATGTTGTAGTTACTGACCAAGATAAGGCCATGAAACAGGCCATCATGGAACACATGCCTGATGTTACACACCGTCTATGTGCTTGGCATCTCAATACAAATGCTTCCAAAAAGGTTAAAGATCCGATCTTCTTGAAAAGATTTAAAGATCTAATGTACAACTACTACGAGGAGGAGGATTTTGAAGCAAGATGGTTAGACGTCGTTGAAACCCAACAACTAACAGATAATGAATGGTGCCAAACAACATTCGACACAAGAAAACAGTGGGCAGAAACTTATTTAAGAGGTTCATTCGTTGTAGGAATGAGAACCACACAACGTTGCGAATCGATCAACTCAGCCCTAAAAAAAATTTTAGAGAAGAATTATTGCTTGCATGAATTTGTAACAACCATAGATATGACAGTCTCAAAGCTCAGACACAACGAGACTGCAAATGACTTCAAAAGCAGATGCACTCGACCTCACCCACCTAATCCTACATGCTTGACCACGTACTACAACCAATGTGTTGAATTCTACACAAGAACTATGTACCACAAGATTGCTGAGCAGCTTGATTTAGAGAATAATTATTTTGTCATAAGTCAGGAGCAAGAAGGAGAGTGACAGATATACACCATTGGAAAGTTTCAGCATCCGGAAGTCCAATACCGAGTTCATTACTGTGAAGGCCAATGAGCACTACACTGTAGCCGCATGCTATATGAAAGTCAGGGGTACCCTTGTAAACATTTATGGGCTACAATGAAAAGATTAAACATGAGAAGAATACCTAATACTCTTCTGATGAAGCGATGGAGCAAATCCGCGAAGACAAATCTCCACCTACATTTTAACCCCCCGGCACAAGAACAACAGCACATTTATGGCTAGGTTTGGATCTCTCAGTTCATTAACTTATAACTTCACTTTCTATGCAGCAAAAACAGAGGATTCGTACACGCGTGCAAAGGAAGAGATTGAACGGCTAACTCTAATGTTCAAGGAAGAATTTGAGATGAGTTCCAATCCAGAAGGACAGACGCCACAACCTGGAAGATATCGTAACAACCCCAACATTATTAAAGACCCTGAAGTTGTGAGAACAAAGGGTATGGGAAATCCAAGGGAAGGACCGAACGGGGAGCAGATCCCAAGAAACTCAAGACATTGTCGCATTTGTCGCTCATCAGGCCATGATTATCGACGGTGCCCAAACCGTCAACAGAATACTGGATCTCAGGGGCAACAGTCTGCACACAATCAACCAACAACTGACTCATTCAATGAACACTCCAACGCGTATTTCCCTGAACCGCCTTCCTCCACACAAGAATCATACTATGGTCATTCATATATATAACTAGCTATTTTTAACCATTGATGTTTTAAGGTTTATGACTCTAATTATTGCTTCAAAAACTCTAGATTTATATACTTCATGTTATGTTTTCCGTGTTTAAGGTATTTATCTCAACAAATCTCAAATTTATAATTAATGAACAAATAAATTATTTTACCCAAGAAAATTCAATCTTATAAGGTCAAAATTTCCATAGTAATTAATTTTTTTTATACACAATAATAAAAATAAAAATAATACACCAACGTAAAACTCAATATATACCAACACATAATTTCATAATTTATAACAAATTATTCTTAACAATGTACTACGAAACAAAAATGAACGTACTCTGTACATGATATTTTGTACTCGGTACGTGATATTTTGTACACTTATTTTACTAAACAGCATGCATAAACAATTAATGTACTCGGTACGTGATATTTTGTACTCAACTACAATTCCAAAATTACATACATGATGTAAAATACCAAAATAACCCCACTCCGACAACATGGACCCACTGCCTACAGTATATTTGTACAATTAACTGCCACGAACAGTAAACCTTTTGTACTTTTTCTTACTTTAACTAACGTGGACAGTAATTTATTTGTACATTTCTATTTTTTAATTAAAAAAATAACTGTACAATCGGTTAACAAACCTAGAATAACCGGTTGCCAACTTAATTAAATAATTAAAAAAAAATACTATTCTAACGTGGGACCTACCTGCCGTACACGGAATGCAATCCGTGTTTTGCACATATGGGTACAAAATCGGATGCCTAACCTATATAGACACAAATGTAAAAAAAAAATGGCAAAATGAGACACTAAGTGTAAAAATCCCCATAAATAAATTCCTAAATATATTTATATATACATATATTTAAATATAACATTTTGCAAGCATCGAGGATTTTTTACCGTAAATCATCTTGATCCAGAATGATAAACAATCTAAAATGTGAGCTCACCGATTTATGAGACTATCTTCAACGGTACTCTATTTTCATAGCTAAATTAGTCATTTTATTGTTATTGCTTCAATCATGTTTCCTGTATTTGATTATTTAAATAATATTTTATAATTTAAATTTGTTAAATATAATTTTTTTTAAATAAATCTTATAATTTTATTAATAGTAATTAGCTAAAATAATAATATGCAATCCATTTAGGACATCTTCCTCTTCCCGTTGGAGACACGACAAGGATTAGAATTAAAAAAAACGAACCAAAACTGCCTAATTCCCAGATTGCCTAGTTCCCAGATCAATCAACCATGTAACTTGAAACTTAACTACTGCACTACTAACAACCCATTCAATCATAGAGAACTTGTGTTATTTCTAACCACTAATAATTATTTGATGATGAGCCATTGAAAAATAGAAAAGAACAACAAAACAAAACAAAACCACATTACAAAAACAAAACTAAAACACTTAAAACTATCACAAAGATAAACTAATTGTAGTAATAAAAATCGAATCGCAATAACAAAACACAACTCTTATCAAATGGCATCCCAAGAGGCCAGCAGGCCTGAACCTGTGAATTATAAATTAATTTATAAAATAATGAAAGTAAATCTTTTATTAAAATAATATTAAAAAAATTAACAAAAAAAATAGAAAACTCCCTAAACTCTATATCCATTTCCATTCTCTAGTAATCACTTGTTCAAATCACTCCCTACTATAGCTTAAAAGTGTAATTAGAAAACATGATTAGAGAAAGGATGGTTTTTTTTATTTAAAATTATTTATTAGCCTTCAATCCCAGTCAAGACTCAAAAGGCCAACTGCATACATAACAAGCTGCAAAGCATGCAAGACACCCAACGAAAACACCGACACAAAAGTAAATGCCATCACACACAGTATGTAGATAACGGTAGGTTCGAAAATCCAAACAGGGCCACCACTCACGTATTCAAGACATCATAAAACCAACACAACACCTCTAAAACCTTCTCATCCCACAACTTTCCTGGTGTAGGTTCTTCCAGGTTGGATATGAGGGACCGGCCTTAAATACACATCACCAGCCCCGCCATTCCACTGGACTCCAGCCTTCAAAAGTGGGGCTCCAGTTTTCAACAAAGGTGCTCCAGTCTTCACAGGAGGGGCTCCGGCCTTCACTGGGGGACGCTGCCCCACCATCGGCTTACGGGAACCAATTGTCATGTTAGCCAGCTTCTCAGATGCATCAGAAACTTCACGCGCTCCTCTAACCCTATTCACTGACACTGCCAGCCAGCCAAATACACATAATAATTCTTAACATCGGCAAGAAAACAACAAGACATGAAACTGTTTCTCAAAACAAGCAAGAGACACTCACTTGGATTGCTCTTTACTGGGGGTCGATATTTTGGTTGAGTTCCAGAGCTCTTCAAAGATTTCTCATTCTTTTTTGCATCCTAACAAAATTACAAAAACTCATTAGTCCTGCACAAACACAAAAACCGTCGCAAACTAAAGCATTTCATAGTCAAATGCAATCTAGTTGTAAGATGCTGGAACAATAAATTATTCCATCTTACCTGGCTAACCATATCCAGTTTGCGCTGCACTCCTGCAATTTATAAGCAAAAGTTACAAGAGAACTTTAAAAGGACAAGCACATAATTAAAACCAATTCTGCCATACGTACAAAGTGACAATATGACCTGTTTTCTCAGGCTTTACAATATATCCATAAATTATAATTAAGCATATGGAGCTCATGTTTATTCGTATGTAGCAGGCATGCATAATATATATATATATATATGTGTATATATATCAGGATAAACACATCAAAGCCCTGTGACCACGTGCAATGAGATGTGATTTGATTACACTATAAGAGCCATAAAGTAAAACAAAGCCTGAAGAAAATAATTACCAAGATCTGAAGATGCATGTACTTTAGGTGAAGAAAAATTGCTTGGCTTCGAATTAGATAAAGTCCCAGAATATTTTTTCACGCATTGTTGCTCTGATAATCCTCTTGTTCTTGTAGCTGCACAACATTAAAGAGTAACTAAATAAATTTATGTTCACAAATAAAAACACTCATCTACCAATCCATCATATCTTGTATTTACAAACCAGATGGGGGAGTTCTAGCAACAGTCGCTGGTCTGGGACGAAGGGAAGGAGGAACATAATAGCAACTCTGTGACAGAGAACAAAGTTAAATTTTTCATACTTAGTAACATGCTGAAAAAAAATACAATTGTTCATTGAATGCCATGAAAATAAACGGCAGTATTAAAATTTTGCAACTTTGTAGGAAAAAAAACATACCTGAAAGAAAGGATGCTGAAGGGCCTCCAATGCTGTTGGCCTCTTTGAAGGGTCCCATGAACAAAGTGCCTGTAAATTCAAATGAAAAAAACAGGGAGACAGCATAAGATACTTGATAAAGGTAAAAAAAATCCCAAACTAACCAATCAACTGGAAGATTTAGATAGGAGACAAAAAGAACTCTAATTATGGACTGTACAAATTACATTGATCAGGTTGACAGCATTGTCACTTGCTGATGGAATGAGCGCTGTCAGATTAACACCTGCAAACTGCAATATACAGGCAGGCATCCAACTTAATCATCAACATAATAATCCAGTAAAAGTAGCTAGATCATATTGCAACAGTAAGAGGAAATGTGTAAACAAAAATAGCATAAAATAAAATAATAATCTCCACCTTAATCTGCAACATAACTTTTAATCCAGTAAAAAGAAGCAACAATTTCAGTGCATCAGTAGATGTAAATAGTTATGCAATGCAAACATAACATAAATCATAACAGATAGTTAGCTCATAAAACTCGACATAAAACACTTAAGAATAATCCAATATTGGTATAGATCCCCTTTCGAGTCTCGCAGTAGGATGAGACTTCCCTAAGGAGGTACATCATTTATTTATCAAGGCTATAGTCTGGGGTACTACCTCTGTTTAATGAGAAGCTCACTCAGCTATGAAACAGGGGGAAAAACTACCTATTAATGAGACGATTGTGTTGGGTTGTCATATTGTATTTATAATGATTTATTGGTATTAAAAGGCATTAGGTCTTTATTTAATATCATTAAGGTAAAGGCTAACAAATCGAAGGTACTGCAGGGTTAGGGCACACCTGCTTGAGAAACAAATTGCTTCATATCCAAACTACCTCTTTTAGTCAGAGACATTTTTACAGAAAATGATAAAGAAAAGCCTACCTTTGGAAATTGATAATTGATCTCAGTTGCAAGGCGAAGACCGTCAGCCCATGAATCCTCAGTTGGACTGCCTCTTACACTACAGATTTTGTAGATTTCATCTGCTTCACTGAAAACATCACAGGTTAAACAATAACAGAAGTATCAGAAACTAGCGTCAATAAACATCCTGTCACATGTTCTTAGTTTGTAATCAAGATCATAGAATTGATAAAGTACATTGTATGATGCAAAAGACTTCAACTCCATTAGCAATAACAAGTAGCAATGTACATACCTAGCGCCTGGAAATAGAGGGCGTAGAGTAAACAACTCAGCCATGATAGCACCCATCGCCCACATATCTGAAGACAAAAGATCCCCTTGAGAATTCTATAAGCAACTTGTTTTTTAAAAGATATTCAATGACTCAACTTTATGCATATGGAATTAAATTGATACGAAAGAAATAGATTCAGCACAAAATAGCAAATTATATCAAACTTCTGCTTACTCACCAACTTTAGAACTATAAAGGCATGATTGTAGCAGCACTTCAGGGGCTCGATACCTTATGAACAAATGAATTACAGTAAGATGTTGGCAACACTACAAGCAGAAAGTGACCAAGATAAAAAGCAAATAAAAAGAAAATACACTTACCAACGTGTTGAGACATATTCCGTATATGGTGGCATAGAATTAATTTCTCGAGCCAAACCAAAATCAGCAATTTTGATCAATTCTTTTGTTACTAGCAGATTTTCTAGCAAAAGAAAACACAATTAAGTCACCAAATGAAAGATATAGAAACAAGGTGCCACATAGGCAAACTATAAATTGAGCAAGAAAATCAGCCCAAAGCAATATGGATGTTTTTCATGGGTTATTGCAACATAATACCAGGCTTTAGATCCCGATGAAAATATCCAGACTGATGCATATAAGCAAGTCCTTGAAAAACTTGGAAACACCAATTTCTAATCTCAGCTTCAGAGAAAAGCTTCTGCCTGTCTTTTATTAGTTGGTAAAGATTGCACTCCTGGCATAGCAAAAAAAAAACATGGCATAGCATCAGAAACAAGACAAATAAAACATAATGTAAGGCTAGTTGGACACAAAAAAGTAATATTTACCATGTATTCAAACACAAAGTACAAGATGTCATTTTCACGGATGACTTCCTTAAGCTTCACAATATTAGGATGATTCATTTTGCGTAGTGACTGCAATAAACAAAGTCGATAATTAATTGAAGAACAATAGCAGACTCATGGGAAGGTTAGGAGGAAAGGGATAGATGGAGCCTGGAAGACAATACCTTCACCTCTCTCAGATTGACACATTCCTCCCACGAAAAGTACTTTCTCTTCATTTTTTTAATTGCAACCTGTATGTTGTAGCCAAATAAAAGTGAGAAAAAAAAAGGCTAGACAGAAAAATAATCATCCATTTAAGAGACATACGAATTAAGACTTACCACTTCACCAGTTCTCTTATAAATGGCTCGCCAAACACTTCCAAATGTTCCATCACCAACTTCCTTTATTAATGTGTACCTATTATATTCACAACAGTGAGAATGACTACACAGTAAAAAACATTACCAAAAAAAATAAAAAAGAAATTGCATAAATCCAACTCACCTCTCCATTCTTGTTGAATACAAAGCAGCTCTGTATTTATTTAAGTATTAAAACTTGTACAAAAGACAAGTGGCATTTATCTTCAGTAAGACGGTCCTTAAAACAGACTACAATATATTCACAACTGCCTTGTCGGTCCAGCTGAATCCACCATTAATTTTCTAAGGCAACATGCATGGGCACAGAACCAGAGACTTTCTGATGGGCAACCTTATTTATTACTAACCCAAATGCTTGAAGACAGTGACATGGCATGCACAGTGTGTACGGACAAGTACTACAGAACATATTGACACTTGAAAGAAACGAGCCCTTCGCTCAAGATAGCGTCTCCTCGATTCAATATTAAATTGAGAAACAGCTAATACTAATACTTGTAGAAAATCCTCAGCTAGTTGATGTCTCACCACCTTTAAACAATACCCATCAGAAGTAAAAACGAAAAAATACCTATAACTAAGTAGTCTGCAGAGATCCCAGTATATCAATTATCTCGTATTGACTACTAGCAGTCTTCAACTGCAGATTAGCAGCAGAAGTCAGCCCTGTCATAAAGGGAAGAAAAAAAACATACTATGAGAAATCAAGATCTAAACATAGAAGTGAAAAAGAAAAAAAAAAATCAAGTATGATGTACTATACCCCTGAAGAACAATTCCCAGAGAGTTGGACAGGATGTTGTATCAGCAATACACTATTGGAAAATAGTAAGTTATATGTTAAGTGTTAACCAACATTCCTTAAGAAACTCCACAGTCCCACACATAAAGCAATGGACAGAGAGAGAGAAATTGGAAATGAATTGCTTACTGGTACAAGTGCAATAAAGATCCAACACCTACTTCAAAAGTACCTAGCATCACGCCTCCTTTCCTGATCATTGAAGAGCAACTGACCACTAAGTGCAATTAACGAAAGAAACCAGAAGAAAATCTCCGACAATGAGAAATCGCCAGTCAAGAACTTCCTGGAATGATACAACGGAGTAATGAAAACAATTTGACCAGAAGCATGCTCGCTCCATGTCTTGAAAAGTACAAGAAATTTGTTTAGATCCAAGTTTTCCACAACCTGTCATCAACGCCACGTGCATAGAACTCAGAATGGTATAATCTTGTACATCAGTAATGAGATAGAAATCTATCTAACAGTATTTTATCACATAGGGAAAATCAAGTAACAAATACTACGATAGAAAAGAAAAAGAAATCCACAAGGTAGCATGACCTATGAAAATTTATATCATCATAACAAGGTCTATAAACAAGTTTGAATATAATTAACATAATTCAACCTACATACAATATGGCAAAGAAACGCTCCTAGATCCACTGGGGAACTAACTCAATAAATTCTTAACATAGTACAATTAAATATAAGATAACAGAGCCAATATTCTAAAAAGTTGCCCTTCATAGACATTGGCTCTCTAAAAAGTTGCCCCACGCAACCAAAGCAGGTAAATTATTCAAATTACAAAAGCAATGAGGATTAAGACATAATGTGACGATAGCAAAAAAAAAACCATAAACAAGGAAGCACGCTCGAAGAGAATTGAGGGGTAAAACAAAATTGACCTTCTAACGCTCATCTCAAAAGAGAAACCTTAAAAATCAACCTTATGTATTGCAAAAAACAAGGACGAAATAATATCATTTCAATATTGAGGTTAGAATACCAAACAATCACCCATTAAATTTCCAGAAAGTTTTCCTAATAGTAACAAACGGAATATGTACACCAACTTATCACAATCCTGACCAAAATTAGACAAATCTCGATAGATGTATTTCAGTTAAGAAAACCTAATTCAATATCAAACTGATTGAACCCGTAAATAGTGAAACAAGAACCAATAAAATAACTGCATAACCAAATTGGAACAAATCAGAAACAAAACCCTAACCTCAAATAAAAATCGAAGAAAATTAAACAGCCAAATCGAAGAACAGATCCAAAATCGATGTAATATTTTTTTATTAAGAAAAAAAACCTGAAAGCCAAGCGGCATAGCCACCGTCTCCAAGGACGGGAAGAGGTGGAATCCAGAGCTTCGTCGGTTGTGGTGTTTCTAGAGATTTCGTTGCCTTGACTGAAAAGCCCACCAAATTCTAATCTCTGCTTTCTCTTTCTTGGCAACCAACCAATGAACCAAGAAAATACCTAAAAATAATTGTGATTCTATATTCCAATGCCTTATGTCTATCTATTCTATATTTATATGTGTAGTATATGCATAGTAGCGCCAGCGGAGATCTCTAATCACACTCTTCTCACGGTCCTGATTATCTCTCTCCTACGCGTTCGTTACTCATCCTACGGTTATATATTAATCTTCTCTTTTAAATATTTATCTACCTAATTTTAATTGTTTTTTCTTTTAAAGATGTAGAATTTACGTGGAGTATGGGTTTTTTAAACCTTTTATGATAAATATGGCATAATTAACTATGGACACTTTATATGGCTTTTTTAAAGTTTGGACATAATTTATGGGATTTTAAAGCCCATACGGCTGGAATTTATTTGTCAAAAGCCCATAATGTGTGTATTGTAGTTTATTTAGGTTATTTTAGTAATTTTAGGTGTTTAGATTTTTTTTGGTTTAGTTTTTTTTCAACTGGTTTTTTTTAGAGGGTTTGCATGTAATCATCATGATTTGATGGTTGCTTCTACATTTTAGTTTATTTTTGCAGTTTCCAATTCAGACATATTTTCCCTAAACAACCTATACTATTATCTCTCTCCCTCCCTCTTTTTTTTCATTTCACCATTTCTTCATTTTCCTCTTTTTTCTTTTCCTCTTTCATTTTCGTCCTCTGTTTTTTTTTTTTTTTTTTTTTTGCTCTCGATTTTTGGAGGACATTGCCGCCATTGTTCTTCAAGTAAGAGCTACGGGTAAGAGCTTCCATTGTTTGTGTGTTCTTCAAGGTAAGCATGAGTTTTTTTTTTTTTTTCTCTAATTTTAGGGTTTTTTGTTCCTTTTCATTTAGTGGGTTTGTTGAAGTTGCATTTGTTCTTAATCGTTCTTACATTCTTATATTTTCGTTTTTATTTTTTTATTTTGCATTTTCTTGTTGAGTTATGCTTAATCCGAAGAGAGAGTGGGAAAAATGAAAATAGAAGAGAGTAGTTCCTTGAGAGAAAATTAGGAGGATTAAGAAAGAAACAAGGAGAATCATTGGAAAACAATCTCAACCCATTTTCTGTTTTAAGATTATTAGTGTGTTGTTGTTTTTCTTTTTTTTAAAAATGTTTAATCCGAAGTGATTATTGTGTTGTTGTATTTATTCATATTGGATTAGTTAAGTATTTTGTGTTTTGGGTTTTGTTTTATGCTTTAGAATTTTGTTGTTTAGTTTTTTTTTTTTTTTAATTTTTGTTAATATTCGGTGTTGTTGTTGTGTTTATTTTTTTTTTTTAAATTTGGTTGGTTTTTGGATATGATTTTTGTTAGTTTTAGTGATAAATTTTCTTTCATTTTTTAGAAACTGGTTTTTGGGTATGATTTTTTTTTGATGATTTAGTAATTTCGGGTTTTAGAGTCAATGTGCTGTAATAAATTGTGGGTTTATTGTGTAATCTGAAAAGCCATGTAATTTCTGTTGAAAATATTGTATCAATTATAAACTTGTAGGGATTTTATTTTGCATGAAGAAATTATTGTTGTGTTTGAGCAGTTATAATCTTTGTTTTATTTATAGGAACTGGTTTTTGGTGTGTATGGGTGGTTTTGAGGTTTGAGGTTTCAAAATAATTCTCATATGAAAAACCAGTTTCTAGATCATGATTACAGTTTTAAAAATAGGTTAGAAATGATGCAGGTGTTGTTTCGGATCCTCGGATTCCTAATTTTGAAACATGTCAAAAACAAGTTTCTGGAGTTTGATTTATGTTATAGATATGTGTTATTTGTGCATTCTGTGATAATTTGGGTGTGTGGGTGGTTTTAAGGTTGATGTTGCAAAATGCTTGGATCTTTGAATGGGTTTCCTTTGAAATTTGGATTATTAGTTTTATTGTTTAGTTAATTACTGTTGAGGAAATTGTCGTTATGTTTTTTTGTTTTTTTTTTTGTTGTTGTTTTGTTTCGATTTTGTGTGAAACTAGTTTTCGTGTTAATTATCAGGATTAATTTGTTGTTTGTGTCTAATGTTTATTTTGTGTTTTGTTTTTTTATCAGATGGAGAGTGAATCAGTCTCAAAAGTCTCATCTATTGTTGAAAAGATTGAGTAGGCTACGAAGGCTAAAGGCCGACCAAAAAAATATTCACGTAAAGCTATAGTATATTTTATGTTTGTATTGAAACCGGTTTTTAGTACTTATGTTTGTTGTTTTTTCTTTTTTGGTTATTACGAAACTGGTTTTATTTATTTATTTTTATTAGGATCCTTTTGTCGAAGAAGAAAAACCTGTTGAAGTTGAAACGAGGAAATCTCCGCGTAAATCCAAAGTATGCTCTATGTTTTTTTTTAATATATTTTTTTTGCTGTTTATTCATGTTTTTGTTTATTTATTTTTTTGGGATGAAACTGATTTTTTGTTGTTTTGTTTAAGGCCGATAATGTTGTGGAAGATATTCCCTTGAAAGCTCCAACAAGAAGATCTCCCCGGAAACTTTAAGTATGTATTAAATTTTGCTGAATTCGGTTTAGCATTTATTTTATGTTTCATTGTTGGTTTGTATTTTTATTGTGTTTAAATTTTCCAAGTATTTTTTCCTTGAAAATTGATTTTTATCCTTTATATGTTTGTTATTGGATTTGAGTATGTTATATAAAACTGGTGTTTTTTTTTTAATTTGTTATGTTTTGTTTATGTTTATTTTTTCAGGTTGATAATCAAGAAGTTAAAGGTGATGTTACTGATTATGTTTCTCACAAACACCGTAGTAAAAAAGTCAGTAAGAAGGCTACTAATGTCCTTCAAGCAGTCAATGATGATGATTTTTCAGACTCAGAAGGTTGTGGCGGAAGTTGTTTCAAGCAAGAAAATGAAAGTTGTTATTGATGACGCTAGTGCATCAAAGAAAAGTAAAACTAAGGATGTGGTGGAGGATTTTAATTTGGTATGTCTTCTTTTTTCCTTATATTTTTTTGGTTGTTTTGTGTATTGTATTTGTTGGACAGTTGTGATCTTGGACATATTTTCTTACTTTGAATGTTGAGGTACTCTTAAACTTTGAAGCTCTCAGAAACCAGTTACAGTTGCCATCCACACAAGTCACCACATACTCTCTTGGTTCAGATCTTTTGGTTTTAAACTGAAAATTGTTAATCATAGCAAAAAAACCCACTGCAGTCTTCAATATTTTTCTGTCCTTGTAGATCTGTCCTTTTTCAATGTTGAAAACCTTATGATCTGTTATTATTTCCCTTTCTTCTTCTTGTCTTTTCCTTTTGTGTTCTTGTATTTTCTCAATGATACAATCAGCAACACTATCAGGTACTTGAAATATGTTTGGTAATGCAAGTACCTCGCTTATTTCTGAGGTTTCATCATCGTATTCCATACACTCATATGTTGGCTGGTTGGTTATTTGTAAAACCAGTTTCTGAACATCTGTATCTTGTCTTACAGATTCACTTTCTGGTTTTTGTTGAGCAATGATGTGGAGTCTTGTCTCGTCTACTGTTGTGATGCAGAGTGGAGACTCACTAACTGCATTTTGTGTCTTTCTCGGTTGTAAGTAGAACATCAGTGAGTTGTCACTAATTATTTTCATTGGTGGTGAGTCTGGGCATAACTGGTAATGTATTTCTATTGCTGTGTTGCATTTGATTTCAGTCTTTACTAATTCCAACAAACTTTTTAGATCACAGTTTGTTGGTATTAGTAGTCCAGTCATTATGTAGTCTTCATACCTTTTATCCTCTTTCCATTGCCCTCCATATTTGACCACACACATTATTGAGTCCATTCCTGTACAATATTTGAAAACGGTTAGTTAAAAATTACAATGTATTAAGAAACCGGTTTCTTTTTTTTCGTTTTTTTTTATTTATTTGTTTTAAAATTATATGTTTTTTTCACTATATAATTGAGAAACTGGTTTCCAACATTACTTTATATTTATTTATGTTTAACAAATAATATCATTTTGAAAACTGTTAGTTAAAATTTATAATGTATTTAGAAACCGATTTTTTTTTTTTGTTTTTATTTATTTTAAATTTATATGTATTTTTTTCACTATATACTTGAGAAACTGGTTTCCAACATTACTTTATATTTGTTTATGTTTAACTGATAATATCATTTAAAAAACTGTTAGTTAAAATATATAATGTATTTAGAAACCTGTTTCTGTTTTTTTTGTTTATATTTACTTTAAAATTATATGTGTTTTTTTTCACTATATATTTGAGAAACTGGTTTCCAACATTACTTTATATTTGTTTATGTTTAACAGATAATATCATTTTAAAAACTGTTAGTTAAAATATATAATGTATTTAGAAACTGGTTTTATATTCATAATTTTCAGTAATCTTTTCATTTTTGATCGTGGATGTCTAAAACTAAATTTTTCATAATGTTTATATTTTCGTTTTTTTTTTTGTGAAACTTCATAGTCTAAATCTAGATTAAGTATGAACATTTCATTATGAAGCAATGCAAGATCATATAGTTTTTTTTTTTCTGTGTGTATGGCCATGGCTGAATTTTATATTTTATGAGTTTTTCAGGTCAGTTTTGTTTGAATCAGATAAATAATTTGTGCATGGAGAAGAGAGGAATTGAATCGAAGAAGATGAAGAAGAGAATCGCAGGCCAGTCGATTCGTAGTAGAGAGAGAGAGAGAATCGCAGGAGAGAGAAGAGAGAATCGCAGTAGAGAGAGAGAGAGAGAGAGAGAGAGAGAGAGAGAGAGAGAATCAGTGTAGAGAGAGGATTTTGTTTATATATGGTTAAAAATAATAAATTTCATTCATTTAAAATTAGTTTCTGTTTTTAAGTTATTTTATGGTTTTTTTTTTTTTAGAAAAAACCATATTTATAGTTTGCTTGGTTAGTTAATGCCATATTTTGTGGCATTTAGTTTTCTTGCCATATTTATCATAAGATGGCTTATTTTTCCCATATTTTTGAAAATATCCCTTTAAAGATAGGTAATTCATTAACCAATAAACATCAACTATTACAATCCATAAAAATTCAACAATAGTATTTCTCCAAACTAAAACTTCAATCGAAATAAAAATAAGAGCCAAACTAAAACTTCAATCGAAATAAAAATAAGAGCCACGAGCAACTTAATGAACAGTTTTGTTGGCAAAATGTTTAACAAAATATCTATTTTATATAAAATGTGGCTATGTCATAAAATTTTTAGTTTAACGGTATTTTTTTTAACATTTCCTTTTCTTTTAATAAAACTAACGGAACATTAACGTTTGAGGTTAACTCCAAAAATAAAATATATAATAAAAAATATACGTACATATTGATTCTACTAGCAAAAAGTTACGTGCGAGGCACGTATACTAAATTTTATGTTAGTTTTTTTCTACGTTATTAAAAAGTGATACAATTAAAAATAAAATATATATGTATATATTGTTAGTTATTAAGTTCAACATCATTACTCTGTGTTCATTTTTAAGAAAAAAATATATATTTATGAAATAATAATTTGTTGCAACGGGTGTACAGGAAAAATTCAGAAAATATAGCATTTATTAGTAGAGTATTGACAATTTCAACTATAAATTAACTGATTGTATACTTTTTTGTCTGATAACATTAAGTATTTGATATTTGAGTGGTGAACTCTTATTTGTCCGCTTTTCAAATTTTTCTAACACTCTCATTTTATTCTTCCAACTTTCTGTAATTTGAGTGATGTCCTTAATTGTTGTATATAGTGTAGTTATTTATTCACCTGTTTTCAAATAAAACAATAGATATACAAAATAAAATATATAATTAAGCTCATATTAAAATCAATCTCACCTTTCAATATAATGAAAGGATTTTAAATTGATTCATTCTAATAATTGTGACAGACCTAACGAATAATAATATTATGTTACCTAATAACAAAATAGGAATCTACCAAACAACATTATCAAAATTTATTCCAAGTATAATTATATAAATCTATTACTCATTGAAGTCTATTAGAAACTGTAAAAAGCTCACAATACAAAATTTCACATCAAAAATCTAAAAATGATCAACTATGTAGCAGCAATAATAATACAATAACCAAAATTGCCTAGTCATATACAGTCTTAAAACTTAAAAGAATGACATTATTCATTCAAGTTTCGACTAAGTGTTTATGAGTTTGAGTTATAATATTGTGTCCTGTGTTTATGTCCAAATAATATTGTGTGTGTCTTGTTAATCTAGTGGAGAAGATTGAAGTTTTGATTCTCAATAAATAGAATGAATATAAGTGTATACTTTGTAGTAGGTCATTATTGTGTCATTTTTAAGTTAATGTGTCAACTTGAAAACAATTCATTTAATAAACGGAATAGAGGAGTCAATCTAAAAATATTTTTCTACCTTAATAAGTAGAGCTATAGAAAACAAACTTGGTAACTTTTTGAGTGTTAAAAAATTGTAAATGGTTATAAATTGAGAGTAAGTAACTTGTGTGTGGCAGCTGGTTAAAGAAGCCAAAATTGAGGTTATGTATATGCTGACAACTCAGGTTCACATTTCAAGTTTTGTAAGACTATACTCTCTTCCCTGGCCTATTAACAAAAATTTAACGTACACATAACACATGAATATGACTTTCTGCCCGAAACCAAGAGATGATTAGAAAGTAAAAGCACCGCTAGAACTTTCCTTTGTTTGAAGTAATAATATAATAACTAATATCTTTTATTACATATTAATAATTAATTCAAGATGAACTTTCAAAAGTATTTTTGAAACATCGTGGGATATATAAATGTAATATTTTTGTATAATAGCATGTAGCATGTTGTCTTCATTAGTATTTTTCAAATTTTAATATGAAAATTAAAATTATAAAATATAGCTTAAGAAATTATAACTAAGGTTATAAACTGGTAAAGGTTATGTTGGAGGCTGGGATTTTTGCTTTAGAGAGAGAAATTTGTTAGATTAAATTTTGGTAGGATTATTTATCTAAAATTAATCAATTATAATTAACGTTTTTTAATCAGAATATTCTGTTAATATTTTGACAGAAAAATAAATAATAATATTAAACCAAGAATTCTGTTACATAGCCACATTTTATATAAAAAAAAGATAATATTTTTAAAAAAAAGTCAGTCAATAATTTCTCATAAACCAAGAATTCGTTTATATAGCCACATTTTATATATTCAGATTTAGATGTGGAGGCAAACAATTATAACCTGATCGAGCCAAAAAAACAAATAGAAAAATTATTTAGCAATATATATACATATATATATATATAATATATAAAGCAAAAACCCAATTGTATTTTTTTAGATTTAATGAGATTTATTTTATTTATTTCATTATATAAAGTAACCCATGAATTTCTCATAAACTATATTATTTTTATTAATAAACCATTTTATTTTTAATATAAATAAAAAGTCATCCATGAATTTCTCATAAACCAAGAATTCTGTTATATAGGCACACTTTATATAGAAAATAGATATAACAATCAATTTTATATATTATAATAATTATTGTTGATATTTATTTTAAAATCTATAGAATAATTGTTTTAATAATATTCTACATATATAACCATACCTATTATTTAACGTAGTTAATTTTATGAATAATAATATGCTATATTAATTAATTTAAAAACTTAGCCATACATATATAATGTGAAAATATATACATATTTTAAAATAATTCTTAAGATAATTTGAGAAAAAATTAAAGTTATATATTTTTTGAAAAATATCTTAAGTATAGTTTACATTTAAATTTAATTTAATTTTTTATTATCATAATTTTTTAATTGAATTATTGTTTTAATTTGAAAAATAAGAATTGATTATTATTGTTTCAAAAAATATCTTAGCAGTATATGTTTTGAATTTTCATAGTTTCACTAAATTCATGCTCAAACTTTTTTTTTTCTTCATTTTGAATTTTGTTGCTAAACTTGAAAATAAGATTTTACTTAAATTGCATTGAGCTTTGTTGTCAAAATCTTCATAACTAAGTATAAATTTCAGAGGTTAAGGTAATTATTTTACCTTACTCAATGAGTAACTTAAAGTATAATAATTAGTTTAATAAGACAAAAAATTACGAAAAAAAAGAACCAGATAGTACCAACAATTAGCCAATATATGAAATTGAATATAAACTCTACCTTAAGAAAATATGAGATATATATATATATATATTACCACTTTATAATTGGCACATAAAAATATAAAATAAAATTAGCACAAAATTATGGAAACCAATAAACTATGTATTACAGGGAGAATGGAGATTTCATGAATAGTACTAAATATAATCATTATAAATATAAGGATTAGATTAATGAAGAATAACTATACATGGAAAGAAAGTATATATATAACTCAAAATTTGAGATTTCCACACAAATTATAATTGATTCACTAAATAAATGTCTTTTTTATAACATTTGTAACAATTTTTCTTATTCTTTATCGTATTTTCAACAAAATACAACCTCAAGCATCTCGAACCCAATGTTATCATCACTGAAATTTGCAATAAATTAATAAAAATTATAAATACAAATATAATTCAAAGAGATAGGAGATGAAGAGATAAAGAGAAAAGAAAGAATACCTAACTATTTGTACTCGCTCTTTACTCACACATTGATTACCTATCGACCTCAAGTACATTATTGCAAGAAAGCCACTACCACACTATCACTGAGATTAGTCAAGTCAAATACAAATTCAATATGTAACGACAACAATTTATAATAATAATAAAAAAGAATGCACACTATTATATTTATGGGGAACAATAAAAGATTAATCAGTGAGAGTAAAATATATGTCATTATATAATATATATACTTGAGACATTTAAATTCAGTTAAAAGTATAAGATTAAAGAAAACAAACATCAGAATCTTAAATATCAGTTCAAATATTGATGAGATTGGTTTTATTATTATTTTATTATATATAAATAATATTTTATTATTTTATTAAATAAAAATAAAAAGTCACCCATAAATTTCTCATAAACCAAGAATTTTAGTTATATAGGAACACTTTATATAGAATAGATATAAAGTGTGAATATATAACTAAATTTTTGGTTTATGAAAAATTCATGGGTGACTTTTTATTTATATTAAAAATAAAATGATTTATTATTCAAAATAAAATGGTTTATGAGAAATTCATGGGTCACTTTTTATTTATATATAATAAAATAAAAATAAAATAAATCCCATTAAATCTAAAAAAAATAGGGTTCTAGATTTTCTATAATTACTGCATTTCTAACACTATTTGATTATTTATGCCTCTTTTATAAACCCTATTTGATTAAAGTTAAGATTATAAAATTAATTCAAATTATTGTTCATATATTGATTAATTAATCAATATATGAACAATAATTTGAATTAATCTTATAATCTTAACTTTTTAATTCAATTAATAATTATTTGTCACGTAATTATTAAGTCTTTTCCCTTTAATTTTGTTGGGTTTTGTGCCCTAAATAAAACCCATTTCAATATAATCAGATTTACTTATTAATAAAGATCAGAAATAACATTTTATGTTGCATGGTTCACATGATTTATTTCATGATTATATATATATAATGTATGAATTCTATTTAAGTCCAGAACATATGAATTGGTTAATGATTATAGTGTTGTCAGCACAGTGGAATATAATCTTAATTATATGTTCGAAAGTTTATTCCCTGATTTGTCAGTTCACTGGATTTAGACTGGCATGATATAATCAGCGATAGGTATTCTTACACCTTGGATAAGTGTTATGTCCTTTCTAGGGCATTGGCAAAGTTTACCAGTATCGGATGTATGGAGTATACATTGGAAGGGACCGATATTGAACTTTGATTAGATTTGTTAAAATTTACCGTAATATCTATTCAATTCAATATCACCTGTTGATCCTAGATCAAATGATCTTAATCCTGATATGGTTAGGTTCGATTTTAAGAGTATTATACATGTTCTTTGATTTGTTAGTTAAGCCTACTTTTGGGTCAGGGTGATACGTACATTTTGGGAACATGATAGTATAATTGAGTGGGAGCGCTAACGTAAATATGGAGTCTATAACTTCTATAGGAATTTAGAAGTGAAACGATGATATCCTTCGAGCTTGGCTAAACAGAGATAAATGGTGGAGATCTCATTTCACTTCGCTGAAATATCATTTATACGGAGCTAAGTGTTTTAAGGATAAAATACATTAAAGGTGTAACGGTAATTTAGTTCCTATTCAATGTAGATCATCTATTAGAGGGTCATTGATCAAATTAGGATTATAACAATGGATAATTAATAGCGTATCTATATCGTGGAACATATAGAGCGTTCTATATGACTGAGAGTGCAATTCCAAGTTCTAAGTGTGGATTCAATAAGGAATTAATAAGTTAGGGAATTCACTTGGTAAATTCGGTTCGACTTATTGGAAGCTCGGTTATATAGGCCCATGGTCCCTATACTAGTTGAGACTATACTGCTTGTAAGACTCAGTTAATTGATTTTAATTAATCAATTATAATTCTAAAGTTAGACTATGTCTAGTTTATGAATTTTCACTAAGCAAGGGCGAAATTGTAAAAAAAAAGAGATTTTGGGTTTTATTTGTTAATTAAGAGACTTTATATGTCTAATTAATAAATATATTAAATGACAATATTATTTAATAATTAATTTTTAGTTATTAAATAATTAGAATTGGCATTTAAATGGTTGAATTGGAAAATTGGCATTTTTGAGAAAATGAGATTGAGAAATGACAAAATGGCAAAATTGCAAAGTGAGGTCCATTATCCACTAATATGGCCAGCCACTTTGTATAGGGTTTACCATTTATATTTTTCATTATTTTAATGACATACAATTCTAACCTAAACCTAGATGGCATTCTATAAATAGAAAGTGATGGCTTCAGGAAACTATGCAATGCATCTTATTCTTTTTTAGAGAAAAACCTGATTCAAAGCCGCCACTCTCTTCTTCTCTTTTCCTCTCTTCAATTTTGAAATAGCCTAGTGATAGAGTAGTGCCCACACACATCAAGTGGTATCTCAATCATAGTGTGAAAGATTGTGTAGAATCCAACCATCAAAGAAGGAGAGAAAGAGATCCAGGTTCAGATCTTGGTGATGCTTTGCTACAGAAAGGAATCAAGGGCTATAGATCTGAACGGAAGGAGTCATTATATTCCGATGTACCCAATGTAAGGTTTCCTAAATTTTATATGTGTTTATTTTATTGTTTTAGAATTCATATTAGGATGTTAATGAAACATACATGGTAGTAAATCTAGATCCTGGTATAATATTTCCAACAAATTTTCCTTTTGTTGATGATGCTAATTTATTCATATTTTGATTTCTGCAATTTTTATGTTCAGATCATTAAGGTAGTGTTCTACTAGGGGATCTAACGAGTTTCGCCCCTTCGCTAATGGCCTCTAAGAGTTCAAATTCCAGTATTGTATAAATCTTTAATTTGTTCTATTTCTTACATTAACTGAAATTTTGCTACTTTTTTTTTTTAATTTACAACTTTATTGGTTATATCTTATTAAGGACATTCATGGAAATTTGGGTTTCTTTGAAATATACAATTAATGAGCATTACTTTTTGATCATAGTGTGTTTTCCATGGCTGAAAACCTCAATAATCTCTATCATTTGATATCAAATAAAATAAAATTATCATGATGTATACATTATGGTTATTTAATGAGTAATTAGTGTGTTGAATTTGTCAATCTAATATTTAGAATTGTTTATAATTTAATTGTTTCTTTGTCAAAATTAATATTAAGTATATTTATATGTTTATAGGTTTATCTATTTTCTTTTAGATCAATCATGCTCATATAGCAAAAAAATCATATGTTACTTTCATTTTGTAATTTAGATCTTCTTAGTCATTATTTAGTTCACTTAAACCTTTTTCGATTATGGTAACTGAAGTTTTGTTTCTTTTAGGTACTCTATTATAAAGATCTGTATTACATGTATTATTTATTTTTGACTATGAGGAGATGGATTTCTTTATTTGGAAACATATAGCGTGACAAATTAATTATTGTTCATATATTGAATAATTGTTTTTGATTAATGGGATTCATATATATAACTGTGTATATTGAACTCTTTATTCAAATAATTATTTTTTATTTTTACATGATTATTTATTGTTCATATATCTAGATACCTATTTGATTAAAGTTAAGATTATAAGATTAATTAATTTGTGATTTCTTCCTATACACATAATAATAATCTCACCTAATAACTAATAATATTTTTTCTTTAATTTTTAATTGTATCACTTTCAAATAACATAGAAAAAAACTAGCATAAAATTTAGTATACCTGCCTCGCACGTAACTTTTTGCTAGTATAATTAAAGATATATATAAAATTATTATCCCATTTTTTTTTTATTTTTTGCACTATAACGTGGCAATGCATACTGGTGACACATGGCTGCAATTCTCTATATCTGGCTGAAGAGATATTCCGAACAGACCTCAACCATACATCTATACGGACAAAGTCTGCCTGACCGAGCAGAGCAAGGGCAGATGATCCGAACAACAAACGAGTTCATTTCTCCGAACAATGTATCAAGACTTAACAATTTCAAGATTGATGTCGTGAAGCACACGAGCAATCCCTACAATCATGGGATCGTATCAAAAAGATATGGCAAGCTGTCTGAATCCCTCAATTTATGTACTCTAAATTTGTTATGTATGTTCTTATCAATTATAGATATTGTAAGCAAAAGGAAAACCTTCCCTCATGCATTTAGCCTTATAAATAGTGATCTATCCTAAGGGGTCGAAAGAATTATTTCAGGGAGATCTAATAGAAAATACTCAGAGATTTTATTGTGAGAGTTTTGAGAAAGGAAATAATGTATTCTTTGTTCTCGAGTTAATACAATCTAAGGGGGCTATTACCGAACTAAAGGGGTCGAACCCCTTTAAAATCTTGTGTTCTTTATTGCTTACTGGTTTTTGCTCCATCTTAATTACATTTCTTATCGCTTATTAATTGACTAGTTATTGTTGGCTAAAAGCGAGGTCAACATTTTAATGCTTTCATTGAGAGCTGAACTCAAGTTTGCTCTTTGCCTTAAGTTTTATCAGACATACAAAATGTGTTGGAAATTATTTTACCAAGATCTTAGATCTACTCACAAGTATGTTGTTTGACACCCTAAATATGAACTTTCTAAAACGATAAAATAAACACATATAAAGTTAAGAAAATCTTACATTGATGCAGCGGAATTAATGTCTCCTTCTACTCAAATCTCTAACCCTTGTATCCTTTCTGTCGCAGAGTATTATCGAGATCTGAGCCCGAATGTCCTTTTCTTTGAGTTTGATCCTTCACAGTCTTCCAATCTATGATTGAGTTACTGCTTGCTGTGTGTGGGCACTCACTCTTTCACTAGGGTCGAAATTTAGGAAGAGAAAAGAGAAGAGGGGTTTCGGCCAATAGAAGAGAATAGGGAAGGCTCAGTTTTTCTGAAGAGAGAAATTTCTGTCAGAAGATGTTATTGAAAACTTGTTATTTGACTGAGCCATCACTTTCTATTCATAGGCAACTACTAGGTTTAGGTTAGGAATTATTTGGCATTAAAATAATGAAAATATCAATTTGAAAAAGTCAAACAAGTGGCCGGCCATGGTGTAGATAATGGGCCCCACTTGATTTTGCAGTTTTAACAAATTTTATTTCTATTTTCTCAAAAATGCCAATTTTCCAATTCTAACCATTTAAATGCCAAAACTAATTATTTAATAACTAAAATAGATTATTAAATAATATTGTCATTTAATTTAATTATTAACTAGACATATAAAGTCCATTAATAAATAAATAAACCTAGAATCTCTTTTCTTTACAATTTCACCCCTGCTTAGTGAAAATTCACAAATTAGACATAGTCTAACTTTAGAATTATAATTGACTAATCACGAATCAATTATTGAGTCTTACAAGGAGAATGTTCTCAACTAGAATGGGGACCATGGATCTATATGCTGAGCTTCCAATAAGTGAACCGAATTTACCAAGTAAATTCCTACTTATTAATTCTTCGTTGAATCCACTCTTAGAACTTAGAATTGCACTCTCAGACTTATATAGAGCATATTATATGTTCCACGATATAGATATGCTATCTCATTTAATCATTGTTATAATCTTATTGTGATCAAAGATCCTCTATATAGATGATCTATATCGAGATGGGATAATTTTACCGTTCTCACCCCTCAATGTATTTTGCCCCTTAAAACACTTAGCTACCTGTAAATGGTGTTTAGTGATCTAATAATTAGTCAGTTAAACAAGAGCTCATCCATTTAATTCTATTTGTTAAGCTCGAAGGGAATCATCACTTGACTTCTATACACCAGTAGAAGCTATAGATTCCATATTTATGTTCAGCACTCCCACTCAATCATACTATCATGTTCCCAAAATATACGTATCACCCTGACCCAAAAGTAGGCTTAACTAATAAATCAAAGAACATGAATAGTACTCCTGAGTTGAGCCTAAGCATATCAGGATTTAGATTCTTTTAATCTTAAGATCAACTACTGATATTGACTTGGAAAGATATATAACAGTAAGTTTGTAGTATCTTAACTTAGTTGCAATATCGGTCCAGTCCAATGTATACTCCATACATTCGAAAACTAGTATACTTTACTAATGTCCTGGAAAGAACATAACACTTACTCCAAGTGTAAGTACACATCATCGCTGATTATCACATTAGTGTAAATCCAAAACACTGATGAAACAGGGACTTAGTCTTTTGATTCATATGATCACAGTAACATTCCACTGTGTTGACGATACTGTAACTGTGAATAAACATATGATCTGGGTTTAACTGATTCTGTGTGTAAATGTAATAAACATGTTAAACCATTAGCATGTAAAATTCATGCAAACATAAATCACTTCAAATTTCTTATATTGATAACTAATTAGATTGTAAAGAGTTTTATTTAGGGCATAAAACCCAACAAACTCCCACTTGCACTAATATAAAACAAAGTATGCAAATAGGTCAATCTAATGTCTTGATCTTCAGATCAAGTGTAGTATATTTGAATCCACCCAAACTTCTGGAAACTAGTTCATAAATACACTTATGAAACATCCTTTACTATATGCTTTACTCATCAAGGGATACTGAAATCTTTACTGTTTTAAAGTACATCTGAATAAACAGAAGACATATCTCTCATATTTTAAAATATGAAATTGAGATAATACAGTGTAGATTTTTCTTCAGCTATATAACTTTTTAGTAATCTCAAATTTACAAAGTTATAATTCTTCTCTGGTAGAGCTTGAATTATTATAGAATAACTCCTCCACCCCCAAAGTAAGCACCATCTCAAGAATTTCAAAATTAGATGGTGAGATACAAGGACAACTGATACACAGTTCCTTAATATCTAACATATAGATCACTTTCATAAATCTTTCTTGAATATCTTCTAATGTTCCCTATTTGATTACATCTCAGATAGCTCCCACTCAATAGCAGATGTCTGGTTAAATAATACTTTTAACCTCTTATTGTAGTTTAGAGAGTTATCTAGTTGTGGCTTTTGTATTAGTCTGAAATTTTAATTTAAGACTAAGTCATCAACATAGCAGACTAGTATTTGAAGTGAAAAATACATGCCAGAGATTAAGTAATCAAAATTAAGATACCATAAAATTTTATGAGGATTAAGAATTCTTAGTTCAAGTCATTCGAATAGACTGAACTAGAGTTCTTTATCTTATTCTCATAATTCTGATACCTATCCATGTGTATGGTTAGATTTGCTTTTCAGTAGTGTTCTTAAGTACCTATCACAAGTGTCAACCTAATGAAGATGGGTATAGAATTTTAAAATTCTCCCACTCAATTAAGGTAGTGTGAAACTTTATCAAAGAACTTTTATAGGTATCAAACTTTTACTTACAACAGTAAAACGAAATGGAACATACAATCAAGATCAAGGATTTATATTGAGAATAGCTAAGTCATTATATTACTTCCATGTTTAAAAAAAATATGTGTTGCATAGGGAATTGTGGAATAGATTCCACCCCTAAGTATATACATGTAGGGTATTATGGATAAACTCCACCCCTAAGTATATAAAGATTATGATCCACCCATAAAGGTTGTAAAAATCATGATTCTCTAAGTGTGATAGAGTTTATGTGGAGTTGAATACTATCCAGAGTTCATTAGATATAAAAGATCGTTGAACTGAATAGTTTTCTTAACTTTTCTCCACCCCTATCAGATCAAAAGATCATTTTATTAAACAAATTCTTAATAATTGTATTAGAATGAACAATTATTAATAAACATAGAAATAATTTCTAGTGTTTATTTAATATAACTCTATGAAGAGTTGTAAATATTATAGAATTTGCATCAATAATAAAAACACTTACACATACAAACATATAAATATAATATGGTAATAGTTGATGAAGATTAATTAAATGAAGCTCAATCTCATAAATTGCAATTAGTATGAATTCGAAAATTAAAATAAACTTTATTAATTAATAAAAATATTGCAACAATATGAGAAAAACAGGGATAAATATCCCTAACTAAAATTTGAAATCCAAATTGTCTTTAAACTAAAACAATTAATTCAAAAAAAATTGAAGAGCTTCATCTTCATCTGGACGATTTCACCCTTGGTCCACCTTTCCGATCCAACTCATCTGAGTTCAAGTAGCTTGGCCTATAAGAAGAAGAAAACAAATAAACAAAGTTAGTCCAGAATCATAAATCCAATTGGATAATAATTCACTAAAACTCTTAAAGTTTATAAATAGAAATACCTTGTTTCTTTGCAAGAAGTTTAGGACACTGGGGTTTCCAATGACCTTTTTCATTGCAGTAGAAACACTTTCCTTTAAGTGTAGCATCACCAGAAGCAGCAGCCTTTTTGTGTTTCATGGCTTTTGCACGCTTCTTGGTGTTCTTCCACTTCTTCGATTTGGGTTTCGAAGTAGAGGCAACATTTGCTTCAGGTTTTATCGTCCCATTACCATTCCCAGGATTGTGAGGTTTACTCCCTTTCTTCTTGGGTCCTCCAATCAAATTTTCATAAGTTTGAAGGTCATTGACTAACTCATGAAAGTCTATTTCCTTCTTATTCATGACATAATTTGATGTGTATGGTAGAAATGCTGGAGTTAGACTATTCAAGATAAGGCTTACTTGAGTAGCACTATCCATTTCAGCACCATGATGCTGGGCTTCTTGGAAATAACTTGCCATTAGGAGAACATGATCACGCACGTTTTGATGAGGTTCCATCCGTGCATTAATGTACTTCTTAGTCGCGTCAAAGCGAGACTGAAGTGATGCCTTACCGAATAGCTCATTTAACTTCGTCATGACTTGAGCAGCCTTTTCGGTTTTAGAAAATTGAGTTTTGAGGGTGTCTACCATGCTGGAAAGCATAAAGTATAGAGCTTTGTCATTTGCTTTCTGCCAACGCTCATACTTTTCTTTCACAGCTTTGGATGCATTGTCCCCAGGCACTTCAGGTGACGGCTCAGTTAAAACAAACAAGGCACTTTCTCCTATGAGAGCAATATTAACGTTCTCATTCCATTTAGGAAAGTTAGATCCATTCAGCTTATTTTCAGTCAACAGTGATAACATGTGATTCATTATGATAATACAAGATACTACAAAATAATATAAATCAACAAATAGAAATTAATAATGGTTTAACACAAAATCAATTCAGAAATTATAAGCACATAGCAAGTAGGAATGATATGAGAAAATACTTAAAAAAAAAATTCAATCCTAAATAATTTCCAAGGTTTTTCAATAAACTGATATCAGTGTCCCGTTTAGGCGAGAGTCAAAGCTACCATCTATTGAATAGATTTGTCAGCTCATCTAAAATGTTAAACATTCTAGCAACCTTTTATTCGATCAAGATTGGAATCTAGCGTTGTCCCGTTTAGGCGAGAGTCAAGGCTATTATATCTTATGAGCTATTACCATTGTTTCGCAATTTGCAAGTCAAATATGGTCGCCACCATTAGGGTGATCCATACCATATAAAACACTTACAAACTACTTATCTTTCGAGATTAAACGGTGCGAAATTGCTAATGAACGTTTCTCCATTAGGGAGGATTACTCACTAAAACAAACGCGATGTAAAACCAACAATGGAGATCGAAATATCTTAATAATAATAAAGCTCATTCTTTAAAATGTATTTTCTTTATTATTCTAATAAATATATTCATTAAATTCGAATTTAGAATTAAAAATTTAAAAAAATAAGAATTTAATATAATATTTATAAAATTATACTTAGATGGTGATTGAAATAAAATTAATTATTTCCATCTTAGTAGTAATTTTAAATATAAATATTAAGGAAATTAATTTAAGTTGTATTAATTTAAATTAATTAGCATTTTAAAAATTTTCATAAGAATATATTTATTGTTTTCGAAAAATAAAGTATAAAACCATACAAATTTTCGAAAATACTTAATAATAAATACATAGAAAAAAATACTTCAAGCAAAAATATCACCTATCTAGATTTTCTTTGACTAGTTAATTCAATTTCTAATAATATATTTTAATTCATTTATTTTAAATTAATCAATTAAATGAAAAAAATCATTGATTTAAGTTGGTCGAAGAATTAATTGAAATAAATAATTAATTTACAACTTAATCTATTTTTCAAAAAAAATTCAAAAAATATTGCATAATTAAATGCAATTTTCGAAATTGATTAATAAAATAAAATTAATATATTTTGAAAAATTATTTGAATTTAAGTTGAAAAATTAAATTTCAACCTAAAAATAATTTTCTATTAATTAAGTGTCATGAAATATAAATATTTAAGTATCATGATAAGAATCAACTTAGATATTTAAATTTTTCAATTTAATTAAATGTATTAAATTCAAGAAATAAACAATTAAGTGTAGAGAAGACTTAATTATTAATTTCTAGTTTAATACTAGGAAAAATATACTTAAATAAAATTTTACCAAAATTAATTGTTTAAATAACTAATTTCACAATGTATAATATTTTCCTATTTTATATATTAGAAATAATAACAATCTAGAAATAACTATCTAGAAAATATCTTATTTGACTAAGTATCTTTTCAAAAAAAATTTGAAAAATTTCTAATTTAAGTTGTATGGAAAAAATCTAAAACTTAAATAATTTCAAATTTAAATTTAATTAAATATCAAAAATTAAGTTATAACCACTTAATTTGAAAAAATATTCCATTTTAAGTTTAAAACTAACTTAAAAAATATCTTAAGAATCTTTAATAACTAATGCCTAGGATTCCTCAACTTAATTTTTAAATTTAAATGAAATATTCAAATTTAAGTTAGATAAGAAAAATCAGTTGATACAACTAATTTCTAACTTAAATAGGAATATTTAATAAGTTCCAGAAAGAATCTAGTTAGTTAAAATTCTTTATTTAATTAAATACAAGAAAAATACAAATAGTTTGTCTAGAAAAAATATCTAAAACTAAAAGTATTTTTCTTAAAATTAACTTTAAAATATTAAAATGAAAATAAATTTTCATATATTTTAAAAGTTAATTATGTTGCTAATTCAATTTTATTAGGTCAAACTAATATAATTAACCTAGTACAGTTATTCAAATCAGGCAAATGGGTCTTCACAATGAGGAAATTACACTCTATACCCTTTTTATATTGTCCTCTTTTATTTTTACCTTCTTTTTTAAAATCTATCATTTTTACCTCTTTTTTTAAACATTGTACCAATTTTGCCCCTGTCACTTCAAGATACTCTCCATGTGATTCTCTTATGTAAGGGTATTTTGGGTACAATACATATAAAAAGATGTATGTTTCAAATAAATATAAAATTAGAGGTAAATTTGATTAATTGATGAATAAAAGAGGTATTTTTCAACTTACCCCTTCACAATTGGGGTAGTTCATGTGAGGGGGTGCTGGGTTCAGTATGTCGTTCCCACTTCTATGGCTCCCAACTCTCACACAAGTCCCAAAAGAGAGGAATTTAACCTTGAAATAAATAACTGTTATTAATTGAATAGGTCTAAAAAACTAAATGGACCTAAATAAAATCTATCATGGTGTGATATTTTATTTAGCAACAACCTATATGCATCTATATAATAAAATAAACATATAGGCTCACACAGGCACACACTTGGATGGATCCTATCATGTTGCTAGGTCATACACAGATGAAAGAAGATTGTAAAATTTACCTGTTACAAATTATTAACTTGACCAAGGGAGCCATGAGTTAAAATGAGATCATTGGATCTGTCAACAAGTTAACCATGGCTATTTGCAATCAAGCAATAATAGGTTTTTAAAAACTTACATACAAGCTAAAACCACATACTCCTGCAACAAGGTTAGCTGGATATTTGGAAGTAGGATTTATTTAATTTTAAATAATTAAATTTCGAAAATAAAATAATTAAAAATAATATTTAATTTTTCGAAAAAATAAAATAGAGAACTTTTATTTATTTTTCGAAAATAATAAAAAAAATTATATTTAATTTCGAAATTAAAAAAAAATATTTAAAATTAAACCTACAATTTTGAAAAATTAGGTTTCAACTAACCTAAATATCATTTCAAAATTTGCTAACTACTTTTAAAAATTAAATATTATTTTATAAATAAAAATTAAATAAAAATTAAAAAAGATAAATTAAATATCTTTTTCAGATTTTAAATTTAATTTTAATAAATAAAATAACAAAATTTAAAAGTTAGCAAAATATCTTACATCTATTTAAAATTTCATGATTATAGTTATCTTATTTTAAATTTAAATAAGGTCAAATTACTTAAAAAAAATTAATTTTAAAAAAAAAAAAATATCAGACCTTAAATTTAAAAATAAGATAAGATATAATCAAATTTAAAAATAAGATAGATAATTAAGTAAAAAAGATAGATATTTACTAATTTTAAATTCAAATTACACTAATATCATTAATTAAATTAAAAAAATATTAAATAAATTAATTATGATTATTAGAATTGAATTAGGAATAGTAAATATAAAAATACAAAAATACACAAAAAATCGGAACTTAAATCCATGAAAAAGCATGAAAAAACGAAGAAAAACGAAAAAATTGTGAGCTGTACGGACGGTATGCGTTGCATACACGTCCGCGCGCGCACAGATGGGTGCTGGTCGAGAAACCTCGGCGGAAGGGTAAGCGTGCAGCATTTCCGCGCGCGTATGAGGCTTCAGACAGGCGCTGGGCGAGCTGCTTGTCTGAATGCCCCTTGTCCGCGCGCGTGGGTGAGTGCTGCTGCCCTATCTTTTTTCGAATCTTCAAAAAATAATAATTAATTCAAATTAAATCGAAATTGAGTTCCGTAAAAAGGTAAATTGCTTAATTTTTTTCATACTATCCAATAAAAATAATTCCAGAAACAAAATTTCAATTATTTTTCACGAAAATTCATAAACATCAATCAATCATCATATAACACTCAATACAACATGAAACCATCCAAATAACAAACAATCGTTTTAAAGTCCAAATTTCTTGCAAAAAAATCAATTACCATGGCTCTGATACCAGTTGTTGGAAATTATTTTACCAGGATCTTAGATCTACTCACAAGTATGTTGTTTAACACCCTAAATATGAACTTTCTAAAACGATAAAATAAACACTATAAAGTAAAGAAAACCTTACATTGATGCAGCGAAATTAATGTCTCCTTCCACTCAGATCTCTAACCCTTGTATCCTTTCTGTCGTAGAGTATTATCAAGATCTGAGCCCGAATGTCCTTCTCTTTGAGTTTGATCCTTCACAGTATTCCAATCTATGATTGAGTTACGGCTTGCTGTGTGTGGGCACTCACTCTTTCACTAGGGTCAAAATTTAGGAAGAGAAAAGAGAAGAGGGGTTTCGGCCAATAGAAGAGAATAGGGAAGGCTCAGTTTTTCTGAAGAGAGAAATTTCTGTCAGAAGATCTTATTGAAAACTTGTTATTTGACTGAGCCATCACTTTCTATTTATAGGCAACTACTAGGTTTAGATTAGGAATTATTTGGCATTAAAATAATGAAAATATCAATTTGAAAAAGTCAAACAAGTGGCCGGCCATGGTGTAAATAATGGGCCCCACTTGATTTTGCAGTTTTAACAAATTTTATTTCTATTTTCTCAAAAATGCCAATTTTCCAATTCTAACCATTTAAATGCCAAAACTAATTATTTAATAACTAAAATAGATTATTAAATAATATTTTCATTTAATTTAATTATTAACTAGACATATAAAGTCCATTAATAAATAAATAAACCTAGAATCTCTTTTCTTTACAATTTCACCCCTGCTTAGTGAAAATTCACAAAGTAGACATAGTCTAACTTTAGAATTATAATTGACTAATCACGAATCAATTATTGAGTCTTACAAGGAGAATGTTCTCAACTAGAATGGGGACCATGGATCTATATGCTGAGCTTCCAATAAGTGAACCGAATTTACCAAGTAAATTCCTACTTATTAATTCTTCGTTGAATCCACTCTTAGAACTTAGAATTGCACTCTCAGACTTATATAGAGCATATTATATGTTCCACGATATAGATATGCTATCTCATTTAACCATTGTTATAATCTTATTGTGATCAAAGATCCTCTATATAGATGATCTACATTAAGATGGGATAATTTTACCGTTCTCACCCCTCAATGTATTTTGCCCCTTAAAACACTTAGCTACCTGTAAATGGTGTTTAGTGATCTAATAATTAGTCAGTTAAACAAGAGCTCATCCATTTACTTCTATTTGCTAAGCTCGAAGGGAATCATCACTTGACTTCTGTACACCAGTAGAAGCTATAGATTCTATATTTATGTTCAGCACTCCCACTCAATCATACTATCATGTTCCCAAAATATACGTATCACCCTGACCCAAAAGTAGGCTTAACTAATAAATCAAAGAACATGAATAGTACTCCTGAGTTGAGCCTAAGCATATCAGGATTTAGATTCTTTTAATCTTAAGATCAACTACTGATATTGACTTGGAAAGATATATAACGGTAAGTTTGTAATATCTTAACTTAGTTGCAATATCGGTCCAGTCCAATGTATACTCCATACATTCGAAAACTAGTATACTTTACTAATGTCCTGGAAAGAAAAATAAAATAACTATCTAGACTTTCATTGACTAATTAATTCAATTTCTACTTATAATATATTTTAGTTCATTTATTTTAATAAATCATGAAATGAAAAAAATCATTGATTTAAGTTGGTCCAAAATTAAAATAAATAATTTTCAACTTTAATCTATTTTCAAAAAAAAAAAAATCGAAAATTTCTGCATTAAAGAAATGCAATTTCGAAATTTTGGGAAAATGATTAATAAAATAAAATAAATATATTTTGAAAATTATTCAAATTTAAGTTATTCTGAAATAAGATTCCAAACTTAAGATAATTTTCAACTTTAATTAAATAACATGAAAATAAAAATATTTAAGTATCATGATGAAAATCAACTTAGATATTGAAATTTTCAATTTAATTAAATGTATTAAATTCAAGAAAAAAATAATTAAGTATAGAGGAAACTTAATTATTAATTCTAGTTTAATACTAGGAAAATATACTAAATTTAGATAGTACCAAAATTAATTATTAAACAATTAATTTTACAATTAATGATAATTTCCTATTTAATATTAGAAATAATAACTAGTATAGAAATAATTATCTAGAATATATATCATTAACTAAGTGTTTTTCTAAAATTAACTTTAAAATATTAAAATGAAAAATAAATTTCATATATTTTAAAAGTTAATTATGTTGCTAATTCAATTTTAATTAGGTTAGACTAATATAATTAACCTAATACAATTATTTAAATAAGGCAAATGGGCTGTAAAGCCCGCTTAGTTAATTTGGAAATTAGCAGTTGTTTATGTTTAATCATGAAATTATTTATAGCCATTTAAATAATTTATTATGGATATTTATGGAATTCAGATATGCATGAGTATGTTATCAGTAGCTTTTATATTTCGCATTTCCGGTGTCCGGTATTTTGGAACTCGGCGTTTGGCTCAGTAGAAATCACAACTTAGTATGTTAGTATTTTGGGGACGGGTTTTAGACATTGGGAATGTCGGGAATGGCCGGGAATTTAGAATTTCCCAAAAATACCCCTTTAGTTTGGTTTTCATGATTTTATGGTGGAGGGGCAAAATGGTCTTTTTGCCCCATTAGTGTTTTGTATTATATGAGTTTATTAAATGAAATAAATGTTTAATTTATGCATGTTATTTGGCTGAAGGAAATTAATGTTTAAAGATTCCTTTTTACTCATTTTCTCATTTAACTTAGAAAAATAGAAAAATTTAAAAAAAGGCTCTCTCTTTTCCTCTCTTCCTCTCTCGGCTGGTAGGGTGATTCTAGGGCTGGAATTTCTGAATTTTCAAGCTATTTCTATTGCATTCTAAGTGTTCTTCATCCTAGGTAAAGTCTCTAAACTCTTCCTTTTGTAATTCATGAAAATGTGTGAAAATGTGATGATGCATGTTGGATTTTTATGTGATTCTTGCTGCTGTGATTTGAGGTTAGTTGCAGAGGTTGAAGCTTGTTAGATTAGGGTGCTTTAATGTTGTTTTGATGCATGATTTTTAGGTTGAGCAAGCCATAACTTTTTATATGCAAATATGTGATTTTGAAGATGAATTGTGTAATCTGTTGCTGGGTTATTGTTAATGTTTTTGATTGTTTTCAGAGGCTTAGTTAAGCTTGTTTAAGTAAGTTTAGATGAATTTTATTGCATGCTAGCTAGGTTTGCTCAAGTTTGAGTTTAGAACTCAAAGCTTGAGCTCTAATGGTGATTTTTGAATTCGTGCAATCTGAGTGGTTTTGTTGCCTTAGAAATGTTCTAGGGGAGGTATAGAACAGGTCTGGAAGGTTTCATGTGATTTGGGGTTGATTTGTGCAAGTTATGATTTTTTGAGGTTGCTGCCTGCGAGGAATCGGAATTCCGGTTGAGCATCCGGAATTCCGGATGGGGGTCCTGATTTTCCCAGAACCGGAATTCCGGTTGGGCAACCGGTCTTCCGGATGGGGGATTTTTCAGAACCCTAGTTTTCCTCGTTTTTGGGTTTTTAGGGGTATTGCCATGCTTTTTATCGATAGGGAAACTTTTAGTTTCGAGTTTTAGTCCCCGGGAAGTGATTTAGCGTGTCACTTATAGCGTTGTGATTTTTATGGTTTAGGAGCCGATGTCCGCCGCTCGGCTTCGGTTCCAGGTCGGGTTGACCGGCACACCTGAAATCGGAATCCAGGTAAGATTAGTATAACAGTATGCATATGTAGATTACATGTTTAGCGAGCATGTAGGAAGCCTATTAGATTACATTAGTTGTATGTTGGCTTCGAACCATCCAACCCTGTCACGTCGGTACAGGCTGGAGTATGACCAGCAGCCGGAGTATGACCGGTTTGACCGATCAGGCTGACACTTGGTTGGTGGTTCCGTGCTATTGACGTATCCCGTCGGTACAGGCTGGAGTATGACCAGCAGCCGGAGTATGACCGGTTCGACCGATCAGGAGGATATAGTAACACGTCGGTACAGGCTGGAGTATGACCAGCAGCCGGAGTATGACCGGTTCGACCGATCAGGTTGTTACGTGTCAATAGTACCGTCCCTATGAACGTTCAGAACTCAGTACCATGTTGGACATGGCAGTAGTGGCTCAGTACCATGTTGGACATGGCAGTAGCGGGACTCAGTATCGTGTTGGACACGGCAGTTAGTATCATGTATGAGTATTATTATGCTTTTCTTACTGAGTCTGTCGACTCACAGTTTATGTTCATGTGTAGGTAAAGGCAAGGCTATAGCTGATGGACCGTGAGCGAGCTTATGAGATTGTACATGTCGGGGCGGTTAGGCCTGGAGCGTACGATCCTCGGGACAGCAAGGCTGAATTTTTGTAACTGGTCGTTAGACGACTTTTATTTTTATGTAATGGTTAAACAGTTAAACTTTTTGTAAATGATTTTATAATCGGGATCCCGAGTCTTTTGTAATATGGTTTATAAGTTTAATGAAAAAGCAAAATTTTAATTAATCACGTTTTTCCATAAACCTCGTTGATTAGCAACGAGCTGCACAGTACGTTTAAAAATCACGTAATACGCCTAAGTTAGTTAGGGTGTTACAATTTGGTATCAGAGCCGCCAGGTTGTCTTCCGAAGATCGTCACGACATGTACAATCATCATCAGCAGTTAGCTCGGTTCACGGTTCAGTAAGCCTTTATTGCTTTAGTAGTTTATTTTATTCAGTTATGAAAAAGAAAAGCCTGTTAGGAAGCATGTTAGTAGCCTGATAGTAGAATAGGCGCATGTTTCGTTTTTAATTTCCAAATTAAGCGGCATTAGTAAGCTCTCGATGATCGTGACCTGAAGTGCCAACTCGGGATTTTGAGGCGGTTCAGACTAGATGGACGCCAGACGAAATATTAGGAGTCAGGGCATCTCAGTCGGGTCAGATCAAGGTCGAGGAGCTCAGTTCCCCTCAAGTGTTTTGGGCCGAGGTAGAGGTCCCAGGGGCAGGGTTCGCGGTTGGAGGATGTTAACTCGCCGCAGGCTGCCCAAGTCAATCAGGAAGCCAGAATTAGGAAGTTAGGTTTGTTGAAATGCAAGCCCGGATAGAAGAGCAAGATCTCGAGATTCAGAGGTTGAGACGAGCGGGGTGCTTTCTTGCCGGTTCCAGGTGCCGTAGTTCCGGTGGCACCCGCCCCTGCCGCCTGTGCCGAGATAGTGGTGGCGGCCATTAGATTGGAACCTTGGTACGAGGGGTTCCGGAAGCAGGCACCTCCGGTTTTCCTGAGAGGTCCGGACGTGATGAAAGCCGAGCAGTGGCTGACGGTGATCACCAAGATCTTGAACTTTATGGATGTCACCGGGAACGACAGAGTGGTGAGTGCCACTTTTCAGTTTTAAGAAGACGCTCTGGTCTGGTGGGACATGGTGTCTCAGATCCATGACGTCATCTCTATGACCTGGGAAAGGTTTTAGGAACTCTTCAGTGTTAAATGTTATAACGAGGCGGTCAGAAGCGCCAAGAGGAAAGAGTTCGCCCACCTGACCCAGCGAGAGAATAGGAGCATGACGGAATATATTACTCAATTCAACCGGTTGGCGAGGTTAGCCTCGGGATTTTTGCCAACCGATTCCAGTAAGAAGGAAAATATTTCGATGGACTTAATGTGAAGATCAAGTACGACCTTATGATCACTACCGACGATAAGACCATCTATGCTGAGATGGCGGAGAAAGCATGGTGAGCTGAGGGCGCAGTTAGATGTATGTGGAATCAGTTAGGACTCCGGAATGTGGCGGGGCTCCTACCCCTCCTGCGTCAGGTTTCAGCAGGGGAGGTAGTGGTTCGGCCATGGACTGGAGGACGAATCATCCACTGCATCTAGTGGCTCGAGGCAGAACAAGAGGTTCCGAGGGAACCAGAATCAAGACGATCGTCGGGGTAGTATTAAGACCCGTTATTTTTACTGGAGTGTCTTATTAGTAAGAGGCATTCTCCGGGTGAGTGCTTGGGTCAAGGTTGTTTTTGTGTGGCTGCTAGAATCTCTAGTAAATTGGGTAGACCCTTTGATAGATATGAATCAGGGTTTGGAACCCCGTTACCTGGCGGAGAATTGGTTATCTCCAATAGGTGGATTAGGTCTATGCCGATCAGGATAGATGATAGAGAGTTAAGTGCTGATCTGGTAGAGATGAGTGTAGTCGAATTCGATATTATTTTAGGAATGGATTTCCTATCTAAATATTCGGCGAGCATTGACTGTAAAAGGAAGATGGTGGTCTTCCAACCGGAAAGTGAAGAACCGTTTGTGTTTGTGTTTTCAGTTCAGGGATCTCGGATCCCGGTGATCTCGGCTATGTCAGCGAGAGAATTGTTGCACGGTGGGTGCTTAGGGTTTCTGGCCGTGGTGGTGGACACCACTCGGCCAGACACCATTCGGCCAGAGGACATCAGAGTGGTTCGGGAATTTTTGGATGTTTTTCCCGAGGAACTTCCAAGGTTACCATCTCAGCGGGAGATCGATTTCGTGATTGACTTGGCACCAGGGGTGGATCCGGTTTCCAAAGCCCCGTATAGGATGGCTCCAGCTGAACTTAAGGAATTAAAGATTCAGCTCCAAGGATTGCTTGACATAGGGTTCATTCGGCCCAGTGTGTCACCCTGGGGAGCCCCGGTTTTGTTCGTCAAGAGAAGGATGGATCTATGAGGATGTGCATCGACTACAGAGAACTGAACAAGCTGACGGTGAAGAATAAATATCCATTACCTAGGATCGAGGACTTGTTCGATCAGCTTCAGGGGAAGACGGTCTTTTCTAAGATTGATCTCCGTTCGGGTTATCATCAGTTGAGAATCCGAGAGGAGGACATTCCGAAGACGGCTTTCCGCACTAGGTATGGACACTACGAGTTTCTGGTTATGTCATTCGGGCTAACCAATGCTCCTGCAGCATTCATGGACCTGATGAATAGAGTGTTCAAGGATTTCCTCGATATCTGTGTGATTGTGTTTATCGACGACATCCTCGTGTACTCTCAATCAGAAGAGGAGCATGAGTTACATCTTCAGATGGTACTGCAACGGCTTCGAGAACATAAATTTTATGCCAAGTTCAAGAAATGTAAGTTCTGGCTATCTTAGGTGTCCTTCCTAGGGCACATGGTAAGCAAAGATGGGATCAAGGTGGATCCCGGGAGGATTGAATCCGTTAGGGATTGGCCGAGACCGAAGACAGTGACAGACATTAGGAGCTTCTTGGGATTAGCTGGGTACTACCGTAGGTTCATGGAGGGGTTCTCCAAAATTTCAATGCCCCTAACCGAGCTTACAAAGAAGAATCAGCGATTTATCTGGTCAGATAAATGCGAAGCTAGTTTTCAGGAGCTGAAACAGAGGTGGATTACTGCTCCGGTACTAGCTTTGCCTTCGGACAAGGAGAAGTTCGTAGTCTACTGTGACGCATCCAAACAGGGTTTAGGGTGCGTATTGATGCAAGCCGATCGGGTTATCGCTTATGCCTCTCGTCAGTTAAAGGATTATGAACAGCGATACCCGACTCATGATTTAGAACCGGCCGCAGTGGTTTTTGCACTGAAGATTTGGCGGCATTACCTTTATGGGGAGAAGTGTGAGATCTATACCGACCATAAAAGTCTCAAGTATTTCTTTACTCAGAAAGATTTGAACATGAGACAAAGGCGTCGGTTGGAATTAGTGAAGGATTATGATTGTGAGATCCTCTATCATCCCGGAAAAGCCAACGTAGTGGCTGATGCACTGAGCAGAAAGGGTCCCGGGAGGTAGCTAATATGATTCAGATCTCACCTCAGCTAGCAGAGGATATGGTTAGATCCAGCATTGAGTTTGTGGTAGGTCAGCTTCACAACTTGACGCTGCAATCTGATCTGTTGGAAAGAATAAAAGTCGCTCAGATGACAGATCCGGAGTTAGTGAAAATCCGAGATGAGGTGTTGGCTGGTCAAGCCAAGGACTTTTCAGTATCAGATAGTGGGATGCTTTTGTATTAAGCCAGAGTTTGTGTTCCGAACAGTGTGGAACTTAGAAATGAGATCTTTGAGGAGGCTCATTCTACCCCGTATTCTCTGCATCCCGGCACCACCAAGATGTACCAAGATTTGGAACCGTACTTCTGGTGGAGCGGTATGAAGAAGAATTTGGTAGAATTCGTATCGAGATGCCTCACTTGTCAGCAGATTAAGGCTGAACACCAGAGACCAGCAGGATTGTTGCAGCCTCTAACCCTACCAGAATGGAAATGGGAGGATATTACGATGGATTTTGTGGTCGGGTTACCTAGGACCATGGGTTTATTTGATTCCATCTGGGTAGTGGTGGATCGATTTACGAAATCTGCTCACTTTCTGCCGGTTAGAACAACATTTTCAGTGGATCAGTTGGCAGAACTGCACGTCAGAGAGATAGTAAGACTTCGCGGGGTACCGAAGTCTATAGTTTCGGACAGGGATCCGAAATTCACCTCCAAATTTTGGCAAAGTTTGCAACGGGCAGTGGGTACAAAGCTGAAATTCAGTACATCATTCCATCCTCAGACAGATGGTCAGTCCGAAAGGACAATTCAGATATTGGAGAATATGTTGAGAGCCTGTGTTATGGACTTTGAGGGTTCATGGAGTAAATATCTACCGTTAATAGAATTTTCGTACAACAACAGTTACCAGAGTACGATAGGGATGGCACCCTACGAACTGTTGTACGGTAGAAAATGTAGATCCCCTATCCACTGGGATGAGACAGGGGAGAGGAAATACCTAGGTCCAGAGTCAGTTCAGCGGACCAATGAGGCAATAGAAAAGATTAAAGCTAGAATGCTTGCCTCACAGAGCGGACGGAAGAGTTACGCGGTCCGAAACGTAGGGATGTTGAGTTCCGAGTAGGGGACCATGTGTTTTTGCGAGTATCTCCGATGAAGGGGATTAAACGTTTCGGGAAAAGAGGCAAATTATGCCCTAGGTTTACAGGACCTTTTGAGATTCTCGAGAAGATAGGTCAAGTGGCATATCGGTTAGCATTGCCTCCAGCTTTATCAGCAGTGCACAACGTATTTCATGTCTCAATGTTGAGAAAATACGTTTCAGACCCCTCTCATATACTCAGTTATGAGAGCCTTCAGCTTCAGTCAGATATGTCTTATGAGGAACAGCCAGTGCAGATCCTGGATAGAAAGGATAAAGTCCTTCGGAATAAGACCATAGCGTTGGTCAAGGTTCTCTGGAGAAACAGTAAGGTGGAAGAAGCCACCTGGGAGCTTGAGTCAGATATGCGAGCTCAATATCCAGAGTTATTCAGGTTAGATTTCGGGGACGAAATCCTTTTAAGGGGGGGATAGTTGTAAAGCCCGCTTAGTTAATTTGGAAATTAGCAGTTGTTTATGTTTAATCATGAAATTATTTATAGCCATTTAAATAATTTATTATGGATATTTATGGAATTCAGATATGCATGAGTATGTTATCAGTAGCTTTTATATTTCGCATTTCCGGTGTCCGGTATTTTGGAACTCGGCGTTTGGCTCAGTAGAAATCACAACTTAGTATGTTAGTATTTTGGGGACGGGTTTTAGACATTGGGAATGTCGGGAATGGCCGGGAATTTAGAATTTCCCAAAAATACCCCTTTAGTTTGGTTTTCATGATTTTATGGTGGAGGGGCAAAATGGTCTTTTTGCCCCATTAGTGTTTTGTATTATATGAGTTTATTAAATGAAATAAATGTTTAATTTATGCATGTTATTTGGCTGAAGGAAATTAATGTTTAAAGATTCCTTTTTACTCATTTTCTCATTCAACTTAGAAAAATAGAAAAATTTCAAAAAAGGCTCTCTCTTTTCCTCTCTTCCTCTCTCGGCTGGTAGGGTGATTCTAGGGCTGGAATTTCTGAATTTTCAAGCTATTTCTATTGCATTCTAAGTGTTCTTCATCCTAGGTAAAGTCTCTAAACTCTTCCTTTTGTAATTCATGAAAATGTGTGAAAATGTGATGATGCATGTTGGATTTTTATGTGATTCTTGCTGCTGTGATTTGAGGTTAGTTGCAGAGGTTGAAGCTTGTTAGATTAGGGTGCTTTAATGTTGTTTTGATGCATGATTTTTAGGTTGAGCAAGCCATAACTTTTTATATGCAAATATGTGATTTTGAAGATGAATTGTGTAATCTGTTGCTGGGTTATTGTTAATGTTTTTGATTGTTTTCAGAGGCTTAGTTAAGCTTGTTTAAGTAAGTTTAGATGAATTTTATTGCATGCTAGCTAGGTTTGCTCAAGTTTGAGTTTAGAACTCAAAGCTTGAGCTCTAATGGTGATTTTTGAATTCGTGCAATCTGAGTGGTTTTGTTGCCTTAGAAATGTTCTAGGGGAGGTATAGAACATGTGTCCGGAAGGTTTCATGTGATTTGGGGTTGATTTGTGCAAGTTATGATTTTTGAGGTTCTTTGCGAGGAACCGGAATTCGATTGAGCATCCGAATTCCGGATGGGGGTCTGATTTTCCCGAACCGGAATTCGGTTGGGCAACCGATCTTCGGATGGGGGATTTTTCAGAACCCTAGTTTTCCTCGTTTTTGGGTTTTTAGGGGTATTGCCATGCTTTTTATCGATAGGGAAACTTTTAGTTTCGAGTTTTAGTCCCCGGGAAGTGATTTAGCGTGTCACTTATAGCGTTGTGATTTTTATGGTTTAGGAGCCAGTAATCCGCCGCTCAGCTTCGATTCGTCGGGTTGACCGCACACCCGAAATCGGAATCCAGGTAAGATTAGTATAACAGTATGCATATGTAGATTACATGTTTAGCGAGCATGTAGGAAGCCGAGTAGATTACATTAGTTGTATGTTGGATTCGAACCATCCAACCCTGTCACGTCGGTACAGCCGGAGTATGACCAAGAAATGAGTATGACCGGTTTGACCGATCAGCCGACACTTGGTTGGTGGTTCCGTGCTATTGACGTATCCCGTCTGCAGACAGCCGGAGTATGACCGCAGCCTCGAGTATGACCGGCTCGACCGATCGTGTTGTTACGTGTCAATAGTACCGTCCCTATGAACGTTCGTAACTCGGTACCATGTTGGACATGGCAGTAGTGGCTCAGTACCATGTTGGACATGGCAGTAGCGGGACTCAGTATCGTGTTGGACACGGCAGTTAGTATCATGTATGAGTATTATTATGCTTTTCTTACTGAGTCTGTCGACTCACAGTTTATGTTCATGTGTAGGTAAAAGCAAGGCTATAGCTGATGGACCGTGAGCGAGCTTATGAGATTGTACATGTCGGGGCGGTTAGGCCTGGAGCGTACGATCCTCGGGACAGCAAGGCTGAATTTTTGTAACTGGTCGTTAGACGACTTTTATTTTTATGTAATGGTTAAACAGTTAAACTTTTTGTAAATGATTTTATAATCGGGATCCCGAGTCTTTTGTAATATGGTTTATAAGTTTAATGAAAAAGCAAAATTTTAATTAATCACGTTTTTCCATAAACCTCGTTGATTAGCAACGAGCTGCACAGTACGTTTAAAAATCACGTAATACGCCTAAGTTAGTTAGGGTGTTACATGGGCCTTCACAATTGGAGTAGTTCATGTGAGGGGGAGTTGGGTTCAGTATGTCGCATCCACTTCTATTGGCCCCCAACTCTCACACAAGGCCCAAAAGAGAGGAATTTAACCTTTAAATAAACAATTGTTATTCATTGAATAAGCCCAAATCTAATTGGGCCTAAATAAAATTACTCATGTCAAATTTTATTTTAGCAACCTAGTCCATTTACTTAGTAAAACTTAAATGGGCTTCCTATATGCATCTAAGCCCAATAGCAAACATATAGGCGCACACATGTCAAATGATTTGGATGGGCCCTATCATGTTACTAGGTTTACACAGATGAAAGAAGTACAAAATTTACTTGTTACAAATTATTTATAAGATCTATTGACAATTGGACTATGATTAAAATCAGATCATTGGATCTGTCAACAAGTTAATCATAGCAATTTAGATCAAATAAATAATTGGTTTGTTAAAATTTTTTTTTCAATAAACAATATAAATTAAACAAACATTGTTCATGTAACAAATGTGAAATAAGATATTAATATAATTAAATTATTATTCTTAAACTAACCAAATAATTTTTTTTTTTTTGAAATTTTAGGGTTGTTAAAACAAACCTTAAAATCTCAAAAAAGAAACTTATTTTAAAATATCTAGGTTTATTTGAATCAAATCAAATTAAATATCAAATAAGATCAATGATTTGAAAGAAAGAATCTTCAATATCACTTTCAAATTTTATAATTTAATAAAATAAACCAATTTTAAAATAGATTTGGTTAGATAATTATTATTTTAGGAATAAAATAACAAATGAATAATAATTACCATAATTATATGTCAAAATATCTAAACTAAGCAATATTCAAATTTCTACAAAAATATCTAAGTTATTTAAATATTTAAGATATGACTTATAAATTTCCAATAAGAAAAAAAATGATATATATAGAAAAATATCATTTTTAAACTTATAATTTATAAATAATTAAATATTTAACAAAATAACAAATTTCGAATTTGAAAATATTATGGTAAGTGTATCTATAAAAATATCTATGTTAATTTCAAATTTATTAATTATTTAATTTGTCATATAAGATAATTTTAATATAATATTTTAAATAAAAAGACAAAATTATCTTTTAATTTAACATATGTTAAATATCAAAATATCTAATCTTATAATTAAATAATATATAAATATTAAAGAAGTTAACAAATTTTTAAATCTGACCATAATAGGAAATATTTAAAATTGGAAATATTCCAAATTGGAAAAATTCCAAATTGAAAATATTTTAAAATTGGAAATATTTCAAATTGAAAATATTTAAAATTGGAAAAATTGAATTTTGGAAAACAATCACATAAAAAAATTGGATTTTGGGGAAAAAACCCAAAAAATTGCAATTTTTGGGTTGGTTGCACGTGCAGCCCAGGAAGGTTGCATGCAGCCTTGGGCGCGCGCAGAGCTGGAGAGGATGCCGAGTAAACTTGGCGCGTGCAGCATGCCTGACCGAGAAAACTCGATCACCTACAGGGTGCGTCTGGGCGTGAGGCTCGTTACACGCGCGCGCAAGGAGGGTTTGGTGACCGAGGGTCTGGTGCGCATGAGCACCAACCTCGACACCATTGTTTCTCGATATTTCAAAATTCATAACTTTTTCGTTTTTCATCGGCATTAAGTTCCGTAAAAAAAAAAATTGCTTAATTTTTCACAAGAAATCCAAATAAAATATTTTCAAAAATAGAAAAAATATTTTTCATGGAAAAAATTCGTACAACATATATATTCATCACATAAGCACATAAACCAACATGAAACCATCCAAATCAACACAAAACATATAAAACATCGTTTTAGTTCATATTACATGAAAGTAAATCATTACCATGGCTCTGGTGGCAGTTGTTGGAAATATTTTACCAGGATCAAAATTTACTACCAAGTATGTTTCATTAACATGCTAATATGAATTCTAAAACAATGAAATAAACACATAAGAGTTTAAGAAAACCTTACATTGGGTGCAGCGGAATATAATGACTCATTCCATTCAGATCTCTAGCCCTTGATTCCTTTCTATAGCAGAGCATTATCAAGATCTGAATCTGGATCTCTTTCTCTCCTTCTTTGATGCTGATTTTCCACAGTCTTACATACTATGATTGAGGTACCACTTGATGTGTGTGGGCACTACTCTATCACTCGAGGGAATTTCGAAATTATGAAGAGAAGAAAAGAGAGAGGAAAGTGGCAGCTTAGGAATTCTCTCTGAAAAGAATGAGATGCAATTGTGTGTTGTTTCCTGAAGCCATTACTTTTTATTTATAGAATGCCCTCTAGGTTTAGGTTAGAAATTGTGTGGCACTAAAATAATGGAAAGATAAAATGGTAAAAGCCTATGCATAGTGGGCGACCCATATAAGGAAATTGGGCCTCACTTTGCAACTTTCCCATTTTGTTATTTTTCATTCCCATTTTCTCAAAAATGCCAATTTTTCCAATTTAACCATTTAAATGCCAATTCTAATTATTTAATAACTTAAAAATAATTATTAAATAATATTTTTATTTAATATATTTATTAATTTAGACATATAAAGTATCCTAATTAATAAATAAACCTAGAATCTCTTTTCTTTACAATTTCGCCCTTGCTTAGTGAAAATTCATAAAGTAGACATAGTCTAACTTTTAGAATTATAATTGATTAATTAAAATCAATTAACTGAGTCTTACAAGCAGTATGGTCTCAACTAGTATGGGGACCGTGGGTCTATATAATCGAGCTTCCAATAAGTCGAACCGAATTTACCAAGTAAATTCCCTAACTTATTAATTCCTTATTGAATCCACTCTTAGAACTTGGAATTGCACTCTCATTCATATAGAACGCTTTATATGTTCCACGATATAGATACGTCATTAGTTATCCATTGTTATAATCCTAATTTGATCAATGATCCTCTATATAGATGATTTACACAGTAAAGGGATTAAATTACCGTAACACCCTACAATGTATTTTATCCTTAAAACACTTAACCATGTATAAATGATATTTCAGCTAAGTGAAATGAGTACTCCACCATTTATTTTTCGTTTGGTTAAGCTCGAAGGAAATCATCCTTTACTTTCTATTCGCCAGATAGAAGCTATAGATTCCATATGTATGTTAGCGCTCCCACTCAATTGCACTACCGTGTTCCCAAAATGTACGTATCACCCTGACCCAAAAGTAGGCTTAACTAACAAATCAAAGAACACGAATAACACTCTTGAGATTGAACCTAATCATATCAGGATTAAGATCATATGATTTAGGATCAACATGTGATATTGAATTGAATAGATATTACGGTAAATTCTAATATATCTAATCAAAGTTCAATATCGGTCCCTTCCGATGTATACTCCATACATTTGATACTGGTAAACTTTGCCAATGTCCTGGAAAGGACATAACACTTTTCCAAGGTGTAAGAATACCTATCGCTGATTATACCATGTCAGTCTAAATCCAGTGTTCTGACAAATCAGGGAATAAACTTTCGAACATATAATTAAGATTATATTCCACTATGCTGACAACACTATAATCATTAACAAATTCATATGTTCTGGACTTAAATGGAATTCATACATTATATATATAATCATGAAATAAATCATGTGAACCATGCAACATAAAATGTTATTTCTGATCTTTATTAATAAGTAAATCTGATTATATTGAAATGGGTTTTATTTAGGGCTCAAAACCCAACAAGACAATGGAGCCTCAACAAACATTCTGTTCAAAACACCATATGAAAAGATGACGCTCCAACTCAAAGATGCGATCCCTTGTACCCAACCGGTGTATGGTTTCTCCGGCCAAAGTGTTGAACCTTTTGCACAAATTTGTCTACCCCTCACTATTGGACAAGCTCCGAGGAGCATAACTATGATGGCACAATTTCTGATAATTGATTTTCCTTCAGCTTTTAATGTTATGTTAGGCCGACCATCCTTATATGACCTAAAAGTTGTTACATCAATTTTCCATTTGTGCATCAAGTTCCCAACAAAGAATGGGGTAGTGTGCCTAAAGGAAATCAACAAGTTGCGCGAAAATGTTATAACCAAAAATACCACAGGTAGGGGAGCCAGCGATAACATTCACTGAAGCAGATGCCAGCCACAACCACTTCCCACACAATGACCCCTTGGCTGTGGAAGTGCAAATCGCAAATAAGACAGTGGCACAGACTATGATAGAAATGGAGCTTCCTCAAACATTCTTGTTCAATACAACTTATGAGAAAATGGGACTCCAACATAAAGACTTGATCCCCTGCACCCAGCTTTTTATATGGTTTCTCCGGCTAGAGCGTTGCACCTCTAGGACAAATCCGCCTACATCTCACTCTTAGACAAGCTCTGAGGAGCATAACTATAATGGAACAATTCTTGATAATTGATGTCCCTTCAGCCTTTAATGTGATGTTAGGCCGATAGGCCCTATATGACTTAAGAGTTGTTACATCAGTTTTCCATCTGTGCGTCAAGTTTCCAACAAAAAGCGGACCAATCACAGCTGTATGATTTTCAAATAATAACCGCATTTATTTTACGTGGGACGTAATCAAATCCCACAATTTCAAGATATTATTGTTGTAAGATATCAGTGTGATTGTAATTAACTGCCCTCCTATGTAACTATAAATAGGAACATGTTACACTGAAAAAGGGATGAAAAATTCATTAGGAAAAAGGCCCTTGAATTGTATAAAAAATCTAACAAGATTGACTCGTGGACTATGCAAAATTTTAATTACAAAACCACGTAAAAAAGCTTTTGTTCTTATTTTTTCCTTACTGCTTCTATTTTTTGTGCAAATCCATCACGATTTAGGCTTTAATATAGTTAACGAAAATCTGCGTTAACAAATAATAATAATTATAATATAATATAATATAAAAATGATAACTCTAATGTGTAAGTTTTTGGCTTTTTTTTTTTTAAAAAAAAATATTAAGATATAATAATAATAATAATAATAATAATAATAATAATAATAATAATGATAATAATAATAATAATAATAATAATAATAATAATAATAATAATAATAATAATAAAAGAATCAGTTGTACGTGATAATTGAAATAATATATCAATTGCTTCTTACCACGTTTAAATTTTTTATTAAAAAGTATTAATTAATTTTAACAAAAGTCTACTTTACGTCTTTTTTTGAAATGATAACTTTAATGTCAAGTATCACATAATTATAACTAAAGAGTATTACTATTGGGTACCAGTGGTGTCCAACACCTTTCATAGGTGACACCCTACGATTGGTTAGCGATATTCCCTAAATCTTTTTTTTTTAAGTTATACAATAGTGGTACGATATGTTAGAATTTAGGAATAAGATGAATGGGATTCCATCTCAAAACTAATTGACTATGGGAGGAGTAGCCCGTTCCTCTTATATATTACATTATCTTTCCACACATTAGCAATGTAGGACTCTCTAACATGATACCAGCAAGGAGGGTTGCCTTTTAGCATTTCTCATAACTAAATATCACATTTTTTATTTTTTTTCTTCTGTTTTTTTTTAATTAAGATATTTAAAAAATAATAATCACTTTTTCAAAACATATTAATTAATAATAAAAGAACAAACTAATGAATTTTCTTTAATGTACATCTTAAAAATATAAAAAAATATTTAAAACTCGAGATGAAATTTAAGATTAAGATATAAATTTGGGAAATACAACAGTGACGACTACAAGTGAACTACGGTAATGACAAGGAATACGATACAGTGATGACAACGGCTGAGATACGGTGATGAAAAAGTGAGATACAATAAGACAACAAGTGAGATACAATAATAACAATAGTTTTGAATGATCAAGATATGAAAATAATACTTTATGGAAAATACCGAAATTTTTTCTATACCACTTTATTTATTTATTTTTATAAAAATAATTTCTTTCAACAAAGCAATTTAAAATACTACATATAATAAATTTTAAATTTCTTAATAAATAATTATAAATAATAATTAATAAAATTGTATATTTATTTTTTAATAAATAAATTATTTATAATAATATAAAATAAGATAATATATTTATAATTAACTATACATTAGAATCATACTAATCATATTTTTAAGTAATTATTTATTATAATACTAAAAAAAATTACATTAGTCACGCGAAGAGCAGCTATATTGTCTAGTTTATATATAAACAACCATACTCAAATCATAGCACGTTCCCTAGTTTAAATAGGTTAGGAAAAATTTCAAAGTGACACATCACCACCTCAATTTCGTTTATCTAATTGTTCTTCTGTACTTAAATTTTTCATAATTTAAAATTATTTCATGTTTAATTTTTAATTGTGTGAATATTTAATTTTTATTGTAGTATCCTCTGATACGTTTTTTTGTCTCTCTTTTTTGAGAGTTTGCTGTGTTTCTGTTTGTGAGTGTTTCTATGACATCAAATAGTAGTGTAGAGAGGGATATGGAGGTCAGAGGAGGACTCGTTAGGCTGGATGAAGAAGAGGAAGAAGTGTTAAGGGTACCGGTGAGCAGGGTAGAAGAGGTGGTGATTGAAACACGATGGTGTTTGGTGGGTAAACTTCTGACTGGGCGGGTCTCAGATTTTAACGTTTTTCAGAACATGATGGCATTTCTTTGGCAGCCGGGGATGGGAACGTATGTGAAGGAACTCAATCCGAATCTATTCCTTTTCCAATTTTATCATGAGATTGATATACAAAGAGTTATAGACGGGAGCCCTTGGACCTATGATCGCAAACCTTTTATTTTTACTAGATTGAAGAAGGGTGATAACCCACGGCTTGTCGAAATTAATCATATGGACATGTGGATTCAACTTCATGATCTACAATCGGGCAACATGACTCTTAGCGTAGTGACGGCTCTCGGGAATTTTATTGGTACGTTCATTGAATCGGATCCTAACAATTTTGTGGGTGTTTGGAGAGATTTCCTCCGAGTTTGAGTTCGGGTTAATGTCGACAAACCAATAAAACGAAGAATGAAAGTCAGCACAGATGATTCCTCTTGGTATCGGGTGAATTTCAAATACGAAAAACTTCCAACTTTCTGTTTTATCTGTGGAATAATAGGGCACTCAGAGAGGTTTTGCCCCAGGCTTTTCTTGAAGCCACTACATCTACAAGAGAAGCCTTATAGCCTGGAACTGCGGGCTTCAATGTATAGAAGACATTCGACGTTTGGGGCACAGTGGCTCCGGTCAGGAGCGGTGGCGCGGGACGAAACGAGGCAAGCCTCCCACGGTAGCAGCAGTGAGCAGGGAGCTATCTTGATTCCTATGAATCAGGAGCAATCAAGGGGATCGGCTGGCAAGAATCTTGGCTATGACATTAATAGTAATTTGTTGAATGAGAGGCATGCGTACAGGGAAAATGTCATGGGGGTCAATGAAGAAGATTTGACTCTAAATGTCAATAATAATGGGAATTTCTTTGATTCCACAATTACTATGATTGTTGACTCAAAAAGGAGAAGACCTGATTGTAGTGTGGGTGTTTCCATGGGCCCACATGATAAGGAGTTTTCTGGCATTTTAGATGAAATGGAGTAAGACATTGTGGGGTTTCTAAAAAATGGGCCTTTGGCGGGTTCTGGTTTCCAGAACCCCCCCAGATATATGAGTTGCTTAAGTTGGAATTGTCGTGGGCTTGGGAACCCGTGGGCCAAGCAATTCTTATCGGAGCTTGTGTTCCAAAAGAAGCCCAATTTTCTATTTCTTTATGAAACTTTATGTAATAAGATTAGTATGGAAAACATTAGAACCCACTTGGGTTTCGAAGGTTGTTTTGTAGTTGAAGCTCGTGGACACAGTGGCGGTTGGCCTTGTTATGGAAAGAAGAAAGAGAGGTGGTGATTCAGGGTTTCTCTTCCAACCATATTGATGCTACGGTCCAGAAGACGGGGTCTCCTCCCTGGCGATTCAGAGGATTCTACGGGGAGCCAAAACGCGAGCTGAGATTTCAAACTTGGAATCTCTTTCGTTCTCTTGAAGATGATAGTAACCTTCCTTGGTGCCTTATGGGAGATATGAACAACTTGGGATCGCAAACGGAAAAGAAGGGTGGGAGAAACTACCCTGATCGATTGATTGAAGGATTCAACAATGCTTTGAGGGATTGCAATTTGATAGATTTGCCTCTGGTTGGATACCCGTATACCTGGGAAAAAGGAAGGAATAGTAGCGGTTGGATTGAAGAATGGTTGGACAAAACGTTGGTGACTAATGGATGGCTGTCGTTATTTCCATAGTCGATTTTGTACAACCTGGAGCTTTCTACTTCAGACCATTGCCCTTTATTCTTAATCTTTAAAGTTAACTTTCCAACGGCTACTCATCATTCTTTCCGTTTTGAGAATGCTTGGATCCGTGAACCTTTATGTAAGCAGATTATTGAGGGTTGTTGGTTGGGTTTGGGTAGCACTAATATTCAAGATAAAATTACCAAATGTGGGGAGGTGCTTGGGAAGTGGGGGCAGGGATATCACTGGGAATTTCCGTCAACAAATTAACCAATGCAAAAGTGAAATTAGAAATTCAAATTGGGGCAGAGATCCTATTCAGTACAACAACACAAGGAAGGGAAGGAGAAGTTATTTGAAGTGTTGGCCCAACGAGAAACATTTTAGAAGCAAAGATAGAAACAATTTTGGCTTAATTCGGGTGACAGAAATAGTAAATACTTCCATTCTGTTGCAAGTTCAAGGAAGAGGAATAATAGTATCAGTCAGCTTATGGACAATAACGGTGTTTGGGTTGACTGGGAGACGGGTCTTCAAAATGTTATTACAGGCTATTTTCATGACTTGTTCCAAACCTCTAGTATCAATTTGGGTTCAATATTGAATGGAATTCGTCCCTCCATATCTTGTGATCTGAATAATGAGCTTTTGGTGCCTGTTTCGGAGGATGAAGTTAGGAGTGCACTCTTCCAAATGCATCCGGATAAGTCTCCTGGGCCCTACGGTATGACTTCGGCCTTTTAGCATAAGCATTGGAGTATTGTCGGGGTTGATGTAGTTCAATTTGTTCGGGATTTCTTTGACTCGGGTATGTTTCTGGATTCAATAAACGATACTCATATTATCTTAATTCCCAAGAAGAAAAATCCTACCCAAATGAGTGATATGAGGCCGATCTCTCTTTGCAATGTGCTTTATAAAATCGCCTCAAAGGTGGTGGCAAATAGAATGAAAGGTGTCTTGAACCAGACTATCTCTGAAACTCAGAGTGCGTTTGTGTTCGGTAGACTAATATCGGATAATGTTATGGTGGCTTTCGAAGCGATGCACTACTTGAAGCGGAAGACCAATGGAAAAAAGATTATATGCCACTCAAGCTTGATATGAGTAAAGCTTACGACCGTGTTGAGTGGGGCTTCTTAGAATCTATCCTTCGAGTGATGGGTTTCAGTGATCGGTGGATCGGTTTAACTCTAAGTTGTGTGAATTCTGTTCGCTACCATATTATCAACAATGGTCAGAAGCTGGGGCCAATTATTCTTACTAGAGGCATCCGCCAAGGCTATCCGTTATCACCATATTTATTCATTGTTTGTGCGAAAGGTTTCTTATCCTTGATTAGACATTATGAGGCTACAAGACTCATAACGGGTTGTAAAGTTGCTAGGAGTGCACCTACTATCTCCCACTTACTCTTCGCAGATGATAGCTATGTCTACTGTCAAGCTTTGGAAGAAGAAGCTAGCCATGTTCTTCTACTCCTCTAGACTTTTGAAGGCGCTTCGAGTCAAAAAGTCAATCTCCACTCGTCTGCTTTCTTCAGTTCTGTTGACCGAGATTTTCGGCAACTATTAAAATATGATTATAGTAGTGAGCTGTAAGAAAGCGAGATGAGGATTTTTACGTGGTTGGGGCGTTAATGAGCCTTAGTCCACGAGTCTTTGTTATTAATGGATGTATTTAATACAGATTACACACTTGAGGGAATGTAGTCCTCATAAATACAGAGAATGTTCTTGGTGAGTATTTACTCTTCTTGCTCATATGCAACCCAAGATTCTCGACCCCATTAAATGAGCTTTGAGGGGGTATTTATAGTGTTTTGGTGGGGTAATCCCTAGAATTGTTCTTACAAACGTATCTGTAAGTATCCATAAAGTTGGGTATTCCCAATGAATATACCATGGGTGATGCATGGTCAAATCCCTAGGTGCTGTAGGGTTTTTATGAGGAATGTCCTTTTTGCCTTGTGATTGACGCGACTCTTCGCAGAGTAGCCGTCGCTAGACTTAAATGATCATTACTGTGGCGCTGCTGTTTGGGGGTTGTGCCGTCAGACTTTATTGCGTGTTACAGTCCCAACACGCTTCCTCCCATGCGGCATTAAATGCGACTTGATTGCTCAGGAGAGGCCTGACACATCCCGGAGAGGCTTCATGCTATGCGAGCTTCCGGGAGTACCTTGTACTCCGGGTGCCTCCTCCGGGACCTATGCCCAGGGTGCTTCCTTGTGGCGTACAAAGACTTATCAAATATTTACAAGTTATCTGATCCACGTGTCCCTATTCGACTGGTCCACGTATTTTGAGCGAATTTAGGGGCAACATTTACCCCCCAAGCCTTGTTTACTTGGAAAAATAAACCAAGGCTTGCTTAGGTGCCTCCGGTTGACTCCTCGGTTCCCTGGCTCAAGCCCAGAGCGCGTGAGGGCACATTTAATGATGACATTTAATGCAGCGATTCGCTTTTTGCAGAGATGTCTCCGGCCGCCTCCTCGGTTTCTTGACACGAGCTTGGGGCGCGTGAGGGTGTGTCTAATGATGGCATTAAATGCAGCGATTCGCTTTCTAGCAGAGGTCGATTCGTTTCATGCCCTTTGATTGATGCGGCGCATTAATGGTGTCAGACGGATACTCAAACGTTTCCACCGCCTTTATGGCAGCTCGATCTGATCCGTTGATCTTTGGGTATTCGAATCGTGCATCTCCCCCACCGTACGATTGGTAGGTGGTGACGCCTGTTCCTCATGCACTTTTGCCTATAAAAGCCACCATCTTTCCTTCATTTTGGTTACTTTCCATTCCTTGCCATTTTTGCTCGAATTTCCCAGAGAGAAAATTCTTCAAAACAGCACGAACCGTCTTAACACTTCGCCATTTCTTCCATTTTTCCGTGTTTGCTATCATCAGTTCTCCTCAACTTTACTCGGCCACACTCAGGACCTCCAGTTCAACAATTTACTGTAAGTTTCTTGCATCCTTTGATAGTGGCATGCTTTTACTTGCTTTGTTTGTTTTTCTGGGTTTGTACTTTGAGATTTCTGGGCATGCAAGTGTTTAGGTTCTTCAGGTGTTCTGTTTTGTGTCTATTGCTTTAGTTGTAGGACCGCCATTATCATGCCTCTGTTATAATCGTGCATTTTTGTTGAAGAGAGCCATAGGTTCTTCGTTCGACGGTTGCTTAGGGCATAGAATGGGGTCTTTTCCCTTCTATTTCTTTTACTCTGTAAAACCATTTTCTGCGATTTTACTGCACCCGACACTTGTTCAGGGAATCTTTCTAGGGTTTTCCATGTGACACGTGTCCGGAGGGGGCCTCTTTCCAGCGGTTAGGGGACCCCCACTCCCTTTTTCTTGACTTAGGGTTTGGTATGGGACCTAACTGCTGGAATTTTCTCTTTCTCTCTTTTTTTTTTTTGTTTTTCACAGAATACAAAATGTCTGCTTCTGGTTTGAAATCTTCGAAGAAGAGCGGGAAAGGCATGGCCACTCTGGAGGAGGTTTCCCTGGGACTCGTTGCCCAGGAGGGGTACAAATCCCGAGCGACCGGGTGGGAAGCGGCTGAGCTTCGTTCCACCCTAACTTGTCCTCACCAGCTGGAGAATATTATAGACGTTGCTGGGATCAAACCTTCCACTTCAGGGACCTATCACCAGCCACCTCGCGACTCGGAGACGCCTAATCACAATTACGACGGCTTCGGGGCTTGGAGTCAGACTCATCTGATGGCCGGTGCCATGCTCCCGCTTCAAGATTATTTTGTTAATTTCCTTGTATTTGTCGGCCTTGTGCCATATCAACTCATTCCTCAAGCTTATCGCCTGCTTTCAGGCTTGTTTATTATTTTTTATACCGCCCGCGGATGGGGATCTCCCAGCCTGGCGGAAATTTTGTATTTTTATGAACTTGTATCCGTCCCCAAGAAAGGGGACAAACTTAAGGACGATTTCTATGGGTTTCGGATCCATCCCGCTAACGAGGGGGTGGTTCCGTACAATAGGCAGACTCACGTTAAGGAGTATCGCCATCGCTTTTTCTTTTCCTCCGGGTTCAGGGCCGTGGACCACCCGGAGCTCCTTACTGAGTGGGTGCGGATCCCACCCTATCAGCGGACGCCCCCTACTCAGACCTTCCTCCGGAGGGCCCAAGCCTTTGCCTCCTACGACCGCGCCGATCTCCATGTCGGGGGTTTGGCCACCACGGAGAATTGCAGGAAGGCCAAACTTATCCTTCCTCATCAGTCCGTGGAGGACTCCAACCTCTTACGGGTCATCTGTCCCAACGTAAGGGCGCCAGTCGCGGAGAAGGCCTTCCGGGATGAGCTTATTGCCACGGCGGAAAAAATACCAAGATTATCTCTACCGGAAGGCCCAGGAGAAGGCATACTCTCAGGCCCAGGCTGCCTCTGGGAGGGGACTTCGCGTGGGGAGCCCGGTGGTGCGGAGGAGTCAGGCGATTGCCGGGAAGTCCGAAGCTAAATTTTTTGACAAGATTCTTCAAGAAGAGATTGGGGATCGTCCTGCCAGGAGGCCCCTTCGTATTGAGGATTCTTCTGAGAAGCAAACTCCCCGGCCACAGCCTTCGGTCCCAGAGCCAAACTCGGGGGCTCCTGGTGCTAGCACCTCCGGTGCCGGCGGTAAGTCTCCTTTGATAATTCGTTATGTTCCTTCCGTTGGTGAATACGCCAGTCATAGGCCCGTAGGGTTCGACGAGCGTCTTCGTAGGTTTAGGATGCCATCGACCCGGTGGGGGATCGTTTGAAGGAATTTTATTTTTCGAACTTAGGAGATTACCTAGGTCGGTCCCGGATGGGCTCCGGCCCTCCGGAACCTATTCCCTTAGGTCCTTCAGCTTACATAACGTCCAGCTGGTTCCGGCCCTCGGACAGTTATCTCGGAGATGACGCTGCCAGCCTTAAAGTTCAGGACTTTGCTAGGGCCGAATTAGGAAGTTCGGGTAGGAGTAGCTTATTTGTTGTATCTTGTATAAGTGGTTCCTCACGGACATCTAACACTTGCTTATTTTGTGAAACAGGTGTCTCCATGGATGCCATTTTGGAACAGCTTGCCGGAGTTCATACTCCCGTGGCTCCTCCGGCCTTTACCTCTTCCCCCCCGGCCCCTTCCCTGAAGGTTTCTTCCAGCGCTCCCCCCGACACTATTGACTTAGTGGATGACGAGGAGGTGCTTCTGGGAGAAGGCCAAGGGAAGCAGTGGGACTTCTCGGAGGAAGTTGCTGATGGTACGGGAGAGCCCCGAGCCCTTCCGGAGGAAGCTGAGGAGGGCGAAGAGGAGCCTGAGGTGGCTCTGATTCGTAAGCGCAAGGGCAAAATGATTGCCCAGGATGAGCCCAAGAAGCCTCGGAGAGCCGACACTCCTGCTCATGGTCTTGACGGCGGGGTTTCCCCCATGGACGAAAATCCTGCTCCTCCCAACATCGTGCTTACCCCGGTTCCGGGGGACGAGGTGAGGCAAGAGCTTCGGATAGCCAAGCATAACTATGCTATGGACGAGTACTCCCGGGGGTACGCCGAAGTGGAAGCCCTTAGGAGGATTTTGCGGGCGGAGGTTGAGGCGAGCATCAACCACCCGGAGTACCAGGATCCGTGGGACCTTAATCTGGACCCCTTATCGGACTGGTTCCGTCGCTTCCTAGGGCCCACCTTGGCTCCTTTTGCCGCGGAGATGACCGGCGAGTTCGCTTCTCAGCTCACTCGATGCGCGCCTAAGCGGTTCGCCACTTGTGCTTCCCTGAACTCCATCTTCCAGGTCCAGGACCTCAGTCATTCTCTCACGGTGGTAAGTACTTCGCAATTTTTGCCTTTCCTTTTATTTTTTTCTCCTTGAGAAACTTCTCCTTCTTACCCTTGCATTATGGTTCAGCTTGCTGCTGAGGTTGGCCGCCTCTCCAAGAACATCATAAATCATGGCTTCGTTCTGTCCGACTTTGGGGACATGAACGATGTCAGGAAGGTCCTTCAGGACCTCACAGCGGAGAGGCAGATCTACCAGGAAGCTGCCGAGCGTCAGGAGGCGGCTGCCAAGGCCAAGGAAGAGGAGGCCAAACGAAGGGAGGCTCAGGCGGAAGCCATGATCCGGGACGAGGCCCAGCGGAGGGACAGGATGGAGGCCCAGCACCAGGAGGGACTGAGGGCTCAAAGCGAGGCTGCTGATAAGGCCAGGCGAGACCTCCGGGAGGCCAGGGAGGCTTTGGATGAAATGGTCGCCAAGGTGAGATCTTTAGAGGAAACTCACCAGGCGAACATAGAGTCCAAGGCCGCTCTAGCTGCGGAGCTGAAGGAGCTTAGGGACTTCAAAGAACAATCCATCAAGAAGGCCAAAAGAGCCGAGCTCCTCTCTCCTGTTTCCTGCGCCCGGTGTCCGAAGCGCTTTGACGATGGAGTCTACATGGCTTGGTCCACCAACGACCAAAATATCAAGCTTACTTTTTATCCCAAACCCGAGGAAATGATTGCCAAATTTCGGGAAAAGAAGAAGAAGCTTGATGCCGTGTTAGAGGCACGTATCGGACCTCGCCTTCCTCCGCGGGCTGACTGAGCTGCTGTACAACCGACCCAGTATAACCAAGATTCCACCCGGTTCTTTTATTATTCTCTTTTCTTCTTTTTTTTTTTTTGTACATACTTGCTGCTGCCTTAGAACAATATATATATAGGTAGCAGTTTTTATTCGAAGGGGAGACAATTATATTTTAAGGCCTGTCCCCGGGCCATTTATATGTATATGACCTGCCCTTTGGGCCAGGATATTTTTTATGTGATCTTTCTTTTGTCACACTTATGTTTTTTAACCTGTCCTTTGGATCAGGATTTTTATGCTTATGCTTTTTATTTTTGTGCATACTTTCTGACCTGCCCTTTGGGTCAGGATATTTTACTTAGTTTGTTTTTCTGTTTGTCCGTGTGGTATACCCTAGTACCCCCCTGAGTGGCATAGAAACTTTGTTTTTAAGGCACTCAGTTTTATTTAATATAGAGGAGGTACACATTTGGACGGTACAAACCCTTTGAACAAAGTCTAAGTTTTATTTCGCTACTGGTAATATTTTCTGAGGTGATCGGCATTCCAGGCTCTTGGGACGGTGGTTCCGTCCATTCTTTTTAGTTTGTAAGTGCCGGAACCGATCTCGTCCTGGATCTCATATGGTCCTTCCCAATTTGGTCCAAGTACCCCCACTCCGGGTTCTTGGGTGGCTGGGAAAACCCTTCTTAGGACCATATCCCCAATAGCGAATTTTCTGTTTTTAACTTTAGAGTTAAAATACTTGGTCACCTTCTTTTGATAAGCAGCCATCCGTATTTGAGACTCATCCCGGAGTTCTTCGACTTGATCCAAAGCTTCTTGGAGCAGTGCCTGATTAGTGGCAGGATCGTAAGTCGTCCTCCTGTGGGATGGGAATAATGTTCCTACCGGGACCATTGCTTCGCAACCGTACGCCATTGAGAAAGGCGAGTGGCCGGTTGTGGTTCTGGGGGTCGTCCGGTAGGCCCATAATACCCTTGGCAATTCTTCAGGCCAGTTATTTTTGCGGACGGCGGCTTCTTTTTCAAGGTGACCTTTAGGATTTTATTGACTGCTTCCGCCTGGCCGTTTGTTTGAGGCCTGGCTACCGCGGAGAAGCTTTTCACTCTCCGTGTTGGTTGCAGAAGTCAGTAAATTCCTCGCAATCAAATTGCTTTCCATTGTCTGAGACTATTTTGTGAGGCAAGCCGTATCGACACACTATGTTTTTGATAACAAAGTCCAATGCCTTCTTGGCAGTTATTGTCTTCATAGGCTCAGCCTCTGTCCATTTGGTGAAGTAGTCTACTGCTACTATTGCATACTTTACCCCTCCTTTCCCTGTAGGTAGAGACCCGATGAGATCTATTCCCCAGACCGCGAAGGGCCAGGGACTGGTCATCAGGGTGATCTCGTTTGGAGGAGCTCTCGGTATGTTCGCGTACCTTTGGCACGAGTCACACTTTTGGACATAGTCTATACAATCTTTTTTCATTGTTGGCCAGAAGTACCCTTGCCTCAATATTTTCTTTGAGAGGCTGGGTCCTCCCGTATGATCTCCACAGAACCCTTCATGGACCTCTAGCATGATTTGTCTAGCTTCAGGGTCTGATACACACCTTAAATAAGGCATGCTGAGTCCTCTCCGGTAGAGAATTTGGTCCATCATTACGTAACGATGAGCCTGATACTGAATCTTTCGAGACAGTGCCCTCTCTTGGGGCAACTCACCTGTGGTTATGTATTTTATGATGGGGACCATCCAGCTGGGTTCTTGCCCAACCGTTAGTGTGGTCTCTTTTATTTTGATGCTTGGCTCTGCCAAGCGTTCCACTGGTACTACCCCCAGCTCTTCGATTTCGCTATCCGAGGCTAACTTAGCCAGACAGTCCGCGTGAGCGTTCTTTTCTCGGGGGATCCTTTCTATTTTATAGTCCGCGAACTCGTGGAGCAGTTCTCGGACTATTGTTACGTACGCGGCCATCCGTTCGCCACGAGTTTGGTATTCTCCGGAAACCTGGTTTACGACCAGTTGAGAGTCACTGTAGACTTCTACTCTTTTGGCTCCTACAGCTTTTGCCAATTTCAGTCCTGCTATCAAGGCTTCATATTCGGCTTCATTGTTTGAAGCTGTAAAATCAAATCGGAGTGCTGCCTGGAGCCGCAGTCCAGTTGGTGATATCATAGCCACTCCGGCTCCTGAACCGTTCTCATTAGAAGCTCCGTCTACAAATACCCTCCAGGTGGGGATTGGTGGTGCCGGCGTATTTACTGTTGCCTCGGCTTCATTGCATTCGGTAATGAAGTCTGCCAAGGCTTGGCCTTTTATGGAAATCCGGGGGACGTAGTGTAAGTCGAATTGACTTAGCTCCATCGCCCACTTGAGGAGTCTTCCGGATGCTTCAGGCTTCTGGAGAACTTGTCGGAGCGGATGATTGGTTAGGATTTTGATTGGATGGGCTTGGAAGTATGGCCTCAGCTTCCTTGACGCCATCAGGAGGCAGAATACTAATTTTTCAATGACCGGGTACCTTGTCTCAGCCCCTATCATGCGCTTACTGACATAATACACGGGATGCTGAATTTTCTCTTCCTCCCGGACCAGGGCAGCGCTGACCGCGTGCTCGGAGACGGCCAAGTAAAGAAACAAGTCTTCTCCAAGGACGGGTTTCGATAGGATAGGGGGTTTGGCCATGTGGTCTTTTAACCTCTTGAATGCCTCCTCGCATTCATCCGACCATTCGCACTTCTGGCATTTCTTTAGCACGTTGAAGAAGGGTATGCATTTGTCCGTGGATCGTGAGATAAAGCGACTCAGTGCGGCTACCTTTCCGGTCAAGCTCTGCACGTCTTTATGCTTCTTGGGGGATGGCATGTCCAGGAGAGCTTGGATTTTCTCCGGGTTTGCCTCGATCCCCCTTTGGCTGACTATGAAGCCCAGAAATTTTCCTGACTTGACCCCAAAGGTGCACTTTTTTGGGTTGAGCTTCATACCGTATCTCCGGACGACTTCGAAGCATTCTTCTAAGTCGCTTGCATGGCTGTTGCATGCTTTGGATTTGACGAGCATGTCGTCCACATACACCTCCATGTTTCGCCCCAGGAGGCCTTTAAACATCCGGTTAACCATTCTTTGATAGGTTGCTCCGGCGTTTTTCAGTCCGAAAGGCATGACTAGATAGCAGTATACCCCCTTATCGGTCCTGAAGCTAGTGCACTCCTGGTCTGCCGTATGCATTTTTATTTGGTTGTAACCAGCATAGGCATCCATGAAAGACAACAGTTTAAATCCGGACGTGGCGTCTACCATCTGGTCGATCCTGGGTAGCGGGAAGCAGTCCTTTGGACAAGCTTTGTTTAGATCTGTGAAGTCTATACAAACTCGCCAAGTCCCGTTCGGCTTGGGCACCAGGACCGGATTGGCCAGCCATTCCGGATAGTATACGTCGCGGATCATGCCGCTGGACAAAAGTTTGTCCACCTCTTTCTCTAAGGCCTCGGCTTTCACCGAGTCGAGCGGGCGTCTCTTTTGCTGTACAGGGGGCATGTCCGGGTTGACATTGAGTACATATGTGATGATATGAGGGCCTATGCCGGTCATGTCTTCTTGGCGCCATGCAAAGATGTCGATGGCGCCCTTCAGTGTTTTTATTATTTTGTGCTTTTCCTCCGGATCCAGGCTCTTCCCTATCCGGAGTACTTTGGTGGAGTCGTCGTCGCACACTGGTATTTCTTCGACGTCCTCCATCGGTTCCACGATCCTTTCGGATCCTATGCGAGGATCCAACTCATCCTCTTTAGCCTTCTCTATCTCAGGGGACTCCCGGACCATGAGTACGGGTAGGTGGGTGGCAACATTGTAACATTGCCTGGCTTCTCCTTGATTTCCCCTTACAGTTCCGACCCCGGCTTCCTGGGTAGGGAATTTTAGGCACAAGTGTTGGATTGAAGTAATTGGACCAAAGTCCACTAGAGCTGGTTGGCCGAGGATCGCGTTGTAGGCTGTCGGACAGTCTACTACCACGAAGGTGCAATATTTGAATGTGCTCTGGGGGGTATCCAGGCACAGGGTAATCGGGAGCCTTATTTTTCCCATCGGCATAAGCGTCGTCCCGTTAAACCCTGTGAGCTGTGACCCACTAGGCGAGAGGTCCCGGTCGGTCAACCCTATCGCAGTGAAGGCTTCTTTGAAGAGCAGGTTCACGGAACTCCCATTGTCAATTAAGACCCTAGCCACCACTTTATTTGCGATGGGGGTCTCTATGACCAGTGGGTCGTGATGAGGAAAACGCACCGTCTTGGCGTCTTCTTCCGTGAACATGATGGGTTGGTCCATCAGCCGAGGCCTTTGAGCTGGGAGTTGAGTAACTTCCCATACCTCATTGTGCTTCGCGGCCTCGGCGTATCGTTTTCGCTCCTTGCGAGCGTTCCCTCCGATATGGGGACCTCCGGAGATCATAGCTACCCGCCCATTAGGCCGGGGCGGCAGCCCGGGAATATGCTGGGCGTCACCTGCGGGAGCAGCCGGAGCCAATACTCCTGCTGTACCCCCTGGTGTTCCCGGAGGCATACCCCCAGCCACCTGCCCCGGATTAAGGTGGGGCAACCTATTTTTGATCCACTCATAGAGGTGGCCCAAACGGATTAGGTTTTCAATCTCGTCTTTGAGATTTTTACACTCATTGGTGCTATGACCAATGTCGTTGTGGTACTCGCATCTTTTACTCGAATCTCTCCGGGAGCTGTCTTTGTACAATGGCTGTGGTCTCCGGTAGTGCGTATTTTGCCTAGTGGCAAAGTACACCCGTTCCTGGGAGTCCGATAGCTCCGTGTACTGAGTATATTGGGGTGTGTACCCCTTCTTCTGGCGCTTTTCTCCCGTTCGGGTGCTGCCTTTGGAGGACCTTTTGCTCCTCGACCCCTGGGTAGGGCCTGTTAAGCTAGCAGTCAGGGCAGCCTGTGAAGGAGCTTGTCCATTCACTCCGGACGGGTTGCCATAATGGGAAGATGCTGGCGCCAAAGCTTGGCCCTGGCTGTACCCGGGGGTAGCAGAGAACTGTATGCCACTCACCTGTGAAGTTGCGGCCGGGGTAGTACCCGAGGGCGATACTCCGGGCATGTACCCTGCTATCCCGGTGGGATAATAGCCTCCATACGCCACGATCTGGGCTTCCTCGAGGTTGATATACTTTTGGACTCTTTTCTGGAAGTCCTGGAGGCTAGCAGCCCCCTCTTGTTGCAATTCATTCCAGAAGGGAGTCCCAGTGCGGATTCCTGCCTGGAGAAGGGCAAGCTGTTGTCCGTCATCAACCTTCTTGGTCTTCGAGGCTTCCTCCCGGAACCTCTTGATGTAATTCTTCAAGGTCTCGGTGGGCAGTTGCTTGATATTGGTCAAGGCACTAACCTCCAAGTTAACCTTTCTGGCGGCGACAAACTGTCTCCGGAAGTTGGTCTGGAGCTTGTTCCAACAGCCCACGGATCCTGGTTCCAGCTTTTTGAACCATTCCTCCGCTGACCCGTTCAGAGTGAGGGGGAAGCACAGGCATTTGGCATCATTGCTGACCCGCATGACTGTCATGACACGGTTGAACCGCGACAGGTGGTCACTGGGATCGGAGTTCCCGGTATATGCCGCCATTTCGGGCATCTTGAAGTTTTTAGGGAGCTCCGCCTCCAGGATGTGCTTGGCACATGGCTCCCGATCCTCGCTGTCCGAGTCGGCGTCGTCTCCCTTCTGCCTCCGGGAGACTCGAGCAATGTCTTTTCGAAGTATGGCGAGTTCCGCCATAATCCCTTCGTTTAACGTACCCGAGGAAACCACAGGCCCGTATCTTTTTTGGTCAAGGTGATCCCGGAGGTAACCTTGATTCCCATTGATTTGATTTCTCAGATCAATGGGAGGACCTCTCTGTCCTCTTCTCCCTCTACCCCCTGGTTCCTGGTGCACAGAAACGCTTTTTCGGTCCCCTCGATCCTGAGGGCCAAGACTCCCTTTTTGGGGCTTGCCCCTCTGCGGACCTTTCCCTTTAGGGAAATCCGAGCGGACCCTTCGCGGATCCTGCACCTTTTTCTTTCGCCCAGGGGTAGAAGTAGGGTTTTTTGTTTGATTTTCCTCAGCAGGGTACCTTATAGGGCTAGGTTCCCTAGATTTTTGCTGCTGGGAATTAGGCAAAGACGTCGATGGCTCTCTGTTGAGCCCAGCGGTCATTGCCTTGGGGTGCACGTGAATACCAGCTGCCTCCATGGCTTTCTGCATGGCTAGCATCACTTCCTGCATTTTCTGGTTTTGCGCTTTCTGAGCTTCGATCTCAGCTTCATGATCGATAGCTTTTTGTCTGAGAAGCACCAGTTCTGAGTAACTTCCCTCGTCATAGGCATACTCGTCGAGGTTCCCCTCGTAGTCCTCGTCGGGGACTATTTCTTCTTCTTCCCCGGACTCCTCTGCCGCTCTTGAGGCCACATCTTCCTCATTTGGATCTTGAGCATCTTCCAGAGGGCGAGGCTGACGTGTACTTCTTGTCTCCACCATTCTTGTGAAGTCAAATGCTTGTTATGTAGCAGCTTTCCTCAGCTCTCAATGAAAGCACCAAAATGTTGACCGAGATTTTCGGCAACTATTAAAATATGATTATAGTAGTGAGCTGTAAGAAAGCGAGATGAGGATTTTTACGTGGTTGGGGCGTTAATGAGCCTTAGTCCACGAGTCTTTGTTATTAATGGATGTATTTAATACAGATTACACACTTGAGGGAATGTAGTCCTCATAAATACAGAGAATGTTCTTGGTGAGTATTTACTCTTCTTGCTCATATGCAACCCAAGATTCTCGACCCCATTAAATGAGCTTTGAGGGGGTATTTATAGTGTTTTGGTGGGGTAATCCCTAGAATTGTTCTTACAAACGTATCTGTAAGTATCCATAAAGTTGGGTATTCCCAATGAATATACCATGGGTGATGCATGGTCAAATCCCTAGGTGTTCTAGGGTTTTTATGAGGAATGTCCTTTTTGCCTTGTGATTGACGCGACTCTTCGCAGAGTAGCCGTCGCTAGACTTAAATGATCATTACTGTGGCGCTGCTGCTTGGGGGTTGTGCCGTCAGACTTTATTGCGTGTTACAGTCCCAACACGCTTCCTCCCATGCGGCATTAAATGCGACTTGATTGCTTAGGAGAGGCCTGACACATCCCGGAGAGGCTTCATGCTATGCGAGCTTCCGGGAGTACCTTGTACTCCGGGTGCCTCCTCCGGGACCTATGCCCAGGGTGCTTCCTTGTGGCGTACAAAGACTTATCAAATATTTACAAGTTATCTGATCCACGTGTCCCTATTCGACTGGTCCACGTATTTTGGGCGAATTTAGGGGCAACAAGTTCCAATACCATAGTGAACACCAGGAATCGTATTTGTAATTTGATGCACATTTAGGAAGCGGGGGAGGATAGCATGTATCTGAGGCTTCCAAGTATTGTTGGCCGCAAAAAGAACGCTGTTTTAGGATTCCTTAAAGAGAGAATGAGGAAGAGGATCAATGGATGGGAGGGTAGATTCTTATCTCGAGCTGGGAAAGAGATTCTCATTAAGACCGTGGTTCAATCTCTTCCTTCGTATGATATGAACGTCTTCCTTTTTCCAATTGGCACTTGCAATGAACTAGAGCGGATGATTGCAAGCTTTTGGTGGAAATCGAACAACTCTACAAGCAATGGCAGCGGTATCACTTGGATGAGTTGGGACAAAATGACAAAGTGCAAGTTTGATGGTGGTATGGGCTTTCGAAGTTTGAGGGACTTTAATCTAGCCATGCTTGGTAAACAAGGTTGAAGGCTCTTATTTAACATCGATTCCCTGGCTAGCAAAGTTTTCAAAGCCAGATACTATCCTCAAGGTGATTATCTTTCGACGGAGCTTGGGTGGAACCCAAGCTTTATATGGAGTAGTATCTTTGCTGCAAGAGATACAGTAAAACTTGGTCTGAGGAAAAGAATTGGCTCTGGTACTACAATGCAAATTACTACAGACCCTTGGCTTCCTGTTATTGATCACTCAGTACACGTTCCTAAGGTTCATGGTCTTGAGAATTTTACTGTCAACAGCCTCTTCCAAGTCAATAATCGTTGCTGGGATAGTGATGTTGTGAAAGACTTTTTCTCCCCCCGAAGATGCGACTATCATTCTCGGCATTCCCATAAATCAAAAAGGTGGAGTTGACTCTTGGTATTGGGTTGTAGAGAAGAGCGGGTTCTACTCAGTTCGAAGTGCATACAATTTGCTTCAAGACCTTAAACACCATTCGGACAACTCAGAGATAAATGTGTTTTGGAAGAATCTCTGGACCCTCAAAGTGCCTCCTAAGGCCAAGGATCTTGTATGGAGGGCGGCTTCAAATTGTCTTGCAACTAAAAGGAACTTGTGTATTAAGAAGGTATTGGTTGATAGTACTTGTCCTATGTGTGGCGTCTTTGCTGAAACAGAATGGCACATTCTGGTGTCTTGTGATTTCGCCTGGTCTTGCCTGGGATATGCTGGTTTAGCTGCTGTGGGGAGAGATTCTTTTACTTCTCTGCTGTCTTGGCTAGATGCTACTGCTAGGCGTGTGAGCAGTGAGGTTCTGGGCAGAGTAGTGATGTTATGCTGGGCTATTTGGGCAGCAAGAAATGATCTTGTTTGGAAGCAGCTGGTGAGAAGTGTGAATGATGTGGTAGCTTTTGCTAATTAGACTCTTGATCAATGGGTAAATGCTCAAGGAAAGGGTAACATTCCCTTGTTGTCTCCTCTCAAAGATGGAGATGGTGCTGAGCAGTGGATAAAACCGTCTTCAGGTATCAAACTCAATGTCGACGGTGCCATTTTTGCTTCTCTTCTCAAGCATGGCTTCGGGTGTGTGGTTAGGAACACAGATGGTGGACTGGTCTCTGCTTTTGCAGGGGTTAAAAATGGCTCTGTGACTCCCGAATTGGCTGAAATCATTAGCATTAGGGAAGCTTTAAGTTGGCTCAAAAATCATGCTTTCTCACGGGCTACTCTTGAGACGGATAGTCTTGTTTGTGTTAAGGCTATTCGGAGTGAAGAAACTTTTTCTTCTACATTCGGATTGGTGGTTGATGATTGCAAAAATATCCTTAAAAATTTGTTCAATGTTTCGATTTTGTTTGTTAAGCGTTCTGCGAATCGTGCTGTGCACTTTGTTGCCCAGCACTCTGTTTCTTTAGCTGAACGTATGTTTTCCATTAACAGTGTTTCTTTGAATCTTATGTCTATCCTTGCGAGTGATTGCTCAATCTAATGAAGAACACTTATTCAAAAAAAAAAAAGTATAACAAAGAATACAATTAAGGTAGTCTAACTGGTAATTTATATTTTAGATATTTAAGGGCTCGTTTGTAACGTTATATTAGGTCGTATTGTATTATATTGAATTTGATTATATATCATATTTTTATATAATACTATATTAAATTTTAATTTATACTAAAACTAAGGAATGATACCACGCTTCGCGCGATTTCTGTAACATTTGAGAATGGTAAATATTAAAATTATTTTATATTCTTATAGTAAGCTATATATAGTTTTTAAAATTTTTCTCAATCTCTCATTACTATTATTTAAACTGATTACTCTGTTTAAATTCATAGTTTTGATGTAATTTAAATTATTATAAAAATAAATAAGTATTTTTTTTCCTTGAATTATTACAATAAAAACAATAATAAAAAGTCATGCCTTTAAACTATTCTTGATTTTAAATATTCTAATAGATTATTCTCGAGTTGAGATTTTTTTTAGTTGTTTATAATATTAATTAAAAAGTAATTAGAATTTATTTATTTTATTCTCTCTTTTAATTACTCATAATAAATATTGAATAAAAAATTAGAAAAAAAATCAAATAATTAGATAATTACAACTCTTTCTAAATAGAATGTGCATTGTCACACCTTCTTTATATGAGACAACTGTATATTAATAGATTATTGAGTTGTCACCCTTCCTTTTTCCTTGTTTATAATATTTTTTAGTTACTAATACTAATATCAATATGAAGTAATTATAATCTATTTTGTTATTCTCTTTTAATTAATAATAATAAATATTAATTAACAAACCGCAAAATTAGAAAATTACAATTAATTCAATAATCATAATAATAAAATGGTGTGACAATAATATAAAATAAATTAAATAAATAATTGGATAAATAAATTTGTACGTATCTTCTCATCAATAAAAATCATGTCCACACTAATAAATTCATCATCCTTTTTACTTACTGTTAGTAGACTCCACATCCTACAAAGTCTAATCCTTAAGATCCAACTTTTATTGTCATTCTTTAAGTCTTCAAGAAAATAATACTCCATGATATAAACTTCAAAGAATGCTTAAGAAATAACACAATATAAGAAGAAAATGTTGAGTGAAAATAATGAAACAAAATATTCTTTAAATATACAAACTCATCTAGTGGTATTAAATTGCTAGTTCTAATATTAAATTAATTCTCCTAGAGGAAAAAAAAACTGATAAACACACATTAAATAAATGATAAAGTAAAGTTATTATTAATTGCATAAAGTAATACATTTATTTTCTTTATTTTAATAAATAATAATAATATTTATTTTCTTATTTTTTTTGTAACAAATAATATTTATTTTCTTAATGCAATTATTTTATTAGTTATTTTTTTTCCCGAAAGGCTTCCTAATCACCAAAGAAAAGAGACTCTCTCTCATATCAAAGTGATGCACTGGTCTTCCATGTCTTTTTCTCCTAACTGCACTTATACTCTTTCGACCAAAAATTGGACTACTCTTCTCATCTTATTATTATTTTATTTTTTAATTACTGAAAAAGTGAATTGTTATTAGTTTATTAACAGATAAAAAAAATACACATTAAAGTTTAAAACAATACTTTTTTCAAATTTGATTAAGAAAAAAAACAGTAAAATCTATTTTGCCGGTTGAAGTGAAAAGTGGGAAAATCCACTATAGTGTTGGGTTGGAGATGTTTTTAGTATAAAAATATATATTACACCAAATCTATTTTTATTAATTTTTAATATATAAATAATATATTAGAGATTTATATGGATTATAACAATCATACTAATATTAGTGAATCAGATTTGGGAATAGAAATTTATATAGATTATCAATTTTGTGCAAGATACAAAACTGAAGAAGATGAAAATGGGGAAAGAAGCAGAGACAATATTACGAAGTAAAATATACATAGCCTTGTCATCTTCTCACTCCCACACTCTCTTTCTATTCTATTTTGGCAATTGTCATCCATCCATGTGTCAGATTAGAAATTATCAAATCCAAAACAAAAAATCTATGATTTATGTTGCATGCTCAAAATCTAAAACTTGCTATTGAAAATAAATCTAAGAATAAATCAAAAAATTAATTAAGAGAAGAGAGATTAGGTTATACATTTTGATTTGAAAAATAGTAAAAATCTCCTTAAACTAAAATACACACACCACAGAAATCTCACCGAAGGATGTAATTTTTCCAAGAACAATTTCGTCAAAGTGTAGCAGAAGAGGCCATGAAAAATGGTGTTTTTTTTTTTTTTAAATTGAATGGAGAGGGATAAAACTCTAAAAGAAAATGATGGAAAAGAAAATACGGTATATTACTCTAAAATAAAATTGCAAAAACACATTTAAGATTATTAAATCTATTAATGAGTTTAAATAAATAACTTAGAAAAAAATAAGAATAAATCAAAAAATTAGAAGATGAGAGATTAGAAAAGAATCACAACACATCAACTCTTAAAAACACTCCTCTATATATATATTTATATATATATATATAGAGGGTAATACTATGGTAGGACCTAGAAAAAGTTCCCTACCGTAGGGAACTTTTTTTTTTAACCGTTGATTTTAGATCTTATGGCTATTATTGTAAGGTATATACTATTATTATAAGACTGCTTGTATATAATTAAAACTTTATACATATTATAATAATATATTTATTTAAAAAAATAAATAATATTAATAATTAAAAAATTTATTAATTTTAATTTTTTTTAATTATTATTATTATTTTCTAAAATTAATTTAAATTATTTTTATATAGATATTTATTTTCAAAAGTTCCTCTGATGTAGGCTCGCTTGAATGATTTTAGATACTCTTTAATTGGAATCGTACCAATTTGCTTCTCCTAAACTCAATTTTTTCGGTAGAAAAAATAATATCTAACTAAATTAATTATTTTTTTTTATAAGTGGCGTCTCAAAAGAGCAGCCAAACAACAAGATAAAAACTATTTAAAAAACAGTTAATAACACGCACAGCCTAAAAGCAAAACAAATAAAAAAACTTGGTGTAAACATAAAAAAAAAAAAAAAAAAAATAAAAAAAAACCAGCAGTAAATTATGAAAAGCCAAAAAATAAGAAGCAAAAAAAATGAGTTTAGAAAAAATAATTATTTTTTGAAAATAAATACCAATATAAAAATAATTCAAAATAACTTTAAAAAAAATAATTCAAAAAAAAAATTAATAAATTTTTAATTATTAATATTATTTTTTTTAAAAAAAAATGAATATCATTTAATATTATTATAATATGTATAAAGTTTTAATTGTATACAAGCAATCCTATTGTAAGAGTATACACCTTACATCATAATAACCACATGATCTAAAATCAATGGTTAAAAAAAGTTCCCTACCGGTAGGAAACTTTTGCTAGGTCCTACCATAGTCTTGCCCTATATATATATACTAGGTGAATGTACGTGCCGAGCCACATATTGCTAATTTCATTTAAGATTTTAGTCTTTTTAAGATTTTAAATATATTTTATTTTTAAAGATTACAAATTTTTTTCTTGAAAAAATTAAATATTTATACTTGAAATATTATTTAATAATGTATTAAAAATAATATTAGTATAATTATAAAATTGTAAATAAATTTATTATTGGAGTAGTAGATTATTCTATTTAGTTCTTTTTTTAACATAGCATTGTAATGTAAGTTTATATCTATAAATATTCTGTAAAGTGTTAATATTATATGAACATCTATATTTATAAAGCTAAAAAGTGGGTCAATGACAGAAGTGATATATCTGCAATCACACAAAGATAGAAGTGGTATTTCTGCTAAACCATGACACTTGAATCATCGGGGCGAATTAACACCAACCAATAAGAAAAAAAAAAAACAGAGAACGGTTTCAAGGTGGAGTATTGTGTTTAATATATGAGTTTGCACGATCAGATTTAGAACAATTACAAATAATGAGAAAGTAGATACAAAATTAAATATAATCAAATTTAAATTTAAATGGTATATGATTTAGATATTTTTAATTAATCTATTTAATATTTAATAATTATTTAGTCAAAAAAATATCTACAAACATCATAGTGAAAAAAATAATAACAATAAAAAAAATAGTTATCCTTATATGATAGAAAAATAGAAAAATTAAATTTTATCATCAATTAAAATTAATAATTATACCTGTATAATTAATAGGTTAAAAAAAAGAGTAATGACCTATATTATAGATGGATATATAGATTATGGAGTGCAAACACTTGGACTAATTTGATGACTCTCTGTTGCCAAAAATTTCTTCACATTAGAATAGAAAAGAAATTAATAAAACAATTAAAAAGAATAACATCACATTATGCATCGGAATCAAAAAAAAAAAGATTTTTTTAAAAAATAAATGAAAAAAAATTATTAATATTCTCCCAATATAAGTTTGTTAGAGAGATATGTGGCTAAGATGATTTTTTTAATTTAAAAAGAGATTATTAATATTTAAAAGATTGTTTAATTTTTTAGTTTAATTATTGAGTTTATTTGTTAACGGGAGATCAAACCTAATCGTTAAATTTAACAGAATATTCTTTTATTTTTAAGTATATTCTGTTAAACCAAAAAATGCCATTAGATAGGCACTTTTAATATATAAAGATATATATACTAGATTAAAGTTACGTACAATGTACGTATATTTAATTATAATTTAGTTAACTTTTAATTATTATACCATACAATATTATTATAGTTTAATTAAATAAATAATCTTATTTTAAAGTAATTATTTATCATAAAATAAAAAACATAATGATATATATATTGGAAAAAAAATAATGTGTAAAATTTCAAAACTAAACTCTTATTTCTTGTTCATAATTTAAGATAATTAATATATTAGCTTTGATAAATAAATCAACAATCACTAAGAGTATCTACAATAGAGATGCAAATAAGTGGTGAAAAACTAAAATGTAATTCATTTAACAAAAAGTATACTCTAAATCTAATGATGTGCTAAAAAGTATGTAAATTTAACACGTAAGACTATCTTCCATTAGTAATAAAATTGATAATAAAGTTATTAATTTTTATTTTATTCTTAATAAAAATATTAATTAGATATTAAATTTTATATTTTCGTAATTGTGCATTAGAGCATAATATTAAAATTTAATTTAAATCTACCACAAATTTATTTTTTGTGCCAATAAAATAATAATCAATAAATAATAGTAAATAGTCGATAAATTTCATTCAAAAGACGACACATGAATCTCCACATAGTCTTCTATAATGCAATAATGATGAGCCTATAACACATTTTGTACACATAAATGAACACAATCCTAAGGAATATTTGTTAGACATTTATATGTATAAACTGAAATATATATGTTTATGTATAAAATGCGGAATTAAATCAAACATATATGCACTATATAACTTAAGGATCGAAATACCTCCAGCCATTGAATCTTTGAGCTTTAATCCCACATAAGCTTGATCTGCAAAAGAAACCGATTGATGTGGGTAATCGGGCTTCCTCGCTCTCTCAACTCTCTTTAGATGGATTTTGTTGTTATGAACAGAATGAGTGAGGAGCTCGGGGACCGAGACCCTATATTTATAGGTGAGATACTCCATCAGTATCTGTGCCACATTAATTGTCAGAATATTTTGACAATTAATTCAGGAAATCAAATCAGGTAATGAATATAGAAATCTGACCATATATAGAATATTACATAATTGATTATGTCCAGTCTCAATGAATATAAAATATTCATTTATTAGAAAATCAATTATTTATTTATTTCCTTAAATAGAAATTTATTTCTTTAAATAGAAATATATTTCTTTAAATAAAAATATTCTTATATTCTCCCACTTGGTCAGCATTTAGACTAAAACATTCAAACCCAAACGTTCCTCATTATATAATAAACATACGAATCATAGCGACATGTCCTCATTATAAGTCGAGTATTATCTTCCATGTATTACGATATATTTATTATATAACAATGTACTTTATATGGCAATGTACTTAAGCGAATAAACCCTAACCCTTATATTTATTCAGGTCCTCTTACGATAATTTTCTCAGATGAAATTGAGGTGCACATAAATATGAGAAAATATCGAAATTAGAGTTTCATTAAATAATTTTTGGTTGTATAAATAAAAAACTGCATATGGGTTAACTGAATCCCATATTTACTTTATGATCCTTGAATTTGTGTTGCGGCATGCCTTTAGTCAAGGATCTATGCGATCACCCAATTCAGTTTGCGTGATTAATGACCACTTATCACGCCTTTTTATGGCTAAATACTTAATGTCGATATGCTAGCTTCGACCAGTACTCTTAGAGTTATTAGCCATAAATATTGTAGCTGAATTTATCGCAAAATTTTCTTAATGGCCTAATGAAACTGTAATTCTGAACTCTAGGCCTACTATGAAACTCTATAATACATCATACGAGATGTATCCTCAAAACAATAAATGAATCTGACTTTTATAGTGGAAATAACAATATGGTCAATTCATCTTAAAATATGTATAAATATAATTTTTAGTATCTTAAAGATACCTCATGTAACGCCCTAATGCTAAGGCACGCTACAGTGCTTTTTCAATTATTGTGCAATCTTTGCTAATCAAAGAAGTTTCTCGAAAAACGTATCAAATTAAAACTTTTGCATTAAATATTAAACTTTGTAATATAATAAAATATTTACAAGTGCCGGGATCCCGATTTTAAACTTTGTAAAATTAACTTTTCAAAATATACATTTATTACGAATTCGCACAGCGCTGCAAAATAAAAATCCCCGGATGTCCCGAGACCAAACACTCCGTGTCGCTGGCTTTGACATGTACAATCTCACCGAGCTCGGGTTCACTCGCTCGGCCTTCGCCTTTCCTTTACCTACACATGAAAGTAGAAGCGCGAGTCGACAGACTCAGTAAGAAATGCATATAATATATCACATAAATTCCGACCTGTAAATAGGCGCCCATACACCTATCTACGGGGCTTAACGAATGAGCAAGAACGTTCGCGCTTGTGCTACTGATCATGATATCACTCCTACTAACACTATAATCGTGCTGTAGGACCGGCACTATGTTCGTGCCGCTATGATAGCGTCAATAACATCCAAAAGTATGATTGGCCATGATATCACTCTTAACCAGTACGATGCCTGTACTGCTGAACCGACACGATGGTTGTGTCGCTATGATAGTACCAAAACATACTTTCCAGGGTGAATAACACTCTTAACCAGTACGATGCCTGTACTGCTGAACCGACACAATGGTTGTGTCGCTATGATATCACCCAAACACATACAAGGATACACATAGCATGCATATATATATCATACATATACATACACCCAGATATTTATATCACACGTTATATTAAGTTCTTACCTGTTTTCCGAATTCAAACGTGCTGGCCGACCTGAACGGAATTCTCGTGCTAGATGGATGCCCTAATCACATTTTGAAATCGGGTAAGTTACATGATTCAAAACCCTAATCCCGGGAAATCCAAAACCAAAACCCTAGGTTCTGCTATGCTCTTAATGGGTTATTCTAACTCTGGAAATGGGGAAACATCCAACCGAGGCACCGAAATGGCAAAAATTGAGAAAATGAAAGGCCGGAACCACCTGCCAAGCAGCTTGGCCAGGTTTTGTAACACTGGCAAAGCTAGCCGGTTTGCACCAGTATTCCCCAAACTCTTCATTTGTTGCTCAATTCTTCACCAATTGCCATGAAACCTTCCAGAGCTCCTATTCAATGCATAAACAATAAAACCCAGCCAGTATTTCGCAGAACAAACCATCCAAAATTAATTTGCCATTAATGAACAAAGCTTTGCATTCAAAACTTAAAGTTGCATAAAACCTATACCAATCATCAAAACCAGCTACAAGAAGCTAATACCAACTCAATTGAACCCTATAAATCGAACCCTAAGCCCACCTAAACCTAACAGCCACCAATTCTCAAATTCACTATTTCAAGCTAACTCAAAACTTGAAAATACACATACTCAAGGGTTTTAGGGTTTACCTTAGTTTGATTCTCCTTGAAATCTTGATAGAAACCACAAATTCAGCAAGAATTCCCCTGGTTCCTAGCTGGTTCGAAGAGAGAGAGGTGAAGAAAAGAGAGCTTCCTTTGAATTTTTGATATTTCCTTTTATTTTTTTCCTTTTTCTTCAAATGAGAGAAATGCATTTCCTATGCATTGATTCAGCCCACAAAGAGGGCAGCTGTCACACTCTCACACAGCCACATAAACCTCAAAAGAAAAAGACTAAAATGCCCATAATGCAAAATTCTAGGTTATTTTCAACTTAGGGGTAAAATTGTCAAATTTTATAACCCCGCTCAAACCCGATAATTTATTTTCTCTAAAATATTTCCCCCTATGAAATAAGGTTCTAAACTTACCCATGTGATCAATCTAGCCATCCATCGCATTTTCCATTGTCGCCGAGCAAAAATTACAAAAATATTATATTCTACATATAAATTAAATAATACCCCTAGAGTTTAATAAAATCTCCGGAATTGAGAAATTATAACTCTAATATTTATTTCTAAATATTGGGGTCCACAATTAAATAAATTCACAAATAATAATAAAATAATAAAAATTAGTGCTAATTGCCTTTACTAATCCAAATTAATAGAGCGGTCATTACAATTATCCCCCCGTTAATAGGATTTCGCCCTCGAAATCTAATCTGAATAGCTCTGGATGTTGAGTCCTCATATCCGACTCCAATTCCCAGGTGGCTTCTTCCACCTTGCGTTCCTCCGAGCACCTTAACCGAGTTCAATAGTCTTGTTTCGAAGAACTTTTTCCTTTTTATCCAAAATGCGTACGGAGTTGTTCCTCATGGAATAAATCGTTACGGTTGAGGGCCTCATAACTCGAAGACATGAGTCGGGTCGATACGTATTTCCTCAACATAGATATGTGAAATACGTCATGAACGACAATAACGTGTTGGAGCATGCTACTGCGAGCCTCGAGTATACGAAATGGCCCAATGAACCTAGGGTTTAACTTACCCTTCTTCCCGAAGCGCCTAATACCACTTCATTGGTGAAATCCGCAGGAGAACATGTTCCCCACGAAATGTAACATCTACGTAGCTTCGGATCGGCATAACTTTTACACTGCTTTGAAAGCGACAAGCATCCGAGCCTTGATCTTATCAATAGCTTCATTGGTCCTCTGCACTAACTCTGGACCCAAGTACTTCCTTTCTCCTGTCTCGTCCCAATGAATAGGAGAACAACATTTTCTACCATATAACATCCCATAGGGAGCCATCCCTATTATTTTTTGGTAGCTGTTATTGTAGGAGAATTCAATTAAAGGCAAGTACTTATTCCATGAACCCTCAAAGTCCATGACACAGGCTCGTAGTAAGTTTTCCAAAATCTGGATAGTTCTTCCTGACTGACCATCAGTCTGAGGGTGAAAGGTTGTACTAAACTTTAACTTGGTACCCATAGCCTTCTGAAGACTCACCCAAAATTTCCATGTGAACTTTGGATCCCTATCTGAAACAATAGATTTAGGGGCTCCATGGAGACGAACTATCTCCTTCACATACAATTCAGCATGCGATCCCTTTGAATAGGTGACTTTCCTTTGGTAGAAAGTGAGCGAGCTTTGTGAATGTTCACGATAACCCGAACGAATCATACATTCCGTAGTTACGGGCAAACCGGTTACAAAGTCCATTGCGATGTCCTCCCACTTCCATTCGGAAGGACTAAAGATTACAATAACCACTGGCCTCGATGTTCGGCCTTAATCAACATGTGGCGAGTTAAACACTTGGACACGTAGTCCACCACATCTCTTTTCATCCCATACCACCAGAAGTAGGGTTTTAAATCTTGATACATCTTGGTGGTTCCCGGATGTAACGAATAAGGCGTGGTGTGAGCTTCATCCAGTATCTCTTTCTTAAGCTCATCAACACTAGCAACACAAACTCGAGCTTTATATAACAACATTCCACTGCTCGAGGGCGAAAGCCTCTGGCGAGCCCGACCAACTTCGTCTCGAACTTTAACTAGCTCGGGATCTTCCAGTTGTGCCTTTCTGATTCTCTCCAACAGATCAGATTGGAGTGTTAAATTATGTAACTTCCCGACCACGAACTCAATTCCTGCACTAACCATTTCCGAGGCTAGTTGAGGGGCTATCATAACCATAGTACAAATTCACCGGGACCTTTTTCTGCTTAGAGCATCGGCTACAACATTGGCTTTCCCGGGGTGACACAAAATTTCACAATCGTAGTCCTTAACCAGTTCCAACCACCTTCTCTGCCTCATATTCAAATCTTTCTGGGTGAAAAAGTATTTGAGACTTTTATGATCAGTATAAATCTCACACTTTTCACCGTAAAGATAATGTCCCCATATCTTTAAAGCAAAAACCCCAGCAGCAAGCTTTAAGTCATGAATTGGATAGCGCTGCTCATAATCTTTCAGTTGACGAGAGGCATAGGCTATAACTCTGTCAGCTTGCATCAGAACACATCACAGACCCTGTCTGGATGCATCACAATAACCATGAATTTCTCTTGATCTGATGGCAAAGCTAACACCGGAGCTGTTATCAAACGTTGCTTCAACTCCTAAAAACTTGTTTCACACTTATCTGACCACACAAATCTCTGATTTTTCTTAGTCAATTCGGTTAGGGGAATAGAAAGTTTAGAAAATCCTTCGACGAAACATCGATAATACCCTGCTAACCCGAGAAAACTTCGAATTTCCATCACAGACTTGGGCCTCGGCCAATTCTTCACTGATTCCACCTTGTTTGGATCGACCATAATTCCATTCTTCCCAACAATATGTCCCAGAAAGGACACTTCAGACAACCAGAATTCGCACTTTTTGAACTTGGCATACAGCTTGTGATCCCTAAGTCGCTGCAACACCATTTGAAGATGATGCTCGTGCTCCTCTTCTGACTGAAAGTATACAAGAATGTCACTGATAAACACTATAACGCAGTTATCGAGGAAATCCTTGAACACCCTATTCATGAGATCCATAAAGGCCGCAGGAACATTAGTCAACCCGAATGACATTACCAGAAACTCATAGTGCCCATACCTGGTTCTAAAAGCAGTCTTCGATATGTCCTTCTCTCGAATTCTAATTTGTTGATAACCAGATCGTAAATCAATCCTTGAAAACTCTGTCTTTCCCTGAAGCTGATCAAACAGATCATCGATTCAGGGCAACGGGTACTTGTTCTTAATCGTCAGCTTGTTTAGTTCTCGATAATCAATACACATTCTGAGGGAACCATCTTTCTTTTTCACAAAAAGAACCGGAGCTCCCCAGGGCGACACACTGGGTCGAATAAACCCAATATCAAGCATCCCCTGAAGTTGTAACTTAAGCTCCTTGAGTTCCGCTGGAGCCATCCTATATGGAGCTTTAGAAACAAGTTCGACTCCAGGTGCCAAATCAATTACAAAGTCAATCTCTCGCTGTGGCGGCAATCCCGGCAACTCCTCGGGAAACACATCAAGAAAATCTTTCACTACCCGGACTACCTCAGGCCCAAATGTTTCAGGTCTGCTGGAGTCAAATACCACCGCTAGAAATCCTACACAACCATTGCATAGTAAATTCCTAGCTCTCAGCACAGAAATAACCGGGATCCGAGACCCCTGAACTGACCCAACATAAACAAATGGATCTTCACCTATTGGCTGAAAAATCACCATTTTACGCCTACAATCTATACTGGCCGAATACTTGGATAAGAAATCCATTCCCAGTATAATGTCAAACTCAATTAATTCCAGTTCTATACGATCAACGCTCAACTCCCTATCTTCGATCCTAATTGGCATAGACCTAATACGCCTATTAGAGACCACCAACTCCCCACTAGGCACTAGGGTTCCAAACCCTCTTTTTAAAATATCTCAAGGCCTACCCAAAAATGAATTATTCTCATAGCTACATATGAATGTGCAGCTCCCGAATCAAACAACACGATATAAAAGAAGTCATTTACAGGGAGCTAACACCTCCTACTACGGAGGGGCTTGCGCATCATCGGCAGGCATTAGCATTCACCGTGGTAGGAACAAATACCACTTTCTGCTATTGTTCTTCTTTCTCCACCTGTGGGCAATCTTTCTTAAAATGCCCAACCTTGCCACATTGAAAACATACTTTTCGGTTGCATTCTCCGGGATGGTGTTTCATGCAACGTGGGCATTCAGGGTAAGAATAACCCTGGCGTCCTCCCTTGCCTTGAAACCTTCGGAACCGCTTGTTCTGTCTTAAACCCACCACTGATGACGTAGGTTTCCTCTTTTGCTCCATCGTGGAGCTCCTGCCACTTCCACCATAATTTGAATTCAGGCAAGTAATATTCTGACCCTCTACCATAATCTCCTGAGGTCTCATAATAATTTCCTCAGGGCTTTCAGCCCAAGAAGCATTCTTCATATTTGAATCTCCCTGAAAGTCTGAAGGTTCTTGGATCCAAATCTTCCCATGTAATGGTTCCACTTGATTACCAGCCATTCCATGCTTTGCTGGTAATACCGAATCAAAAATGATTGGCATATGTGGTAAAGATACTACAGGAGACCTTTGCTGTTTCAACCTCTGAATCTCTTCTTCATGTCGTTGAATCACAGCTTCAATTTTTGCAAACCTTTGCTCCAAATCCAACGGAGCCTGTGACGGATAACCATCACTCCCGTCGGAAGCCCTCCAAGGGATTTCACCTTGGTTACGGGGACAACTTGAACTCCATTCTCTCCAACCGTTACTAGCTCTGGCCACTTTATTTTGACTCTCCCTAATGCACCAGGTGTCCATTCTATAAGACTAACCTGTCAGTTAGTAAGTCACCTTGGTCAGGCAACGGCCTATTTACATACTTACTATCGCACTTATGGATTTTAAGGCAATGCACTTAACATAAACAGTTATAATCTAATATGCATCCTAACATGCTTTCACATTCGTAATTTTTAAAAGAAAATACTAAACAAGTACGGGCTTACTGAACCGTGAACCGAGCTTTCTCTGATGAAGATTGTACATATCTTAGCAAGCTTCGGTAGACAAACTGACGCTACGATACCAAAATTGTAACGCCCTAATGCTAAGGCACGCTACAGTGCTTTTTCAATTATTGTGCAATCTTTGCTAATCAAAGAAGTTTCTCGAAAAACGTGTCAAATTAAAACTTTTGCATTAAATATTAAACTTTGTAATATAATAAAATATTTACAAGTGCCGGGATCCCGATTTTAAACTTTGTAAAATTAACTTTTCAAAATATACATTTATTACAGGTCGCACAGCGACTACCAAAATAAAAATCCCCAGATGTCCCGAGACCAAACACTCCAGGTCGCGCTGCTTTGACATGTACAATCTCACCCGAGCTCAGGTTCACTCCTGCTCAGCCTTCGCCTTTCCTTTACCTACACATGAAAGTAGAAGCGGAGTCGACGGACTCGGTAAGAAATGCATATAACATATCACATAAATTCCGAGCACAGTAAATAGGCGCCCATACACCTATCTACGGGGCTTAACGAATGAGCAAGAACGTTCTAGCGCATTGTGCTACGATCATGATATCACTCCTACTAACACTATAATCGTCTTTGTAGGGGCCAGCACTATGTTCGTGCCGCTATGATAGCATCAATAACATCCAAAAGTATGATTGGCCATGATATCACTCTTAACCAGTACGATGCCCGTATGCTGAGGCACACGATGGTTGTGTCGCTATGATAGTACGAAACATACTTTCCGGGGTGAATAACACTCTTAACCGATCTGATACTGTACCGCCGAACCGACACAATGGTTGTGTCGCTATGATATCACCCAAACACATACAAGGATACACATAGCATGCATATATATATCATACATATACATACACCCAGATATTTATATCACACGTTATATTCAGTTCTTACCTGTTTTTCCAATTCAAACGTGCTGGCCGACCTGAACGGAATTCTCGTGCTAGATGGATGCCCTAATCACATTTGAAATCGGGTAAGTTACATGATTCAAAACCCTAATCCCGGGAAATCCAAAACCAAAACCCTAGGTTCTGCTATGCTCTTAATGGGTTATTCTAACTCTGGAAATGGGGAAACATCCAACCGAGGCACCGAAATGGCAAAAATTGAGGAAATGAAAGGCAGGGAACCACCGCTTCAAACCGGCTAGCCGGTTTGTGGCACTGCAAACCGGCTAGCCGGTTTGCACCAGTATTCCCCAAACTCTTCATTTGTTGCTTAATTCTTCACCAATTGCCATGAAACCTTCCAGAGCTCCTATTCAATGCATAAACAATAAAACCCAGCCAGTATTTCGCAGAACAAACCATCCAAAATTAATTTGCCATTAATGAACAAAGCTTTGCATTCAAAACTTAAAGTTGCATAAAACCTATACCAATCATCAAAACCAACTACAAGAAGCTAATACCAACTCAATTGAACCCTATAAATCGAACCCTAAGCCCACCTAAACCTAACAGCCACCAATTCTCAAATTCACTATTTCAAGCTAACTCAAAACTTGAAAATACACATACTCAAGGGTTTTAGGGTTTACCTTAGTTTGATTCTCCTTGAAATCTTGATAGAAACCACAAATTCAGCAAGAATTCCCCTGGTTCCTAGCTGGTTCGAAGAGAGAGAGGTGAAGAAAAGAGAGCTTCCTTTGAATTTTTTGATATTTCCTTTTATTTTTTTTCCTTTTTCTTCAAATGAGAGAAATGCATTTCCTATGCATTGATTCAGCCCACAAAGAGGGCAGCTGTCACACTCTCACACAGCCACATAAACCTCAAAAGAAAAAGACTAAAATGCCCCTAATGCAAAATTCTAGGTTATTTTCAACTTAGGGGTAAAATTGTCAAATTTTATAACCCGCTCAAACAGATAATTTATTTTCTCTAAAATATTTCCCCCTATGAAATAAGGTTCTAAACTTACCCATGTGATCAATCTAGCCATCCATCGCATTTTCCATTGTCGCCGAGCAAAAATTACAAAAATATTATATTCTACATATAAATTAAATAATACCCCTAGAGTTTAATAAAATCTCCGGAATTGAGAAATTATAACTCTAATATTTATTTCTAAATATTGGGGTCCACAATTAAATAAATTCACAAATAATAATAAAATAATAAAAATTAGTGCTAATTGCCTTTACTAATCCAAATTAATAGAGCGGTCATTACACCTCATCACTTTGTATGAAAAATAAAGTGGTCTTAACTTTAGTTATTCTGATACTACTTAACGATCCTGAAACAAATGTAATGCAAAGTCTTATTCAGACTCTTAGGCATACATTAGGCTTCTAAAATAGAAGCAAATGAATGTTCTTAATTTATTCTCACTCCAGATCATTTTTCGAATCTTTGGTTCGAGTTGAATTTATCACACTTAAAGATAAAAGTTATATCAGATGAATAATACATAATTTTATTTAATCAGAGATGCTGTGGCTACTCTCTAATCAATTAAAATTATATATATTATTTATTTTCTTTATCTCAAAATAATAATTTGAGATATGAATTATTTCAACTTATATAGAAAACTTTTATCATCATTTGCAAGTAACATATTGTCTACGTATAAAACAAATATTACTCCCACTAACCTTCTGGTATATAATTATTTCCATAATTCTCTTTTCAAACCTAAAGGAAAAGATGATATAATACCAATTTGTGAGATGTTTGTTTTAATCTATAGGTAGACACTTTAAGCTTGCATATGTTCACCACTATTAGAGAAAAATCTTTATGGCAGTCTGTATACCTTCTCCTCTAGTTCACTATTTGGAATTGATTAATGAATTAAAACAAGCAACAAATGCCAAGGTCTATAATAGAATCTTTTATAAAAACCATTGAGAATGTAAATCTCCTTTGTTATTGATTCTTAGTTCAAAATGAACTTCTTAGCAATGAATATTCTTTTTATATCTTTATGTTTCTCAATGTTGCCTAATGAATATTATTGGTGAAAAAACCTATGCTTAATTAATGTTCTCCACCCCATTAGGCAACTTTACTAAAGATAAACTTTATTGCTATTTAAGATATTCATTTCTTCATTCATGGCATATTGTACTACAACTTCAATTCTTTATCATTCTATAATTTAATTTGTGTCTCAAATTAATATTGTAGTTGAACTCTTATTGTACAAAATGTGATCACTAGAATACATTGATCTTACTGTTCTAATAAGTCATCTTAAGGATGGACCAACAAACTCTTAAAAGAGCAAATGGTTCAATAGCATGTTATTTTAGAAATTGTAAGCAATTACTAAATAACATAACTTATTAGAATTTTACCAATGACTTGTATATTATTAATGATTAGTTATGAATTCTCAATAACCATTAATCTTAAGGGTTGTTGTGAATCATAATTAATCTAACACTTGAGGTGGAAGTTTGAGAAAATATGAATGATCTTTCTCGGAAACTAGGTTCCTAGATTGATCACTCCCACTGATCAAGTCAATTCTTAATTCCACAATTCTAGTGTTGTGAGATGGATGATAAAATATGTAACCCTTAAACCTTATAGCTTTTCAAATGAAATATGCTCATTTATGGTTTAGGGCTCAGATCTTTTCTTTGACAATTGTACTCTAACTATATATGGGTATTTATAAAATGTGTACATGTCATCAAGTCGGTTTTCAACCTTATCACAACTCAAAATATGTTTGAGAAACAATTTTGGTTAGAACACGATTCGATATGTACACCCCATTGAAGAGTATCAATAGACAAAGATTTAGGAAAGATTGGAGTTTGCTATGTAGGCTCCACCCCATGTCCAAAAAATGCTTAGTTTCTTAAATCTGTCACACACTATAATTTGGGTGTACCAAGCATATGTATTGGGTAATGGACCCATACTTTTAAAGAAACTTTGCAAATAGACTGGGAGTTTATCCATACTCACGAATTTTAATGTAGTATTCTCCATTTTATATTTGATCTCACTATCTTAATATGCAAAATGCACCATTTCTCTACTTAAGATTTAAATGTCTTTGAAACATATAAATCTATACTTTTGTAGAAAAATTATTTATGTGAGTAATCGTTAAAAAAGAGATGCAAAATTTGAGTCCATGTCTTAAAAATTAATTGACTTTTATGATTTCTAATATGATAGAATTCTAGTATGCACCGATTTTGACTTGTTGGAATACATATTCTTAATGAAATTCACACAAGTTCTAAATAAAGTTAGTAAAATCAAGTGTAATGAAGATCCCCACCATTTACTAATATTTATTCTATTTATGGAGATATGTTCCATAATTTTTGGTGCTATGTAATGTAGAAGAATTCTTATTAATAACACATTTCTTATTGTCAGATTGAACTTGCATATCTTTATGAGTGACATCATTTGTAGTAAAGACCTCTAAATGTGTCTAAATCAAGTTTCAATAGAATCTTAGAACATAAAGGTCTTTGCCAATTTTAAAACAAAGCCACTACTATATTGCTTGTTCCTTACACTTCTAAATGTGAGAACTTATCTTGTCTGTGGATAAGATTTGCTCACAGTTACTGACTTTCTTAGGTTTATTTTTAAACCTTGCAAGAAATTATGAATGTGGAATAACAATCTAAAATAATCCACTATGTATTAATAATCGCATTAACTATATTAGAATGAATTCATACACAATAAATTAAAATTTATTGGTGATAATAAAGTGTGATTTATTTTTCTTAATCTTACAGTAAAAACTGTACAATTTAGATTAAGTTATCAGAATAAATTTTTCGAAATTTCTACTAGTATGGAAGAAATTTATGAATAGTGATGTAATAAAATTACATATATAGTTTTGAGGTTTAAATGAATCATGTTTTTACCAATGAATAAACATGCTTAAATATGAAATCTTATTAGATAAAAATTGCCTGTGGGCTAAATTTTTAATTTGATAAGATTAGATTTAGATGTAGATTATGATAGATTTACACAATTTATGAAAAAACTTAAAGTTTAATATTTCTATCTTAATGAAAGGTATGAAACACTTAATTATTTATAAATGTTTCAAAATTTTATACTTTATGATAAAATTATTAAATTAAATCTACATAATTTCCTGTGGGATAAATTAAGAGAATTTAATTTAACATATTAATCATGTGAATATAATAAAATCCCTGTAGGGTAAGATTATTATGTTCACATAATTCATGTCCATTATGTGATCTTAATCCACTTAATACATATAATTTTATATAATTAAGGATGTTGTGGCTACTCCCTAATTATTTAAAATTATGTGGTTCACTAGACACCAAAGTATAAACTGAAGATTAAAATTTTACTAAATCCAAAATTGCCTGTGGGCTAAATTTTAAATTTAATAAAATTAGATGAACTTTATGATAGATTTAATTAAACAATTAGTTTTGGAAAATGAAGGTTTATTATCTATCTTTAATTAAATTTGTGATAACACTATTAAATTAAATCCCCATAACTCCCTGTGGGGTAAATTAAGAGAATTTAATTTAACATATTATCCTAATTAATTATACAAATATAATAAAATCCCTGTGGGGTAAAATTATTATACCTATATAATTAATTACAAGTTATGTCCATTAAGGTGAATTTTAATTAATGTATAATTTTATACAAATAAGGATGCTGTGGCTACTCCCTAATTATATAAAATTATATTTTCACTTTGACATTAGGTATTGGGCTCTACCTAAAAGTAATTTCGTTATTAACATAATAGATAATCACTGAGATTAGTGCTCCTAGTGTGGTCGTCCGAAGATCATTAAAAACCGTTCTAGATATGAGCATTTGTCCCAAGTTCATGTTTTCTTATGTCAAACCACAAAATTACTTACATTTTATTCATATTTTATTCATTTTAGGAAGTTTTATGAATATTTTATGAATAATTTTATGAAGTTTTATGAAACTTAATGTGCTAGATAAAATATTCAACCTATCTTAATGTTTGAACATTTCTAAATATATCTAGCACTATAAAAGGAATTTATGTATAGCATTTAAATCATACAAATCAAAATTAATTGTATTAAAAATAAATTTTCCAAATAAATACAAATTAAAACAATTATTGTATGATAATATATTAAATGCTTAATTCCATGATATGTAATTAATTATGCATTTATAACCATATAATATCTTAATTATTTGTACTAATAATTAATTTGTATAAATAAGGTAAATATACAAATTAGTACAATTAATTATATGAAATCAATTAAATGCAAAATTAAAGAATATACTTAATAGCAGATTATCAATTAATTTAATCAATAAATTACTTAATTGGTAAATAAATATAATAATTGTGCACTTAATTGTAGAATAATTAAATATTCACATTCTTAAAATATCACAATTATTGTAATTACATGTAAAAATAAAGCATGTAATTAATTTACCAAATTAAAAACTTTCCATAATAATTTATTACTAAATAACATATAATATATGAAGATATATGTTAAATAAGAATGAAAAGTTAAACAAATGTAATTTAATTGACTAAATCAACAAAAATAAGGAAATAAAATAAAATTCCAAAAATAAATCAAAGTAACAAAATTTCGGAATTTTCTTAAATTTTTCTTAATTTTCCTTTTTTTTTTTGAAAAACTGCCATGAAAAACAACACCGATGACCAAAATTCATGAAACCAATTCCAAAATGATCTAAATGAATAAATTAAGAGATCCATATTGATTTCAAGCATCGAAAACACGTAAAATGTAGACTTTAATTTCATAAAAAATTCTTTCGGGTCCGATCGTGTTCTTAAGAGAATTTTTTCAGTTTTCAGATGGGTTTTAAATCCTTTTCATTCATAAAATCGATCTAAAATATTATATGAATATAGTAATGAATAGAGGATTTAAAATAAATACCGAAAATGAAAACGGAAAAATTATAGACCGAAAAATAAAACTTTCATGTATATATATACTCGTATACAATGTATATATACTGCATAAAATCATCATTAATGTATGAAAGAGAGTATTACATACAATTTTTATGCAACAAAAATATGAAAGCATTGAGTATTATACATAAACATATATACATGAAAATTATATGTATACACACAGTATATGAATATAAATATGAATGTGCATATATATATATGAACATATAGATTATGAAATATTAATATAAAAGTATATATATAAATATGAATATATATACGTAAATGAAAAGAAAATGTATATAAAATATATATACAAATAAAAACCAATACTGGATATGTATATATATGTATACATATATACTTACATATACACACATCAAACCATATAAAATATCATAAAGATATATAAAAGAATATGATAATCAATTATATGGAAAGAAATCAATGAATATAATATGAAAGTGTATACTCAGAAATATATATATATATTATACGGTATAAATGAATGTATATAATATATATATATATGAACGTAAATATGAAGATGAATATATATATGTATATATAAAAAATTGAGTATATGAATATATATATAATCGGGAATTATATAATATGAAAGTATATATATAAAATATATATTATATTATAAATGAAGAACTCCGTAAATGTATGTATATATATATATGAAACTCAAAATAAATCAAGGCAGAGATATATAATCTGCTCTGATACCAACTGTTAGACATTTATATGTATAAACTGAAATATATATGTTTATGTATAAAATGCGGAATTAAATCAAACATATATGCACTATATAACTTAAGGATCGAAATACCTCCAGCCATTGAATCTTTGAGCTTTAATCCCACATAAGCTTGATCTGCAAAAGAAACCGATTGATGTGGGTAATCGGGCTTCCTCGCTCTCTCAACTCTCTTTAGATGGATTTTGCTGTTATGAACAGAATGAGTGAGGAGCTCGGGGACCGAGACCCTATATTTATAGGTGAGATACTCCATCAGTATCTGTGCCACATTAATTGTCAGAATATTTTGACAATTAATTCAGGAAATCAAATCAGGTAATGAATATAGAAATCTGACCATATATAGAATATTACATAATTGATTATGTCCAGTCTCAATGAATATAAAATATTCATTTATTAGAAAATCAATTATTTATTTATTTCCTTAAATAGAAATTTATTTCTTTAAATAGAAATATATTTCTTTAAATAAAAATATTCTTATAATATTATGTAGAAAAAAAATATTCCACGTAGATTTGGATATTACATTCTTAATGCTTCGAAATATACTCACATTTCAAAGATTTTACACAAATAATAATATAATTGAACATGATCTACAAATAATTGAGTACAGAGAGTCAATATTTAAGCAACATAAATTTAGAATTTCTAATATGGGTGTAATGAAAAAAATGAATAATATTAAAGCGTATAGATAATTTATGGAGTAATAAATATCTGTGCATGTGAATCTATATTATGCATAAGCATGTGATTCAAACAATACCATTCAAACAAATATAGTATATACAGTAAAATATATGTATATCAAATGATTCATTGTTGGAGGGACCGAGAATTCTATACGGAGCTAGATTTAAAGAATTGAATATAAATTTGTTTAGAAGATGTTTGGAGCAGTTCAAAAATATTTACGTGATGATATTTGTGAACTTTCTGAGATGAAGATTTTTCATTATATTTATCATCGCAAGTGGATGCGATTCTCCACCTAATCTTTAGCTTTTTTTTTTTGTTAAAATAACAAATATTTACTTTTATTAATATTATTTGATTAAAAGAATAATATTTACATAAAAATAAAGAAGGAAAGAGGGTTGTGACTCTCGAATAATTAGCATCAAATATCAGTTCAAATATTAATGAGATTTATTTTATTTTTATTTTATTATTTTATTATATATAAATAATATTTTATTATTTTATTAAATATAAATAAAAAGTCACCCATAAATTTATCATAAACCAAGAATTTAGTTATATAGGCACACTTTATATCTATTCTATATAAAGTGTGCCTATATAACTAAAATTCTTGGTTTATGAGAAATTCATGGGTGACTTTTTATTTTTATTTAATAAAATAATAAAATATTATTTATATATAATAAAATAATAATAAAACAAATCCCATTAATATTTGAACTGATATTAAATATTCGAGAATCACAACCCATTTAAAAAGAAAACAACCGCATATCTCTCTAACAAACTGTATATCCCCAAATTTTGATTAAAGTTTTCTATTAAAAAATAACAATTTTTTTAGCTGAGGTTAACGGGGTTAAATCCCCAATTTATTTTTATCTATAATTTTCTTTTTTCAAATCTCAAACACAGTTTATAACATGCCAACTCATAGAATCCCCAATTTATATCACATGAAGCCACTGTATATCGCATGAAGTTCAAAATGACGAGGAAGAAGGTGAGAGATGAAAATCAAAATCATCTTCAACCATATCTGCTTTGGCGAGCAAAGTGGGACTCTATAGGTAATAATATGTTTGTTATCTTTTGAATTTCATGTTTTTGTACAAGAGTAGGGATTGAAAATCTGATTGATGGTTACACTTGGCAGCCATCTATATGCAAGAGTTCTTGTTGTTAGTAAGATATCTCTACCAAACTATAGATTTGATTTGGATGATAAGCGTCCACAGAGGGAGGTATTTTTCATAATTTTTTTTTTCTTTATTATGATGCTTGATTAAAGATTCAACAAAATTAAAGATTAAAGATTATTTGGAGTGGTGGTGTTACATTGTACATTCCTCTTTGGTGTTCCACCATTCTGGGAGGTATATTTTTTTTATTTTATTTTTTTTTATTTTTTTTTCCAGAACTGAAGTTTGTTTTTGTTCAACTTGTTCTTGTTCTAGGATATAAGAAGTTTGGAGTTACATATTTTCAGCTGTGTTAAGAATTAAGATTAGTCTGCCCAAATTAATGAATTATATTGCAGAGGTGTAGTTTTAAATTAATAAAATAATTTTACCTACCTTTCATATATAAGTAGATTTTTTAATTAAATTAATTATTTACACCATGTCTTATAACTATTTGCAAGAATACTGCCATTTTGTCGACACTATCATATACAATTTATTCACAGAAAAATAGACAATCCAATTATATGCGGACTCAGCTAGAATGAAAAGTACAAAACACAAACATTACACTATTGTCTCTGTCGAAGCAAAGGAAGATTAAAATCCACCCATTAAGAGTATCTTTATTTTTCTTATCTACAACTTTTAGGCATATGTTATCTTCAATTATCAACAATTTAGAGAATAATTTTTAATTTTCTTTTTTATTTTACACACATTTAAGCTGTGTTTACTTTAGTATTTGAACATTAATTTTTAGTTTATTTTTGAATTATCTTAAGAACATATTACAGTTAAATTATCAAGCATTCTTAAATACTAATATATTACATTCAGTATTTACTTTTAATTGTCAACATTATAAATTATATTATTTAGATTTACATAATAATAATCACTTAATAACTAATAATATTTTTTTTTCAATTATTAATTGTATCACTTCTAAATAAAGTAGATTATACCGAACATAAAATTTAGTATACGTGCCTCGCACGTAATTTTTTACTAGTAGAATAGATATATACATATATATATATTGATACTATATATTTAGGTGTCCATAAACATTAATACCACATATGGTTTTACATAAAAATATTACACAAAATATAATTTAATATAATACTATACAATACAATACGATGTAATATAACGTACCAAACGAATCTAAGTGTAACAAATAATACAGTTAGGGCAGAGTAGCCGCTAGAATAAAGTTCGAGTATTTAAGCGTACCAAATTATAAAATTTGGGTAATTTTGTCACAATTAACCCTGTTAGATAAAATTAGACTTTGTATTACAAATTACAATAAAGGTTGTGCAGGGTTCCACCTTTTAATTCTTGAAACAAGCAAATCAGCAAGAAATAGCACCAGGCTTCAAAAGAATGTGAGGTCTAAGTACAGCAGGAATAGAATACATCTAAAAACTCCATTGTCGAATCAATCCACTCAACCCACTTTTACCAAAATCCACCTCATCCATGTTGACAAACAATGCTGAGAAAGATGTTCTGGTAGATCGACCTACCACAAGACAAGGAACAATATTTAGATACTCAAAAAGTAAAATGAGCTTTTCTGGCATTTTGGTTGGGATAAAATAAAACAATATTAAACCAGAAGAGAAATATCTTAACCTAATAACAATAAATGAAAAATGCAGAGCATATGAAGGCCTAGGAAAGAGATTGTGAAGAAAAAGATCACTCTAATCTGTGCATTGTCAAATGTTAAGAGAATAATGAATATCATTAACAAATTAGACAACTCATAATAAAAATGAACGCTGCAGATTAAAACTTGAAAACTATATTAAGCCAAGCTACTTTACTATGACTTTGCCTTTGATAGAAGAGTCGAAATATTTGCAATAATCTAAACAGTAGTTCTAAGAGTAAAGAGAACTAAAATTATGCTTAACTTACAATGCTCCATGATGTAGAGTACTCATCAGTCGAAAGAAAAAAAGTTTCACTGTTAGATTGTAGATCCAACCCATCATTCGTAGTATTGAAATCAAGAAACTCATTATCATATTTATTGTCACGGTCAAGTTTCCTCCTCTTTTTCTTACTACTTTTTCTCCTGTGCTTGGATTTTTTTGACACTCCATGGTCCAAGTCAGAGGCACATTCTTCAGATACTCCATCATCATTTAGTAAAGTATATGAATTAGATCTGCGAAAACTTATTGCATTTTTCGTGAAGAATGACTCCCAAGACTCAACCGTCTGGCGTCCCTCTAAAAGCCTGCAATAAAAGGCCCATGACTGAAGCACCAGCCATTTAAATGCTTCTACTGTCTTCAGTTTGAAGCACCCTTTTATGATTGTTGCCAAGCTATTTTCTTGATCAGGGATAGCAAAAATTTGGGACACTATATCTTTGGTTTCTGCTTCTGCTTCCTCATCACTTAAAAGGCGTAGAAGCTCACGTCTTTTAGTCAGCAGCGCATTTAATAATAATATCTGATCAAAAGACCCAAAATCACTGCACTTGGAAAGAATTATCTCAAACATACACGACGAGTTACCTAAATCCTTATGCTCCATACTAGGTTGAAGATATCTTTGAAGCAATTTCAGAAATTCATACAAGTCCTGCTCTTCAAGAGTAATAAGAAGGTGCTGACACAGGTAAGAGAAAGATTCCTCTGTTAGGAACTCGGTGATGGCATTCCATACATCTCTTGACTTTTCCTTATACATCATATCAATAAAATAATCTCGAAAGAAGTTTCTATCAATGAACAAAATCTCACCATCTTTTAGTGACTCAGCAAACTCACTGGATGACCAGAATTCAGGAACATTTTGAAGAAAATTCTCCACAGTTCTTTGAACATCCAAATCAAGAAAGTAATGGGGCTTTGTCGCAACCACTGCTGGTGATTGCCCATGTTTTCCCTTCCACTCAAGTTCCTCCCAACATATATCTCGATTTATGAAAGCAAACTTGGATAATGCCTTAGCACCTTTTCCATGCTCTATTCCGCCACCAGTTGCACCAAAATTAGAGAACCACTTAAATATTCGTGTTGGGTGGCCTGTAACCAAATATTATACCATGATCAGAATTCTACAGGATCCACAAGAACTGGAGCAGTCTGCAAAAATCCTATATATGAGCCATGTATTCACTATTCATTAATAGGAAAATGAAATTAAGAACCACAATGATCATTCAAAGTTATGCAAGCATCAAACACATAAAACATTGAATTGCTCGCAGAAGACATATAAGTATCAGAGATTACTTGAGTGCAGGATAAAATTAAACTAAAGGACTTAAAGTTAAACTCAGAATTGAAAACCATCAGGAAGGAAAGACTATTTCAACACAGCATAACCCAAATCTAATTAGAACTTCACTTGCCTTCAAAGAATTTCTCTAGTATGTAACTTTTCTTGGATATGAGATACCCTGCTTTTTGTGGCATCTTGTCGAATATCATTTCAAGGAGCTGAGATGCTAAACTATACTTTATTGGCTTAGACCTCAGTAAGTCCATAAACATCTCACATTGATGGCGGCAGGCAATGGTACTTATGCCAGAAATCGTCTTACAAAGCCATAGCCGAGCTTCCGATCGACCTTTAGATATCAAGAAGGACTGAACCACAGACTCCAACTTACTTAAGAGAGATATTCTAAGCTTGGTAGAGTCATAAGCTCCAACATCATTCCAATTGGGTTCCGTCAAGAACAAATGAACCATTGTAAGTCTGGAATATGAAGAGTTTTCTCAAAACCTTAACAAGATCCTGGACAATAAAGCCATGCCCAATTTGATTAAACAGACACTATATATAAGACAATGAATATCAGAATTTAAAATTTTGGGATTTAAAGAAGAGCCGTTGACATCATAGACAAGCAAGCTTCGAGCTTTAGAAAACCAACAAATGTAAAGTACTAAGGCAAGCGTTTTCATCGTCACATTGCTAAAGCTATGAAGGGTCCATTGGACACAGCACGTTTTCTCTTAATTGTTTTAATAAACATGTTTGGAGAAGAAACGAATAATCATCAATCCTCCAGGATTACTCAAAAAATATGAACAATAAACAGTAATATAGAATACCTGGCAGCGATGAAGGGTAGAGAACAGCCCTAGAGAGTTGGCTGGAGAGAGAGAGAAGTTAGGGGTTTCAAGGGTTTGTCAGTGAATTTGATAAAGAAGCAAAATGAAGAGATTCAAGAGAAAGCAGTGTGTGCTAGTAATCAAGGCTGAAGAATGAAGAAGAGGAAAGGATGGAGAATTAGCAGCTAAAGTATTAGTCAATATTTTCGCATTCAATAAAATAAACAAACAAAAAAAAGAAAAAAAAACAGGGCTGTTGTTAGATGTACACGGGTCGCTGAAATATTTTTCAAATATACCCGGTACAAAAATTTATTCTATTTATACAGTTAAATGATATTTTATTTGTAAATATAAGACACTTTCTTAAAAAAAACTTGCTATTTTAGAAAAAAATCTGCTATTCCAAAATACCTGCTATTCTAAAGCTTCACAATTCACACGACATCATCTCTTTGGCTCCGGCAAGATTTTAATATTTATTGCCGGAGCTACTGAATTTAAAATAGGCTATCTTTCTCTCTCGACAAATCCAAAGAATCAAATGTTCAACCTTCTAATTTTTCTTCGATTAGATTAAAGTTGGCAAGAATTTAAACAATTTGGGGAAAAGTTAGATCTATTGGAAAAAAAACTTTCTATCCCTTCAAATAATATCAGTAGAGGTCATTAAATTTAAGTTGAAGGATTATTACAGCCATACTAAATTCTAATTGAGGTAATTGAAAGCTTAAAATTCTCTTTTATTAACATTATGAGTAAATATGAATTTGGGTGTTAAACTTTGTTCATTTTTCATCTTGTTCTTAACTTTGAATATGGTTCACACGGTTCAATTTGATTGTTTCACTTAATGAATTGTTTTTGTTATATTTTGTGCATATGAGTTGATGTTAAAGTTGTAAATATATAGTTGCTATAGTGTTTCTGCACATGTTGCTATAAGGTTTGCTGTAATCAATTATTAGAAAGTTGCTATAAGTAATACTGCAAGAGTTGCTAAATTGATTACTGTATTTTATAATTATTTCTATTTACATAGGGTTGTTGGAAGTGTTTCTGTAGGTGTTGTCAAAATAGTTGTTGTATTCAATCTTTTGTTTTTTTTTTAAAAAAAAAAAATACTGTTGTTGGAAGTATTGGTATCAAGGTTGCTGAATTTCTTTCTTTGTTCTTTGTACATATAGTTGCTGTAATTATTGTGAAAAGGGTTTCTGCATTTAATTTTTTTTTTTTTACAAATGGTTGTTAGTCAGGGTTGCTAAAGCAGTTGCTGTAAGTGTTGTGAAAAGGCTTTCTGCAATTTTTTTACATATGTTGTTAGTCAGGGTTGCTAAAGTAATTGCTGTAAGTGTTGTGAAAAGGGTTGCTGCATTTGTTTTTTTTTTTTACAAAGGCTAATTAGTAATTTTTCCTCCCGAACTTTGACATATACCAAATCATGCCCCCTAAACTTTTTTGACAGTTAAAAATTCCCCCTGAACTATTGAGATTGTTAGATTTAAGGACTTTTGTCTAATTTCATTCAATTTTACTGTTTTAGTGATTGTTTATGTACTAAACCATGCTCCCCAGACTTTGATATTTACCAAATCACACCCCTCAAACTTTGATATGTACTAAATCATGCCCCCTGAACTTTCATCCATGTTAGAATTTTTTTACTAAAATTAGACAAAAGTCCTTAAATCTAACAATCTTAATAGTTTAGGGAGAATTTTTAACGGCAAAAAAGAGTTCAGGGGGCATGATTTAGTACATGTCAAAGTTCGGGGGAAAAATTGCTAATTAGCCTTTTACAAATTGTTGTTAGTTAGGGTTGCTAAAGCATTTGCTATAAGTGTTGTGAAAAGGGTTTCTGCATTTGTTTTTTTTTTTTTTTACAAATGGTTGTTAGTTAGGGTTGCTAAAGCAGTTGCTGTAAGTGTTGTGAAAAGAATTTGCATTTGATTTTTTTTTTTTTTACAAATGGTTGTTAGTCAGGGTTGCTAAAGCAGTTGTTGTAAGTGTTGTGAAAAGGGTTTCTGAAATTGTTTTTTTTTACATATGGTTGTTAGTCAGGGTTGCTAAACAGTTGCTGTCTTTGTTTCTTTGTTATTTTATGAGCATGGTTTATGTTAGTGTTGTTGTTGTGGTTGCCAATAGGGTTGTTATAATCTTAAATCTTTGTTATTTTTCAAATATAGTCATAATAACTGTTGCTATGAATATTTTTGATTGGGTTGCTGATAATTTTTTTTATTTTTTTTTAGTTTATGGTCATGGATGCTTGTAATGTTGTTTTTAGCATTGCCAAACAAAGTTACTCTATTTAACGTTTAAGTATTTTTGCATAGAGTTGTTGAGAAAATGTATAGTTAGAGAAAAGTTGTTAACTTTATTTGTTTGTAAGCTTAATATTGAGTTGTTGTAATTGGTTTTGTAAATTTAAAAGAAATAATACTTGCTGATTTAATTTTATTTCAGAACAGGAGATGGAAAGTATTGTTGTACTTCAACATGGAGGACAATGGGATCAAAATGGAAACTACATCAACTTTGAAGGTTGTGCATTGCTCATTCCAAATAATTGCAACCATAGCCACTTGGTTGGAATGATTTGTAATGAGTTGAAGTTACCAATAGAATCAACTATTTTGAAGATTCAGTATCAAGTAATGATGTAGTGATGGCTTCAGGAAAAAGATGATGCATCTCATTCCTTCAGAGAAAATCTTCTAGCCGCTACCTTCTCTCTTCTTTTCTTCTTCAATTTCGAAATCCTTGAGTGATAGAGTAGTGCCCACACACATCAAGTGGTATCTAAATCGTAGTGTGTAAGACTGTAGGAGATTCCAAACAACAAGAAGGAGAATCAGCAACAAAGGAAGGAGAGAAAGAGATCCAGGTTCAGATCTTGGTGATGCTCTGCTACAGAAAGGAATCAAGGGCTAGAGATCTAAACGGAAGGAGTCATTATATTCCGCTGCACCCAATGTAAGGTTTTCTTAAACTCTTATGTGTTTATTTCATTGTTTTAGAATTCATATTAGGTTGTTAATAAAACATACATGGTAGTAAATCTAGATCCTGGTAAAATATTTCCAAAAACTGGTATCAGAGCCATGGTAATGATTTAATTTCATGAAATATGAATTAAAACGATGTTATGTGTTGATTTGGATGGTTTCATGTGGTTTATGTGCTTATTTGATGATAGTTTAAAAATTGCAATATATGTTACTGAAATTTTTTTATTTCGATCTGGAACTATTTTTTCTGGAAAGTAGACAAAAAAATAATAAATTTAGGCTTTTACAAAACCTAATTTAGATTTTTTATGAATTAGATATGATTTTTTGAAGTTGAACGAAAATATCTGAAATCAGGTTGCACACACGCGCGCGCACGAAGGGAATCCTCGACATTTCCACGCGGTTTCAGACAGCTTGACCGGGGAAACTCGGACACAGGCTGTCTGAAGACGCGTCCCGCCCGTGTCCCTCTGTCAGATAGGCTGCATCCAGCCTTGATGCTCGGTCAGACACCCTAATCCGCGCGCGCAGGGGTATGCAATGCATACCCCTGTGCCTCAAACTTGTTTTCGTCATAACTTTTGATTCAAAAATCGTTTTTCATTGAAACAAAAGCTAATTTTTGGTAGAATTTTGTGTAGAATCTAAATTTTCAATTAAAAATCTAATTGTCAGAATAAAATTAATTTTTATTAATTTTTTAATTAATTAAAATTAGTTTCTGATATTAGTAAACTTTGATTTTTGAAAATTTGATTTCTCACAAAGAAGTCTTATGGTTAATTTTGAAATTTTAGATTATTTTATTATATTATCTTATTAGAAATTTTAAATAAATTTAAATTTTGAATAAACTTGATATTTGAAAAATTGGTTAGATATTTTTAATTTTTTGTTAAAATTTAGGAAATTTAGAAGTTCGTTGAATTTTGAATTTTTTCAAATATTCTCTAACAACCTAAATTTGAATTCTAGTTAAGATATTTATTTTAAAATTTAATTTTATTTTAAATTTTACAATTGAGATATTTTAGCTTACTTTCCAGATATTCCAAATCAGTTATTTGTTTGTATTGTTTGTTTATATATTAATATACAAATTTTTTTTACAAACCTATTATTTATTTGATCTAAATTTCTATGATTAACTTGTTGACAAATCCAATGATCTGATTTTAATTATAGTCCAATTGTCAATAGATCTTATAAATAATTTGTAACAGGTAATTTTTGCTATTTCTTTCATCTGTGTAAACCTAGTAACATGATAGGGCCCATCTAAATCATTTGACCTGTGTGAGCCTATATGTTTGCTATTGGGCTGAGATACATATAGGAAGCCCATTTAAGTTTTTACTAAGTAAATGGACTAGGTTGCTAAAACAAAATTTTGACATAAGTAAATTTATTTAGGCCCAACTAGATTTGGGTTTATTCAATGAATAACAATTGTTTATTTAAAGGTTAAATTCCTCTCTTTTGGGCCTTGTGTGAGAGTTGGGGGCCAATAGAAGTGGGTACGACACACTGAACCCAGCTCCCACTCACATGAACTACCCCAATTGTGAAGGCCTATTTGTCTTATTTAAATAATTGTATCAGGTTAATTATATTAGTCTAACCTAATTAAAATTGAATTAGCTACATAATTAACTTTTAAAATATATGAAATTTATTTTTCATTTAATATTTTAAAGTTAATTTTAGAAAAATACTTAGTTAATGATATATATTCTAGATAGTTATTTCTAGTACTAATTATATTTCTAATATTTAATTAGGAAAATATCATAGATTGTGAAATTAATTATTTAATAATTAATTTTGGTACAATCTAAGTTAAGTATATTTTTCCTAGTATTAAACTAGAATTAATAATTAAGTCTCCTCTATACTTAATTATTTATTTCTTGAACTTAATACATTTAATTAAATTGAAAATTAAAATATCTAAGTTGATTTTCATCATGATACTTAAATATTATTATTTTCATGTTATTTAATTTAAATTGAAAATTATTTTAAGTTTAAAATCTTATTTCAGAATAACTTAAATTTGAGTAATTTTCAAAATATATTTTATTTTATTTTATTAGTCTTTTTCCAACAATTTTGAAATTGCATTTCTTAAATGCAGAAATTTCGAATTTATTGAAAAATAGATTAAAGTTGAAAATTACTTATTTTAATTTTGGACCAACTTAAATCAATGATTTTTTTTTCATTTTATGATTAATTAAAAATAAATGAACTAAAATATATTATAATTAGAAATTGAATTAATTAGTCAATGAAAGTCTAGATATATATTATTTGTTTTGCTTGAAATATTTTTCTAGTGATATTTAATTAAATAGAAAATTAATATTTAAGTTGATTCGATACTTAAATATTTTAATTTTTTTTAAATATTTAATTAAATAGGAAAATTATATTTTTTTGTTGTAAATTAATTTTATTAATTAATTTTGGGCCAACATAAAATTAGAATAATTTTTTCCAGGATTTATTTTTATTTTATTTTAACAAGCAATTTCGAAAATTGTATTCTTAAATACTTGAATTTTTCGAAATGCAATATATATTTATAGAAAATTAAATTTGAGTTGTAAATTAATTTAAATTTATTTTGAAACAACTTAAATTGAATATTTTTCTAAATATTTATTGGAAATTATTACTAAGATGAAAATAATTCATGTTATTTTCATATCCATCTAAGTAAAATTTATAAATATTAAATTCAAATTTATATTTAGAATTTTTCATTCCAAATTGGAAATTTTAATTAAATAAATATATATTTAAAATAAATTGATTAAAATAAATATTAGAAGAAAATACAACTCTTAAAAATAATGAGCTTTTAGTTATAAGGATATTCGATCTCCATTGTTGGTCTTACAATAGTTAAATGTTTTCAATATAACCTCGAGACGCTAGACTTCGTCCCCCTTATGGATGGTTATTCGTTGAACGCATTTAACACCGTAAGATCTCATTTGATAAGTGTTTTGTAAGTTTTCGTCTCTATTAGACTCTCCCCTACGGTGACTACTTAGAGATAAACTTATAAAACATGAAACAATGGTGGAAGCTCATAAAATGAGAATAACCTTGACTCTCGCCTACTGGGACAACGTTGGATTCTTATTTTGATCGAATTAAGGTTGCTAGAATGGTTTGCATTTTAGATGAGCTAACAATTCTATTCAATGAATGATACTTTGACTCTCGCCTACCGGGACACTGTATCAGTTTGTTGGAAACCTTAGAAATTATTTAAGATATGCTTGTTTTGTATTTTCACATGTCTTTGTTATTTGCTATATGTTTGATAATTTCTGAATTGTGTATGAATTTATATTGAACCATGTTATTTTCTGTTATTAAATTGTAGTTTAATTTCGTATCTTCATTGTTGGTCTAACTTGGTTTGTTGTTCTAATGGGACAAATTCTTAATGGATTGTCAACCATTAGACAAATATAATAGTGTTAGATCTCGATAGATAAATATTGTAAATGCAACATCTAGCTGTTCATCAATTGATGACACCTTAGACTAGTATTTACAATATGAAACAAGAAGATTGTATAAATAAGATTACTTTGACTCTTGCTAATCGAGGCATCGTTGGATTCTTATTTAAAAACGAAATTATCCTAATTCATCTTAGCTTGTTCATTTCGAATTAGCTCTATAACGTATCATTGGATGAATGGTCTATAAATCATTTCATGTCATTTTATATTTTCTCTTAAGATATTAAATGACGCATATGATTATATTCCCGAAATTCTATCCCAAAATGAAATAAATCCTCAATCTTAGAAATCTCTTACTTGTATGGGCAAATCAAACTTAGAGTTAGATTAGTAGTGGTGGTCCAAGAAAGAATTACTCATTATACAGTTACACTTTCACAAGTGTTTAATAACTATTTTCTATCAATGGATTCAAACTGTATGTTAGTAAGGAATATGAGTTTAGTATTCTGTGACCAGAATCCACTTGCACTATTCTAAGAACTCTTTGATGTAACTAAACTTAAGTCATCAAAAGATACAACCACATATTTTATAAGTCTAAGGCATTTGTATCTTGTTCATAGTGGTTTTGACAAGATCATTCTCTGCAAAGAGTTAATATGTCTATATCCACTAAAAGTATAATCATCTCATTCGTAGATGGATGTACATTCAGGGGTGGATATGAGTTTTTGTTGTATTCTTAAAACGATCACTCTAGATTTTACCTTAAGCAAAAGAAATTTGAAATGTTTGAAAAATTTCATGAATTTCTAGCAATGGTGAAAAACCATTAAGGTAAGTGGTTAAAGATCTTGCGAACTGATAGGGGTGGAGAAATAGTTAGTAGATATGCAGTTCAAAGATCATTAAATTGATTTTAAATTATATCCAAACTTACCTCCCCAGAAATTCGATTTGCATATTGATGATTAGTTACTAGTCGTTGCCTAAATCCTTCTATGGTAATACAATTTCAGAATGATGCAATGGTTGTATACTTAATGTAAATCATTACTAGATTCATGGATGACCTAATCGAAATCTTAAGAAAAGCTAGAACTGTTAACCTTAGTTTGCATGTTTGTTAGCTATTCTAAGTGATTAGGGGTGGAACATCCCATAGTCAATAGATAAGAAAATGTTTGTTTAAACAAATACTAATTTTCTAAGAAAATGACTAAGTCTGAAAATAAAGTAGCGATTAAAGGAGATAATTTTTCCTTGATTCCAAAAGTGTTCTATCATCTTATTTGACATATGATGATCCCACTGCCTCTGTTGTCTTAACACAACCGAAGAGGTCAATACCATTTAGTTTTCTTAGACACAATTCACGGTACCTTGTCGTAGTGGGAGGGTTTCTAGAAACTCACCTTCTTATGACTTGGAAGACACTAGTGATTAAAATCCATTGTGAGTTTAAACAAGTAATGGATTGTCAAGATAAGAAACTAAGAAGAAAAGCCAAGAGAACTATTGTTTGATCCATTCACATGGAGTAACCTAAAGTTTTCTATACAAGGACATAAAAGGAAATTTTCATTAATAAGTCTATTCAATGGACTTAACAAAACTTCCTGTTCCGAGTATTATAGATTTGAGTTTATCTAAACGTATGGCTTGTGGTATACCTGGTAATTACTTACTCTAGTGCAAGCAACTTACTTTAGTAAGATGTTGAAGCATTTTCTTTCTAATGGCAATCTATAGAAGCTTCTCGACTTCTAGGCATAGATATTATTTATCCAAGGAAAAGTCTCAACTATTACAGAAAAGATAAAGCCATGAAAGAATTTCTTAAATCAACAGTGAGAGGTCTTAGATATGCTTTAGTATGCCTTAGACCAGACACCTGCTGTTCAGTGGGAGTAATGAGTAGGTATCAGATTAATCCAGGAGAGGAACATTGGAAGACAATCAAGTAAATCTTAAGATTAAGAAGAGGAACTATATGTTAGTCGATAAGGGTGTGTTTAAAACTCTTAGACTACACCAAATCAGATTTCTAGACTTGCCTTAGTGCTAGAAAGTCTGTTGATGAGATGGTGATTACTCTGGGGGTGGAGTAGTGATTTTGGAGAAGTGTAAAAACCTATCTGAAGTCTCTAGGTCTACCAGAGAGAGACTGAATGTTAAAGAAGCAGGAAAGGTACTTATTCAGTCTAAGGAAAGTTCTATACATTTGTGGCACCGTTCCAACTTGTCTTAACTACTAGTGTTATTTCGTGATTAACCAAAAGTAGTTGCCAAAAGTATAGAATCCAGTATCCGAAGAGAGTAGACATATAGAGAGGAATTTCACAATATCAAGGATTCTGTGATTAAGGAAGAGTAATGGTTGAGAAAATGTTGGGTTTTATGCCCAAAATAAAACTCTTTACAATCTGATTAGTTATCAATATAAGAAATTTGAAGTGATTGATGTTTGCATGAAATTTACATGCTAATGGTTTAAATATGTTCATTACATTTACACACAAAATCAGTTAAATCCAGATCATATGTTTATTCACAATTACAGTATCGTCAACACAATGGAATGTGATTGTGATCATATGAATCAAAAGACTTGGTCCCTGTTTCATCAGTGTTATTGGATTTACACTAATGTGATAATCAGCGATGATGTGTACTTACACTTAGAGTAAGTGTTATGTTCTTTCCATGACATTAGTAAAGTATACTAGTTTTGAATGTATGGAGTATACATTGGACTGGACCGATATTGCAACTAAGTTAAGATATTACAAACTTACCGTTATACATATCTTTCCAACTCAATATCAGTAGTTGATCTTAAGATTAAAAGAATCTAAATCCTGATATGCTTGGGCTCAACTCAGGAGTGCTATTCATGTTCTTTGATTTATTAGTTAAGCCTACTTTCGGGTCAGGGTGATACGTATATTTTGGGAACATGATAGTATGATTGAGTGGGAGTACTGAACATAAATATGGAATCTATAGCTTCTACTGGTGTATAGAAGTCAAGTGATGATTCCCTTCGAGCTTAGCAAATAGAAGTAAATGGATGAGCTCTTGTTTAACTTACTAATTATTAGATCACTAAACACCATTTACAGGTAGCTAAGTGTTTTAAGGGGCAAAATACATTGAGGGGTGAGAACGGTAAAGAAATCCCATCTCGATGTAGATCATCTATATAGAGGATCTTTAAATCACAATAAGATTATAACAATGGTTAAATGAGATAGTATATTGATATCGTGGAACATACAATATGCTCTATATAAGTCTGAGAGTGCAATTCTAAGTTCTAAGAGTGGATTCAACGAAGAATTAATAAGTAGGAATTTACTTGGTAAATTTGGTTCACTTATTAGAAGCTCGGCATATAGATCCATGGTCCCCATTCTAGTTGAGAACATTCTGCTTGTAAGACTCATTAATTGATTCGTGATTGATCAATTATAATTCTAAAGTTAGACTATGTCTAATTTTATGAATTTTCACTAAGCAGGGGTGAAATTGTAAAGAAAAGAGTTTCTAGGTTTATTTATTGATTAATGGACTTTATATGTCTAATTAATAATTAAATTAAATGACAATATTATTTAATAATATTTTAGTTATTAAATAATTAGTTTTGGCATTTAAAAGGTTAGAATTGGAAAATTGGCGTTTTTGAGAAAATAGAGATAAAATTTGATAAAACTGCAAAATCAAGTGAGGCCCAATAAACACCATGGCCGGCCACTTAGATTAGCTTTTTCAAATTAATATTTTCATTATTTTAATGCCAAATAAATCCTAACCTAAACCTAGTAGTTGCCTATAAATAGAAAGTGATGGCTCAGTCAAATCACAAGTTTTCACAAGCTTTTCTGACAGAAATTTCTCTCTTCAGAAAAACTGAGCCTTCCCCACTTTCTATACCTGGCCAAAATCCCTCTCTCTTTTCCCTTCATCTTTTTCGTGACGCTAGTGAAAGAGTAAGTGCCCACACACAGCAAGCAGTAACTCAATCATAGATTGGAAGACTGTGAAGGATCAATCTTGAAGAAGAAGGACATTCGGGCTCAGATCTTGATTATACTCTGCTACAAAAAGGATTCAAGGGTTAGAGATCTGAGTGGAAGGAGACATTAATTCCGCTGCATCAATGTAAGGTTTTCTTAACTTTATATGTGTTTATTTTATCGTTTTAGAAAGTTCATATTTAGGGTGTTTAAACAACATACTTGTGAGTAGATCTAAGATCCTGGTAAAATAATTTCCAACAACTGGCCTCAGAGCCATGGTAATTGATTTACTTGCAAGAAATTTGGACTTTAAAACGATTGTTTGTTTGTTTTTGGATGGTATCATGTTGTATTGAGTGTTATTTGATGATTGATTGATGTTTGTAAATTTTCGTGAAAAATAATTGCGATTTTGTTTCTGGAATTATTTTTATTGGATAGTATGGAAAAAATTAAGCAAGTTAGCCTTTTACAGAACTCAATTTCGATTTTATTTGAATTAGTTATGAATTTTTGAAGATTTGAAATTTTCCTGCGATCGCAAAACTGTCCGTACAGTTCACAATTTTTTCGTTTTTCTTCGATTTTTCATGCTTTTTCATGGAATTAACTTCCGATTTTTTGTATAGTTTTGTATATATACTAATTACTATTCCTAATTCAATTCTAATTATCATTTTGAATTAATTTAATATTTTTTAAATTTAATTCAAGATATTAGTGTAATTTGAATTTGAATAGAATTAGTATCTATCTTCTTGCTTAAAAATCTATCTTATTTTTAAATTTGATTATATCTTATCTTATTTTTAAATTTAAGGTGAGATTTTATATATATTTTTTTAAAATTAAATCTTTTTTAGATATTTTGACCTTATTTAAATTTAAAATAAGATATTTATAATCATGTAATTTTAAATAGATGTAAGATATTTTGCTAACTTTTAAATTTTGTTATTTTATTTATTTAAATTAAATTTAAAATCTGAAAAGATATTTCATTTATCTTTTCTAATTTTTATTTAATTTTTATTTTTAAAATAACATTTAATTGTTAAAAGTAGTTAGCAAATTTTGAAATGATATTTAGGTTGGTTGAAACCTAATTTTTCAAAAAGTAGGTTTAATTTTAAATATTTATTTTTTAAATAATTTCGAAATTTAAATTTTATTTATTTTATTTTCGAAATTAAAAAAAATATTTTTTTAAAAATTTTATTTTTCGAAAATTAAATTTTTTTTTATTTATTTAATTATTTATTTTTCGAAATTATTTATTTAAAATTAAATAAATCCTACTTCCAACTATCCAGCTAACCTTGTTGCAGGAGTATGTGGTTTTAGCTTGTGTGTAAGTTTTCAAAACCTATTATTACTTGATTGCAAATAGCCATGGTTACTTTTTTGCCAGATCTAATGATCTGAGGGCTCCCTTGGTCAAGTTAATAATTTGTAACAGGTAAATTTTACAATCTTCTTTCATCTTTGTATGACCTAGCAACATGATAGGATCCATCCAAAGTGTGCCTGTGTGAGCCTATATGTCTATTTTAATATAGATGCATATAGGTTGTTGCTAAATAAAATGTCACACCATGATAGATTTTATTTAGGTCCATCTAGTTATTGGACCTATTCAATTAATAACAGTTATTTATTTTAAGGTTAAATTCCTCTCTTTTGGGCCTTGTGTGAGAGTTGGGAGCCATAGAAGTGGGTACGACATACTGAACCCAGCACCCCCTCACATGAACTACCCCAATTGTGAAGACCCATTTGCTTGATTTGAATAACTGTACTAGGTTAATTATATTAGTTTGACCTAATAAAATTGAATTAGCAACATAATTAACTTTTAAAATATATGAAAATTTATTTTCATTTTAATATTTTAAAGTTAATTTTAAGAAAAACACTTTTAGTTTAGATATTATTTCTAGACAAACTATTTGTATTTTTCTTGTATTTAATTAAATATAGAATTTTAACTAACTAATGTGGCGTTTGGTAACACTTTTTTAATCAGTTTTTTGTTTTTAAAATTAGAAAAGTGAAAATATTTTTCAAAATCATGTTCTATAAAACTGTTTTTGTTTTTTAATTTTTTAATTGAGAATCAAAATTTTAAAAACAAAAAAAAATCACTTTCAATATTTTTTTAAACAGTTTTTTTTCTTAATCAATATTTTGGACTCCAACAAGACCCGGACCCAAATCCTCTCTCACGGCCCTTGTGCTGAACCCGACCTCTGACCCGAATCCGAATTCGACCCCGGACCTAGACCCGACTTAAATAAAATAAAAAAATCAAAATAAAAATGAATTTTACAGAACACACTTTGTTTTCTGTTTTTAAAATTGAAAAACAAAAGTGGTTACAGAACGCATTTTTGTTTTTCAAAAATAAAATTTTTAAAAACAAAAATTTTACTTTCATTTTGTATTTAAAAAATTAGAAAACAAAAGTGTTACTAAACGGTAAATAAGATTCTTTCTGGAGCTTGTTTAATTAAATATTCATATTTAAGTTATAAATTAGTTGTAACAACTGATTTTTCTTATCTAACTTAAATTTGAATATTTGATTTAATTTTTAAATCAAGTTGAGGAATCCTAGGCATTAGTTATTAAAGATTCTTAAGATATTTTTTAAGTTAATATCTTTTCAAATATTAACTTAAAATGGAATATTTTAGATATTTTTTGGTTAATATCTTTTCAAATATTAACTTTAAAAGGATATCTTCAAATTAAGTGGTTACAACTTAATTTTGATATTTAATTAAATCTAAATTTGAAATTATTTAAGTTTTAAATTTTTTTTATATAACTTAAATTAGATATTTTTCAAATTTTTTTTTGAAAAGATACTTAGTCAAATAAGATATTTTCTAGATAGTAATTTCTAGACTACTTATTATTTCTAATATTTAAATAGGAAAATTATACTTTGTGAAATTAATTATTTAAATAATTAATTTTGGTACAATTTTATTAAGTATATTTTTCCTAGTATTAAATAGAAATTAATAGTTAAGCCTTCTCTACACTTAATTATTATTTCTTGAATTTAATACATTTAATTAACTTGAAGAATCTAAATATCTAAGTTGATTTTCATCATGATACTTAAATATTTATTGATTTTTCATGACACTTAATTAAATAGAAAATTATTTTTAGGTTGAAATTTAATTTTTCAACTTAAATTTAAATAATTTTCAAAATATATATATTTTTTATTTTATTAATCAATTTCGAAATTTGCATTTTATTTATGCAATATTTTCGAAAATTTTATTTTGAAAAATAGATTGAGTTGTAAATTAATTATTTATTTTAATTAATTCTTGGACCAACTACAATCAATGATTTTTTTTCATTTAATTGATTAATTTAAAATAAATGAATTTAAAATATATATATATTATTAGAAATTGAATTAACTAGTCAAAAGAATATCTAGAAAGGTGATATTATTGCTTGAAGTATTTCTTTTCTATTTTTATTATTTTCGAAAATTGTATTTTTATATACTTTAAATTTTCAAACCCAATAAATATATTCTCAAAGGAAATTTTTAAGTTGCTAATTATTTATTTAATTCAACTTAAATTAATTTCCTTAATATTTATATTTAAGATTATTACTAAGATGGAAATAATTTATTTTATTTCAATCACCATCTAAGTATAATTTTATAAATATTATATTAAATTTTTATTTTTGAATTTTAATTCTTAATTTAGAATTTAATGAGATTTATTTATTAGAATAATAAAGAAAATACATTTTAAATAATGAGCTTTATTATTATTAAGATATTCGATCTCCATTGTGGGTTTTACACCGCGTTTGTTTTAGTGAGTAATCCTCCCTAATGGAGGAACGTTCATTAGCAATTTCGCACCGTTTAATCTCGAATGATAAGTGGTTTGTAAGTGTTTTATATGGTATAGATCACCCTAATGGTGGCGACCATATTTGACTTGCAAATTGCGAAACAATGGTAGAAGCTCATGAGATAGAATAGCCTTGACTCTCGCCTAAACGGGACAACGCTGGATTCCAATCTCGATCGAATAAAAGGTTGCTAGAATGTTTAACATTTTAGATGAGCTGACAACTCCATTCAATGGATGGTAGCTTTGACTCTCGCCTAAATGGGACACTGATATCAGTTTGTTGAAAACCTTGGAAATTATTTAGGATTGAATTTTTAAGTATTTTCTCATATCATTCCTACTTGCTATGTGCTTATAATTTCTGAATTGATTTTGTGTGTTAAACCATTATTTATTTCTATTTGTTGATTTCTATTATTTTGTAGTATCCTGTTTTGTCAAAATGAATCCCATGTTATCACTGTTGACTGAAAACAAGCTGAATGGATCTAACTTTAATAAATGGAATGAGAACATTAATATTGCTCTCATAGGAGAAAGTGCCTTGTTTGTTTTAACTGAGCCGTCACACCGAAGTGCACAGGGACAATGCATCCAAAGCTGTGAAAGAAAAGTATGAGCGTTGGCAGAAAGCAAATGACAAAGCTCTATACTTTATGCTTTCTAGCATGGTTGACACCCTCAAAACTCGGTTTTCTAAAACTGAGAAGGCTGCTGAAGTTATGACGAAGTTAAATGAGCTATTCAGTAAGGCATCACTTCAGTCACGCTTTGACGCGACTAAGAAGTACATTAATGCACGGATGGAACCTCATCAAAACGTGTGTGACCATGTTCTCCTCATGTCTAGTTATTTCCAAGAAGCCCAGGATCATGGTGCTGAAATGGACAGTGCTACTCAAGTTAGTCTTATCTTGAATAGCCTGACTCCAGCATTTCTACCATATACATTAAATTATGTCATGAATAAGAAAGAAATTGACTTTCATGAATTAGTCAATGACCTTCAAACTTATGAAAATTTGATTGGAGGACCCAAGAAGAAAGGGAGTAAACCTCATAATCCTGGTAATGGTAATGGGACGATGAAACCTGAAGCAAATGTTGCCTTTGCTTCAAAACCCAAATTGAAGAAGAAGTGGAAGAACACCAAGAAGCGAACAAAAGCCATGAAAAAGGCTGCTCCTTCTGGTGATGCTACACTTAAAGGAAAGTGTTTTTACTGCAATGAGAAAGGTCATTGGAAACCCCAGTGTCCTAAACTTCTTGCAAAGAAACAAGGTATTTCTATTTATAAACTTTAAGAGTTTTAGTGAATTATTATCCAATTGGATTTATGATTCTGGACTAAACTTTGTTTATTTGTTTTCTTCTTCTTATAGGCCAAGCTACTTGAACTCAATAGAGTTGGATCAGAAAGCTGGACCAAGGGTGAAATCGTCCAGATAAAGATGAAGCTCTTCAATTTTTTTGAATTAATTGTTTTAGTTTAAAGACAATTTGGATTTCAAATTTTAGTTAGGGATATTTATCCCTGTTTCTCTCATATTGTTGCAATACATTTTTTATATTAATAAAGTTTTTTTTTTTCGAAATCAATATTGCAATTTATGATAATGAGCTTCATTTATTTTATCTTCATCAACTATTACTACATTATATTTATATGTTTTATGTGTAAGTGTTTTTATTATTGATGCAAATTCTACAATATTTACAGCTCTTCATCGAGTTATATTATATAAACACTATAAATTATTTCTATGATTATCAATAATTGTTAATTCTCATACAATTATTAAGAATTTGTTTAATAAAAGGATCTTATGATCTGATAGGGGTGGAGAAAAGTTAAGAAAACTATGCAGTTCAACGATCTTTTATATCTAATGAACTCTGGATAGTATTCAACTCCACATAAACTCTATCACACTATGAGAATCATGATCTTTACAACCTTCAAAGGTGGATCATAATCTCTATATACTTAGGGGTGGAGGTTATCCATAGTACCCTATATGTATATTCTTAGGGGTGGAGTCCATTCCACAATTCCCTATGAAACACATATCTTGTTTAAACATGGAAGTAATATAATGAGTCAGCTATTGTCAATATAAATTCTTGATCTTGATTGTATGTTCTATTTCGTTTTTACTGTTGTAAGTAAAAGTTTGATACCTTTGAAAGTTCTTTGTTAAAGTTTCACACTACCTTAATTGAGTGGGAGAATTTTAAAGTTCTATACCCATCTTCATTAGGTTGATACTTGTGATAGGTACTTAAGAACAATACTGAAAAGCAAATCTAACCATTCACATGGATAGGTATAGCTTATCAGAATTATGAGAATAAGATAAAGAACTCTAGTTCAGTCCATTCGAATGACTTGAACTTAGAATTCTTAATCCTCATAAAATTTTATGGTATCTTAATTTTGATTACTTTATCTCTGGCATGTATTTTTCACTTCAAAATACTAGTCTGCTATGTTGATGACTTAGTCTTAACTTAAAGTTTCAGACTAATACAAAAGTCACAACTAGGTAACTCCCTAAACAATCAGAGGTTAAAAGTATTATTTAACCAGACATCTGCTATTGAGTGGGAGCTATCTGAGATGTAATCAAATAGGAAACATTAGAAGATATTCAAGAAGGATTTATGAAAGTGATCTATATGATAGATATTAAGGAACTGTGTATCAGTTGTCTTTGTATCTCACCATCTAATTTCGATTTCTATAAGATGGTGCTTACTTTGGGGGTGGAGGAATTATTGTATAATAATTCAAGCTCTACCAGAGAAGAATTGTAACTTGGTCTATTCGAAAATACCAGAAAGTTATATCACTGAAGAAAAGTCTACACTGTATTATCTCAATTACATATTTTAAAATATGAGAGATATGTCTTCTGTTTATCCAGATGTACTTTTAAAACAGTAAAGATTTCAGTAACCCTTGATGAGTAAAGCATATAGTAAAGGATGTTTCATAAGTGTATTTATGAACTAATTTCCAGAAGTTTGGGTGGATTCAAATATACTACACTTGATCTGAAGATCAAGACATCAGATTGACCTATTTGCACAGTTTGATTTATATTAGTGCAAGTGGGAGTTTGTTGGCTTTTATGCCCTAAATAAAACTCTTTACAATCTGATTAGTTATCAATATAAGAAATTTGAAGTGATTGATGTTTGCATGAAATTTACATGCTAATGGTTTAAATATGTTTATTACATTTACACACAAAATCAGTTAAATCCAGATCATATGTTTATTCACAATTACAGTATCGTCAACACAGTGGAATGTGATTGTGATCATATGAATCAAAAGACTTGGTCCCTGTTTCATCAGTGTTATTGGATTTACACTAATGTGATAATCAACGATGATGTGTACTTACACTTGGAGTAAGTGTTATGTTCTTTCCAGGACATTAGTAAAGTATACTAGTTTCGAATGTATGGAGTATACATTGGACTGGACCGATATTGAAACTAAGTTAAGATATTACAAACTTACCGTTATACATATCTTTCCAAGTCAATATCAGTAGTTGATCTTAAGATTAAAAGAATCTAAATCTTGATATGCTTGGGCTCAACTCAGGAGTGCTATTCATGTTCTTTGATTTATTAGTTAAGCCTACTTTCGGGTCAGGGTGATACGTATATTTTGGGAACATAATAGTATGATTGAGTGGGAGTGCTGAACATAAATATGGAATCTATAGCTTCTACTGGTGTATAGAAGTCAAGTGATGATTCCCTTCGAGCTTAGCAAATAGAAGTAAATGGATGAGCTCTTGTTTAACTGACTAATTATTAGATCACTAAACACCATTTACAGGTAGCTAAGTGTTTTAAGGGGAAAAATACATTGAGGGGTGAGAACGGTAAAGAAATCCCATCTCGATGTAGATCATCTATATAGAGGATCTTTAAATCACAATAAGATTATAACAATGGTTAAATGAGATAGTATATTGATATCGTGGAACATACAATATGCTCTATATAAGTCTGAGAGTGCAATTCTAAGTTCTAAGAGTGGATTCAACGAAGAATTAATAAGTAGGAATTTACTTGGTAAATTTGGTTCACTTATTAAAAGCTCAGCATATAGATCCATGGTCCCCATTCTAGTTGAGAACATTCTTCTTGTAAGACTCATTAATTGATTCGTGATTGATCAATTATAATTCTAAAGTTAGACTATGTCTAATTTTATGAATTTTCACTAAGCAGGGGTGAAATTGTAAAGAAAAGAGTTTCTAGGTTTATTTATTTATTAATGGACTTTATATGTCTAATTAATAATTAAATTAAATGACAATATTATTTAATAATCTATTTTAGTTATTAAATAATTAGTTTTGGCATTTAAAAGGTTAGAATAGGAAAATTGGCGTTTTTGAGAAAATAGAGATAAAATTTGATAAAACTGCAAAATCAAGTGAGGCCCAATAAACACCATGGCCGGCCACTTAGATTAGCTTTTTCAAATTAATATTTTCATTATTTTAATGCCAAATAAATCCTAACCTAAACCTAGTAGTTGCCTATAAATAGAAAGTGATGGCTCAGTCAAATCACAAGTTTTCACAAGCTTTTCTGACAGAAATTTCTCTCTTCAGAAAAACTGAGCCTTCCCCACTTTCTATACCTGGCCGAAATCCCTCTCTCTTTTCCCTTCATCTTTTTCGTGACCCTAGTGAAAGAGTAAGTTCCCACACACAGCAAGCAGTAACTCAATCATAGATTGGAAGACTGTGAAGGATCAAACTTGAAGAAGAAGGACATTCGGGCTCAGATCTTGATTATACTCTGCTACAGAAAGGATTCAAGGGTTAGAGATCTGAGTGGAAGGAGACATTAATTCCGCTGCATCAATGTAAGGTTTTCTTAACTTTATATGTGTTTATTTTATCGTTTTAGAAAGTTCATATTTAGGGTGTTTAAACAACATACTTGTGAGTAGATCTAAGATCCTGGTAAAATAATTTCCAACAGAAAAAGGTTGTGGTTAATTCAACCTGTCAGATCCTATTACGAGGAGTATACTACTACTACACTTGATTTGTATATCAAGGTGTTGAGATTATTTGAAATGCACATTTTGTTTTATATTAGTGCAAGTGGGAGTTTGTTGGGTTTTATGCCCTAAATAAAACTCATTTCAATATAATCAAATTTACTTATTAATAAGGATCAGAAATAACATTTAATGTTGCATGGTTCACATGATTTATTTCATGATTATATATATAATGTATAAATTCTATTTAAGTCCAGAACATATGAATTTGTTAATGATTATAGTGTTGTCAGCACAGTGGAATATAATCTTGATTATATGTTCGAAAGTTTATTCCCTGATTTGTCAGAATACAGGATTTAGACTAACATGATAATCAGCGATAGGTATTCTTACACCTTGGATAAGTGTTATGTCCTTTCCAGGGCATTGGCAAAGTGTACCAGTATCGGATGTATGGAGTATACATCAGAAGGGACCGATATTGAACTTTGATTAGATATATTAAAATTTGCTGTAATATCTATTCAATTCAATATCACCCGTTGATCCTAGATCAAATGGTTTTAATCCTGATATGTTTAGGTTCGATCTCAAGAGTACTATACATGTTCTTTGATTTGTTAGTTTAGCCTACTTTTGGGCCAGGGTGATACGTACATTTTGGGAACATGATAGTATAATTGAGTGGGAGCGCTAGCATAAATATGGAGTCTATAACTTCTATAGGAATTTAGAAGTGAAACGATGATATCCTTCAAGCTTGGCTAAACAGAGATAAACGGTGGATATCTCATTTCACTTCGCTGAAATATCATTTATACGGAGCTAAGTGTTTTAAGGATAAAATACATTGAAGGTGTAACGGTAACTTAGTGCCTATTCAATGTAGATCATCTATTAGAGGGTCATTGATCAAATTAGGATTATAACAATGGATAACTAATGACGTATCTATATTGTGGAACATACAGAGCGTTCTATATGACTGAGAGTGCAATTCCAAGTTCTAAGTGTGGATTCAATAAGGAATTAATAAGTTAGGGAATTTACTTGGTAAATTCAGTTCGACTTATTGGAAGCTCGGTTTATATAGGCCCATGGTCCCCATACTAGTTGAGACCGTACTGCTTGTAAGACTCAGTTAATTGATTTTAATTAATCAATTATAATTCTAAAGTTAGACTATGTTTACTTTGTGAATTTTCACTAAGCAAGGGCGAGATTGTAAAGAAAAGAGATTCTAGGTTTATTTATTAATTAAGAGACTTTATATGTCTAATTATTAAATATATTAAATGATAATATTATTTAAAATTAATTTTAGTTATTAAATAATTGAAATTGGCATTTAAATGGTTGAATTGGAAAATTGGCGCTTTTGAGAAAATGAGATGCATAAATGATACAACAGCAAAATTGCATAAGTGAGGCCCATTATCCAAAGCCCATGGCCGGCCACACTTAATGGATTTTATCATTTATTTTTTCATTATTTTAATGCCAAATAAATCTAACCTAAACCTAAGTGGTTACCTATAAATAGGTAGTGATGGCTTCAGGAAAAAGATGATGCCTCTCATTCCTTCAGAGAAAATCTTCTAGCCGCCACCTTCTCTCTTCTTTTCTTCTTCAATTTCGAAATCCTTGAGTGATAGAGTAGTGCCCACACACATCAAGTGGTATCTCAATCATAGTATGTAAGACTGTAGGAGATTCCAAACAACAAGAAGGAGAATCAACAACAAAGGAAGGAGAGAAAGAGATCCAGGTTCAAATCTTGGTGATGCTCTGCTACAGAAAGGAATCAAGGGCTAGAGATCTGAATGGAAGGAGTCATTATATTCTGCTGCACCCAATGTAAGGTTTTCTTAAACTCTTATGTGTTTATTTCATTGTTTTAGAATTCATATTAGGTTGTTAATAAAACATACATGGTAGTAAATCTAGATCCTGGTAAAATATTTCCAACAGAGACTTCATCTTCTTCCTTTCTTATTCTAATTTCGAAAACTATAGCTTTCTTCACAAACTAAATTCAAGCCTTAGTGATTGAGTGCATGCCCACACATAACAAGTTAGTCCTCAATCATAGTGTGTAAGACTGTGAAGAATCCAAACAACTGAAGGAGAATCAGGCTCAGATCTTGGTGATACTCTGCGACAAAAAGGATACAAGGGTTAGAGATCTGAGTGGAAGGAGTCATTTAATTCTGCTACAACCAATGTAAGGTTTCTCATACCTTTTATGTGTTTATTTTCATCGTTTTAGAGATTCATATTTAGGATGTTAAAAACATACTTGTTAGTAAATCTAGATCCTGGTAAAAGATATTCTAACAACTGGCCTCCGAGCCATGGTAATTGATTTACTTTCAAGAATTATAGATTTAAAACGATGTATGTGTGATTTGGATGTGATTTATGTTGATCTATGTGTTTATTGATGATTGATTGATGTTTGCTAAATTTTTACGTAAACTAATTGGATTTTCGTTTTGGAATTATTTTTATTGGATGTAGTGGAAAAAATTAAGCAATTTATTTTTTTACAGAACTCAATTTCAATTTTATTTGAATTAGTTATGAATTTTTGAAAATCAAAAACATCAGGAGGTGGTGTCACCCCACGTGCGCGCGCGGACACGAGTGATTACTCGGGTGTCACGCACATTCAGACAGGGCATGTCCGAAGGAACACGCCCAGAAATTCTGAATTCCCCCCATTCTGCGTGCGAAAATGCTGATGGGAGCCTCCAGCACCGAGTTTTCTCGGCTATGCAACCCCCGGGATGCGCACGGATTGTATGCATTACCAAATGCAATTTTTTCCAATTTTTTTTTTTCATTTTTTAATGCTTTTTCATGGAATTAATTTCGAAATTTTTGTGTAATTTTATATTTAGATTTTTATTTTTCATATTTCAAATCTAATTATCAGAATTAAATTAATTAATTTTTTTTAATTAATTTAAGATATTAGTAGTTTTCGAACCTTTAAAATAGAGAAAAATCTATTATTTTACTTAGTTGGTTATCTTATTTTTAAATTTTGATTGCCTTATCTTATTTTTAAATTTAAGGTCAGATATTTTATATTTTAGATTATTTAATTAATTTTATAAAATGATCTTATTTGAAATTTAAAATAAAACTATTTTAATCTAGAAATTTTAAAATTGTAACCAGATATTTTTCTAACTTTCAAAAATTTTGTAATTTTATTTAAATTAAATTATAAAATTAGATAAATAATATTTATTTATCATTATATTTTATTGGATATTTAATTTTATTTTTAAAATAACATAAAATTTGAAAAGTTGCTAGCATATTTTTGATTAGATTTTTAGGTTTGTTGAAAACCTAAATTTTCAAATTTATAGGTTTAACTTTTTAATTAATTATTTAATTTAATTTCATAATCTTCGAAAATAACATTTTATTATTTAGATTTTTCGAAAAATAATTTAATTATTTAATTAATTTAAATTAAATAAATCCTATATTCAACTATCCAATTTGTTGCATGTGTGTGTTTTATATATTATTTATTATTTAAGCTTATTTTTTTTATAAAACCTATTATTGTTTGATTTAAATTGCTATGGTTAACTTGTTGACAGATTCAATGATTTGATTTTAACCAATGGTTCAATTGTCAATAGGTCAAATAAATAATTTGTAACAGGTAAATTTTGTAATCTTCTTTCATTTGTGTATAAACCTAGTAGCATGATAGGATCCATCCAAATCAGTGTGCCTGTATGAGCCTATATGTTTGCTTTGGGCTTAGATGCATATAGGGAGCCCATTTAATTTTTATAATTAAAATGGACTAGGTTGCTAAATAAAATTGTGACATTTGATAGATTTTATTTAGGCCCAATTAGTATTGGGCCTATTCAATTAATAACAGTTGTTTAAATTAAGGTTAAATTCCTCTTTTTCGGGCCTTGTGTGAGAGTTAGAGGATCATTAGTAGTGGGTACGACATACTGAATCCAGCCCTCCCTCACATGAACAACCCCAAGGCTCATTTGCCTAATTTGAATAACTGTAATAGGTTAATTAAACTAGTTTAACCTAATAGAATTGATTAGCAACATAATTAATTTCGAAATATATGAAATTAGTTTTTCATCAGCTTATTTTGAAATTAATTTAAGAAAAACACACTTAGTTTAATGAAATTCAAATTCAAGATAAACTAGATGTATTTTTTTGTACTTAATTAAATAAAAGAAGTTATAACTAATTAGATTCTTCTGGATACTTAATTATTTGAATTTTCATAGAAAATATATTTAAGTTGAAAATTAGTTTTTCAAACTAATTTTGGATCAACTTAAATTAGAATATTTTGAAATTAATAATTAAGTAGAATCTTCTAGAAAATTAGTTATCTAGATATTCTTTAAAATATTTTTAAGTTGAAAATTTGTTAATTTTGGATCAACTTAAATAGGGATATTTTTCAAATTAAGGTGATTAGTTCAAGATACTTAATTTGATAATTAATTAAATTTTGAAAAATTATTTAAGTTGAAAATTTTGTTATTTTAGAACAACTTAAATTAGATATTTTTGAGAAATTTATTTTAATATATTTTATATAATTTCGAAATTTTATATTCAATTATAAATGGATTTTCGAAATTATTGTTTGAAAATTAAATTAAAGTTGAAAATTAATTTTTTAATTAATTTTGGACCAACTTAAATTAAATAATTTTTATTATTAAAATACATAGATTAAAATAAATGATTAATTTAAAATACATTATTTTAACTTATGAGCCTTAATCAAAGAGATATTTGATCTCCATTGTTGGTCTTACAATGATTAATTGTTTTCAATATAACCTCGAGACGCTAGACTTCGTCCGCGTTATGGATAGTTATTCGTTGAAAGCACTTAACACCGTAAGATCTCATATGATAAGTATTTTGTAAGTTTTCGTTTCTATTAGACTCTCCCCTACGATGACTATGTAGAAATAAACTTACAAAATATGAGACAATGGTGGAAGCTCATAATATGAGAATAACCTCGACTCTCGCCTACCGAGACAACGTTGTATTCTTATTTTGATCGAATAAAAGGTTGCTAAAATGGTGTCCATTTTAGATGAGCTGACTACTCTATTCAACTAATATTATCTTTGACTCTCGCCTACCGGGACACTGTATTTCATTATGTTGGAAACCTTGAAAAACAATAAATATATTTAGTTTTTGGTATTTTTACAAACATATTTGCTTTACTTGTTATTTTCTGAACTTGTGTATGAATTTATTGAACCAATAATTTATTTCTGTTTATTGATATTTGTAGTGTCAAAATGTGCAACCCACACCCCAATCCTCATCTAGAATATGCCTTTAGGAATGAACTTCAAAGTGTGAAGATGACTCCTGGTCAGAGTATCACTTCACACTTGCTCATGATGAACATGAAATTCCAGAAAGCAGCTATGCTGGGAATTGTTTGATCTGGAGACCAAAGAGTTCATTTTATTCTCAACAGCTTATCAGTAGAATTTAACCAATTTGTGATTACCAATTAGAACTCGTCTGACATAGACAAGCTGGACGCTGAATTGCGTGCTTATGAACGGACATTGTTACTTGCATGGAGATCCTTCTCCAGTAATGCAGATAAGGGCAAAAGGAAAGCTGAAGATATTGAGAATAATTCCTTTGACAATCCTACTACTTCAGGCTTAGTTGAGAATAATAGAGAAAGTGATTCCACTTCCTCAGATTATCTTTCACAATAGATTGAACCAGCAATAAGAACAATCCACAAACAGTTAAGGAGTGATACCAATGCTTTAGTTTTTGAATCATGTGTTTTAGAGACTGACAAATCCATCTGGATTCTTGATTCTGGATCTACTAACCATGTCTGTTGTTCATTGCAATTGCTTGAAAACTGGAATTATTTAAAATCCAGAGAGTTGAAACTTAAATGTAACACCCTAACTAGCATAGGCGTGTTGACGTGATTTTAAACGTATTGTGCAGCTCGTTGCTAATCAACGAGGTTAATGAAAATCGTGATTAATTAAAATTTTGCTATTTAATTAAAACTTGTAATATTACATACAAAATGTTTCGGGATCCCGTTTGCGAAATACTTTACAAAAGTTTACTATTCAATACAAAGTATTTGTCGCCTACCGACTAACTACAAAAGCACTGTTGTCCCAAGGATCGTACGCTCCAGGCCTAACCGCCCCGACATGTACAATCTTCATTGGCTCGTCCTCACGGTTCCTCAGCTTTGGCCTTGCCCTTACCTACACATAAACATAGCACTGTGAGTCGACAGACTCAGTAAGAAAAGCATAATATAATAAACATACTAAATCCCGGGTTATAACCAAGCGCCCATACACCTGACCATAACCCTAACTGAATTAGGGACATCCATGACAACGGACGATTAACCGCAAATCCAGCCTATACTCGGTATTCTAGTCGTACTGATGTGGTAGTAGTTAATCCATACTAACTGATAGCCTAGCATATATCTGTTGGCATCTCGGTGCAACTCTATGTACACCTCACTGTTGCCCTGATATGCTAATCTGACGGCTATATAAAATTTGCCTAACATATATCTAATATGTTAATCTGATGGCAACTGACATGTACGCTAAACATGTATAAGCATATGCATAACATTATACTAATCTTACCTCGATTCCGAATTCAAGTGTGCCAGTCAACCTGAGTGGAACAATCTGCTCGGTGAATTACAGGCTCCTAAATCATAATAACCACAACACTGATAAGTGACACGCTAAATCACTTCCCGGGGACTTAAACTTGAAACTAGAAGTTTCCCTATCGATAAACCACATGGCAATACCCTAAACAACACAAAAATGGGAAGAACTAGGGTTCCCAAATTTGCCCCCAACCGGTAGATCGGTTCCTCAACCGGAATTCTGGTTCTGGGAGGAAATCCAAGAAGCCAACCGGAATTTCGATTCCTACAGGCCTCTCTGAACCGGAATTCTGGTTCAGTGCAGGAAACACTTAAAATTCCATATCTCAACCAATTCAACCCCAATCCTCCCCAAACTTTCCAGACCTGTTCTAAACATCCTAGAGGACATATTCAAGGCAATAAAACACAACTTCATGCACCATAACAAAAATCACCATTGATGAGTCAAGCTTGAGTTCAAAAACTCAAAGCTTGCTCATCCCACAAACTAGCTATCAAAACCTACTCAATTCACGATACATAACCATAATATAACCCCAGAAAACAAACCCAAACACAAACAACAACCACAGCAGCTACTTCAACATTTCACCATTGAAATTCAAGATTTTGAGTTCAAAGCTTTACATAAGGTTAAATCCAACTATCTAACAACAAAATCAATTTGAATTCACTCAAATAAACATATATAAGCCTCTAAATGCAACAACAACTAACCACAGCCATTAAAACAGCAAAAACACCAAGCATGCAAAATTTCTTCTTCTTAAAACTCAAGAAACTAAAAGAGGAGGTTGCTATAAATCATACCTTGGCTTGGATTATACAATAAGCTGCTGGAAACAAGGAATTGAGGAAGCAAACACAAGAACCCTAGCTGGTTCTAGGATGGCCGAAAGAGAGAAAGAGAGAGTTTGAGAGTGAAAATGAGATTTTTCTTCCTTTTCCAATTTTTTTGAATAAAATGATAAAATGACTTGATTTACCAACATAATTCAGCCAATATTCTAAAAACATTCAGCTTAACATATTCCACAAAAGACAAAACACAAATGGGAAAAATGACCATTTTGCCCTCACACACTAAAATGGCAAAAAAAGGGGTACAAAGGGTATTTTGGGAAATTCTAAATTCCCGACCAATCCCGAAATTCCCAATATCTAAATAAACTGCCCCGCTATACTAAAATACTAAATTGTGATTCTACTGAGCCATACACCGCGTTCCATGTTGCCGGGCACCGGAAATGCAAAATTATGAGATTTCACTATATGACATAAAAATGCATTCTAAATTCAAATAAATCAACATAAATAATTATTTAAATATCAATAAATAATTTTCATAATTAAACCCTAATTATCTGCTAATTTCCAAATTTAAACTAAGCGGTCTTTACAACTATTCCCCCCTTAAAAGGATTTCGTCCTCGAAATCTAACCTGAACAACTCCGGATACTGGGCTTTCATATCTGATTCTAATTCCCAGGTGGCTTCCTCCACCTTGCTGTTTCTCCAGAGTACTTTGACCAAGGCTATGGTCTTTTTCCGAAGGACATTGACTGTTCCTCGTATGACATGTCTGGCTGCAGCTCAAGGTTCTCATAACTAAATATATGACTAGGGTCAGAAACGTATTTTCTCAACATAGAGACATGGAATACGTTGTGAACTGCTGAAAGAGCTGGAGGCAAAGCTAACCGATATTCCACTTGACCAACCTTCTCAAGAATCTCGAAAGGTCCTGTAAACCTAGGGCATAACTTGCCTCTTTTCCCGAAACGTTTGATCCCCTTCATCGGAGATACTCGCAAAAACACATGGTCCCCAACTTGGAACTCAACATCTCTGCGTTTCGGATCTGCATAACTCTTTTGTCTACTCTGAGAGGCAAGCATTCTAGCTTTAATTTTCTCAATTGCCTCATTGGTCCGCTGTACTGATTCTAGACCAAGGTATTTCTTTTCCCCTGTCTCATCCCAATGAATGGGAGACCTACACTTCCTACCGTATAACAACTCATAGGGAGCCATCCCTATCATACTCTGATAACTGTTGTTGTATGAAAATTCTATTAACGGTAGATATTTACTCCAAGAGCCTTCAAAATCCACAACACAGGCTCGTAACATATCCCTCAATATCTGAATTATCCTTTCGGACTGCCCATCTGTCTGAGGATGGAATGTTGTACTGAATTTTAGTTTTGTACCCATTGCTTGTTGTAAACTCTGCCAAAACTTGGAGGTGAACTTCGGATCTCTATCCAAAACTATAGACTTTGGTACCCCGTGAAGCCTTACTATTTCTTTCACATATAACTCTGCCAACTGATCCACTGAATAGGTCATTTTAACTGGCAAAAAATGTGCAGACTTCGTAAATCGATCTACCACAACCCAAATATAATCGGACAAACCTGTGGTTCTAAGCAACCCAACCACAAAGTCCATCGTGATGTCCTCCCACTTCCATTCAGGTAGGGTTAAAGGCTGTAACAACCCTGCTGGTCTCTGATGTTCAGCCTTAATCTGCTGACAGGTTAGGCATCTCGATACGAATTCTACCAAAGTCTTCTTCATACCGCTCCACCAGAAGTAAGGTTTAAGATCTTGATACATCTTGGTGGTGACGGGATGTAGGTAATATGGAGTAGTATGAGCCTCTTCAAAGATTTCATTCCTGAGTTCCACACTATTTGGAACACAAACACTAGCTTTAAATAATAGCATCCCGTTGTCTGACACTGAAAAATCCCTGGCTTGACCAGCTGAAACCTCTTCTCTGATTTTTACTAACTCTGGATCAGTCATCTGAGAGACTTTAATTCTTTCTAACAGATCAGATTGCAGCGTCAAGTTGTGAAGCTTGCCTACCACGAACTCAATGCTAGATCGGACCATGTCCTCTGCTAACTGAGGTGAGATCTAAATCATGCTAGCTATCTGGCCGGGACCCTTCATGCTCAGGGCATCGGCCACTACATTGGCCTTCCCAGGATGATAAAGGATCTCACAATCATAGTCCTTTACTAACTCCAACCAACGCCTTTGTCTCATGTTCAAATCTTTCTGAGTAAAGAAGTATTTGAGACTTTTGTGGTCGGTATAAATTTCACACATTTCTCCATAAAGGTAATGCCGCCAGATCTTCAAAGCAAATACTACTGCGGCCAATTCTAAGTCATGTGTCGGGTATCGCTGTTCATAATCCTTCAAATGACGAAAGGCATAAGTGATAACCCGGTCGGCTTGCATCAGTACACACCCCAGACCCTGTCTGGACGCATCACAATAAACCACAAACTTTTCTTTGTCAGAAGGCAAAGCTAGCACTGGAGCTGTAATCAACCTCTGTTTCAGCTCCTAAAAACTAGCTTCACATTTATCTGACCACACAAACCGCTGATTCTTTTTAGTAAGCTCGGTTAAGGGTGTTGAAATTTTAGAGAACCCTTCTACGAACCGACGATAATAACCAGCTAGACCCAAGAAGCTTCTAATTTCTGTCACTGTATTCGGTCTAGGCCAATGCCTGACGGATTCTATCTTTCCTGGATCCACCTTGATCCCATCCCTACTAACAATGTGCCCTAAGAAGGACACCTGAGATAGCCAAAATTCACATTTCTCGAACTTCGCATAAAGCTTGTGTTCCCGAAGCCGTTGCAGAACCATTCGAAGATGTAACTCATGCTCCTCTTCTGACTGAGAGTACACAAGGATGTCGTCGATAAATACAATTACACAGATATTGAGGAAATCCTTGAATACTCTATTCATCAAGTCTATAAATGTTGTAGGAGCATTGGTTAATCCAAACGACATAACCAAGAATTCGTAATGTCCATATCTAGTACGGAAGGCTGTCTTCAGAATGTCCTCCTCTCGAATTTTCAACTGATGATAGCCCGATCGGAGATCAATCTTGGAGAAGACCGTCTTCCCCTGGAGTTGATCGAAAAGATTATCAATCCTAGGTAAAGAATATTTATTCTTAACTGTTAGCTTATTTAACTCCCGATAGTCGATGCACATTCTCATAGACCCATCCTTCTTCTTGACAAATAATACCGGAGCTCCCCAGGGTGACACACTAGGTCGGATAAACCCTATGTCAAGTAAGCCTTGGAGCTGAATTTTTAATTCTTTAGGCTCAGCTGGAGCCATTCTATAAGGAGCCTTGGATACCGGTTCTACTCCAGGTGCTAAATCAATTCCCCGTTGAGGTGGTAAACCTGGAAGTTTTTCGGGAAAAACATCTAGAAATTCCCGAACGACCTTAATATCTTCTGGTCGAATAGAGTCTGGCCGAGTGGTGTCTAACACCACAGCCAGAAACCCTAGGCATCCATCACACAATAATTCCTTAGCTGTCAGGGCCGAAATCACCGGGATCCGAGATCCCTGAACCGAACCGACAAAAACAAACGGTTCTTCTCCTTCTGGTTGGAAGATTACCATCTTCCTCTTACAATCAATACTAGCTGAATATTTGGATAGGAAATCCATTCCCAGAATAATATCAAAATCTACTAAGCTCATCTCTATTAGGTCAGCACTTAACTCCCTATTGTCAATTCTGATCGGCATAAACCTAATCCACCTTTTGGAGATAACCAACTCTCCGCCAGGTAATAGGGTTCCAAACCCTAATTCGTAACTATCATGCAGTCTATCCAATTTACTAAAGATTCTGGCTGCCACATAAGAATGTGTGGCCCCAGAGTCAAACAATATAGAGTAAAAAGAGTTGTTGACCGAGAGCTGACCTGTCACCACTGAAGGGCTGGCTTCTACATCAACTTGAGTAATGGTGAACACCCTAGGTGGAGTGGGTCTCGCCGGAGCCTTTGGTGCTTCGGTTCTAAGTTGAGGGAAATCCCTCTTGTAGTGTCCTAGCATGCCACACTGAAAGCACCCCTGCCCTCTACACTCACCCAGATGGTGCCTTTTACAACTGGGGCACTCTGGGTAGGTATATCGGGTCTCAGAACTACCCTGACGACTTCCTCGACCCTGGTTCCCCCAGAACCTCTTGTTCTGACCTGAGCCACCGGTTGCAGTGGATGCCCTCCTTTTCTGGTCCATGGCCGAACCACTACCTCCCCTGCTAAAGCCTGATGCAGGAGGGGTAGGAGCCCCGCCAACCACTGGAGTCCTAACAGACTCAGTCATACACCCAACTGCGCCCTCAACTCCCAGTGCTTTTTCCACCATTGGTGGTTTTGTCATCGGTAGTAATCATCAGGTCATGCTTAATCTTCACATTCAATCCATCCAGATACTTTTCCTTTTTATCGAAATCGGTTGGCACAATTCCCGAGGCCAACCTCGCCAACCGATCAAACTGCGTTGTGTACTCAGTAACGCTCATATTTTCTTTCTGGGTCAAGTGAGTGAACTCTTTCCTTTTGGCACTTCTGACGGCCTCATTGTAGTACTTGGCATTGAAAAGTTCCTGGAACTTCTCCCAGGTCATCGTTGTGACATCGTGTATCATGGACATCGTGTCCCACCATACTAATGCATCTTCTTGAAATTAAAAAAGTGGCACAGACCACTCTATCATTCTAGGTGACGCCCATGAAATTCAAAATCTTAGTAATCACTGTTAGCCACTGCTCGGCTTTCATAACCTCCGGACCTCCCAGAAAAACTGAGGTGCCTGCTTGCAGAACCTTTCATACAAAGGTTCTATCCGATTCACCGCTACCACTGGTTCGGCCTGGACAACAGGGGCAGGTGCCACTGGAATTTCTGGTACAGGCACTGCAGGAGCACCCTGCTGTCTCAATCGCTGGATTTCATTATCTTGTTCCTCAATTCTGGCTTGCATTTCTACAAACCTACTTTCCCAATTCGGGGCTTCCTGATTAGCTTGGGCAGCCTGGGCAGCCTGTGGCGGGTTAGCATCACCCCGGCCACGAGCCCTGCCCCTGGGACCTCTACCTCGGCCACGAGCATTTGGGGGAAACTGAGTTCACTGACCTTCATTTAACCCGACGAAATGGCCCTGACTTCTAGTATTTCGCCTGACGTCCATCTAGTCTGAACAGCCTGCGTAACCAAGAGTTGGCATATCAGATCATGATCAACAAGAGCTTACTAATGCCGCTTATTTGGAAATTAAAAACATGTGCCTATTCTACTATAAGGCTACTAACATGCTTTCAAGCAGGCTTTTCTTAATTCATAATATTTAAAATAAGCTACTAAAGTAATAAAAGCTTACTGAACCGTAGAACGAGCTAACTGCTGATGATGATTGTACATGTCGTGACGATCTTCGAAAGACAACCTGGCGGCTCTGAAACCAAATTGTAACACCCTAACTAGCATAGGCGTGTTGACGTGATTTTAAACGTACTGTGCAGCTCGTTGCTAATCAACGTGGTTAATGAAAATCGTGATTAATTAAAATTTTGCTATTTAATTAAACCTTGTAATATTACATACAAAATGTTTCGGGATCCCGTTTGCAAAATACTTTACAAAAGTTTACTATTCAATACAAAGTATTTGTCGTCTAGCGACTAACTACAAAAGCACTGTTATCCCGAGGATCGTACGCTCCAAGCCTAACCGCCCCGATATGTACAATCTTCATTGGCTCATCCACACGGTTCCTCAGCCTTGGCCTTGCCCTTACCTACACATAAACATAGCACTGTGAGTCAACAGACTCAGTAAGAAAAGCATAATCATAAAACATACATAATCCCGGGTTATGATCAGACGCCCATACCCCTGACCATAACCCTAACTGCCGTGTCCCACACGATACTGAGTCCTGAACGTTCGTACGACGGTACTATTGACAAGTAACAGCCTATACTCGGTACACTGGTCGTACTCCAGCTGCTAGTCATACTCTAGCCTGTACCGATGTGTTACAGTATCAGCCTATACTCGGTTCACTGGTCATATTCCAGCTGCTAGTCATACCCTAGCCTAACCGATGTGATATGGTCGGATGGTACGAAGCCAACATACATATCTAATGTAATCTAACAGGCTTCCTAACATGCACGCTAAACATGTAATACATATGCATACTGTTATACTAATCTTACCTCAATTCTGAATTCAGGTGTGCCGGTCAACCTGAGTGGAACGATCTGCTCGCCGAATTACAGGCTCCTAAACCGTAACAATCACAACACTGATAAGTGACACGCTAAATCACAACCGGGACAAAGGTTTTAAAAACCACTCTTAACCTACTGTAACTAAATACAAAAATACCCCAAACTATCAGGAAACAAACTGCCTGGAAACTCGAAACTACAAGTTGAGAAAAACCGGTTTCACACCCTACTGCAAAATCCGAGTAACCGGTTTTACAGGCCCAGTTTTACCCAGAAAACCCTCAAAAATCAAATCCCCAATCAAAACGTTTCCAAACTCAACCAAACTTTCCAGACCTGCTAATTAGACCCCAATAAACATATTTCAAGCAACAGAACAAAGCTTCATGCATAAAATCAAAATCCACCATTAAAGCTCCAAGCTTTGAGTTCAAAACTCAAACTTGGTTAAATCTAACAAACATGCATCCAAACCAGCTCAAATCTACCTAGATATGCATAAAATAACTTCTGAAAACAACAGCAAGCATCAACAACAAGTTCAGCAACAGATTCCATTATTTCTTTAAAAACCATAGCTTTGAGTTAAAATTCCATAAATTGATAAAACCAACTAATCACCAACACAATCATGCTTGAATCAACATTTTTAAATCATGCTCTAACTACAGAAATCAACAACAACATACAGCAGCAAGAACATCATCAAAATTAAACATGCAACCTATCAACATTTCTCAAAACTTCATAAAACTTAAAGAAAAGCTAAGGGAAACATACCAACAACTTGTGATCACCAAATTTGATTAAAACTAGCTTGAAATCCCAAGAAAATGGCCAGCTGCTTGCTGCTCCAAGAGGGCCGAAATAGAGAGAGAGAGAGAGAGAGAGAGAGAGAGAGAGAGAGAGAGAGAGAGAGAGAGAGAGAGAGAGAGAGAGAGAGAGAGAGAGAGAGAGAGAGAGAGAGAGAGAAAGTTTTACTTTTCTTTCTAATTTTCTAACTTTTTTCCAATTTTGAAATAAAGAATAAAATGAATAATTCCACTCCTTATTCAGCCAACAAATAACATTTAAAATTATATATTTTCATCACATAAAGTCCACTAAAGGACAAAATATCATTGGGGCAAAATGATCATTTTTCCCCTCCACACTAAAATAACATAAAGGGTACTAAAAGGGTACTAAAAGGGTATTTTGAGAATTTATAAATTCCCGACCACTCCCGACATTTCCAATGTCTAATAAACTGCCCCAAAATACTAACATACTAAGTTGTGATTTTACTAAGCCAAACACTGAGTTCCATGTTGCCGGGCACCGGAAATGCAAAATTATGAAATTCACTATATGACATAAAATGCATTTCAGAATTCAATAATAACAGCATAAATAATTATTTAAATATCTAGAAATAATTTTCGTAATTAAACACAACTAACTGTTAATTTCCAAATTAAACTAAGCCGTCTTTACAACTATTCCCCCCTTAAAAGGATTTCGTCCCCGAAATCTAACCTGAATAACTCTGGATATTGAGCTCTCATATCTTACTCTAGCTCCCAGGTGGCTTCCTCCACCTTGCTGCTTCTCCAGAGTACTTTGACCAATGCTATGGTCTTATTCCGAAGGACTTTATCCTTTCTATCCAGGATTTGCACTGGCTATTCTTCGTATGTCATATCAGGCTGCAACACTAGGCTCTCATAACTGAGTATATGAGAAGGATCTGAAACGTATTTTCTCAACATAGAGACATGGAATACGTTGTGAACTGCTGAAAGAGCTGGAGGCAACGCTAACCAGTATGCCACTTGACCTACCTTCTCGAGAATCTTGAAAGGTCCTGTAAACCTAGGGCATAACTTGCCTCTTTTCCCGAAAAGTTTGATCCCCTTCATTGGAGACACCCGTAAAAACACATGGTCCCCTACTCGGAACTCAACATCTCTACGTTTTGGATCTGCGTAATTTTTCTGTCTAAACTGTGAGGCAAGCATTCTAGCTTTTATTTTCTCAATTGCCTCATTGGTCCGCTGCACTGACTCCAGACCTAGGTATTTCCTCTCCCCTGTCTCATCCCAGTGGATGGGAGATCTACACTTCCTACCGTACAACAGTTCATAGGGAACCATCCCTATTGTACTCTGATAACTGTTGTTATATGAAAATTCAATCAACGGTAGATATTTATTCCAAGAGCCTTCAAAATCCATAACACAGGCTCGTAACATGTCCTCCAATATCTGAATTATCCTTTCGGACTGCCCATCTGTCTGAGGATGGAATGCTGTACTGAATTTTAGTTTTGTACCCATTGCTTGTTGCAAACTCTGCCAAAACTTGGAGGTGAACTTCAGATCTCTATCCGAAACTATAGACTTAGGTACCCCGTGAAGTCTTACAATCTCTCTAACATACAATTCTGCCAACTGATCCACAGAATATGTTGTTCTAACAGGCAGAAAATAAGCAGATTTCGTGAATCGATCCACCACTACCCAGATGGAATCGAACAAACCCGTGGTTCTAGGTAACCCAACCACGAAATCCATCGTGATATCCTCCCACTTCCATTCAGGTAGGGTTAAAGGCTGCAACAACCCTGCTGGTCTCTGATGTTCAACCTTAATCTGCTAACAGGTGAGGCATCTCGATACGAATTCTACCAAATTCTTCTTCATACCGCTCCACCAGAAGTACGGTTTAAGATCTTGGTGTTGGAAATTTATTTTACCAGGATCTTAGATCTACTCACAAGTATGTTTATTAACACCCTAAATATGAACTTTCTAAAACGATGAAATAAACACATATAAAGTTTAGTAAACCTTACATTGGTTGCAGCGAAATAATATGACTCCTTCCGTTCAGATATCTAGCCCTTGATTCCTTTCTGTAGCAGAGCATTATCAATATCTGCACCCGGATCTCTTTCTCTGAATCTTTAGTGCTGAAACTCCTTCTTGCTGAAAGTCTTTCTTCACGATCTTCCTCACTATGGTTGAGGTATCACTTGCTGTGTGTGGGCACTACTCATACACTAAGAATTTCGAAATCTCAATGAGGAAGAGAGAGAGAGTGGGTTCGGCCAAAGATAGGGAGAGAGAAGGCTCAGTTTTTTCTGAATGAAAAAGTAGAAAATTTAAGTGTAATTTTCCTGAAGCCTTCACTTTCTATTTATAGCATTCCACTAGGGTTAGGTTTGAATTATTTGGCATTAAAATAATGAAAATATCAGTTTAAAAATTCAAACCAAGTGGCCGGCCATGTACAGTAATGGGCCTTACTTGGATTTTGCAGTTTTCTCAATTCTGCATCTGATTTTCTCAAAAACGCAAATTTTCTAATTCAACCATTTAAATGCCAATTCTAACTATTTAATAACTATAAATAATTATTAAATAATATTGTCATTTATCATATTTATTAATTGAACCATACAAAGTATCATAATTAACAAATATTCCCCTAAAACTCTTTCTTTAAAATTTCACCCTTACTTAGTGAAAAATTCACAAATAGACATAGTCTAAATTGAGAATTATAATTGATTAATCAAAACCCATTATATGAGTCTTACAAGCAATATTATCTCAACTAGTGCGGGGACCATGGGTCTATATAACCGAGCTTCCAATAAGTAGATCAAGAATTTAGTACCAAAATTCACTAACTTATTAATTCTTCGTTGAATCCACGCATAGAACTTAGAATTGCACTCTCATTTATATAGAATGCTCTATATGTTCCACCATATAGATGCATCATTAGTTATCCATTGTTATAATCCTAATGTGATCACTGATCCTCTATATGAATGATCTACACTGTAAAGGGATTAAATTACCGTTACACCCTACAATGTATTTATTTCTTAAAACACTTGACCCCGTATAAATGATATTTCAGCTTATGTGAAATGAGTACTCCACCATTTATGTTCGTTTGGTCAAGCTCGAAGGAGATCATTCTTTGCTTACTATTCGCCAGATAGAAGCTATAGATTCCATGTTTATGCTAGCGCTCTCACTCAATTGCACTACCGTGTTCCCAAAATGTACGTATCACCCTGACCTAAAAGTAGGCTTAACTAACAAATCAAAGAACACGAATAGCCTTTCAAGATTGAGCCTAATCATAACAGGATTAAGAACATTTGATCTAGGATCAACTTGGCGATATTGACTTGAATAGATATTACGGTAAGTTTAATAAATCTAAGTCAAAGTTCCATATCGGTCCCTTCCGATGCATACTCCATGCATCCAACCTGAGCTTTAATTTAACCAATGCTCTGGAAAGAACATAGCACTTCTCCAAATGCTAGTAAACTCTGTTGTAGATTATCATATCAGTAAAACCTTATGTCTAATAAATCTAGGAAACTTTATTCACATAGTCATTTTTACTTTCCAATGTGTTGACGGCACAATAAACAGGATCAAGTATGTGAAAAGGGTTTCAGATGAATTCATACATTATGTACATATAATCATGAAATAAATCATGTGAACCATGCAACATTAAATGTTATTTCTGATCTATATTAATAAGTAAATCTGATTATATTGAAATGAGTTTTATTTAGGGCATAAAACCCAACACTTGGAACATCTTGGTGGTGCCGGGATGCAGAGAATAAGGGGTAAAATGAGCCTCTTCAAAGATTTCATTCCTAAGTTCCACACTACTCGGAACACAAACCCTAGCTTTATACAAAAGCATCCCGTTGTCTGACACTGAAAAATCCCTAGCTTGACCAGCCGAAACCTCATCTCTGATTTTCACTAACTCTGGATCAGTCATCTGAGCGGCTTTAATTCTTTCCAACAGATCAGATTGCAGTGTCAAGTTGTGAAGTTGACCTACCACAAACTCAATGCTGGATCTAACCATGTCCTCTGCTAACTGAGGTGAGATCTGAATCATGCTAGCTACCTGTCCGGGACCCTTCCTGCTCAGGGCATCGGCCACTACATTGGCCTTCCCAGGGTGATAGAGAATCTCACAGTCGTAATCTTTCACTAACTCCAACCAACGTCTCTGTCTCATATTCAAATCTTTCTGAGTAAAGAAATATTTGAGACTTTTATGGTCGGTATAGATTTCACACCTTTCTCCGTAAAGGTAATACTGTTAGATCTTCAATGCAAAAACTACCGCGGCCAATTCAAGGTCATGGGTCGGGTATCGTTGTTCATAATCCTTTAACTGACGGGAGGCATAAGCGATAACTCGATCAGCTTGCATCAGCACACACCCCAGACCCTGTCTGGATGCGTCGCAATAAACTACAAATTTTTCTTTATCTGAAGGCAAAGCTAACACTAGAGCTGTAATCAACCTCTGTTTCAGCTCTTGAAAGCTAGCTTTGCACTTGTCTGACCACACAAACCGCTGATTCTTCTTTGTAAGTTCGGTTAAGGGTGTTGAAATCTTAGAAAACCCTTCCACGAACCTACGATAATATCCGGCTAAACCCAAAAAGCTTCTAATTTCCGTCACTGTCTTCGGTCTTGGCCAATCCCTGACGGATTCTATTTTCCCGAGATCCACCTTCATCCCATATTTGCTAACAATGTGCCCTAAGAAAGACACCTGAGACAGCCAAAATTCACATTTCTTGAATTTGGCATACAACTTGTGTTCCCGAAGCCATTGCAAAACCATCTGAAGATGTAACTCATGCTCCTCTTCTGATTGAGAGTACACAAGGATGTCGTCGATAAACACAATTACACAGATATCGAGGAAATCCTTGAATACTCTATTCATCAGATCCATAAATGCTGCAGGAGCATTGGTTAGTCCAAACGACATAACCAAGAATTCGTAATGTCCATACCTAGTACGGAAAGCTGTCTTCGGAATGTCCTCCTCTCGGATCTTCAACTGATGATAACCCGATCGGAGATCAATCTTGGAAAAGACCGTCTTCCCCTGAAGTTGATAAAAAAGATCATCGATCCTAGGTAATGGATATTTATTCTTCACTGTTAGCTTGTTTAATTCCCGATAATCGATGCACATTCTCATAGTTCCATCTTTCTTCTTGACGAACAAAACCGGAGCTCCCCAGGGTGACACACTAGGCCAAATAAACCCTATGTCAGGTAACCCTTGAAGCTGAATCTTTAATTCTTTAAGCTCAGCTGGAGCCATTCTACATGGAGCCTTGGAAACTGGTTCCACTCCGGGTGCCAAATCAATAATAAAATCAATCTCCCGCTGAGCTGGTAAACCTGGAAGTTCTTCGGGAAAGACATCTAGAAATTCCCGAACCACCTTGATGTCCTCTGGCCGAATGGTATCTGGCCGAGTGGTGTCCATCACCACGGCTAGAAACCCTAAACAACCGCCATGCAATAACTCTTTAGCTGACATGGCCGAAATCACCGGAATCCGAGATCCCCGGACCGAACCAACAAATACAAATGGTTCCTCACTTTCCGGTTGGAAGATCACCATCTTCCTCTTGCAGTCAATACTGGCCGAGTATTTAGATAGGAAATCCATTCCTAGAATAATATCGAAATCTACTAGGCTCATCTCTATCAAGTCAGCACTTAACTCTCTACCATCTATTCTGATCGGCATAGACCTAATCCACCTTTTGGAGATAACTAACTCTCCGCCAGGTAATAGGGTTCCAAACCCTGATTCATAACTATCACACGGTCTATCCAATTTACTAAAGATTCTGGCTGCCACATAAGAATGTGTGGCCCCAGAATCAAACAACACTGAGTAAAATGAGTTATTAACTGAGAGCTGACCTATTACAATTGAGGGGCTAGCTTGCGTCAGCCTGCGTAATGGTGAACACCCTAGCTAGAGTGGGTCTCCCCGGAGCCCTTGGTGCCTCTGATCTGAGCTGGGGACAATCCCTCTTGTAGTGTCCGGGCATGCCACACTGAAAGCATCCCTGACCTCTGCACTCACCCAGATGGTGCCTTTTACAACTGGGGCACTTTGGGTAAGAAAACTGGGTCTCCGCACCACCCTGATGACTGCCTCTACTCTGGTTCCCTCGGAACCTCTTGTTCTACCCCGAGCCACCGGATGCAGCGGATGTTTTCCTCTTCTGGTCCATGGCCGAACCACTACCTCCCTTGCTGAAGCCTGATGCAGGAGGGGTAGGAGCCCCGCCACTCACTGGAGTCCTAACCGACTCCGACATACATCCAACTGCGCCCTCAGCTCGCAGTGCTTTCTCCACCATCTCAGCATAGGTGGTCTTGTCGTCTGTGGTGATCATAAGATCATGCTTGATCTTTACATTAAGTCCATCAAAATATTTTTCCTTCTTACTGAAATCGGTTGGCACGATTCTCGAGGCCAATCTCGCCAACCGATCAAACAAGGTAGTGTATTCCGTCAAACTCATATTCTCTCTGGGTCAGGAGTGCGAACTCTTTTCTCTTGGCACTTCTAACAGCCTCATTATAGTATTTCGCGTTGAAGAGCTCCTGGAACCTTTCCCAGGTCATAGTTGTGATGTCGTGAATCTGGGATACCATGTCCCACCAAACAAGAGCATCCTCTTGAAACTGAAAGGTGGCACACACCACCCTGTCATTCCCAATGACACCCATAAAGTTCAATATTCTCGTAATCACCGTCAGCCACTATTCGGCTTTCATAACCGGAGGTGTCTGCTTCCGGAACCTTTCATACAAGGGTTCCATTTTGTTTGCCGCTACCACTATCTTGGCCTGAGCAACAGGGGCAGGTGCCACTGGAACTTCTGGCACCGGCACTGCAGGAGCACCCTGCTGCCTCAATCTCTGTATCTCATGATCTTGTTCCTCAATTCTGGCTTGCATTTCAACAAACCTAGTTTCCCAATTCTGGGCTTCTTGATTGGCTTGGACAGCCTGTGGCGGGTTAACATCACCCTGACCACTGGCCTTGCCCCTGGGACCTCTACCACGGCCCCTAACATGCGGGGGAAACTGAGCTCCTTGACCCTCATTTGGCCCTACTGAGTTGCCCTGACTCCTGGTGTTCTGCCTGGCGTCCATCTAGTCTGAACAGCCTGCGAAACCAAGAGTTGGCACATCAGGTCATGATCAACAAGAGCTTCCTAATGCCGCTTAATTTGGAAATTAAAAACATGCTCCTATTCTACTATCAGGCTACTAACATGCTTCCTATCAGGCTTTTCTTATTTCATAATAATTAATAAACTACTAAAGCAATAAAAGCTTACTGAACCGTAGAACGAGATAACTGCTGATGATGATTGTACATGTCGTGACGATCTTCGGAAGACAACCTGGCGGCTCTGATACCAAATTGTAACACCCTAACTAGCATAGGCGTATTACGTGATTTTTAAACGTATTGTGCAGCTCGTTGCTAATCAACGAGGTTTATGGAAATTGTGATTAATTAAAATTTTTGCTTTTTAATTAAACTTACATAATATTTTATACAAAATACTCGGGATCCTGATTACAAAATACTTTACAAAAGTTTTACTGTCAAAAACAAAATACTTGTCGCCTAGTGACTAACTACAAAAGCGCTGCTGTCCCGAGGATCGTGCAATCCAGGCCTAACCGCCCCGACATGTACAATCTTGACCGGATCGTCCGCACGGTTCCTCAGCCTTGGCCTTGCCCTTACCTACACATAAACATAGCACTGTGAGTCCACAGACTCAGTAAGAAAAGCATAATCATAAAACATACGTAATCCCGGGTTATGATCATACGCCCATACCCCTGACCATAACCCTAACTGCCGTGTCCCACACGATACTGAATCCCGAACGTTCGTACGACGGTACTATTGACAAGTAACAGCCTATACTCGGTACACTGGTCGTACTCCAGCTGCTAGTCATACTCTAGCCTGTACCGATGTATTACAGTATCAGACTATACTCGGTTCACTGGTCATACTCCAGCTGCTAGTCATACTCTAGCCTAACCGATGTGATACGTCAAACAGTACATTACCACCAACCCTAGTATCAGCCTATACTCGGTTCACTGGTCATACTCCAGCTGCTAGTCATACTCTAGCCTAACCGATGTGATATGGTCGGATGGTACGAAGCCAACATACATATCTAATGTATTCTAACAGGCTTCCTAACATGCACGCTAAACATGTAATACATATGCATACTGTTATACTAATCTTACCTCAATTCTGAATTCAGGTGTGCCGGTCAACCTGAGTGGAACGATCTGCTCGGCGAATTACATGCTCCTAAACCGTAACAATCACAACACTGATAAGTGACACGCTAAATCACAACCGGGACAAAGGTTTTAAAAACCACTCTTAACTTACTGTAACTTAAAACAAAAATACCCCAAACTAGCAGGAAATAAACTGCCTAGAAACCTGAAACTAGCATGAAACTACAAGTTGAGAAAAACAAGTTTCACACCCTACTGCAAAATCCGGGTAACCGGTTTTACAGGCAGTGTAAAACTGGTTAGCCGGTTTTACCCAGAAAACTCTCAAAAATCAAATCCCCAACCAAAACGTTTCCAAACTCAACCAAACTTTCCAGACCTGCTAATTAGACCCTAATAAACATATTTCAAGCAACAAAACAAAGCTTCATGCATAAAATCAAAATCCACCATTAAAGCTCCAAGCTTTGAGTTCAAAACTCAAACTTGGTTAAATCTAACAAACATGCATCCAAACCAGCTCAAATCTACCTAGATATGCATAAAATAACTTCTGAAAACAACAGCAAGCATCAACAACAAGTGCAGCAACAGATTGCATTATTTCTTTAAAAACCATAGCTTTGAGTTAAAATTCCATAAATTGATAAAACCAACTAATCACCAACACAATCATGCTTGAATCAACATTTTAAAATCATGCTCTAACTACAGAAATCAACAACAACATACAACAGCAAGAACATCATCAAAATTAAACATGCTACCTATCAATATTTCTCAAAACTTCATAAAACTTAAAGAAAAGCTAAGGGAAACATACCAAAAACTTGTGATCACCAAATTTGATTAAAACTAGCTTGAAATCCCAAGAAAATGGCCAACTTCTTGCTGCTCCAAGAGGGCCGAAATAGAGAGAGAGAGTTGAGAGAAAAAATTTTGCTTTTCTTTCTAATTTTCTAACTTTTTTCCAATTTTGAAATAAAGAATAAAATGAATAATTCCACTTCTTATTCAGCCAAAAAATAACATTTAAAATTATATATTTTCATCACATAAAGTCCACTAAAGGACAAAATATCATTGGGGCAAAATGATCATTTTGCCCCTCCACACTAAAATAACATAAAGGGTACTAGAAGGGTATTTTGGAAAATTATAAATTCCCGACCACTCCCGACATTTCCACTGTCTAATAAACCGCCCCAAAATACTAACATACTAAGTTGTGATTTTACTGAGCCAAACACCGAGTTCCATGTTGCCTGGCACCGGAAATGCAAAATTATGAAATTCACTATATGACATAAAATGCATTTCAGAATTCAATAATAAAAACATAAATAATTATTTAAATATCTATAAATAATTTTCGTAATTAAACACAATTAACTGCTAATTTCCAAATTAAACTAAGCGGTCTTTACATAGCATATATCTGTTGGCATCTCGATGCAACTCTATGTACACCTCACTGTTGTCTTGATATGCTAATCTGACGGCTATATAAAATTTGCCTAACATATATCTAATATGTTAATCTGATGGCAACTGACATGTACGCTAAGCACGTATAAGCATATTCATAACATTATACTAATCTTACCTCGATTCTTAATTCAGGTGTGCCGGTCAACCTGAGTGGAACAATCTGCTCGGCGAATTACAGGCTCCTAAATCATAAAAACCACAACACTGATAAGTGACACACTAAATCACTTCCCGGGAACTTAAACTCGAAACTAGAAGTTTCCCTATCGATAAACCACATGGCAATACCCTAAACAACACAAAATGGGAAGAACTAGGGTTCCCAAATTTGCCCCCAACTGGTAGACCGGTTCCTCAACTAGAATTCCAGTTCTGGGAGGAAATCATGGAAGCCAACCGGAATTCCGGTTCCTATATGTAACACCCTAACTAGCATAGGCGTATTACGTGATTTTTAAACATACTGTGCAGCTCGTTGCTAATCAACGAGGTTTATGAAAAACGTGATTAATTAAAATTTTTGCTTTTTAATTAGACTTGTAAAATATTTATACAAAATACTCGGGATCCCGATTACAAAACCATTTACAAAAGTTTACTGTCTATACAAAATACTTGTCGCCTAGCGACTAATTACAAAAATAGCCTCACTGTCCCGATGATCGTACGCTCCAGGCCTAACCGCCCCGACATGTACAATCTTCACCGGCTCGTTCACGGTCCATCAGCTCTAGCCTTGCCCTTACCTACACATAAACATAGCACTGTGAGTCGACAGACTCAGTAAGAAAAGCATAATAATACTCATACATAAATCCCGGTCATGATCAGACGCCCATACCCCTGACTATAACCCTAACTGCCGTGTCCAACAGGATACTGAGTCATGAACGTTCATAGGGGCGGTACTATTGACAAGTAACAGCCTATACTCGGTCGAACTGGTCATAATCCAGCTGCTGGTCATACTCCCGCCTGTACCGATGTGTTACTGTATCAGCCTATACTCGGTCGAACTGGTCATACTCCAGCTGCTAGTCATACTCTAGCCTATACCGATGTGATACGTCAAATAGTACAGAACCACCAACCTAAGTATCAGCCTATACTCGGTCATACTGGTCATACTCCAGCTGCTGGTCATACTCCAGCCTATACCGATGTGATACAGTGTTAGCCTATACTCGGTCATACCGGTCATACTCCAGCTGCTGGTCATACTCCAGCCTATACCGATGTGACACAGTCGGATGGTTCGAAGCCAACATACATATCTAATGTAATCTAACAGGCTTCCTACATGCACACTAAACATGTAATCTATATATGCATACTGTTATACTAATCTTACCTCAATTCCGAATTCAGGTGTGCCGGTCAACCTGACTGGAACTATCTGCGCGGCAGATTACAGGGTCCTAAACCATAAAAATCACAACACTATAAGTTATACGCTAAATCACTTCCCGGGGACTTAAACTAGGAACTAAAAGTTTCCCTATCGATAAAAAGCATGGCAATACCCCAAATAACATAAAAACGAGGAAAACTAGGGTTTCTGAAATTTCCCCAACCGATAGACCGGTTGTCCAACCGGAATTCTGGTTCTGGGAATTTTCAAAACCCATCCAGAATTCCGGATGCACAACCGGAATTCCGGTTCCTCGCAGGCAGAAAATCAAAAAATTCATAACTCAACCAAAACAAATCCAATTAACCTCAAACCTTCCAGACCTGTTCTATATGACCCAAATAACAATTCTAAAGCAACAAAATCACCCAGAATGCACAGATACAAAAAGTGCCATTAAAGCCCAAGCTTTGAGTTCCAAAACTCAAACTTGGTTAAATCCAACTAACATGCATCCAAATCAGATCAAACCTACTTAAACATGCATATAAAAGCTTCTGAAAACACAAGGAATCGACCTCAACAAACACAGCAACAAAACTCACCATTTTACTTTGAAAACTCAAGCTTTTGCATAAAAAAAAAACCATAACTCGATCAACCTAACTATCATGCATTACTAGTAGCTCAAATCAACTCATTTAAACAAGCTTAATTCTCTGCAAACAACAATAAAAATCACTGCAGCAACAACAACCTAAACTATGCATGCAACATCATCTTTTTTTTTACCTTGAAAACCAAGAAAACTAAAGAGCAAGATTCAAGGCTTACCAAGAGCTTAGAATCACACAAAATCTGCTTGAAAATCAAAGGAAAATCCAGCCCTAGCACACCCAATCCAGCCGAGAGAGAGAGAAAGGAAAAGAGAGCTTTTCTTTCTTTAAAATTTTGCAATTTTCTAAGTTTTGAGAAAAATGAAAAGAGATGCCACTAAATCCTTTTTACTTCAGCCAACACTTAATAAAATAAAACATATAATTCAACTAAATAAAGTCCACTAAAGGACAAAATATCATTGGGGCAAAAAGACCATTTTGCCCCTCCACACTAAAATAACATGAATAACACTAAAGGGGTATTTTTGGGAAATTCTAAATTCCCGGCCATTCCCGACATTCCCAATGTCTAATAAACCGTCCCAAACTACTAACATACTAAGTTGTGATTTTACTGAGCCAAACACCGAGTTCCATGTTACCGGGCACCGAAAATGCAAAATTATGAAAACTACTAAATGACATAAAAATGCATCTCAGAATTCAATAATAACAGTATAAAAAATTATTTAAATAGCTATAAATAATTTTCATAATTAAACATGATTAACTGCTAATTTCCAAATTAAACTAAGCGGTCTTTACACTATAGGCCTCTCTGAACCAGAATTCCGGTTCAGTGCAGGAAACACTAAAAATTTCATATCTCAACCAATTCAACCCCAATCCTCCCCAAACTTTCCAGACTTGTTCTAAACATCCTAGAGGACATATTCAAGGCAATAAAACACAGCTTCATGCACCATAACAAAAATCACCATTGATGAGTCAAGCTTGAGTTCAAAAACTCAAAGCTTGCTCATCCCACAAACTAGCTATCAAAACCTGCTCAATTCACGATACATAACCATAATATAACCCCAGAAAACAAACCCAACACAAACAACAACCACAGCAGCTACTTCAACATTTCACCATTGAAATTCAAGATTTTGAGTTCAAAGCTTTAGATAAGGTTAAATCCAACTATATAACGACAAAATCAGTTTGAATTCACTCAAATAAACATATATAATCCTCTGAATGCAACAACAACTAACCACAACCATTAAAACAACAAAAACACCAAGCATGCAAAATTTCTTCTTCTTAAAACTCAAGAAACTAAAAGAGGAGGTTGTTATAAATCATACCTTGGCTTGGATTATACAATAAACTACTGGAAACAAGGAATTGAGGAAGCAAACACAAGAACCCTAGCTGGTTCTAGGATGGCCGAAATAGAGAAAGAGAGAGTTTGATTCTACTGAGCCATACACCGCGTTCCATGTTCCCAATGTCTAAATAAACTGCCCTGCTATACTCAAATACTAAATTGTGATTCTACTGAGCCATACACCGCGTTCCATGTTGCCGGCACCGGAAATGCAAAATTATGAGATTTCACTATATGACATAAAAATGCATTCTGAATTCAAATAAATCAATATAAATAATTATTTAAATATCAATAAATAATTTTTATAATTAAACCCTAATTATCTGCTAATTTCCAAATTTAAACTAAGTGGTATTTACATTAAAGTTGGTAATGGCGAAATGGTATCGGTTAGAGCTAGAGGAAAAGCCAAACTCAAGTTTCAGAACAAATTTTTGGATTTAGACAATGTCTTATTTATTCCAAATTTTAGTATAAACTTAATTTCTGTTTCATGTTTACAGTTGCAACAATACAAATTGAATTTTTCGAGTTCTGTGTTCTATCATTTCTCGAAATGACATTCAAATTTGTGTTGCATCTATGGAACAGAGGCTTTATGTTCTAAGACCAGATGAACCATTTGCGCTTAATAACAAACTATTTAAGGTAGCTAAACCTAGAAACCACAAAAAGCAAAAGATCAATAATGAAGATGAAACATATCTATGGCACTTATGTCTTGGTCACATAGGCTATGATAGACTTCACAGGTTAACCAAAGGTGATCAATTGAAAAATGTCACCTTAGGCGAATTACCAGTTTGTGAATCTTGCCTAGAAGGCAAAATCACAAAACGTTCTTTCTCTACAAAGGGAGAGCATGCTAAGTAATCACTAGGCATAGTGCATTTAGATCTTTGTGGACCACTGAATGTCAAAGCTAGAGGTGGTTATGAGTACTTTGTCACTTTCATCGACGATTACTCTAGATATGGTCATATTTACCTTATGCATAAGTAATCTAAAACATTTGAGAAGTTTCAGGAATTTCTAGCATTGGCTCAAAACCAATTGGGTAAAAATTTAAAGATCTTGCGAACTAATAGGGGTGGAGAATATATGGATATGCAGTTCAAAGATCATTTAATTGAAGTTGGAATTGAATCCTAATCGACTGCCCCTAGCACTCCACAACAAAATAGAGTTACAGAAAGAAGAAATCGCATGCTTTTGGAAATGGTTAGGTCCATGCTTAGCTACTCAACTCTACCTACGTCCTTTTGGGGATATGCTATTTAGATGGCACCTGAAATTTTAAATATTGTTCCATCTAAATCAGACCCTAATACACCTTTAGAATTATGGAATGGTCGTATACCTAGTTTACGCCATTACAGAATTTGGGGGTGCCTTACTCATGTCTTAAGAAAGAAAGATGGCAAACTAGAAAAGCGAACTGAGGTTTGCATGTTTGTTGGAAATTCTAAGGAGACTAGGGTGGACTATTTCATAGTCAGAAGGATGATAAAGTGTTCGTTTCCACAAACGCCACTTTCCTTGAAGATGACTAATTAAGAACTTCAAGCCGCAAGGCAAAGTAGTATTGGAGAAAATGCTTTCAGATATAACTCCTTCTAATGTTCCATCCTCTTCTACTCAAGTAGAGGATAATCCCACTCCCTCGGTTGAACCTTTACAAGTTGATACAACTGAGAAATCTACCACTATTCATGTTCAGAAGATCATGGCACCTCGTCGTACTGGGAGGATTTCTACAAAACCATCTCGTTGTGGCTTGGATGGTGAAATCAATATGGTCGTTGGTGACGGTATTGTGAACAATCCATTAACCTATAAACAGGCGATGGAAAGTCCAGAACAGAAACAATGGTCAGCCGGCATGGATTCAGAAATGGATTCCATGAAAAAGAACAAAGTGTGGGAATATGTAGACGCACCTAATGATTATCATCCAATTGGATGTAAGTGGGTCTACAAGAAGAAAAGAGTTATTGGAGGTGAAGTCGAAACTTTTAAAGCTAGACTGGTCGTTAAGGGTTATACCCAAAGAGAAGGTGTGGACTATGAGGAAACTTTTATTCCGGTCGCCATGCTCAAATCCATCAGAATTATTCTCTCCATAGCTGCCGCTTTTGATTATGAAATTTGGCAAATGGATGTCAAGACAGCTTTCCTTAGCGGAAATCTTGAAGAAACCATCTATATGGAGCAACCTGAAGGCTATGTTCTTCTACGGTAGGAGAGAAAGTTTGCAAACTTAATAGGTCCATTTATGGACAGACTTAAGCAAGCTTCTAGCTCTTGGAATAAAAGGTTTGATAGAATTATCAAGACCTACGGCTTTAACCAAAACGATGATGAACCTTGTGTTTACCAACTCAAGGATAATCAAGTGGTAGTATTCTTGGTCCTTTATGTTGATGACATTTTGATTATTGTTAATAATATCAAGAAAATGACTGACATCAAGGAATGGCTTGACACTCAATTCGAAATAAAAGATTTGTGTGAAGCTGCTTATGTTCTTGGTATTTATATTATCAGAAACCGAAAGAACAAATCCTTTGCTCTCTCTCAAACAACTTACATTGATAAAGTGTTAGAGAGATTCTCAACGATAAATGCCAAAGGGGCACAGATGCTTTCTAGGTTTGGTATCCGTCTATCTAAGGAATAGTCTCCTACTGATCCTCAAGAGATAGAGGACATGAGAAGGGTTCCTTATGCTTCAGCAGTTGGGAGTATAATGTATGCACTGTTATGCACTAGACTTGACATATGCTATGCAGTAGGAATTGTGAGCAGGTTTCAAACAAACACAGGATAGGAAAATTGGACTGTAGTTAAGCATATTCTGAAATATTTGAAAAATACAAGGCATTATGTGTTAGTCTACAAGGGTGGTGCTTTAAATCCCGCAGGCTATACCGACTCAGATTTCCAAGCTTGTCTTGATGACAGAAAGTCTACATCTGGGATGGTTTTTACTCTTGGGGGTGGAGCAGTTGTTTGGAGAAGCGCTAAGCAAACCACAATATCAGACTCTACCATGGAGGCCGAGTACATAGCTGCCGCTGAGGCTGTTAAGGAACTTGTTTGCATTGACTAAGAAAGTTCTTCTCAGGATTTGGTGTTCTTCCTGGAATGGAAAAACCACTGGTTTTACTTTCTGATAACACTCGAGCCATAACCAATAGTAAAGAGCCTCGAAGCCACAAGAGAAGCAAACACATAGAGAGGAAATACCACATCATCAAAGAATATGTGGCAAGAGGGGATGTACTGGTGGAGAAAGTAGACACTGAAGACAACTTAGCTGATCCATTCACCAAAGTTTTGATTGCAATTACATTTGAAAAGCACAGATTGAATTTAGGATTAATTGAAATGTACTAATTATTTTATGTTAGTGCAAGTGGGAGTTTGTTGGACTTTGTACCCTAAATAAAACTCTATTTCAATGTAATCTATTCTATTCAATTATTAATAATGAAACAGATTTAATTTCATTACTTGTTTAATGTGTTATTTGGTTCATGTGATCATTTATTTACTTATTTGATTAATAAATTCATCCAAATCCTTATCGCACTGATATTCTTGTTTATTGTGTCGTCAACACAGTGAAAAGTAATCAAGATTGTGTGATTAAATGTATTCCTAGATTTATCACTACACAGGGTTTAACTGATATGATAATCTATAACGTAGTTTACTTGCACCTTGGATAAGTGTTATTTCCTTTCCAGGGTATTAGTTAAAGTAAGCTTGGGTTGGATGTATGGAGTATGCATCGGAAGGGAGCGATATTGAACTTGAACTAGATATGATAAATTTACCGTAATATCTATTCAATTCAATATCACTTAGTTGATCCTAGATCAAATGATCTTAATCCTGAGATGGTTAGGTTCTAGTTCAGTTGCATTATTTGTGTTCCTTAATCTATTAGTTAAAGTCGACCAAATGGTTCTTCCCGTGACATATAGGTTAAGAACATGGTAGTTCAATTGAGTGGGAGCGCTAATCATAGATACGGAATCTATAGCTTCTATCTGGAAATAGAAGTGAAACGATAATTTTCTTCGAGCTTGGCTAAATAGAGATAAATGATAGAGCGCTCATTTTAGTGATTATATTTGTTCACTGAAATATCATTTATAGGTTGCTAAGTGTTTTAAGGATAAAATACACTGAAGGGTGTAACGGTAAATTAATCCCTATGCAATGTAAATCATCTATAGAGGATCATTGATTATTGGGATTATAACAATGGATAACTAATAGTGTATCTATATCGCGGAACATAAAGAGCATTCTATTTAACTGAGAGTGCAATTCCAAGTTCTATAGTGGTGCAATGAGGAATTAATAAGTTAGAAAAGTTACTTGGTAAATTCTAGATCTGCTTATTAGAAGCTCGTTGGCTAGTTTGTATACACGCTTGGGACGGATGCACCATGTTGGAAAGAGACAGAGGTCTAGTGTATTCTACTAGTTTGATGGCTTGTTTTGAGGGCCTGCCAACATGCGTGGAGGCATGGCGCCTTGGGGATTGGTCCATGGACGTATGGGAGTCCTTGGGCGACGAAGGAGACTATTCAGACAATATCGAATGGGGCATGATAGAAGCGTTGGCACGTCAGCTTGGTGTTGGCATCTTGCCACACTTGCTACCTTAGTCACGAGTGACAAGGTGCGCGTCGGTGTTGGGATTTGCCTTATCATGGTGGGAACCTATGGACAGTGCGAGTATCTTGGCTAGAGAGTCTTGATGCATGGATGCACTCATGGATGCTTGCGAGCATGACTCGGTGGGAGTTGTTCGAGAGACGGAAGTGTGCACGAGGCACACGGTCGCGCGAAAAATGAGCCCATTGTTACTGGGATGGTTGGAAGGCTGACCTTGGCTTAGAGAAGTTAAGGTGTTGCACGGGTGTTCCGTTGCCTGAAAAGGTGAGCCAGTGACGCCAAGTAGAGTATATATTATGCCTACAAATTTCAAAAAATGAGAAGGGTCACTCTTATTCATAAGGATATTAGCGTTTAAATTACTCAAACTACACATTTAATTACACTTAATCTCACAAATTTAATTTTGGGATTTTTTTTTCATTTTTATACTTCAAAATAATTTTTTATATATATTTTTACGGAATTCTACAAAGAAATCTCTATTTCAACTAACGGAACAAACGAAATCGCAACCAAAATCCGTATAGAAACCCACATCGAAACTACCGGAGAAACCACCTTAGAAACCCAAACAGTAAATTTAAAAAAAAAAAGTTAAAAAATTTGTATATGGGGTAATTTCGCTTTAATTTTTTATGGTAAAACTTTCTTAACTCCATTATGTTTTGCTCTTCATTATTCTGTTACCTCTCTTCCATCTGATTGTCACATCATCCTACGTGGCATCCCAAATATGTATCCATGTCAGCTGTTAGGGGTCACGTAGATGGTGACATGTACAAAAGCATACACGTAATAAACTTTTAGTAGTACACATAATATTAATTATTTAAATATTAAAAAAATTTATGAATAAGAAAAATAATTAAAATTATAAATAATAATAAATTTAAAAATTATTATAAATTTAGACAAATATGAGTAATAAACTTTGTATTCGTTTCTGCTCTCACTTCCCTTTTCATTCTTTACCAGTTACACTGACACATATATATATATATAGATGAATACATACATGTATAATATACATAATCAATATACTTGCTACTGCTACAAGTTGAATACTATTACTATTATTTAGAGAATACTACCTATTCTATACTATATGATCATTCATAACACTCCCTCTTAGCATACTCTACATTTTGTTTATAATTAATACTGTCTCGTTGAAAAAACCTTATTAGGTAAAACTTAATGGATATAGTAAGAAAAAAAAAAAGAGTACAGTTGAATAAGCTCCCCCTTACAATGACATTGCGAGTTACTTTTTATAAATTTTGTAGATGACCCATTCTAATACCATGTCTCAACTTTTTTAAAATTATAGTAAGAAGTGACTTTGTAAAAAGATTTGATAGATTCTCACTGGATCTGGATATGATGTGAAACAAAGACCTAGAAGTTTCTAACATAGAATAAGCTGGTTCATTAACCGATCCTGAGGAGTATATATAGGGCATTGGTCCCTTTGCATGAGCGTGTTTGGTTGTTTCAAAAGTAATTGTCTCATAATTCATACGGTGAATATAAAGTGTGAAGTTTAATAAGTGCTCCAAAGAGTTGTGTATATATTTAAGTGTGAGTGCTAAGTATTTAGTAAAATAAAAAGTAATTTCTTAGTGTGTATTATGGTCTAGTCTTTAGTGTGTATTGTGGTCTAGTATTGTATTTAAGTTGGTTTATTTATTTTTGCAATAAAGTAATTATGTTTTTTTTTATAAAAGTAATTATGTTTTAAAAGGGTTGTGTTATCTAATTAAATAAATTAAATATTATAAAATCTGAATTAACATATAAATACTAATTATATTTGTTACTTTTATCATTTTAGAGTTAATATATGCTATTATTGTAGTGGAATTCAGTATATGGTAATGATTTTAAGTTTTATCGTTCAAGTTTGGCAATTCAAATCTTAGAACAATAAAATCATTTTAAGTTAAAAACTAAAGATATGACTGTTATAGAAAATAATTTTGTTCTTATCTAATAATTGTAGTGGTAATTAACAAGTGGCAAGTAGTTTTTTTAAACCTGTGGGTTGAACCTTGTTTTATTTTCATAACTGTAGATTCAATGTATTTATAATCATAAATTTTAAATAGACCATGTATATATGATTTTTTTTTTCATAAAATAAAATAAATTTCTTCTGTGAAATAAAAATTGGGTTTTGAAGAATTATTTTAGCTCAAATGAATTATGTTGGCCTAATATATTACTAAACAATTTATTAGCATTTTCAAATATGAGCGGTCATATAAAAAGTTTCAATTTATATAATAGAATTATATATTAAATAAAAAAATATTAAAGATTATGTATATGCAGTGACGGACCCAGAAATTTTACTTTGTGGGGGTTATTTATTATTAAAAAATATTTATACATATATTATAATTACTCTTACTAAATTTATTTAATTTTGTGGGGGCATTTTTATTATTTTAGTCTATAATTATCAAATTAAAAATAATTAAATTTAATTTTTAAAAGATAATATTTTTACTAGTGGGGGCTATAGCCCCCACAATAACTTAACTGGGTTCGTCCCTGTGTATATGTTTATGTCTATTCTATATAAAGTGTGCCTATATAACAGAATTCTTGGTTTATGAGAAATTCATGAGTGACTTTTTATTTATATTAAAAATAAAATGGTTTATTATTAAAAATAAAATAGTTTATGAGAAATTCATGGGTCACTTTTTATTTATATATAATAAAATAAATCTCATTAAATCCAAAAAAATACTATTAAGTTTTTTCTGTTGTACATCTACGATTGTGTTTTCTTTAATTATTTATTGTATTCATTTTCCTATTACAATTTTGACATTCCCATGGGATCACTTCTAATCCGCACTTCTATAGAAAGACAGTAGAGAACTAGAGATAATAATAGAAATTTTTAATTTTTTTTTCTTTTTTATCATTTTAATCCGCACTTCTATAAAAAGACAGTAGAGAACTAGAGATAATAATAGAAATTTTTCATTTTTTTTTCTTATCATTTTTTTTTCTTTTTGAATAAAGAAATATGAAATTTTAATCGTATAGAGTTTTATTTTAATAAAATATAGTATTTTAACATAATTTAAATTAAAATAATTTAATAGTATTTTGTTATAGAATACTATCACTTTTTGTTAAACATGGTTTTCGATTTTTGTCGACATTACCATATTCAATTTATCAACGAAAAAATAGACAATCCAGATATATGCGGACCCGGCTAGAATGAAAACTGAAAAATACAAAAATTACACTATTGTCTCTATCGAAGCAAGTGAAGATTGAAATCCACCAATGACTATCATTAGTTTTCTTATCTATAATTTTTAGACAAATGCTATCTTCAATTATCAACAATTTAGATATTGATTTTTAATTTTTTTTTTTTATCTTATACCCATTTAAGTAATGTTTCTTTAAGTATTGGAACATCAATTTATAATTTATTTTTGGATTAACTTAAGAACATATTTAAATCATCAAACTTTCTTAAACATTAATATATTGCATTCGGTGTTCACTTTTAATTGACAACATTTTAAACTATAATATTTAGATACACATAATAATAATCTCACCTAATAACTAATGATATATTTTTTTTTTTTAATTTTTAATTGTATCACTTTCAAATAACATAGAAAAAAACTAACATAAAATTTAATATACGTGCCTTGCACGTAGCTTTTTGCTAGTTAGATTAAATGTGACTATATAATTGAAAGTTATTTTTTTTTAACTTTACAATTTAAACTTAAACTCATTAGCTACAAATATCTTTTTTTATTTTTTATTTTTTATCTTATAATAAATATGACTATATGTATAACATAAAGTTTTTTTAACATTGCAATTCAAATTTAAACACATTGTACATATCTAAAAAATATTTTTTTGTATATCATTTTTGACCAAATATTTCACATATCTAAAAAAAAATATCTTTCTATAATTGTTTTCTTTTATAGCAATAAAATAGAAAAAAATCTTTATGTTTTATATAAAAGAATTACTATTGCGACGTCGTTACCTATTGCAGTTACCAAAAAAAAAATATCTTTTTATTATTATTTTTTAAAAAAAAATGTTCGAAATTTCTAAGAAATGTGAACGTAGTATGAAATTAAAATTATTACGGTTAAAATAACATTATAAGTAATAATTTTTTTATTATATTTTTTTTTATATAAATAACACTTAAATTAAATATTTTTTAATAAGAAAATAATATTATTTATTAAATTGCATTGAAAAACTTATACAACTAAAATATACATAATCAAAATAAATATTTAGAATGTGACTAAATATACAGGCAATACACGTCATTTAACCTATTGTGTGTGTATATATATATTTATAGATGAGATTTCAATGTTTACATCAAATATGTAACTATTATGGTTACATTTAATTTTAGTCATTGAATTACTATTTTATGTCTATAATTAATTTAGCAATTATAAATAAATAAATAATAATTAACTTGTAACCTGATAGTAATTCGATACTTTATTTCTATATAAAATTTAAGTAAAATTATTTTTTTTTAAAATTAAATTACTAATAATTATTGATTAACTTACTAATTAAGGACATGGCAATTATTATTTTTTTACACTTAATTATTAGAATATTTGTAACAAAACTCTTTATAATTTAAATTATTACACACATAACCTTAATTGATAAAAAAATAGTAAGAATGACCTCTAATTAGAGGTTAGTCTACACTCAATCTTATTATCAATACTTTATGTCAGTTCTAAATTGGTTCAAATTATTTAGTTATTTTTTTAATTTAAAAATTAAATTAAAAAATAGTGTAAAATCTAATAACAATTATAAAATTAAAGAGAAGTTAATTACATAGTAAAACTATCACTAAGAAATAACATTATTTAAGGAGGTGGAGCCTCTTGTCCCCAGACTCTCCACCATAAACTTGTTTTAGTTTTTCTTGGTATGAATTTTTTAAATTGACAAAAAAAAATAGGAATATAAGTATTATATATGAACGACATAATGATCATGGTAGAAATATCATTTAAAAATGAGTGGACCTAAAAATTACATCATGTGAATGAGAAAAAAATATATTATATGTGGAAAAGAATTTGAAGAAATTGTAGACAAAGCAAAATAACATTTTGTTGTTATTGTCAATTAAATTATGAAGGATGTGCTACATCATTGTGTGGCCAGGACAACTGAGAACTAGGGAGAAAGAAAAGAACGTGATATAGCTAGTGGATTGGAGGGAATGGAATTATGGTAGAGATGTAAGAGATTGCATCGAAGTAGAAAATGCACATGATGTTAGGTTGAGACAAACTGAAACCCTAATTTTTGAAATTAAGGATTTTCTTTTTTTTTTTAAAAAAAAAAAAGGAAGATGAGTCAAGCGGTTTTGCAAAAAAAATAATTAAATGTCATTTTTAGAAACAAATTAATTATTCAAAAAATTATTTTAGAAGGGGTGGAAGTCTAATATTTGTAAAAAAAAAAGTAAAATTTTATTGTAAATATTATAATTAAATGGTTTTGTTGTTAAAATAATAATAATAGGGATTTAAATAAAAAATAAAATTATTTATAAATATTAATTTCTGAAAAAAAAAAGTTTTGTTTAATATTAAAATCAACAATAAATTATTTTAAGAATTTAATTAATTTAATTCTAAAAAAAATTGTACATATTGGTAACGTGCTAGTACAAGTTAAAATAAATGTAACCATCATGATTATATCATTCAGTACTTACCCATATATATATTTAAAATAGAATGTAATTTGTATATTTAAACATAAAATTTAAATTAATATTTTACGATCTTATTCAATTTTTCAAAAAATATCTATATTTAAAAGTATTGATAAAAAACTGTACTTTTATGTATTAAGTTAACATTAATTTATTAATTGTCTTTTCTTCTAAATTTAACGGTTACAATATACTTTTATAACTACGCCAAATAGATAACGAAATTATACTAAATTATTATCCATTGGAATATACTTTTATTAACAATACTAAACCAAAATATACTTTTATAACTACATTAAATATGTTTCTCATGCATTTAATTTTAATTTTTCTTACGTGCACTTATTATTTATTGTAACTTTTATATGATCAATCACATACTATTAGAGTTAGTTAGTTTGTTAGGTTATTCAGTTAAGCTGTTACTATTTGTCAGTTGTGTTCATTTTTTTTCTTAACTGTATTTTAGCTATGTATAAAGCTCTTCTCTTGTATCACAATTCAATACAATTTCTTCAATAAAATAAAGATGGTTCTTCACTTTACTCTATTTTCATTTTCTTCGTTTCAAATACTTGGGAGTGCCGATCTATGCTAAAAGAATCTCAGGGCAGGATTGCAAAGTGCTTACTGAGAAGATGACCTCCTGAATCAAGACCTGGAGTACCAAGAACCTTTCATTTGCAGGCAGGGTAGTCCTTGTGAATTCGGTATTGATGACTATTAACTCATATTGGAGCCAAATAATAATTTTGCCCAAGAAGATAGTTAATGAGATTGAAGCTATTTGTAGAGCTTTTTTGTGGAAAGGACAGAATGCTCTGAATGGTTCTGGTCTAATAGCTTTGGAGTTTGTTGGTCAAGCTAAATTAGAGGGTGGCATTGGATTTAAGAAGGTAGCCGAATGAAATAGAGCAGAAATGTTCAAGTACGTTTGGGCAATTGCTAATAAAGAAGACAACATGTGGGTTAAGTGGGTTCATAGTGTGTACATACGGAATGAGGATTGGTGGGGCTACAGGGCCCCCACACAGGGGAGTTGGTACTGGAACAAGGTAGTAGATGCCAAGAACCAGGTTAAAAATATGGTGGATGTACAACAGTTTACCCAATCCAAGTACTATATATCCCTCGGGTACAAATTACTTGCTCCTCCTCAGCATAGAGTGCATTGGAGTAAGGAAGTTTGAGGGAGGTTTAACACTCCTAAAACCATTTTCATCATGTGATTGCTATTCAGGGAAGGTTGAGGACAAAAGAGAGATTGCACAGGTTCAGAATTATTGATGATCCAAGGTGTGTGCTATGCAACACTCTAGCTAAAACGTGTGAGCATCTCTTCTTCTCTTATTCTTTCTCACAGCAGGGCCTCCAAAAGATTAAAGAATGGTTAGGGTGGAATGCATCCACTTTGACTATCACAAGACTCACCTGATGGATTGAAAGAAGTAAAACCAGCAAATTAAAAAAAGCAAGTGCTCTCGGCTGCATTGGCAAGCTTAGTCTACCATGTTTGGAAGACTAGGAATGATCAAATATTGAACTCCAAGGTTGGAAATGTAGACAGAGTTGTATGTATAGTTAAAGAAATGGTTAAACAAAGAATATGTAGTATTTGGCCTAAGAAAGTTGGGCTACAAGATTTGGATTGGTTTAGATCCTTGTAAGTTTGTAGGATTTTACTCAAACTGTGTATTATATAGGAAATATATTTGAGGTTCCTTGTTTGGAGTGCTCTTAGGTTGTAAATTGATTTATTGGAGTAATGAAAACACTGCTGATTCATCAATAAAAAAAAATGGTATCAGATGCTATAATCCAAGAACCATAACCACCACAAGCTTCCTCTGCCTTCAACAATGGTGCGTACGAGAGCCAGTTCTTCTGGTACCTCCACTGACCCTCACATCAATCAAGTGGACGATACTCTTCAGAATCCCGCTCCTCCAGCATCTCAAAACTCGACAGACCTTCCTCCTTGAGTCCCTATTCCAGCTGCTCCAAATCACCATGTTCATGGAGATCGACCAACTTATGAGGATGTACGAAGCCCTTACTACCCCAGCATCGCAGATCACCCAGGCCTAGCTCTTGTTACTCTGGTATTGACAGATAGGAACTTTCAACCATCGACTCGAGATTTTAAGTTTTCCATAGGTTCACGTAAAAAAATATATTTTCTTGATGGTACGCTTCCCAAACCCCCTTTAAATGATCCTTTATACAGTTCTTGGATTCGTTGTAATCAAATGGTCCAATCTTGGATCCTTCACTCGGTTTCACCCGAGATAAAGAGCGGTATCATGTATCTTGATACTGCTGTAGACATGTGAACTGAACTTAACAATAGGTTCAATCAAGGTAATGGTCCACAGATTTTCAAACTTAATGAAAATTTCACCTTTCTTCATCAAGATGATGACTCTATGAATACATATTTTACTAAACTGACTGTAATTTGGGATGAGATTACTCAACTTCGCCCAAAAATACCATGCACTTGCGTCGCTGCTGCCAGAAATCAAGAATACCATAACCATGATCAGGTGTTACAATTTCTAAAAGGCCTCAGTGACTCCTATAATGCTGTACGAGATCAGGTATTACTTCTTGATCCTTTGTCCTCCTCTGAACAAAGTGTTTTCTATGATTGTTCATCAAGAACGTCAAAGAACTATTGGCAATAGAAACACTAATCCCATTGCAGCTGCTACTTCCACACCCAACCCTGCAGCAACCCCTGATTCAAACCCTACAGCAAACTTTACCTCAAAAAATAAGAAAATACGTCCTACCTGCTCCAATTGTAAAAAATCAGGCTATCTTAGAGATAAATGTTACTTTCTCATTGGCTTTTCCCCTGGTTATGTCAATAGAAGAAACAATGACTCTGCTGCCAAAGGCAAAAGCAAGTCTGATTATAAAACAACAATATTTTTTTTTATTCGAGTTGACTTTATATATTTTGTAATCAAAGTAAATATTTTTAGTTAAAAAAGGAACAGAGAATACACAATATATAGTACTTAATAGAATTATTATTATTATTATTATTTATTTACTAACTTTGAAATTATACATATTATTGTTTAGTTAGTTGAATTAATATATATATAAGGTTATTGTTATGTACATTATACTTAATTATATTTTTAATTTTTATTTTAGTTGTGTATTTTTAAAATTTTATAAATTAAAGGAAACTAATTAATTTTTTAATTTTGTTTATTTTTAAAAAATATTTATAGTATTAAAAATTTAAGAAATATAAATATAAAGTTAAAGAATATTAAAATTGAACATACTCCCAATATTAAAAATAATAATAATAATAATAATAATAATAATAATAATAAATTATAAATAATATATTAATATTTATATATATTTAAATTAATTTAAAATTAATATAATTTCAATTAATCTACAGCAAATAATATTTAATATATTAAATTAATCTAAAATAAATAATATTAATATTTAAATATATAAGTATATAAATTTATAAAATTAATTTTACTAACACCGTTAAATTTAACAAAATATTTTTATATTCTTAAAATATTCCGTTAAACAAACAAAAACTATTATATATATTTTTAAAGAAAATATAGGAACAATTATTTTAATTATATTAATAACAATATTTTATTACTTTTTTTTTTTTTGCTTTATTTATTATTATTATTTTTTTTAATGCAGTCTTGTATATAAAATCTATAATATTATTGATGTACGAAGAAAGATATACATAGTCTTTACACAGTTTAATTTAAGACAAACTGAAACCCTAATTTTTGAAATTGAGATTTTTTTTTAAAAAAAGGAGGAAGATGAGTCAAGCGGTTTTGGAAAAAAAAAATTAAATGTCATTTTTAAAAACAAATTAATTATTCAAAAAATTATTTTAAAAGGAGTGGAAGTCTAATATTTGTAAAAAAAATAAAGTTTTATTGTAAATATTATAATTAAATAGTTTGATTGTTAAAATAATTATAATAGGGATTTAAATAAAAAATAAAATTATTTGTAAATATTAATTCTTGAAAAAGGGTTTTGTTTAATATTTAAATTAAAAATCAATTATTTTAAGAAAATAATTAATTATAATTAATTTAATTTTAATAAAAATTATACCTATTAGTAACGTGCTATTACATGTTAAAACAAATGTAATCATGATGATTATAATAAAAATATAATTATTAAGTAGTTACCTATATATATTTAAAATGATATAATTTGTATATTTAATTATAAAATTTAATTTAATATTTTACGATTTTATTCAATTTTCACAAATATCTATATTTAGAAGATATTAATGAAACACTGTACTTTTATGTATCGAGTTAACAATAATTTATCAATTATCTTTTCTTTTAAATTTAACGGTTACAATATAACTATGCCAAATAGATAACGAAACTATACTATAAATTAGTATCCAGTGGAATATACTTTTATTAACAATACTAAGCCATTACCCACTACAAAGAAATGTCACTTTTACCAGCACAGTTCGCTACTGCATGCGCTGGTAAAAATAACTTTTACCAGCGCATTTTGCGAATTGCGTTGGCAAAGAGGTCAAAGTTTTACCAGCGTACATTTGAAGTGGCTAAAATCTAACTTTTATCAATGCATTTAAGTGCTGAAAAAAGTCATTTTTGCCAGCGCTTTTCATTTTATGCTGACATAAGTTCTAATAGCAACATTAATTTGCCAACCCCCTTTTGCCAACACATCATAAGTAAATTCTATTTTACCAGCGCAATACCAACTTTGTGCTGGCAAAAGTGACATTTCTTGTAGTGACCATTTATAATAACAGTTAAATTTCTCAAAAAAAAAAAAAAACAATACTTAACCAAAGTATACTTTTATAACTACACCAAGTATGTTTCTCATGCATATCAATTTTAATTTTAATTTTTCTTACTTACTCTTATTTTTTAATGTAACTTTTATATATGATCAATCACACACTTGTTTTTTTTTTTTCTTTTTTCTAACTTTTATATGATCAATCATATCAAAAAAATAAATATACAATTTTCTATATTTTTTTTTCATTTTATAAAACAACAATATTTTATTTTATTCGAGTTGTCTTTATATATTTTGTAATCAAAGTAAATATTTTTAGTTAGAAAAGAAACAGAGAATACACAATTAATATAGTACTTATTATTATTATTATTATTATTATTATTATTTATCTGTATATATTACTGTTTAGTTAATGAATTAATATATATATATTAGGTTATTATTACGTGGAAGTATACTTAGTTATATTGTAAATTTTTAGTGTTGCTTTGTATTAAAATTTTATAAGTTAAAGAAACTAATTAATCTTTAATTTTATTAATTTTTAAAAAATATTTTTAGCCTTAAAAATTTAAGAAAAATAAATATAAAATTAAAGAATATTAAAATTAAACATACTCACAATATTAAAAATAACAATGTTAAATAATATATTAATATTTTTATATATTTAAATTTATTTAAAATTAATATAAATTTAATTAATCTAAACAAAATAATATTAATATTTATATATTAAATTAAATTAAAATAAATAATATTAATATTTATAAATATATTTATAAAATTAACTTTATTAATTAATAACAACCTTAAATTTAACGGAATATATTCTTATATTCTTAAAATATTCTGCTAAACAAATAAAAATTATTAAATATATATTTTTTTAAAAAATTATAGGAACAATTTTTTTAATTATATTAATAATGATATTCAATTTTTTTTTTTGTTTTATTTATTATTATTATCATTTTTAATGTAGTTTTGCATATAAAATCTATAATATTATTGATGTATAAAGGAAGATATACATAGTCTTTACACAGTTTAATTTGAAACTACCTATGTAAAACCACTCCAACATAGAAAATCAAAATCTATGAACTTATATTTGGGTAAAAGAAGATTCTAAAATCTTCTATAAAGAGCAGATATATTTGGGGTTTCTAATCATTGGTATGCTAAAAGGCTAAAAATGTTGATTATATTTTTCCTATTAAGTAAAAACATAGGTAGGAAAACGATGATATGGCCAAATATTATTTTCTTAAAAGAAAAAATATATTGGGGAGAAAGAAAGGAGTGGAAATACCAGCATAAGATTCCCTCCTCTTGTTTTCAGGTAGTCTCTTTATATAAGGAGACCTATATAGTTATAAATGCAATATATACCTTTTTGATCTCTTAATTATATAGGAGTGACTATAAGTAACTTTTTGATGCTATATAAACCCACCCTCATGAGTGGTTTCAACACACTTTCAATACAAATGGATTACAACAGATATAATATTGTGGGTGAATGTTCTCTCCCGGAATCCTATCGTCCTCTAATGGATCTTCATGTTTTGGTTGTAGATGATGATACCACAACTCTCTCTTTGGTTTCAGCAATGCTTAGGATATTGAGATATAAAGGTATATAAGCCAAATCTTACCATTTCTTTTCCTTTATAAAAATTTTAAGCTGAAATTTTTACATAATAGATAAAAAATTAATTTTTTTTTTTTTTACAAAAATACGTTTATACAGAGAAATTTTTATTTTTACAGTTTGAATTTTTTTTATTTACCAAATTACAAACTTCGAGTAAACTGTTGGATATCCTTTTTTACTTATTTTAGAATTGATTTATAGTTGTTATGAGGTTAGTTTTCTCGTTGATTTTGATTGTTTATAACTTATTTATAGTTAATTTATATTTGTTTTGAGATTGATTTTTCGTTTTATTTTAGTTTTTTTCTTATTTTTTGGATAGAAAATTATATTTTTGTAATTTTGAAACTTTTAAATAGTATTTTATTATTTTATAAAATAAATATTTTAAATTGTAAAATTATAAATAAAATATATTAAAAAAAGTTATTTACAGCGAAACTCTTTTATGTTTTGACTTTTTACACAATTAAATCCCTTATTTTTTTTGTGGTAAAATTATTTCCTTATGTTTAAAATTCTTTGTAAATTTGAGGTGTCAATTAGATATCACTATTAAATACTAACTGCATTATTACTGTATTGGCTTCTAAGTTTTACTTTCATGTATATACATGTGTACATAATAGGTCATCCAATTGGTATTTAATGATGATATATTTAACTGACACCTCATATTTACAAAAAAAAAAATAATAAATTTAAGGAGGTTTTGCCAAAAAAAAAAAATAATAAAAAGAATAAGTGTATAACATTTAAAACATAACTGAATTTTACTACTTCAAAAAAAAGTATATTTTCTTTCATTATAGTTAGTTGGGGTGTTGTGAGAAATCCAAACATTGTTTCTTCATGATATATCATTTTCATCAATTTTTTAACTAAATTATGACAAATGTTTTATTTAATTGTTTTCTGCAATTTTTTAGGTATAAAATATAAATATATATATTTATTTTTATATAAAAAGTAGTTATTTAATAGAATTTTTTGTTTAATAGTATTTTTTTTAGTTTTTTACGTTAATTTTAACAAAATATTCTTAATTAATATTATAATATTATTTTATATATTTAAAAATAAAAATTATGTAAATATTTTATATAAAAAAATTAATTTTATTATATATATTAAAAAAAACAAAAATTATATAAATATTTTATATAGAAAAATTTAAATTTAAATTTAAAATACTTAAAATATTATAAATACTTTTAATCATATTTTTACGTACAATGTTCTCAAATATAACAACAATAATAATAGACATCAATTATTATTGAGTAAATATAATTGAAACACCAATATTATTAAATGTAACACACTAAAATATTTAAATATCTGGTATATAAATATATATATTTGGCTTATATATATTTATTATTACTTTAAAGGATTGTTTTTATTTTTCTTTCTCTTATTTTTGAAGTTAATATTATAATACTCAGTGCTAGTTTTCCTATAGCCTTTGCAAAACTCATCGTGATCCTTAATATTATTAACTTGAGCGTGTCTTTGAAATATTTATATGAATATAATTTTATATGGTATAGAAAGAGATATTTTTTTTTATTTTTTTTAATTAAGTAATTAAATTAAGCATATAAATTCAGATTTATCTTTTATTATTCATTATTATATTACAATTTGATGGTTTAATATTTTTAAAATTAATATTTATATTAGTTAAATTTATTTAGTAACAATCAATGTGTAATACTCATTAAGAAGTATTCCATATCTATGTGGCAGACTCGAGAGACTAGGAGTGGCATATGCCTACCCTAGAATTTTAATATTAGTTTTTTTTTATTTACAATTTAGTCATTTTTTTATATGTTTTTATATTTATACTTTAATTTGGAAATATTTTTATATTTATACTCCCTTTCTTTGTATTTTTTTTTTATATATTATTTTTTTAAAAAAAAAAATAATTTTCATTTTGTTTTAATTTTTATGTTTACTCCCCCACTAATTACAAAGAATAAGATTACAAGAATCCTTCGTGCTCGAATTCTTCCATTTTATGCATGTTTTAATTACTCTTTAATCAAACTCATAATATTTATTCAATTACCAAAACTAAATTATGGGTTGGTAGCTATATATATTTATTCCCTTTTTGTTTGAATGAATAATATATATTGTATTTTTTCAAATTAAGAGATTGCATTTAATTGGATTTTTTGTCCCACATCTTTTAAACTAATATCTATTTACTATTGCACCTTAAAAAAATCTATTTACAATTGAAAAAAAAAAATCTATATCTACAATCAAATTCGTGTATTTCCATTTCAGTTCGCGTCTCATGTACGTGTTCTTAATTTTTTTTTTAATTCATTACCTATGAATTAGATGCTATAAAAATTCTTACACGTTTTTTATTATCAATCCAAATAATATTTATTGTTGTATGAAATTGATATAAAATACTTGCATATTTTAATAAAAGTAAATAACAACATAAATACTTAATGTTTTAAGTTTGTAAGTCTCATAAATCTAATATGTATTTTTAGAGACATAGGTACCCAATATTTGTAAAATTATAATTTTTCTCTTGTTTCGTACAGATTCCGCTTTTTAAATTTATTAAATGAACATTTAAAAGTAACTCATGATATATATGTTTCTGTCTAAACCACATGATCTAGAATTTGAGCCTAATATATGCCCTGTTTAAGATAATAATACTGATACAAGTAGAAAAAAATTACAGTTTTACAAATATTAAGTATTTATGCTGCTAAAATAAATATTAAAATTATGTAACTTACAAATTTGAAACTTTGAGTACTTATAACGTTATTTATTCTTTTAATAATTATTTATTATTCCAAATAATATATTACAATTGTTATATCGCTAATTTGTCATATGGTCGATAAAATCCATTTTGGAGATTTGCTGTCCATATGTTGAATATAGGAAGCTTTAAATTTTAGGGGAATTACCCATATACTGTTTTTTTAACTTTTTTTTTTTTTCAAATTTACGGTTTAGGTTTTTAAAGTGGTTGTAGCGGTAGTTGCAATAGGGATTTCTGTACGATTTTTTTGTTGCAATTTAGTTTGCAGCGCTAGTTGCAATAGTAGTTTCTATGTAGAATTCCGTAAAAAAAAAAAAAAACTGTTTTGAAGTATAAAAATGAAAAAGGCCCTAAATTTTATGTATTTAATGGTATCTAGGGTTAGATTTTTATTTTTATTTTTATTTTTTTTGAAAAAAAGCCATGCGATATCTCTATTTTTTATTTGAAAAATAACTTATATATTATATCTATTTAGATATATATTATAATTATATATTTAAAATCCTAATTAAATAATTAGATAAAATGGATCCATACATATTCTATATTTTTAAATATTGAAATTAACTTTTCATTTATGTTTTCTTCCTTTCGTGGCTTATTATATAACTATAGAAATCCTTATTGCTAGTGCTTTTGTTTTTTCTCTAAGAAATAAAAATTTCTCTTCGTTTCTGAATTGATTAATTATGAAGAAGAGAAATGTTAATAAAAATACCGTGTTTAATTACTATTTTTATACTTATTCATGTAATATTCACTATTTAAGCTCATCCTATTATAAACATGTTTAAATAGGCAAACGTGTGTACTATTCCATAACTTCATGTATTTGATTGCATTATTTTACTCTATTATCTATACATATTGTTGAATGTCTTGATTACTTAGTTTTTTTTTCGTGATGAATATCTAAAAATATTTATTATTAATTATTATATTTTTTTTTTTTTTTTGTTAGTATATTTTGATTCAACCAATTTTGTTTGCTTACCTTCCAGTGATGACTGTGAAAAATCCTCTGGATGCTTTGGCAACTCTTCGCACACAAAAAGGCTTAATTGATTTGGTGGTTACAGATTTTCATATGCCTTACATGAATGGTTTTCAGTTACAGGAACAAATTGATAAAGAATTTCAACTCCCAGTTATTAGTAAGTATTATTACATATAAAAAAAATATATATTTTCATATATATAATGTTTTTAAAAGCTTTAAAAAATAATAACTCATATATATGTTAAAATATGTATAATTATGTTTATATTTGATACATTCATGTATATTTGATAAACTCATATACATTGAATATGGCGAAGGCAATGACGGGTAAATGTTAGGCTTTTCTTCTTGAGTGCCTCTGCTAGGGTTCCGACTCAGTCCGGATACATTGTATATTGATATTGTGCCTATTTGATATATCCTTTTATGTATCTGATACATCTTCTTTGTATAAATGTGTAAATTTAGATAAATGTGATCAATTTATAGAAAACTATCCTATTGATACTTATATATATCATATATACACACGAATGGTATCTCATTAATTTGCCTTTTATTATTGGTTATTACAATCCAGTGATGTCAGCGGATGACAGAGAAACTGTATTGCTACGTAGTGCACAAAGTGGAATGGCTCTTTTCATACTGAAACCTGTGACCCCAAATGATTTGAAGAATCTTTGGCAATATGCAATCAAATACAAGAAAGAGAAATCAAATGTGAATATTGATGAAGAAATGGACAATGGTACTACTATTGATATCGTGATGAATAATCAAGGGCAGGTGGTGGACACAATGATACCAGTGAAAGACTCATTTGATGCTACTCAAGTACTTGGACGAGGCAAAGAGATTGTACTTTTCGAGCCAGCAGATAATAATAGCAACAACGTAAATGTAATCTCTTCTGCTTCATCAACATCACCAACAAATGATGATGATGTAGCTATTATTGAGACTTTAGTCCAAAACAACCATGGAAAAGGAGACTCATCAAGTACTACTAGGTCTAGTAGTAGTATTAACGTTGATGGAATAAATAATACTACACATGGTTCCAATAAATCATCAGCAAGTCATGGATACGGAAGAGATGATAATTATCATGACAAACGCAAAGCTCCTAAGAAGACTAAAGTAGTTTGGACTAATTCACTTCAGAATCGCTTTCTTCTTGCCATAAAACACCTTACTTTGGATAGTGAGTAAACCTTTAATAGTTTTATATATGCTCTATATCATCATTATAATGTTGCATAGTCACTAATATGTGTGTATGTTTCTTTTCTCTATCAGAGGCGGTCCCTAAGAAGATTCTTGATTTTATGAATGTCCCTGGACTGACTAGAGAAAATGTAGCCAGTCATCTACAAGTATGCATATTTCCTCACAATATTACAACACTAATAGTGACATTTTTTTCTATTTTAATTTTTTTTAATACTTTATACTTGGAGTATTAAAAAAATATGTCTATCCACATCGAAACATTATACATAGAAACGAAACTTTAAAATATATTGTATGACAAATTTTAGTTGAAGACAACACATATTTTATTAGTGAAAATATTATTAGAAATATAAAACAAAAATTTATTTTTACGTACACAGTTTAACATTCATAAAATTGTACACATTTATTATTTATTAATTTGATGTATATATGATGAATGACACACAGAAATATCGGATGTTCTTGAAGAAAGTAGCTGACAAGGGACTGTTAAATATGACAGCAACACAAGCAATGACTGATAGAATATTGAAGTCAAGCTTTGCTGCGGGATATCCACAAGCATTTGCCTTGCAGAGCCATGAAGCTTCTACTTCTTCATCAGGTATCAGTAGAAATTATAACCGAGCCCCATATCGACCATTGCAACCATTACTGTCATCCATGACGCCCAATAATAATAACAATTACAACATCAACATATTTCATCATAACATCCATCACCCTTCATCGTCATCATCATCATCATCATCACCTATTATGAGTTACAGCCCACCAAACAGTAATGCTATAACACCACCATATTCCTCCTATGCTATTCCACCACATCACCACCAACAAAAAGCTTCAAATAGTCGTTCCATAGAGTTGCCTCAACCTATGATGACCGCTACTTATGATGTTGTTCAACACCACCAGATTCGTCCTCCTACCTATGGCTATGGACACATTCATCCACTCACTTTCAGAGGAGCTTTGAATAATAATAACAATAATGAATATATTGTTGATAGTGGAACTGGTAATAATTATTCAAATAGGTTTGTGCACACCACTTCTGCTGGAATTTTAAATGGATCAACAACTCCTAACCGCCTTTTCAGAAGTACAGCCATTAATAATGATGCTCCATATTTCAATTACATTAATGAAGCAGCTAATAGCATAAATGGTTTATCAATTGGAATGAGATCCTCATCCACTAAGATGAATAATAATGGTACCAGAGTATACTCGTCAAACCAGATGATGATCAATGGTGGTTCAAACAGTGGAATACAGTCAAGCCAAACGATTCATCGTGGCACTTATTTAAACCAATTGATCAATAAAAATACCAGAGAAAGCTCGGTTGGAATGTACTCATCAACTCAAATGAACAACGACAATACTTGTCCAATTGACAGTTTGGCTGGTAATAATAATGGTGGGGCCACTACTGGTAGCTTGAGCGGAATGTACTCAAATAATATGATCAACTACCGTGCCAATGTCGGTAGCTCATCATCACTCAGAATGTTACCAACGAATCAGGTCATAAATGGTATTGGAGGGCAGCAACAAAAACTAAAATGTTTTGTTGACAATGGCTATGGTTCAGTGAAAAATAATGGCCTAGTACAAGGTTACAATAATGTCAATTATATGAATGGGAAGACTACTAGTAATACCAATAGCATTGTTGGCACTAGTCAATTAGAAGATGGATTCTTATTACCTTCTAATCATCATGGTTGTGAGAGGACAAATACTAATACTACTAAAGTGAAGACTTCACAATGTCTTGTTTCCTCCATCAACAATTTCAATTATATTCATCAACAAAATATTCAAACTCATATGCAGCCTTCTTCACAGGTGGTACCACCCTCTTTGCCAGTGCCACCAGAACCCTTTGTTTTGCAACAACAATCTGGCTCTGATGAGTTAAATAATGTGGAAGAAGGAGATAGAAATGTTGGGAACGATTATAGAATGAGTGATGATCTGAAAATCAATAATGATGATTTTAATAATATATTTGGTGTTGTAACCAATAAGGGTACTTCTTCTGCGTCTCTTGGTGAACAAATTCCAGTTTCCAATGTTGACAATGTCGTCATTAGGGATGATTTTATTGACGAGCTTGACAACATTTCACTGCCTAATTTTCAGGTGATTAATTATTATTTGTATTTAAATAATATATAAGAAAAATAAGACAAATCCCTTATGACCTATTTGATATATGTATATGCTATCAGGCTGAAGTAGCGAACTCTCCACCAGCAAACCAAGTTAACAATCAGAACCCCATTATTGCTAATCAATTTTCTGCAATCGCTTCAAGCACATCTCTTGTGCAAGAAAATGAAGTACCAACTATTAACAAGAATGGAGAATCCTTAAGTCAGGTATGCCAACCAACCAAACCATCAACATTTATAGCATATATATATCTAACTTAATTTCTTATTAATTCCTCCTACTACTCATTAATACGTAATACGTATACATATGTATATTCACATGATAGAGAAATTTTTCTAGCTATAACAAATCTTTGATTGAAGAAATGAAAACAATCCTCAATAATAATTATATCTTATAGCTCTATAGCAATACTATATGCCAACTTTAAATAGCGTACATACAATAATTGCGTATATTAATCTTAATTTTTTTTTTTTTTTTTTGCATATTATTTGTAGCCCTATCTATTTGCTTTTTCAATTTTGAATTTTATTCGTTTGAATTTTTTACCAATTAATCAGTCTTTCTTTCATCCAAACTTGAAAATCTATGTATGGAATAGAATGCCAATTTCGTTTCAAATTATAAGTAACATACAACTTATAAAATTATTGTGATATTATATATTACAAGTATATTATAACCAGGGAATGGGGAGTACTATATTAAAAGCCATATATATTATTGCTCATTGCTTCATTATTATATATCAATATAATCAACAGGACAAAGGTGTGTCGCAAACCCTTGATAGTAATTTGCTTCCATCAGAAGATTATTTTCCAGTCTTTGACGAATTTCAGGCAAGTTGAATTATATGTACTCTCAATTATGATATTACTTGCAAGTATATAATCATAAAAAAAGTTAGGCCGACTATATTGAATAATTTTCATAACATTATTGATTATGCTAATATTATCTATTTGTATATATATATATGTATGTATGCTCAAATATGTGCAGGAAAGCATGGGAGAAGTTGTTGATCTTACTGATCAGTTCCTAAACATTCCTACTCATGTGCTAAATGAGGTTAAAATATTGGAATGCTAAGTTTTTTAAATATATTATAAGAATGTATAAATTTATATTGGTTATGCCTTTTGCAGATGGATTGGGACGAGGTTATGGATAAGATGTTGAATGATAATTAGCTAGCAGGACCATTGGAATGATTAGAGATGCTGAATTCTGAATTGAATATTCCCAACATGATCATGGATATCAAATATCATTTACAAACTTATAATAGTTAGTTCAAGTTGATGTTTTCATATTACATAATTTTGATGTGTTTGAATAAGTTTCGCTAGTACATATAACTTAAACTTGTTTAAGTGAAACAATTTATGTTTCCCTTTGTGGTATAAACTTTTAGCATGTAAATAAAATTTATATTAATTACAACAATATATCTTATATACATATGATCAACATTTTTATTTAACAACAATATAAATAATCCATCTCCATCTCTTCTAACATGGCTAGCAGCTCTTGTAGAGTAATGTAAACTCAAAACTGTTTAGTAGTAATTTGTTTGAATTTTGTTGAATTTAAAAAAAAAAAAAAAAAAAAAAAAAAAAAAAGAGTGAAGTGTGTGATATTGCAAAGAGTCTCACGTGAGATATAAATAGTACTTATTTATAAGTGTATATAAGATGGAACAATGAGATTTTGATTCCACTACTACAATTTGACATTTTAATGACACTATATAATAACCTATATTTTTGTGAGACTTAGTAAAAAGTTAGGAGTGATTTTTAGTAACCTACATTTTGTGCGGGTTACTAAAAAGTTATGAGTAATTTTAAGTGACCCACATAATTAGACTCTAAACTTTCGGAGCTAGTTTCATGTAATGTGGGTCACTAAAAATATGAAGGACATGAGAAATACCTAGTTTTCTTATTTTTTTTTATATATATTTAAAATGCTAACCCATAGTTAAAGTCAGGCCGAGACTGAGTGGGAAAGGATGTCCCAACCTGCCTTATGCGTCACTATATCATAATCATATATCTAATTATTTTAATTATAAGATTTATGGTATAGTGACACGCCAGGTATATCAGGACATGTATACCCAGTCATGACTGGCGTGTAAGTATATGTTTTAAAAAAAAGCAAATTAGTTTCTTAATTATTTTTTTTTTAATTTTATTCATTTCTGTAAATAAAACACGTGGGTATAAATTAAAGCAAAAAATTAAAACCCTAAGGCCCCAAAATTATTTTTCATCTTCTTGCCATCCTATGTCCTTCGACACTCTCTCTACTCTCTCTGTACCCTCCTCGACAATAACCTCCACCAGTTGTTCTTTGGCCGTCCTTGCCCAAGGCAAACCCTGACCATGCGTTCCCTTTCTCGTCCCTCTACACATATTTGTCTTTCCCTCTCTCTCTCTCTCTCTCTCTCTCTCTCTCTCTCTCTCTCTCTCTCTCTCTCTCTCTCTCTCTCTCTCTCTCTCTCTCTCTCTCTCTCTCTCCTCCTGGCTCCATGCCAAAGAGCCACCAACAAAGACGTTTGGCCGTGCGGCGACACCATTCTCTCCAAGCATCCACCTTCGTTCTCCTCATGCGGCAGGCTATTGCCCAAGAACAACCTTCAACTTTGGCAATCTTTAATGAGATCTCCACTTCCATTAACCTCGCATATCCTCCTCTCCTCTCTCTCGTATATGTATTATTTTTGGAAACTAAATAATGTATATATCTGTATAAAGGAGAGATATGAGACGGTGACATGACGTTCTAATTTTCTCATTTTTTTAATTTTTTATTAGCTTCATAAATATTAATTGATATAAAATACATACCTCTATTTATTTTTTCCTTAATTTTCTTGTTATTTTTTTTTGTTTTTCATTAAAGTTATTACTAAATTTTCTTATTTTTTTTTAATTTTTCATTAGAGTTATAATAAATATTGATTGATTAATTTATTAATTAATTTAAAAAGAATCTAACCATACTTTTGAAAATCTAAAATTATATATGTTTTACGTATTATATAACTAAGGTGTCGTTTGGTAACACTTTTGTTTTTTAATTTTTTAATCACAAAATGAAAAATAAAATTTTTTAAAGATAAAAATTTTATTTTTGAAAAACAAAAATTGATTCTGTAATTACTTTTGTTTTTTAATTTTAAAAATAAAAAACAAAAGTGTGTTTCGTAAAGTTTGTTTTTTATTTTCATTTTTTGATTTTATTTAAGTCGGGTCTAGGTTCGGAGTCGTATTCGGGTTCGGGTCAGAGGTCGGGTTCAGCGCCAGGTCACTTTGGGGAGAGTTGGGTTTGGGTCTGGTAGGAGTCTAAAATATTAATTAAGAAAAAAAAATGTTAAAAAAATATTGAAAGTGACTTTTTTTTTTTGTTTTTAAAATTTTGATTCTCAATTACAAAATTGAAAAGTAAAAACAGTTTTATAGAACATGTTTTTGAAAAATATTTTCACTTTTCCAATTTTAAAAACAGAAAACTGATTAAAAAAAGTGTTACCAAACACCACTTAAATTATTCTTACTATTTTATTTTTTATATTTAAAAAATTATTCTAATGTTACCTACATAACTAAATTGACAAAAATTAAAACCCTAATAATTTCTCATACTTTTCTCAAGCTTTGACACTTTTGTGAATCTCAAGCTGCTCGAATAAGATCATTAAATGTTCTTCATAAAGTTTCTTTTTTTTTTCTTCTTAATTTATCCATTCATGTTTAATTATCATAATTAAGTTTTTTTTTGTTAACTTTTATAAGAATGAGGAAAGTTGACATATTATTTTTTAAAAAATAATATTTTTTTGATAAATCATTTACCAAGTTGACATAGCTATATAATGTTGATGTTTAGAGTGTATTTAGGATGGTGTCTAAGAGTGTCTCTAATGGAAGTGTAAATAAGTGGTGAAAAACTAAAATATAGCTCATTTAACAAAAAGTGTGTTATAATAGTGTGCCAAAAAATGATGTAAATTTGGCACATAGCAAATTTTGTGCCAAATTTGGCACAATATTTGCTATGATGTAAAATTTATACCACAATAAATGCACTACTTTTTCATTTACATTTATGTCATTTCTATTATTTTATTAGTATATTTAACTATCACATTAAACATTTACATTTATAAATGCACTACTTTCTTGTTCTATATTTTGAGATTACATTTATATGTAATTTACTTGTTGATGTTATGAACTATTTGGTGGGCCAATAATTATTTTTTATTGGTTGTTTTTGCTTTCAGTTATACTTTGCTATATTCTCGAGAATGATTGAATTGAAAGCATGTAGTTCATATCTTGTTGTGATTATTGTCTTTAAGTTTAATTACTTAATGACAGTAATATTTTGTTGGCTTAATTTTTTAAGCATGTTTAGTGATACTGACTTAATTATTAAGTAGTGTGTGGTTAATTTCACTGGCTTATTTATTAAGCATCACAGTATCAGTGAAATTAAGGACTGATAAGGATATACTGTTATTTTAAATTGATTACATGTTGAACATAATTTCTAATTACCACACTATACTAGACTTATTGACCATGTCGATTTAATACTTTAGTATTTGTAATTATGAATGTCTTTTGTTGAGTTAATAACAATATGACTGTCATAGTTCATTATCAAAGGTTAAATTGGACTGGTATGTTGAGATGCTATCAGAAAACTATCATTTTTAAAGTGGCCATAAATATTTTCCTGTTGTTCAACCCATGAGTCGTTTTCAAACAAAATTATTTTGATATATAATACATGTATTAAAATTAATGTAGCCCAAGTGGGAGAATGTTAGACTTTTTATTTGGGCTTACATTAATTTTTATTGGTTTTATTAAAACTTGGGTTGATTGGATAGTTCTTTGTTGTGTTAGCCCATATTGTTGGTGATCAATAGTTCATGGGCTTAGCATCTGTGTGTAAAGTCTAGGTGAAGTAGAAGTGTGGACATTTCTAGTTAACTGAAGCTTTTGATGAGCAGGCCCAATCCAAGTAGGGATATGTAGCTAAGTCTCCTCCCTAATTCTATAAATACGTATTTTCTCATCACAATTGTATACTTTTGATAATCAGAAAAATAAATTTGCTTCTCATTTAGAGGCCTAGGGAGGAAGACTTAGTTAATAGTATTGCATTATCAAATTGTGGTAATTGATGTGGATCAATTAGGTACGTATACCTAATTATTATTTATTATTATTGTATTTTATATTATATACAATTTTGTATTTTGGGTTATTTAATTTATCTAACAACTTAACCATGGGAGACGCAACTCGAATGCCGAATCGAGGGTCCACCAGAGAAACCCAAAGTAGATGATGAAGCTTGGAGGCGGATCAAAATCCTCCATCGTAGAAGAAGATTCCAAGTATCTATGACCGTTGCGCAAAACTCATAAAGACTACCATTGTTAGGATAGACTGTTAGGAGTTAGTTAGGGTGGTAGTTATTTCTGTTACTACCTACCCTTCTGTTATTTTCCCACATGTTGAATTCTTTCTCTATTGTTTTTCGTACATGTATAACTGTGTAAAGCTCAGATTTATCAATAAGAGATTTCTTTCTCTCTTCTCTCTTTCTCTCTTGTCCTCTGCCTTTCTTCTTCTTTCTTGTTCCTCTGTTTCTTGTTCATGTATTCATGGCTAAGAGGTTGAATACCTCTCACATGGTATCAGAGCCTGTTCCGCCATTAACGGCGAACATGGCCTCTGTTGATCCTGGCAATTCGAATTACCAATCTGCAACCCAAGGAAACCAGTTCACAGTTGCAAGAAATCGCACCAGATCTCAAGATGATGCCAATCCTGTCTACTTCAACCACACTGTCTCGATCAAGCTCAACGATCACAACTTCCTTTTATGGAAGCAACAAATCTTAGTTGCCATTTGTGGTAACCAGTTGCAGAAATTCATTCAAGACGTTCCACCTCCACCTCAATACCTCAGTGACACAGATCGTGCTGCTCAAAGATTCAATCCAGAGTTCTTGGATTGGGAAGTCCAACATCAGCTTCTTGTCTCTTGGCTTCTCTCTTCCATGACTGAGAGCCTCCTAACTCGAATGGTTGGCTACAATTTAGCACGACAGATCTGGAAAGCTTTGGAGCAACATTTCACACTGAAAGTTTCGTCCAAGATTTTGGAATTCAGAACCAAGCTCCAGAAATCAAAGAAGGGCACGATGAGTCTCAACGACTATCTTCTAAAGGTGAAGCAACATGTGGATCTTTTAGCATCTGTTGGTGAAGTTCTTTCTGACTGTAACCATATTGCTGCTATATTCAAAGGCCTCCCTAGCGACTATGACACCTTCATTATCTCTACCAACACGTGTGTTGAAGGCTACATCGTGGGAGAGATCAAAGCCTTGCTTCTTGCTTCTGAATCTCGAATTGAGAAGGAGGATCAAGAAGCTAAATCAAGCATCAATATGGCCTTGGTTGATCAAGATTCTGCCCTTGAAGCCTTCTATGCTCAAACAAATCGCAATTTGAAACCCTCTGCCTATCTTCGGGGTCAGTACTTTCCCAATGGTTTCAATTTTTCTAACCCTTCTTCCTTCTCCAATTCTAGAGGAAACGTTAGAACTCAAGTTCCCCTTTGAGGATCTAATGTCTCCACACAAGGCAGAGGAAGGGGTGGACAATTTCCAGCTGCTCCAAATCGTCTCCAATGCCAGCTTTGTCACAAGCTTGGCCACACAGTCATCGACTGTTTCTACCGCTTTGACAAAAGCTTCACTGGAGTGTTTCCCGGCACTGATCAAACTCAGTTACAAGCAAATGTGGCCCATACAACTCAAACTTCAGACGATAACTTGTATCCCAACTTTGGTGCAACAAATCATTGCACACAAAATGGACAAAATGTTATGACAGCTACTGAATATGATGGTCCTGAGCAACTATATGTTGGTAATGGTGCTAGTCTTCCAATCTCTCAAATTGGTAACACCTATCTCATTCCCAATTTTTGCACTAAACCTTTGATTCTCAATAAATTGCTACATGTTCCTAATCTTACTAAGAACTTGCTTAGTGTTTTGAAGTTTGCAGCTGACAATAATGTATATTTTGTGTTTTATCCTAATGTGTGTTATGTTAAGTATCAAGTGAGCAAAGCTGTTCTCCTGACTGGGAAACACCACAATGGCTTATATACTTTTGACTCTAATCAACTACAACTATCTGCCTCACCACTATTAGAAAAAAGACTTTTTGCGTCGGTTAACGCGTCTGGTCAAAGTTGTTGACCGACGCAAAAGTGGACCCTTACTTATTTGCTTAAGTTAGTAACCGATGCAAATAATGACTAATTTGCGTCAGTGATGTCTCCGACACTAAAACAAAAACTGACACTAAAGATAAATTTTAAATATATATACACACACATTTTGCGTCAATTAGCATTTGTGGTGATCATTTATTGCTAACCGAAGCAATATGTGTCTTTTATCTTCATTAACCCCTGAAACCCCATCTCCTCTTCCACATTGAAAATAAAAATTAGGTTTTCACCATCTTCTTCCCCATTTCAAACCTCCACCACCCACCATCCCTTTCTCTCTCTTTCTCTCAGTGTCATTGTTCGCCCACCGTCCCTTCCTCTCTCTTTCTCTTTGTTGCATTCTCCACCGCCCAACCCTCTATCTCTCTTCTCTCTCTCTCTCTCACACAGTGACATTTCTCCGTTTGACTGGAGCTTGCCTGCCATCCACTTCGCTTGCTCAGTGTTCGAGCTCTGGCCTCGTCGACTCCAAAGCCGCTCGGCTCCGCCCTCCTCAACTCCAAGCTCTTCCTGGTATATATTTCTATATATATATATTTAGTTTATTGTTTGATTGTTCAGTAAGTGGTGGGTGATTGTTTGATTGTTTATTGTTTGGTATGTTTATTGTTCATTGTGTGTACTTTAATTCAATTTATGTCTCATTAAGCTTTTTATTTCTGGTTCATTGTTCATTGTTAATCATTTTATCATGTTTGTTTTTTTTTTTCAAAGTTCATTAACCATTTTGTTTTGTTTTTGGTTAGTTCATTGTTCATTATTCATCATTTTGCATTAGATAATTTATTTATATACACCTTTGATCAACTTCTTGCCAAAGTTCTTGGAGAAATTATGCTTTAATTATAACAAATCAGTTTATATTTAAGAGTCTTTCATCATTTCAAGCCATATAATTGTTGGGTATTTAAGTATTAGAAGCTCTGTTCATCTTGAGAAGTTGTAATCTTTAATGTCATAGATTTTTTTGCAAATGGATAATTTTTAAGGTTGTCTTTCAAGATATTAGAAGGCCTAGTTATTACAAGCTACATAAAAGTGTTGGTTGCATTGGTATTTCACGATCATATTGATTCTAGTTTTATTTTTTTTCATTCCTGAAGCAAAATTCAAATTGTAAAATTGTAAAGCTTCCACAAGTTGATTCCTAAAATTTATATTCAATGTGGGATAGAATCCTTGGAACCTATATGCCTTACTCATTAGACAAGAGGGCAGGAGGAGGCTTTGAAGCTCAGCCTTCAAAAGATTACAATGATGATTGATTTTCATGGAATAAACATAAACTTATTATTATTTGTACCAGTAATTTTTTCCATTGTGAGTGAACCACACACACCGCGTTTTTAATCTGTATATATACATATACTCTTGTGTCCTTTTTCATAGATTTCTTTTGTCAATATTAACTCTTATAATTTTAATAATAAGATCTATTCATGTATCGTTTTCTTAGGGAAATATAAAGAACAATGCCTTTATATTTAATTTATATTCAATGGAAATGTGGTGAAGGGAAATCTTGGTGACAAACAGTGTGGTCCTTAGTACATTGTTAGGCCTATTTTCATATTAAATGTTGGATTGTTGTCCTATAGTATTATTAATTATAGGTGAATGTCTTGTTGTTATCCCTTCTTTGATTTTGTCTAATAGGTGGGAAAACTTATCAGAACCTTGTATATCTATACATTTGATGGGTAATCAAATGTAAACACTAAGCATATATAAAAATTATGTTTATTATTGTGTCAAAAAATTATGTTTAATGTATATATAGTTGGCTTGATTTTTTTTTTCTATCTCTGAGAACTATAGTGTCTAGAATTCATTGGTTGCCATTAATATTCATTTCTTTTTTTTTTTCAACTCTTAAACAGTATTACAATTACACTATGTTTAATGTTTAAGACATTGTTATTATTTGCACATTGAAGAAAAGCAATTGTCTAAGTTGATCTTTTATGTCTTTTTCCCTTTTATCCACAACCTTGGTTTGTGCTAGTCATTGGCTATTTCACATTGAGATATGGTTATGATCCCATTATTTAAAGTCTTATTGGAGAAGTAAATATTAAGTCATTTTAACTTAATTAGGATTTGGTAGTCATTAGTATATTATTTTCAACTATTTATTTAGTTGCATAGCTATTCTTGTATAGTAGATTCTGTTATTCAGCTTCTTAGTGAGTTGTAAAATGTTTGCTAAATCTTTTGTACTCACTAGATTGATATATAATGAGTGCTTTGGCTGTTCAAGAAGCCAAGCAATTCATTAAACTCATTCCACACTTCTTCCTTGTTTACTCTGTCATAATTCTAATAAAAAATTTTAGTAAATCGTCGCATTGTTGTTGTTTCATGATCAATTTAAATCAATATATATATATTTATATATATATATATACTTGAATGAATTATTTTCTTTTCAAGACATGGACATATATTTTCATATTTTGTGTATTGTCCTTGATTTATGTTGTATTTGACATATTTATAAATAGAATTTGGGAGATCCCAATTTATTATTTGTTTTACATCTAGGGTGTCTCTTGGAAGCATAATAGGCATACCTTTTCAATTTATTTTTATTTGTCTTAGACGATAGTTTTTATTTTACAATTGGAAGACAAGTATGCCAACAAAGTTATTTATTAATTGGGTCATGTTGAGTTATTTAGGTGTGCAAACTTTAGCCAAATTCTTTCATTTTGCATCTTTTTAGAAATATAGAATTTCCACAATGCTGTTAAATTGAAAAATTATTAGATAACAAATAAGCAAGAAGAAAGAAGGGCATCTAAATGGAAATGGGTAGAATGTGGGTTTCAAATTAATGTCCATAATGATACTTTCTTTTGTCTTTTTCTCATTCGGTGTTGCAAAACACATGATGGTACCTAATTATACATATCTCTTTCTTGTAGGTGTGGGAAATGAATGAAACTTTTCTTTTATGATTTTATTTTGATCTACTTTGGATTCTTGGAGATCATATTTTTCAGAAACAAGCTTTTATTCAGCGTCTTCATATAGGAAGAAGTCCACCAGTATCTACTTAAATTAAGGTCGTTCTTTGTCTTTTCTTTGTTTTCTCATTTTAGTAATATTTGATCAATTTGTCTTATTTCTACATCTTTATAGTTGTAATTTTTAATATAGAAAAGTAATATGCTCTAAACATAAATATAGGTTTTGGAGTTGGTTTGTATACTTGTTATTGACACTATCAATTAATTTTTAAGCTTTGGTTGTCTCATTTTGTTTATATATGTTTTTGCTTCTCTTAGAATAATTTTATTTCTTGCGTTGCTAATGATTAAATATTATATATATTTTTTACATTCGCCACCTCATATTTCTCTAATATCTAGAGATCGTCCAATAATATGGAAACATTTATCTTAAGATTTTTGCTTGCTTTCAAACTCAAAAAGTAAAAATTTATATGGTAGGATCTAGTATAATTTGAGATATATTTTTATTATTTGAATTCTGAATTTTTATTTTTTGGTGTTTAAACAAATCTTAGTATTGTTTGTGTCTGATAATGTCTTATTTTTCATTAAAAGATTGATCTGATATTGTATTTATTTTTGGTTGGAATTATTTGGTTTTTTTTTAATTTTTAAATATTTTTACTTCAGTTCATAACCGAAGCAAAAAATAATTAGCGTCGTTGCACCAATTTTTTGCTTCGATTATGAACCGGGGCAAAAACATTTTTTTTGCTTCGGTTCATAACTGAAGCAAAAAACAAGTAGCATCGTTGCACCGATTTTTTGCTTCGATTATGAACCGAGGCAAAAATAATTTTTTTTTGCTTCGGTTCATAATCGACGCAAAAAATCAATTAGCGTCGGTTCATAACCGAAGCAAAAAAATAAGTATTTGCGTCTACGTACGGTAATAGCGTCGGTTACACCAACCGAAGCAAATACTTTATGTGTCACTTAAAAACTGAAGCAAAAAGTCCTTTTTGTAGTAGTGCACCCAAATCGTTTCCTGCTTCTCAATTTTCTCATCAACTGTGCACACATCTTGCCACAACTTCAGTGTCTGTGTCAATTGTAACAAGTGTATTAGTGATTTTGAACTGTGGCAAAATGGTCTTGGACATCCCTCTGAAAGGATTGTCAAGACTGTGCTTTCTAAGTGTAACATTTCTACTTCAAATAAAATGACTACTTCAGTTGGCAAAGCATGTTGTTTAGAAAAAATACACAAATTCCCTTTCCCAAAAGCATTTGAAACATGTTACACTAAGCCTCTTCAGCTTATTGTTTGAGACTTATGGGGCCCCTCCTTCACAACTTCTCACAATGGATACAAATACTACATCCACTTTATGGATGCCTACTCTAGGTTTACATGGTTATATATTTTAAAGTCCAAATCTGATGCTATCAAAACATTTCAGATTTTTAAAACTGAAGTTGAACTACAGTTAGGCACCAAGATCCAATCCTTTCAATTCGATTAATGGGGAGGGGAATATAGGGCATTCATTGACTATCTAAAAGAAGTAGGCATTGTTCATAGAAAACCTTGCCCCACAACTCATGAGCAAAACGGTTTAGCCGAGAGAAAACACAGGCGCATTGTTGAGAATGGCCTTACTCTTCTAGCTCAAGCTAACCTACCATTATACGTTTTTGGGATGAAGCCTTTCGAACCACTGTATATATCCACAATAGGCTTCCCACCCCAGTTCTTTCCCTAAAATCCCCTATTGAAGTGCTCTTTAACATAACACCCGATTACACCAAATTCAAGGTCTTTGGTTATGTTTGTTATCCCAACAATCGACCTTATAACAAGCATAAGCTTGAATTCAAGTCTACACCATGCACTTTCATAGGGTATAGCTTGAATCACAAAGGCTATAAATGCCTTGATCCCTCAGGCAGACTGTACATCTATCGTGATGTCATACTTGATGAGTCCAAGTTCCCAACTCTCATCACAGATACTTCACCCCCTGAGTCCTCTGAGTCATCTGAGTCTCACACACTCAGTCAAATTCCTATAGCCAGTCACAACTACAGTGCTGAGTTCTTATTCCCACATGACATACCCACTGCCTCCTCTAATCATAATGCATCACCTCCTTCACAAACACACAACAACACTACTATTTTTCCTTCTGCAACTCTGCCTGTCTCATCTTTACCTGTGCCAACCCCCACACCAATTCCCACTTCTGAACCCCTACCAGACCATGCTGCACCACAAAGACCTGCTACATCACCATTGTCACCCACCCAGTCAGCCCCAACAGCTACTGCTCCAACTGTTTCTCTTTCTGGTAACACACATTAGATGCAAACTCGAGGCAAAAGTGGTATTCGAAAGCCCAAAGCTTATCTTGCAACTCAAGTTCCAACATCTCTCCAACAAGCTCTTCAACAAATAAAGTGGAACAATGCTATGGCAGAGGAAATTCTGGCACTAAAAAGAAACAAAACTTACACTCTAGTCAAATTGCCTCCTGGTAGAACAACAATTGGGTGCAACTGGGTCTATAGAATTAAAAAAGACTCAGATGGCAATGTTATCAAGCTCAAAGCAAGGCTTGTAGGTAAAGGTTTCCACCAGCAACTAGGGTTTGATTTCACAAAAACCTTTAGCCCAGTAGTGAAGCCTGTCACCATTAGAGTTGTTCTCACTCTTGCTTTGCACAAAGGTTGGGATATCAAGCAATTGGATGTGAACAATGCTTTTTTGAATGGAGATTTGCAAGAAGAGGTGTACATGTTACAACCACCTGATTTTGAGGATCCCAATGCCCCTGATTTGGTCTGTAAACTAGCTAAGGCCTTGTATGGCCTCAAACAAGCTCCTCGAGCTTGGTTTGGGAAGCTTCACCACTGTCTATTGTCCCTTGGTTTTACCTCATCTAAGTCTGACCATAGCCTCTTTATTAGGCACACTCCTCTCTCTATGACAATTATTTTGGTGTATGTTGATGATATAATCATCACAGGAAGTGATCCCTCCCTAACTCTCCTATTATACTACTGCTTTGAATGACAAATTCTCACTCAAAGATTTAGGGCCTCTTCACTTCTTTCTTGGCATTGAGGTAACAACTACACCAACAGGCCTTCATCTTTCACAAGGGAAATATGTTCGAGATTTACTTCAAAGGGCTGATATGACAGAAGCCAAACCCTGCAATACTCCCATGGTGAGTGGCCTCAAACTGTCAGCCTTTGGGAGCCCTCCTATTAACAATGCTCAACAATATCGATCCATAGTTGGTGCCCTTCAATACCTTGTGATCACTAGACCTGAAATCAGTTTCAGTGTCAACAAAGTTTGCCAATTTATGGCTAATCCATTACAATCACACTGCTGGCAGTAAAACGCATTTTGCGCTATCTCAGTGGCACCATGGACTATAGGATCCATCTCACCAAACTAGAATCTCTTGACCTCACTGCCTTTTGTGATGCTGATTGGGCCACAGACCCGGATGACCGACGATCCACATCAGGGTTTGCTATTTTCTTTGGTTCTAATATCATTGCTTGGAAATGGAAAAAGCAACATACAGTTTCTCGAAGTAGTACTGAGGCAGAATTTCAAAGTCTTGCTCACACAGTTACTAAACTTACATGGCTTCACTCTTTACTTACTGAACTTCACCTCACTCTGCCTCGACCTCCAATTGTATGGTGCGATAATCTGAGCACAATTCTTCTCACTGCTAATCCAATCTTACATGCTCCAACGAAACACATTGAATTGGATCTCTACTTTGTCCTTGAGAAGATCCTTCTGCACCTGGTTCAAGTGAAACACGTTCCAACTATTGATCAGGTTGCTGATGGCCTAACAAAGTCTATCTCCAGCCAACTCTTCTCTTCATTTCGTCACAAACTTACCATTGGTGATGCTACCTATGCTAAGTTTGAGGGGGCTTGTTAGGATAGACTGTTAGGAGTTAGTTTGGGTGGTAGTTATTTCTGTTACTACCTACCATTCTGTTATTTTCCCACTTGTTGAATTCTTTCTGTATTGTTTTTCACATGTATATAACTGTGTAAAGCTCAGATTTATCAATAAGAGATTTCTTTCTCTCTTCTCTCTTTTCCTCTGCCTTTCTTCTTCTTTCTTGTTCCTCTGTTTCTTGTTCATGTATTCATGGCTAAGAGGTTGAATACCGCTCACAACCATTATCATAGATACTAATTAACCTTTGATAAAATAATATTGTAAGTTGTGAATATAGTTTTCATGGCTATTTTAAGACTTATTTATTTGAACATAAAACAACAATTATCTTCTACTATAATTATATCACTATAAATATGATTTTACCAAGGGATTATTTCACAAAAACATAAAAATAACAAAAAAATTACAAAAATACGGTTTTACGAAATTTTAAATATTTTTACGATTTTTTTGATTTTATTTACAGAAAAGTAGGGTCTTTTTATGTTGTAATCTTGTTAATTTGTTATTTATTTTTTGTTATTTGTATATTATTTTTTGTTGTTATTTTGATGTTATTTTGATGTTAATTTTATGTAGTTTTCGTGTTATTTTTTTAGAAAATCATAAAAATGTAAAAAACATTCTTTGAACGTAAAAATATAATTATTTTACAAAAAATGGTACCTTATGTAATTATTCTTTTTACCAATATATTCTTAATTTGGTTTTACCAATATATTCTGATTTTTTTTTGTGAACATATATATTCTGAATTTAATAAATGTTTCTTTCTAGCATATAATCTGTCAATAAATATGTAGGGTAATCAATTTGACTGAACAAATTAAATTTCTGTTTATCTTATCAATAAATAAAAGGATAAGAAACATAGTTTTATAATATATTTATGCTAAAAGTTCAATTATTAATTGACTTTGAATTGGAATTTTTTTTTTCCAAATCATCTATATATTTTTTTATATATAATGACAAAGAAAAGTAAATCAAATTCAAATTTGTCCATGCTACGGATGAGTTGGCGTTGGCATGTGAAGACAAAGACAAAAGTCACCTATACTCTACAGTTTACATTATATCATGTGACATGTTTTGTAACGGTTCATATTTTAACAAAACAACAAGCAATATTCTATTTTTCAATTCTTGGGTAAGCAAAGTTTCAATTGTCGGTTCCAATACTTGTGCTGCAATTTGATTTTATTCAAATAGAAATATAAAAGTCAATAATAAGTTATGGAACTGTTCACTCAGAAAAATAAATAAAACAAAACTATCGAACGCTATAATAAAACTAGTAGTAAATCAGAACACCGTGATGATGAATTCAAAGGAAGAATCAACTGCAGCGCTCATTTATATAAATACACAAAAATATATATAAGCTATGAGGGTATGACATTGCCACCCATTGCATTCAGATCAATACATAATCAACCTAAAATGTAAGGGAAACAAATATTGGGTGAACCAAGGACCAAAAATGGAAAATAACCGAAGTACAAATTTGGCACCTTTAACAAATATATTTGTATCATATGAAAAGCCCTATTAATTAACAAAATCAACTTATTGGAGTCTTTAATTAACAAATTTGATTCTAAAAGTTGCATCTCTTTGTGGTGAAGTAGTAGCTTCTCTTCGCTTCTTTCTTCTAACCATGGAATAGCGAGGTAGTAGTAGTAGTTGTACTCTGACTAATTATCACCATGAATTGATGAGATTCTCATATTTGTTACCGAGAACTCTTATTAGAGGAATACCAGAGCTTTTTCTGGCAGATCAATATCTTCTCCTTTTCGATTCCATACTCTGTGTCTTCCTTCCGACAACCCCATTTCATCCCCTTCGCGATCGCAGCCACAGCATCCACAAAGTAACTAGATTCTCGAATTATTGCATAGCCATTTGGTCGCAGGATCCGGTCCATCTCTAACAGCACATACTTCATGTCACATCTGAACAAAGTACAGGGAGCCACTCACAAGTGTTAAGCATGTGATTAAAACTTGGTGCCTAAGTTTTGACATTAAATGGTTTCTTTCATAGCGAAATGATTTCCTTTAGGGTTATGTTTGGTTCATTTGAAACTCAAGATAGGATCACAAACACTATAACATCTCATATCCAGGAGAGCATAAAGTAGTCCTTTTTACCAAATCAAAACATAAATTATGCGCATAAACAAAACACCACAAATTAATCCACATTTCTTACCTGTGACTTTCGGCAGTAAAGAGGCCATCAAGATGAAGAAGATCATAAGTACGAGGATAAGTAGAGAATGCTTCACACCTGCCAAAAGAAATACCACAATCAGCTACAACATAAAGATTGACAAGAATCTCAAAAGCAGAAGATTGATGAAGCAAAAGTACCAATCATGGTAAGTTCCAATAAGGCCCCGATCAAAGACCACAGCTAATGTGTTGGTAGCATAAGAAGAGACAACATTCATGACCCACAAAGGATCGTCAATCACAGCTGCAGCGAAGCCTCCGTAAACTGTATTCATGTCCATTACATTTCTAATCTTATTGGACCCAATTGATGAAAGCAACTTTTTGTAGTGCTTCGCACGCACCCTCCACTTGTCATCATCATGCTTGAATGTGCTAGCACTCCCTCCGTGAACATCCGAGACACGTTCTGGAGCAGCATGCAACCGCGCAGGCCATTTAGAGACCGACTTTAAATCTGTTCTCTTATATTTTTGGTTTGGAACAACAATGCAAGGCCGGAGAGGAGTATACCAAGCAGCATCAGGTTCAAGGCTGTCATCACATTTTGGTGGATAGGCGTCAGCATTATTAGAAAGTTTATTGTAGCAACTATTGTCCGAAGCCTTCCGCCAGACAGCAATGTCATCCTTCTTGTTGTACAATTTGAAGCACATGGCAGTAAGCAGTTTCTGCAGATTGTTATAATCGCTTCTTTGATCCTCAATGGTTGTGTTCCATCCACGCCACCGGCGCTCATAGTTTACTGGTGGACCAGACAACACCCAAAAACCTCCAGGACGGAGTATGCGGTGAATTTCCTGAAGGTAAACTCCACCTGGTAGCAGAGATATTAGAGTTGATTAAAGCTGCAAGCTAACAGATAATGCCCTACTAATATAGAAAACCAGTTCCTTATTCAAAGGTCATTATAATGTGAGGGAAAAAAACGTTTCCACGTTTGAAATGATGAAAGGAATAACAAAAATAAGGTTCCATTCTCATCAAATCCCACCAATTGATAAAGAGAACTTCACTGTATAGGCAGTCTAGACTCTAGAGTTTAGTGCTTCAGTTGAATTTAGGTACAAGAATTTCAAGAAATTTCCTCGAAAATGATGTTACTTATAAAAGACTCAATATGCTTTATCACAAAGATTTTAATTGAAGAATTTCATGCTAAAACAGATTAAATATCATTTGTATCCAAGCTAGTGACTAATATGCATGTGGCACAATGTTTAGTGTTCTTTGAATGTGAAATTATGAATTGCGATCATTTAGTATCTTATTTGCAACTCTTAACCATTAAGAAACTTCAGAGTTTTAATAAAAATTCTTAATTTGTATGCATCATAGTTTACAAAGACTTACCGAATTCTGTCCACGGAATGAGACATCTAGAACAATGAGCCATATCAAATGAGTTTGACGGGAAAGGGAGCCTCTGAGTAGAAATAATGCCGAGGATCGCTGGAATTCCACGTTCCAAGGCAAACTGGACTTGAGCTTCATGATTATCTCTTGGAGCAAGGGATATAGTTAGTATTCCCCGATCCAACAAATCACCTCCCCAACTTGCAACCTAAACATCATTTTGATAAAAGATCTTTATATAGCCATCAACAATATGTGCTCCAAGCTTTAACTTACTACCATATAATGCTAAAAGATGGCTATAATTTGCAATAGAAAAGCTTCATTTCTTTTTTAATTTAACTATGCAAGCCCAAAAATGATCTGATCTGCTCTGATAGGAAATAAAATGTACAGCTCTGGAATATTCTAACGATGAATGAATAAAAATACCAGAAATATATAAGGACATGGAAATTAAAATACTCACCCCACAGCCAGTATCAATGGCAGTCCGAACGGTCCCATCTGTCATTTCAGGGATAAGTTTTTGCATTGAATCAACATAGTCACTTACACCTCTAGGGAACATAGTGCCCCCACCAGGAAAGAGAAACTTTTCGCCTTCCTTCCTCAACCAGTTCTGGTTTGATTTCTGCTTGTTAATCCAATCATAAGGGACATTCCTGGACCCAGATCCACATGTATAGCTCAGCAAAACAGAACAAAAACTCAAACTGAATATCCAGACCAACATGTCATAAAAGTACACTGACTTACCGGTACCAGCATTCATCCCTGCTCTTCGGCCATCTGATTGGTACCTTATAGCCATCTGGAGGTGGAATTAAGCACTCTTTCCTCTCAAAAGCAGGAGGGCAATGACGCTCCATAAACGTAAGGCGATGAACGCCATACTTCTTCCATTTCTGCAGAAATAAGGGGAAAACACATTAGTTACAGCATTAGACAACACATATAGTTTTTCCCGAATTCTAAAATTCACATTATACAAGGCAATAACTAATCAATATACCTTTGGATCAGTGCAAGGAGTGTAATCTTGATATTCACCGCTGCATTGGGGGAAAGAGACAGATTTCACTTGGAGAGAGGATGCTGCTGAATTGAATGAAGATTGGACAACTTTTACAGCATCCTTGGCTTCGTTGGTGTAAAATCTATGCTTCTCAGAGCAGAAGATTCCACCAAGATAGAATGAAAACCCGCACAGCACAACAAACATGATTGACATTGGAACAACTCTGGAACTTTTATCCTGCTGGTACACCGGTTTCCCATCTTTATGCTTCATCTTGTATAGAATTAGGAAATATCTGCAAACATATGAATTATCAAGTCATGAATAAGATTTTTTAAATATTTTCTCATAACATACTAGACAAGCATAGCATCCACTTTCCCTTCAGTAATGAACTTGTAATAATTCACTAAGTTATCTGCATCTTAAATTATACAATAAATGATAAAGAGATCACAAGACAAACATGAAAACTGAGAATGGTGTAGAATTGTTTAAAGAAGATGAAGCTGATCCATTGGAGACCCTACTATAAGAATGTCCAGATCTTCAGAATGAACAGCAAAAGAGCAGAAATGGTACAAGCTACTACTCCTACGATCCCCAAAGTTTGGAAGAGTACAGCTACTGATTTATGCCAGGTCCATTACAAAGATAACTAACAAATGTACTCTTTTATACAAAAAGAAATGAAAAAGGTAAACGACAAAAAAAGTTGTGAAAGGTCCACTTCTACAACAAGCCATATTAGTATTACAAAGAAAACAATGGATCCAGTATTAAAAACAACCATTAAAACCACTTGTTAGGAGTAAATCACAGGATCTGATTGCAACTACCGACGTTTTAATCTCCCATGTCACACTGACTTTAAAAAAATCACATGATTATGGGGCCCAATTTTATCAAACCCAGCCGCTCATAAATAAAAACCTCTCTCTCTCTCTCTCTTTCTCTCTCCACTAATAAGTCAAGAAAAATACAGTAGATTAGACCGAACCCCGAAAAGCAAAAAAGGCAAGAAAGAAAAGTGAAAACATAATTAAAGCAAAATTTAATAATTTCTTCAAACAAAAGAAAGTTTTCATCATTTTCTTTGTGCCAATCACTTTCCCTTTTTTTTTTTTTTCCTGAAGCATTAGTTACTTCCAAACATACCCCCAAATCTTGGCAAAAACTGAAGAAAAAAAACAGAAGACAGAGCACATGCAACCACAACATGTCATATATAATAGAGCCAAGAGAGCTTTTTTGCACAAAGTTTTCACAATTATAATTAAAGCGGTAAAAGTAATCATGGGAATGTAAAATTGGCAAATCAAGAATGGTAAAATTTGGCAGAAAGTGAGAAAATTTTAGTCTTGTTCATTATGAGAAACATTATCCAGAACTGGAAAATAAGATGAGAATGAAGGGTCCAAAATTATAATAATAATTATAATCCAGATCTAAGGAGCAGAAAAGAGAAAACCCATCAGAAACAGACTCAAATACAAAAGAAAACATCAAAAGAGCAGAGAAACAGAGTGGAAAAAGAGATCTACAACCATAACATCGCAGAAAAAAAGAAAAAGAAACTTTATAGAGAAGCATACATCACAAACTCAACATCATAAGAACACCCAATAAAGAATGAGACGGCTTGAACAGAATTTAAAAATAGGAAAGGAAAGTAGATAGAATAGATGGATAGATAGATAGATATACCTGTCTATTCGTTAGTTTCTCCACAATCTTTACTAGGGGAAGAAAAAAATCACAAAAGAAGAAAATGGGTCAGCTTAAAAAAAAAAGAAAAAAACTCTGTAAGATCTGATCAGGATGAAAAGAGGAAAAAAAAAAAATAGAGAGATAATGGAAAACTACGAGTGTGGAAATTCTCGCAGTTCCAAATATCTCAAAGCTTCAAAGAAATAGGGAGCTAAAACCCAAATATATAACATAACGTACTCTCTCTCTCTTTCACACACACACTAGCTAGTAGCTCTCTCACTCCTTCCTTCTCCTTAGCGGTCCCCACCTCACCCTTTTTTTTTTTCTTTTTTCTCAATTAAGAAACTCAGTTCACATCTCCCCGCATCCTCTCTTCTTCTCTTTTTACCTTTCTTTTTCCTTTTTTTTTTGTGTACACTTACCACACCACCACCACCACCATGAGGCCTGGATGAAATTTGTTCCACCGAACCACAATTTCCATGAATTATTTTATCTATCTAGTTTTTAATAATTTCCCTAAAATGGTTAGGACAAGAAGTATAGTTATTTGGATTGGATGGTAATAATTAAGATGTATAATCCAATCCTAATTACATAACTTTAAAAATAAGCCCTTAGTGGTGAGGGACGAAAGGCAAAAGGAGAGAGGGCATGGATTTAAATTATAGTTTGGCATTATTCAATTTAATATTTTTTTTTTCTTATCAATCCAATCTCATTAATAATTGTATTTTGAAAATTATTATCTGATATAATTATATCTTAAAATTCAATCTAATTATTAATTAAATTTGGTGGGTTTTTGAATTGGATATCTAATTACATACCTCAAAATTCAAGCCAATTACTTATTTGATTAGATCGATTTTCTAATTAGATATTTAATTTTTAATATTAATTTAAAAATATGAAGAAATTTATAAAAATATTATTATTATAAGTATAATGTAGCTACAAATTTGAAATAACTCAAACAACAACATATTACTAAAAGTAAAAAAAAATAGAACAAAACATCATAAAAATAAATATACAAAACAACAAAATATTACAAATTCAACAAAAAAAAAATGTACTAAAAATATAATTAAAATAATTATTTTTTAGTATACATAAATAAATAAATATAATAGAAGACGAAATAATTTTGTTACAAAGCTTAAAGGATCAATCTGGTGCTTGGGTGGATTGGAATAGTGGCCTAAATCTGCTTATGGTTAATTATTTCAATGACATTTTTTCTTGTTCTCAAACTGATTGGGGAGAGGTTACTAGCAGTGTGCAAAATCGTGTTTCTTCTGAGCAAAATGCTGAGCTACTGCTGCCCGTTTCAGAGGAGGAAGTTCGCAAAGCGTTGTTTCAAATGCATCTGGACAAAGCTCCAGACCCCAATGGAATGACCCTGGGTTTTTTTTCTGAAGAGTTGGCCGATTGTTAAAGGGGACATCATAGAAATGGTAAGGTATTTTTTCACCATGGCTTATTTCCTCCATATCTGAATAAAACTATTCTTGTTTTAATCCCTAAAAAGAAGCATCCTATAGATATGGGGGACTTGAGACCCATTGCTTTATGCAACGTGTTATATAAGATTGTGTCCAAAGTGGTGGCTAATAGACTTAAGAACATTATGCCAACTATTATATCCGACACTCAAAGTGCATTGCTACAAGGTCGTTTTATTTTGGATAATATTATGATTGCTTATGAGATTATGCATCATTTGAAGAGAAAGTGAAGAGGGAGGGGGATGGCTATATGGCTCTCAAACTTGATGTTAGTAAAGCCTATGATAAACTTGAGTAGGGTTATCTACGTGCTATGATGGAAAAGATGGGCTTTGATGGGCGATGGATAAACTTAGTTATGCAATGTGTTTGTTCGGTCTCGTATACTATCTTGCATGGTGGGAAGGAGTTGGGACCTATTGTTGCTCAAAGGGGATTACGTCAAGGTGATCCGTTATCGCCTTACCTCTTTATTTTATGTGTTGAAGGTTTTCTCTAGTTTGCTGCGAAGTTATGAGCAAAGTGGTTTGCTCACGGGTTGTAAGATTGCTCGAGGTGCGCCAGTCATTTCTCATATGCTTTTTGCGGATGATAGTTATATCTATTGTAAAGCTACTGAGGAGGAAGCACACAATGTTAAGGAGCTTTTGCACACTTATGAGGTGGCTTCGGGTCAAAGAATTAATTTTGCTAAGTCATTTGTGTTCTTTAGCAACAATACAAATTGTGATATTTGGGATGCTATTTGTGCTTCGTTGGAAATCTATGCAGCTGATGAAAATGGGTACTATCTGGGCCTTCCATGTTCCGTTGGGAGGAACAAGAATGCTATCCTTGGGTTTCTTAAGGACAAGCTTCGTAAGAGAATTCAAGGTTGGGAGGGTCGTATATTGTCTCGTGCGGGGAAGGAGGTCTTGTTGAAATTTGTAGCTCAAGCCTTACCAAATTATGCCATGAATATTTTTCATTTGCCTTTGGAAACTTATAAGGAGTTAGAAAGACTTATGGCTAAGTTTTTGTGGCATTCAGATTCTAGTAGTGGGAAGGGTATAAACTGGATGAGGTGGGATAGGTTGTGTCGTCATAAGCATGCAGGGGGATTGGGTTTGAGATGTTTGAGAGTCTTTAATTTAGCTTTTCTAGGGAAGCAATTTTGGCGTCTTTTGGTTGTGACAGTTCGTTGGTCAGTAGATTTGTAAGGCAAAGTAGTATGCACATGGTAGTTTATTCTCAACTGAGTTGGGAGATAACCCAAGCTTTAGGCGAAGCATCATGGAAGCCAAAAGCCTGATATACTCAGGAGCTCAAAGAACTATTGCTAATGGGGTGAATGTCTCAATTCTTGATGACCCTTGGCTCCCTCATAACACTAATGGCTTTGTTGAAACAAGGCATCCTGCCCTTGTTAATAAAACTGTTAGTTGTCTATTTCAGATGGATTCTCGGGCCTGGGATGAAGATATGGTAAGAGATCTCTTTGTGGCTCGCGACCAAGATCTGATATTTAGCATTCAGCTTAGAGACTCGACTGTTAGAGATGGATGGAGTTGGAAGTTTGAGACTTCTGGCCAGTATTCAGTCAAAAGTGCCTATAAGTTCTTGCAGAAAACAAAAGGAGCTTGGAGTGTGGATGGCAATACAGGTTTTTTGGAAGAATTTATGGTCGTTAAATTGTTCCTCCAAAGGTTAGTAACTTCTTATGGAGAGCTGTATCGGGTGTCCTTCCAACGTGTTTTCAGCTTCAAAAACGTCATGTCCCTATTAATGATACCTGTCCTTTGTGCAATGTTGCTGCAGAAACTGTGCATCACGCCTTGATGGAATATGAGTTTGCTACAGCTGCCTGGAATCACAGCTTGGTGGATGTTGGGGGCGGGTCTGCAACATTTAGCATCTGGCTACTGCTGTTATTCGGCAGGGGACGTGCTAATGAGAGGGAAGAAGCAGCTGTGGTGAGTTGGGTATTTGGCATGCAGAAAATGATTTTGTTTGGCAACAAAAGAGTTGGGTTGCTTCAAATATTGTTGCATCAGCGAAAAATATGCTTGATCAGTATAAATGTGCTCAAGGTAGAAAAGGTCTTTCTTTGTCTCCGTTCAATGAAGGGGGCGAAATTCTGAGTATTGGAATGCAGCTATGTTACATAATTTCAAAGTTAATATTGATGGGGCTTTGTTTGATCAGGAGGGTCGGTTTGGTGTGGGGTACGTAGCTCGAGATCATCGTGGTAATATACTAGAAGCTTTTACTAAGGGGAAGATTGGCCGTGTTCAACCTGAAATTGCAGAAATAATAGGCATCAAAGAAGTTTTAAGTTGGATTGCATATCATCCATGAGACCACGTAATTTTGGAAACAGATAGCTTGATCTGTGTCCAAGCTATCCAAAGTAATTTTTTTATGGTTTCTCAATTTGGTTTACTTGTTCAAGATGACCGTAATTTGCTTTTAGTTTTCCCATATATTGAGTTGTAATTTGTTAAACGATCTACAAATAAGTTGGCTCATTGCTTGGCAAGAGGCTCTTGTTTCTCTACAGGTTGTGTGCTTCTGTTGGAGGATTGTTCCGCTAAAGTGCGTTCTATTGTTTTACACGAAATTCTTAATTAATAAATCTTTTGATTTTATTCAAAAAAAATTATAATAAATATAATAATTTTCATATATTTAATTATAATTGGATTAGATCAATTTTTAATTAGAATTTGAGAATAACATCCATTAATCGATTCAATCTAATTACAATCTAACTTTTAACATCCAATCCAATCTAATTGTAATTGGATGTTCAATTTTTTGTAATTAGATTAGATTAGATTGGTTCGGTATTATATTAGATTGGATGTTGTCCACCCATCATTCAAACTCAAGACCCTTAAATTATTAGTTGATTGTAATACATTACTCTATATTAAAAAAAATAACTCTAAAAATATAATATATAAAGACGCTACTATATTAAAAAAAAAATACTTAATATAGATATAGAGGTCTATAGGTACAAATTAGACCATCTCTAATGAATAGTGTATATTTTAAGTCAAATTTGATCAGAAATATATCGTAAAGTTATATTTGGTCTAATTTTTGTATTTGTGTTACAATGCACATAGTGCAATTAGCTATAAATCAATACTATCATTAATGCTCATTAAAACTATACAAAATAATTAATTTTATTGATATTATTTTAATATCTTATAAATATAAAAAAAAAAAAATTATTAATGAGTGACAAATAGATCATTAAAAAATATGGTATTTATTGCGAGCTAAAATTTAGTCCATGTTATCTTTTATGCTAAATTTGGCACAAGAGTCAAATTTGGCTAACATTTTACATTATTGTTAAAGTTAAGTTTTAATAAAATGTTCTAAAAAATAACAATACACGATATTTATGACTCTTTATTGGAGATGTTCTTAAATCTAAACAACACTAGTAGTAGTGCCCAATCTCCCAATCTTATCTATATTTATATTCTTTTTTTTAATTACTAGAACTTTTATTGTTTTTATTTTGTATTTTTATAAAGGTGTGTTTAAAAGTAATTATGTAATTATTAAATAATGTAATTATCAAAGTAGTAATTTAGGCTCAATCCCAACGTTTTGCTTTTGTAGATCAGGAGGTTACCTCTTGATAAATTGGATTGCTATCTTCTACTTTTATTTATTAATTTTTTTTTTTGGGTTTTTACTTTTATTTATAAACCTTTATTTAAAAAATAAATCACATAATAATAATACTATATTTTAAAATATAACACTTATTTAGATTTGAGGTGATTATTATTTATGAAATTTTAATGCTTTGTTCGGGAAAATAGTTAGTAATTATATAAAAAAAAATTAATACTTAATATTTAAAGTAAAAAAATTTGAGTAATTACGCTTAATTCTCACTGGGCATGATAATTAAAATGTGTAATTGAGACCTCTCGATTATCTTTAATTACACAATTATATTATAATTACGTAGTTAGATAAATATGTAAAATTGTATAATTAATTACTTTTAATTACACATAATCCTAATTATAGTGTAATAAAATTATATAATCTTTTAATTAAATTGAATTTTAATCTCCTCGTGACTTTCTAAATACGTTCTAATTATTATTATTATGTATGTGATGTTTTTTTTTTTTGAAATAGGGTATGTGTGATTTTTATTTATTTATTTTCTTAAATGGGTGTGTGTGAGATGTTCAAGTATGTATGAATTGGATGGATTAATGCCTTTTTGATGGAGAGAGATTCTTTAGAAAATAAAATTTCCAATATAGTTTAATAAAGAAAATTCCAAATTTTGGATTCTTTGCCACTTCCCGTTCCTTGTTCACTTCTGACTTTTATATTATTATTATTTTTACTTTCTACTTCTTTTTCTTACTTAAACAACTGTTAAATCCTTATATTTCTTCTTTTCAAAAATAAAATCCTTATATTTCACCCTTGAACGAGATGCTTTGCTTCTTGTTCTTCTTCTATAGATCTAAATATATAATATATATTATATTTAGATGAAGAAAAATAAACAGTGAGTACAACACTTGATTTCATAATATTCTCTTCATTAAAGTTATTCAAGGAGACACTTGGAAAGGTATTATAATAATATACAGAAATAGATAGAGCATATATGACCTTAAAAATAATAAATAATAAATTATTGCTATATGCTTTGCTTGTCCTGTGTACTAATTAAGAAATATACATTTGTGTAATTTTTTTTTTATAAACATACAAACTTCATAGAAAAGTCAAAGCAAGAGAGGTTAATGATGGAAACAAAAGGTTCCACCTAGAAATATTCCCATAGTAACTAAAATTCACAAGACAATTAACCAAGCTAAAAAGCTCTCTGAAACAAAAACTTGTCCCTCCAACTTGGACATCTCTATTAGGATTAGTTATAATTTTTTTTTTATTTCTCTCTTGAATTAATTAACATTCGGTTAGGAGAACGGGCTTGGAATCTAGAGGTGGTTTCGGATATATTCAATGATCGAGATAAAGAGATTATTATTCGAACCAACATTGATCAGGATACCCCCATTGACATTTGGTATTGGCATAAGGATCTTCATGGTTTCTATACTGTCAGGGAAGCATATCGGTTGCTGCACCATTCAGAGATCACTAGTACTAGTGAGTTTGAGATTAAGATATGGAAAATTGCTTGGAAGCTTAATGTCCCCCCAAAGTGCACCAACTCATGTGGCGTGCTTTATCTGGCTGTTTGGCTACTAAGGTTCAACTTACTACCAAACATATTCCTCTAGACCAAATTTGTCCTATGTGTAATCAGGTGCCTGAGACCATTTTCCATTTATTGGTGCAATGTTCTTTTGCAAGATCTTGTTGGCATCTTTCGGTTATAAATTGGAGTCATTCGCCTATGGAGTCTTTTTGGGATTGGTTTAGTCACATTCTGCTACAACACTCATCCACGACCTAGCAAGAGCTGCTCATGGTTCTTTGGGCGATTTGGTATGCCTGAAATGAGGTGGTTTGGCGAGACAAATCAATGTCAGCGGCGGAGGTTATTCTGTTGGCAAGAGTAGTCCTTAATCAATGGAGAAATGCTCAACAACGGAGAATGGGGTCTTTACTTGTTCCTACGGATTCAAGATTGGACTTAGAGCATTGGGTGAAACCGGTTATGGGAAAGATTAAGGTTAATGTCGATGGTGCAATCTTTGCAGGTGATGCTCGATTTGGAGCGGCAGGGGTGGCCCGGGATTATCAGGGTCGATTCATTGAAGGCTTCACAGTGTTACGAATGGGGCGTGTGGATTCAGCTATGGCTGAATGTTGGAAATTATTTTACCAGGATCTTAGATCTACTCACAAGTATGTTGTTTAAACACCCTAAATATGAACTTTCTAAAACGATAAATTAAACACATATAAAGTTAAGAAAACCTTACATTGATGCAGCGGAATTAATGTCTCCTTCCACTCAGATCTCTAACCCTCGAATCCTTTCTGTAGCAGAGTATAATCAAGATCTGAGCCCGAATGTCCTTCTTCTTCAAGTTTGATCCTTCACAGTCTTCCAATCTATGATTGAGTTACTGCTTGCTGTGTGTGGGCACTCACTCTTTCACTAGGGTCGAAAAAGATGAAGGAGAAAAGAGGAGAGAGGGTTTCGGCCAAGGTATAGAAAGTGGGGAAGGCTCAGTTTTCTGAAGAGAGAAATTTCTGTCAGATTACTAATGAAAGCATTATGTGAGACTAAGCCATCACTTTCTATTTATAGGCAACTACTAGGTTTAGGTTAGGATTTATTTGGCATTAAAATAATGAAAATATTAATTTGAAAAAGCACATTAAGTGGCCGGCCATGGTGTAGTAATGGGCCTCACTTAATTTTGCAATTTTATCAAATTTTATCTCTATTTTCTCGAAAACGCCAATTTTCCAATTCTAACCTTTTAAATGCCAAAACTAATTATTTAATAACTAAAATAGATTATTAAATAATATTGTCATTTAATTTAATTATTAATTAGACATATAAAGTCCATTAATAAATAAATAAACCTAGAAACTCTTTTCTTTACAATTTCACCCCTGCTTAGTGAAAATTCATAAAATTAGACATAGTCTAACTTTAGAATTATAATTGATCAATCACGAATCAATTAATGAGTCTTACAAGCAGAATGTTCTCAACTAGAATGGGGACCATGGATCTATATGCTGAGCTTCCAATAAGTGAACCAAATTTACCAAGTAAATTCCTACTTATTAATTCTTCGTTGAATCCACTCTTAGAACTTAGAATTGCACTCTCAGACTTATATAGAGCATATTGTATGTTCCACGATATCAATATACTATCTCATTTAACCATTGTTATAATCTTATTGTGATTTAAAGATCCTCTATATAGATGATCTACATCGAGATGTGATTTCTTTACCGTTCTCACCCCTCAATGTATTTTTCCCCTTAAAACACTTAGCTACCTGTAAATGGTGTTTAGTGATCTAATAATTAGTCAGTTAAACAAGAGCTCATCCATTTACTTCTATTTGCTAAGCTCGAAGGGAATCATCACTTGACTTCTATACACCAGTAGAAGCTATAGATTCCATATTTATGTTCAGCACTCCCACTCAATCATACTATCATGTTCCCAAAATATACGTATCACCCTGACCCAAAAGTAGGCTTAACTAATAAATCAAAGAACATGAATAACACTCCTGAGTTGAGCCCAAGCATATCAGGATTTAGATTCTTTTAATCTTAAGATCACCTACTGATATTGACTTGGAAAGATATGTATAACGGTAAGTTTGTAATATCTTAACTTAGTTGCAATATCGGTCCAGTCCAATGTATACTCCATACATTCGAAACTAGTATACTTTACTAATGTCCTGGAAAGAACATAACACTTACTCCAAGTGTAAGTACACATCATCGCTGATTATCACATTAGTGTAAATCCAATAACACTGATGAAACAGGGACCAAAACTTTTGATTCATATGATCACAATCACATTCCACTGTGTTGACGATACTATAATTGTGAATAAACATATGATCTGGATTTAACTGATTTTGTGTGTATGAATGTAATAAACATATTAAACCATATTAAACCATTAGCATGTAGAATTCATGCAAACATCAATCACTTCAAATTTCTTATATTGATAACTAATCAGATTGTAAAGAGTTTTATTTAGGGCATAAAACCCAACAAACTCCCACTTGCACTAATATAAAACAAACTGTGCAAATAGGTCAACCTGATGTCTTGATCTTCAGATCAAGTGTAGTATATTTGAATCCACCCAAACTTCTGGAAACTAGTTCATAAATACTCTTATGAAACATCCTTTACTATATGCTTTACTTATCAAGGGATACTTAAATCTTTACTATTTTAAAAGTACATCTGAATTAACAGAAGACATATCTCTCATATTTTAAAATATGTAATTGAGATAATACAGTGTAGACTTTTCTTCAGTGATATAACTTTCTGGTATTTTCGAATAGACCAAGTTATAGTTCTTCTCTGGTAGAGCTTGAATTATTATACAATAATTCCTCCACCCCCAAAGTAAGCACCATCTCAAGAATTTCGAAATTAGATGGTGTGATACAAAGACAACTGATACACAGTTCCTTAATATCTGACATATAGATCACTTTCATAAATCTTTCTTGAATATCTTCTAATGTTCCCTATTTGATTACATCTCAGATAGCTCCCACTCAATAGCAGATGTCTGGTTAAATAATACTTTTAACCTCTGATTGTTTACAGAGTTACCTAGTTATGACTTTTGTATTAGTCTAAAACTTTAAGTTAAGACTAAGTCATCAACATAGCAGACTAGTATTTTGAAGTGAAAAATACATGCCAGAGATAAAGTAATCAAAATTAAGATACCATAAAATTTTATGAGGATTAAGAATTCTTGGTTCAAGTCATTCGAATGGACTGAACTAGAGTTCTTTATCTTATTCTCATAATTCTGATAAGCTATACCTATCCATGTGAATGGTTAGATTTGCTTTTCAGTAGTGTTCTTAAGTACCTATCACAATTATCAACCTAATAAAGATGGGTATAGAACTTTAAAATTCTCCCACTCAATTAAGGTAGTGTGAAACTTTAACAAAGAACTTTCAAAGGTATCAAACTTTTACTTATAACAGTAAAAACAAAATGGAACATACAATCAAGATCAAGAATTTATATTGACAATAGCTGACTCATTATATTACTTCCATGTTTAAACAAGATATGTGTTTCATAGGGAATTGTGGAATGGACTCCTCCACCCCTAAAGAATATACATATAGGGTACTATGGATAACCTCCACCCCTAAGTATATAGAGATTATGATCCACCCCTAAAGGTTGTAAAGATCATGATTCTCTTAGTGTGATAGAGTTTATGTGGAGTTGAATACTATCCAGAGTTCATTAGATATAAAAGATCGTTGAACTGCATAGTTTTCTTCACTTTTCTCCACCCCTATCAGATCATAAGATCCTTTTACTAAACAAATTCTTAATAATTGTATGAGAATTAATAATTATTGATAAACATAGAAATAATTTCTAGTGTTTATATAATATAACTCTATGAAGAGTTGTAAATATTATAGAATTTGCATCAATAATAAAAACACTTACACATACAAACATACAAATATAATGTGGTAATAATTGATGAAGATAAAATTAAATGAAGCTCAATCTCATAAATTGCAATAGTGAATTTCGAAAATAAAACTTTATTTATATTAAAAAATATATTGCAACAATATGAGAGAAACAGGGATAAATATCCCTGACTAAAATTTGAAATCCAAATTGTCTTTAAACTAAAACAATTAATTCAAAAAATTGAAGAGCTTCATCTTCATCTGGACGATTTCACCCTTGGTCCAACTTTCTGATCCAACTCAATTGAGTTCAAGTAGCTTGGCCTATAAGAAGAAGAAAAACAAATAAACAAAGTTAGTCCAGAATCATAAATCCAATTGGATAATAATTCACTAAAACTCTTAAAGTTTATAAATGGAAATACCTTGTTTCTTTGCAAGAAGTTTAGGACACTGGGGTTTCCAATGACCTTTCTCATTGCAGTAGAAACACTTTCCTTTAAGTGTAGCATCACCGGAAGGAGCAGCCTTTTTATTGGCTTTTGTTCGCTTCTTGGTGTTGTGCCACTTCCTCTTCGATTTGGGCTTTGAAGCAGATGCAACATTTGCTTCAGGTTTTATCGTCCCATTACCATTTCCAGGATTATGAGGTTTACTCCCTTTCTTCTTGGGTCCTCCAATCAAATTTTCATAAGTTTGAAGGTCATTGACTAATTCATGAAAGTCAATTTCCTTCATATTCATGACATAATTTGATGTATATGGTAGAAATGCTGGAGTCAGGCTATTCAAGATAAGACTAACTTGAGTAGCACTATCCATTTCAGCACCATGATCCTGGGCTTCTTGGAAAGAACTAGACATGAGGAGAACATGGTCACGCACGTTTTGATGAGGTTCCATCCGTGCATTAATGTACTTCTTAGTCGCGTCAAAGCGTGACTGAAGTGATGCCTTACCGAATAGCTCATTTAACTTCGTCATTACTTTAGCAGCCTTCTCGGTTTTAGAAAACCGAGTTTTGAGGGTGTCAACCATGCTAGAAAGCATAAAGTATAGAGCTTTGTCATTTGCTTTCTGCCAACGCTCATACTTTTCTTTCACAGCTTTGGAAGCATTATCCCCAGGCACTTCAGGTGACGACTCAGTTAAAACAAACAAGGCACTTTCTCCTATGAGAGCAATATTAATGTTCTCATTCCATTTATTAAAGTTAGATCCATTCAGCTTATTTTCAGTCAACAGTGATAACATGGGATTCAATTTGACAAAACAGGATACTACAAAATAATAGAAATCAACAAATAGAAATTAATAATGGTTTAACACACAATCAATTCAGAAATTATAAGCACATAGCAAGTAGGAATGATATGAGAAAATACTTAAAAATTCAATCCTAAATAATTTCCAAGGTTTTTCAACAAACTGATATCAGTGTCCCGTTTAGGCGAGAGTCAAAGCTACCATCCATTGAATAGAGTTGTCAGCTCATCTAAAATGTTAAACATTCTAGCAACCTTTTATTCGATCAAGATTGGAATCCAGCGTTGTCCCGTTTAGGCGAGAGTCAAGGCTATTCTATCTCATGAGCTTCTACCATTGTTTCGCAATTTGCATGTCAAATATGGTCGCCACCATTAGGGTGATCTATACCATATAAAACACTTACAAGCCACTTATCATGCGAGATTAAACGGTGCGAAATTGCTAATGAACGTTCCTCCATTAGGGAGGATTACTCACTAAAACAAACGCGGTGTAAAACCCACAATGGAGATCGAATATCTTAATAATAATAAAGCTCATTCTTTAAAATGTATTTTCTTTATTATTCTAATAAATAAATTCTCATTAAATTCGAAATTAAGAATTAAAATTCAAAAATAAGAATTTAATATAATATTTATAAAATTATACTTAGATGGTGATTGAAATAAAATTAATTATTTCCATCTTAGTAGTAATCTTAAATATAAATATTAAGGAAATTAATTTAAGTTGAATTAAATTAAATAATTAGCAACTTAAAAATTTCCTTTGAGAATATATTTATTGAGTTCGAAAATTAAGTATAAAAACTATACAATTTTCGAAAATAATAATAAAAATTAGAAAAGAAATACTTCAAGAAAAAATATCACCTATCTAGATTTTCTTTTGACTAGTTAATTCAATTTCTAATAATATATATATTTTAAATTCATTTATTTTAAATTAATCAATTAAATGAAAAAATCATTGATTGTAGTTGGCCCAAGAATTAATTAAAATAAATAATTAATTTACAACTCAATCTATTTTTCAAAAATAAATTTGAAAATATTGCATAATTAAAATGCAAATTTTGAAATTGATTAATAAAATAAAGAAAAACATATATTTTGAAAATTATTTAAATTTAAGTTGAAAAAATTAAATTTCAACCTAAAAATAATTTTCTATTTAATTAAGTGTCACGAAAAATCAATAAATATTTAAGTATCATGATGAAAATCAACTTAGATATTTAGATTTTTCAAGTTAATTAAATGTATTAAATTCAAGAAATAAATAATTAAGTGTAGAGAAGGCTTAATTATTAATTTCTATTTAATACTAGGAAAAATATACTTAATAAAATTGTACCAAAATTAATTATTTAAATAATTAATTTCACAAAGTATAATATTTTTCTATTTAAATATTAGAAATAATAAGTAGTCTAGAAATTATCTAGAAAATATCTTATTTGACTAAGTATCTTTTCAAAAATTTGAAAAATATCTAATTTAAGTTAGATAGAAAAAAATCTAAAACTTAAATAATTTCAAATTTAGATTTAATTAAATATCAAAAATTAAGTTGTAACCACTTAATTTGAAGATATCTTTTTAAGTTAATATTCGAAAAGATATTAACCAAAAAAAATATCTAAAATATTCCATTTTAAGTTAATATTCGAAAAGATATTAACTTATCTTAAGAATCTTTAATAACTAATGCCTAGGAATCCTCAACTTGATTTAAAATTTAAATCAAATATTCAAATTTAAGTTAGATAAGAAAAATTAGTTTATACAACTAATTTATAACTTAAATATGAATATTTAATTAAATAAGCTCCAGAAAGAATCTTAGTTAGTTGAAATTCTATATTTAATTAAATACAAGAAAAATACAAATAGTTTGTCTAGAAATAATATCTAAACTAAAAGTGTTTTTCTTAAAATTAACTTTAAAATATTAAAATGAAAATAAATTCCATATATTTTAAAAGTTAATTATGTTGCTAATTCAATTTTATTAGGTCAAACTAATATAATTAACCTAGTACAGTTATTCAAATCAGGCAAATGGGCCTTCACAATTGGGGTAGTTCATGTGAGGGGGTGCTGGGTTCAGTATGTCGTACCCACTTCTATGGCTCCCAACTCTCACACAAGGCCCAAAAGAGAGGAATTTAACCTTAAAATAAATAACTGTTATTAATTGAATAGGTCCAATAACTAAATGGACCTAAATAAAATCTATCATGGTGTGACATTTTATTTAGCAACAACCTATATGTATCTATATTAAAACAAAATAAACATATAGGCTCACACAGGCACAGTTTGGATGGATCCAATCATGTTGCTAGGTCATACACAGATGAAAGAAGATTGTAAAATTTACCTGTTACAAATTATTAACTTGACCAAGGGAGCCATCAGATCATTAGATCTGGCAAAAAGTAACCATGGCTATTTGCAATCAAGTAATAATAGGTTTTGAAAATTTACACATAAGTTAAAACCACATACTCCTGCAACAAGGTTAGCTGGATAGTTGGAAGTAGGATTTATTTAATTTTAAATAAATATTTCGAAAAATAAATAATTAAATAAAAATATATTTTAATTTTCAAAAAAAAATATATTTTAATTTCGGAAATAAAAAAAATTTAAATTTCGAAATTTAAAAAAAATATTTAAAATTAAACCTACTTTTTGAAAAATTAGGTTTCAATCAACCTAAATATCATTTCAAAATTTGCTAACTACTTTTAAAAATTAAATATTATTTTAAAAATAAAAATTAGAAAAGATAAATGAAATATCTTATCAGATTTTTAAATTTAATTTAAATAAATAAAATACCAAATTTAAAAGTTAGCAAAATATCTTACATCTATTTAAAATTACATGATTATAAATATCTTATTTTAAATTTAAATAAGGTCAAAATATCTAAAAAAGATAAGATAAGATAAGATAAAATCTGACCTTTAAATTTAAAAATAAGATAAGATATAATCAAATTTAAAAATAAGATAGATTTTTAAGCAAGAAGATAGATACTAATTCTATTCAAATTCAAATTACATTAATATCTTGAATTAAATTTAAAAATTATTAAATTAATTCAAAATTATAATTAGAATTGAATTAGGAATAGTAATAGTATATATACAAAACTATACCAAAAATCGGAAGTTAATTCCATGAAAAAGCATGAAAAAACGAAGAAAAACGAAAAAAATTGTGAACTGTACGGACAGTTTCGCGATCGCAGGAAAATTTCAGCACAGCCCCGATTTTTTCAAATCTTCAAAAATTCATAACTAATTCAAATAAAATCGAAATTGAGTTCTGTAAAAGGCTAACTTGCTTAATTTTTTCCATACTATCCAATAAAAATAATTCCAGAAACAAAATCGCAATTATTTTTCACCAAAATTTACAAACATCAATCAATCATCAAATAACACTCAATACAACATGATACCATCCAAAAACAAACAAACAATCGTTTTAAAGTCCAAATTTCATGCAAGTAAATCAATTACCATGGCTCTGAGGCCAGTTGTTGGAAAATTTATTTTACCAGGATCTTAGATCTACTCACAAGTATGTTGTTTAAACACCCTAAATATGAACTTTCTAAAACGATAAATTAAACACATATAAAGTTAAGAAAACCTTACATTGATGCAGCGGAATTAATGTCTCCTTCCACTCAGATCTCTAACCCTCGAATCCTTTCTGTAGCAGAGTATAATCAAGATCTGAACCCGAATGTCCTTCTTCTTCAAGTTTGATCCTTCACAGTCTTCCAATCTATGATCGAGTTACTGCTTGCTGTGTGTGGGCACTCACTCTTTCACTAGGGTCGAAAAAGATGAAGGAGAAAAGAGGAGAGACGGTTTCGGCCAAGGTATAGAAAGTGGGGAAGGCTCAGTTTTCTGAAGAGAGAAATTTCTGTCTGATTACTAATGAAAGTATTATGTGAGACTAAGCCATCACTTTCTATTTATAGGCAACTACTAGGTTTAGGTTAGGATTTATTTGACATTAAAATAATGAAAATATTAATTTGAAAAAGCACATTAAGTGGCCGGCCATGGTGTAGTAATGGGCCTCACTTAATTTTGCAATTTTATCAAATTTTATCTCTATTTTCTCAAAAACGCCAATTTTCCAATTCTAACCTTTTAAATGCCAAAACTAATTATTTAATAACTAAAATAGATTATTAAATAATATTGTCATTTAATTTAATTATTAATTAGACATATAAAGTCCATTAATAAATAAATAAACCTAGAAACTCTTTTCTTTACAATTTCACCCCTGCTTAGTGAAAATTCATAAAATTAGACATAGTCTAACTTTAGAATTATAATTGATCAATCACGAATCAATTAATGAGTCTTACAAGCAGAATGTTCTCAACTAGAATGGGGACCATGGATCTATATGCTGAGCTTCCAATAAGTGAACCAAATTTACCAAGTAAATTCCTACTTATTAATTCTTCGTTGAATCCACTCTTAGAACTTAAAATTGCACTCTCAGACTTATATAGAGCATATTGTATGTTCCACAATATCAATATACTATCTCATTTAACCATTGTTATAATCTTATTGTGATTTAAACATCCTCTATATAGATGATCTACATCGAGATGGGATTTCTTTACCGTTCTCACCCCTCAATGTATTTTTCCCCTTAAAACACTTAGCTACCTGTAAATGGTGTTTAGTGATCTAATAATTAGTCAGTTAAACAAGAGCTCATCCATTTACTTCTATTTGCTAAACTCGAAGGGAATCATCACTTGACTTTTATACACCAGTAGAAGCTATAGATTCCATAATTATGTTCAGCACTCCCACTCAATCATACTATCATGTTCCCAAAATATACGTATCACCCTGACCCAAAAGTAGGCTTAACTAATAAATCAAAGAACATGAATAGCACTCCTGAGTTGAGCCCAAGCATATCAGGATTTAGATTCTTTTAATCTTAAGATCACCTACTGATATTGACTTGGAAAGATATGTATAACGGTAAGTTTGTAATATCTTAACTTAGTTCCAATATCGGTCCAGTCCAATGTATACTCCATACATTCGAAACTAGTATACTTTACTAATGTCCTGGAAAGAACATAACACTTACTCCAAGTGTAAGTACACATCATCGCTGATTATCACATTAGTGTAAATCCAATAACACTGATGAAACAGGGACCAAAACTTTTGATTCATATGATCACAATCACATTCCACTGTGTTGACGATACTATAATTGTAAATAAACATATGATCTGGATTTAACTGATTTTGTGTGTATGAATGTAATAAACATATTAAACCATATTAAACCATTAGCATGTAGAATTCATGCAAACATCAATCACTTAAAATTTCTTATATTGATAACTAATTAGATTGTAAAGAGTTTTATTTAGGGCATAAAACCCAACACTGAATTGGTAGGGGTTAAGGAGGCTTTAAGTTGGATAAAGAGGAAACAATGGGGACCGATTGAGGTTGAAACTGATTCTTTGGTTGTTGGCCAGGCGGTTTGTCGTTCTCTTATGGCTGATTTGCCGACGTTTTGTAAACAAAGCTGCACATTGTCTTGCTCGTAGCTCTTGTTTGTATCCAGATCGTATGTTTAGCGAGGATAATGTTCCCGCTGATTTTCTTTCTATTGTAATGGTTGAATCTTCTTATTAATAAAGTTACCATTTTCCTTCAAAAAAAAAAATCAACATTCGGTTAGGTTGTTAAGTTGGTTAGTTATGTTCATTTAACTAACTTAGTCCTGTATTGCCTATTTAAAAGACCCTTATATTCAGACTACAACAACTTAATGAGATATAATTCTTTCGAACCTTCTCTCTCTCTCTCTCTCTCTCTCTCTCTCTCTCTCTCTCTATTTTTTCTCATATAATATAAGAAGACAACATGCCCACAGCTTCTATGACGAGACCTTCTATACGATCTCAAGATAGTGCTCCTCCATCTACAAATGAGAATCCTTCATCAAAAGTTCATCCTGATGTTACTTCTGCTCCAATGGCCAATCCTTTGGCTGCTCCTTGTAAAAACACCACTTCCAAGCCGCAATCTCAGAGCGTCTCTGAGACTCTTGATCACCAGTCTGCAAGAATTGAAGAACCAATAGCAGATCAAATTCAACTATCCCAGTCTTCTCTTGATCGTAATGCCAATGAAGATGTCTCCAGTCCATTCTTCCTCAATTTAGACGATCACCCTAGCCTAGTTCTTGTCTCCACTATCTTTAATGGTGCCAATTATCAATCATGGAAGTGCATCATCACTATGGCATTGACTGCGAAGAACAAAATCGCCTTCATCGATGGATCTCTTCCACGACCTGATGTTGGTAATCATCTTCTTAATTCTTAGCTTCGTTGCAATAATATGGTTTAAAAGTAAGTAATTAATGGATAATATATTAGAGAATATACGAAATACAATTATAAGATAAATGATACATTAATTATAAAAGTATAATTATTAAATATCTAAAAATTCTTTATTTATATGGAGAAAGTATAATCTTGTAAAGATGTACATGAGAATTAAGATTCTACGATATGAATAAACTGTTGGGATTTATGCCCTAAATAAAACTCATTTCAATATAATCAGATTTACTTATTAATATAGATCAGAAATAACATTTAATGTTGTATGGTTTACATGATTTATTTCATGATTATATGTACATAATGTATGAATTCATCTGAAACCCTTTTCACATACTTGATCCTGTTTATTGTGCTGTCAACACTTTGGAAAGTAAACAAGACTATGTGAATAAAGTTTCCTAGATTTATCAGACATAGGGTTTTACTGATATGATAATCTACAACAGAGTTTACTTGCATTTGGAGAAATGTTATGTTCTTTCCAGAGCATTGGTTAAAGTAAAGCTCAGGTTGGATGCATGGAGTATGCATGGGAAGGGACCGATATTGAACTTTGACTTAGATTTATTAAACTTACAGTAATATCTATTCAAGTCAATATCGCCTAGTTGATCCTAGATCAAATGATCTTAATCCTGTTATGATTAGGCTCAATCTCAAGAGGTTATTCGTGTTCTTTGATTTGTTAGTTAAGCCTACTTTTGGGTCAGGGTGATCGTACATTTTGGGAACACGCTAGTGCAATTGAGTGGGAGCGCTAACATAAACATGGAATCTATAGCTTCTATCTGGAGAATAGTAAGTAAAGGATGATCTCCTTCGAGCTTGACCAAACGAAAATAAATGGTGGAGTACTCATTTCACATAAGCTGAAATATCATTTATACGGGGTTAAGTGTTTTAAGGATAAAATACATTGTAGGGTGTAACGGTAATCTAAATCCCTTTACAGTGTAGATCATTCATATAGAGGATCATTGATCAAATTAGGATTATAACAATGGATAACTAATGATGTGTCTATATGGTGGAACATATAGAGCATTCTATATACTGAGAGTGCAATTCTAAGTTCTATGCGTGGATTCAACAAAGAATTAATAAGTCAGTGAATTTAGGTTATAAATTCTTGATCTGCTTATTGGAAGCTCGGTTATATAGACCCATGGTCCCCCCACTAGTTGAGATAATATTGCTTGTAAGACTCATATAATTGGTTTTGATTAATCAATTATAATTCTCAAATTAGACTATGTCTATTTGTGAATTTTTCACTAAGTAAGGGCGAAATTGTAAAGAAAGAGTTTTAGGGGCATATTTGTTAATTATGATACTTTGTATGGTTAATATGATAAATGACAATATTATTTAACAATTATTTATAGTTATTAAATAGTTAGAATTGGCATTTAAATGGTTGAATTAGAAAATTGGCGTTTTTAAGAAAATCAGATGCAGAAAAGATAAAACTGCAAAATTGCAAAAAGTGAGGCCCAAATCCTTATGTATAGGGCCGGCCACTTTTGTAGGGTTTTACCTCTGATATTTTCATTATTTTAATGTCAAATAATTCAAATCTAACCCTAGTGGAATGCTATAAATAGATAGTGAAGGCTTCAGGAAATTTACACTTAACTTTGACACTTTTCATTCAGAAAAACCTGAGCCTCTCTCTCTACCTTGGCCGACCACTCCCTATCTCTCTTCTTCCTTAAGATTTCGAAACACTTAGTGATTAGAGTAGTGCCCACACACAGCAAGTGATACCTCAATCATAGTGAGGAAGATCGTGAAGAAAGACTTTCAGCAAGAAGGAGTTTCAGCACTAAAGAATCAGAGAAAGAGATCTAGGTTCAGATCTTGATAATACTCTGCGACAGAAAGGATATAAGGGTTAGAGATCTGAACGGAAGGAGTCATATTATTCCGCTGGACCCAATGTAAGGTTTCTAATACTTTATATGTGTTTATTTCTTAATGGTTTTAGAAGTTCATATTTAGGGTGTTAATCAACATACTTGTGAGTAGATCTAAGATCCTGGTAAAATAATTTCCAACAACTGGCCTCAGAGCCATGGTAATTGATTTGCTTGCAAGAAATTTGGACTTTAAAACGATTGTTTGATGTTTTGGATGGTATCATGTTGTATTGAGTGTTATATGATGATTGATTGATGTTTGTAAATTTTCGTGAAAAATAATTGCAATTTTGTTTCTGGAATTATTTTTGTTGGATAGTATGGAAAAAATTAAGCAAGTTACTTTTCTACAGAACTCAATTTCGATTTAATTTGAATTAGTTATGATTTTTTGAAGATTCGAAAAAAGATAGGGATGCTGCATCACCCACGCGCGCGGACAGCAAGCATTCAGACAAGCAGCTCGACGAGCGCCTGTCTGAAGCTCCTTACACGCGCGGAAATCCTGCATGTCCCTCCCTGCGCCGAGGTTTCTCGGCAGGCACCCCCCATTACGCGCGCGGACGTGTATGCACAGCATACCGTCCGTACAGCTCATAATTTTTTCGTTTTTCTTCGATTTTTCATGCTTTTTCATGGATTTAACTTCCGATTTTTTCTGTAGTTTTGTATTTAGACATTTACTATTCCTATTTCAATTCTAATTATCATAATTAAATTATTTAATATTTTTTGTTTTAATTTAATTCATGATATTAGTGTAATTTGAATTTCAAAATAGTAAATATCTATCTTTTTTGCTTAATTATCTATTTTATTTTTAAATTTGATTATATCTTATCTTATTTTTAAATTTAAGGTAAGATATTAAATTTTTTAAATTAAATATATTTTTTTTTAAAATAATTTGACCTTATTTAAATTTAAAATAAGATAACTATAATCATGATATTTTAAATAGATGTAAGATATTTTGCTAACTTTTAAATTTTGTTATTTTATTTATTTAAATTAAATCTAAAATCTGAAAAAGATATTTATTTATCTTTTTTAATTTTTTATTTAATTTTTTATTTATAAAAATAACATTTAATTTTTAAAAGTAGTTAGCAAATTTTGAAATGATATTTAGGTTAGTTGAAACCTAATTTTTGAAAATTGTAGGTTTAATTTTAATTTTTTTTTAATAATTTCAAAATTAAATTATATTTTTTATTTAAATTTTTCGAAAATTAAATATTTCTTATTATTTAATTAATTAATTATTTTCGAAATTTAATAATTTAAAATTTAATAAATCCTACTTCCAACTATCCAGCTAACCTTGTTGCAGGAGTATGTGGTTTTAGCTTGTTTGTAAGTTTTTTAAAACCTATTATTGCTTGATTGCAAATAGCCATGGTTAACTTGTTGACAGATCCAATGATCTGATTTTAACTCATGGCTCCCTTGGTCAAGTAAATAATTTGTAACAGGTAAATTTTACAATCTTCTTTCATCTGTGTATGACCTAGCAACATGATAGGATCCATCCAAATGTGTGCCTGTGTGAGCCTATATGTTTATTTTATTATATAGATGCATATAGGTTGTTGCTAAATAAAATGTCACACCATGATAGATTTTATTAAGGTCCATTTAGTTTTTGGACCTATTCAATTAATAACAGTTGTTCATTTTAAGGTTAAATTCCTCTCTTTTGGGCCTTGTGTGAGAGTTGGGAGCCATAGAAGTGAGTACGACATACTAAACCCAGCACCCCCTCACATGAACTACCCCAATTGTGAAGGCCCATTTGCCTGATTTGGATAACTGTACTAGGTTAATTAAATTAGTTTAACCTAATAAAATTGATTAGCAACATAATTAATTTCATTTATTTTGAAATTAATTTAAGAAAAACATAGTTTAAAGAATTTTATATTCTAAGCTAAACTATATGTATTTTCTTGTATTTAATTAAATATAGAATTATAACCATCTAGATTCTTTCTGAAGCTTAATTTAAATTTTTCATTAAATATTCCTATTTAAGTTGACATTTAGTTATCTCTAACTAATCAACTTAAATCTGAATATATTTTGGATTTAAAATTTCAAAATTAAGTTGAGGAATTTTAGGCATTGGTTATTAAGATTCTTTAGATATTTTTTAAGTTGATATCTTTTCGAATATTAACTTAAAATGGAATATTTTCAAATTAAGTGGTTATAACTTAATTTTTGATATTTAATTAAATTTGAATTTGAAAATATTTAAGTTCTAGATTTTTTCTAATACAACTTAAATTAGATATATTTTTTTTCAAATTTTGTGGAAAAGATACTTAGTCAAATAAGATGATATTTTCTAGATAGTTATTTCTAGACTACTTATTATTTCTAATATTAAATAGGAAAATATTATACATTGTGAAATTAATTATTTAAATAATTAATTTTGGTACAATTTATTTTAAGTATATTTATTCCTAGTATTAAGCTAGAGATTAATAATTAAGCCTTCTCTACACTTAATTATTTATTTCTTGAATTTAATACATTTAATTAAATTGAAAATTAAATATCTAAGTTGATTTTCATCATGATACTTAAATATTTCTTTTTCATGACATTTAATTAAATAGAAAATTATTTTTCGTTGAAATTTTTTTTTTCAACTAAATTTAAATAATTTTCAAAATATATTTTTTCTTTATTTTATTAATCAATTTTCGAAATTTCATTTCATAATCCAAGATGATTTTGAATTTATCTTAAAAAATAGATTAAAGATCAGATTTACTTACCTGAAACAACAATGGTGAGCCTGTTGGGTTTTGTGCCCTAAATAAAACCCATTTCAATATAATCAGATTTACTTATTAATAAAGATCAGAAATAACATTTTATGCTGCATGGTTACAAAGATTTATTTCATGATTATATGTATATAATGTATGAATTCTTTTTAAGTCCAGAACATATGAATTTGTTAAAGATTATAGTGTTGTCAGCACAGTGGAATATAGTCTTAATTATATGTTCGAAAGTTTATTCACTGATTTGTCAGAACACTGGATTTAGACTGACATGGTATAATCAGCGATAGGTATTCTTACACCTTGGAAAAGTGTTATGTCCTTTCCAGGACATTGGCAAAGTTTACCAGTATCGGATGTATGGAGTATACATCGGAAGGGACCGATATTGAACTTTGATTAGATATATTAAAACTTACTGTAATATCTATTCAATTCAATATCACCTGTTGATCCTAGATCAAATGACCTTAATCCTGATATGGTTAGGTTCGATCTCAAGAGTACTATACATATTCTTTGATTTGTTAGTTAAGCCTACTTTTGGGTCAGGGTGATACATACATTTTGGGAACATGATAGTATAATTGAGTGGAAGCGCTACCATAAATATAGAATCTATAACTTCTATAGGAACTTAGAAGTGAAACGATGATATCCTTCGAGCTTGGCTAAACAGAGATAAATGGTGGAGATCTCATTTCACTTTGCCGAAATATCATTTATACGGAGCTAAGTGTTTTAAGGATAAAATACATTGAAGGTGTAACGGTAACTTAGTGCCTTTTCAATGTAGATCATCTATTAGAGGGTCATTGATCACATTAGGGTTATAACAATGGATAACTAATGACGTGTCTATGTCATGGAACATATAGGGGTGGATCATCCCATAGTCATTAGATAAGAGAGTGTTTCTTTAAACAAATACCACTTTTCTAAGAAAATGACTAAGTCTGAAAATAAAGTACCAAATAAAGGAGATAATTTTTTTTTGATTCCATAAGTGTTTTATCATCTTATTCGTTATAAGATGATCCCACTGCCTCTGTTGTCTTAACACAACCAAAGAGGTCAATACCATTTAGTTTTCTTAGACATAATTCACGGTACCTTGTTGTAGTGGGAGAGTTTCAAGGAACTTTACCTTCTTATAACTTGGAAGACACTAGTGATTAAAATCCATTGTGAGTTTAAACAAGTAATGGATTGTCAAGATAAGAAACTAAGAAGAAAGCCAATAGAACTATGGTTTGATCCATTCACATGGAGTAAGCTAAAGTTTTCTATTACAATGACATGAAAGGAAATTTTCGATAATAAGTCTATTCAATAGACTTAACAAAACTTCCTGTTCCTAGTATTGTAGGTTTGAGTTTATTTAAACCTATGGCTTGTGGTATATACCTGGTAATTACTTACTCTAATGCAAGCATAAGATGCTGAAGCATTTTCTTTCCAATGGCAATCTATAGAAGCTTCACAACTTCTAAGCATAGATTTTATTTATCTAAGGAAAAGTTTCAACTATTCCAAAGAAGATAAAACCATGAAAGAATTTCTTAAATCAACAGTGAGAGGTCTCAGATATGCTTTAGTATGCCTTAGACCAGACACCTACTGTTGAGTGGGAGTAATGAGTAAGTATCAGATTAATCCAGGAGAGGAACATTGGAAGACAATCAAGTAAATCTTAAGATTTAGAAGAGGAACTATATGTTAGTCGATAAGGGTGGTTTTAAAACTCTTAGACTACACCACATCAGATTTCAAGACTTGCCTTTGTGCTAGAAAGTCTGCTGATAAGATGGTGATTACTTTGGGGGTGGAGTAGTGATTTTGGAGAAGTGTAAAAACCTATCTGAAATCCCTTAGTCTACGTGAGAGAGACTGAATGTTAAAGTTGCAGGAAAGGTACTTATTCAGTCTAAGGAAAGTTCTATACAATTGTGGCACCGTTCCAACCTGTCTTAACTACTAGTGTTATTTCCTGAATAACCAAAAGTAGTTGCAAAAGGTATAGAATCCAGTATCCCAAAAGAGTAGACATATAGAGAGGAATTTCACAATATTAAGGATTTTGTGATTATGGGAAAGTAATGGTGGAGAAAAAGGTTGTTGTTAATTCAACCTGTCAGATCCTATTACGAGGAGTTTATTACTACCACACTTGATTTGTATATCAAGGTGTTAATGATTATTTGAAATGTACTTTTTGTTTTATATTAGTGCAAGTGGGAGTTTGTTGGGTTTTGTGCCCTAAATAAAACCCATTTCAATATAATCAGATTTACTTATTAATAAAGATCAGAAATAACATTTTATGGTAGATGGTTCACATGATTTATTTCATTATTATATGTATATAATGTATGAATTCTGTTTAAGTCCAGAACATATGAATTTGTTAAAGATTATAGTGTTGTCAGCACAGTGGAATATAATCTTAATTATATGTTCGAAAGTTTATTCCTTGATTTGTCAGAAGCCTGGATTTAGACTGACATGGTATAATCAGTGATTGGTATTCTTACACCTTGGAAAAGTGTTATGTCCTTTCTAGGACATTGGCAAAGTTTACCAGTATCGGATGTATGGAGGATACATCGGGAGGGACCGATATTGAACTTTGAATAGATATTTTAAAACTTACCGTAATATCTATTCAATTCAATATCACCTGTTGATCCTAGATCAAATGACCTTAATCCTGATATGGTTAGGTTCGATCTCAAGAGTACTATACATGTTCTTTGATTTGTTAGTTAAGCCTACTTTTGGGTCAGGGTGATACGTACATTTTGGGAACATGATAGTATAATTGAAAGGGAGTGCTACCATAAATATGGAATTTATAACTTCTATAGGAACTTAGAAGTGAAACGATGATATCCTTCGAGCTTGGCTAAACAGAGATAAATGGTGGAGATCTCATTTCACTTTGCTGATATATCATTTATACGGAGCTAAGTGTTTTAAGGATAAAATACATTGAAGGTGTAACGGTAACTTAGTGCTTTTTCAATGTAGATCATCTATTAGAGGGTCATTGATCACATTAGGGTTATAACAATGGATAACTAATGACGTGTCTATATCATGGAACATATAGAGCGTTCTATATGACTGAGAGTGTGTAACGCCCCAATATTTTGCCTTATTTTACAAAGTGCTAATTTTGATGCATTAATTAAAAAGATTCAAAGTTGTTTGAAAATACATAGTGGGTTTTACAATAAATATGCAAAAAGGTGAATGATCTTTCATATTAAAACAAAATAAGTAGTTGAGTGTATTTTTCTTAAAAAAAAAAAAAATTGTAACATCCCACTGAGCTCAGATTACTTTAGTCTATAAAAAAAAACAAAACCAAGGCTCCACCGGCGTTCTAGACCGTTTGCTCGTCCATAGCCCCTCGCAGTATACATACTAGAACTGACCCAGCTCATCAATCTTACATTCAATGTTCCCTGTCTATTGCCTGTAGGGGGAAAGTAAGGGGGGAGCTAGAAGCCCAGTAATGAAATGCTTAACATACAATAGCATTCAATACACTAAACATATCTTAAAATTCACAATAATACGATTCTTTATAACATTAATGTATCCAGTCTTAACAAAATTATATGCCTTAGCTCATAATTGTAATTTAAATAACTCCAGATATGGAAAGCTATATCATATACCATATATTTGTGTTGGAAATTATTTTACCAGGATCTAGATTTACTAACAAGAATGTTGGATTAACAACCTAATATGAATTCTAAAACAATGAAAATAAACACATATAAAGTTAGAAAACCTTACAGTGGGTGCATCAGAATAATATGACTCCTTCCGTTCAGATCTCTAGCCCTTGATTCTTTTCTGTAGCAGAGCATCACCAAGATCTGAACCTGGATCTTCTTTTCTCCTTCTTTGATGCAGAAATTCCATAGTCTTCCATACTATGATTGAGATACCACTTGATGTGTGTGGGCACTACTCATCTCACAAGGATTTCGAATTTTTCTCTCTTTTTCTCTCTTGAATTTCGTGGCTTATGGGTTCATACAAGAGAAGAGAACAAGGTTGCTTTATATAGGGAAAAGGGAGAGCACAACTTTCCAAATAAACAGTTTCCTCTTTCACTGTGTAATTGATTAACTGCCTTATTTAGTGTGATCCACCACTTTCCTATTATAGCTAGGCTTTGATTAGCAATTACATGGCAATTAAAATTGAAAATAATAATTGGGAAACAAGCAAAGAGGTGCCGGCCATACGGTGATATGGGCCTCACTTGGATTTTGAAGTTTCCTCAATTTTATTTCAATTTCTCCAAAAATGCCATTTTTCCAATTCTAAACATTTAAATGCCAAAACTAATTATTTAATAACTAAAATAGATTATTAAATAATATTGTCATTTAAAATAATTATTAATTAGACATACAAAGTCTCTTAATTAATAATTAAACCTAGAAACCCTTTTCTTTACGATTTCATCCTTAAACTGTGAGAATTCATAAAGTAGACATAGTCTAACTTTTAGAATTATAATTGATTAATTAAAATCAATTAACTGAGTCTTACAAGCAGTATGGTCTCAACTAGTATGGGGACCATGGGTCTATGTAACCGAGCTTCCAATAAGTCGAACCGAATTTACAAAGTAAATTCCCTAACTTATTAATTCCTCATTGAATCCACACTTAGAACTTGGAATTGCACTCTCAGTCATATAGAAACGCTCTATATGTTCCACGATATAGACACGTCATTAGTTATCCATTGTTATAACCCTAATGTGATCAATGATCCTCTATATAGATGATTTACACTGTAAAGGGATTAAATTACCGTAACACCCTACAATGTATTTTATCCTTAAAACACTTAACCCTGTATAAATGATATTTCACCTAAGTGAAATGAGATCTCCACCATTTATCTTCGTTTGGTTAAGCTCGAAGGAAATCATCCTTTACTTCTATTTTCCAAATAGAAGCTATAGATTCCATATTTATGTTAGCGCTCCCACTCAATTGCATTACCGTGTTCCCAAAATGTACGTATCACCCTGATACAAAACTGGGCTTAACTAACAAATCAAAGAACACGAGTAACACTCTTGAAATTGAGCCTAACCATATCAGGATTTTGATCATGTGATCTAGGATCAACAGGTGATATTGAATTGAATAGATATTACGGTAAGTTTTAACATATCTAATCAAAGTTCAATATCGGTCCCTTCCGATGTATACTCCATACATCCGATACTGGTAAACTTTGCCAATGTCCTGGAAAGGACATAACACTTTTCCAAGGTGTAAGAATACCTAACGCTGATTATACCATGTCAGTCTAAATCCAGTGTTCTGACAAATCAGGGAATAAACTTTTGAACATATAATAAAGATTATATTCCACTGTGCTGACAACACTATAATCTTTAACCAACTCATATGTTCTGGACTTAAAAAGAATTCATACATTATATACATATAATCATGAAATAAATCATGTGAACCATGCAACATAAAATATTATTTCTGATCTTTATTAATAAGTAAATCTGATTATATGAAATGAGTTTTATTTAGGGCATAAAACCCAACAAACTCCCACTTGCACTAATATAAAACAAAAGGTACATTTCAAATAATCATTAACACCTTGATATACCAATCAAGTATAATAGTAGTAAACTCCTCGTAATAGGATCTGATAGGTTGAATTAAACACAACCTCTTCTCCACCATTACTCTTCCTTAATCACAAAATCCTTGATAATGTGAAATTCCTCTCTATATGTCTACTTTCTTGGGATACTGGATTCTATACTTTTTGGCAACTACTCTTTGGTTATTGAGGAAGTAACCCTAGTAGTTAAGGCAAGTTGGAACGGTGCCACAAAAGTATAGAACTTTCCTTAGACTGAATAAGTATCTTTCCTGCAACTTTTAACATTCAGTCTCTTTCTGGTAGACCAAGAGATTTCAGATAGGTTTTTACATTTCTCCAAAATCGCTACTCCACCCCCAAAGTAATCACCATCTCATCAGCAGACTTTCTAGCACACAGGCAAGTCTCGAAATCTGATGTGGTGTAGTCTAAGAGTTTCAAAACCACCCTTATTGACTAACATATAGTTCCTCTTCTTAATCTTAAGATTTACTTGATTGTCTTCCAATGTTCCTGTCCTGGATTAATCTGATACCTACTCATTACTCCCACTCAACAGCAGGTGTCTGGTCTAAGGCATACTAAACCATATCTAAGACCTCTCACTGTTGATTTAAGAAATTCTTTCATGGCTTTATCTTCTCTGGAATAGTTGAGACTTTTCCTTAGATAAATAAAATCTATGTCTAAGAAGTTGTGAAGCTTCTATAGATTTCCATTGAAAAGAAAATGCATCAGCATCTCATGCTTGCATTAGAGTAAGTAATTACCAAGTATACCACAAGCCATAGGTTTAGATAAACTCATACCTATAATACTAGGAACAAGAATTTTTGTTAAGTCCATTGAATAGACTTATGAACGAAAATTTCCTTTCATGTCCTTGTAATAGAAAACTTTAAGTTACTCCATGTGAATGGATCAAACCATAGTTCTATTGGCTTTCTTCTTAATTTCTTATCTTGACAAATTACTTGTTTAAACTCACAATGGATTTTAATCACTAGTGTCTTCCAAGTTATAAGAAGGTGAGTTCCTAGAAACTCTCCCACTACAACAAGGTACCGTGAACTATGTCAAAGAAAACTAAATAGTATAGACCTCTTCAGTTGTGTTAAGACAACAGAGGCAGTGGGATCATCTTGTAAAATAAGATGATAGAACACTTTTGGAATCAAGAAAAAATATCTCCTTTATTTGCTACTTTATTTTCAGACTTAGTCATTTTCTTAGAAAAGCAGTATTTGTTTAAACAAACACTTTCTTATCTAATGACTATGGGATGCTCCACCCCTAATCACTTAGAATAGCTAACAAACATGCAAACTAGGGTTAGCAGTTCTAGCTTTTCTTAAGATTTTTCGATTAGGTCATCCATGAATCTAGTAATGATTTACATTAAGTATACAACCATTTCATCATTCTGAAATTTTATTTCCATAGAAGGATTTAGGCAACGACTAGTAACTAATCATCAATATGCAACTCGAATTTCTGGGGAGGTAAGTTTGGATATAATTCAAAAATCAAATTAATGATCTTTGAACTGCATATCTACTACCTTTTTCTCCACCCCTATCAGTTCGCAAGAACTTTAACCACTTACCATTGCTAGAAATTCATGAAAGTTTTCAAACATTTCAAATTTCTTTTGCATAAGGTAAAATCTAGAGTGATCGTTTGAAGAATACAACAAAAACTCATATCCACCCCTGAATGTACATCCATCTGCAAATGAGATTAAATTACTTTCAGTGGATATAGGCATATTAACTCTTTGCAGAGAATGATCTTGTCAAAACCACTATGAACAAGATACAAATGCCTTAGATTTATAAAATATGTGGTTGTATCTTTTGATGAGTTAAGTTAGTTACATCAAAGAGTTCTCAGAATAGTGCAAGTAGATTCTGGTCACATAATACTAAACTCATACAGTTTGAATCCATTGAAAGAAAATGGTTATGAAACACTTGTGAAAGTGTAACTGTATAATTAGTAACTCTTTCTTGGAACACCACTACTAATCTAACTCTATGATTTGCCTATACAAGTAGGAGATATCTAAGATTGAGGATTTATATCATTTTGGTATAGAATTCCGGGAATATAATCATATGCGTCATCTAATTTCTTAAGAGAAAATAAGACTTTATATTATTTATAGACCATTCATCCAATGATATGTCATTAAGCTAATTCGAAATGAATAAGCTAAGAGGAATTAGGATAATTTCGTTTTAAATAAGAATCCAGCAATGCTCCGATTAGCGAGAGTCAAAGTAATCTTATTTATACAATCTTCTTGTTTCATATTGTAAAATACTAGTCTAAGGTGTCATCAATTGATGAACAGCTAGATGTTGCATATACAATATTTATCTTTCGAGATCTAACACTATTATGTTAGTCTAATGGTGAAAATCCATTAGGGATTTATCTCATTAGAAAAACAAATCAAGTTAGACCAACAATGAAGATTCGAAATTAAACTACAATTTAATGACAGAAAATAACAGGGTTCAATACAAATTCATACACAATTCAGAAATTATGAAGCACATAGCAAGTAGGAATGACAAGTGAAAATACTAAAACATACAATCCTAAATAATTTCCAAGGTTTTCAACAAACTGATATCAGTGTCCCGTTTAGGCGAGAGTCAAAGCTATCATCCATTGAATAGAGTTGTCAGCTCATCTAAACTGTCAAACATTCTAGCAACCTTTTATTCGATCAAGATGTGAATCCGCGTTGTCCCGTTTAGGCGAGAGTCAAGGCTATTCTATCTTATGAGCTTCCACCATTGTTTCATATTCTTGCAAGTCTTATACAGTCGCCACCATTAGGGTGAGCATAAACTATATAAAAAAACTTACAAGATTACTTATCTTTCGAGATTAAACGGTGCTAACTTGCTAATGAACGTTCCTCCATTCGGGAGGATTACTCACTAAAACAATATCTATGTAAAACCAACAATGGAGATCGAATACCCTTATAATAAAGCTCATTATTTAATGAAGGGTTGTATTTTCTTCTAATATTTATTTTAATCAATTTATTTTAAATATATATTTATTTAATTAAAATTTCCAATTTAGAATGAAAAATTCTAAATATAAATTTTAATGTAATATTTATAAATTATACTTAGATGGATATGAAAATAACGTGAATTATTTCCATCTTAGTAATAATTTCCATAAATATTTAGAAAATTATTCAATTTAAGTTGTTTCAAAATTAATTTAAATTAATTTACAACTCAAATTTAATTTTCTATAAATATATATTGCATTTCGAAAAATGAACTGTATAAGAATACTACTTTCGAAAGTGCTTTAAAATAAAATAAAAATAAATCCTAGAAAATTACTCTAATTTTATGTTGGCCCAAAATTAATAAAATTAATTTTCAACAAAAAATATAATTTCCCTATTTAATTAAATATCTAAGAAAAATTTCAAATATTTAAGTATCATGATTAAAAAATCAACTTAAATATTAATTTTCTATTTAATTAAATACACTAGAAAAATACTTCAAGCAAAACAGATAATATCTATCTAGACTTTCATGGACTAATTAATCCAATTTCTAATTATAATATATTTTAGTTCATTTATTTTAATTAACCATTAAATGAAAAAGTCATTGATTTAAGTTGGTCCAAAATTAAATAAATAATTTTCAACTTTAATCTATTTTTCAAATAAAATTCAAAATTTCTGCATTAAAGAAATGCAATTTCAAAATTTTGGGAAATGATTAATAAAATAAAATAAAATATATTTTTAAAATTATTCAAACTTAAGTTATTCTGAAATAAGATTCCAAACTTAAAATAATTTTCAACTTTAATTAAATAACATGAAAATAACAATATTAAAGTATCATGATGAAAATCAACTTAGATATTGAAATTTTCAATTTAATTAAATGTATTAAATTCAAGAAATAAATAATTAAGTAAAGAGGAAATTTAATTATTAATTCTAGTTTAATACTAGGAAAATATACTAAACTTAGATTGTACCAAAATTAATTATGAGACAATTAATTTCACAATCAATAATATTTTCCTATTTAATATTAGAAATAATAACTAGTACTAGAAATAACTATCTATAATATATCATTGACTAAGTGTTTTTCTAAAATTAACTTTAAAATATTTCATGAAAAATAAATTTCATATATTTTAAAAGTTAATTATGTTGCTAATTCAATTTTAATTAGGTTAGACTAATATAATTAACCTAATACAATTATTTAAATAAGGCAAATGGGCCTTCACAATTGGGGTAGTTCATGTGAGGGGAGCCGGGTCCAAGATGTCGTACCCACTTCTATGGCCCCCAACTCTCACACAAGGCCCAAAAGAGAGGAATTTAACCTTAAAATAAACAATTGTTATTCATTGAATAAGCCCAAATCTAATTGGGCCTAAATAAATTTCCTTATGTCAAAATTTATTTTAGCAACCTAGTCCATTTACTTAGTAAAAACTTAAATGGGCTTCCTATATGCATCTAAGCCCAAAAGCAAACATATAGGATCACACAGGTCAAATGATTTGGATGGGCCCTATCATGTTACTAGGTTTACACAGATGAAAGAAGTACAAAATTTACCTGTTACAAATTATTTATAAGATCTATCGTCAATTGGACTATGATTAAAATCAGATCATTGGATCATGATCTGTCAACAAGTTAATCATAGCAATTTAGATCAGATAAATAATAGGTTTGTTAAAAAATTTTGAATAAACAATATAAATAAACAAACATTGTCCATGTAACAGATGTGAATCAAGATATTAATATAATTAAATTATTATTCTTAAACTAACCAAATAAAGGAAACTAATTTTAAAATATCTAGGTTTATTTGAATCAAATTAAATTAAATATCTAATAAGATCAATGATTTGAAAGGAAAGAATCTCCAATATCACTTTCAGATCTTATAATTTAATAAAATAAACTAATTCTAAAATAGATTTGGTTAGATAATTATTATTTTAGGAATAAAATAATAAATAAATAATAATTACCATAATTATATGTCAAAATATCTCAAATTAAGCAATATTCAAATCTCTGCAAAAATATCTATGTTATTTAAATATTTAAGATATGATTTATAAATTTCTAATAAGGAAAAAATGATATATATAGAAAAAATATCATTTTTATACTTATAATTTATAAATAATTAAATATTTAACAAAATAACAAATTTTTGAATTTGAAAAACATTATGGTAAGTATATCTATAAAAATATCTATGTTAATTTCAAATTTATTAATTATTTAATTTGTCATATAAGATAATTTTAATACAATATTTTAAATAAAAAGACAAAGTTATCTTTTAATTTAAAATATCTTAAATATCAAAATATCTAATCTTATAATTAAATAATAAATAAATATTAAAAAAGTTAACAAATTTTTAAATCTGACTATAATAGGAAATATTTAAAAATTGGAAACAATCCAAAATATAAATATTTAAAATTGGAAAAATTCCAAATTAAAAATATTTAAAATTGGAAACATTTCAATTTAGAAATATTTAAAATTGGAAAAATGAATTTTGGGAAAAAATCCCATGAAAAAATTGGATTTTTGGGGAAAAATCCCAAAAATCGCAACTTTTTGGGAAACTGCCCAGGAGGCTGCACGTGCAGCCCAGGAAGGCTGCACACAGCCTCTTACGCGCGCGGACACAAGGCACCCAGCCGAGGTTTCTCGACGTCAGCAGGGTGCATGAGCGGCATTACTCGGCGTCTGCAGGATTCTCGTGGGCGGACTCAACGTGCGTGCGGACAAGGGATTTCCCTTGTCCTGCGCGCGGATCCTGAGTGCACGAGCACCCATTCGACCCCATGAAATCCCGATTTTCCAAAATTCCTAACTTTCTCAATTTTTATCGGAATCGAGTTCCGTAAAAAACAAAATTGCTTAATTTTTCACAAGGAATCCAAATAAAATATTTTCAAAAATTGAAAAAATATTTTTCATGGAAAACGAAACTGTACAACATCAATCATTCATCAAACAAGACATAAACCAACATGAAGCCATCCAAATCAACACAGAAACATGCAATCATCGTTTTAATTCATATTACATGAAAGTAAATCATTAACATGGCTCTGGTGCCAGTTGTTGGAAATTATTTTACCAGGATCTAGATTTACTAACAAGTATGTTGGATTAACAACCTAATATGAATTCTAAAACAATGAAAATAAACACATATAAAGTTAGAAAACCTTACAGTGGGTGCAGCGGAATAATATGACTCCTTCCGTTCAGATCTCTAGCCCTTGATTCCTTTTTGTAGCAGAGCATCACCAAGATCTGAACCTGGATCTTCTTTTCTCCTTCTTTGATGCAGAAATTCCATAGTCTTCCATACTATGATTGAGATACCACTTGATGTGTGTGGGCACTACTCATCTCACAAGGATTTCGAATTTTTCTCTCTTTTTCTCTCTTGAATTTCGTGGCTTATGGGTTCATACAAGAGAAGAGAACAAGGTTGCTTTATATAGGGAAAAGGGAGAGCACAACTTTCCAAATAAACAGTTTCCTCTTTCACTGTGTAATTGATTAACTGCCTTATTTAGTGTGATCCACCACTTTCCTATTATAGCTAGGCTTTGATTAGCAATTACATGGCAATTAAAATTGAAAATAATAATTGGGAAACAAGCAAAGAGGTGCCGGCCATAGGGTGATATGGGCCTCACTTGGATTTTGCAGTTTCCTCAATTTTATTTCAATTTCTCCAAAAATGCCATTTTTCCAATTCTAATCATTTAAATGCCAAAACTAATTATTTAATAACTAAAATAGATTATTAAATAATATTGTCATTCAAAATAATTATTAATTAGACATACAAAGTCTCTTAATTAATAATTAAACCTAGAAACCCTTTTCTTTACGATTTCATCCTTAAACTGTGAGAATTCATAAAGTAGACATAGTCTAACTTTTAGAATTATAATTGATTAATTAAAATCAATTAACTGAGTCTTACAAGCAGTATGGTCTCAACTAGTATGGGGACCATGGGTCTATATAACCGAGCTTCTAATAAGTCGAACCGAATTTACCAAGTAAATTCCCTAACTTATTAATTCCTCATTGAATCCACACTTAGAACTTGGAATTGCACTCTCAGTCATATAGAAACGCTCTATATGTTCCACGATATAGACACGTCATTAGTTATCCATTGTTATAACCCTAATGTGATCAATGATCCTCTATATAGATGATTTACACTGTAAAGGGATTAAATTACCGTAACACCCTACAATGTATTTTATCCTTAAAACACTTAACCCTGTATAAATTATATTTCACCTAAGTGAAATGAAATCTCCACCATTTATCTTCGTTTGGTTAAGCTCGAAGGAAATCATCCTTTACTTCTATTTGCCAAATAGAAGCTATAGATTCCATATTTATGTTAGCGCTCCCACTCAATTGCATTACCGTGTTCCCAAAATGTACGTATCACCCTGATACAAAACTAGGCTTAACTAACAAATCAAAGAACACGAGTAACACTCTTGAAATTGAGCCTAACCATATCAGGATTTCGATCATGTGATCTAGGATCAACAGGTGATATTGAATTGAATAGATATTACAGTAAGTTTTAACATATCTAATCAAAGTTCAATATCGGTCCCTTCCGATGTATACTCCATACATCCGATACTGGTAAACTTTGCCAATGTCCTGGAAAGGACATAACACTTTTCCAAGGTGTAAGAATACCTATCGGTGATTATACCATGTCAGTCTAAATCCAGTGTTCTGACAAATCAGGGAATAAACTTTTAAACATATAATAAAGATTATATTCCACTGTGCTGACAACACTATAATCTTTAACCAACTCATATGTTCTGGACTTAAAAAGAATTCATACATTATATACATATAATCATGAAATAAATCATGTGAACCATGCAACATAAAATATTATTTCTGATCTTTATTAATAAGTAAATCTGATTATATGAAATGAGTTTTATTTAGGGCATAAAACCCAACAATTTGTACTAAACGAAACCATTACATATATCTAGGGATCACAACCCTGACATCATACTCATAGCACAATCATAGCAATAACATATACAAATTATTTCAATCATATCATGTCTTTACCATAACTTTGGCATATCATAGCCATTACTTACATAACCTGGGCCTAGCCTGGCCCTTCAATATCCTGGGCCTAATCTGCACATATATTAACCTGGGCCTATGTAGCCCTACCATTGTTATAGGATAGGGTATCTCTATATTCAACAGTAACATCACTGTATTATACCCCACCATAACAATGTCATACACGAATCAGACAAATGTAGGGTAGGGTATCTCTACATTCAACGGCCTTACCCCGTATCATACCCCACCATGGCCCCTCATTTGTACCTGAGACGTTAGCATACAACATACAACATACAACATACAACATACAACACACAACACACCACATACATCATACAACATACAACATACAAATCGTACCAACCATAATATATATATCGATTCACAAACTCATATTGTGTCCATACCACACATTCTCAGTACTATATACACATTCATAATAATACATCACAAATAATATTTCAATAGACAAATAATTTAAATTATGCAGTTCAACACATAAAAACTACTTAATTTCCTTACCTCAAATCCCGCAGCTTAAGACTTGTTATCTTGTCACTACTACCTATAATAAGACATGGGTCAAGGCCCTAATATTAAAATTCGTACTCTTACAGTACAGCAGAAATATCACTATTTTTGAACAAGAACTACACTAATTCAGTAAAAGTTGTCTTCATGAAAATTATAGAAAATTCCATTATCTTTCCAATGATATAAAAATCATTAAAAATGGATTAAAACTGAGGGAGTTATAATTGTTTTACTGAAACTATTTCCGAGAAAGAATATGGAGTAACGAATTATACGACTTAGCGAAAATACAAACTTTTGGCATTGAAAGATTCAGAACTAGAAGATAATATCTTCATGAAAGTTTTAGAAAATTAAATCCCCTATCCAATGATACCAAAATCTTTGAAATTGAAATTATATTCAGAGAGATATTGTAATTTTACTAAAATAGTTTTGTAAGAACATTATTCAAGAAATAAAGCAAATGATATAGAAGGAAAATAACTTTTCAACATAGTATAACTCCGAATTAACAAAATGTTTCTTCATGAAACTTATGGGAAATCGAATAAGCTTTGAAACCATATATAGATCATTAAAAATGGATGAGAATTGAGAGAGTTATGGTATTTTAAGTGAAAGTACTTTTTCTGGGAATATGAAAAAAAAAACGATTTACAATAACATCAGAAAGATGATAATTTTCAACATATAATATCACCGAAATGGTGAATAGTTTCTTCATAAAAATTTTAGATTGTAGGATTAGGATTTTATGAGTGTCTTCTCTAAGAATTGTGTTCAGGCTGAAAGAAAGAGATTGAGATTGAGTTTTATTTTTCTTAGGGTTAGAGGCTCTGTATATTATGTATCAAGAATGTGATAGATTTAGGTTTTATAATCTAATTAAACCTGTAAAAGAAAATAATAAAATAACCCCTATAATCTGATGCTAATTTAACTCTAAATAGAATAATTAAATAAAAATCTTATTTGTTAGATATAAGTTTTAAATTTGAATTTTAAAACTTAGGGTTTTTATACTAAACTTAACAGGTCGTCACTTTGTAGCTTAATTTTGACCCCAATAAAGTTAAAATTACGATAAATCTATTTCTACATAATTGATAGATCTTTGAATTATCTTTCCAACGCCACTAAAATCACCTCAATCCGAGCTTTAGAACTCTAGATATGATCGTTTTAATAAAACAGTTTTTAATCCTGCGAATTTATCCAACCTACGAATTTTTAACATTAATTCTATAATAATGTTATTTGATATCACTTATACCATTAATTAAAATCCACTAAATAATTTATAAAACCCTAATAAACTTTCATATTGGGCTTTAATTAAATGATTACCTACCTTGTAAAAATACCATAATATTTTACTTTCGTAGTTAATATAACTTTAACTCTCTCTAGAAAATTGGTACAATAATCTAAGCAATAATCTCACTTCACTAACAACACAAATATATAAGATAATTATCCTCACACAATTAATATCCCAAGGAGAGAAGAAAAAAAAATTAAATACTATTTTAATCTGGATATTACAGAGTGCAATTCCAAGTTCTAACTGTGGATTCAACAAGGAATTAATAAGTTAGGAAATTTACTTGGTAAATTCAGTTCGACTTATTGGAAGCTCGGTTATATAGACCCATGGTCCCCATACTAGTTGAGACCATACTGCTTGTAAGACTCAGTTAATTGATTGTAATTAATCAATTATAATTCTAAAGTTAGACTATGTCTACTTTATGAATTTTCACTAAGCAAGGGCGAAATTGTAAAGAAAAGAGATTCTAGGTTTATTTATTAATTAAGAGACTTTACATGTCTAAATTAATAAATATATTAAATAGAAATATTATTTAATAATTATTTTCAAGTTATTAAATAATTAGAATTGACATTTAAAAGGTTAAATTGGAAAATTACCAATTTTGAGAAAATGGGAATGAGAAATAACAAAATGGGAAAGTTGCAAAGTGAGGCCCAATTCCTTTTGTATGGCCGGCCACATGCACAAGAAATTACCATTTATAGTTGGGAAATTTACACCCTATACTGATTTTTCTCATTTTATTTCTTTTTTTACTGTCACACGGTAATTATTACAATTTTACTGTGCATACTGTTTTTTTTTTATTCTGAGCAAGCCAAATTAGCTTAATAATATATATGTTTATATATATATAAAAAAAAAAAGTAAAAGTTGATTGATGATTTTTAGTCACTTTTCATGTCAGATTTCTTATTTTTTTTACTTAAATTTAAAATTTAAGTCCAATTCACTCACATTATCTTATTTTTAAAAATTTATATGTGTTTATATATATAACTCTTAGTTGATTGATGGGACAAATTGTTTTTTCCTAAAATTTAAATTGGGAACAACCTACCCACGTGATCCCTATTCCCAAGTTTATATATGCATTGTGTTTCTCTATTTATCTCTTTTTGTGGGTTGTGTCTGTAGAAAAATTCTTGAAATTAGTGTCTAAGATAAACCAAGGACTTTATATAAAACCCCTCTCCATTCTTCACTATTTCAAAAACTTACAAAGCTTGCTCATTTCATTCATTTTTTACTTGGGTTTTGAGAGAGAAAAGCAAGATATATATATATATATAGAGAGAGAGAGAGAGAGAGAGAGAGAGAGAGAGAGAGAGAGAGAGAGAGAGAGAGAGAGAGAGAGAGAGAGAGAGAGAGAGAGAGAGAGAGAGAGAGAGAGAGAGAGAGAGAGAGAGAGAGAGAGAGAGAGAGAGAGAGAGAGAGAGAGTTTTTGTGGGTGTGCTAGGAGTGTGGAGGCTCTCTTGGTGAAGAGAGTCTATCCCATGAGAATATCTTCAAGAAGAACAATACAAAGGAAGAAGAAGAAGAACAACAGACAACTCAAACTTTCTAAGCAAAAAAAAAATCTCTTTTTTCTTTATTTATTTTTTCTAGAACGATATAAACTTTACTGGGTTTTTGTTGTTTTACTAATTATGTTTTTTTTTTCCTTTTTTGGGGTTATAGTTAGCTCTGTTTTTTTGAGTGGTGGTGTTGTATCGTTTGATGGCTCTTGGCTTATTTTGTTATTGTTTTATTATTGTTTTAATGTTGTTTTACTGTTGTTTTCTGTCATTTTTTTATCACATTTTTCTTAATATTATTGTACTGCTCTATTTTTAATAGCAATAGGGAAATAATAAAATTTGTATGTAAGTTATTTTCTTTAGTATCATATATTGCAATATATGTTCAGTTTTCCTTTGTTGTTCCACTGTTGTTTTTAGTTGTTCTCATTCTTTTCATTTTTGATGTCTTCTCCTGTTCTCTTGTTGTGCCCCAGTTTCCCACATTTGCTGCATTTGTTATGTTATTTTTTTTCCAGCCAGCTTTCATCCTCTTTGTTTTAGGTCTTCTAGATTTCACCACTTTAATGGAAGGTAAGACTATTACTGTCCATGATCCTTTCATTCTGGTTACCTCAAACAAATATTCAGTGGTTGGTTTAACATGTGTAATAAAAAACGTACAATTGTTAAACATACGAAACAATAGTAGAACAACCCAAAAACAACACTAGAAAAACCATGATAGTCCTAATATTAATAGTTTTAATGTTTTTGTTTCATCTCAGCGGATTTAATGGTTGTTTTTCGGTTGTTCTGGTGTTGTTGTGGTGGTTCTGTATGTGAGTGTAGAAGATGGAGACCTTGTTTCTCATTTTCGGTGTTTAGAGTATAAAAGAAAAAAAAAGTCTAAAGTATCATCAAATCCCAATGTAATCAATGTTTTCAAATAAAAACTGTATTCCCTTTGTATTTCAGAAATTTAAATTCCTCAATATCTCATTCTCAAAACGTATGTGTAGTTTTCTTTTGTTTTTCCACTGTTGTTCTGTTGTTGTTTTTATTTGTCTGATACATATATGTAGGAATGTTTTTGTATTACTAACCGCAAAACAACATTAGAACAACCCTAATTTTTTGTATGAATAATTGTAGTAATTTATCAACTATTTTTTTCGAATCATTTTGTGTTACAAACGTCAAATTAACAATAGAACAACCCTTATTTATCTTTTTGCATAATAAATTAAAGAATATCACATTTGTGTTTTCGTTTTTTTTTTAAACTTCAGATCTAAATCTGGGGTTGTTGTTGTTTTTTTTTTTTTTGGTTTCTTAAGAATTAAATTAATTTTTGGGTTTTGTTGTGTTTACCTCTGTTATTTTGGGGGGACATTGTTTTGTAGTTCTTGTTCTTCAATTCTGCTTCCTTTTACCAAAAACTCTTCGCTGGATTTAATGGTTTTTTCTTGGTGATGTCCGACTCCGGCGACTCCCCACACACGAAGCAGGTCGTTTTCCCGTGTTTATCACTGTTCACAGTATAAATGTTAAGTTGTTGGGCTTGGGCAGTACAAAAGTAAAGAAAATAGGCCGGGGCAGTAAAAAAGTTGTTTTTGCCGTGTCCCAGTATTTTTGTAAAGTTTTGGTCCAAAAACAGTATATATGTAAATTTCCCTTTATAGTTTCCATTATTTTAATGCCATACAATTCTAACCTAAACCTAGAGGGTATTCTATAAATAGAAAGTGTTGGCTTCAGGAAACACACAACTTTGAACATTAGTTTCTTTTAGAAAAGCTACACGCCCCTCTCTCTCTTTTCTTCTCTCTAAATTTCGAAACACTTGAGTGAATGAGTAGTGCCCACACACATCAAGTGGTACCTCAATCATAGTGTGTAAGACTATGGAAAATCAGCACCAACAAGAAGGAGAGAAAGAGATCCAGATTCAGATCTTGATTATGCTCTACTACAGAAAGGAATCAAGGGCTAGAGATCTGAATGGAAGGAGTCATAATATTCCGCTGCACCCACTGTAAGGTTTTCTTAAACTCTTATGTGTTTATTTCATTGTTTTAGAATTCATATTAGGATGTTAATCAAACATACTTGGTAGTAAATCTAGATCCTGGTAAAATAATTCCAACAGAGCCTCCCTGGAGATCCAGTCCAAAAACATCCTCTATCGATTAGAGGTGAAAGATCTGTTGCGGTACAGGTGTATTTCAAAGTCCTAGTGTTCCCTAATCGACAATCCCTATTTCATCAAGACTCACCTCCAACACTCCATAGAAATTGAATTCAACCTTTACCTTATTTGCAACGATGAGAGCTTCACGCTATCGATGTCGACACTCTAAACTCAGCCATACGACTCAATCCTATGGACGGGTATGGTGTGCTCGTTCTGACAAATATAATAGAGAGATGAGCAAATGTGACTTTTAATACTGTTGGAGCGAAAGTGGAATGACAAAACTTTGCTCAGTTGTTGTTGAAGTTGCTTTTGTCTCGAGTGGGAGCTGTCGGTGGTTGTGGCTGTAGTTGAGGTAATAGTCATTCATATTATACTTTTATTTTTCCCGCTTTGACTTTAAAACGTTGGCGAAATAAGCTGCAACATTTTAGCACTGTAAGACTTTTATTAATAAAAATTTATATTTTATTTAATAATTATAAAAGATTACAAGATGAAAAAAAATCTAAAAAAATATTAAAATTATGACATTTTACCAGCTCATTTTGCTACTGCATAAACAAAAGTGACATTTGCCAGCGTACTTTTGCATTGGTAAAACGAATCAAGGGGATGATGTTTATGTTGGGTTTTATGCCCTAAAAAAAACTCATTTCAATATAATCAGATTTACTTACTAATATAGATCAGAAATAACATTTAATGTTGCATGGTTCACATGATTTATTTCATGATTATATGTACATAATGTATAAATTCATCTGAAACCCTTTTCACATACTTCATCCTGTTTATTGTGCCGTCAACACATTGGAAAGTAAACATGACTATGTGAATAAAGTTTCCTAGATTTATCAGACACAGGGTTTTACTGATATGATAATCTACAACAGAGTTTACTTGCATTTGGAGAAGTGCTATGTTCTTTCCAGAGCATTGGTTAAAGTAAAGCTCAGGTTGGATGCATAGAGTATGCATCGGAAGGGACCGATATTGAACTTTTACTTAGATTTATTAAACTTACCGTAATATCTATTCAAGTCAATATCGCCTAGTTGATCCTAAATAAAATGATCTTAATCTTGATATGATTAGGCTCAATCTTGAAAGGCTATTTGTGTTCTTTGATTTGTTAGTTAAGCCTACTTTTAGGTCAGGGTGATGCGTACATTTTGGGAACACGGTAGTGCAATTGAGTGGGAGCGCTATCATAAACATGGAATCTATAGCTTCTATCTGGCGAATAGTAAGCAAAGGATGATCTCCTTCGAGCTTGACCAAACGAACATAAATGGTGGAGTACTCATTTCACATAAGCTGAAATATCATTTATACGGGGTTAAGTGTTTTAAGGATAAAATACATTGTAGGGTGTAACGGTAATTATAATCCATTTACAGTGTAGATCATTCATATAGAGGATCATTGATCACATTAGGATTATAACAACTGGCCTCAGAGCCATGGTAATTGATTTACTTGCAAGAAATTTGGACTTTAAAACGATTGTTTGTTTGTTTTTGGATGGTATCATGTTGTATTGAATGTTATTTGATGATTGATTGGTGTTTGTGAATTTTCGTTAAAAATAATTGAATATCTGTTTCTGGAATTATTTTTATTGGATAGTATAAAAAAAATTAAGCAAGTTACTTTTTTTACAGAACTCAATTTCGATTTAATTTGAATTAGTTATGATTATTTTAAGATTCGAAAAAATCGGAGTTGTGCTAAAATTTTCCTGCGATTGCGAAAACTGTCCGTACAGCTCACAATTTTTTCGTTTTTCTTCGATTTTTCATGCTTTTTCATGGAATTAACTTCCGATTTTTTGTGTAGTTCTATATTTATACTATTACTATTCCTAATTCAATTCTAATTATCATTATGAATTAATTAAACATTTTTTAAATTTAATTCAAGATATTAGTGTAATTTGAATTTAAAATAGTTAGTATCTATCTTATTTGCTTAATAATCTATCTTATTTTTAAATTTGATTATATCTTATCTTATTTTTAAATTTAAGGTCAGATTTTAAATATTTTAAATTTAAATTTTTTTAAATAATTTGACCTTATTTAAATTTAAAATAAGATAACTATAATCATGTAATTTTAAAAGGATGTAAGATATTTTGCTAACTTTTAAATTTTTAAATTACATTTAAAATCTGAAAAAGATATTCATTTATCCTTTTTAATTTTTTATTTAATTTTTATTTATAAAATAACATTTAAATCTTAAAAGTAATTAGCAAATTTTGAAATGATATTTAGGTTGGTTAAAACCTAATTTTTCAAAATTGTAGGTTTAATTTTAAATTTAATTTTTTTTAAATTTCGAATTTTTCAAATTATTTTTAAATTTTCGAAAATTATTTTTTTATTTAATTAATTATTTTCGAAATTAATTATTTAATTTAAAATTAAATAAATCCTACATCCAACTATCCAACTAACCTTGTTGCAAGAGTATGTGTTTTAGCTTGTGTGTAAGTTTTCAAAACCTATTATTACTTGATTGCAAATACCCATGGTTACTTTTTGCCAGATCTAATGATCTGATGGCTCCCTTGGTCAAGATAATAATTTGTAGCAGGTATATTTACAATCTTCTTTCATCTGTGTATGACCTAGCAACATGATAGGACCCATCCAAAGTGTGCATGTGTGAGCCTATGTGTTTAATTTTATTATAGATGCATATAGGTTGTTGTTGCTAAAATAAATTATCATAGTTCTTGATAGAATTTATTTAGGCCCATTTAATTTTTGGGCCTATTCAGTTAATAACAATTGTTCTTATTAAGGTTAAATTCCTCTCTTTTGGGCCTTATGTGAGAGTTGGGAGCCATAGTAGTGGGTACGACATACTGAACCTAGCGCCCCCTCACATGAACCACCCCAATTGTGAAGGCCCATTTGCCTGATTTGAATAACTGTACTAGGTTAATTAAACTAGTTTAACCTAATAAAATTGATTAGCAACATAATTAATTTCATTTTTTTTGAAATTAATTTAAGAAAATTATAGTTTAAAGAATTTTTTATTCTAAGCTAAACTATATGTATTTTCTTGTATTTAATTAAATATAGAATTATAACCATCTAGATTCTTTCTGGAGCTTAATTTAAATTTTTCATTAAATATTCCTATTTAAGTTGATATTTAGTTATCTCTAACTAATCAGCTTAAATCTGAATATCTTTTGAATTTCAAATTTCAAAATTAAGTTGAGGAATTTTAGGCATTGGTTATTAAGATTCTTTAAGATATTTTTTTTAAGTTAATATCTTTTCGAATATTAACTTAAAATAGAATATTTTAGATATTTTTTAGGTTAATATCTTTTCGAATATTAACTTAAAATGGAATATTTTAGATATTTTTTGAGTTAATATCTTTTTGAATATTAACTTAAAATGGAATATTTTCAAATTAAGTGGTTATAACTTAATTTTTGATATTTAATTAAATTTAAATTTGAAAATATTTAAGTTCTAGATTTTTTCTAATACAACTTAAATAAGATATTTTTTCAAATTTTGTGGAAAAGATACTTAGTCAAATAAGATATTTTCTAGATAATTATTTCTAGACTACTTATTATTTCTAAATAAAATAGGAAAATATTATACATTGTGAAATTAATTATTTAAATAATTAATTTTGGTACAATTTATTTTAATTATATTTTTTTCTAGTATTAAACTAGAGATTAATAATTAAGCCTTCTCTAAACTTAATTATTTATTTCTTGAATTTAATACATTTAATTAATTTGAAAATTAAATATCTAAGTTGATTTTCATCATGATACTTAAATATTTCATTTTCATGACACTTAATTAAATAGAAAATTATTTTTAGTTGAAATTTATTTTTTCAACTAAATTTAAATAATTTTCAAAATATATTTTTTCTTTATTTTATTAGTCAAATTTCGAAATTGCATTTCTTAAATGCTGGAATTTTGAATTTTATTTGAAAAATAGATTAAGTTGTAAATTAATTATTTATTTTAATTAATTCTTGGATCAACTTAAATCAATGATTTTTTCATTTATTGATTAATTTAAAATAAATTGAAGTAAAGTATATTATTAGAAATTGAATTAATTAGTCAAAGGAAAATCTAAATAGATGATATTTTTGCTTGAAGTTTTTTTCTAGTGTATTTAATTAAATAGAAAATTAAAATTTAAGTTGATTTTCATCATCATACTTAAATATTTGAAATTTTTCTTATATATTTAATTAAATAGGAAAATTATATTTTTTGTTGTAAATTAATTTTATTAATTAATTTTGGGCCAACATTAAATTAGAATAATTTTTCCAGGATTAATTTTTTATTTTAACATGCATTTTCGAAAATTGTATCCTTGAATACTTTAATTTTTCGAAATGCAATATATATTTATAGAAAATTAAATTTGAGTTGTAAATTAATTTAAATTAATTTTGTAACAACTTAAATTGAATATTTTTCTAAATATTTATTGGAAATTATTACTAAGATGGAAATAATTCATGTGATTTTCATATCCATCTAAGTAAAATTTATAAATATTAAATTAAAATTTATATTTAGAATTTTTCATTCTAAATTAGAAATTTTAATTAAATAAATATATATTTAAAATAAATAGATTAAATAAAGAGAATCAAAGAAAATACAACTCAGTTTAAATAATGAGCTTTATTATTATTAAGATATTCGATCTCCATTGTTGGTCTTACAATAGTTAAATGTTTTCAATATAACCTCGAGACGCTAGACTTCGTCCCCCTATGGATGGTTATTCGTTGAACGCATTTAATACCGTAAGATCTCCTTTGATAAGTGTTTTGTAAGTTTTCGTCTCTATTAGACTCTCCCCTACGGTGACTACTTAGAGATAAACTTATAAAACATGAAACAATGGTGGAAGCTCATAAAATAAGAATAACCTTGACTCTCGCCTACCGGGACAACGTTGGATTCTTATTTTGATCGAATAAAAGGTTGCTAGAATGGTTTCCATTTTAGATGAGCTGACAACTCTATTCAATAAATGATACTTTGACTCTCGCCTACCGGGACACTGTATCAGTTTGTTGGAAACCTTGGAGATTATTTAGGATTGTATGTTTTAGTATTTTCACTTGTCATTCCTACTTGCTATATGTTTAATTATTTCTGAATTGTGTATGAATTTATATTGAACCATGTTAATTTCTGTTATTAAATTGTAGTTTAATTTCGAATCTTCATTGTTGGTCTAACATGTTTGTTTATCTAATGAGATAAATCCCTAATGGATTTTCACCATTAGACATACATAATAGTGTAAGATCTCGAAAGATAAATATTGTATATGCAACATCTAGCTGTTCATCAATTGATGACACCTTAGACTAGTATTTTTACAATATGAAACAAGAAGATTACATAAATAAGATTACTTTATCTTTCGCTAATCGAAGCATCGTTGGATTCTTATTTATAAACGAAATTATCCTAATTCCTCTTAGCTTATTCATTTCGAATTAGCTTCAAAACATATCATTGGATGAATGGTCTATAAATCATTTCATGTCATTCTATATTTTCTCTTAAGAAATTAAATGACGCATATGATTATAATCCCAAAATTCTATTCCCAATTGATATAAAACCTCAATCTTAGAAATCTCCTACTTGTATGGGCAAATCTGACTTAGAGTTTGTATTAGTAGTGCTGGTCCAAGATAGTATTACTCATTATATTTGGTATAAATTTAAGTCTTTGACTTTAATTTTAGATTCCAAATAGAAATTTTCTTATATTTCTAATTCCAGAATACAATACAGTTACACTTTCTCAAGTGGTTAATATCCATCTTCTATTAATGGATTAAAACTGTATGGAATATGAGTTAGGTATTCTGTGACCAGGATGCACTTGCAGTATTCTAAGAACTCTTTGATGTAACTAAACCTATGTCATCAAAAGACACAACCACATTTTTTTTTTAATCTATGGCATTTGTATCTTGTTCATAGTGGATTTGACAAGATCAATCTCTGCAAAGAGTTAATATGCCTATATCCACTGAAAGTAGTTCATCTCATTCGCAGATGGATGTACATTCAGGGGTGGATATGAGTTTCTCGTTGTATTCTTAAAACGAAAACTCTAGATTATAGCAAGAAATTTGAAATGTTTGAAAAATTTCATTAATTTCTAGCAATGGTTAAAACCATTAAGGTAAGTGGTTAAAGATCTTGCGAACTGATAGGGGTGGAGAAATAGTTAGTAGATATGCAGTTCAAAGATCATTAAATTGATTTTTGAATTATATCCAAACTTACCTCCCGTAAATTTCGAGTTGCATGTTGATGATTAGTTACTAGTCGTTGCCTAATTCCTTCTATGGTAATACAATTTTAGAATGATGTAATGGTTGTATACTTAATGTAAATCATTACTAGATTCATGGATGACCTAATCAAAATCTTAAGAAAAGCTAGAACTGTTAACCATGGTTTGTTAGCTGTTCTAAGTGATTAGGGGTGGACCATCCCATTGTCAATAGATAAGAAAGTGTTTGTTCAAACAAATACTACTTTTCTAAGATAATGACTAAGTCTGAAAACAAGTAGCAAATAAAGGAGATATTTTTCTTGATTCCAAAAGTGTTATATCATCTTATATAACATATGATGATCCCACTGCCTCTGTTGTCTTGTCACAACCGAAGAGATCAATACCATTTAGTTTTCTTCGACATAATTCACGGTACCTTGTCGTAGTGGGAGAGTTTCTAGGAACTCACCTTCTTATGACTTGGGAGACACTAGTGATTAAAATCCATTGTGAGTTTAAACAAGTAATGGATTGTCAAGATAAGAAACTAAGAATAAAGCCAATAGAACTATGGTTTAATCCATTCACATGGAGTAACCTAAAGTTTTCTATTACAAGGACATAAAAGGAAATTTTAGTTAATAAGTCTATTCTATGGACTTAACAAACTTCCTGTTCCTAGTATTATAGGTTGAGTTTATCTAAACCTATGGCTTATGGTATACCTGGTAATTACTTACTCTAATGCAAGCAACTTACTTTAGTAAGATGCTGAAGCATTTTCTTTCTAATGGCAATCTATAGAAGCTTCTCGACTTCTAGGCATAGATTTTATTTCTCTAAGGAAAAGTCTCAACTATTCCGGAAAAGATAAAGCCATGAAAGAATTTCTTAAATCAACAGTGAGAGGTCTTAGATATGCTTTTGTATGCCTTAGACCAGACACCTCCTGTTGAGTGGGAGTAATGAGTAGGTATCAGATTAATCTAGGAGAAGAACATTGGAAGACAATCAAGTAAATCTTAAGATTAAGAAGATGAACTATATGTTAGTCTATAAGGGTGTGTTTAAAACTCTTAGACTACACCATATCAGATTTCGAAATTTGCCTTTGTGCTAGTAAATATTTCTGATAAGATGGTGGTTACTCTGGGTGTGGAATAGTGATTTTGGAGAAGTGTAAAAACCTATCTGAAGTCTCTAGGTCTACCAGAAAGGGATTGAATGTTAAAGCTGCAGGAAAGGTACTTATTCAGTCTAAGGAAAGTTCTATACATTTTTGGCATCATTCCAAATTGCTTTAAACTACTAAGTGTTAATTTCTTGATTAACCAAAAGTAGTTGCCAAAGATATAGAATCCAGTATCCCAAGAGAGTAGACATATAGAGAGGAATTTCACATTATCAATGATTTTGTGATTAAAGGAAGAGTAATAGTGGAGGAAAGGTTGTGGTTAATTCAACCTTTCAGATCCTATTACGAGGAGTTTACTACTACTACACTTGATTTATATATCAAGGTGTTAAAGATTATTTGAAACGCACTTTTTGTTTTATATTAGTGCAAGTGGGAGTTTGTTGGGTTTTATGCCCTAAATAAAACTCATTTCAATATAATCAGATTTACTTACTAATATAGATCAGAAATAACATTTAATGTTGCATGGTTCACATGATTTATTTCATGATTATATGTACATAATGTATAAATTCATCTGAAACCCTTTTCACATACTTCATCTTGTTTATTGTGCCGTCAACACATTGGAAAGTAAACATGACTATGTGAATAAAGTTTCCTAGATTTATCAGACACAGGGTTTTACTGATATGATAATCTACAACAGAGTTTACTTGCATTTGGAGAAGTGCTATGTTCTTTCCAGATCATTGGTTAAAGTAAAGCTCAGGTTGGATGCATGGAGTATGCATCGGAAGGGACCGATATTGAACTTTGACTTAGATTTATTAAACTTACCCTAATATCTATTCAAGTCAATATCGCCTAGTTGATCCTAGATCAAATGATCTTAATCTTGATATGATTAGGCTCAATCTTGAAAGGCTATTTGTGTTCTTTGATTTGTTAGTTAAGCCTACTTTTAGGTCAGGGTGATACGTACATTTTGGGAACACCGTAGTGCAATTGAGTGGGAGCGCTATCATAAACATGGAATCTATAGCTTCTATCTGGCGAATAGTAACCAAAGGATGATCTCCTTCGAGCTTGACCAAACGAACATAAATGGTGGAGTACTCATTTCACATAAGCTGAAATATCATTTATACGGGGTTAAGTGTTTTAAGGATAAAATACATTGTAGGGTGTAACGGTAATTATAATCCCTTTACAGTGTAGATCATTCATATAGAGGATTATTGATCACATTAGGATTATAACAATGGATAACTAATGATGCATCTATATGGTGGAACATATAGAGCATTCTATATACTGAGAGTGCAATTCTAAGTTCTATGCGTGTATTCAACGAAGAATTAATAAGTTAGTGAATTTTAGTGATAAATTCTTGATCTGCTTATTTGAAGCTCGGTTATATAGACCCATGGTCCCCGCACTAGTTGAGATAATATTGCTTGTAAGACTCATATAATTGGTTTTGATTAATCAATTATAATTCTCAAATTAGACTATGTCTATTTGTGAATTTTTCACTAAGTAAGGGCGAAATTGTAAAGAAAGAGTTTTAGGGGCATATTTGTTAATTATGATACTTTGTATGGTTCAATTAATAAATATGATAAATGACAATATTATTTAATAATTATTTATAGTTATTAAATAGTTAGAATTGGCATTTAAATGGTTGAATTTGAAAATTGGCGTTTTTGAGAAAATCAGATGCAGAAAAGGTAAAACTGCAAAATTGCAAAAAGTGAGGCCCAAATCCACTTGTATAAGGCCTGCCACTTTTGTAGGAAATTTAAACTGATATTTTCATCATTTTAATGCCAAATAATTCAAACCTAACCCTAGTGGAATGCTATAAATAGATAGTGAAGGCTTCAGGAAATTTACACACTTAAATTTTCTACTTTTTCATTCAGAAAAAACTGAGCCTTCTCTCTCCCTATCCTTGGCCGAACCCACTCTCTCTCTCTTCCTCATTGAGATTTCGAAATTCTTTGTGTAAGAGTAGTGCCCACACACAGTAAGTGATACCTCAATCATAGTGAGGAAGATCGTGAAGAAAGACTTTCAACAAGAAGGAGGTTTCAACATCAAAGATTCAGAGAAAGAGATCCAGGTTCAGATATTGATAATGCTCTGCTACAGAAAGGAATCAAGGGCTAGATATCTGAACGGAAGGAGTCATATTATTCCGCTGCACCCAATGTAAGGTTTCTTAAACTTTATACGTGTTTATTTCATCGTTTTAGAAAGTTCATATTTAGGGTGTTAATCAACATACTTGTGAGTAGATCTAGGATCCTGGTAAAATAAATTCCAATAATTTACATGGCCATGAGGTGCGCTAGTAAAAATAAGTTTCCCGAGTGCAAATATGTGCATGTAAAACTTTAACGTTTTTAACAGCGCAGATTGCGAGATGCGGTGGTAAAAATTACTTTTTCCATCACAATAGCGAATTACGCTTATAAAAGTGACATTTTTTGTAGTGTCTAGTTTATATTTTAAAAAAAAGAAAAATAAATTTATCTATTTCGATTATATTTCGTATAGATCTATGATTTTTGTTGTATTTTTTTATTTATTTTGGTTGTCATTTCTAGGTTATGGTGGCTGATAGAGTGGATTTTGGATGGCCACTGTATATATATATGGTGTCTTTGTTTCAAATCTCGATTTGGGATGGCTATACCAGATCTTTAGTTTTTTTTTTGTTTTTTATTCAATTTATTTAACCTATGTGAGTTATAAATAGACGAATAAAATCTTATTTGTCTTTTTATAATCGGCATAAATAAATTAGTATTTGCGTCTATAGTTATTATGTAAATTTTAGGACTGGTAAAATTAAATTAAATGTCATTTTTTAAACAATCCAAATTACACATTTTGTAGTAGTGATCAAAATAATAATAATTAATAATTTCATATGTATACTTATGTTAATTATGATTATCCTATGAAGAAATTACATTGTATATCTAATTTACTTAATTTATTTTAATTTTTATCTTTATTTTTATATTCTTTAAGATATACTAACTTTTATAGATGATGTCCTTATTATACCCCTTATATTAATGTGTTAGAATTTGGGATAAGGTGAATAAGGCTCCATCTCATAACCAATTGGCAATGGGAGCAGTAGCTCATTCATCTTACATATTCTATTATCTTTTCACACATTAGCAATGTGGAACTCTCTAACATTTTCCCTCAAGATGTTATCTGTTTTATTTGGTTACTATCTTGGACAACTCGATCATAAGCGGCTCTTTTTTGGCTCACTATGCCTGATCACAAGTGGCTCTTTTGCTCTACTTTTTGGATCGATATTATTAGATTTTTGGTGGCCATTTTCTTTTGACTCACTATGTAAAGACCGCTTAGCTTTAATTTAGAAATTAGCAGATAATTAGGGTTTAATTATGAAATTAGTTATTAATTCTAAATTATTAATTCATGATGCTTTATTTGAATTCAGAATGCATTTTATATGTCATGTATAGAAATTTCATAATTTTGCATGTTTGGTGCCCGACAATATTGGAACGCAGTGTATGGCTCAGTAGAATCACATCTTGATATTTTTGTATAGCGAGGCGGTTTAGTTAGATATTGGGAATGTCAGAATTAGTCGGGAATGTAAAATTCCCAAATTACCCCTTAGTGCCATTATAACTTTTAGTGTTGGAAGGGCAAAATAGTCATTTTGCCTAAGTGAGTTTTGTCTTTTGTGGATTTTATTTAAAGTTTAATAATATGAATTTTTGGTTAAGTTTATGCTGATTATTAAGCAAGGGAAAATCAATTCTTTTTCTCATTTTATTGAAAAATAAAAAATTAGACAAAATTTGCATTTTCTCTCAAGTCTCTCTCTCTCTCTTTTGGCCACCCTTAGAGCAGCTAGGCTTGTTTTCGCTCCTTCAATTCTGTGTTTTCCAGCAGCTCAAAGTGTAATCCAAGCCAAGGTATAATTTCTAGCAACCTCCTTTTTGTTTTTTTGAGTTGTAAGGAAAGAAAATAGTTTTGCATGTTGTTGAGTTTTAGTTGCTGTTGTTGCTGTTGTTGTTTGAAGGTTGTTTCTGTAGTTATTTTATGTTTGTTTGAGTTGATTGGAAGTGGTTTTAGGTGCTGTTATGTTGTTTGAGCAAGCTTTGGAGTTTTGAACTCAAGCTTGGCTCATTAATGGTAGATTTTGATTATGTTTTTGGGTAGTTATTTTGTTGCCTTGAATATGTTCTCTAGGGTGTATAGAACAGGTCTGGAAAGTTTGGATTGAATTGGGATTGATTTGTGTGAGTTGTTAATTTTTTAGTGTTTCCTGCACTGAACCGGAATTCTAGTTCAGAGAGGCCTGTAGGAACCGGAATTCCGGTTGGCTTCGAGGATTTTTTTCCCAGAATCGGAACTCGGGTTGGGGGAACCGGTCTACCGATTGGGGCAATTTTGGGAACCCTAGTTTTTTCAATTTTTGTGTTATTTAGGGTATTGCCATGTTATTCATCGATAGGGAAACTTTTAGTTTCAAGTTTAAGTCCCCGGGAAGTGATTTAGCGCGTCGCTTATCAGTGTTGTGATTGATGTGATTTAGAGCCTGTAATTCGCCGAGCAGTTGTTCCACTCAGGTTGACCGGCACACTTGAATTCGGAATCGAGGTAAGATTAGTATAACAGTATGCATATGTATTTGCATGTTTAGCGTGCATGTTAGTAAGCCTGTTAGATTACATTAGATATGTATGTTGGCTTTCGTGCTATTTGACAGTATCACATGGGTACGACTAGAGTATGACTAGCATACCGAGTATAGGCTGATATTATGGTCGATAGCACAGTACTATTTGACAGTATCACATCGGTACGACTAGAGTATGACTAGCGTACCGAGTATAGGCTGATACAATATCACATCGGTACGGCTAGAGTATGACTAGCGTACCGTGTGTAGGCTGATATTATGGTCAATAGTACCGTCATACGACCGTTCTAGACTCAATACCGTGTGGGACACGGGGATTAGGGTTATATTCAGGGGTATGGGCGTCTGATCATAATCTGGGATATATGTATGTTATATGATTTATACTTTTCTTACTGAGTCTGTCGACTCACAGTGCTATGTTTATGTGTAGGTAAGGGCAATGCTAAAGTTGAGGAACCGTGAGGACGAGTAGATGAAGATTGTACATGTCGGGGCAGTTAGGCCTGGAGCGTACGATCCTCGGGACATCAGGGCTTTTGTTGTTAGTCCCTGGGCGACAAATATTTTGTAAATGAATAGAAAACTTTTGTAAAGTATTTTGTAAACGGGATCCTAAAATATTTTGTATGTAATACTATAAGTTTTTAATTAAATAAACAAATTTTAATTAATCACGATTTTCATTAACCTCGTTGATTAGCAACGAGGTGTACAGTATGTTTAAAATCACGTTAACACGCCTATGCTAGTTAGGGTGTTACAATTTGGTATCAGAGCCCCCAGGTTGTCTTCCGAAGATCGTCACGACATGTACAATCATCATCAGTAGTTAGCTTGTTCCACAGGTCAGTAAGCTTTTACTGCTTTAGTAGTTTATTTTAATAGTATGATTTAAGAAAAGCCTGTTAGGAAGCATGTTAGTAGCCTGATAGTAGAATAGGCGCATGTTTTTAATTTCCCAATAAGCGGCATTAGTAAGTTCTCGTTGATCATGATCTGACCATGCTAGCTCTTGGTTACGCATGTTGTTCAGACTAGATGGATGCCAGGCGAAATACCAGGAGTTAGGGCAACTCGGTCGGGTCAAATGAAGGATAGGGATCTCAGTTTCCCCTAAATGCTCGGGGCCGAGGTAGAGGTGCCAGGGGTAGGGCACATGGTCAGGGTGATGCTAACCCGCCACAGGCTTCCCAAGCTACTCAGGAAGCCCAGAACTGGGAAAACAGGTTTGCAGAAATGCAAACTAAAATCAACGAACAAGAAGAAGTGATTAGACAGTTAAGACAGCAGGGTGCTCCTGCAGTGCCTGCTCCAGAAATTCCAGTGCCACCTGCCCCTGCTGTCCAGGCCGAACCAGTGGTTGTAATGAATCGGATGGAGCCTCTGTATGAAAGGTTCCGTAAGCAGGCACCTCTGGTTTTTCTGGGAGGGCCAGATGTTATGAAAGCCGAGTAGTGGCTAACTGTGATCACCAAGATATTGAATTTCATGGGCGTCACCGGAAATGATAGGGTGGTCTGTGCCACTTTTCAATTTCAAGAAGATGCTTTAGTTTGGTGGGACATGGTGTCCATGATACATGGCGTTACTACTATGACCTGAGAGAAATTCCAGGAGCTGTTTAATGCCAAGTACTATAATGAGGCCGTCAGAAGTGTCAAGAGAAAAGAGTTCACTCACTTGACCCAGAAGGAAAACATGAGTGTTACAGAGTATACGACCCAGTTTGATCGTTTGGCGAGGTTCGCTTCGGGAATAGTGCCAACCAATTTCAGTAAAAAGGAGAAACATCTGGATTGGTTAAATGCGAAGATTAGACATGATCTAATGATTACTACGGACGACATAACCACCTATGCTGAAATGGTGGATAAGGCACTGCGAGCTGAGGGTGCAGTTGGATGCATGACAGAGTCTGTTGGGACTCCAGTGGTTGGCGGGACTCCTACCCCTCCTGCATCAAGTTTTAGCAGGGGAGGTAGTGGTTCGCCCATGGATCAGAAAAGGAAAGCATCCACTGCAACCGGTGGCTCAGGTCAGAACAAGAGGTTCTGGGGGAACCAGGGTCGAGGCAGTCGCCAGGGTAGTTCTGAGACCCGATACACTTACCCAGAGTGCCCCAGTTGTAAAAGGCACCATCTGGGGGAGTGTAGAGGACAAGGGTGCTTTCAGTGTGGCATGTCAGGGCATTACAAGAGGGATTGCCCTCAACTCAGAAATGAAGCACCAAAGGCTCCAGCGAAACCCACTCCAGCAAGGGTGTTCGCCATAACTCAGGCTGATGCAGAAGCCAGCCCTTCAGTGGTGACAGGTAAGCTTTCGGTCAACAACTTTTACTTCTCTGTATTGTTTGACTCTGGGGCCACACATTCTTATGTGGAAGCCAGAATCTTTAGTAAATTGGATAGACCGCACGATAGTTATGAATCATGGTTTGGAACCCTATTACCTGGCGGACAGTTAGTTATCTCCAAAAGGTGGATTAGGTCTATGCCGATCAGAATTGACGATAGGGAGTTAAGTGCTGACCTAATAGAAATGAGCTTAGTAGATTTTTATATCATACTGGGAATGGATTTCTTGTCCAAATATTCAGCCAGTATTGACTGTAAGAGGAAGATGGTAATCTTCCAACCAGAAGGTGAAAAACCATTTGTTTTTGTCGGTTCGGTTCAGGGATCTCGGACCCCAGTGATTTCGGCCTTATCAGCTAAAGAATTGTTGTGTGATGGATGTCTAGGGTTTCTGGCCGTGGTATTAGACACCATTCGGTCAGACTCTGTTCGGCCAAAAGACATCAAGGTGGTTTGGGAATTTCTATATGTTTTTCCTGAAGAACTTCCGGGTTTACCACCTCAGCGGGAAATTGATTTTATAATTGATTTGGCACCTGGAGCAGAACTGGTCTCTAAAGCTCCTTATAAAATGGCTCCAGCTGAGCTCAAAGAATTGAAAATTCAACTCCAGGGGTTACTTGACATAGGGTTTATTCGGCCTAGTGTGTCACCTTGGGGAGCTCCGGTATTGTTTGTCAAGAAGAAGTTACCGGGAGTTGAACAAGTTAACAGTCAAGAATAAATATCCTTTACCTAGGATCGATGATCTTTTTGATCAACTTCAGGGGAAGACAGTCTTTTCAAAGATTGATCTCCGATCGGGCTATCATCAGTTGAGAATCCGAGAGGAGGACATTCCAAAGACGGCTTTCCGTACTTTGTATGGACATTATGAATTTCTGGTTATGTCGTTTGGACTAACCAATGCTCCTATGGCATTCGTGGACTTGATGAATAGAGTATTCAAGGATTTCCTCGATATTTGTGTAATTGTGTTTATCGACGATATCCTTGTGTATTCTCAATCAGAAGAGGAGCATGAGCTACATCTCCGAATGGTTCTGCAACGGCTTCGAGAACACAAGCTTTATGCCAAGTTCAAAAAGTGTGAATTTTGGTTCTCTCAGGTGTCCTTTCGAGGACACATTGTTAGCAAGGATGGGATCAAGGTGGATCCAGGAAAGAAGTCAGAAGTTTCTTGGGTTTAGCCAGTTATTATCGTCCGTTTGTAGAAGGGTTTTCTAAAATCTCAACACCCTTAACCGAGCTTACTAAAAAGAATCAACGTTTTGTATGGTCAGACAAGTGTGAAGCTAGTTTTCAAGAGCTGAAACAGAGGTTGATTACAGCTCCTGTGTTAGCTTCGCCTTCCGACAAAGAAAAGTTCGTGGTTTATTGCGATGCATCCAGACAAGGTCTGGATGCGTGCTAATGCAAGCCGATTGGGTAATCTCTTATGCCTCCCGTCAGTTGAAGGATTATGAGCAGCGATATCCGACTCGTGATGTAACACCCTAACTAGCATAGGCGTATTACGTGATTTTTAAACGTACTGTGCAGCTCGTTGCTAATCAACGAGGTTTATGAAAATCGTGATTAATTAAAATTTTTGCTTTTAATTAAACTTATATAATATTTTCATACAAAATACTTTGGGATCCCATTTACGAAATACTTGTCAAAAGTTTACTAACTATTGCAAAATACTTGTCGCCCAGCGACTAACTACAAAAGCACTGTTGTCCCGAGGATCGTACGCTCCAGGCCTAACCGCCCCGACATGTACAATCTTCATCGGCTCGTCCTCACGGTTCTTCAGCTTTGGCCTCGACCTTACCTACACATAAACATAGCACCGTGTGTCGACAGACTCAGTAAGAAAAGCATAAATAATAATCATTCATAAATCCCGGGTTATGATCAGACACCCATACCCCTGACCACAACCCTAACTGTCGTGTCCCACACGATACTGAGCCCCGAACGTTCGTACGACGGTACTTTTAACAAAGTAACAACCTATACTCGGTACACTGGTCATACTCCAACTGCTAGTCATACTCTAGCCTTACCGATGTGTTACAGTATCAGCCTATACTCGGTACACTGGTCATACTCCAGCTGCTAGTCATACTCTAGCCTTACCGATGTGATACAGTCAAACAGTACAATACCACCGACCCTAGTATCAGCCTATACTCGGTACACTGGTCATACTCCAGTTGCTAGTCATACTTTAGCCTAACCGATGTGATACGGTCGGATGGTACGAAGCCAACATACATATCTAATGTAATCTAACAGGGTTCCTAACATGCACGCTAAACATGTAATACATATGGATACTGTTATACTAATCTTACCTCGATTCCGATATCAGGTGTGCCGGTCAACCTGAGTGGAACGAACTGCACGGTAATTTACAAGCTCCTAAACCATAACAACCACAACACTGATAAGTGATACGCTAAATCACTTCCCGGGGACTTAAACTAGAAACTAGAAGTTTCGCTATCGATAAAAAGCATGGCAATACCCTAAAGATCATAAAAATGGGAAGAACTAGGGTTCCCAAAAATCCCCCAACCGGCAGACCGGTTCCACAACCGGAATTCCGGTTCTGGGAATCCTGGAACACCGTCCGCAACCGGAATTCCGATCTGAGTAGGAAACACTCAAAAATTCATATCTCATTCCAATCAATCCCAAATCACACCAAAACTTCTAGACCTGCTATTTAGACCCTAAAGAACATTTTCAAAGCATCAAAACAACCCAGAAATCCCAATACTAAAAATGCCATTAAAGCTCCAAGCTTTGAGTTCAAAACTCAAACTTGGCTAAACCCCTCTAACATGCATTCAAACATTCTTGAATCTACCCAAACATGCCTATTATAACCTCTGAAAACAACAGCAAGCATCTGCAACAAGTGCAGCAACAGATTTCATCATTTCACTTTGAAAATCATAGTTTTTGAGCCAAAATTCTAAACTAGTTTAAAACCAACCAAACATGCATCAATAACAGCTTCATTTCACTCAATCAAGCATGCTTAAACCTCTGAAAACAACATAAAATCACAGCAGCAACAACAAACCAAACCAAGCATGCAACCTACTATTTTCCTTAAAAAAAAATCTTCAAGAACAAAAGCAAGAGACTTACCAAGAGTTGAGACCACTAGAACCTTGTTAAATTTAGCTAGAAAACACACAAAGAATTCCCCCAACCCTAGCTGCTCTAGGCCGAAAGAGAGAAAAAAAGATTTTGCTTAATTTTTCCAATTTTCACAAAAATGAGAAAATAAATGTTTTTCCTTATTTTACACATTATTTCAGCCAAACTAGACTTAAAAATCAGATTTAAAATTAAATAATAAACCTTTACTAAAGACAAAACTGAAAAAGGCAAAAAGACCCAAATGCCCTTGCCCAAACTAAAGAGTCACACAAATCACTAAGGGTATTTTGGGAAAACTCTAAATTCCCGACCAATCCCGACATTCCCAATATTTAATAAACTGTCCCAATACTAACATGCTAAGTTGTGATTCTACTGAGCGAAACACCGAGTTCCATGTTGCCGGGCACCGGAAATGCAAAATTATGAAATTTCACTATATGACATAAAATGCATTTCAGAATTCAATAATAACAGCATAAATAATTATTTAAATATCTATAAACAATTTTCCATAATTAAATCATAATTAACTGCTAATTTCAAAATTAAACTAAGCGGTCTTTACACATGACCTAGAATTGGCCGTGATAGTATTTGCTTTGAAAATTTGGCGGCATTATCTCTACAGAGATAGATGTGAAATTTATATCGACCATAAGAGTCTCAAATATTTCTTTACTCAGAAAGATTTGAATATGAGACAGAGACGTTGGTTGGAGTTCGTCAAGGATTATGATTGTGAGATCCTTTATCATCCTGGGAAGGCCAACGTAGTGGGCGATGCCCTGAGCAGGAAGGGTCCCGAACAGGTAGCTAGTATGATTCAGATTTCACCCTAGTTAGCTGAGGACATGGTCAAATCTAGCATTGATTTGGTTGTAGGCAAGCTTCACAACTTGACGTTGCAATCTGATCTGTTAGAACGAATTAAAGTCGCTCAGATGACTGATCCAGAGTTAGTAAAAATCAGAGAAGAAGTTTCAGCTGGTCAAGCTAGGGATTTTACAGTGTCAGACAGTGCCATGTTATTGTTTAAAGCCAGGGTTTGTGTTCCAAATAGTGTGGAACTTAGAAACGAAATTCTGGAGGAGGCTCATACCACTCCATATTCCCTACATCCCGGCACCACCAAGATGTATCAGGATCTTAAACCTTATTTCTCGTGGAGCGGAATGAAGAAGAATGTGGTAGAATTCGTATCGAGATGCCTAACCTGTCATCAGATCAAGGCTGAACATCAAAGACCGGCAGGGTTCTTACAAGCAGTATGATCTCAACTAGTATGGGGACCATGGGCCTATATAACCGAGCTTCCAATAAGTCAAACCGAATTTACCAAGTAAATTTCCTAACTTATTAATTCCTTATTGAATCCACACTTAGAACTTGGAATTGCACTCTCAGTTATATAGAACGCTCTATATGTACCACGATATAGATACGCTATTAGTTATCCATTGTTATAACCCTAATAATATGAATGACCCTCTAATAGATGATCTACATTGAATAGGCATTAAGTTACCGTTACACCTTTAATGTATTTTATCCTTAAAACACTTAGTTCCGTATAAATGATATTTCAGCGAAGTGAAATGAGATCTCAGCCATTTATCTCTGTTTAGCCAAGCTCGAAGGATATCATCTTTTCACTTCTAAATTCCTATAGAAGTTATAACTCCATATTTATGTTAGCGCTCCCACTCAATTATACTATCATGTTCCCAAAATGTACGTATCACCCTGACCCAAAGTAGGCTTAACTAATAAATCAAAGAACATGTATAATACTCTTGAGATCGAACCTAACCATATCAGGATTAAGATCATTTGATCTAGGATCAACAGGTGATATTGAATTGAATAGATATTACGGTAAATTTTAATAGATCTAATCATAGTTCAATATCGGTCCCTTCCGATGTATACTTCATACATCCGATACTGGTAAACTTTGCCAATGCCCTGGAAAGGACATAACACTTATCCAAGGTGTAAGAATACCTATCGCTGATTATATCATGCCAGTCTAAATCCAGTGAACGGACAAATCAGGGAATAAACTTTCGAACATATAATTAAGATTATATTCCACTGTGCTGACAACACTATAATCATTAACAAATTCATATATTCTGGACTTAAATAGAATTTATACATTATATTTATATAATCATGAAATAAATCATGTGAACCATGTAACATAAAATGTTATTTATGATCTTTATTAATAAGTAAATCTGATTATATTGAAATGAGTTTTATTTAGGGCATAAAACCCAACAGTTTAAGTCTCTGGGAAGTGATTTAGCGCGTCACTTATCAGTGTTGTGATTGATGTGATTTAGGAGCATGTAATTCACTGAGCAGTTGTTCCACTCAGGTTGACCGACACACCTGAATTTGGAATCGAGGTAAGATTAGTATAACAGTATGCATATGTATCTACATGTTTAGCGTGCATGTTAGTAAGCCTGTTAGATTACATTGGATATGTATGTTGGCTTTCGTGCTATTTGACAGTATCACATCGTTACGACTAGAGTATGACTAGCGTACCGAGTATAGGCTGATATTATAGTCGATAGCACCGTACTATTTGACAGTATCACATCGGTACGACTTGAGTATGATGTTAGCCCAAGATATTTTTCCAAGAGGGGGGTGAATTGGAAATTTAAACTCATTTCGGTTAAAACTTTTAACACAAAATTATGCAATTAGTCACTTAATCAAATAAAAAGCAAGTAGTATGGCAAGCAATATATTAAGACAAATAATCAAACTTGTAAAGTAAAGGTTTTAAGGATTAGAAAATGCAAACTCTCAATTTTTACAAGGTTTGGTAGAGCTATGCCACCTACGTCCTTGATCTTCAAAGCTATGGACCTAGCTTTGAGTTCCAATATCGAGCCAAGTTAACGGGCTTGACTAACCCTTACAACCGAGAAATTTTCACCAAGGTATTTCCAAACCTCTTACAATAGTTTCGCACCCCCGAGGACTATTAACCTCTTTCTCGAATTGTTGAAGTGCCAATCTCACTATTACCGGGTTATTTACAATACCGGTGCCAACCTCACCTCAATCACAATATGGAAATGTGTTTGATATTACAAGCTAAAATCACTTTAGAAATATGATGATACAATGGAAACCTAGAGTGAAAAGCAAGCACACTCAAGATGAATAAAATTAAATTTTGGCTCAAAGTGTGTGAAAAGTGTTTGTTGGATTTCAAACTTGGAAGCTCATTAATCTCACTTAGATAGGTTATATATTTGAAATAAATGCTCAACAAACTTCTTTTTTGAAATAAAAATCGAGTTTATATAGTGTTTAAGAGAAAAGTAGCCGTTTATAGTCGTTAGCATGTTTTCCGAGATGAAGTCAGCCGTGAACCGGAATTCCGGATGGGAACTGAAATTCCGGATTGATGACAACCGGAATTCAGGATTCCAACCGGAATTCCGGATGGCTGACCAGAGGCAAAAATGCCATTTTTCGGGACTTAAACGCGCATAACTTTTTACTCGATTATCTGATTTTAGAAATTCCAACTTTGTTCTCTTAGTTAAGCAAAATGTGATTTAGAAATTCAATCAAATTTTTTTTGAACTATCGTGTGAGAAAACTTGTTGCACAAGTTAGTGAATGGGCCAAAATTTAAATTTATAAAACTTAGTGTGCTATGCAAATCACTTTAACAAGACTAAAGTAAATTTTTACCATTCGATTCTGAGTAGTCTTGACGTAGATGAGACTCCTAGCTTCATTTGCATTTTTTCAATCCCATGTTGACTTTTCCTAAGAGTTGACCTTGACTTTGACTTTGACTTTGACTTTCGGGTTGACTTTTGACTTTGACTTTTGAAGACCTCTTTTGAATAGGGTCTTGAGTTGTTGATCCCTTGATGAATCTTTTGCTCTTGATATGCTTGTTGAATTCATTTAGGGTTGCTTTCAAAAGTTTGGTAAAAATACCAAAAGATTTATTTTTTCTTTTAAATTTGCTACAAAATCAACAAAACATTAGTAACAAATAATAATCAAATATTTGTTAATCATCAAAACAAGGAGATCTAAAAGTTTGAGTTAACAATCTCCCCCTTTTTGATGATATCAAATATTTGATTACTTTGAAAGAGAAAGAAAAATTTAAACAAAGTATATTGGATTAGCTCCCCCTTAATGTGTGCAAGAAAACAAAATTTACCTTTCAATTTTACCTTGCATGTATTTGTAAACTCCCCCTCAATTTTTACTTATGATTAAAAGATTAGATACCAAAAAAAATTGAGGTTATGCCAAAAAATTAATCAATAGTTGTTCTCCCCCTTTTGATTCACCAAAAAGGGTGGCAAGGAATTCACAAAATATATAAAAAAAGAAAAAATAAAAACAAAGCAACATTACACATGCATTAAAAAAAATATCATCCAAAATAACATTCAACAAACTAAAAAAAAATATATAAAAAAAAACAACTAACACAAAGTCAAGAGGCATGAAGCATTTGCACACAACCAAAAACAAAATAAAAATAGTAAATATGCAAAAAAAAAAAAAAATATGCAAGAAACTAGTTTGGTGGAGGGCCAAAGCGATCCATGTATGCCCTCCATTGTGCCATCTCCTCTAGGACATTTGCAAACCCATGAACCATGTCACTCCTCATGGTGTTGATATCATTGTTGAGATTGGAGAGTTGAGAGTTGATATCATTCCTCAAGGTTTGAAATTGATTGTCAACCGATGTGTGAAGACGAGTAAAAGCTTCCTCAAGGTTGAATTGGGGAAAGTGAGGCATGGGAGGAGCTTAGGGAGGCATTTCTTCTTCTTCTTCTTCTTCTTCTTCTTCTTCTTCTTCTTCACTTTCACTTGCGGGCAAGTTAATGTCTTCATCATCACTTTCCAAATCAATTTGCATTCTTTGGCCTCTCTTTGGTGTGAACACCCATTCATTGTTAAGAAATTTGTAACCCATAGCCTTGAAAGTTTTGGATCCTAGAATGTCACTAGAGGTAGGATCATTTTTCTTTTCATGTAAGGTAGGGATTCCTAAGAGAGGAAAAAGATAGCTAAGAAGAAAACTAAAGGGAAGTGCCTTGATCATATTAGGCTTGTCCACATCAATGATGAATTTTAAAATAAGATAGCCTAGGTTGATTGGCGTAGTTTTGGCTAGGATGAGATGCATGAGTAATTGATCAATGGAATTTATCTCATCTTGGTGTACACTCCTAGGTGCAAGATTAGCTACAATGAATTTGTGGAGAATTTTGGCCTCTAAAGTGAGTTGGTGTCTTTTTGGTCTCATAATAAGAGGGCCATCACCACAAAGATTTCTAGAACACTCATCAAAGTTAAAGATGGCATCATTTTTAAGAGAAAGTTTGGGTTCAAGCAATATGCCACTATTGGGTGCTCCTAACATTTCATTGAGAGATTCTACATTTAGTTGAAAAGCCATTCCTCTAAGGGTTCCTTTAACTCCTAAAGGTTCTAAGCAAGGTTTAATGCAAGCATAAAAACCTTGTACTAGTCTAGGATATATTGGAGTGTTGATTTGAATGAAAGATGTCCAACCTAGAGTATCAAAATGATGACTAAAATCTACATAATCAAGGCTAGGGAGATCACAAATTTTACCTTTGAGAATCTTCCTAGAAGAGAAGTCATTGACAAATTTGTGATGATCCTCATCATTGAAGAATAATGTGGGCTCTTGCCTTGATTTTTCCCTTAGCTCCCTTTGTTGAATTGCACTAGCCATTCTCTTGTTTGCTCTTGAGGAGGGATTGGATGAAGAAGCCATGAAGAACACACTTTTTTGTTTGATTGTTAGAGGATGAGGGTTAGTGTTTGAGAGTAAGAATTTGAGAGAAAAGGGAGGAGTGGCTGCTGTTTTAGGTTAGAAAATCTGAATGGGAAATAAAATGTCCGGATGGTCCTGCGCCATCCGAAATTCTGGATGGTACAACCGGAATTCCGGTTGGTGCAGCAGACCAGAAAAATATCCCCAAAATCGTCCTAAAAATTCCAATTTTAAGCCAAATGACCCCAAACCAATTCTAATACCTTTAATATGATAAAAAAAAATTGCTCAAACAAGAAAAACTGAAAAATAATGAAAAATGACGATTTACGGTAAGTTTTTCGAAAATTGCCAAGAAAACTAGATACTTACCGAAAATGAGTTTTATGCAACGAAACTAAAAAATTCTTTTTCCGGCAGTTTGATAAAATAAAATGTGAGGTGTACAAACTTACGGAATCGAAAAATGTTGAAAAATGAGAAAGTTTGGCGAAAAGCACTCTTTTAGGCCTAAAAATCTATAAATTCAACAAGTGAGGTGCCAAAAACTTGTTCCATGCAAATTTCAGTCAAGTCAAACCTATAGGCACACTAAATACATTTAATTTCACATATTCAAGCATATAGACACATAAGAAAATCAAATATGCAAAAATTCACATGTTCACTTGTTTAAAAATAAGTCCAAAGTTCACCAAAAATCCACATTATGACCTATAATCTTGAGTTTTTAACAAGTATGGTTCATATAGGTCAAGTATCAAGAAATTTTCTCATCTATGCATATAAATCTCATTAATATCATATTTGGAACGATCATGCATAAATAAGTAAGTAAAGAGATATGAAATTTTTCATAGCTAACAAACCTTATATTTCATTTAAGTTGGTCATGCCTAGCTCTCTTCTAATGAAACTAAATCTCTCATTACTAAGAGGCTTGGTGAATATATCCGCTAATTGGAATTCGGTGCTCACAAAGTCTAGCATAATATCACCTCTTTGGATATGGTCTCTAAGGAAGTGGTGCCTTATGTCAATATGCTTGGCTCTAGAATGCAATATTGGATTCTTAGAGAGGTTAATGGCACTAGTATTGTCACACTTTATGGGTGTACATTCAAAATCAACATCAAAATCCTTAAGAGTTTATTTCATCCAAAGTATTTGTGCACAACAACTACTCGCGGCTATATACTCGGCTTCGGTTGTGGATAGAGCTACCGAGTTTTGTTTCTTGCTAAACCATGACACTAAGGAATTTCCTAGAAAGTGACATGTTCCACTAGTACTTTTTCTATCCGTCTTACAACCGGCAAAGTCGGCATCCGAGTAGCTAACTATTTCAAAGTTTGAGTTCTTGGGGTACCAAAGTCCTACATTCATTGTGCCTATCAAGTATCTAAATATTCTCTTAACGGCACTCAAGTGGGATTCTTTAGGACAAGATTGGTACCTAGCACAAAGACCAACACTAAACAAAATATCCGGTCTACTAGCGGTTAAATATAATAAAGAGCCAATCATACCTCGATACTTGGTGATGTCCACATTCTTACCGCTTTCATCTTTGTCCATCTTTATAGATGTGCTCATGGGGGTATTCATGGAATTTGCATTTGCTAAGTCAAACTTTTGAAGAAGATCCTTGATGTACTTAGTTTGACCTATGAATATGCCATCCTTTTGTTGCTTGATTTGAAGTCCAAGGAAGAAGTTGAGTTCTCCCATCATGCTCATCTCAAACTCACTATGCATACACTTAGAATATTCTTCACAAAGAGCATCATTAGTAGCACCAAATATAATATCATCAACATAAATTTGTACTATAATAATGTCTTTCGATTTTCTTTTTATAAAAAGTGTATTATCCGCTTTACCCATTGAAAAACCATTTGAGATAAGAAAAGTGCTTAATCTTTCATACCAAGATCTAGGAGCTTGCTTTAAACAATATAAAGCCTTTTTCAATTTGTAAACATGGTTAGGGTATTTATGATTTTGAAAACTGGGTGGTTGAGAGACATAAACCTCTTCCATAATGTACCCATTTAAGAATGCGCTTTTTACATCCATTTGGTACAAGATAAAATTCTTGTGGCATGCAAAAGCTAGCAACATTCTAATGGACTCAAGTCTTGCTACCGGGGAAAAGGTTTCCTCATAATCAATTCCTTCTTCTTGATTGTAACCTTGAGCCACTAATCTAGCCTTGTTACGCACAATGACCCCATGCTCATCTACGTTATTTCTATAGACCCATTTTATTCCAATTATTGATTGATGTGACGGTCTTGGAACTAACTCCCAAAAATTATTTCTTATAAATTGATTTATTTCTTCTTGCATAGCTAGAAGCCAAAATTCATCAACTTCGACCTCTTTAAAATTCTTTGGTTCAATTTGAGAAATAAAAGCAATGAAATTACACAAGTTTCTAAGGGAGTTTCTAGTAGTGACACCTTGAGAAGGATCACCTAGAATTTGGTCTATAGGATGAACACTTTTGAATTTCCACTCATGTGGAAGGTTAGAATTCATACCTTGGCTTTCATTTACCTTTTCCACAGGTGGTTCCTCTTTGGGAGTTTGTGAAGGAGCATTGGAAGTCTCTCCAATTTCAAGATTTTGAACCTCATCTCCCAAACCTACAACATCATCATCTAAACTTTTGCTTCTAGGCGGGTTAGTCTCATCAAAAGCAACATGAATAGATTCTTCAACAACATTAGTTATTTTGTTATAAATTCTATAAGCTTTACTATGTGTTGAATACCCTATAAAAATTCCAACATCGGATTTTGCATCAAATTTTCCAAGGTTGTCCTTGGTGTTTAGAATGTAGCCTTTGCATCCAAAAACTTTAAAATAGCCAATGTTGAGTTTTCTCCCTTTCCAAAGCTCATAAGGGGTTTTATTCATGTTGGGCCTAATGAAAACACGATTCAAAATATAACAAGAAGTATTGACGGCCTCGACCCAAAAATATTTTGGTAATGAGATTTCATTTAACATTGACCTAGCCATTTCTTGAATTGTTCTATTCTTCCTTTCGACAACTCCATTTTGTTGTGGAGTTCTTGGTGCCGAAAAGTTATGGTTAAAACCATGTTCATCACAAAACAATTCTAAGGCATCATTGTCAAACTCACCACCATGGTCACTCCTAACGGAGGTAATAAAATATCCTTTTTCATTTTGCATACTTTTACAAAATTTGACAAAGTTTTCCAAAACATCACTTTTAAGAGTCAAGAAAATAACCCAAGTAAATCTTGAAAAATCATCAACAATTACAAATGCATAGTATTTACCACCAAGACTAGCAATTCTAGAAGGACCAAATAAATCAATATGAAGCAATTGCAAAGGTCTAGTAGTTGAAATCTCTTTCTTGGAATGAAAAGATGTTTTAATTTGTTTTCCAAATTGGCATGCATCACAAAGTTTATCTTTAACAAAAGGAATAGATGGCAAACCAATAACAAAATCTTTTCTAACCAATTTTGAAATAGAATCCATACTAGCATGTCCTAATCTTCTATGCCACAACCAAGAATTATCATTCATAACGGTTAAACAATTATTTTTACTATCAAAAGAATCAACATCAATAACATACACATTATCCTTCCTTACTCCAAGGAAAATAACTTCATTGGTTGAAACATTTTCAATAGAGCATTTTGAGGTTTCAAACACAACACGAAAACCTATATCACATAATTGACTAATACTAAGCAAGTTATGTTTAAGATTATCAACAAGAAGTACATTTTTAATACATGGAGAGTATATGTTACCGATATCACAAATACCCAAGATTTTTCCTTTTGAATTGTCTCCAAAGGTGACAAAGCCACTTTCCTTGCTTTTAAAGCTTGAAAATCTTGATGGATCACCGGTCATATGCTTTGAACATCCACTATCCAAGAACCATAAGCTTTGGCTCTTTTTTGTTGATTCCTATAAAAACAAGTTCATTTGTTGGCTTTTGGTACCCATCTAACTTTGAGTCTATTCTTGTTAGTTCTAGAACCCTTTGGTACCCATTTAGTCTTGCCTAGCTATGCAAATTTCTTCACATGACAATAGGAAATAGTATGACCATCTCGGTTACAATATGTGCATGTAAAGTGAGGTAGACTAGATGATTTCACAAAAAAGTTTCTCAAGAACTTTTGTTTTGTACTAGGATCATAACCAATACCATTTTTTGAAAAACCACATGATTGGTTTCCTACCATGAGATCATAGCCTTCTTTACCTCTAGTGAAAGTATATATGTCATTTTTTAGGCTTCTCACATGGGCTTTTAATTCAACAATTTCTTTCTTATGTGAAGCACATGTAGCACATTGAGATTTAGCTATAAGTTCTTTTTCATTTATTTTTAAAATCTCAATTTCTTTTAAAAGCATGTTGGTCTTCTCTCTAAGGGTTTGGTTTTTAACAAGCAATTTACCAAAATCATCAAATAGTTCCTTAAATGAATTAGACAACTCATCATATGACATATGTAAGTTATCATCATCATTTTCGCTATCACAATCATTTTGGTTAGAATTGCTTACCCCATCATCAAGTGCCATCATGCACATGTTTGCTACTTCATTATTTCCTTCTTCTTCGGAGTCCTTTTCATCACTATTGAGCCAATCCGCCAACATTGCCCTTCCTTTGTATTTGTTCTTCTTCCTCATTGGACAATCCATCTTCATATGTCCGGGCTTCTTGCATTCAAAGCAAATTGGTGGATCATCTTTTCTTTTTCTTTCTTTTGAGTCACTCCCTCTTTGTGGCTTCTTCCCAAAGTTCTTTTTGAATTTCATAAACTTTTTGTATTTCTTAGAGAAGAGTGCCAAGTCCTCCATGTCACTACATAAGCTTTCCTCATCTTCTTCACTAATGACATGGGAGGAGGAAGACTTGAATGCAATAGTCTTCTTTTTCTTCTCAACTTCCTCTTCTTCTTGAGCACTCATGAAAATTTCATGGTTCATGAGTGAGCCAATTAGTTCTTCCAAGGGAAGTGTTGAGAGATCCTTGGCTTCTTAAATGGCAACCACCTTTCCTTGATAAGCTTTGGTGAGACTTCTCAAAATCTTGGTCACCATATCCTTTTGAGTAAGTACCTTGCCAAGAGAGTTCGAACCATTAGTAATTGTAGTGAAGCGAGTATACATGTTAGCAATGGTTTCATCCGCTTTCATCTTAAAGTTCTCATATTGAGTGGAATAAATTTGAATTTAGTTTCCTTCATAGCACTAGTTCCTTGATGAGTAACTTCAAGCATTTTCCACATATCATAAGCGGTAGAGGCTTGTTCAATATTTTTAAATATGTCTCTATCCAAACCACATATAAGAGCATATTTAGCTTTAGCATTTTTTGAAAGCATTTTCTTATCATTTTCATCATATGCCTCATAAGTTTTGATTACTTCAACACCATTTATCACATGTTTAGCAACATAAGGACCACTAGACACAATATGCCACAAATCATAGTCTATAGATTGAAGGTAAGTTTCCATTCTAATTTTCCAATAAGGAAAATCTACTCCATTGAAGTATGGTGCTCTATTTGTGCTAAAACCTTCTAACATGTTATTTTTATTGGAATTTATTTTACCAGGATCTTAGATCTACTCACAAGTATGTTTATTAACATCCTAAATATGAACTTTCTAAAACGATAAATTAAACACATATAAAGTTTAGGAAACCTTACATTGGGTGCAGCGGAATAATATGACTCCTTCCGTTCAGATATCTAGCCCTTGATTCCTTTCTGTAGCAGAGCATTATCAATATCTGAACCTGGATCTCTTTCTCTGAATCTTTGATGCTGAATCTCCTTTGCTGATGATCTTTCTTCACGATCTTCCTCACTATGATTGAGGTATCACTTGATGTGTGTGGGCACTACTCTAATCACTAAGAGAGGTTCGAAATATTGAGGAAGAAAAGAGAGAGAGAGTGGCGGCTAGAGAAGAGAGTGGAGGCTCAGGTTTTTCTGATTCAGAAAGTGTGTTATTTTCCTGAAGCCTTCACTATCTATTTATAGCATTCCTCTAGGGTTTGATTTGAATTATATGGCATTAAAATAATGAAAAAATCATTTAAAAAAGCTACAAAGGTGGCCGACCATACACTTAATGGATTGGGCCTTGGGCTTTGCAATTTTGCAATTTTAACACCTTTTGTATCTGATTTTCTCAAAAATGCCAATTTCCTAATTCAATCATTTAAATGCCAATTCTAACTATTTAATAACTATAAATAATTATTAAATAATATTGTCATTTATCATATTTATTAATTGAACCATACAAAGTATCATAATTAACAAATATGCCCCTATAAACTCTTTCTTTACAATTTCGCCCTTACTTAGTGAAAATTTCACAAATAGACATAGTCTAACTTGTGAATTATAATTGATTAATCAAAACCAATTACATGAGTCTTACAAGCAATATTATCTCAACTAGTGGGGGGACCATGGGTCTATATAACCGAGCTTCCAATAAGTAGATCAAGAATTTAGCACTAAAATTCACTAACTTATTAATTCTTCGTTGAATCCACGCATAGAACTCAGAATTGCACTCTCAGTATATAGAATGCTCTATATGTTCCACCATATAGACACATCATTAGTTATCCATTGTTATAATCCTAATTTGATCAATGATCCTCTATATGAATGATCTACACTGTAAAGGGATTAAATTACCGTTACACCCTACAATGTATTTATTCCTTAAAACACTTGACCCCGTATAAATGATATTTCAGCTAATGTGAAATGAGTACTCCACCATTTATGTTCGTTTGGTCAAGCTCGAAGGAGATCATCCTTTGCTTACTATTCGCCAGATAGAAGCTATAGATTCCATGTTTATGATAGCGCTCCCACTCAATTGCACTACCGTGTTCCCAAAATGTACGTATCACCCTGACCTAAAAGTAGGCTTAACTAACAAATCAAAGAACACGAATAGCCTTTCAAGATTGAGCCTAATCATATCAGGATTAAGATCATTTGATCTAGGATCAACTAAGGCGATATTGACTTGAATAGATATTACGGTAAGTTTAATAAATCTAAGTCAAAGTTCAATATCGGTCCCTTCCGATGCATACTCCATGCATCCAACTCCGAGCTTTACTTTAACCAATGCTACGGGAAAGAACATAGTATTTCTCCAAATACAAGTAAACTCTTGTTGTAGATTATCATATCAGTAAAACCCTATGTCTGATAAATCTAGGAAACTTTATTTACATAGTCATGTTTACTTTCCAATGTGTTGACGACACAATAAACAGGATCAAGTATGTGAAAAGGGTTTCAGATGAATTTATACATTATGTACATATAATCATGAAATAAATCATGTGAACCATGCAACATTAAATGTTATTTCTGATCTATATTAATGAGTAAATCTGATTATATTGAAATGAGTTTTATTTAGGGCATAAAACCCAACAAACTCCCACTTGCACTAATATAAAACAAAAAGTGCGTTTCAAATAATCTCAACACCTTGATATACAAATCAAGTGTAGTAGTAGTAAACTCCTCGTAATAGGATCTGAAAGGTTGAATTAACCACAACCTTTTCTCCACCATTACTCTTCCTTTAATCACAAAATCATTGATAATGTGAAATTCCTCTCTATATGTCTACTCTCTTGGGATACTGGATTCTATACCTTTGGCAACTACTTTTGGTTAATCAGGGAATTAACACTAGTAGTTTAAGGCAATTTGGAATGGTGCCAAAGATGTATAGAACTTTCCTTAGACTGAATAAGTAACTTTCCTGCAGCTTTAACATTCAGTCTCTCTCTGGTAGACTTAGAGAATTCAGATAGGTTTTTACACTTCTCCAAAATCACTATTCCACCCCCAGAGTAATCACCATCTTATCAGAAATATTTACTAGCACATAGGCAAATTTCGAAATCTGATATGGTGTAGTCTAAGAGTTTTAAACACACCCTTATAGACTAACATATAGTTCCTCTTCTTAATCTTAAGATTTACTTGATTGTCTTCCAATGTTCTTCTCCTGGATTAATCGATACCTACTCATTACTCCCACTCAACAGCGGAGTGTCTGGTCTAAGGCATACAAAAGCATATCTAAGACCTCTCACTGTTGATATAAGAAATTCTTTCATGGCTTTATCTTTTCTGGAATAGTTAAGACTTTTCCTTAGATAAAATCTATGCCTAAGAAGTTGTGAAGCTTCTATAGATTGCCATTAGAAAGAAAATGCTTCAGCATCTTACTAAAGTAAGTTGCTTGCATTAGAGTAAGTAATTACCAGGTATACCACAAGCCATAGGTTTAGATAAACTCAAACCTATAATACTAGGAACAAGAAGTTTTGTTAAGTCCATTGAATGGACTTATTAACTAAAATTTCCTTTTATGTCCTTGTAATAGAAAACTTTAGGTTACTCCATGTGAATGGATTAAACCATAGTTCTATTGGCTTTCTTCTTAGTTTCCTATCTTGACAATCCATTACTTGTTTAAACTCACAATGGATTTTTAATCACTAGTGTCTCCCAAGTCATAAGAAGGTGAGTTCCTAGAAACTCTCCCACTACGACGAGGTACCGTGAATTATGTCGAAGAAAACTAAATGGTATTAACCTCTTTGGTTGTGACAAGACAACAGAGGCGGTGGGATCATCATATATTATATAAGATGATAGAACACTTTTGGAATCAAGAATTAAATATCTCCTTTATTTGCTACTTGTTTTCAGACTTAGTCATTATCTTAGAAAAGTAGTATTTGTTTGAACAAACACTTTCTTATCTATTGACTATGGGATGGTCCACCCCTAATCACTTAGAATAGCTAAGAAACCATGGTTAACAGTTCTAGCTTTTCTTAAGATTTTGATTAGGTCATCCATGAATCTAGTAATGATTTACATTAAGTATACAACCATTACATCATTCTGAAATTGTATTACCATAGAAGGATTTAGGCAACGACTAGTAACTAATCATCAACATGCAACTCGAAATTTCTGGGGAGGTAAGTTTGGATATAATTCAAAAATCAATGTAATGATCTTTGAACTGCATATCTACTAACTATTTCTCCACCCCTATCAGTTCGCAAGATCTTTAACCACATACCTTAATGGTGTTTAATCATTGCTAGAAATTGATGAAATTTTTCAAACATTTCAAATTTCTTTGCATAAGGTATAATCTAGAGTTATCGTTTTAAGAATACAACGAAAAACTCATATCCACCCCTGAATGTACATTCATCTGCGAATGAGATGAACTACTTTCAGTGGATATAGGCATATTAACTCTTTGCAGAGATTGATCTTGTCAAATCCACTATGAACAAGATATAAATGCCATAGATTAAGAAAATGTGGTAGTGTCTATGATGACATAGGTTTAGTTACATCAAAGAGTTCTTAGAATACTTCAAGTGGATCCTGGTCACAGAATACCTAACTCACATTCCATACAGTTTTAATCCATTAATAAAAGATGGATATTAAACACTTGAGAAAGTGTAACTGTATTGTATTCTGGAATTAGAAATTTAAGAAAATTTCTATTTGGAATCTAAAATTAAAGTCAAAGATTAAATTCAACCAAATTTAATGAGTAATTCTTTCTTGGACCACCACTACTAATACAAACTCTAAGTCAGATTTGCCCATACAAGTAGGAGATTTCTAAGATTGAGGATTTATATCAATTGGGAATAGAATTTCGGGATTATAATCATAAGCGTCATTTACTTTCTTAAGAGAAAATATAATGACATGAAATGATTTATAGACCATTCATCCAATGATATATTATTAAGCTAATTCGAAATGAATAAGCTAAGAGGAATTAGGATAATTTCGTTTATAAATAAGAATCCAACGATGCTTCGATTAGCGAAAGACAAAGTAATCTTATTTATGTAATCTTCTTGTTTCATATTGTAAAAATACTAGTCTAAGGTGTCATCAATTGATGAACAGCTAGATGTCGCATATACAATACTTATCTTTCGAGATCTTACACTATTATGTATGTCTAATGGTGAAAATCCATTAGGGATTTATCTCATTAGAAAAACAAACATGTTAAACCAACAATGAAGATTCGAAATTAAACTACAACTTAATAATAGAAAATAACATGGTTCAATATAAATTCATACACAATTCAGAAATTATAAGCATATAGCAAGTAGGAATGACAAGTGAAAATACTAAAACTTACAATCCTAAATAATTTCCAAGGTTTTCAACAAACTGATATCAGTGTCCCGTTTAGGCGAGAGTCAAAGCTACCATTCATTGAATAGAGTTGTCAGCTCGTCTAAAATGTTAAACATTCTAGCAACCTTTTATTCGATCAAGATTGGAATTCAGCGTTGTCCCGTTTAGGCGAGAGTCAAGGCAATTCTATCTTATGAGCTTCCACCATTGTTTCATAATTTGCAAGTCAAGTATGGTCGCCACCATTAGGGTGATCCATACCATACAAAACACTTACAAACTACTTATCATGCGAGGTTAAACGGTGCGAAATTGCTAATGAACGTTCCTCCATTAGGGAGGATTACTCACTAAAACAAACGCGGTGTAAAACCCACAATGGAGATCGAATGTCTCTTGATAATAAAGCTCATTATTTAAAAAGAGTTGTATTTTCTTTTATTCTCTTTATTTATTCTATTTATTTTAAATATATATTTATTTATTTAAAATTTCCAATTTAGAATGAAAAATTCTAAATATAAATTTTAATTTAATATTTATAAATTTTACTTAGATGGATATGAAAATAATATGAATTATTTCCATCTTAGTAATAATTTCCAATAAATATTTAGAAAAAATATTTAAGTTGTTACAAAATTAATTTAAATTAATTTACAACTCAAATTTAATTTTCTATAAATATATATTGCATTTCGAAAAATTAAAGTATATAAGAATACAATTTTCGAAAAATGCATATTAAAATAAAAAATAAATCCTGGAAAAATTATTCTAATTTAATGTTGGCCCAAAATTAATTAATAAAATTAATTTACAACAAAAAATATAATTTTCCTATTTAATTAAATATATAAGAAAAATTACAAATATTTAAGTATGATGATGAAAATCAACTTAAATATTAATTTTCTATTTAATTAAATACACTAGAAAAATACTTCAAGCAAAAATATCACCTATCTAGATTTTCCTTTGACTAATTAATTCTATTTCTAATAATATACTTTAATTCAATTTATTTTAAATTAATCAATAAATGAAAAAATCATTGATTTAAGTTGGTACAAAATTAATTAAAATAAATAATTAATTTACAACTTAATCTATTTTTCAAGATAAAATTCGAAATTCTAGCATTTAAGAAATGCAATTTCGAAAAAAATTGATTAATAAAATACAGAAAAAATATATTTTGAAAATTATTTAAATTTAGTTGAAAAAATAAATTTCAACTAAAAATAATTTTCTATTTAATTAAATGTCATGAAAAAGAAATATTTAAGTATGATGATAAAAATCAACTTAGATATTTAATTTTCAAATTAATTAAATGTATTAAATTCAAGAAATAAATAATTAAGTGTAGAGAAGGCTTAATTATTAATCTCTAGTTTAATACTAGGAAAAAATATACTTAAAATAAATTGTACCAAAATTAATTATTTAAATAATTAATTTCACAATGTATAATATTTTCCTATTTAATATTAGAAATAATAAGTAGTTTAGAAATAACTATCTAGAAAATATCTTATTTGACTAAGTATCTTTTCCACAAAATTTGAAAAAATATCTAATTTAAGTTGTATTAGAAAAAAAAAATCTAGAACTTAAATATTTTTCAAATTTAAATTTAATTAAATATCAAAAATTAAGTTGTAACCACTTAATTTGAAAATATTCCATTTTAAGTTAATATTCGAAAAGATATTAACTTAAAAAATATCTAAAGAATCTTAATAACCAATGCCTAAAATTCCTCAACTTAATTTTTGAAATTTTGAATTCAAAAGATATTCAGATTTAAGTTGGTTAGTTGAAGATAACTAAATATCAACTTAAATAGGAATATTTAATGAAAAATTTAAATTAAGTTCCAGAAAGAATCTAGATGGTTATAATTCTATATTTAATTAAATACAAGAAAATACATATAGTTTAGCTTAGAATAAAAAATAATTCTTTAAACTATATTTTTCTTAAATTAATTTCAAAATAAATGAAATTAATTATGTTGCTAATCAATTTTAATTAGGTTAAACTAGTGTAATTAACCTAGTACAGTCATTCAAATCAGGCAAATGGGCCTTCACAATTGGGGTGGTTTGTGTGAGGGGGTGCTGGGTTCAGTATGTCGTACCCACTTCTATGGCTCCCAACTCTCACACAAGGCCCAAAAGAGAGGAATTTAACCTTAATAAGAACAACTGTTATTAATTGAATAAGCCCAAAACTAAATGGGCCTAAATAAAATCTATCAAGAACTATGATAATTTATTTTAGCAACAACAACCTATATGTATCTATAATCAAATTAAACACATAGGCTCACACAGGCACACTTTGGATGGGTCCTATCATGTTGCTAGGTCATACACAGATGAAAGAAGATTGTAAAATTTACCTGTTACAAATTATTAACTTGACCAAGGGAGCCATCAGATCATTAGATCTGGCAAAAAGTAACCATGGCTATTTGCAATCAAGTAATAATAGGTTTTAAAAACTTACACATAAGCTAAAACACATACTCCTGCAACAAGGTTAGTTGGATAGTTGGATGTAGGATTTATTTAATTTTAAATTAAATATTTAATTTCGAAAATAATTAATTAAATAAAAAAAATAATTTTTCGAAAAATTTAAAAAAAAATTTGAAAAATTCGAAATTTTTTTTAAAAAAATTTAAATTTAAAATTAAACCTACAATTTTTGAAAAATTAGGTTTCAACCAACCTAAATATCATTTCAAAAAAAAATTTGCTAACTACTTTTAAATTTTAAATGTTATTTTATAAATAAAAATTAAATAAAAAATTAGAAAAGATAAATAAATATCTTTTTCAAATTTTAAATGTAATTTAAATAAATAAAATAACAAAATTTTAAAAAAAATTAGCAAAATATCTTATATCATTTAAAAATTACATGATTATAAATATCTTATTTTAAATTTAAATATGGTCAAAATATCTAAAAAGATTTAATTAAAAAATCTTAAAAGATAAGATATTTTTAAAATATCTTAAAAGATATTATAAATATCTTAAAAGATATTATAAATATCTTAAAATATCTGACCTTAAATTTAAAAAAAATATAATCAAATTTAAAAATAAGATAGGTTTTTAAGCAAAAAGATAAATACTAATTTTATTCGAATTCAAATTACACTAATATCTTGAATTAATTTAAAAAAAAATAAAATTAATTCAAAATGATAATTAGAATTGAATTAGGAATAGTATTAGTATATATACAAAACCATACAAAAATTTGGAAGTTAATTCCATGAAAAGGTATGAAAAATTGAAGAAAAAGGGAAAAAACCGAAACTGTACGGACAGTTCTGCGATCGCAGGAAACTATCAGCACAGCCCCGATTTTGTCAAATCTTCAAAAAATCATAACTAATTCAAATAAAATCCAAATTGAGTTCTGTAAAAGGCTAACTTGCTTAATTTTTTCCATACTATCCAATAAAAATAATTCCAGAAACGAAATCACAATTATTTTTCACGAAAATTTCACAAACATCAATCAATCATCAAATAACACTCAATACAACATGATACCATCCAAAGAACATACAAACAATCGTTTTAAAGTCCAAATTTCTTGCAAGTAAATCAATTACCATGGCTCTGATACCAGTTATTGGAATTTATTTTACCAGGATCTTAGATCTACTCACAAGTATGTTTATTAACATCCTAAATATGAACTTTCTAAAACGATAAATTAAACACATATAAAGTTTAGGAAACCTTACATTGGGTGCAGCGGAATAATATGACTCCTTCCGTTCAGATATCTAGCCCTTGATTCCTTTCTGTAGCAGAGCATTATCAATATCTGAACCTGGATCTCTTTCTCTGAATCTTTGATGCTGAATCTCCTTTGCTGATGATCTTTCTTCACGATCTTCCTCACTATGATTGAGGTATCACTTGATGTGTGTGGGCACTACTCTAATCACTAAGAGAGGTTCGAAATATTGAGGAAGAAAAGAGAGAGAGAGTGGCGGCTAGAGAAGAGAGTGGAGGCTCAGGTTTTTCTGATTCAGAAAGTGTGTTATTTTCCTGAAGCCTTCACTATCTATTTATAGCATTCCTCTAGGGTTTGATTTGAATTATATGGCATTAAAATAATGAAAAAATCATTTAAAAAAGCTACAAAGGTGGCCGACCATACACTTAATGGATTGGGCCTTGGGCTTTGCAATTTTGCAATTTTAACACCTTTTGTATCTGATTTTCTCAAAAATGCCAATTTCCTAATTCAATCATTTAAATGCCAATTCTAACTATTTAATAACTATAAATAATTATTAAATAATATTGTCATTTATCATATTTATTAATTGAACCATACAAAGTATCATAATTAACAAATATGCCCCTATAAACTCTTTCTTTACAATTTCGCCCTTACTTAGTGAAAATTTCACAAATAGACATAGTCTAACTTGTGAATTATAATTGATTAATCAAAACCAATTACATGAGTCTTACAAGCAATATTATCTCAACTAGTGGGGGGACCATGGGTCTATATAACCGAGCTTCCAATAAGTAGATCAAGAATTTAGCACTAAAATTCACTAACTTATTAATTCTTCGTTGAATCCACGCATAGAACTCGAAATTGCACTCTCGGCATATAGAATGCTCTATATGTTCCACCATATAGACACATCATTAGTTATCCATTGTTATAATCCTAATTTGATCAATGATCCTCTATATGAATGATCTACACTGTAAAGGGATTAAATTACCGTTACACCCTACAATGTATTTATTCCTTAAAACACTTGACCCCGTATAAATGATATTTCAGCTAATGTGAAATGAGTACTCCACCATTTATGTTCGTTTGGTCAAGCTCGAAGGAGATCATCCTTTGCTTACTATTCGCCAGATAGAAGCTATAGATTCCATGTTTATGATAGCGCTCCCACTCAATTGCACTACCGTGTTCCCAAAATGTACGTATCACCCTGACCTAAAAGTAGGCTTAACTAACAAATCAAAGAACACGAATAGCCTTTCAAGATTGAGCCTAATCATATCAGGATTAAGATCATTTGATCTAGGATCAACTAAGGCGATATTGACTTGAATAGATATTACGGTAAGTTTAATAAATCTAAGTCAAAGTTCAATATCGGTCCCTTCCGATGCATACTCCATGCATCCAACCTGAGCTTTACTTTAACCAATGCTCTGGAAAGAACATAGTATTTCTCCAAATACAAGTAAACTCTTGTTGTAGATTATCATATCAGTAAAACCCTATGTCTGATAAATCTAGGAAACTTTATTTACATAGTCATGTTTACTTTCCAATGTGTTGACGACACAATAAACAGGATCAAGTATGTGAAAAGGGTTTCAGATGAATTTATACATTATGTACATATAATCATGAAATAAATCATGTGAACCATGCAACATTAAATGTTATTTCTGATCTATATTAATGAGTAAATCTGATTATATTGAAATGAGTTTTATTTAGGGCATAAAACCCAACAATTTTGTGAATTGCTTGGAAACGCCATGATATAGATTATGAAATCTAATCAAATAACTTGAGCCCTTGCTCTGATACCAATTGTTAGCCCAAGATATGTTTCCTAGAGGGGGGTGAATTGGAAATTTAAACTAATTTCGGTAAATTAAAACTTTTAACACAAAATTATGCAATTAGTCACTTCATCAAATAAAAGCAAGTAGTATGGCAAGAAATATATTAAGACAAATTATCACTCTAGAAATATGATGATACAATGGAAACCTAGAGTGAAAAGCAAGCACACTCAAGATGAATAAAATTAAATTTTGGCTCAAAGTGTGTGAAAAGTGTTTGTCGGATTTCAAACTTAGAAGCTCATTAATCTCACTTAGATAGGTTAGATATTTGAAATAAATGCTCAACGAACTTCTTTTTTGAAAGAAAAATCGAGTTTATATAGTGTTTAAGAGAAAAGTAGCCGTTTATAGCTGTTAGCACGTTTCTCGAGATGAAGTCAGCCGTGAACCAAAATTCCGGATTGATGACAACCGGAATTCCGGATTCCAACCGGAATTTTGGATAGCTGACCAGAGGAAAAAAGGCCTTTTTTCGGGACTTAAACGCGCATAACTTCTTACTCGATTATCCGATTTCAAAAATTCCAACTTTTTTCTATTAGTTAAACAAAATGTGATTTAGAAATTCAATTAAAAATTTTTTGAACTATCGTGTGAGAAAACTTGTTGCACAAGTTAGTGAATGGGCCAAATTTTAAATTTATAAAACTTAGTGTGCTATGCAAATCACTTGAACAAGACTAAAGTAAATTTTTACCATTCGATTCTGAGTAGTCTTGACGTAGATGAGACTCCTAGCTTGATTTGCATGTTTTTTTATCCCATGTTGACTTTTCCCGAGAGTTGACCTTGACTTTGACTTTGAGTTTGACTTTGACTTTTGGGTTGACTTTTGACTTTGGCTTTGGCTTTTGAAGACCTCTTTTGAATAGGGTCTTGAGTTGTTGATCCCTTGATGAATCTTTTGCTCTTGATATGCTTGTTGAATTCATTTAGGGTTGCTTTCAAAAGTTTGGTAAAAATACCAAAAGATTTATTTTCTCTTTTAAATTTGCTACAAAATCAACAAGTCATTAGTAACAAATAATAATGAAATATTTGTTAATCATCAAAACAAGGAGATCTAAAAGTTTGAGTTAACATATGACTAGCGTACCGAGTATAGGCTGATACAATATCACATCGGTATGACTAGAGTATGACTAGCGTACCGAGTATAGGCTGATATTATGGTCAATAGTACCGTCGTACGAACATTCTAGACTCAGTACCGTGTGGGACACAGGGATTAGGGTTATGGTGAGGGGTATGGGCGTCTGATCATAATCCGGGATATATGTATGTTATATGATTTATGCTTTTCTTACTGAGTCTGTCGACTCACAGTGCTATGTTTATGTGTAGGTGAGGGCAAGGCTAAAGTTGAGGAACCGTGAGGATGAGCAGATAAAGATTGTACATGTCGGGGCGGTTAGGCCTGGAGCGTACGATCCTCGGGACATCAGGGCTTTTGTTGTTAGTCGCTGGGTGACAAATATTTTGTAAATGAATAGAAAACTTTTGTAAAGTATTTTGTAAACAGGATCCCGAAATATTTTGTATGTAATATTATAAGTTTTTAATTAAATAAACAAATTTTAATCAATCAAGATTTTCATTAACCTCGTTGATTAGCAACGAGCTGCACAATATGTTTAAAATCACGTTAACACGCCTATGCTAGTTAGGGTGTTACAAACTATCTCCGAATCACAAGTAGTTTTTTTTTCACTTGTTGGCTCTTGGATCAATTTTTTTTTTCGAATTTTTGGTGGCTTTTTTTTTATTTAGTTTTACTTCGATCGGTCTGTTCTTGGGTCGGATAGTTGTTAGAGGTTTTTTTTTTTGTTTATTTTTGCTCTGATACCTTGCTAGAATTTGGGATAAGGTGAATGAAGTTCTATCTCAAAATTAATTGACAATGAGAGAAGTAGCTCATTCATCTTATATATTTTATTATCTTTTCACACATTATCAATGTTGGACTCTCTAACATAATGTAAATTATGTGCTAGACTTAAGTAGGTGAAGATATGTTGGGTAATTCACTCATAAAAGTGGGTAGATTTTAATGAAATTTAATACGAGAGTATTTTTAATTAATTAATAGATATAAAAAAAAGAGATATTTCTCAACTTATCCCATTATATATATGAATTAACAAACAACTATGGCTGTCCATAACAACATATGTTTAATCTTTTTTACGTATACCACAATTTTGGAAAAGTGGCATTTTTGATCATATTTAGTCTGTACTATATTTAATGCACCGAAAAAGTAGTTGAGATAACGAGTTTTAATTACGTAAATGGGAAGATTAGCTCCATCACTCGCATAGAACATAAAATTTCGGGGATAAAGAATGGGTTTGCATGCATGGCATGTTAGCTCCCAACATGATTTTGTCGCTTGCTCATCATCACTCATCATACTCAACTCTATAATCATACTGGTCGAAGTATAGTAACTTATTACTCAATCCAGTTGGGTTGGGACCATTTATTAATCAAATGATCTTTATCTTCCATTTGGCAATTTTATTTAATAGATCCACACTTACGTAATTCAATCCAATGGAGACTAGTATATGAGAGATGTATTATTGGTGTAGATGTATGTAGTTATATAGTTTTGGGGACCGTATATCTATAATATCAATATAACTAAAAACCAAAAATGTGATGATTTTTGTATCGCATAATATTGAAAGGATGTGCCATTTGACTCGCTCACTTCATCTTTGTCGGTGGCGCCAATCTCTGCACATGTTCAATTTACATATATAATTGTTTTTATATTATCTAATTCTCTCTGTGGGGACATGGAAAAATAATTAAATATTTATGTTCATATTGTTTAGCTTCTCCTAGAAACACAAACCTATGACCATATTTCTTGCTGGCATAATAAAAGTCGTTAATTTTTTAATATACTAGTACGTGATACATTAATTAGTTAAGAATATAGCTAATTATATATATATATAATATATATATTCTTGACCTAGGTACTTTTGTTTTGAGAGTGTAGCACCGTCATAAGTTCATATAAAATATATAGTAGTCTCTTTTTTTCAATTCTTATTTTAATATGTTTGTAAGAATCTATTTAATACCAAAATAGATTTATTAAAAAAGAAAAATTAATTTGTTTAAATATGCAACCTCAGCGCAAAAATTGCTTGCGATTATATATAAGACAATCCGACAATGCATACATGATTTTTGTTATGAGCATCGAAATGCAGGTGTCAGATCCCAGCCCCAGAGGATGCCTTTCCAAATACAAGAAGCATGTGAAAGACACTTAGCATGAAGTAAGCTAGAATGGGGAAAGTAACAATTCTTCAACATCCAGGCTAAGAAGGAGTGGGGTTGGTGGAGGATATGCCACCCTTGTTTGGCAAGTAGAGCTTGATAAAATTTCATGAGACTTCGTATTATGGGGTACAAAGCTTATCCCAAGTGTTGGTCGAAATTAGACAGCACAAAACAATTCAAGTATCCGAGTAAAGCAAGAACACCCACCAACAATTATGCAAGTACTCACTTAAAATAACGAGTACTCAATGTTTAGGTTGTGAAAATAGATAAAAATTGGAACAAAAAAATAAAGGGCAATAGAGAAATATAGTGATTCAGTCGGAACGCGGTCTCTTTAGTCCACTTTTGTAATAGTTTCAACATTGATTTGGATCACACCATTAAATATAAAGCAAGTGTCACTTGATCTTACATAATCGGTCAAACACACTACAACAAATAAGAGTTTGAGGGGCGACAATACGAGGAATAATAAAATTTTGTTCCTAATAGTAATGGTATCAGGTGGGACTTTTAATAGTAGTTCAAGATAAAATTTATTTTATTTTAAAAGTAATTAAATAATTACTTAAAATGACATATATTGTATTTGGCATAAAATTTTCGTTCCCCATTTTTTTTTTTTTATTATTTTACTGTTTTGAGAGAGGGAGAATTTTCGTCAACAACATCTGGCGCAACTGTTTATTTCTAATACTTTCGAGTCTGATAAAAAAAATAAAATACAAAACCCTCCATTTGAGACTCACAGCACCTTCGCCCTCTCATCTCCGACCGAGCACCTCCGCCCTCTGGCCAAGGACACAACCGGTCGTCCCTCCGGCGATCGAGCTCCGATAAGTTCTATCTGGATCTGTCTAGATCTAAATATATCTCTCTATCTCTTTCATTTTTCTAATCTATATATATCTCTTTCATATCTCTAATTTATATATACACCATAATACATGTCTGTTATTGATAATCTTTTCTGATAATCCTCCGTTACTGAATCTCACTATCGTCCTTTCTCGCTTTCTTCGCTATCTGATCGGAGAGGAGAGGAGGCATTCTGTTTGGGGGGTTGCTGAGTATAAGTTGTTGGGTTGTCGAGCTTGGCTTCATAGCCTCACACTCATAGGTACGGTCCCCTTTCCCTTTTCTAAGATTTTTTTCCCTTTAATTTTCTGTGTAAATCGGCGTCTCTACTTGTGTGTTCCCTTACCACTGTCTCTGCGATGGTTACACAATCGCCAACCCATTTCTTCTTTGTAAAGACCGCTTAGTTTAATTTGGAAATTAGCAGTTAATCATGATTATTTATGAAAATTATTTATAGGTATTTAAATAATTTATTATACTGCTATTATTGAATTCAGAGATGCATTTTTATGTCATGTAGTAGTTTGCATAATTTTGCATTCCGGTGCCCGGTATTTTGGAACCCGGTGTTTGGCTCGGTAGAAATCACAACTTAGTATGTTAGTAGTTTGGGACGGTTTATTAGACATTGGGAATGTCGGGAATGGCCGGGAATTTAGAATTTCCCAAAAATACCCCTTTAGTGTTATTTATGTGGTTTTAGTGTGGAGGGGCAAAATGGTCTTTTTGCCCCATTAGTGTTTTGTCTTCTAGTGAGTTTATTAATGAAAAATAAATGTGTTTTTATGCTAAGTGTTGGCTGAAAGGGAGTGTGGTGTTTAATAGCTTTTATTTCATTTTTATCAAAAAATCACAAGTTAGAAAAAAGATTGAAAATTTTCAAAGAAACTCTCTCTTTTTCCTCTCTCTTTTTCGGCTGGTTGCATGGGATTCTAGGGCTGGGATTTTCATTGATTTTCAGCTAGCTTCAACCTAAGTTTGTGATCTCTTGATTGTGGTATGTGATTCCTAACTTCTTCCTTTATTTTCTTGAATAAAAATGGTGAAAATATGAGTTATGCATGGATTATTTGGATGTTGTTGCTGTTGTGTTTTGCTGTAAGATTCTGTGATTTAAGCTTGTTAAATTGAAGTTATTTAGGTTGTTAGTAATGCATGTTAATTGCTTTGCTTCAAGTTGGGAATTTTTAACTCAAAAATTATGGTTTTCAAAGAGAAATGAATTGAATCGGTTGTTGTGATATTGTTGATGTTTTTAATTGTTTCCAGAGGCTTTATTATGCTTGTTTAAGAGGATTTGAGTTGGTTTGAATGCATGTTAGGTGATTTTACTCAAGTTTGAGTTTAGAACTCAAAGCTTGAGCTTTAATGGCACTTTTCGTTTCTGTGCTTTCTGGGTGGTTTTGTTGCTTTAGAAATGTTCTAGGGGTTGTTTAGAACAGGTCTGGAAGGTTTCATGTGATTTGGGGTTGATTTGAGCAAGTTATGAATTTTTGAGTTTGCTGCCTGCGAGGAACCGAAATTCCGGTTGTGCATCCGGAATTCCTGATGGGGATTCTGAATTTTCCCAGAACCGGAATTCCGGTTGGGCAACCGGTCTACCAGTTGGGGAAAATTTTGAAACCCTAGATTTCCTCGATTTTATGTTTTAGGGGGTATTGCCATGCTTTTTATCGATAGGGAAACTTTTAGTTCCTAGTTTAAGCCCCCGGGAAGTGATTTAGCGTGTCACTTATAGTGTTGTGATTTTTATGGTTTAGGAGCCTATAATCCGCCGCACAGTTAAAGTTCCAGTCAGGTTGACCGGCACACCTGAATTCGGAATCCAGGTAAGATTAGTATAACAGTATGCATATGTAGATTACATGTTTAGCGTGCATGTAGGAAGCCTGTTAGATTACATTAGTTATGTATGTTGACTTCGAACCATCCAACCCTGTCACGTCGGTACAGGCTGGAGTACGACCAGCAGCCGGAGTATGACCGGTTCGACCGATCAGGCTGACACTTGGTTGGTGGTTCCGTACTATTGACGTATCTCGTCGGTATAGGCTGGAGTATGACCAGCAGCCGGAGTATGACCGGTTCGACCGATCAGGTGGATATAGTAACACGTCGGTACAGGCTGGGGTATGACCAGCAGCCGGAGTATGACCGGTTCGACCGATCAGGCTATAACGTGTCAATAGTACCGTCCCTATGAACGTTCAGAACTCAGTACCGTGTTGGAAACGGCAGTAGTGACTCAGTACCGTGTTGGACACGGCAGTAGTGGGACTCAGTATCGTGTTGGACACGGCAGTTAGGGTTATGATCAGGGGTATGGGCGTCTGATCATGACCGGGATTATGTATGAATATTATTATGCTTTTCTTACTGAGTCTGTCGACTCACAGTTCTACGTTTATGTGTAGGTAAAGGCAAGGCTAAAGCTGATGGACCGTGAACGAGCTTGTGAAGATTGTACATGTCGGGGCGGTTAGGCCTGGAGAGTACGATCCTCGGGACAGCGAGGCTGATTTTGTAACTAGTCGCTAGGCGACATTTATTTTATATAAACAGTTAAATTTTGTAAATGATTTTGTAATCAGGATCCCGAGTCTTTTTGTAATTATATTTTACAAGTTTAATTAAAAAGCAAAAATTTTAATTAATCACGTTTTCCATAAACCTCGTTGATTAGCAACGAGCTGCACAACATGTTTAAAAATCACGTAATACGCCTATGTTAGTTAGGGTGTTACAATTTGGTTTCAGAGCCGCCAGGTTGTCTTCCGTAGATCGTCACGACATGTACAATCATCATCAACAGTTAGCTCGTTTCACGGTTCAGTAATCCTTTATTGCTTTAGTAGTTTATTTTATTCAGTTATGAAAAAAAAAAAGAAAAGCCTGATAGGAAGCATGTTAGTAGCTTGATAGTAGAATAGGCGCATGTTTCATTTTTAATTTCCAAATTAAGCGGCATTAATAAGCTCTCCTTGAATACGACCTGATATGCCAACTCTTGGTTTCGCAGGCAGTTCTGACTAGATGGACGCCAGGCGGACTACCAGGAGTCAGGGCAACTCAGTGGGGTCGAATCAAGGTCAGGGAGCTCAGTTTCCCCCACCTGTTAGGGGCCGAGGTAGAGGTCCCCGGGGCAGGGCTCGTGGTCAGGGTGATGAGAACCCGCCACAGGCTGCCCAGGCTCCCCCAGCCGATCAGGGAGCCCAGAATTGGGAGGTTCGGTTTGCGGAGATGCAAGCCCGGATTGAAGAGCAAGACCTAGAGATTTAGAGGTTGAGACAGCAGGGTGCTCCTGCAGTTCCAGTGCCCGTAGTTCCAGTGGCACCTGCCCCTGCTGCCCAGGCCGAGATAGTGGTGGCGGCCAATAGATTGGAACCTCTGTATGAACGGTTCTGGAAGCAGGCACCTCCGGTTTTCTTGGGAGCTCAGGACGTGATGAAAGCCGAGCAGTGGCTGACGGTGATCACCAAGATTCTGAACTTCATGGGTGTCACCGGTAATGATAGAGTGGTGTGTGCCACTTTCAAGTTCCAGGAGGACGCTCTGGTCTGGTGGGACATGGTGTCTCAGATTCACGACGTCACCACCATGACCTGGGAAAGGTTCTAGGAACTCTTCAACGCGAAGTACTATAATGAGGCGGTCAGAAGCGCCAAGAGGAAAGAGTTCGCTCACCTGACCATGCGTGAGAATATGAGCGTCACCGAGTATACTACTCAGTTTGATCGGTTGGCGAGGTTAGCCTCGGGAATTGTGCCGACCGACTTCAGCAAGAAAGAGAAGTACCTGGATGGGTTGAATGCGAAGATCAAGCACGATTTGATGATCACCACGGACGACAACACCAGCTATGCTCAAATGGTGGAGAAGGCACTGCGAGCTGAGGGCGCAGTTGGGTGTATCTCGGAGTCAGCTAGCACTCCGGCGAGTGGCAGGGCTCCTACCCCTCCTGCATCAGGCTTTAGCAGGGGAAGTAGTGGTTCGGCCATTGATCAGAGGAAGAGAGCACCCACTGCTTCCGGTGGCTCGAGTCAGAACAAGAGGTTCCGGGGGAACCAGAACAGAGGGAGTCGTCCTGGTGGTACTGAGACCCGATTCTCCTATCCCGAGTGCCCTAGTTGCAAAAGGCACCATCGGGGTGAGTGCAAAGGTCAGGGATGCTATCACTGTGGCATGCCCGGACATTTCAAGAGGGACTGTCCCCAGCTCCGATCAGAGGCACCGAGAGCTCCGGCGATACCCACTCCAGCCAGGGTGTTCGCCATCACTCAGGCTGATGCAGATGCCAGCCCATCAGTTGTCACAGGTCAGCTTTCTGTTAATAACTCGTTTTACTCAGTGCTGTTTGATTCTGGGGCTACACATTCTTATGTGGCGGCCAGAGTCTTTAGTAAATTGGATAGACCGTACGATAGATATGAATCAGGGTTTGGAACCTATTACCTGGCAGAGAGTTGGTTATCTCCAACAGGTGGATTAGGTCTATGCCGATCAGGATAGATGGTAGAGAGTTAAGCGCTGACTTGATAGAGATGAGTCTAGTTGAGTTTGACATTATTTTAGGAATGGATTTCCTATCTAAATATTCGGCGAGTATTGATTGTAAAAGGAAGATGGTGATCTTCCAACCGGAAAGTGAAGAACCATTCGTGTTTGTTGGTTCAGTTCAGGAATCTCGGATCCCGGTGATCTCGGCTATGTCAGCTAGAGAATTGTTGCACGGCGGTTGTTTAGGGTTTCTGGGCGTGGTGGTGGACACCACTCGGCCAGATACCATTCGGCCAGAGGACATCAAAGTGGTTCGGGAATTTTTGGATGTTTTTCCCGAAGAACTTCCAGGGTTACCACCTCAGCGGGAGATTGACTTTGTGATAGACTTGGCACCAGAGGTGGAACCGGTTTCCAAAGCCCCGTATAGAATGGCTCCAGCTGAACTTAAGGAATTAAAGATTCAGCTCCAAGGGTTGCTTGACATAGGGTTTATTTGGCCCAGTGTGTCACCGTGGGGAGCCCCGGTTTTATTCGTCAAGAAGAAAGATGGATCTATGAGGATGTGCATCGATTATAGAGAATTGAACAAACTGACGGTGAAGAATAAATATCCATTACCTAGAATCGATGATTTGTTCGATCAGCTTCAGGGGAAGACGGTCTTTTCTAAGATTGATCTCCGTTCGGGTTATCATCAGTTGAGAATCCGAGAGGAGGACATTCCGAAGACGGCTTTCCGCACTAGGTATGGACATTACGAATTCCTGGTTATGTCCTTCGGACTAACCAATGCTCCTGCAGCATTCATGGACTTGATGAATAGAGTATTCAAGGATTTCCTCGATATCTGTGTGATTGTGTTTATCGACGACATCCTCGTGTACTCTCAATCAGAAGAGGAGCATGAGTTACATCTTTAGATAGTACTGCAACGGCTTCGAGAACATAAGCTTTATGCCAAGTTCAAGAAATGTGAGTTCTGGCTATCTCAGGTGTCCTTCCTAGGGCACATTGTTAGCAAAGATGGGATCAAGGTGGATCCCGAGAAGATCGAATCCGTCAGGGATTGGCCGAGACCGAAGACAGTGACAGAGATCAGAAGCTTCTTGGGTTTAGCTGGGTACTACCGTAGGTTCGTCGAGGGGTTCTCTAAAATTTCAATGCCCCTAACCAAACTTACAAAGAAAAATCAGCGGTTTATCTGGTCAGATAAGTGCGAAGCTAGTTTTCAGGAGCTAAAACAGAGATTGATTACCGCTCCAGTGCTAGCTTTGCCTTCAGACAAGGAGAAGTTCGTAGTTTATTGTGACGCATCCAAACAGGGTTTGGGGTGTGTATTGATGCAAGCCGATCGGGTTATCGCTTATGCCTCCCGTTAGTTAAAGGATTATGAGCTGCGATACCCGACTCATAATCTAGAGTTGGCCGCGGTGGTTTTCGCATTGAAGATTTGGCGGCATTATCTTTACGGGGAAAAGTGTGAAATCTATACCGACCATAAGAGTCTCAAGTATTTCTTTACTTAGAAGGATTTGAATATGAGACAAAGGCGTTGGTTGGAATTAGTGAAAGATTACGATTGTGAGATCGTCTATCACCCCGGAAAGGCCAATGTAGTGGCCGATGCCCTGAGCAGAAAGGGTCCCGGGCAAGTAGCTAGTATGGTTCAGATCTCACCTCAGCTAGCAGAGGATATGGTTAGATCTAGCATTGAGTTTGTTGTAGGTCAGCTTCACAACTTAACGCTGCAATCTGACCTGTTGGAAAGAATAAAAGTCGCTCAGATGACGGATACAGAGTTAGTGAAGATCAGAGATGAGGTGTTGGCTGGTCAAGCCAAAGACTTTTCAGTGTCAGACAGCGGGATGCTTTTGTATAAAGCTAGGGTTTGTGTTCCAAATAGTGTGGAACTTAGGAATGAGATCTTTGAGGAGGCTCATTCTACCCCGTATTCTCTGCATCCCGGCACCACTAAGATGTACCAAGATTTGAAACCGTACTTCTGGTGGAGCGGTATGAAGAAGAATTTGGTAGAATTCGTATCGAGATGCCTCACTTGTCAACAGATTAAGGCTGAACATCAGAGACCAGGAGGGTTGTTGCAGCCTCTAACCCTACCAGAATGGAAGTGGGAGGATATCACGATGGATTTTGTGGTCGGGTTACCTTGGACCACAGGTTTGTATGATTCCATCTGGGTAGTGGTGGATCGATTTACGAAATCTGCCTATTTTCTGCCGGTTAGAACAACATTTACAGTGGATCAGTTGGCAGAGCTGTATGTCAGAGAGATAGTAAGACTTCACGGGGTACCGAAGTCTATAGTTTCGGACAGGGATCCGAAGTTCACCTCCAAATTTTGGCAAAGTTTGCAACGAGCAATGGGTACAAAGCTGAAATTCAGTACAGCATTCCATCCTCAGACAGATGGTCAGTCCGAAAGGACAATTCAGATATTGGAGGACATGTTGCGAGCCTGTGTTATGGATTTTGAAGGCTCATGGAATAAGTATCTACCGTTGATAGAATTTTCTTACAACAACAGTTACCAGAGTACGATAGGGATGGCTCCCTATGAACTGTTATACGGTAGGAAGTGTAGATCTCCCATTCACTGGGATGAGACAGGGGAGAGGAAATACCTAGGTCCAGAGTCAGTGCAGCGGACCAATGAGGCAATAGAGAAGATAAAAGCTAGAATGCTTGCCTCACAGAGTAGACAGAAGAGTTACGCAGATCCAAAACGCAGAGATATTGAGTTCCAAGTAGGGGACCATGTGTTTTTACGGGTATCTCCGATGAAGGGGATTAAACGTTTCGGGAAAAGAGGCAAGTTATGCCCTAGATTTACAGGACCTTTTGAGATTCTCGAGAAGATAGGTCAAGTGGCACACCGGTTAGCATTGCCTCAAGCTTTATCAGCAGTTCACAACGTATTCCATGTCTCGATGTTGACAAAATACGTTTCAGATCCCTCTCATATACTCAGTTATGAGAGCCTAGAACTGCAGTCAGACATGACTTATGAAGAACAGCCAGTGCAGATCCTGGATAGGAAGGATAAAGTCCTTCGGAATAAGACCATAGCATTGGTCAAGGTTCTCTGGAGAAACAGCAAGGTGGAGGAAGCCACCTGGGAGCTAGAGTCAGATATGAGAGCTCAATATCCAGAGTTATTCAGGTTAGATTTCGGGGACGAAATCCTTTTAAGGGGGGGATAGTTGTAAAGACCGCTTAGTTTAATTTGGAAATTAGCAGTTAATCATGATTATTTATGAAAATTATTTATAGCTATTTAAATAATTTATTATACTGCTATTATTGAATTCAGAGATGCATTTTTATGTCATGTAGTAGTTTGCATAATTTTGCATTCCGGTGCCCGGTATTTTGGAACCCGGTGTTTGGCTCGGTAGAAATCACAACTTAGTATGTTAGTAGTTTGGGACGGTTTATTAGACATTGGGAATGTCGGGAATGGCCGGGAATTTAGAATTTCCCAAAAATACCCCTTTAGTGTTATTTATGTGTTTTAGTGTGGAGGGGCAAAATGGTCTTTTTGCCCCATTAGTGTTTTGTCTTCTAGTGAGTTTATTAATGAAAAATAAATGTGTTTTTATGCTAAGTGTTGGCTGAAAGGGAGTGTGGTGTTTAATAGCTTTTATTTCATTTTTATCAAAAAATCACAAGTTAGAAAAAAGATAGAAAATTTTCAAAGAAACTCTCTCTTTTTCCTCTCTCTTTTTCGGCTGGTTGCATGGGATTCTAGGGCTGGGATTTTCATTGATTTTCAGCTAGCTTCAACCTAAGTTTGTGATCTCTTGATTGTGGTATGTGATTCCTAACTTCTTCCTTTATTTTCTTGAATAAAAATGGTGAAAATATGAGTTATGCATGGATTATTTGGATGTTGTTGCTACTGTGTTTTGCTGTAAGATTCTGTGATTTAAGCTTGTTAAATTGAAGTTATTTAGGTTGTTAGTAATGCATGTTAATTTCTTTGCTTCAAGTTGGGAATTTTTAACTCAAAAATTATGGTTTTCAAAGAGAAATGAATTGAATCTTTTGCTGTGATATTGTTGATGTTTTTAATTGTTTCCAGAGGCTATATTATGCTTGTTTAAGAGGATTTGAGTTGGTTTGAATGCATGTTAGGTGATTTTACTCAAGTTTGAGTTTAGAACTCAAAGCTTGAGCTTTAATGGCACTTTTCGTTTCTGTGCTTTCTGGGCGGTTTTGTTGCTTTAGAAATGTTCTAGGGGTTGTTTAGAACAGGTCTGGAAGGTTTCATGTGATTTGGGGTTGATTTGAGCAAGTTATGAATTTTTGAGTTAGCTGCCTGCGAGGAACCGGAATTCCGGTTGTGCATCCGGAATTCCGGATGGGGGTTCTGAATTTTCCCAGAACCGGAATTCCGGTTGGGCAACCGGTCTACCGGTTGGGGAAAATTCTGAAACCCTAGATTTCCTCGATTTTATGTTTTAGGGGGTATTGCCATGCTTTTTATCGATAGGGAAACTTTTAGTTCCTAGTTTAAGTCCCCGGGAAGTGATTTAGCGTGTCACTTATAGTGTTGTGATTTTTATGGTTTAGGAGCCTGTAATCCGCTGCGCAATTAAAGTTCCAGTCAGGTTGACCGGCACACCTGAATTCGGAATCCAGGTAAGATTAGTATAACAGTATGCATATGTAGATTACATGTTTAGCGTGCATGTAGGAAGCCTGTTAGATTACATTAGTTATGTATGTTGGCTTCGAACCATCCAACCCTGTCACGTCGGTACAGGCTGGAGTACAACCAGCGGCCGGAGTATGACCGGTTCGACCGATCAGACTGACACTTGGTTGGTGGTTCCGTACTATTGACGTATCCCGTTGGTACAAGCTGGAGTATGACCACCAGCCGGAGTATGACCGGTTCCACCGATCAGGTGGATATAGTAACACGTCGGTACAGGCTGGAGTATGACCAGCAGTCGGAGTATGACCGGTTCGACCGATCAGGCTGTTACGTGTCAATAGTACCGTCCCTATGAACGTTCAGAACTCAGTACCGTGTTGGACACGACAGTAGTGACTCAGTACCGTGTTGGACACGGCAGTAGTGGGACTCAGTATCGTGTTGGACACGGCAGTTAGGGTTATGATCAGGGGTATGGGCGTCTGATCATGACCGGGATTATGTATGAATATTATTATGCTTTTCTTACTGAGTCTGTCGACTCACAGTTCTACGTTTATGTGTAGGTAAAGGCAAGGCTAAAACTGATGGACCGTGAACGAGCTTGTGAAGATTGTACATGTCGGGGCGGTTAGGCCTGGAGAGTACGATCCTCGGGACAGCGAGGCTGATTTTGTAACTAGTCGCTAGGCGACATTTATTTTGTATAAACAGTTAAATTTTGTAAATGATTTTGTGATCGGGATCCCGAGTCTTTTTGTAATTATATTTTACAAGTTTAATTAAAAAGCAAAAATTTTAATTAATCACGTTTTCCATAAATCTCGTTGATTATCAACGAGCTGCACAACATGTTTAAAAATCACGTAATACGCCTATGTTAGTTAGGGTGTTACATTCTTCTTCTTCTCTTTCCTATTACACTTTTCTCTCTCTGACTTAGATTCATCACTCGCTCTATTACCCGAGTCATCTCGTTCGAAGTAAGTTTTTGATTGTATTTGAGTTTGGTGTTTTTTTTTGGTTCATATGCTATGTAACAGTAAAATCTAATTTGGTTATGGATCTGTGTGTTTTAATCTGAACTCTGTGAATCTTTTCGAGGTTTTGATTTTTACTGTTTGGTTGATTGATTGGAAAATTGTGAAATATGGAGAGTGTTTGATTAACGATTATTCTATGTTTGGTTTGTGTGAATTTCTGATTCTGTAATTGTTTTTATTGGTTTTGCTTTCAGAGAATAGGTTTTTGTGTTTTGGACATTTTTGGAAAACGCGAGAAAATTATATGATTAGGGTTGTTCGTTTTCTTACTCGTTTTGGTAATTTTTTTTATTAAATGTTTTGTTTTTGGAGCAATGGAAGTATATTGTGAACTAAATTATACTTCTAATATCGTAGATTAATTCAATTGGATAGTACATTGTCACTTTTCCTACATCTTCATCATCTACTCTGATGTTGCAGTTTCATATGTTCATGATGTTCATGCAGATAATGTCACAGTCTCTGCATATGATGTAGATGATGTCGCAGGTACCTCAGACGTCACAGATACCACAGATGATGTCGATGCCACAAACGCAACAACCATCACAGATCCCAAGAGTACAACCTACACCTTCGCAACAGACTCGAGGGAATGAGAATGGTGGTGATAATGAGTCCACATCTTAGATGTTTAGCTTATTACTTTTGTTGGTTTGAACATTTATAAACTCTTTTAAATATATAAACAATATTTAGTATTAAATATAAAAGCAATGTAAGGACTTTTTTAGTATCAAATATAAAAATATTTAGTTTTTGAAGAAATTATTTAATAGAAAAAAGTGTGATATTAAACAAATATTTTATTTTATTTAAATAAATATATAACAAATTATTCTGAAAAAATGACTTCAGAAATGAAAGTTTTGAATCTCATAAAAAATAGTTATTCCTAATAATGTGTAAAAACTAAGCTGCCAGCTTAATTTTTTGGAACGACTTTTATTTTTCAAGAACAACTCATCTTTGTTCCAAATAATTTAGCATCAGCAACGTAGCTATATTTTTTCCTGATATCAATTTTCAGGCACGAGTTATCAGGAATGACTAGTCGCGCCAAATAATCTTTTGAAACGAATTAGGAGGTTTTCTAGAACAAAAAAAGTCGCTCCTGATGACAGTTTTTGTTGTAGTGACAGGACCGTTGGTTCATTTAATTACATAATTTAATTAATACAAACGTTCAAAAAAAAATGTAAGAACAACTTCGTCTGTTTTTTGATTAATTTCTCAAATGCCTGCGACTTACAGCAATTATCTTCATTAGCGGTGGACCACTCCGCCGCTAATAAATCCCTGATAATAGTCTATCGCTAATAATGGTTATTCGAGGTAGAATATGACTCTGCCGCTAATAATATTATTAGCGGTGAACATTAGCGGGAGGGTACCCCACTAATGCCCACTGTTAATGCATTTTAAAAATAATAAAATCAAATTAATAAATATGTAAATAAAAACAATATAAATAATATATAATATAAATAATAATAATATAAATATATTTATATAATCACAAATAAACACTAACTAAATTAGCTTAAATATATATTGCATGTAGTTACCATGGCAGCACAATCCCCCATCTATCATTATCATACTAATTAATGCATTGTTTGTTTTGTAAATTTGTTTTTTTTTTCTCCCAAATTTGATACATATTTCCAATAATACCATTAGAGATTTTGATCTCTCTCTTTTTTTTTTTAAATAACATTGTAAATATCAAAAAAAAAAAATTACTCTAATTGCATTATATAAGAACTGATTTCCCAACTGCTAGACTAGTATTGCTTTGATAAATATAGTATTAAATTTTTATATACAAAAAATAATATTTATATCAAATATAATCTAAAAACTATTAATACATCTAAATAAAATAAAAAATACACATATTAATAAAAAATATACATTTCACAATAGAAAATTTGTGTACACCTTTTCCAAGCTACTAAAAATCCAAGTACCCTTTTAATCAATTTGAAAATAACAAAATTAAAACATTTTAAATTACAAAAACAAAATAAAATTATAAAAAAATATATAATAAAATATATGTATACATAAACCAATTTAAATATTTATTATACATATATACATAACTAATATATATATATATGTACATTATATATATTATACATATATATACATTATATATGTATATATAAATACACATTATTTACATAAATAAATAAATCTTTAAATTTTAAAAATAATAGATATATCTCTAAAATTCTTAATAACTCTAAAAATAGATTTCAAATTAAAAAAAAAATATATGAAGAATAAAATATATGTATATTACACAAAAATTAATATAAATATACCTAAATATACCTAAATATACCCAAATTGAAAATGTTATGCCATTAAACAAAAAATCAAAATACAGTGAATGAAAGAAACACATTCTCGATTGGAGGCTATGAAATGTGACATCTTTTGAGTTTCAAAAATCTTTTGTGAATTTCAGTATTGAAGTTGATCCTCACTAGTCCATTAAGAGGATTCCAAGTAATTCACCTTTTCATCTCAAAGATTAGAGAGAGGTAGAGCTCTATATTTTTTTATGATAGGATTGTTCTTTTGCATTGTTTGGATCGTTTCTCTACGTTCAACTTTTATTCTTTCTTTATGATATTTTGGCTTTCTTTGTTGGAATTATGGATCTATAATAGTTTGTAATCTCTAATTTTCATTGTATTGCTTATAGTATTTCACTGTTTTTAGTGCATGATCTATAGTTTTAGGGGTTTCTTTTATTTTTCAATATATTTTATTTTTATCAATTTTAATATCAAAAGAATATGTTTGGAATACAAAGAGAAGATGCAAATTAGTAATTTATATTACAGATGGTGGTTTTGTTGACTGGTTTCATTCACGCTTAAAATTTTTATTAATTTATGAAAGAGGAATGTTAAGCAAAATAAATATATTACTCTGTGAAAACAAAAGATCAAATCTGAATGATATCTCATATCCTCTTTTGGATTGGACTGAAAACTCGATTATGAGGTGAGTTTTTTTTTTTTTTGTTTTTGAATTAAATCTTCCATTCTTTTTAGATATTCATATGAGTTATGAATTTTAGAAATATCTTTTCGAACCAAAATCTTTAATCCCTTAAATTTTCTTGGCCCGTAAGACCCCAATTTCTCCATAGGAGACGGATTTCTAAAACATAGTAACACTATTCCTCTAGTTTATATTATTTTATTTTTCATTTTTGTGCCACAGATTGTATATACATACAGTATGTGAATCTAGATAACACTAGTCCTTTAGTTTTAGATTCATTAAGATTGTTTGTAGTTGGTTTGTTTGAGAATTTATGCTGGTTTCTTTTTGAGTTAGTGAAAGGCCTATAGATTTTAAAATGTTTGCTTGAATATTTGCACAGTGTGATGAAGTTTTTGAGTTAAATATTTTAAATATAGTTTTGAGCCTGGGAGATCTCGGTTAGTGTCGTGTTGGGTTGAAGGCTGAAATGGTGGATAGTTGATTTCATCTTGTTGTTTGTTATTGATTTTGTTCTTTTCTGGGTGAGCTGATATAATGGGATATACTGTTAATTTTATTATAGGTTTGTTTTATATTAATTTTGTTCTATTTTGCGCCATTATTTATGGCTTTGGCGCCTTACAAGGCTTTAGCACCTATTATATGGTTGGGCCCCTAATTATTTGGGGTAGTTTGTTTAAATTTTCATATTTTTCGGCATTGAATGTATAAGAAAATTTTGACAGAATAATATTTTAAAGTTAAAGTTATGCACTATACAGATTTATTAGTCAGAATAAAAGGATTATTTTGGTTAAGGTATGATTTAAAGAATATTTTAAACTGAGATAAGGTTTAAGAGGGTTTACTTTAAACGCTAATTCCTATTAGCTATATTTTGGTTTATATTTTCTAGGAATTTTCGTGTTTGAAATTTTAGTATTCAGATTCTAATATTATAATTAATTAAATAAATTGAAGAATAAGAATCTTGAGGGTCTTGTAATAAAGGGAGGTGGGAACACTAATGGTCTAATGAGAATATATTGCTTCAGATATATTTGGGAAGTCAAATTATTATAGAATTTTAATTTGTTCTCAATATTATGGGTATGTACAAAAATTATTACATTATTTGTATTTTTAAATAATTTCTGGATGAGTAGTATTAGCTTTTTTGATAGAAGAAATAAAAGTACAAATTTGATGGATGAGTTGCGCCATGGTTTATGGCTTTGATGCCTTTCAAGATTTTTGTGCTAGATTTATGGATGACCCCTAATTATTTAGGGTAATTTGGTTAAAATTACAAGATATCATTAATTATAAAAATATTATAAAATTTAATAGCTAACAATTATGGTATGTAATTATGAGATTATTGTCTTCTTAGTTTATTATGATAACATAATATTAATTTTGGGTATATAAATTATAAATATGAGTTTATTATAGATAACATAATATTATAAAAAATATAATATTAATTTTGGTATATAAATTATAAATGTGGGATTTTGTAATTAATTGGAGGTAGGCACATTTATTGTGAATTGAGAATATTTTATTTTATTTTATTTTTATTTTTGGGAAGATATTGAAATAAATGGAAAGTAAATGCTAATGAAGTATTGGGATTATTGCCTTATTAGTTGTATAGGAAGATACTAATATGAATGACTTTTACAATAATTTGAATGGTATAATAATTAGGAGGTCATCTTTTTAAATAATAAATAAGGAAGCATTATGTTATAATACCGAATTGGATTAATTAATATTAATTTAATATTATTAATTAAATGTATGATTAAATGGTATTAGAAAAAATGTATTTTTGAATGTGAAGAGTGCAATCTTAAGTTTTAAGGATATTAATACAATTTTAGTTTAATTTAGGCTGAATAAAAATTATAGATACCATGTTTTAGGCTATAAATAAAATAATAAACAATTTGACTTATTAAGGATTTTGACATATTTTAGTCTAAAAATAAGTAATACTTTTAAGAGATAAAATGAAATAATTAGTATATAATATTTTGAATATTTAAGGAATAATGGGTAGTAAAAGGAAAATTTTATTTATGTTTGTTTTTAAAAAGGTAAAGGTAAGGAATAGGGATCCTATGAAGGTTATGAAGTAGAATGCTATAATTTAGTAGTTACTAGCCAAAGGGTACTCCCTTTGGCTAGTTCTAGTATTTTATAGAGAGATCTAGTTGCTTAGTCTTGGTGGTTGGTTGATTCTGTTCAGTTTGAATAGTTTTCTAATTAAAGATTTATTATGTTTTTTTGATATTTTTTCAGGTGGAACTTCAGTATTTTATTGAGTTGGGAGCGTTGTTGGAAGATGTTATAGCTTTATTGTCTAAATTTTCGGGGGCAGTTTTGTCCCATGGGGCTCGTTCTAAGATTTTAGCGGCCTATGGTTGGCAAAGCAGACGATGAGCTATCATGGTTCGAGGAGGTTCCAGCGCCGGTGGCAGACGTGGGCGTCGTAAATTCATGAGTGATTTTAATCACTTTGTCAAAAAAAAAAAAATATACCCAAACTGATAATATGTATACTCAAATGCCTTGTTGGTGCGTGGTGGTACTCGGTGGTGGTGGTGGAGAACTCGATAGTGGTAGAGGTAGTGGTGTTACTCGGTGGTGGTGGTGGTGAAGGGTTGAGAGAGAGATGGCTGAAAAAGATTGAAAAGTTGGGAGTAAAAATAGGGATAATGGGTCGGTTGGGAGTATTTATAGACTTATTAGTGGCAAGGCCAGCTGCTAATGCCCCGCTGCAAATGTAACACCCTAACTATTTTAGGCATGTTAAGGTAATTTTTAACTTACTGTGCAGCTCATTGCTAGTCAACGAGGTTATTAAAAATCGTGATTAATTAACATTTTGTTTAAGTAATTATAACCATAAAATAACATACATAAAAAATTTAGGGATCCCATTTACAAAAGTATTTACATAAGTTTCAGTGTACAAATACAAAAGTCTATCGCCTAGCGACTATACAAAATAAGCCCTGATGTCCCAAAGATCATACGCTCTAGGCCTAACCGCCTCGACATGTACAATCTCCATCTGCTCACTCTCACAGCTACTCAGCCTTAGCCTTGCCCTTATCTACACATGGAAATAGCAATTGTGAGTCAACAGACTCAGTAAGAAAAGCATAAACAATAACATAGTAATAACCCAGATTATGATCAGACGCCCATACCCCCAATCATAACCCTATCCCTGTATACAACACGGTGCTGAGTCTAGAACATTCGTACGACAATACTATTGACCATAATATCATCCTATACCTGGTACGCTAGTTATACTCTAGGCGTACTGATGTGATAGTGTCGAGTAGTACATAAGCCAACATACATTTCTGATGTAATCTATCAGGCTTAACTAACATGCACACTAAATATATAAATACATATGCATATCATTATACTAATCTTACCTCGTTACCGAATTCAGGTGTGCTGGCCAACTTGAGTGGAACAGTTGCTCGGCGAATTACAGGCCCCTAAATAACATTATTCGCAAAACTGATGAGTGAGATGCTAAATCACTTTCTGAGGACTTGAACTTGAAACTAAAAGTTTTCCTATCGATAAATAACATAGCAATACCCTTGTTTACCCAAATTTTAACGACGATGATGTGTCAAAAATAGCACCGCGTGGTACAAAAATACCGAGACTAAATTAATGCTGAAGGTGTAAAGTCATGACTGTTGAGATGCCCCCTCAATTTGGGTGGTTGCCCACCCCCTCCCCAAACATGGGTTTTTTTTGGGGGGGGGGGGGAACTTGGGTCTTAGGGGGGCCCCCCAACTTGGGTCTTAGGGGGGGGCCCCCCAACTTGGGTCTTGGGGGGGTGGAGCCGAACTTGGGTGATTGTCACCCGCCCCCCCAATTTGGGTCTTAGCCCCCCCCCTCGGCTTGGGTCTTGGGGGGGGGGGGGTCACCTAACGATGGTGGTTGTCACCCCCCCCCCCCTCTCAAGTTGGGTCTTGGGGGGTCACCTAACAATGATGGTCGTCATCCCCCCTCAACGAGGTCCCGGGGGTGTTACCCCCAAGTGTGGGCTTAATCCTCAAAGGTGGCTGACGACCATGTCACACCCATAAGGGACCCTTGTCATCAGTGGCTCCTTCAAATGTTCAAATCCCGCGAAAGGCTCAAAGACAGTTGTCAACCCACGAAAATAGCGGGATATTATCATAAAAATTAGACTCCAACTGCCTCCAAAAATCAAGGAGACGGTTTAGATAGCTCCGTGTTGGTCGCATCTCCTGAAGCGAGAAGCACCGACCCCCCTTCCCTATATAAGGGGTCACCCATGACCTGGGAGAGGGATCTGCAATTTGAAACACATTGAAAATATAAACACTTCTCATTCTTTGAAATCAAGAGCTTGTTTTTTACTTTTGCAACTTAGATTAATAAAACTCAAGGGGAGTAGGCTATTACCGACATCCGGGGCCAAACCTCTTTAAATTTTAGTGTCTTTTATTTACATTTATTGCAAATTCTGGTGTTATTAACTGCATTTATTATTGTAATTTTGGTTTAAATCTCATTAATTACGACTCCGCGTTAGTTGGCTAAAAATCCAGTCAACATTTTGGTGCTTTCATTGAGAGTTGAACTCAAGATCTTTAAGTTTTTCACTGGAAAAAATGGTGTTAACCCGAAGATCTCAAGATTGACCTCACGAAGAGATGGAAAGTGCCCACCAAGTTCCATCAGCAAGCATCCTCGCCGGAAACAATGGAGAACAACCCCCACGTCCTGGGAACGGCGGCACGGCCACCACCGGTCAAACTGCAGCCGCGGGACAGACAACTACTGGGCGTACCACCAACGCCACTACCGCAGGAGGCGGCGCTACTGATGGCGCCACCGGAAGAGGTAATACTAGAAATTTTGTCCCACCTACTGACGGTGCGGGCCAAGCTCAGACTGGCCGTGGCCCTAGCGTCTTTACGCTGCGGAAGGAAACCCATGTTGACATCATCAGAATTGACCCGAGATGGATCAGTTGCAAGACACAATAGGCTAGATGCAAGACCAGTTCTAAACTGTACACCAAGAGAAAAATCAAGCTCGAGTGGCTTTGACTGAAAGTCTCGCTAACCAAAGGAGAGAATTCCAATCTTGGCTGGAATATCATGCTCGTGAGATGAGGAGGCGCCAAGACAACCAAGATCGTCGCACCCAAGAGGCTGTCGACTTAATACGAAGCTACATCAACCCCGCAATCAACGTGGCCAACCACGAGATGGCGATGATCGCCCGAGAAATAGTAGGTCTAGGGGGAGAAGAGAAGACCCTGAGGTCAACAGTGACTACCATCCAAACTACCCTGACGGTCATGGAGATGATGAGGCTAAAAGTCGGACTAACAACCAACCACATCCTGAGCTAGGGGGTTATCAAGCCAGAGGGTCGTATGCCCCAAATAGGCAACATCAACCTAAAAATCCACATCAAAGGGGTAGGAATGACCAAGTACCACCCCCGGAAGATGGAAGGGCTGACAATCAGAATGCCAGAGGAAGGCCAAGAACTGGGTTAGTTTTTGAACGGGTAGGCCCCCGAGGGGGTAGAGACCTGCGGGATGCCCCCAACAGAAATGGAGATAATCGTGGTTCCAACATAGTGAACCCACTTGAGCTGGTCCAAGGGAACCAAGCAAATGGTGGTGTCAATATTGCTCAACCTCACACAGCCACAAATCCGGTGATCCAGGCTAGGTTGGACGAGTTAACCGGATTGGTCAAGGACCTTACCGCACCAAAACCCACTTTCTTGGATCTAGAAAGGAGAAAAGGGTCTGCCTTCTCCCAAATGATCAATGACCTCCCTATTCCAGCAAAGTTCAAGATGCCCACTTGCAAGTACACAGGTAGTGAAGAACCACTAACTCATGTGGAGAACTTCAAAATCCAAATGGACCTTCAAGGAATCAGGGATGACCTTAGGTGTCGAATTTTCCCTGCAACCCTCACGGACACGGCGCAACAATGGTTCACTAAACTACCCCCAGGGAGAATCACTTCTTGGGATAAGTTTGAAGGGTTATTCTATACCCAATTCTCTTCAGCCCGACAGATACCAGCGCAGTTGGGTGACTTGGTCGCCATCAAGCAGAAGCTCGATGAGCCACTAAAAGACTACATTCAACGCTTTATGCAGGAGTCAACCAAAGTAAAAAATCTGAGTGATAATGGCAAGCGGGTCGTCATCATGGGGGGCATTCTGGTGGGAAGTCGGTTGTGGAAGGATACAAGGCGGAAACCAACCCATACTATGAGAGACTTCCTTGATAAAGCTGATGAGTTCATTCAACTAGAAGAGGCTGAGTGGAACGCCAAAGGCCTCAATCAAGCTAAGAGAAACAAGAACGAAGCAAGCACTAGTGGCCAAGGCTCCCAGGGTCAGGGGAGTAATAATAAAAATGGCTTTAACAATGGAAAGAGGACCAACAACGATAATGGTGGAAACCACTTTATTAACAGTAAAAAGCAAAACAAAGCGTCCTCATGAATGACTATGATACAGTCTTCAGCCACGTGCGACATTCCCTTTGTCCTTGCCTATGGGTATGATAACCCATCATCCCACCAAAGGATGACTTACCACCAAGTACGGAGTAGTTAAGGTCATCCCACCTAGAATATACAAGTTAGCATGTTACGGTGCCAACACAAAGCTAATACTAGTGTCTTGCCATTAAAACAGAGAGCACCTAGAAAAGTACTACCAATATAAGTGGCTTTTCAGCAATGACTTAGGCTGGTTGGTGTACTCGCAAAGTGTATTTTCATAGCTGGTCGTCATACCTACCAATAAAGTTTGATAATGTAAAGGCACAAATTGCCCACTTTCGATGTAATAAGGCATATTTTCCAATTTTATTCATGAAGAAAAAATTGCAAGTTATTTTTCATATAACGACGTAGCTTGTATGATTGTTATTGAATCAAATTGCAAGCCTAACTAAGGTCAAGAGTGTATGAAATTATAGTGGCAAACCCGTGACAATAACAGTTCCTATGTGAAAGCCCTGATTACTTAACAAGTGATCAAGAGGTGAACCTACTTAGTCACTTGGGGGGCAACCATGCTCATACATGGACTAGTAAGCATAAAACACACTCACTTAAATAAATTTTACAATTCTGAAACTTTCTTTTCAAATTCTAAAGTGTTTGTGCATTGAACAATGTCTTGAGCAACCTATATGTTGTACATGGTTAACTATAAAAAAAATGCTTACACATAATAGATTTTACAATTGTGAAACTTTCATTTCAAATTCTAAAGTGTTTGTGCATTGCACAATGTCTTGAGCAACCTATATGTTGTACATGGTTAACTATAAAAAAAAAAAATGCTTACACATAATGTGGTACATGCCAGACAAGTTAACACATAGTAGCATATAGTAATAAAGTCACATAGCTCCAAAGTAAAAAAGAAGGCATACATCTATGACATTCATAGACCCTTAAGGGTCCAAGCTAAAGGTACCACCCCGATCCTCAAGGGTCCAAGCAAGGGGTACCACCCCGACCCTCAAGGGTCCAAGCTAGGGGTACCCCCCGACCCCAAGGGTCCAAGCTAGGGGTACACCCCGACCCCCAAGGGTCGAAGCTGGGGGTACCACCCCCAACCCTCAAGGGTCCAAGCTAGGAGTACCCCCCGACCCCCAAGGGTCCAAGCTGGGGGTACCACCCCCGACCCCCAAGGGTCCAAGCTAGGGGTACCCCCCGACCCCCAAGGGTCCAAGCTGGCGGTACCACCCCCGACCCCCAAGGGTCCAAGCTAGGGGTACCCCCCGACCCCCAAGGGTCCAAGCTGGGGGTACCACCGCCGACCCTCAAGGGTCCAAGCTAGGGGTACCCCCCGACCCCCAAGGGTCCATGCTAGGGGTATCACCCCGACCCTCAACGGTCCAAGCTAGGGGTACCCCCAACCCCCAAGGGTCCAAGCTAGGGGTACCACCCCGACCCCAAGGGTCCAAGCTAGGGGTACCCCCCGACCCCCAAGCGTCCAAGCTAGGGGTACCACCCCGACCCCCAAGGGTCCAAGCTAGGGGGTACCACCCCGACCCCCAAGGGTCCAAGCTAGGGGTACCACCCCGACCCTCAAGGGTCCAAGCTAGGGGTACCACCCCGAACCCCAAGTGTCCAAGCTCAGGGTACACCCCGACCCTTCATAGGGTGTAGGGTTGATGGTCAATAAAAAGGGGGGGTGCGAGCTCCATGTCCTCTTCTAAACACAAAGTGTGTTCAAGCCTACAAATCATCCAAGATTATCACACACCCACAAATACCTTCTTACCAATTTCATGAATATTAAAGTTGGGAAAAAGGAGGGAATTTTAAATTTTGCATGTTCATAATGTTCTTCAATATTCAAGAACATAATAACCCAAAATTTCAAAGTTATTCATTTTCTCACCAAAGTACATTAGACCAGAGCCAAAAACACAGGACCATAGCCTATTCTACAAAATCCAATCGTCAAACACTCACATTTTATCAAAAACTCAAAAATCCTAAGGATTCAATGCCATTTCTGGCCATGGAGAAAACTACCAAAAATAAGTGCTAAAAATTTCATCAAATTTCAAATTTCAAGTAAGAAGTTTGCAAGACGAATTGTGCAGAGCCTACCCACTATGAAGATGGAAACCTCAAAGCTTCCAAGGATTATTATTATTTTTTCTTTGTAAATATTTAGATTATTTCTTTTGAAAATAATTTATTTTTCTTGTAATTTAATTTTGCTTGTAAAGGGAAAAATTATCATTGGGATATGTTGTTAAATGTGAAAAAAGTAACGGTTGGGTAAAATATTTTTGGGTTTTTGGAATGTAATTTTAGTTTAGACGTAGTATTTTTGGTGCCAAGTTGTCAACAACAAGGGCAAGACCCGGACAACACAAGAAAGTTCCTACCGTATGGTCATACTGCTAGAAACTTTTGGGGCAAATGTTTACCCAAATTTTAACGACGATGACGTGTCAAGAATAGCACCGCGTGGCACAAAAATACCGGGACTAAATTAATGAAGAAGGTGTAAAGTCATGACTGTTGAGATACTTGGGTGATTGTCACTCCCACCCTCCCCCCCCCCCTAACTTGGGTCTTGGGGGGACCCCCCTCAACTTGTGTCTTGGGGGAGTCACCTAACGATGGCGGTTGTCACCCCCCCTCTCAAGTTGGGTCTTGGGGGTCACCTAACTATGATGGTTATCATCCCCCCTCAACGAGGGTCCCGGGGGTGTTACCCCCATGTATGGGCTTAATCCTCAAAGGTGGTTGACGACCATGTGACACCCATAAGGGACCCTTGTCATCAGTGGCTCCTTCAAATGTTCAAATCCCGCGAAAGGCTCAAAGACAGTTGTCAACCCACGAAAGTAGCGGGATATTATCCTAAAAATCAGACTCCAACCGCCTCCGAATATCAAGGAGACGGTTGAGATAGCTCCGCGTTGGTTGCATCTCCTGAAGCGAGAAGCACCGACCCCCTTTCCCTATATAAGGGGTCACCCATGACCTGGGAGAGGGATCCACAATTTGAAACAATTAGAAAATAAACACTTCTCATTCTTTGTAATCAAGAGCTTGTTCTTGACTTTTGCAACTCAGATTTATAAAACTCAAGGGGAGTAGGCTATGACCGACATCCGTGGCCGAACCTCTTTCAATTCCGGTGTCTTTTATTTACATTTATTGCAAATTTCGGTGTTATTAACTGCATTTATTATTGTGATTTTGGTTTAAATCTCATTTATTACGACTTCGCGTTGCTTGGCTAAAAATCTAGTCAACAACCCTAAATATCGCAAAAAGGAGAAAAACTAGGTTTCCCAAAACTTCCCCAACCAGTAGACCGATCACCCAACCAGAATTCCAGTTTTGTTGGGTTTCCTAGGGACCAACCGGAATTCCAGTTCCTACAGTTGCCACTCAATCAGTCGACCGGTTCAGTGCAGGAAAAGATCAAAACTTCATAACACAAAAATTGACCCCAAATCAAACTAAACTTTACAGACCTGTTCAATATATCCCAAAGAACATAAACAAGGCAACAAAACATCTCAACATGCCCAAAATCACAAAACACCATTGGAGAGCAAAGCTTGAGTTCTTAAACTCAAAGCTTGCTCAAACTCCACAACAGCTCCTAAAACCACTTCAATTCAACATAATACACCATAGTTTAACTTCAGAAAACTACGGGAAACACCACTTACTACCACAGAACCCTAAATCAAAAATTCATTCAAAAACACAACTATAAACATAAGAAAACTAAAGAGAAAGGTCCCAAAGCTATTACCTTAAAAGGATTCACCAAGAATTAACTATAAACCAGCGCAAAGAAGATGAAAAACACCCCAAGTTGTTGGTTCTCCAAGGGTTGAGAGAGAGAGAGAGAGAGAGAGAGAGAGAGAGAGAGAGAGAGAGAGAGAGAGTGAAGAGAGATCAATGGGTTACTTTGATTTCTTTTTTTCTAATTTTGGCTAAAATAAGATATATGTTATGTTTATAAACTTAATTAAGGGATAAAATTCAGAATAACATATTCTCTTAAAGTCTCTAAAGGACAAGAAATCACAATTAGGCAAAATGACCATTTTACTCTCCACATAGCCAAAAAGCCATAAAACTACCTAGGAGTAATTTGGTCAACTCTAAAATTTCAACTAATCCATACATTCTTAATGTCTAACTATATTACCCCACTATACTAAAAATACTAGGATGTGATTCTACTAGCCAAACACCGCGTTCCAAAGTTGACAAGCACAAAACATGTAAAAATATGAAATTCCATATATGACATATTAAATGCATTCTGAATTCAAATAAATCTCTGCAAACTGATAATTCATAACTAACATGAAAGTTTCATAATTTAACCCTATTTATCTGCTAATTTCCAAATTAAAGTTAAGCGGCCTTTACAGTTATCTCACCGTTAAAAGGATTTCGTCCTTGAAATCTAACCTGAACAACTCTAAATACTGAGTCCTCATGTCTCACTCTAACTCCCAGGTGGCTTGCTCCACCTTGCTGTTTTTGCAGAGTACCTTGATCCAAGCTATGGTCTTGTTCTGAAGGACATTATCTTTTCTGTCTAAGATCTGAACTGGCTGTTCTTTGTAAGATAAGTCTGATTGCAGCTCAAGATTTTAATATCTCAACACATGAGTAGGGTTTGAAACATACTTTTGTAGCATGGAAACATGAAATACATTGTGTGTTGGAATTATTTTAACAGGATCTAGATTTACTAACAAGTAACTAATATGAATTTCTAAAACAATGAAATAAACACATATAAAGTTTAAGAAATCTTATATTGATTGCAGCGGAATATAATGACTCCTTCCGTTCAGATCTCTATCCCTTGATTTCTTTCTGTAGAAGAGCATTATCAAGATCTGAACCTGGATCTCTTTCTCTCCTTCTTGTTGATTGGATTCTTCACAGTCTTACACACTATGATTGTGATACCACTTGATGTGTGTGGGAACTCACTCTATCACTCAAGGTATGAAAATATGAAGAGAATAATAAGAGAATATGGTTCGGCTATGCTATAGGAAAGGTGGCTCAAAATTTTACTGAAGGAATGAGATGTATCATCATCTTTTCCCTTAAGCCATCACTACCTATTTATAGGAAACTACCTCGGGTTAGGTTGGATTTATTTGGCATTAAAATAATGAAAAAAAATAAAATGGTAAATTGCTACATAAGTGGCCGGCCATGATATGGATAATGGGCCCCACTTTGCAATTTTGCCATTTTATCATTTTTGCATCTCATTTTCTCAAAAATGCCAATTTTCCAATTTAACAATTTAAATGCCAAAACTAATTATTTAATAATTAAATTAACTATCAACTAAAATTGTCATTTAATATATTTATTAATTTGACTTATCAAAGTTTCTTAATTAATAAATAAGACCTAGGATCTCTTTTGTTCACATTTAAGCCGTTGCTTAGTGAAAATTAATAAACTAGACATAGTCTAATTTTAGAATTATAATTGATTAATTAAAATCAATTATCTGAGTCTTACAAGCAGTATGGTCTCAACTAGTATGGGGACCATGGGCCTATATAACCGAGCTTCCAATAAGCTGATCTAGAATTTACCAAGTAAATCTACTAACTTATTAATTCCTTATTGGATCCACTCTTAGAACTCGGAATTGCACTCTCAGTCATATAGAACGCTCTATATGTTCCACGATATAGATACGCTATTAATTATCCATTATTATAATCCCAATAATCAATGATCCTCTGTAGATGATCTACATTGCATAGGGATAAAATTACCGTTACACCCTTTCAATGTATTTTATCCTTAAAACACTTGGCCACCTATAAATGATATTATAGTGAACTAATATAATCACTAAAATGAGCGCTCTATCATTTATCTCTATTTAGCAAGCTCGAAGGAAATCATCGTTTCACTTCTAAATACCTATAGAAGTTATAGATTCCATATCTATAATTAGCGCTCCCACTCAATTGCACTATCATGTTCCCAAATTGTACGTATCACCCTGACCAAAAAGTAGGCTTAACTAACAAATCAAAGAACATGAATAAGACTCTTGAGATCGAACCTAACCATGTCAGGATTAAGATCATTTGATCTAGGATCAACTAGGTGATATTGAATTGAATATATATTACGGTAAATTTATCATATCTAATCCAAGTTCAATATTGGTCCCTTCCAATGTATACTCCATACATCCGATACTGGTAAACTTTTCCAATGCCTTGGAAAGGACATAACACTTACCCAAGGTGTAAGTATACCTATCGCAGATTATCATGCCAGTCTAAATCAAGTGAACTGACAAATTAGGGAATTAAACTCTTTAAACATATAATCATGATCATATTCCAATGTGCTGACAACACTATAATCATGAACAAATACATATGTTCTGGACTTAATAGAATTTATAATATAATCATGAAATAAATCATGTGAACCATGCACCATAAAATGTTATTTCTGATCTTTATTAATCAGTAAATCTGATTATATTCAAATGAGTTTTATTTAGGGCACAAAACCCAACAAACTCCCACTTGCACTAATATAAAACAAAAAGTGTATTTTAAATAATCTCAACACCTTGATATCTAGATCAAGTGTAGTATGTAGTATACTCTCCGTAATAGGATCTGACAGGTTGTATTTAATACAACCTTCCCTCCACCATTACATTTCCTCTCTATATGTCTACTCCTTTAGTGTGGAAGATTGTGAAGAATCCAATCAACTAGAAGAAGAATCGAGCTCAAGAAGGAGAGAAAGAGATCGAGGTTCAGATCTTGATAATGCTCTGCTACAGAAAGGAATCAAGGGCTAGAGATTTGAACGGAAGGAGTCAATATATTCCGCTACACCCAATGTAAAGTTTCCTAAACTTTATATGTGTTTAGTTCATTGTTTTAGAATTCATATTAGGATGTTAATGAAACATACTTGTTAGTAAATCTAGATCCTGGTAAAATATTTCTAACAACTTCTGCGCTAGTCAGGAAGTAACACTAGTAGTTAATTAAATGTTGGAATAATGCCAAAAATGTATAGAACTTTCCTAAGACTGAATAAGTATCTTTCCTGCAACTTTAAAATTCTGTCTCTCTGGTAGACTTCGAGACTTCAGATAGGTTTTTACACTTCTCCAAAATCACTACTCCACCCCAAGAGTAATTACCATCTCATCAGCAGACTTTCTAGCAAAAGGCAAGTCTTGAAATCTGATTTGATGTAGTCTAAGAGCATTAAATACACCCTTATTGACTAACATATAGTTCCTCTTCTTAATCTTAAGATTTACTTGATTTTCTTCCAATGTTCCTTTTCTAGATTAATCTGATACCCACTCATTACTCCCACTCAACAGCAGGTGTCTGGTCTAATGCATAGGAAAGCATATTTGAGACCTCTCACTGTTGATCCTAAGGAATTCTTTTATTGGCCTTATCTTTTCTGGAATGGTTGAGACTTTTCCTTAGATAAATAAAATCGATCTATGTCTAGAAGTCGAGAAGCTTCTATAGATTGCCATTAGAAAAATGCTTCAGCAACTTACTAAGGTAATTCCTTGCACTAAAGTAAGTAAATTACCAGGCATACCACAAGCCATAGGTTTAGATAATCTCAAACCTATAATACTAGGAACATGAATGTAGGCATATTGACTCTTTGCAAAGAATATAGCGAAAACACATATCCACCCCTAAATGTACCTCCATCTTCGAATGAGATGATTATATTTTCACTGGATGTAGGCATATTGACTCTTTGCAAAGAAGGATCTTGTCAAAACTGCTATGAACAAGATGCAAATGCCATAGATATATATATATAAGAATGTGGTTGTGGTTTTTTGATGACTTAGGTCTAGTTACATTAAAGAGTTCTTAGAATAGTCCAAGTGGATTCGGTCACAGAATATTGAAATCATATTCCATACTAACATACAGTTTGAATCCATTGATAGAAAATGTATATTAATCACTTGTGAAAGTTTAACTATATTGTATTCTGGAAATAGAAATAAAAATTTCTACTTGGAATCCAAAATTTAAAGTCAAAGACTTAAATTTATACCAAATATACAATGAGTTTTATTCTAGCTTTGACCACCACTACTAATCTAACTCTAAGTATGATTTACCTAAAGTAAGCATATATTAGTAGGAGATGTTGGATATTATTTTACCAGGACCTTAGATCTACTCACAAGTATGTTGTTTAACACCGTAAATATGAACTTTCTAAAACGATAAAGTAAACACATATAAGGTTAAGAAAACCTTACATTGATGCAGCGGAATTAATGTCTCATTCCACTCAGATCTCTAACCCTTGTATCTTTTCTGTCGCAGAGTATTATCAAGATCTGAGCCCGAATGTCCTTCTCTTTGTGTGTGATCCTTCACAGTCTTCCAATCTATGATTGAGTTACAACTTGCTTTGTGTGGGAACTTACTCTATCACTTAGGTTCGAAATTTAGTAGAAGAAAAGAGAGAGAGAGGTTCGGCCAAGGTATAGAAAAGGGAAGGCTAAGTTTTTCTGAAGAGAGAGTTTTTTGTCAGAAGAATAATGAAAAAGTATGTGAAAACTTGTGATTTGATTGAGCCATCACTTTCTATTTATAGGCAACTACTAAGTCTACGTTAGGAATTATTTGGTTTGCAGTTTTCACAAATTTTATTTCTATTTTCTCAAAAACGTCAATTTTCCAATTCTAACCTTTAAAATGCCAAAACTAATTATTTAATAACTAAAATAGATTATTAAATAATATTGTCATTTAATTTAATTATTAACTATACATATAAAGTCCATTAATAAATAAATAAACCTAGATGCTCTTTTCTTTACAATTTCGCCCCTGCTTAGTGAAAATTCACAAATTAGACATAGTCTAACTTTAGAATTATAATTGACTAATCACAAATCAATTATTGAGTCTTACAAGCAGTATGTTCTCAACTAGAATGAGGACCATGGATCTATATGCTGAGCTTCCAATAAGTGAACCGAATTTACTAAGTAAATTCCTACTTATTAATTCTTCGTTGAATCCACTCTTAGAACTTAGAATTGCACTCTCAGACTTATATAGAGCATATTATATGTTCCACGATATAGATATGCTATCTCATTTAACCATTGTTATAATCATATTGTAAACAAAGATCCTCTATATAGATGATTTACATCGAGATGGGATAATTTTACCGTTCTCACCCCTCAATGTATTTTGCCCCTTAAAACACTTAGCTACCTGTAAATGGTGTTTAGTGATCTAAGAATTAGTCAGTTAAACAAGAGCTCATCCATTTACTTCTATTTGCTAAGCTCGAAGGGAATCATCACTTGACTTCTATACACCAGTAGAAGCTATAGATTCCATATTTATGTTCAGCACTCCCACTCAATCATACTATCATGTTCCCAAAATATACGTATCACCCTGACCCAAAAGTAGGCTTAACTAATAAATCAAAGAACATGAATAATACTCATGACTTGAGCCTAAGCATATCAGGATTTAGATTCTTTTAATCTTAAGATCAACTACTGATATTGACTTGGAAAGACATAACTGTAAGTTTATAATATCTTAACTAAGCTGCAATATCGGTCCAGTCCAATGTATACTCCATACATTCGAAACTAGTATACTTTACTAATGTCCTGGAAAGAACATAACACTTACTCCAAGTGTAAGTACACATCATCGCTGATTATCACATTAGTGTAAATCCAAAACACTGATGAAACAGGGACTTAGTCTTTTGATTCATATGATCACAATCACATTCCACTGTGTTGACGATACTGTAATTGTGAATAAACATATGATCTGGATTTAACTGATTTTGTGTGTAAATGTAATAAACATGTTAAACCATTAGCATGTAAAATTCATGCAAACATAAATCACTTCAAACTTCTTATATTGATAACTAATCAAATTGTAATGTGTTTTATTTAGGGCATAAAATCTAACAAACTCCCACTTGCACTAATATAAAACAAAGTGTGCAAAAAAAAAAATCAATCTGATGTCTTGAACATTAGATCAAGTGTAGTATATTTGAATCCACCCAAACTTCTGGAAACTAGTTCATAAATACATTTATGAAACATCCTTTACTATATGCTTTACTCATCAAGGGATACTGAAATCCTTACTGTTTTAAAGTACATCTGAATAAACAGAAGACATATCTCTCATATTTTAAAATATGTAATTGAGATAATACAGTGTAGACTTTTCTTCAGTAATATAACTTTCTGGTAATTTCGAATTTACAAAGTTATAAGTCTTCTCTGGTAGACCTTGAATTATTATAGAATAACTCCTCCACCCCCAAAGTAAGCACCATCTCAAGAATTTCGAATGAGTTGGTGATATACAAGGATAACTGATAGACAGTTCCTTAATATCTAACATATAGATCACTTTCATAAATCTTTCTTGAATATCTTCTAATGTTCCTTATTTGATTACATCTCAGATAGCTCCCACTCAATAGCAGATGTCTGGTTAAATAATACTTTTAACCTCTTTATTGTTTGTAGAGTTACCTAGTTGTGACTTTTGTATTAGTCCAAAACTCTAAGTCAAGACTAAGTCATCAACATAGCAGACTAGTATTTGAAGTGAAAAATACATGCCAGAAATTAAGTAATCAAAATTAAGATACCATAAAATTTTAATGAGGATTAAGAGTTCTTGGTTCAAGTCATTTGAATAGACTGAACTAGAATTCTTTATCTTAGTCTCATAATTCTGATAGGTTATACCTATCTATGTGAATGGTTAGATTTACTTTTCAGTAGTGTTCTTAAGTTCCTATCACAAGTGTCAACCTAATGAAGATGGGTAAAGAATTTTAAAATTCTCCCACTCAATTAAGGTAGTGTGAAACTTTATCAAAGAACTTTTATAGGTATCAAATTTTTACTACAACAGTAAAACGAGATGGAACATACAATCAAGATCAAGGATTTATATTGATAATAGCTAAGTCATTATATTACTTCCATGTTTAAAGAAAATATGTGTTACATAGGGTATTGTGGAATAGACTCCACCACTAAGTGTATACATATAGGGTGTTGTGGATAAACTCCACCCCTAAGTATATAGAGATTATGATCCACCCCTAAAGGTTGTAAAGGTCATGATTCTGTAAGTGTGGTATAGTTTATGTGGAGTTGAATACTATCCAGAGTTCATTAGATATAAAAGATCGTTGAACTGCATAGTTTTCTTAACTTTTCTCCACCCCTATCAGATCAAATGATCCTTTTATTAAACAAATTCTTAATAATTATATTAGAATTAACAATTATTAATAAACATGGAATTAATTTCTAGTGTTTATTTAATATAACTCTATGAAGAGTTGTAAATATTATAGAATTTGCATCAATAATAAAAACACTTACACATACAAACATATAAATATAATGTGGTAATTGTGTTGAAAGATAAAGTAAATAAAGCTCAATCTCATAAATTGCAATTGGTTTGAATTCGAAAATAAAAAGAAATTTATTAATAATAAAAAAAATGTATTGCAACAATATGAGAAAAATAGGGATAAATATCCCTAACTGAAATTCGAAATCCAAATTGTCTTTAAACTAAAACAATTAATTCAAAAATAGATAGAAGAGCTTCATCTTCATCTGGACGTATTTCACCCTTGGTCCAGCTTTCCGATCCAACTCATCTGAGTTCAAGTAGCTTGGCCTATAAGAAGAACAAATAAACAAAGTTAGTCCAGAATCATAAATCCAATTGGATAATAATTCACTAAAACTCTTAAAGTTCATAGAAAGAAATACCTTGTTTCTTTGCAAGAAGTTTAGGACACTGGGGTTTCCAATGACCTTTCTCATTGCAGTAGAAACACTTTCCTTTAAGTGTAGCATCACCAGAAGGAGCAGCCTTTTTGTTTTTCATGGCTTTTGCACGCTTCTTGGTGTTCTTCCACTTCTTCTTTGATTTGGGTTTTGAAGCAGATGCAATATTTGCTTCAGGCTTGACCGTCCCATTACCATTCCCAGAATTTTGAGGCTTACTCCCTTTCTTCTTGGGTCCTCCAATCAAATTTTCATAAGTTTGAAGGTCATTGACTAACTCATGAAAGTCTATGTCCTTCTTATTCATGACATAATTTGATGTGTAGGGCAGAAATGCTGGAGTCAGACTATTCAAGACAAGGCTTACTTGAGTAGTGTGATCCATTTCAACACCATGATCCTAGGCTTCTTGGAAATAACTTGCCATGAGGAGAACATGATCATGCACGTTTTGATGGGGTTCCATCCGTGCATTGATGTACTTCTTAGTCGCGTCAAAGCGAGACTGAAGTGATGCCCTACCGAATAGCTCATTTAACTTTGTCATTACTTCAGCAGCCTTCTCGGTTTTAGAAAATCGAGTTTTGAGGGTGTCAACCATGCTGGAAAGCATAAAGTATAGAGCTTTGTCATTTGCTTTCTGCCAACGCTCATACTTTTCTTTCACAGCTTTGGATGCATTATCCCCGGGCACTTCAGGTGACGGCTCAGTTAAAACAAACAAGGAACTTTCTCCTATGAGAGCAATATTAATGTTCTCATTCCATTTAGGAAAGGTAGATCCATTTAGCTTATTTTCAGTCAACAGTGATAACATGGAATTCATCATGATTATACAGGATACTACAAAATAATAGAAATCAACAAATAGAAATCAATAATGGTTTAACACAAAATCAATTCAGAAATTATAAGCACACAACATGTAGGAATGATAAGAGAAAATACTAAAAAAAATCAATCCTAAATAATTTCCAAGGTTTTTCAACAAACTGATATCAGTGTCCCGTTTAGGCGAGAGTCAAAGCTATCATTTATTGAATAGAGTTGTCAGCTCATCTAAAATGTTAAACATTCTAGCAACCTTTTATTCAATCAAGATTGGAATCCAGCGTTGTCCCGTGTAGGCGAGAGTCAAGGCTATTCTATCTTATGAGCTTCTACATTTGTTTCGCAATTTGCAAGTCAAATATGGTCGCCACCATTAGGGTGATCCATACCATATAAAACACTTACAAACTACTTATCTTTCGAGATTAAACGATGCGAAATTGCTAATGAACGTTCGTCCATTAGGGAGGATTACTCACTAAAACAAACGCGATGTAAAACCAACAATGGAGATCGAATATCTTAATAATAATAAAGCTCATTCTTTAAAATGTATTTTCTCTATTATTCTAATAAATATATTCATTAAATTCGAATTTAGAATTAGAATTCAAAATAAGAATTTAATTTAATATTTATAAAATTATACTTAGATGGTGATTGAAATAAAATGAATTATTTCCATCTTAGTAGTAATTTTAAATATAAATATTAAGAAAATTAATTTAAGTTGTATTAATATAAATTAATTAGCAACTTAAAATAAATTTTCATAAGAATATATTTATTGTATTCGAAAAATAAAGTATAAAACTATACAAATTATCGAAAATACTTAAATAATAAATACTTAAAAAAAAATACTTCAAGCAAAAATATCACCTATCTAGATTTTCCTTTGACTAATTAATTCAATTTCTAATAATATATTTAAATTCATTTATTTTAAATTAATCAATAGATGAAAAAATCATTGATTTATGTTGGTCCAAGAATTAATTAAAATAAATAATTAATTTACAACTCAATCTATTTTTCAAGATAAATTCAAAAACATCTAGCATAATTAAAATGCAATTTTTGAAATTGATTAATAAAATAAAGAAAAATATATATTTTGAAAATTATTTAAATTTAAGTTGAAAAATTAAATTTCAACCTAAAAATAATTTTCCATTTAATTAAGTGTCATGAAAAATAAATATTTAAGTATCATGAAGAAAATCAACTTAGATATTTTAATTTTTCAATTTAATTAAATGTATTAAATTCAAGAAATAAATAATTAAGAGTAGAGAAGGCTTAATTATTAATTTCTAGTTTAATGCTAGGAAAAATATACTTAAATAAAATTGTACCAAAATTAATTATTTAAATAATTAATTTCACAATGTATAATATTTTCCTATTTAAATATTAGAAATAATAAGTAGTGTAGAAATAACTATCTAGAAAATATTTCATTTGACTAAGTATCTTTTCAACAAAAATTTAAAAAAGTATCTAATTTAAGTTGTATAGAAAAAATCTAGAACTTAATTTTTTTTTTCAAATTTAGATTTAATTAAATATCAAAATTAAGTTGTAACCACTTAATTTTAAAAAATATTCCATTTTAAGTTTAAAACTAACTTAAAAAATATCTTAAGAATCTTTAATAACTAATGCCTAGGATTCTTCAACTTAATTTTAAATTTAAATAAAATATTTAAATTTAAGTTAGCTAAGAAAAATCAATTCATACAACTAATTTATAACTTAAATAGGAATATTTAATTAAATAAGCTCCAGAAACAATCTAGTTAGCTAAAATTCTTTATTTAATTAAATACAAGAAAAATACAAATAGTTTGTCTAGAAAAAATATCTAAAACTAAAAGTGTTTTTCTTAAAATTAACTTTAAAATATTAAAATGAAAAAAAAAATTCATATCTATTTTAAAAGTTAATTATGTTGCTAATTCAATTTTATTAGGTCAAACTAATATAATTAACCTAGTACAGTTATTCAAATCAAGCAAATGGGCCTTCACAATTGGGGTAGTTCATGTGAGGGGGTGCTGGGTTCAGTATGTCGTACCCACTTCTATGGCTCCCAACTCTCACACAAGGTCCAAAAGAGAGGAATTTAACCTTAAAATAAATAACTGTTATTAATTGAATAGGTCCAAAAAACTAAATGGACCTAAATAAAATCTATCATGGTGTGACATTTTATTTAGCAACAATCTATATGCATCTATATAATAAAATAAACATATAGGCTCACACAGACACACATTTGGATGGATCCTATCATGTTGCTAAATCATACACAGATGAAAGAAGATTGTAAAATTTACCTGTTACAAATTATTAACTTGACCAAGGGAGTCATGTGTTAAAATCAGATCATTGGATCTGTCAACAAGTTAACCATGACTATTTGCAGTCAAGTAATAATAGGTTTTAGAAAACTTACAAATAAGCTAAAACCACATACTCCTGCAACAAGGTTAGCTGGATAGTTGGACATAGGATTTATTTAATTTTAAATAAATAAATTTTGAAAAATAAAATAATTAAATAAATAAATAAAATTAATATTTAATTTTTCGAAAAAAAATAAAAAATTAATTTATTTTCGAAAATAATAATAAAATAATATTTAAAATTAAACCTACAATTTTAAAAAATTAAGTTTCAACTAACCTAAATGTCATTTCAAAATTTGCTAACTACTTTTAAAAAATTAAATGTTATTTTATAAATAAAAAATTAAATGAAAATTAAAAAAGATAAATTAAATATCTTTTTCAGATTTTAAATTTAATTTAAATAAATAAAAATAACAAAATTTAAAAGTTATTAAAATATCTTACATCTATTTAAAATATTATGATTATAGTTATCTTATTTTAAATTTAAATAAGGTCAAATAATTTAAAAAAAAAATATTTAATTTAAAAATTTAATATCTGACCTTAAATTTAAAAATAAGATAAGATATAATCAAATTTAAAAATAGATAGATAATTAAGCAAAAGATAGATATTTACTATTTTTAAATTCAAATTACACTAATATCATGAATTAAATTAAAAAAAAAAAAAATAATTTAATTATGATAATTAGAATTGAAATATAAATAGTAAATGTCTAAATACAAAACTACACAAAATATCGGAAGTTAAATCATGAAAAAGCATGAAAAAACGAAGAAAAACGAAAAAAAAAAAATGTGAGCTGTACGGACGGTATGCTGTGCATACTCGTCCGCGCGCGCTCACTTGGGTGCCTGCCGAGAAACCTCGACGCTGGGGAGTGACTTGCAGGATTTACGCGCGCGGAGGGGGTGTCTTCAGACACCCTGTGCATGTTGCTCGGACAAAATGCTGTCCGAACACGCGTATGACCGAGGTGCACTCGGTTCCGCGCGCGCGTGGCTGATGCAGCATCCTTATCTTTTTTCGAATTTTCAAAAAATCATAACTAATTCAAATTAAATTGAAATTGAGTTCTAAAAAAAGTAACTTGCTTAATTTTTTCCATACTATCCAATAAAAATAATTCCAGAAACAAAATTTCAATTATGTTTCACGAAAATTCACAAACATCAATCAATCATCATATAACACTCAATACAACATGATACCATCCAAAACATCAAACAATCGTTTTAAAGTCCAAATTTCTTGCAAGCAAATCAATTACCATGGCTCTGAGGCCATTTGTTGGATATTATTATACTAGGACCTTAGATCTACTCACAAGTATGCTGTTTAACACCCTAAATATGAACTTTCTAAAACGATAAAGTAAACATATATAAAGTTAAGAAAACCTTACATTGATGCAGCAGAATTAATGTCTCCTTCCACTCAGATCTCTAACCCTTGTATCCTTTCTGTCGCAGAGTATTATCAAGATCTGAGCCCGAATGTCCTTCTCTTTGTGTGTGATCCTTCACAGTCTTCCAATCTATGATTGAGTTACAACTTGCTGTGTGTGGGCACTTACACTATCACTTAGGTTCGAAATTTAGTAGAAGAAAAGAGAGAGAGAGGTTCGGCCAAGGTATAGAAAAGGGAAGGCTCAATTTTTCTAAAGAGAGAGTTTTTTGTCAGAAGAATAATGAAAAAGTATGTGAAAACTTGTGATTTGATTGAGCCATCACTTTCTATTTATAGGCAACTACGAGGTCTACGTTAGGAATGATTTGGCATTAAAATAATGAAAATATCAATTTAAAAATCCACATAAAGTGACCGGCCAAGGTGTAGATAATGGGCCCCACTTGATTTTACAGTTTTCACAAATTTTATTTCTATTTTCTCAAAAACGCCAATTTTCCAATTCTAACCTTTAAAATGCAAAAACTAATTATTTAATAACTAAAATAGATTATTAAATAATATTGTCATTTAATTTAATTATTAACTAGACATATAAATCGATTAATAAATAAATAAACCTAGAATATCTTTTCTTTACAATTTCGCCCCTGCTTAGTGAAAATTCACAAATTAGACATAGTATAACTTTAGAATTATAATTGACTAATCACAAATCAATTATTGAGTCTTACAAGTAGTATGTTCTCAACTAGAATGG